>NC_058082.1:206975932-209375932 GCF_014858855.1 Bufo gargarizans | reverse complement strand
CCTTATAAATGGGGTTGGGACCATCAGTTGTGTTGTGGAGAAGTCAGGTGGATACACAGCTGATAGTCCTACTGAATAGACTGTTAGAATTTGTATTATGACAAGAAAAAAGCAGCTAAGTAAAGAAAAACTAGTGGCCATCATTACTTTAAGAAATGAAGGTCAGTCAGTCCGAAAAATTGGGAAAACTTTTAAAGTGTCCCCAAGTGCAGTCACAAAAACCATCAAGCGCTACAAAGAAACTGGCTCACATGCGGACCGCCCCAGGAAAGGAAGACCAAGAGTCACCTCTGCTGCGGAGGATAAGTTCATTCGAGTCACCAGCCTCAGAAATCGCAGGTTAACAGCAGCTCAGATTAGAGACCAGGTCAATGCCACACAGAGTTCTAGCAGCAGACACATCTCTAGAACAACTGTTAAGAGGAGACTGTGTGAATCAGGCCTTCATGGTAGAATATCTGCTAGGAAACCACTGCTAAGGACAGGCAACAAGCAGAAGAGACTTGTTTGGGCTAAAGAACACAAGGAATGGACATTAGACCAGTGGAAATCGGTGCTTTGGTCTGATGAGTCCAAATTTGAGATCTTTGGTTCCAATCACCGTGTCTTTGTGCGACGCAGAAAAGGTGAACGGATGGACTCTACATGCCTGGTTCCCACCGGCTTTGCTGGTGACACTGTTGGGGATTTATTCAAAATTGAAGGCATACTGAACCAGCATGGCTACCACAGCATCTTGCAGCGGCATGCTATTCCATCCAGTTTGCGTTTAGTTGGACCTTCATTTATTTTTCAACAGGACAATGACCCCAAACACACCTCCAGGCTGTGTAAGGGCTATTTGACAATGAAGGAGAGTTATGGGGTGCTGGCCTCCACAGTCACCAGACCTGAACCCAATCAAGATGGTTTAGGGTGAGCTGGACCGCAGAGTGAAGGCAAAAGGGCCAACAAGTGCTAAGCATCTCTGGGAACTCCTTCAAGACTGTTGGAAGACCATTTCAGGTGACTACTTCTTGAAGCTCATCAAGAGAATGCCAAGAGTGTGCAAAGCAGTAATCAAAGCAAAAGGTGGCTACTTTGAAGAACCTAGAATATGACATATTTTCAGTTGTTTCACACTTTTTGTTATGTATATAATTCCACATGTGTTAATTCATAG
The DNA here is from genome assembly GCF_014858855.1 of Bufo gargarizans. Classification (NCBI taxonomy): domain Eukaryota; kingdom Metazoa; phylum Chordata; class Amphibia; order Anura; family Bufonidae; genus Bufo; species Bufo gargarizans. Next base: position 209,374,770 of record NC_058082.1, on the reverse strand, counting down.
TTCTGATGCCTTCAGTGTGAATCTACAATTTTGATAGTCATGAAAATAAAGAAAACTCTTTGAATGAGAAGGTGTGTCTAAACTTTTGGTCTGTACTGTACTTCAATAAAGATGTTTCCGCGTATAACTACAGCGCTGAACGCTGAATATAATTTGTTTTTCCACCGAAATACGTAAAGAAAGATTTTACTCCCTATAATTACAGCGCTGAAAGCTAAATATAATTTGTTTTTCCACCGAAATGCATCACAAAAGATTTTACTGCATATAACTGCAGCGCTGAACGCTGAATAAAATTTGTTTTTTTCACTGAAATACGTCAATAAAGATTTTACTACCTATAACTACAGCGCTGAAAGCTGAATAAAATTCGTTTTTTCACTGAAATACGTCAATAAATATTTTGCCACATATAACTGCAGCGCTGAACGCTGAATACAATTTGTTTTTCCACCGGAATATGTCAATAAAGATTTTACCGCATATTACTACAGCGCTGAACGCTGAATACAATTTGTTTTTCCACTGAAATATGTCAATAAAGATTTTACCGCATATTACTACAGCACTGAATGCTGAATAAAATTAGTTTTTCCACCAAAATACATCCCAAAAGTTTTTACCACATATAACTTCGACTGAAATACGTCAATAAAGATTCTACCACATATTACGGAGCACGGAGATGTAGAGGGCCTTCGGATTCCCCCCGCACTATACGGACGTCTCAGAAATGAACTGCTGCTCCTGACAGCAGCTCACGGGAAGGTCATGGAGCGTCCCGGTCATCCGGCATCTATTCTCCCCGCTGAAGGATTATTTTGAAAGTGTGTAGAAGCCATATGGGGCCCCCACACTGCAGATTTATCATGAAGACATAATGGAGATTTTAGCGCATATAACCACAGCGCTGACAGCTAAATTAATTTTCTTCTGGTGAAGCCATTCCTTTGTTGATTTGGATGTATGCTTTGGGTCGTTGTCATGCTGAAAGATGAAGTTCCTCTTCATGTTCAGCTTTCTTGCAGAAGCCTGAAGGTTTTGTGCCAATATTGACTGGTATTTGGAACTATTCATAATTCCCTCTAGCTTAAAGAGGACCTTTCACCGATCCTTACATTGTGAACTAAGTATAGAGACACGGAGAGCGGTGCCCGGGGATCTCACTGCACTTACTATTATCCCTGGGCGCCGCTCTGTTCTCCCGCTATGCCCTCCGGTATCTTCCGTCACAAAGTTATGGTAGGCAGAGATTTCGGACACTAAGTTAGGGTAGGCGGAGTCTGCCCTTGTTCTGCTGTAGCGCTGGCCAATCGCATCGCAGAGCTCACAGCCTGGGAGAAAATAACCTCCCAGGCTGTGAGCTCTGCGCTGCGATTTGCCAGCGCTACAGCAGAACAAGGGCAGACTCCGCCTACCATAACTTAGTGACCGAAATCTCCGCCTACCATAACTTAGTGACGGAAGATACCGGAGGGCATAGCGAGAGAACAGAGCGGCACCCAGGGATAATAGTAAGTGCAGTGAGATCCCCGGGCGCCACTCTCCATGTCTGTATACTTAGTTCACAATGTAAGGATCGGTGAAAGGTCCTCTTTAAGCTAGAGGGAATTATGAATAGTTCCAAATACCAGTCAATATTGGCACAAAACCTTCAGGCTTCTGCAAGAAAGCTGAACATGAAGAGGAACTTCATCTTTCAGCATGACAACGACCCAAAGCATACATCCAAATCAACAAAGGAATGGCTTCACCAGAAGAAGATTAAAGTTTTGGAATGGCCCAGCCAGAGCCCAGACCTAAATCCGAGTAAAAATCTGTGGGGTGATCTGAAGGGGGCTGTGCACAGGAGTTGTCCTCGCAATCTGACAGATTTGGAGTGTTTTTGCAAAAAAAAGTGGGCAGATCTTGCCAAGTCAAAATGTGCCATGCCGATACACTCAATAGAATCAAAAGGTGCTTCAACAAAGTATTAGTTTAAGGGTGTGCACACTTATGCAACCATATTTTTTTATTTTTATATTTTTTCTTCCCTCTACCTAAAAGATTTTAGTTTGTTTTTCAATTGAGTTGTACAGTTTATAGGTCACATTAAAGGTGGAAATAGTTCTGAAATCATTTATCTTTGTCTCATTTTTTTTAGATCACAGAAACCTGACATTTTAACAGGGGTGTGTAGACTTTTTATATCCACTGTATAACTGCAGTAAAATGCACATATATTTTTCCTTTTTGGACTGAAATAAGCCACTAAATGCTTTCAAGACATATAACCGCCACCGATGTGAACTGAGAATGTATTTTTCTTTTTTTTACTGCAATAGGCCACTAAATGCTTTCAACACAAATAACCACCGAAGTGAACTGAGAATATAATTAAATTTTTGTACTGAAATACAAAATAACACATATAACTGCCGCACTGACTGACTGCTGCCGCCGCTACTTCCGTGGACCCCTGCACACCACTACTTCCCGGCATGTGGGCTGCTGCAAAACAGGTGGTCTACCCCGGGCACGTTTGGCTCCTGACCTCCCACTGCTGCCACCCTGCTGACTCCCAGCCATGCTTTCAACACATATAATCGCCAACGTGAACTGAGAATATATTTTTCGTTTTGTACTAAAATAGGCCAGTAAACGCTTTCAAGACATAACTGCAGAAGTGAACTGAGAATATATTTTTCTTTTTGTTCTGAAATAGGCCAGTAAACGCTTTTCGCAGAAATAAATGCACCAGTGAAGTGCGTATATATTTTTCTTTCTGTACTAAAATAGGCCACTAAACCCTTTTGCCACAAATAACAGCACCAGTAAAGTGCGTATATTTTTTTCTTTTTGTAATGAAATAGGCCACTGAACGCTTTTGCCACAAATAACTGCACCAGTCAAGTGCGCATATTTTTTTCTTTCTGTATTGAAATAGGCCACTAAACGCTTTTGCCACAAATAACTGCACCAGTGAAGTGCGTATATTTTATTCTTTCTATAATGAAATAGGCCACTAAACCCTTTTGCCAAAAATAACTGCACCAGTGAACTGCATATACTTTTTTTCTGTACGCTTTCAACACATATTGCCGCCGACGTGAACTGAGAATATATTTTTCTTTTTGTTCTGAAATAGGCCAGTAAATGCTTTTAGTAGAAATAAATGCACCAGTGAAGTGCGTATATATTTTTCTTTCTGTACTGAAATAAGCCACTAAACACTTTTGCCACAAATAACTGCACCAGTGAAGTGCGTATATTTTATTCTTTCTATAATGAAATAGGCCACCAAACCCTTTTGCCAAAAATAACTGCACCAGTGAAGTGCGTATATATTTTTCTTTCTATACTAAAATAGGCCACTAAACCCTTTTGCCAAAAATAACTGCACCAGTAAAGTGCGTATGTTTTTTCTTTCTATAATGAAATAGGCCACTGAACGCTTTTGCCACAAATAAGTGCAGCAGTGAAGTGCATAAATATTTTTCTTTCTGGACTGAAATAGGCCACTAAACGCTTTTGCAACAAATAACTGCACCAGTGAAGTGCGTATATTTTATCCTTTCTATAATGAAATAGGCCACTAAAAGCTTTTCCCACAAATAAGTGCACCAATGAAGTGCGTATTTTTCTGTTTGTTTCTGTATGCTTACAACACATATAACCGCCGACGTGAACTGAGAATATATTTTTCTTGTTTGAAAAGATATAAGCCACTAAAGGCTGTTCAACATAGCACTTGCACCCCAAGAACAAATTGCTGGAATGACAGAGCTGTATAATGGCTATTTGAATCCCCAAATTATCTTTCCCTGCACTTGTAAATCGCTTTTCTAGCACTGTCCCAAGCGCCTTCAGACGTCTCTGCCTACACTAAGATGCTGTGAAATGATTCCTCCCTATCCTTTCCCTGCACTTGTAAATCGCTTTTCTGGGACTGTCCCTAGCGCCTTCAGACGTCTCTCCCTGCACTAAGATGCTGTGAAAGGATTCCTCCCTATCCTTTCCCTGTACTTGTAAATCACTTTAATGGCACTGTTCCTATCGCTTTCTGACATCTCTCCCTACACTAAGATGCTGTGAAATGATTCCTCCCTATCCTTTCCCCGCACTTTTAAATCATTTTTTTCACTATAAGGTTTTTCCAATTGCCATCCCTAACACCTTCTCATGTCTGTCCTTGCACTCAGAACGCTTGAAAATATCTGACTCTAAGATGGCCACCGTATTTATAGGGCTGTGACATCACAGGGCTGGCTGGTGGCTGCATGCAAGGCATTGTGGGTCAGCAGGCCTTCCCAGAGTTCCTTGCCCCATGTCCTCACACGTGTAGCCGCCAATCAAGCGCAAGGGAATTTGCATCCGTTGCAAATCTAATTTTCTTCGTCAGCTTCGATTCGCTCATCTCTAGTAATGACCATTTTCTGAACTGATTACCCCAATGTCCAAACTCTTAGCTCATCCATAATTAATCACGTTTAAATACTTAAAACGAATGTGCAGCTTTGAACACCATTTTGTTATTGTAAAATCTAAACAGGTCCAAAATCTGGTGCTGATTCAAATGCATTTTAGTGGCACTTGAAGGTCTGATAAAGTTTTCCAAATACTGTGCTTAGTTGTAGACTTAAAACCTGTCACTTCTCATGGCATGTCTGTTTTAGCAACTACTTGTATCCTTGTAATAACAATTCTAGAGCTTCTGTTTTTATGACTTTGAATTGCCAGCAGTTTGCACAGAATATCCAGATATGTTTTACCAGTTGGGGCATGTTCCTGCCCAGTCTGCCATTATCCAATCAGTGCTGTCGGTGGCAAACTGTGCAGGGACACACTCCCAAATGGTAACACCCAGCTGGGCCTTGATTATAAACTGCTAGTTATTTATTCATAAACTTCTAGAAGGAATAATAAAGGAATGGCACATCATAATGTCATAAGAATAAATGCTCCAGAATAGTTATTATAAGGTAAGATGCAAGAGATAGAAGTAGTTACTAGGGCTACTTTCACACGAGCGTTTCCATTTTCCGGTATTGAGATCCGTCATAGGGTCTCAATACCGGAAAAAAAAAAGCTTCTGTTTTGTCCTCATTCATTGTCAATGGGTACAAAACGTAACTGAACAGAACGGAATGCAAACATTTCAAAATGCATTCCGTTCCATTTGGCAGCATTCTCATACCGGAGAGCAAACCGCAGCATGTTGAGGTTTTCTTTCCGTCATGGGATGCGGATCCGTTTAACTCTGACACTATATGACACAATAGGAAACGGATCCATCCCCCATTGACTTTCAATGGAGTTCATGACGGATCCATCATTGCTATGTTAAAGATAATACAACCGGATCCGTTAATAACGGATGCAGATGGTTGTATTATCAGTAACGGAAGCGTTTCTGCTGATCCCTGCCGGAAAAGTGAAAGTAGCCTAAAAGAGATATGTCAGGAGTGGTTACAGGTCCTCTATAAAGGGAATCAGAACCTCTACCTTATAGCAGACCAGCTCTATTATCGACAATACTACTGCACATGTATATTACACATGCCACTGACTTCAGATCAGTCATTTGAATCTTGATATTCAAGCCAACCCCATTCCCCTGTTGTGTGCCCACAAACCAGCCATGAAATGCATGTAGAAGACCTCTCCTGGAGTCCTCTCCATTACATGCACGTACACAGGAGTCCTCTCAATTCATTCCACAGCTGGAATTTGGATAAACAGTAGGGGGGCAGAGGTGAGTATTGGGATACAAATTACTGTTTTCGATCTATGTATTACTGTTGTTGTTTTGGCTTCTCCCACGTGACAGAGTCATTTTAAAAGCATAAATCTAGTGCAAAGGGGGACAAAGAAGCATACAATAAACTACATATACATTGAACTTAATAAAAGGACATGCAGTTGGTACTTAGTAGCAACTGCTATAGGATGGGGGCCCGGGTCTGAATATGAGGACTTCCTGGCATGTGCTCTGTATTAAGTGGACTCTGGTGCTTGGCTCGCACTTGAGCTGTTCAGTACAGATTTTAGTGAGTTGGCTGGGTCAGTTGAAGTAAGTGACCCAACATTTTGCTCAGGGTCACTGTGAGGAATATGGATTATTATTTGATGTCAGCCATGTTCCCACACCAGTCATCTGCTGTCAGATAGCAGAGGTAGTGAACTCTACAGGGGGGCACTGCTTCAAAGCCCAGCCAAATGGCAGAGAACTTCTAGCATGCCACCTTTTTTAAAATTTCTCACCTCCATTCAGATAGCACGGATCCTGCAGGAAAGCTTCCCTGCAGGGGATCTAGGCCATTCCCCAGTTCAATGAACATTATCAGACATCATGGAACTGGCATTTCATAAGGAATTATGAATCGCCCGTCCATCAGACATAAACCAGATACATATTTGTGTCCTTGTGGCCACGATGAACATGCCCGTGGTCATAGTTTGGTGGTGGGATGCCAGGGAGGGGAGACATACATATCTCCCCACAGAAACCAAATAACGGTACCATGCTTGGACTCTACTGGTATCCGGAACCCAGGCAGATCCATTGGTCTCAGAACCACCTCCTTGTGACATTCTGGTCTGGAGCCATGAACCCTAATCGGTTTTGTGGCTCATTTGCTGCCATCCCCAGAGGAGGGGGAATAGACTCCTCCCAAAGGCCAGGAGGGGAGGGGCCGACTGCAGATCAAAAGGCTCGTGCCCACAAGCGGGCGTGTCTTTTCTCTGAAGGGGGTCACATCATGCCATGTGTTTAGAGGGACCTGCAAACTGCTGACATCACTGCCTCCCATGTGAATAGAGATAAGAACTCATCACAACCCAAAGGACTCATATGCCTGGTAAACTGACTTTTGTTCTGCTTAACCCTGGTTGTACCCTATCATCTGTATTTGTAACCTCAGACCACTGTATATATTCTTTCTGTGTATATTGTGTTATGTCTAGTGAGCCCTTAAGGCAACTAAATATATTATTTAATCTTGTGCTGTTCTGGTATCTCGATCATGAATCCCCACGTCCATGTTTCAGCCTAGTTATACGCTACTGCGGGTTGGTTTCTCGCCCTATATAATCCAGTTAGTGGACCAGGCTTATATCAAGCAAGAAACTGGTGACAGTATACCCGGACTGATGAAGCGCTGTTTCACTGGGGCAGTAAAAAGGCTCCCTCAGCTTGTTGCCTCTCTGTGCCCGTGTAGACAGGAGGAGTCTGAACACTGTACCAAGCTGACCTTACCTGCTCCTCAGGGATGGCGTAACGTCACGCCTTGGTAACCAGTGACTATACCGTATCTTGCTGGCTCTACGTATTTGACGTCTGGGCGGCAGCGAGGTGTGGTATTCGTCACAGTCACCAGTTTATGCTGTCTTCAGATAGGGCAGCATAAAACTGATGACAGATTCCTTTTAATCTGAATTTCTTTTGATCTGAATTTCTAGGGCTGTTTTTTTTTATTGTATTCTGGCTATGCTACTATATTCTTTATTTTAAATCCATATAAGAAAGTTTCTAATGTTATTCCAGTTAAATCTTGTTCAAGTTCCTTTCTACATCTTGGATCATGCCCTCTGTGCAAACCTTAATGTATAAATTGCATTATGTTGCTCATGAAGAATCACAATTTATCTAGGAGAAAACTATCAGACTTCTGGAGGTAAGTTATTTTCTAGAAACCAAAGTTCAGTTTCCAGTTGAGTACACTAGAGGGAGTATAATTTCTGTTGACACACGCCTAGGGGGACACAAGTCTTGGACATGCACAAAGCTTTATGACTGCCCTTTAGGGGTATCTGTTAAAGCTAGAGTCAGAGATAACCACTAATAGTTTGTTGTCAGGCCAAGCCCTGGAATCCATTTAAAACATACCAGGAACACAGTGCCAAGACAATACATCAGTTTCCTTTGGATTTTTGCATTGATATTGGACAACTCATTGCAAGATCTCTACTTGCATGACAGCAGCAATACCTGTAAATGCCTAAACTTAACACATTGGCCCACATTTACTAATAAAGATAAATTAATTTCCCAAAACTTGCTTTAGATCAGATTTGTTCCAATTTGTGTGAACAGGTCCCTACCGTTCTTACTGTGGGTGCTTAGACTAGGTCTCTGCATAGGAACTGTCGACCAATTGGGGGCTGTCATTTAGGACAGATCATCCAAGCAAGTTGTGTCAGTGGTCAGGTGAGACTAGGTCTTCACTGTTCTCTATCTTTATGTCCAGTTTGATTCTAAATATCTTTTATCATCTGTTAATTTTTGGATATTCTGCGTTTGTATGTCTTGTCTGCAAATAGGATGGCTTGGGATTGTTCAGTGGTTCTTTTAACCACTGAACATGACAGAGATAGTTAGTACTGGCAGTCTTGGTTAGGTTGCTGGGAGATAGGTGGCTCCAGCTACCTGGTTAGGAATCACACATGCAGGCCTAGAGGAAGGATGTGCATGGGTGAACTGCTACTAAATAAGCCTAGTCAGGAAACCTTCATCCCTGAGACTGAAAGCTGCCAGGGACTACCCCTGAGAGAAAGAGAACAGACATTGCAGATTTAAGAACCAATTAAAGGCCATGCTGGACTGAGACAGTAAGATGAATGCTTGTGGTAAGAGTTGTTTGCTTCTGATGCCCGCCACACTTCTGAGATGGACTGGCCATCCGGATTTAAGGACTGCAGATTGGATATTGCAGAAAGTGGCAATGAGAGCAGAATTGCACTCCTCTGGTTATTTGAGAAGATTGCAAAGTGCACCTGGATAGAGACTCAGAGAGTACTACTACCATCATTGCCTCCTCCTATATACAACCTTTGCGTGAATCCTGTTGTTATACACCTGAGAACTGTGCCTGCTGTTTGTATAGTTTGATATTTCAATAGTCTGCAACTATAAATTCCTGTTTCTGGTCATATCATTTAAAATATAACTTTTATTCTCTCTCTATTAAACAATACATTGCCACGAAAACATAAAGTGAAAATGTTAAAAATACATATGGAGGGCAACTATATTTGGCGCTGAGAGTGCTATGTCTCTACTTTATTGGTGAATCAGAGGGATATTACTCCATATCTCGCTGAAGCTACGTGCAGGCTAGTTAATGATGTAACCTATATCACTGTAATTTGATGTCTGCAATGTCGGCCGACACCAGGCATTCTGTCACCCAGACCGCACTCTGTTGGCTGATCACCCTATAGAGGTTGCTTCTTTGATTAATATCATGCCCCTTTCTATGAGTCTCTCGGTAGCTGTACTATTGTACTTTTCTATCTACACTGCCTCTCGGCATCTTCAGGGCAAATGGAGCTACTATCAACACGAGCGCTTTCTATGGGAGGTCCTTTATACCCTTGGGGCGGATCTCACCTTTTAAGTCACCTGTAGCAATTCGGTCTCGTGTTGAGTGATGTCCGTTCGGGCCAATCATATCCATCCATTGTCACGGCTTTCTGGACAAATCGGGTAAAGTATTCCGCACCTGCGTCAGAAAAATAGATGTTTCTTCTACTTCGGTAGGCTAGTGCGCATGCGTTGGAACTTATAAATCGCGTCTGTATCCTAGGGCCATATGCGCATGCGCTAAAACTTACGATTTTCAGCACTCTGTAAATTGTGGACGCATGTGCTGGGACTGATCATATGGGATGTTGTAATCCATTAGCCCCGAGTACAAGCAAATGTATTTTTTTTGAATATAGGTATAAAAAATTTCCTTTTGGAGATAAAGTGCCTATTTTTGGAGATAAAGTCTAAGTATAAGCATGATGACTATACCACATGAGGTTTACTAAGTCCCAGCACATGCGTCCACAATTTACAGACAATAGACATGTATCCCTTTTAATATCTAAGTTCTAACGCCTGCGCGTAGTGAGGGTGCATGATCTCTTAGATAAAGTCTGAAAGTAAGTGCAGCGACCTGAGTGCTGAAATTTTCTAAGTTTTAGCGCATGCGCTTGGAATTTATAGATACTGACTGAATTTGAATACCTAAAAAATCTTTGAGGTCTGGGGCATGCTATCCCCGGACTCAGTCGCAAATGTATCCTAAGTCTGAACGCATGCGCGCTTGAACATTGAAGCTGTATGGATCACTTGAGCCGCAGGTCTGAAATTTCTTAAGTTTTAACGCCTTGAATATATAGACATGGATAGAATCCGAGTGCCTAATTCTTCTAATCTCGATCTGAATCGGAGTGCTGAAAAAGTTTTAGCGCATGCGCATATGGTCCTTGGATACAGACGCAATTTATAAGTTCCAACGCATGCGCACTAGCCTACCGAAGTAGAAGAAACATCTATTTTTCTGACGCAGGCGCGGAATACCTTACCCGATTTGTCCAGAAAGCCGACACCGTGACAATGGATGGATATGATTGGCCCGAACGGACATCACTCAACACGAGACCGAATTGCTACAGGTGACTTAAAAGGTGAGATCTGCCCCAAGGGTATAAAGGACCTCCCATAGAAAGCGCTCGTGTTGATAGTAGCTCCATTTGCCCTGAAGACGCCGCATCTGCGGTGAAACATGTCGGGGGAGCTGCATCTTTAATACTATTTTAAAAATTATGGCAGGGCAAAAAACGGAATAGGGATAAGGCGATCTGCAGACGCCGAATACACCTGAATATATGATAGGGGCACTGTAGATAGGAAAGTACAATAGTACAGCTACCGAGAGACTCATAGAAAAGGGGCATGATATTAATCAAAGAAGCAACCTCTATAGGGTGATCAGCCAACAGAGTGCGGTCTGGGTGACAGAATGCCTGGTGTCGGCCGACATTGCAGACATCAAATTACAGTGATATAGGTTACATCATTAACTAGCCTGCACGTAGCTTCAGCGAGATATGGAGTAATATCCCTCTGATTCACCAATAAAGTAGAGACATAGCACTCTCAGCCCCAAATATAGTTGCCCGCCATATGTATTTTTAATATTTTCACTGGTTTTCATGGCAATGTATTGTTTAATAAAGAATAAAAGTTATATTTTAAATGATAAGACCAGAAACAGGAATTTATAGTCGCAGACTATTGAAATATCAAATTTGACCTTCTGGGTAAAGAGGGTCATTTGAAACATTACTGTTTGTATAGTAACTCCCATCATCTGCACAGTAATGAGAGGGACATTATTTATTCGAACCAAATGGGCCTGGTCATTGACTCGACCATCCTTCCACCACCCCCTGTCTCTTGCTCTCCTGCCTTGCTCTCTATTAACATCAAGGGTGCCCAAGCTACCAACAGGTAGCCCCTAGAACTCCAGGGTGTGCCCCAAAGGAAGAAAGGGTGCACCCCCCTCAGCATTGCACAGCCCAGGGAACGCTAAGGTGAAGACTGCCACTGTGGGTACAACTACCACCATCAGTGACACTTCCACCACTCCCATCCTCTGCCCTACTCCCTTTCCAGGGTCGTCGCACACTGAAGTATCCTAGGATTGAAGAACAAATGGAAAGATGCTTGACTTTATCAGTGTGGATAACAGGAGGCGCACTCAAATTCTGGTTAAAAAACAAGGCAAAGACTAACAATAACAAACAGCCCCAGAAAACCAGTGTACCTGTGGGTCCCAATATCCCCAAACACTACACTAAACCACTCTTACACAAACCTCTGACATACATTAGATCTCATATTGATCACTCCAACGAGCTCCACGCCAACCCCCTAGGGCGCATCCCGCCAATAAAAAAGTGGATTCAATACCCACACAATCTCCCATTAAACCAAACACTGTTCACAATAACCAGTACCTATTATCCAACAAACAAAAGAACCCCACTAGAACTAACCAACCCACCCTTTCCTCTACTGACAACCAAACCCATGCAACACAAATGCATGTCCTCTCTTCTCTGAAGTTACCCCAATCATATATCCCCATCTGGTTCACCCCGCCATCTAATCCACCACTACCATGACCTCATCTCCCTTTAAGCCCTCATCTCAAACTCTCCCAAGGTTGCCCCCTCAAACTGCCCCCCAACATCATTTCCATCGCTACCCACATCATTGAACCCAACAGAGACAGACCCATCCATGTTGGAAGACTCTTTGATCACGGTCCACAACACGAGCCTCCCAGAAGACATACAGACCTCTCCAAATCAAACCATTAACCAATCAGAATTTTTTTTTATTGCTACCCGGGGCCTTGACCCTACAAACAATGTATGCTTTAAAACAACCGGCAGGCTGCACAACGATCATTTCCGACTTCTTCAGACCAAAGACAGGACCCCCTCAAAAGGACAAAAAAGAAAAAATGCTGAAGAGGACGAAGAGGAGTAACAGGAACCTGAGAGAAAGAAAAGAACAGGAAATACGGAGGAAAGCAGACAGAACCCACACAGTCCAAAAACAATCTGTCTAAGGAAGAAAAGGAGGCTTTGGCTGAACTCAACAACAACGACCTCCTGGTCATTAGGAGCGCTGATAAGGGAGGCGGAATTGTCTTACAAGATAGAAAAGACTACATAACCAAAGCCAACAGGATACTAAATGACCCGTTCTACTATGAACTACTCCGGATTAACCCCCTCATTTAGGATAAGACGTACTTGAGTATCCTCCTAAAACAGGCTGAAGAGAACCACATTCTAACAGAAAAAGAAAGGGAGTATATAACGGTTGATCATCAAAACACTGCACTTTTTTACCACTTACCAAAAATCCATAAGGAGACAAGAAATCACCCTGGAAGACCAATGATCTCTGGGATCAATTCTCTTACCAGTAACCTTTCCCACTATGTGGATATATTACTGCAAGAACATGTTACTTCCATCTTATCTGAGGGATTCAACCCAACTAATTACTTTACTGAAAGATATCAACTGGGAATTACACTACAGCTGGTTCACGCTTGCTGTAGCAGCCCTCTATTCCAACATTCCACACACAGCAGGAATTGAAACCATAAGCCACTATCAGGAAACCGCTAGTCGTCTCTCCTCCGACCACAAAAAGCTCATTCTGGATGCCATCCACTTTATCTTGACACACAATGTGTTCGCTTTTGAGGGGAAGCTCTATAGACAACGAAACAGGACCGCGATGAGGACGCGTTTTACGCCAAGTTTCACCAATCTCTATACGGGGCGCTTTGAGAAAGAATTTATCTATGATGGTCATAGCTGGAAAGATAATATAGTTTTTTATAAACAATATATTGATGACCTGATCATAATCTGGAACGACTCCGATGAAAAAGCCCAAGCTTTCGTATCCCATCCTAACAAGAACGCATGGAATCTATCCTTTATCTCCAACCTGACGGCCCTCTCTGCAAAATATTTAGACCTGATATTATACTCAGATAACACCACCATCAAATCAAAAAACATTCTTCATGAAAGTAGATGGGAATAGTTATCTTGACTATAGGAGTTCAATCAAAAAAGAGACTGCGCTGCGAAAAGAATATTACTTTTTTTTCCCTTTCTTTTGCAAACTTCTCTCCTCGGATTTAAAGGGAAAAAACTGGGTTTTCACCAGGTTCACTAGATGTAACAAAATCCTCCTCAGATCTACAAGTGCCTGCAGGGTGCAAATAGAAACTCCATATGGTGAAGTACTGCCACTGTGTTTGAGATAATATACTCACAGGATTCCATTCACAGTGTGCGTATTCATCACCACTTGTGTCCCCACATCTCCATAGGCTTCAGAAAACAACTTCTTTGGTATTCCTTGATCTTCTCATAGATCCCTGTTTCCTCATAAACTTTGAACTTTGGATAAGTGGTAAAAACGCAGGTCACTATTTGCGGCTTGCAGCGCCGAGGATTCACCGTAAGATAACCAGAGACATTTTCCTTTGTATTTTTGACTATAGGAGTGCCCACTATAAGAAATGGAAAGACAATATCCCATACAGTCAATTTAAACGGATAAGAAGAAACTGTACTGACACCAGCAACTTTTTCTCCCAAAGTGAGCTATTACGGTCCAGATTTGCAAATAAGAAATTATAGATTATAGAGAACGCTTTCCTACGAGCAAATAATCGAGTCAAGAGGAGTGTTTGAACGGTAAGGAAAAGAAGAAACCCACTGAAACTGCGGACGCCAAAAAATATAAAACTTTGTCACAACTTAAAATCCCAATCATGAGGCCCTAATACATATTTTAAATCCCTCAAATCTTGCTGGATTCCTGAGATTTGTGGACTCGAATCCGGACGTTCGATAACAAGATTCGTTGTCGACAAATCCCGTTATCGAATAATCGTCCGACTTGTTGTTATGTAGGCGGTTTACTTTAACTTAAATCAGCGCATTTTTATTACCTTACAATGAAGCTCCAGTAACTGGTAGAGCAGGCGGCGGCGTAACGTCACTTATTCACGTGACACGCCTGCTCCGCTCATTAGTGAGTGACGTTACGCTGCCACCCGCTCTGCCTGTTACTGGAGCTTCATTGTAAGGTAATAAAGATGCGCTGAACCTGATTTAAAGTTAAAGTAAAAGTTACTGCTGGGCCGGGGCTGTTTTCGGGAGGGGAATCTGTGGATGGCACTGTTATGGGGGATCTGTGGATGGCGCTGTTATGGGGGCAATCTGTGGAAGGTGCTGTTATGGGGAGGGGGGATCTGTGGATGGCGCTGTTATAGGGAGGGGGATCTGTGGATGGCGCTGTTATGGGGGATCTGTGGATGGCGCTGTTATGGGGGGGATCTGTGGATGACACATATAGCATAAGATGCTATATAGTGTCATCCATAGATCCCCCCATAGCATGGTCATCCACAGATCCCCTCCATAACAGTGCCATCCACAGATCCCCCTCCCCATAACAGCGTCATCCACAGATCCCCCTCCCATAACAGTGCGATCCACAGATCCCCTCCATAACAATGCCATCCACAGATCCCCCCATAACAGCGTCATCCACAGATCTCCCATAACAGCGTCATCCACAGATCCCCCCATAACAGCGTCATCCACAGATCCCCCCATAACAGCGTCATCCACAGATCCCCCCATAACAGCGTCATCCACAGATCCCCCCATAACAGCGTCATCCACAGATCCCCCATAACAGCGTCATCCACAGATCCCCCCATACCAGCGCCATCCACAGATCCCCCATAACCGTGTCATCCACAGATCCCTCATAATAGTGTGTCATCCACAGATCACTTTGTTTCTTACACCGTTCACACAATTCTTATGTACAGGATTTGTAGGATTCGAGATTCGAAGGTTTCGATATATTCGAGAACCTTTTCGCATTCGAAAAAAATTGGATTCGTCCCACCTCTAATTTTAACAAAACATTGGCATATACTCAAAAATGACCCATATCTTAAAGAAAACATACCGAATAGACCACAGATCACCTGTAGGGGAGATAGAACACAAAAAAATATACTGGCACCAAGCAAGTTGAAAAGGAAGAAACCTGATCTAACCCTAGCCCACGTGATGGGTCTCCCCAAACACATTGGCAGCTACAAATGTAATGACAAGCTATGTAAGTGTTGCACCAGTATTACAAATCATGCGAAAAAATTCAAGAGTAATGTGACAGGAGGAGAAATTTACTATCAAAGGCTTTTGTGAATTGTTCATCATCCTATACAGTCTATTTGATGGAGTGTGAGTGTGGATTGCAATATGTGGGCCGCACTATACATTCATTGAGGGAGAGACTCAACAAACACAGCTGGAACATAAAGCAGGGATATGTTATATACAGTGTCTCCCGACTCTTCCTTTCCACCCACAACAAGGACTCATCAAAACTGACAATTCTACCAATTGAATGCATCACCAAAACCACCTCAGATAGATTCAGAACACTACAGAAAAGGGAAATGTTCTGAATCTTCAAGTTACAAACTCTGGAACCTTATGAACTAAACGAAAGCTTAGAAAGCAAGTGCTTCCAATTCCATATGAAGGTCCCCTTCCCATCACAGTTTAACTTCAAGTACATAACATTTCCTATGAGCCCTACTATTCCATTCTTCCATCCTCCTCCTTCCCAACACACTCCTCGTGGCCCCTTCCCCCTCTCCCCCTCAGTATCCCAACACAAGATCAGTTAAAATCACCAGTCCAGTCCCGTTCATACCTTAGACTCATACACAAGCCAATTTCCCCCTCCCCCTTCCCCCCTCATCCCCATTGTACACCAATCACCATCATCCCATCAGTTATCATTTGGCTCTCCTCCTATTTTTCACCCATTTATGTATTTTCAGTTTACTGTAACAATAAAAAATATTTTTGGAGGTTGCATTCAATTTAATTAAGCAGCATACATGAGCAATATTAATGGTGTGGCGGCAATCTACCTGTGTGTGTTAAAGAAGTATTCCAATTAACATAAATATAACTTATGTTTTGGACTAATCCATTATCAATAATTACCTAATATTATGTAAATTTCACATATTTACCGTTTAGTAGTTATATAAGTAGTTTTCTTCCTCTGATACCCACTGTGTTTCCTCATAAATTACCATGGCATCGACCTGTAGTTCTAAACCTCTGTTAGGTCGAGCATGCTCAGTGTGTTGCTATCAATTCTCTAGCTAAATGTCTTGTGAAACAAAGGGGTCTTAGTGTGCTGGTGATTACTGAGTAGAGGAGGTGTGACAGGCAGCCAATCAGTAAGCATCATGATACTCTCAGTGTTTTCCAGGCTTACACAGGAGCTAGACAAATGGATTGCAAAGTAAATTTAAACTGGATATATGTATAGGTCTGGGTTCTGGTTGGGTCACAGCTTGCAGCCTTAATGCAGTTTTTCAAAAATTAAGTTACTTTACCGGAATACCCCTTTAAGTTGAAATTGAAAATCATGCCTCAATTGTCCATTCACCATTTACGTATTTTCAGTTTCAGCACTGTTGCAATGATTTTTTTTTTGAGGGGGGGTTCATTGATTTTAATTATGCAGTATATATACATGATTACTGCAGCAATACCCACGGTGTGGCAGTAATCTACCTGTGTGTGTTAAGTTGAAATTGAGCATCATGCCATTGTCCATTTACTTATTTTTAGTTTCCACTCGGTCGCAATTTATTTTTCTTTTGGATGGTGCTTTCGATTTAATTAAGCAGCATATATACGTGATTACTGCAGCAATACCCACGCTGTGGCAACAATCTACCTTTAGGTGTTAAGTTGAAATTGAGCATCAAGCCTTAATCATCCATACTCCATTTACATATTTTCAGTTTCCCCACGATCGCAAATTTTTTAATTATTTTTTTGGCTGGGATGCTTTCGATTTATTTAACCAGCATATATACGTGATTACTGCAGCAGTACCTATGGTGTGGCAGCAACCTACCTGTGGGTGTCATTCACACCTCGCATGTAGACTGCAAAGAAATAGATAGGGTTAGTCAGCACATCGGAATGCGAAGGTGCACATCGTAATGGCTGAAAGTGCAAAAGCAAGCACAATGGAACAGCTCTCTGCAAACACAGATAATCAAGTAATCACAATCGTGCCATGCTTACTATAGAACATCTACTAATGTTAATGCTACATTAGAAATGTGAGATTCTTGGCAAATATATTTTGTAAAAAATTATTTGTGCTTGTCCGCCAGCATCAAGGCAATCTCTCTAGGACAGGAACCTACACTAAATACTACCTCCTCTCGTGCCATAATGACCTCCATTGAATTCAGGGAATGCAGGTTCCACATTCATGCTGAGCCTACACTATATTTTACCTCTTTTAGTGCCACAATGGCCTCCATTAAGTTCAAGGAATGCAGACCCACTCTGTATTTTACTTCTCCTGGTACCAAAAGGCCTCCGATAAATGATCCTGGGCGAAATAACACATGTTCCTTGCATGGCACAACCTAGTGGTGCAGCGCTTACTAAATAAGTACACTGGCTTGCACAAGGTGCTGGCAAAGTCCATGAGACTGTCTAAGCACTTCAGTCACTCTTACTCTCTCCTGGACCTCCAGCGACAGAATGGTCTTCTGCTACAGCACTTAATCCGCAATGTACCAACTCGCTAGAATTTGAAATTACACATGCTTGAGTGTCTCTACGAACAATGAAAAGCCATGAACGATTTTGTCATGCACCAGACAGCCTCAGCAGCAGGGAGCATGTGTTGCTTCGTGGTCAGGCAGTGGCAGCTCATTCGATACAACTGTCGGGTGCAGAAGCCCTTCCAAGAGGCCACAAAGTTTGTCAGCAGAGACAAGAGTGGCAAAAACAACGCCATTTACCTTAGAACAGACGCTGATGCTCATGCAGCAGTTAAAAATACAAATATGAAAGCAGCACCAATGTCCCTCTCAGACCTCCATCTGGAATGCACCAGACAGTCAGGACCACAGATCCACAGCAATTGCTCAATTTATACAGCACCAAACAAAGTAGACTGCAGCATATCCTCCAGTGGTCCTTTATTCAAAATGGGTCCATAAAAATTTACAAAATGCAGAAAAAGTGCCAAAAATAGTGCAATGATTCAACTACAACATAGGGCCAGATTTATCATTAGCTCAAGTCAAAATAATGGAGTGAAAAAGTCGTAAATGTTTGCGCAATCCCTAAATGTGTCCTATGACATCCCCCGTGTCGGCGATTGCGGCAAACCGCAGGTCAATTCAGACCTGCGGTTTGCTGCGTTTCCGGGTTATTCAGGTCTCTGGGGACCCGATAACCCAGAACAAGATGGTGATCGGTGGTGTGATAATACACCACCAATCACCATCCTGCGATCCTGAGAGGTGATGGTGACATCACCTCTCAGGAACGGCTCTCATTGGTTGCAGGGGCGGGCAGTTCAAATTAGTGCAGCGCTCCTCTCCTCCTTTTGTGTCCGGGAGTCGAGGAGAGAAGCGCTGCATCGAATTTCCAGAGCAAGCACCCCAGCACCCCCATCTGTGCCCAGCACCCCCCTTCTGACTAAAAGGAATTTAGGGAAAGGTTAGGGACAGGTTAGGTTAGGCAGGGATATTCAAGGAAAGTTAGTGGAAAAAAATACTAAATCGGGTGTCTGGGGTCCACAGCATAGCTGTGTGACCCTAAACCCCCCCAGGGGTGCTGCAGCTTGCCCACTGCCCCACAACCTTTTTTGGGGCACAAGCATATATTTTTTTTCGCGTACACTGACTGTGGCCGGCACTCTTAGCGTCCGGCCACTGTTAGCGCATCGAACACCCCACCGCTGATCAGCTTCGGATGGCTGATCAGCGAGGTTACATTTGCAGCCGAGATGAGGACGTTTTAGGGCCTAGTGCTGCACATGGGCCTAGTAAAAAAAAACTAGTGTCAGGCATTACTGGAGTGGGGACGTCCTCTACCAGACCCCACTTTACAGTATGGCCATGACACGTACCCGGTTTGAGGTCATCCGGAAATGCCTGCATTCTGCAGATAATGCAGCATGTCTCCCCCAAGGTGATCCTGCCTATAACTGCCTGTACAAAATCAGGCCGCTCATCGATCACTTTGGGGCCAAATTTGTGCAGGCCTATGTACCTGGAAGGGAGGTCGCCGTTGATGAATCTCTCATTGCTTTCATGGGGAGACTCATTTTCCGCCAGTATGTTCCCTTTAAGCGGGCGAGGTATGACGTGAAGCTGTACAAATACCCCAGGGTACACTTACAAGTTTAGTGTGTACGAGGGGCGAGATTCCTGTATTCAACCCCCAGAATGTCCCCCCACTCTGGGTGTTAGCGGGAAGCTTGTGTGGGACCTTATGCACCCACTGCTAGATAAAGGTGCATAAGTATCCCCTTGTTCCAGTCCCTCGCCGCCAGATCCACATCCGCTTGTGGGACCGTGTGGAAAAATCAATGTGGCCTCCCTACCCATTCCCTCCAGGTACCTATCTCCAGGGGTGCAACCCGTGCCCTTACCAGTGGAAACCTGTTTCTGGTCAGATATAAGGACAGGAGGGATGTCCTTGTACTGTACACAATTCACAGTAACGGCATCACCCCTGTCCCTGTGCGAGGTACCGCGGCAACGGTCCTCAAGCCCGATTGTATCGTCGACTACAATCGGTATATGGGAGGAGTTGATCTCTCTGATCAAGTCCTCAAGCCATATAATGCCATGCGCAAAACCCGGGCATGGTACAGGTTGCCTTGGTACAGGTTGCCTTGTACAACTCTTTTGTGCTGTCCCAGAGCGCTGGCAACACAGGGAAATTCCTTCAGTTCTGTGAGGCAGTCCTCAAGGACCTGATCTTTTCTGACCAGGAAAGAGCAGGCCGGAGTACCTGGAGGCGCCTGGATCGTCCCTGGCCAACACTTTCTAGGTGTGGTCCCCCATACTGGAAAGAAGGGACAGACCCAAAATAAGTGCAGAGTGTGTCGCAGGAGGGGGATACGGAAGGACACCACCACTCAGTGTGAGACGTGCCCCGATCATCCGGGCCTCTGCATTGACGGTTGATTCAGGGAGTACCACACTTCCATGGAGTACTAAATTTATATTCCCCTTCCCCAATTTAGGCACTGACAATTTTATTTTTCAAAAATATTATTTTGTAAAACTAAAAGAAATAAAAAAGTAGACATATTAGGTATCGCTGCGTCCGTAAGAATCTGCTCTATAAAAATACCCCATGACCTAACCCCGCAGATGAACACGTTTAAAAAAAAATAAACGGTGCAAAAAAGTTTTTTTTTGTCACCTTACATCACAAAAATTGTAATAGCAAGCAATCAAAAAGTCATAAGCCCCCCAAAATAGTGCCAAAAAAATCGTCCTCTCATCCCGCAAAAAATGAGCCCCTACCTATAAGATAATCGGCTAAAAAAAAAAAAAAAAATGACTCTTAGACTATGGAGATACTAAAATGTTTTTTTTGTTTATAAAAAGATAATATAGTGTAAAACATAAATAAATTTAAAAAAGTTGACATATTAGGTATCGCTGCGTCCGTAAGAATCTGCTCTATAAAAATACCCCATGAGCTAACCTCTCAGATGAACACAGTCAAAAAAATTAAATGAAAACGGTGCCAAAACAGCAATTTTGCACATTTTTCATTTTAATCCAGTCTTTTTTCCAGTAGAAACACCCCATATGTGGTCTTAAACTGCTGTATGACCAAACAGCAGGGCGCAGAAGGAAAGGAACGCTGTATGGTTTCTGGAAGGCAGATTTTGATGGCCTTTTTTTTGGCACCATGTTCCATTTGAAGCCCCCCTGATGCACCCCTAGAGTAGAAACTCCATAAAAGCGACCCAATCTAAGAAACTACACCCCTCAAGGTATTCAAAACTGATTTTACGAACTTTATTAACCCTTTAGGTGTTCAACAGTTTATGGCAAATGGAGATGAAATTTCAGATTTAAAATTTTTGGTAACCTTGCCTCAGAAAAATGTAATATAGATAAACCAGAAAATCATATGTACCCTAAAAATAGTCCCAACAAAACTGCCACCTTATCCCATAGTTTCCAAAATGGGGTCACTTTTATGGAGTTTCTACTCTAGGGGTGCATCAGGGGGGCTTCAAATGGGACATGGTGTAAATAAACCAGTCCAGCAAAATCTGCCTTCCAAAAACCACACGGCGCACCTTTCCCTCTGCGCCCTACTGTGTGCCCGTACAGTAGTTTACGGCCACATATGGGGTGTTTCTGCAAACTACAGAATCAGGGCAATAAATATAGAGGTTTGTTTGGCTGTTAACCCTTGCTTTGTAAATTTTGCCAAAAAATCCAAATTCTGAAATTTTATCTCCATTTGCCATTTCTTGTGGAACACCTAAAGGGTTAACAATGTTTGTAAGATCAGTTTTGAATACCTTGAGGGGTGTAGTTTCTAGAATGGGGTCATTTTTGGGTGATTTCTATTATGTAAGCCTTGCAAAGTGACTTCAGACCTGAATTGGTCCCTAAAAATTGTTTTTTTGAAAATGTCAGAAAAATTTCAAGATTTGCTTCTAAACTTCTAAGCCTTCTAACGTCCCCAAAAACTAAAATGTCATTCCCAAAATGATCCAAACATGAAGTAGACATATGGGTAATGTAAAGTAATAACTATATTTTTAGGTATTACTATGTATTATAGAAGTAGAGAAATTAAAACTTGGAAATTTGCAAATTTTTAAAAAATTTGGGTAAGTTTGGTATTTTTTTAAAAATAAAAAAGATTTTTTTTTTTACTTCATTTTACCAGTGTCATGAAGTACAATATGTGACGAAAAAACAATCTCAGAATGGCCTGGATAAGTCAAAGCATTTTAAAGTTATCACCACATAAAGTGACACTGGTCAGATCTGCAAAATGGCCTGGTCCTTAACCACTTCAACCACCCTAGCTGAAACACCCTTAATGACCAGGCCACTTTTTACACTTCTGCACTACACTACTTTCACCATTTGTTGCTCGGTCATGCAACTTACCACCCAAATGAATTTTACCTCCTTTTCTTCTCACTAATAGAGCTTTAATTTGGTGGTATTTTATTGCTGCTGACATTTTTACTTTTTTTGTCATTAATCGAAATTTAATGAAATTTTTGCCAAAAAATGACATTTTTCACTTTCACTTGTAAATGTTTTCCCAAAAAATTACATCTAAATATATATTTTTGCATAAATTTATTGTTTTACATGTCTTTGATAAAAAAAAAAATGTTTGGTTAAAAAAAATGGTTTGGGTAAAAGTTATAGCGTTTACAAACTATGGTACAAAAATGTGAATTTCCACTTTTTGAAGCAGCTCTGACTTTCTGAGCACCTGTCATGTTTCCTGAGGTTCTACAATGCCCAGACAGTAGAAAAACCCCACAAATGACCCCATTTCGGAAAGTAGACACCCTAAGGTATTCGCTGATGGGCATAGTGAGTTCATAGAACTTTTTATTTTTTGTCACAAGTTAGTGGAAAATGATAATTTTTTTATTTTTTTCTTACAAAGTCTCATATTCCACCAACTTGTGACAAAAAATAAAAACTTCCATGAACTCACTATGCCCATCATGAAATACCTTGGGGTGTCTTCTTTCCAAAATGGGGTCACTTGCGGGGTAGTTATACTGCCCTGGCATTTTAGGGGCCCAAATGCTGGGTGAGATAAATATCTTGGTCAAATACCAACTTTGTATAAAAAAAAATGGGAAAAGTTGTCTTTTGCCGAGATATTTCTCTCACCCAGCATGGGTATATGTAAAATGACACCCCAAAACATATTCCCCAACTTCTCCTGAGTATGGCGATACCACATGTGTGACACTTTATTGCAGCTTAGGTGGGCAAAGGGGCCCACATTCCAAAAAGCACCTTTCGGATTTCACCGGCCATTTTTTACAGATTTTGATTTCAAACTACTTTGCACGCATTTGGGCCCCTAAAATGCCAGGGCAGTATAACTACCCCACAAGTGACCCCATTTTGGAAAGAAGACACCCCAAGGTATTTCGTGATGGGCATACTGAGTTCATGGAAGTTTTTATTTTTTGTCACAAGTTAGTGGAATATGAGACTTTGTAAGAAAAAAAAAAAAAATCATCATTTTCCGCTAACTTGTGACAAAAAATAAAAAAATTCTAGGAACTCGCCATGCCCCTCACGGAATACCTTGGGGTGTCTTCTTTCCAAAATGGGGTCACTTGTGGGGTAGTTATACTGCCCTGGCATTTTAGGGGCCCAGATGCGTGAGAAGTAGTTTGAAATCAAAATCTGTAAAAAATGGCCTGTGAAATCCGAAAGGTGCTCTCTAGAATGTGAGCCCATTTGCCCACCTAGGCTGCAAAAAAGTGTCACACACGTGGTATTGCCGTACTCAGGAGAAGTTGGGGAATGTGTTTTGGGGTGTCTTTTTACATATACCCATGCTGGGTGAGAGAAATATCTCGGCAAAAGACAACTTTTCCCATTTTTTTATACAAAGTTGTCTTTTGCCAAGATATTTATCTCACCCAGCATGGGTATATGTAAAATGACACCCCAAAACACATTCCCCAACTTCTCCTGAGTACGGCGATACCACATGTGTGACACTTTTATGCAGCCTAGATGCGCAAAGGGGCCCAAATTCCTTTTAGGAGGGCATTTTTAGACATTTGGATCCCAGACTTCTTCTCACGCTTTAGGGCCCTTAAAAAGTCTGGGCAGTATAAATACCCCACATGTGACCCCATTTTGGAAAGAAGACACCCCAAGGTATTCAATGAAGGGCATGGCGAGTTCATAGAATTATTTTTTTTTGGCACAAGTTAGCGGAAATTGATATTTTTTGTTTTTTCTCACAAAGTCTCCCTTTCCGCTAACTTGGGACAAAAATTTAAATCTTTCATGGACTCAATATGCCCCTCACGGAATACCTTGGGGTGTCTTCTTTCCGAAATGGGGTCACATGTGGGGTATTTATACTGCCCTGGCATTTTAGGGGCCCTAAAGCGTGAGAAGAAGTCTGGAATATAAATGTCTAAAAAATGTTATGCATTTGGATTCCGTGAGGGGTATGGTGATTTCATGTGAGATTTTATTTTTTGACACAAGTTTGTGGAATATGAGACTTTGTAAGAAAAAAGAAAAAACCCAAAAAATAAATAAAATCCATTTCCGCTAACTTGTGCCAAAAAAATGTCTGAATGGAGCCTTACAGGGGGGTGATCAATGACAGAGGGTGATCAGGAAGTGGATATGGGGTGATCACCCCCCTGTCATTGATCACCCCCCTGTAAGGCTCCATTCAGACATCCGTATGTGTTTTGTGGATCCGATCCATGGATGCGTGGATCCGTAAAACACATACGGACATCTGAATGGAGCCTTACAGGGGGGTGATCAATGACAGGGGGGTGATCAATGACAGGGGGGTGATCAGGGAGTCTATATGGGGTGATCAGGGGTTCATAAGGGGTTAATAAGTGACAGGGGGGGTGTAGTGTAGTGTAGTGGTGTTTGGTGCTACTTTACTGAGCTACCTGTATCCTCTGGTGGTCGATCCAAGCAAAAGGGGCCACCAGAGGACCAGGTAGCAGGTATATTAGACGCTGTTATCAAAACAGCGTCTAATATACCTGTTAGGGGTTAAAAAAATCGCATCTACAGCCTGCCAGCGAACGATTGCCGCTGGCAGGCTGTAGATCCTGTCTCTTACCTTGCGATCCTGTGAAAGCGCGCGCCTGTGTGTGCGCGTTCACAGGAAGTCTCGCCTCTCGCGAGATGACGCACGGATGCGTCCAGGAGGAATGAATCGACCGCCTCCAGGACGCATCCGTGCGTTAGCTGGTCCGGAGGCGGTTAAAGGGAACCTGTCACCTCTACTATGCTACCCTCACTGAGCGTTTCTAAATGTTAATTGTGTTACTCTAAACATATAAACTACACTTTTAATTTCATTTGCAGACGAATTCAATAAGTATTATGCATTTTTGTACTTCCCGCGTTTAATGCAAATTAACATAAAATAGTCAAATCTTACTTGTGTGACAAGAGAAGAGTCATATTTTCAAGCTCTGACTCATCTCAGGTTAATTTGCATATGTAGCAAATCAGGTTTTTTTACACAATAAAAGCACACAGAGCTATGGGGACTGGGTATTGCGGATGTGCTAGCGGCCTTCTAGCAACCCATGTCCTCAGCTCTATACCCAAAATCCAGGTGACAGGTTCCCTTTAAGGTGAAATATGGCCGTGTCCTTTAGGGGTTATAGGACCATTAATAAATCTGACTTAGCCAAAAGTGACTTTGGACATATGTAAAAGTGGAGTAAGATGTAAGTGTAATGATAAATCTGGCGCATAGTCTTTTTCAAGAATAATATAGAGTGAACATTATCCACATATACAGTGTTAAAAGGTAACACCCCTTCCACATTGTAACCAATCACTTTCATTAACATGATTGATAATGATTAACATGATTGTGCTCACTTATCATTTCCTTACATAAGTAATCAACATGGCATTCAGCCAGTACTTATAGGTAGACTCAATACATCAAGGTGGAGGCAGGCAAACAAGTCTCTGATACATCACACATTAGTCAATATTTTTCATTTTGTTTTAAATCCCAAATTTACCAAAAAATTTCTCTGCTTTTAAAACAGATAGTGATACATCATATAATAGTTATTACTTTACATTTCCCATTTGTTTACTTTATGTTTAGATTATTTTGTGAATGCCATTTTATCTTTTAGGGATGTTAGAAGGCTTAGAAGTTTAGAAACAAATCTTGAACTTTTTCAGAAAATTTCCAAAACCCACTTGAAGTCACTGTGGAGCTTACATAAGAGAAACTACCCATAAATGGCCCCGTTTTAAAAACTACACCCCTCGAGGTATTCAAAACTCAATTGCCAAACTTTGTTAACCCTTTAGGTGTTCCACAAGAATTAAAGGAAAAAGTTTTTTGGGCAGATTTTCCATTTTTATTCTTCTTTTTTCCGGTAACAAAGCAAGGGTTAACAGCCAAACAAAACTCAATACTTATTACCCTGATTCTGTAGCTTACAAAAACACCCCATTTGTGATTGTAAACCGCTATATGGACACATGGCAGGGCACAGAAGAAAAGGAGCGCCAAACGGTTTTTGGAGGGCAGATTTCACTAATTTGAAGTTGCCATGTCACATTTGAAGACCCCCCTGATGCACCCCTAGAGTAGAAACTGCAAAAAAGTGACCCCCATTTTGGAAACTACGGGATAAGGTGGAAGTTTTATTAGTACTATTTTAGGGTACATATGATTTTTGGTTGCTCTATATTACACTTTTTGTGAGGCAAGGGAACAAAAAATTACTGTTTTGGCAGTTTTTTTGTTTTTTTTTACAATTTTCATCTGACAGGTTAGCTCATGGGCTATTTTTATAGAGCAGGTTGTTACGGACGTGACAATACCAAATATGACATTAAAAAAAATATATATTTTTTAGTTTCGGCATATTCGGAAAGCCATCGTTTTTTTTTATTTTTTGGGCGACTGTCTTATGTAGGGGCTCATTTTTTTCAGGATGAGATGATGGTTTGAATGGTATTATTTTAGGGTGCATATGACTTTTTGATGGCTTCAGTCAGGATTATAGATTATCGTTTAATTGTAGCCATGATTTTCATTTAATTCACCTTGATCAGTGTACATGCAAAATAAGTTCTCACTTCAACCCTCTGCTTGTCAGATAGCAGAGCTCTACCGGGGGGGCCTGCTTCAAAGCCAGCAGATGGCAGAGGACCTCTAGCAGTCCACCAGTGTTTACTACTTTTCACACTTACATCCAGTCAGCCAGGAACCAAGCTGATGTGACAGGAAGAATCTCTCAGCATGAGGTCTAAGCCATGCACCACTTCACTCAGATTATCAGACAGGTTGGAACCGACAGTAAACAAGGAATTATGAATCGCCCATTCATTACATACATAAACCGGATAGATATTTGTGTGCCTATGGCCACGATAAACAGGCCCTTGGTCATGATTTGGTGGTGGGATGCCAGGGAAGGGGGATATACATATCTCCCCATAGAAACTAAATAACTGTACCATGCTTGGACTCTACTTGTAGCCGGAACCCAGGCGGGTCTGTTGGTCCCAGAACCATCTCTCTGTGACCTTCTGGTCTGGAGCTATAAACCCTAAAGGGTTTTGTGGGTCATTGAGCTGCCAGGATCAGCAGGGAGGGGGGGACCCTTCCCAGAGGCGGGAAGAGGAGGGGCCGGCTACAGTTTAAAAGGAAGCGGGCATGTCTTTTCTCTGAAGGAGGGTCACATTGTGCCATGTGTTTAGAGGGACCTGCAACCTGCTGAAATCACTGCCCTCCATGTGAATACAGATAAGAACTCATCACAACCCAAAAGGACTCATCCATCTGGTAAACTGACCTTTGCTCTGATTAACCCTGTTTGTACCATACCACCTGTATTTGTAACCTCAGACCACTGTATATATTCCTTGTTTGTATAGTGTTATTTATAGTGAGCCCTTAAGGTTATTAAATATATAATTTAATCTTGTGCTGTCTTGTATCTCGATCACGAATCCCCACATCTGTGTTTTGGCCTAGTTATACGCTACTGCGGGTTGGTTTCTTACCCTATATAATCCCGTTAGCGGACCGGGCTTTTATCAAACAAGAAACTGGTGGCAGTCTTTCTGGGCTGAGAACGCGCTGTTTCACTGGGGCAGTGAAAAGGCTCTCAGCTTGTTGCCTCTCTGTGCCCGTGTGGACAGGAGGAGTCTGTGAAAACTGTACCAAGACTGACCTTGCCCGCTCCTCCAGGAGGGCGTAACGTCACGGCTTGGTAACCAGTGACCATACTGTATCTCGTGAGCTCTACGTAGTTAACGTCCGGCATCAGTCGGGGCACGATAGGTACGGTATTCGTCAGAGCTTGGTATTACACTTTGTGATGTAAGGTGACAAAAAATAGCTTTTTTGAAATATATATATTTTTTTTACGGTGTTAACCTGAGGGGTTAGGTCATGTGATATTTTTATGTAGCAGGTTGTAACAGACACGCCAATACCTAATATGTATACCTTTTTATTTTTATTTAAATTTTACACAATAAAAGCATTTTTGAAACAAAAAAAATAAAAAAAATTGTTTCTCCATATTCTGAGAGCGATAGTTTTTTAAAATATTTTTTGGGAGATTGTCTTAGGTTGGATCTGAGGTAGGATCTAATTTTTTGCGGGATGAGATGACGATTTGATTGGTACTATTTTGGGGTGCGTATGACTTTATGATTACTTGGTATTACACTTTTTGTGATGTAAGTTGACAAAAAATGGCTTTTTTGACACAGTTTTCATTTAGATTTTTTTTTTTTAACGGTGTTCATCTGAGGGGTAGGTCATGTGATATTTTTATACGACAGGTCATTAAGAACACGGCGATATCTAATATGTCTACTTTTAAATTTTTCACTTTTAGGCCCCTTTCACACAAGCTAGTTTTACGCGCGGGTGCAATGCGTGATGTGAACGCATAGCACCCACACTGAATCCTGACCCATTAATTTCAATGGGTCTGTGTACATGAGCATTGTTTTTCACGCATCAGTTCTGCGTTGCGTGAAAATCGCAGCATGTTCTATATTCTGCGTTTTTCACGCAGCCCTGGCCCCATAGAAGTGAATGGGGCTGCGTGAAAAACGCATTGCATCCACAAGCAAGTGCGGGTGCGATGCGTTTTTTACTAATGGTTACTAAGAGATGTTGTTTGTAAACCTTCAGTTTTTTATCACGCGTGTGAAAAACGCATCAAAACGCATTGCACCTGCACGGAAAAAACTGAACAACTGAACGCAATCACAGACAAAACTGACTGAACTTGCTTGCAAAATGGTGCGAATTTCACTGAACGCATCCGGAGCCAATCCGTCACGCTCGTGTGAAACAGGCCTAACACAATAAAAGCATTTTTGAAACAAAAAAGTCATGTTTTAGGCCTCTTTCACACGGGCGTCCCGAATTTGCTCCGGATGTGTCGTGTGTGCATTGTGGGAAACCCAAGCGAGTGTGCACACAATTTCAGTCAGTTTTGACTGCGATTGCGTTGCGTTCAGTTTTTATTGCACGGGTGCAATTTGTTTTGCACGCGCGTGATAAAAAAAATAAAAATATGTGGTACCCAGACCCAAACCCGGACTTCTTCACTGAAGTTCGGGTTTGGGTTAGGTGTTCTGTAGATTTTATTATTTTCCCTTATAACATGGTTATAAGGGAAAATAATAGCATACCTAATACAGAATGCTTACTAAAATGTCGATTGAGGGGTTAAAAAAATTACAAAAATTAACTCACCTTATCCACTTCTTCTTTCAGGACCTTCTATCTTCATTCAGCAGGACCTGCACTGACATCACCACGCTGACCACGTGGTGAGTGCGATTACGTCATCAAAGGTCCTTTTGCAGGTCCTGAAAGAAGAAGAAAGAAGACGATGCCGGCTGCGTGAACAAGTGGATGAGGTGAGATTTGCTGTGATTTGGAGTAGAGTGGAGCTCCTCTTGTGGACTTGTGGATTGGGTGTGGCATTATTTTGGACCTTGTTCAGACAGATTTATTTCTACTTACAAGTAAGGCTACTTTCACACTCGCGTTTTAGATGGATCCATCTTGGATCTGCAAAAACGGATCCGTTACAATAATACAACTGCATGTATCCATCATAAACAGATCCGTTTGTATTATCTGTAACATAGCCAAGACAGTTCCGTCATGAAATCCATTGAAACTCAATGGGAGACGGATCCGTTTTCTATTGTGCCAGATTGTGTCAGAGAAAACTAATCTGTCCCCATTGACTTACATTGTGTGCCAGGACGTATCCGTTTGGCTCAGTTTCATCAAGCGGACAGCCAAACGCTGCAAGCATAGTTTTGGTGTCCACCTCCAGAGCGGAATGGAGACTGATCGGAGGCAAACTGATGCATTCTGAGCGGATCCTTTTCCATTCAGAAGGCATTAGGGCAAAACTGATCCATTTTGAACCGCTTGTGAGAACCCATGACGGATCTCACAAACAGAAATTTAAAACGCGAGTGTGAAAGTAGCCTAAGTAGTAAGGCCCCTTTCATGCCAGCGCAATGCGTGACGTGAACGCGTAGCACCCGCACTGAATCCTTCCTGATCCATTCATTGCAATGGGTCTGTGTACATGAGCGTTTTCACACATCAGTTGTGCGTTGCATGAGAATCACAGCATGTTCTATATTCTGCGCTTTTCACGCAGCCCTGGCCCCATAGAAGTGAATGGGGCTTCAGCAAAAAACAGATTGCTTCCGGAAGCAAGTGTGGATGCGATACGTTTTTCACTGATGGTTGCTAAGAGATGTTGTTTGTAAACCAGTTTTTTATCACTCATGTGAAAAAACGCATTGCACTCGCGTGGAAATAAATGAACGCAATTGCAGACAAAACTGACTGAACTTGCTTGCAAAATGGTGCGAGTTTCACTAAACGCACCCTGAACGCATCTGGACCTAATCCGTCACACTCGTGTGAAAGGAGCCTAAAGGTTAAAAACGTGTCTAATACAGTACTTGCTTCAACGTCACTCATCAACTGACTTAAGTTTCACCTCCTAGGCTTCATCTGGGTTTGCCTAGAAGGCGAAACTTAAAGGGAACCTGTCACCTGGATTTTGGGTATATAGCTGAGGACATGGGCTGTTAGATGGCCACTAGCACATCTGCAATACCCAGTCCCCATAGCTCTGTGTGCTTTTATTGTGTAAAAAAACCGATTTGATATATATGCAAATTAACCTGAGATCAGTCAGAGCTTGAAAATATGACTCTTCTGTGGTCACACAAGTAAGATATGACTCTTTTATGTTAATTTGCATATGTATCAAATCGGTTTTTTGACACAATAAAAGCACACAGAGCTATGGGGACTGGATATTGCAGATGTGCTAGTGGCCAACTAGCAGCCCATGTCCTCAGCTGTATACTCAAAATCCCGGTGACAGGTTCCCTTTAAGTCAGATGATGAGTGACCAGGAAACAAGCGTTGTATTAGACGTGTTTTTATCCATTATTACATTCTGTTTTTACCTTAGCATCTTGTGGGTAGAAATTATTCTGTGCAGGAATCCTTGGGAGTCTGATGGTATTTCACTATTTCCTGCTGTGTGTCTGTTTTCAGGGACGCTATGCTGATACTGGTGTGCATGTGCTTTCACTTCCGAGCTGGATTGATTAAAGGTGTTGTCCGGGTTCAGAGCTAAACCCAGACATACCCATATTTTCACCCAGGCAGCCCCCCTGACAAGAGCGCTAGAGCATTTTCAGGAGATCCAGTGACGTACCAGGCTCTCCTTAGGGCTGCCAGGCAGAGGCTTCTGCTCAGCAGTGAGCCCGGTGACGTCACCTGCATTAATGAGCGGGATTTAGCGCTGCCCTAGCCTGTCAAACGGCTAGGGCAGCACTAAAGCTGGCCCATCAGAGCCAGTGACGTCTCCAAACACACAGCTAGGCGGAAGCTTCCGCCCAGCAGTGTATTATCTCTTATATTATAAAAATTGGTTTCTGTCTGTCTGTCCCGACGTCTGTCTGTCTGTTCTTTATGCACGACCAAACGACTGGACCGATCTTCACCAAATTTGGCACACAGGTACATCAGGTGTCTCTAGGACGTACCGTTCCTGAGATATTCCGAAAATATAACCTGCTTTAGCCAATACAAGCCTGCAAGTCTTTCTCTTCATATCCCAACTGCCATACACACGGTCACATGTCCATTATTAGCCAATAGAAGCTTGCAGGCCCTTAGTCTCCAGATACACAGTTTTACTCCAGGTTTCCATAACAACCTAGCCATTTTTCTTCACTGCTGCATGTCAGCTTTAGGCTAGGGCTAAAGGACCCCAATAAGTCGCACGACACATATGTAGTGTACGGGAGAGTAATACCCCGTCACTACAGAAGGGTCACTTGGGTATTGTCGTTCCCCCTGTATTTAAGGGGAGGTTGGTATAGAATATCCTGTCAATGTACCGCTATGTATTTTCCTGTTACTGTGAAACGTGCGAGTGCAGGCCGGCTAGGGTGTCATTCCAGCTCTGAGTCACTAGAGGGAGCTAGGGAGCCCTAGGTTATATAAGGCACAGTCAGGAAGTAGTAGCGGGAGACAGACAGTGGGAAGCAGAGGTCAGAAATGATCCTGTGTCTGAGTGAAGGCCAGGCTATGGGCCTGTGAGAGCAGAGCAGGCCTGAAGCCTGCCGACTAGGAGAGGGTAGTAAAGGCCCTGTAACCGGGTTCCGGATCCAAGGAAAAGGTTCCCCTCCTGAGTCATCATCCGTTTAGCTGAAACAGCATAAGCAAGCCACTAGCCAAGACACAGAATACCACAGAGGCCGATCAGATAAAGCAAGAGGTACTCAAGATAACAGAGGAGGTACTAGATAAGGACAGCTTCAAGGGTACGCCAGATAAAGGGCATTAGACCTTGGAGAGAAAGTCACATGTGTCAGGACCAGTCAGGAATAGTGTGCAAGCCGCCTGTACTGCATCTCCTGCAATCAACACTCTGTATAAAACATTGCTGTGACCGGCCATTCTGTAATTCCAATAACCACCTGTATTCTTATGGAAAACCAACTGTCTTTCATGGAACGGCGCTTCCAACTGCGTCCATGTATTACTATTGCTGATATTCAGTAAAGTTCCAGTTTTTGTTGGCTACCCTATGCTTGCTTCATTCTTCCACCATACCATACACGGCGTGTCACCGTTTAATTGACACTGGCGTCACGAACTTTGAAAACCTGCCTGTTCCAGTATTTGACCAGAATTGAAGACGACAGTGGATCCCAGGTTAGTGAGTCAATCTGCACTACAAAGCCCAGCATACACTACTGACCCCCTGGGACACTGCACATAGGGCACAACTACACTGCTACACGCATCCATCTTGAATGGATTTTTTGCGACTGTCATGTCACAATCGAAGCATGTTGCAGTGCGACACCATAGCCTATTATTATAAAAATTGTTGAGACAATGTTGTGCGACACATGTCGTTGTGTAACCCTAGCATTATAGGGGTAGGGCACTGTGGAGGTCACTGTTAAAGGGGCGGGCACTGTGGAGGTCACTGTTATGGGGATACTGTCGATATCTTTTAACGACACACACAAACATTAAATGAAATAGATAAAATATACCCATGCAAAGCCGTTTCCTTCTGCTAGTCTCTTATATATATAAAAATTAGTTTCTGTCTGTCTGTTCTTTATGCACGACCAAACAACTCGACTGATTTTCACCAAATTTGGCACACAGGTATATCAGGTGTCAGGGAAAGTTTTAGACTGGGTCTCAGCTCTCTAGACCGTACCGTTCCTGAGATATTCCCAAAAAATGACCTGCATTAACCAATACAAGCCTGCAAATCTTTCTCTTCGTATCCCAACTGCCATACAAACGGTCACATGTCCCTTATCAGCCAATAGAAGCTCGCAGGCCCTTAGTCTCCACATACACACAGTTTTACTCCAGGTTTCCATAACAACCCAGCCATTTTTCTTCACTGCTGTAGGTCAGCTTTAGGCTAGGGCTACACGACGGCATGTATCACGCGACAATAAGTCGCACGACACATAGGGCACAACTACACTGCTACACGCATCCATCTTGGATGGATTTTTTCCGACTATCGTGTCCCAGTCGCAGCATGTCACATGTCGCAGTGCAACACCATAGCCTATCATTATAAAAATTGTTGAGCAACATTGGTACAACAAAATGTCGCACGACACGTCGTCAAAGGGGCAGGACGCTGTAGAGATCACTGTCAAGGGATCAGGGGCCACTATTAAAGGGGCAGCTGCTGTGGAGGTAACTGTTGAACATGCGTTCACTGTGGATGTTACTGTTAAGGGGGAAGGCCGCTGTGGAGGTCACTGTTAAGGGGGCGGGGGCCACTATTAAAGGGTAATCTGCTGTGGAGGTCACTGTTAAGTCAGCATGGTACTGTGAGGTCACTGGTAAGGGAGCAAGGTACTGGGGAGGTCACTGTTAAAGGAAACTGGGTACTGTGGCAGTCACTGTTAAAGGGACAGGTGCTGTGAAGGTCTCTGTTAAGGGGGCCGGGAACAGTGGAGGTCACAGATAAGGGAATGGTTCTCTATAGAGGTCAGTGTTAAGGGGTGGGGTGCAGTATAGGTCACTGTTAAGGGAACGGACTCCTGAGGAGGTCAATGTCAAGGGAGTGGGGTGCTGTGAAACTCACTGTTAAAGGGGCGGACTGCTGTGAAGGTCAAACTTAAGGGGATGGGCTGCTGTGGAGATCCCATGTTAAGGAGGCAGAGCCCTGTGGGAGATCAGTGTTAAGGGGTGAGGGGCTGTGGAGTTAACTGTTAAGAGGGCGGGGTACTGTAGAGGTCACTGTTATGGGGGATACTGTCGATATCTTTTAACGACAAACAGAAACATTAAATGAAATAGATAAAATATACCCGTGCAAAGCCGGGTCCTTCTGCTAGTCTCTTATCTTATATATATATATATATATATATATATATATAAATGAGTTTCTGTCTGTCTGTCTAGACGTCTAGACATTCTTTATGCCCCACCAAACAACTAAACCGATCTTCACCAAATTTGGCACACAGGTACATCAGGTGTCCGGGAAGGTTTTAGACCGGGTCTCAGCTCTCTAGGATGTACCGTTCCTAAGATATTCCCAAAAATGACCTGCATTAGCCAATAGAAGCCAGCAAGCCTTTCACTTTAATCCGAACTGCCATTTACACGGTCACATGTCCCTTATTAGCCAATAGAAGCTCGCAGCTCCTACCACAGGTTGCCATAACAACTGATCAAAGGTTTTAGCAGTTCGCAGGTCCTTAAATATTCAGTCATATGATGGCACAACTACACTGCTATATGCATGGGGGGCAGGGGCCACTATAAAATGGACAGGCGCTGTGGAATTCACTGTTAAGGGGGTGGGCATTGTGAAGGTCACTGTTAAAGGGGCAGGCAGTGCGGAGGTCACTGTTAAAGGGGCGGGTACTGTGGAGGTCACTGTAAAAGGGGCGACCACTATGAAGGTCACTGTTAAAGGGGTGGTCAATGTTAAAGGGGCAGGCACTGTGGAGGTCACTTTTAAAGGGGTGGGCACTGCGGAAGTCACTGTTAAAGGGGCGGGCACTGTGGAGGTCACTGTTAAAGGGGCAGGCACTGTGGATGTTACTGTTAGGGGCAGGCTGCTGTGGAGATCACTGTTAAGGGAGCGGGGTACTATGGAGGTCAATGTTAAGGGAACAGGGTACTATGGAGGTCGCTGGTAAAGGGACAGGTGCTGTGGAGGTCTCTGTTAAGGGGATACAGAACAGTGGAGGTCACAGATAAGGGGACGGTCCCCTATGGAGTTCAGTGTTGAGGGGTCGGGTGCTGTAGAGGTCACTGTTAAGGGGATGGGCCTCTGAGGAGGTCACTGTCAAGGGAGTGGGGTGCTGTGAAACTCACTAAAAAGGGGCAGGCTGCTGTGAAGGTCAAAGTTAAGGGGATGGGCTGCTGTGGAGGTCCCTGCACTGTGGGGGGGGGGGGGGGGGGTCAGTGTTAAGGGGTGGAGGGGCTGTAGATGTCACTGTTATAGTGGATACTGTCAATATCTTTTAACAACACACACAAACATTAAATAAAATAGATTAAATATACTCGTGCGAAGCTGGGTCCTTCTGCTAGTTGTAAATATAAAAGCCCTTGCCCTACGCGATCCTGCGCAGGGCAAGCGAATGCATCTGAGTATGACATGCTCCGATGCTAATAACAGGGGGGCTGCTTGGCTGAAAATATGGGTATGTCCAGGTTCAGATCTGAACCCGGACAACGCCTTTAATGCTGCTCCCCAGTCCTGCTGCACATTGTGGTTCCACACTGCAAGTATGCAGTACCCCAAAATAGGGTAACTGCAAAAAGATCAAGTGTTGGAATGTTCTATTGTTAAGGCCTGATGCACACGACCGTAGTTTTGGTCCACATCCGAGCCGCAGTTTTTACGGCTTGGATGCAGACCCATTCACTTCAATGGGGCCGCAAAAGATGCGGACAACACTCCGTGTGCTGTCCGCATCCGTTGCTCCGTTCCGTGGTCCGCAAAAAAATTATAACCTGTCCTATTCTTGTCTGTTTTGCGGACAAGAATAGGCAGTTATATTAATGGCTGTCTGCGT
The DNA here is from genome assembly GCF_014858855.1 of Bufo gargarizans. Taxonomy (NCBI): domain Eukaryota; kingdom Metazoa; phylum Chordata; class Amphibia; order Anura; family Bufonidae; genus Bufo; species Bufo gargarizans. The sequence continues at coordinate 209,338,144 of NC_058082.1, read as the reverse complement.
CGTTCTGCAAATTGCGGAATGAACACGGATGCCATCCGTGTTTTGCGGATCTGCAATTTGCAGACCGCAAAACACAACGGTCGTGTGCATGAGGCCTAAGGGAAATGTTCTGATTTATGCCTTAGGCTACATTCACAGACCGTATGTGTTTTGCGGTTAGCAAATTGCGGATCCGCAAAAAAAAACGGATGACATCAGTATGCCATCCGTTTTTTTTGCGGATCCATTGTAACAATACCTAAAATAGACAAGAATAGGACATGTTCTATTTTTTTTTGCGGGGCTATGAAACGGACATACTGATGAGGCCCTAGGCCTCATGCACACGAACGTAGCAGGACGTGGTGAGCGCAATTACGTCATCAAAGGTCCTTTTGCAGGTCCTGAAAGAAGAAGAAAGAAGACGATGCCGGCTGCGCGAACAAGTGGATGAGGTAAGTTAATTATTATTTTTTTTAACTCCTCAATCAACATTTTAGTATGCATTCTGTATTAAGAATGCTAATATTTTCCTTTATAACCATGTTATAAGGGAAAATAATAAAATCTACAGAACACCTAACCCAAACCCGAACTTCAGTGAAGAAGTACAGATTCGGGTCTTGGTACCACATTCAGTTTTTTCTCACGCGCGTTCAAAACGCATTGCACTCGCGCGGATAAAACTGAACATCGGAACGCAACCGCAGTCAAAACTGACTGCAATTGCGTGCCTACACGCGCGGTTTTCCCGCAATGCACACGCCAGTGGGAAAGAGGCCTTAGATTGATAGATGTACCTGAGTCCATTACCTGCTAAGGGCTCATGCACACCACTGTTGTCGGCTGGTGCTCATATTGCGGCGTGCAAACAGCAGGTCCGCAATATACAGGCACCAGTCGCTTGTGCACCAGATCACGGATGCGGACCCATTCACTTGAACGGAGACACAGAACCCCACAGAAGCACTACGGAGTGCTTCTGTGAGATTTCTCTCCGAGCCTCCACACGAGCCTCCGTGGTGCAGGCGGATCACGGACCCATTCAAGTTGAATGGCTCTGGATCCATCTGCGCCAACTGCAAGGAAGTTGCCCATGCACGGAACTTAATCCAATGGTAGAAAGCAGCCCAGGACATGAAAAGAGGCTGCCAGTTATCTATGTATATTGTATATGTGGAACATATACTGTATGTTTATGTATGAGTATATGTATGAAACTATGAACGCAGAAGGTTTGTGTGTATGTAGGGAATGTGCATCCATGTATGAAGGTGTATGTAGTATGCACATCAATTTATGTGCTGGATGTGTGCATATGTGAATAGAATATGTATATGCATACATACCTACTCTCCCAGAAGGTCTGGGATACTCTCGGAAAAAGGGGAGATCACTTAGATTTCTGTAAGAGTTGGCAAATCAAACACATACAGCAAGTTATCTTGCATTGTCAAGAACAAATTGATCATAATGGTAGGATACATTTATGTGACAGTGCAGAAATGGTTATTATTGGAAGTAAATGAGGGCCTTTTACACAAGCCCCGTATCAGTCAAACAAGTGTCTTCACTCCCGAACACTGGTCCATGTAAAAGACCCTGCAGTCATCCTACAGATAAGCAAAAGGCTAGTTTGTTGGGTGAGTGTATATTGGCCAGAAAAATGATCGCATCTTCCATGTAAATAGGGGATGTGCTGCTGGCAATAATGCAAGTGAACAGGTGCACAAAAGAAACGCAACTGTTCATTTATTCTGACATCTATCTGCCCCTGTAAAAAGCTCACAGGTGCAGGTCAACACGCAACGTGCACCATATCTGCAAAACATTCACAATTACTAACAGCGGTTTTTAGTGCGGATTTGATGCGGTTTTGCTGCAGATCGCACCCTTCATTGGAAAAAGGTGAAATTCGCACAAAAGTTGTTTGGGTCCATATCCATTCCACATAGTGTGCAGGTTGCCTAAATGAGCAGCAATCAACATGCTATCTTGTTATGGGTAAAATCTGCCCACATAAAGGGACCCTAAGGGTGCTGGCACACAGTACAGTTCTGATATGCAGTTAGGATGCAGTCTTTTATTGTAGCTAGCTGAAAAATTGATGCTGAGGATTTCCAATGTGGGTTTCACTCTTTGCAAATATGTATAATATGAAATCCACAGCAACATAAGGTCCATTGTCTATTTGGGGAATTCTTGGCAGCAGCTATAGCTCAAACATGGATTACTCATCATGTAATTGCTTTTCATATAGCTCGACCAAATATTTTACACTTTATTCACAGTAGCTTTAATGAGGAATATTTATATATCAAGCTTCTTAGACATAGGGTCATTGGTGTCCCTGCAATGTTGTCAGACCACGCAACTGTTATGGGGCCACGGGGGAAAGGCGGACAGGTACTGAACTTCTTCTCTTTGCCATGTGAAAATGCTGCATTATCCAGAAGCCGCCACTAGGGGTTGCTCGGTGCATAGAAATGATTACAGCTTTCTTGGCAATTGCATAGGTTCCCATCTACTGAGCTCCCCCTAGTGGTGGCTGCAGGAAGACAGCTTTGTAATAAAAGGGAAACTAGAGATTTATCAATGTACACTGACCTAAAGAATTATTAGGAACACCAAACTAATACGGTGTTGGACCCCCTTTTGCCTTCAGAACTGCCTTAATTCTACGTGGCATTGATTCAACAAGGTGCTGATAGCATTCTTTAGAAATGTTGGCCCATATTGATAGGATAGCATCTTGCAGTTGATGGAGATTTGTGGGATGCACATCCAGGGCACGAAGCTCCCGTTCCACCACATCCCAAAGATGCTCTATTGGGTTGAGATCTGGTGACTGTGGGGGCCATTTTAGTACAGTGAACTCATTGTCATGTTCAAGAAACCAATTTGAAATGATTCAAGCTTTGTGACATGGTGCATTATCCTGCTGGAAGTAGCCATCAGAGGTTGGGTACATGGTGGTCATGAAGGGATGGACATAGTCAGAAACAATGCTCAGGTAGCCCGTGGCATTTAAACGATGGCCAATTGGCACTAAGGGGCCTAAAGTGTGCCCAGAAAACATCCCGCACACCATTACACCGCCACCACCAGCCTGCACAGTGGTAACAAGGCATGATAGATACATGTTCTCATTCTGTTTACGCCAAATTCGGACTCTACCATTTGAATGTCTCAACAGAAATCGAGACTCATCAGACCAGGCAACATTTTTCCAGTCTTCAACAGTCCAATTTTGGTGAGCTTGTGCAAATTGTAGCCTCTTTATCCTATTTGTAGTGGAGATGAGTGGTACCCGGTGGGGTCTTCTGCTGTTGTAGCCCATCCGCCTCAAGGTCGTGCGTGTTGTGGCTTCACAAATGCTTTGCTGCATACCTCGGTTGTAACGAGTGATTATTTTAGTCAACGCTGCTCTTCTATAAGCTGGAATCAGTCGGCCCATTCTCCTCTGACCTCTAGCATCAACAAGGCATTTTTGCCCACAGGACTGCCGCATACTGGATGTTTTTCCCTTTTCATACTATTCTTTGTAAACCCTAGAAATGGCTGTGCGTGAAAATCCCAGTAACTGAGCAGATTGTGAAATACTCAGACCGGCCCGTCTGGCACCAACAACCATGCCACGCTCAAAATTGCTTAAATCACTTTTCTTTCCCATTCTGACATTCAGTTTGGAGTTCAGGAGATTGTCTTGACCAGGACCACAACCCTACATGCATTGAAGCAACTGCCATGTTGGTTGACTAGATAATTGCATTAATGAGAAATAGAACAGGTGTTCCTAATAATTCTTTAGGTGAGTGTATATTTGCCAGTTGTGGTGTAAATACGTTAAGAAATATATTATATGACTAAAGTCAGATAATGTGTTGAGGCACAAGGAATTTTTTTTTCAGTACATTGTAATTTATTAAAACTTCTTCATTCATTCATTCATTCATTCAAAAAAGGTGTAAATTTGAAAGAATTCTGGTTCATTGCTACTTTGCCTGCGAGTGACTGACGTATACATACTCAGAAACTGAGTGGGGCAGGGGACCCTATACTAAGTTTTGCTATGGGGCCCTGTGACATCTCTGTATGCCGCTGCATAGGGTTACATACACAGCTACTTTAAAGGGAAAATCTGGTCAAAATTCTAGGTGACAGATACATGTGAGAAGATAACACCAGTGTCAGGGCCGTCTTTAACAAGGGGCAAAAGGGGCACCTGCCCCGGGCCCAGTTGCTCCTGGGGGGCCCAAGGCAGCTGCCTCTTGAGCCATGCTAGCCACTGCCCCGGATGTTAGACTGTCAGCTACACAGGGGGTGCTGCCATGCCTGCCTGCCGGCACTCCAGGCAGCGTACTGTGAGAGCTGTGATTCTCTAGGACCTTAGATGACATCATCACCATGTGACCAGTAACCTAGCAATATTACTGGTCAATGGCTATGAGGTCATCAAAGCTCCTACCAGTAGTGCTGCTGTAGAAGTTTGCCTTAACTGTGGAGCTTTTTTTTGTGAAGATTACATCAGAGAAAGGTGACATGGGCTGTTATGCTAATATACTGTAAACTACTGTATAGTGGGGTGCTGTATAGTGTGGGGGCCTGTATACTGTGGGTGCTGTATATTGTGGAGTGCTATACTGCTGTACTGTATACTGTGGGGGGCTGTATACTGTGGGGGGCTGTATACTGTAGGTGCTGTACATTGTGGAGTGCTATACTGCTGTACTGTATACTGTGGGGGGCTGTATACTGTGGGTGCTGTATATTGTGGAGTGCTATACTGCTGTACTGTATACTGTGGGGGTCTGTATACTGTGGGGGTCTGTATACTGTGGGGGGCTGTACACTGTGGAGTGCTATACTGCTGTACTGTATACTGTGGGGGACTGTATTTTGTGGAGTGCTATACTGCTGTACTGTATACTGTGGGGGGCTGTATACTGTGGGTGCTGTATATTGTGGAGTGCTATACTGCTGTACTGTATAGTGTGGGGGGCTGTATACAGTGGGTGCTGTATATTGTGGAGTGCTATACTGCTGTACTGTATACTGTGGGGGGCTGTATATTGTGGAGTGCTATACTGCTGTACTGTATACTGTGGGTGCTGTATATTGGGGAGTGCTATGCTGCTGTACTGTATAGTGTGGGGGCTGTATAGTGTGGGGTGCTGTATACGGTGAGGTGCTATACTGCTCTACTGTATACTGTGAGGTGTTGTATACTGTGGGGTGCTGTATACTGTGGGCTGCTATACTGCTCTACTATATACTGTGGGGTACTGTATAGTGTGGGGTGCTATACTGCATACTGTGTGGTGCTGTATACTATAGGGTGCTATACTGCATACTGTGTGGTGCTCGGGTGCACTGTAACGCTAGGGTGAGCCGAGCCCTGGTCTCCTTCCTGCAGAGCGGTGCCCACTTCCAGCCTGAGCCCAGCTGCCCAGAGCACTGACCCTGAGCCGCTGGAGTCTTCAGAACTGGAAGTATTTACAGTCACTCACTGGACTCTACCAGATGTGTGGATTTTGTGTGTGTGTGTTGTGGTGGAGGCCGTGATTGCCTGCTAAGGTGTGGGAACACGGGATCCAGGGGGCCCAAGTAAATTTTTGCCCAGGGTCCAATCAATATTAAAGACGGCCCTGACCAGTGTACTTTCAGAAGATCTCTCACCTACAATGTGCCATTTTTAGTACTGGTGTCTTCTTAAATGTAGAGTGACCTTTGGGCCCTCCCGGCGTCCAGCGTCTGTTTGCGACTGCTACCTTTGCACCCCCTATAAAATCTGACACAACACTCTAAACGAAGTGTCTGAATAGCCATTTCTTTAGAATGCTGTGTCAGATTTTCAGAAATCCTACGTAGTGCACAAGCCTTTTTATAGAGCCCCCTCATTCCAGGAATGACCACCTATGAGATTTTCTTACATGTATCTGTGACATACAACATAGTTTTGACTGGAGACATAAAGGGTCAAACGCGTAGGTGCTAGGACTGCCGTCCATAAAAACAGACTGTTAAAGGATTTCTGTGCACGAAGACATAGATGGATCACAATTTCCTTTGCCAATCACCCACATAGACTATGGCAAATGATATAAAAAATGGATCAGGCAGAATCCATGCAGAATCCCCCCCCCCCCATCCCCTTAGGAGAAACACAGCCCTGTGCAAATATTGAACCTATGGGTTATTTATGAATATAAGGTACTTAGCAAATATCTTGAACAAAATAAATAAGCCTATGCCCCCAAGCAAGGTAACCTGTTATAGATGAGACCCTTCGCTAAAATGCATTTTGTGTTCGCTTTTGTATTGCCGACATGGGGTAGATGCACTTGCACAGTTATTTTTTTATTGGATTTGTGACTTTGTTTTGCAGTGGCCACCATAGGGACTTGCACCAATCTAGGACAACAATAACAATACAATGATACTGTTTAATGCCGAAAAATTCCATGTTAAGACCTCATGCACATGAACGTTGTTTAGGTCGGATGCGGACCCATTCACTTCAATGGAGCCGCAAAAGATGCGGACAGCACTTTGTGTGCTGTCTGCATCCGTTGCTCTGTTCCGTGGTCCCGCAACAAAAATAGAAAATGTCCTATTCTTGTCTGTTTTGTGGACAAGAACAGGCTTTTCATTTATGGATGCACGTTCCTTTCCGCAAATTGAGGAACGCCCACAGGCGGCTTCCATGTTTTCGGATCTGCAATTTGCAGACCACAAAACACAGCACGGTCATGCGCATGAGGCCTAACCCAGAGAGAACATATTCTGGTCAGGTCCAAACTAATGGCCAAGTCCTAAAACACAACAGTAGTAACCAATCTGCCTTTATTACAAACCTCTATTAAAACTGCTTGGCAATTCTTAATGAAATGAGTTACTGAGTATGACTGATGAGACCATGGATTTCTCTGCCCTCGTAGACTTCCATCGCTACCCACTGGTTCTTTGTTATCCTTGTAAAAAAAAAAAAAAAAAAATGCAATTTTCTCCCCATCTGAATAAATACACCTAATGAAAGAGTTAGTTAGATTCCATACAGATGTATGTAACCTCATCTCCTGTCCCTTCAGAATAATACTGAAGAAAATAATTTATAACTTAATTAAAGAAGTGTCACAAAGAAATGATATGTTGCCGTGAAAATTACATATTGTAGTAAACCCCTAACTAAAAAGTGAAGTTTCAGCGTAGTGTGAATAGAAGCATTGTCAGTCTGGAGGACACAATTTATGGTAGGCAATATTCAAAATCACATTTTGCGCACACCAGGTGATGACTTTTATGCTGACAAAATAAAAGATGAGAGCGCAGAGAGCGTAATCTGGAAATATTGATTAAACTGTCCTAGATGTACGCATTTAAAGCTTGTTTTGTAAGAGGGCGCTCGCTCCCCTTGGTTCCCTGATGTCAAGAAAAGGCCATGCTGAAAAATACTGGAGGAAGTGCCATAAGATGCATGTGTTTAGGAGGCAGTGAAAATTATGTAAATCGTATCAAAATGATTAAAATGGTCCACATGGAACAGTCTGGAGAAACTTGCTAAGCATGTTAAGCATACTTCTCCCCCTAAGGCTCCTTTCAAACGAGCGAGTGTAATGCTCCAGACTCGTGCTCCAGCGTGAGAATGCATCAGCTCCCCCTCTCAACTTCTAGTACTGTTGAGGTCGCATAGCATTATATTGATTTATGATGCTATGTAACCCTTAGAGTTCTGGGATGTATTGTATAACACTGACAGTATTATGTCAGTTTTATCCAATACATTTCAGAACTGTAAAGGCTATATAGCATCATAAATCAATATAATACTATTCGACCCTGGCAGTGCTGGGAGGTCAGTACGGGTGCTCTCCCTGACACACGCTGGGAGTCCGATGCATGGGACTCGCTCTTGTGAAAGGTGCCTAAGGCTTCTTTCACACGAGCGATATGGATTGTGTCAGGTTCTGTTCTGGAAAAAAATGATGGTTTTGCACGCAAGTTCAATCAGTTTTTTCAATGCGTTTTTCACAGGCGTGAAGAATTGGCTAAATGGCTTAACCAGCACTGCAGCCTATTTCGATCATATTCTGTAACCCAACATTGAAAATGTCAAAACCAATATCCAATAATGCTTGTTTTGAATGGTTGTATAATCCAGCCATAAATCCTTCTAACTCTATATGTCTGTAAGACATTTCTTGAATACTAGCCATGAATTTCTCCTTTCTTTTGTTTAATCTAATTCAAATTTTTTCCATACAGCAAAATGTATTTAAACTCCATTCCCATCTGGGTACTATTTCTGAAAATGAGATCTTGGATTGTGGGATTGTACTTCTAACATAGTGTCAGTTAATTATTTTATTCATTTATGAGTAAGAATCCTACCCATGTTGAATGTTCCATTGTGAAAAATTATCATTAGGTTCCGGCCACAATTTTGTGGCCGATACACATATTGAATTAATGCTTTTTATTCTTAGATGAACTATCCCTCGCCAATAAATGCATACCTTATTGCCTAAATCTAAATTCTCGGATTTTAATTTAATATCTGCTCTTTTTCTGGCTGAAGAAATGAGGTCGTCTCCAAGTATCCAAATAATATTCTGTTCTGGAAAAGATTATAACAGCAATTCAGGTCTACTGTAATGTACAGTTTATACCTGTTTGAATGCCATCTACCCATTTTCTTTATGGTACGTTCTTTAAGACCCATTTCATATGCATACGTTGTGGCTCCAATTCTAAACGAATAAGGCTGCTTTCACACTAGCGTTCGGGTTTCCGTTCGTGAGCTCCGTTTGAAGGAGCTCACGAGCGGACCCGAACGCAGCCGTCCAGCCCTGATGCAGTCTGAATGGAGCGGATCCGCTCAGACTGCATCAGTCTGGCGGCGTTCAGCCTCCGCTCCGCTCGCCTCCGCACGGACAGGCGGACAGCTGAACGCTGCTTGCAGCGTTCGGGTGTCCGCCTGGCCGTGCGGAGGCGTGCGGATCCGTCCAGACTTACAATGTAAGTCAATGGGGACGGATCCGTTTGAAGATGCCACAATGTGGCTCAATCTTCAAGCGGATCCGTCCCCCATTGACTTTACATTGAAAGTCTGGACGGATCCGTCCCAGGCTATTTCCACACTTAGCTTTTTTTTGCTAAAATAATGCAGACGGATCCGTACTGAACGGAGCCTCCGTCTGCATTATTATGGGCGGATCCGTTCTGAACGGATCCGCCCGAACGCTAGTGTGAAAGTAGCCTAAGCTGTACCCTGTAAGTCAAAGTGTTTTTTACATTTTGACAAAATGTGATTGAATTGGAACTTAGTTAATGGGGATCCATCAACATGCAGAAAAGAGGGCCTGGTTTACATGACCTAGCAACTATCCAATTTTTTTAAGCTTGAACTGGATAGATTGTAGATGACCGTAATTTTTTCAGGGTTACCCAGGTTCCTTCACCTTGCTGATCAGTTTTGGATCTTTTTATTTATAATTAGATTTTTTTCTTTATGAATAACCAGGTCGTTGATTTGTTATGGTGCTTCTGTTGTTCTATTTGCAGCTGCAATTTCACTGATGCGAAGTGCACCGAAAAAAGAAAAGCGAAAACGCAACTACTGTAACTAATCTATAAATAGTTTTAAAAGATCAAGAGATAATGGTTTAGTTCTTTTCTTGATAGGATTTTTTTCTTTTTAAACCTTTAATTATCTGTTTTAATAAAATTTTTGACGTGAATGGGGTTAGGTTGCGAATTTTTGGGAAAAAAGAAATGCCGGATAGGATTTTTTAAAATGTAGTCCCCTTTATAGCCCTTTTTTATAAGATTCAAAATGAATAGGACAACATGTAACACATCCCATATACTGAAATTATTGGCAGAACAAAATGTTCTCCAATTATTCCATGCGGCTGTGTAGGCAGCCCATGTAGCAGGGGCCAGTGAATTGCTAATCAAATCTTTGATCAATTCCAGATTGTCTTCCACAATTTTGATGGACATGGGATTCACTTTTCTTCTGCTTCTGGGACCAGCTGTCTGAAATAGGAGAAGTTCTGCAGAGACAAAGAATCTGCGATTTATATTTGACCTGCCTTCAATATATTCAGCCCTTACCCAGATATTGTATTTTAAACAAGTTAGGACGATTTGTCTCAATATGTTGACTACTACCTCTGATTTAGCGGATAGACAGTTTACTGAGATAATACAACACCCTTGTTATCTGAAAATAATAAAATGCGTTTGTTTTTTAAATTATCATGTCAAATTAATAGAGCTACCAATACCGGAAAAAGTTCAAGGAAAATAAGGTTTTTATAAATAGTTAAACTAGCCAATTTTTTGGCCATTTTTCTGCAGACCATTGGTTTCTAAAAATTGCTCCAAAACCCACTGATGCAGCAGCATCAGTGAACAACTGTGGTGAATCGGAATCTATAAATTCTTGCTGTCGCATAGTTCTTTCATTATAATCTTCCAGGAAACTTAGCCAAATTTGAATATCGTCTTTTATTTGTTTTGTAAGACGAATATGCTTAAATAGGTGGCTTTTCCCCACGGTGGCAGAATACATTCGTCTAGAGAAAACTCTTCCCATTGGTATCACTCTGGTTTTGAAATTTAACGAACCTAGAGATGTTTGTAAACTTTTCAATGCAGTTTTCTTAGACGTTAGCAAATTGTTTAATAAAACCCTCAAGGAAGAGACTTTTTCCTCCGGGATTTTAAATTCCATTATTTCCGTATTAATTGAGATACCCAAAAAATGATATCCTTTGTTGGGTATACCGTCCTCTCTTCCACTAATGGAATTTGGAAGTAATCAGCAATATTTCTGAAAGTATTTAACAAATGAATGCAATCATTGGATTTTTCTTTACCAATGAACAGAAAATCATCCAAGTAATGGATCAACTAACCACCACCACTTGAATGACTTTCTAGCATCCTGATGGCAGATTTTATATCTATTTTTGCCATCAATGCATTCCTCCCTGCTGTTTAAGCAAGGATAATGCTTGATCAAAGGATGCATAGTGTACAGATGTCAATTTTTTATCAATTAAATCATTCACTGAATTATCTTTTGGGTGTGACAAGTGATGAATGAGGCGATAACTGTTAGCTTCTTTTTTAGGAACTAAACCTAATGGAGATACTCTGAAATTGCTGAAAAGGTCCAAAAACTCTAAGTTTTTAACAAATGAATATCCTGGACTTGAACAAGTAAGTACATAAAATCCACCCGAAAAACCTTCATATTTGAGCCATCGGTTTGTTTGGGTATATTTTTAAATAGTGAATGAGCCTTTGAAGGCTCAATGGGGTAACCTCCTCTATTGGATTCTTTACTGTATGATAAGTGTTGACCTTTTTTTTTTTAAAGCGTTTTGATGCTGGATGGCTTCCTGTGCAAAAAGTACACTCGTGTTTATATTTGCAATTAGCTTGCCATCTACATTCCGACTCGTTAAAGGCGAAGCAAATTCCTTTTTTGGCAATTTGTTGACGAAAAAGGTTAGGCCTTTGGAGCAACATAAGGTTTATCCAAAGACCCACATCCTTTGATCCCCATTTTAAATCCGGGTATACTGCTAGTTTTTGACAAAACTATTCATCATAATTAAACCATACCTCCGAAGTTTTTATAAACTTCCAGGATACTGTCCAGATGATGAAATAATCCGCTACAATGTATCGGATGTTTTGCACCCAATACTGCTGCATAAATGTAAAACGCTTGCAGACAGTTTAAAAATGTCTTCTGCTGATTTCTTTTTCTCTCCTCTTCCTCTTTTTGTCAAATTTTAACATTTCTTTAGACGAAGGGAGGAGAGAAAAAACTTTGATGTATTCCTTATTCCAAATTTTTTCCTTGGTTTGTTTGCATAGATTGAATCCCAAAGGGGAAATATAGCAGGGCATAGTTTCCTTCAATGATGTTTCTTTTATACCACTGCCTGTTTCCAGAGATGGAATCAAACGTTTTTCATTAAGGCTTCCAGAATTATCTAATGTGTAGATATTATTGTAATATTTTCATCTTCTTTTAGAGCTCCTACCTGGAGAAGACCAGACAGAATTCGGATTCAGTTTTTTCTCCTTATTAGACATTAAATAAATACATTCCTTGAATAACTGCACCCTATCCTCTAAATTGGTGTCAGTATTCAGAATCTAAGGATTATTTTTTGTGTTATTGCCCTGCATAAAGCAGTCACTATTTTCTGAGTGTGTAAATCAGGCATGTCCAAACTGCGGCCCTCCGGCTGTTGCAAAACTACAACTCCCAGCATGCCTGGATAGCTTACAGCTATTAGGGAATGCTGGGAGTTGTAGTTTTGCAACAGCTGGAGGGCCACAGTTTGGACATGCCTGGTGTAAATAAATTCTCACCCTCTTGAATGTTGATAAGTGTCATTTCTTTCTCAGGTGCACGAGATGTCCTGGCTGTTGGGTCTGGAGACCGTTGCTAAGTATTTGACTGTTTTTTATCTTTGTATTTCTGCGTCTCACAGTATCTTGTGGTGGTGAATAACTTCTCTTTTCTTGTCCTCTTCTTAGGGCACTTTCACACTTGTGGCAGAGGATTACGGCAGGAAGTTTAGTCGCCGGAACTGCCTGCCAGATCCGTCAAAACGTATGCAAACTGATGGCATTTGTCAGACGGATCCAGATGCGGATCCGTCTGACAAATGCATTGAATTGCCGGATCCGTCTCTCTGGTGTCATCCGGAAAAACTGATCCGGTATAATTTTTTTGCATTTTTTTCGGTCAATCCGTTTTGCTGGAACACTTAATGACGGATCCGGCACTAATACACTTCTATGTAAATAAATGCCGGATCCGGCATTCCGGCAAGTCTTCAGTCTTTTTGGCCGGAGAGAAAACTGCAGCATGCTGCGGTATTTTCTCCGTAGTGAAATGCAAAAAGTCTGAACTGAAGACATCCTGATGCATCCTGAACGGATTGCTCTCCATTCAGAATGCATTAGGATAAAACTGATCAGTTCTTTTCCGGTATAGAGCCCCTAGGACGGAACTCAGTGCTGGAAAAGAATAACGCTAGTGTGAAAGTACCCTTAGGTGGGGGAGAAAGCGGAGCATTGATGTGGCTGTGCACAGCAATGATGTCATCCATCGTTGCCGTATCTGCTCTCCTGCCTGAAGTGGATGCGCAGACCGAATGAATTGATTGAAGATCGCGATCTCCGGCGCTGGAATCCATCTGAAAACATCTTCTGAGCCAGTCCTCGCCTCCGTAAGTCTCTGCCTTCTTGATTAACTGTTTAAGTAATTCTTCCATTTCTCTTTTTCAGGTGCAGGTCCGGATTCTTCACTGCCACTTACGTGCAGCAACCGATATCTCCCTTCTTTTATAGGTTTCTCCACATGACCAGCCGTTGATCCGTCCTCCAATCAAGATGCTCCAGGTGACTTCAGCCTGTTACCAGGTAAGTCATAAATCACACACACATCTTTTGCGCATGCAAATAACTGGGGGCATGACACAATGTCCCCCCTATTTGCATCAGCAAATATGGTTTTCTCAGACAGTCACAAGGTCAGGCTGACAGTTTTTATGGTAAACAAATCTGGCTTTTTCCCTCTAAAACATGCTCTTCTTTAAACTCTATTGAAGCTGTGGAACATTACTAGCTTCTCATTCTTTGCTAGAATTTCCCAGATGTCTCTCAGCATTTATTAACCCTTTGCACAGAACCACGCAAATGCAGTGCAAATGAACAGGATACATATATCACAACACACATATAAAATGCAGTTACACAGTGTTAAAGGGAACCTGTCATGTGGATATTTGATTATAATCTCACTAATTATATACAATCGTTAACAACTAAAAAGTACCTTAGATGTATTCACTTACTGGTGTGACAGATGGTTACCTCATAATATACACACAAAGATGCCGCATGCTAATGAGCTGATTGGAGTCCAGCGTGATGTCATTGAGTCCAGCGCATATTTTAATTAACAGCTATAGCCACTCCCCTGCCCACCTGCTGCTGATTCATATGGAAATTAACTGTCATTCGGCAGCAGGTGGGCGGGGAGAGTCAGGAGTAGTGATGGCCCGAACTATTCGCCGGCGAACAGTTCCCGGCGAACATAGCTTGTTCGCGTTCGCCGCTGCGGGTGAACATATGCGATGTTCGGTCCGCCCCCTATACATCATAATTGAATAAACTTTGACCCTGTACCTCACAGTCAGCAGACACATTCCAGCCAATCAGCAGCAGACCCTCCCTCCCAGACCCTCCCACCTCCTGGACAGCATCCATTTTAGATTCATTCGGAAGCTGCATTCTCAGTGAGAGGAGGGACAGTGCTGCTGCTGATTCAATAGGGAAAGCGTTAGCTAGGGCAGTGTTCTGTGTCCACAGACTCATCTGCTGTAAGGACAGCGTCCTGACAGCACCCCAAAAAGCCCTTTTCAGGGCAAGTACATCAGTGTGCTTTTTTTTATATATATATATATATATATATATATATATATATTGCAGTTGCCTGGCTGCCCGTGTGTGAGAGGCTGCAGGCTCAGTCACAGACAGCACTGTATGCACTGCACACCATTCATACAGGGTGTGACAGAAAATACCTTGCAGATAAAAAAAAATTCTATTTAATATTTTTCTGTGACATAATCACATTTGCAAGCCCGTGTGTGTCAGGCCCACACAGACTGTATTGTGGCCACTGGCTAAGCCTCCACTCATACCGTTACAGGGTGTCATTCTATTAAATACCTTGCAAATCAAAAAATTATATTTAAAAAATTTCTGTGATATAATCACATTTGCAAGCCCGTGTGTGTCAGGCCCACACAGACTGTACTGTGCCCACTGCCCACCACTTATATAGGTTGGCACAGTACCTTGCACGCATAGTACCACTTCACATAAAATAAAATAAATGACAGGCAGAGGCAGACCACCCCGCAGGGGCCGTCGTGGTCGTGGTGCTGTGTTTTCCACTGGCCCTGGAATAATGCCCAGTGCTCAGAGGCCACGTACCCTGAACCCCAAAAATTCGGAGATAATAGTTGACTGGCTTACACAGGACACCCAATCTTCAACAGCTTCCGCTAAGAACCTTGACGCACCATCCTCCTCCAGCTCAGCTTTAGTCACCTGCTCTCAAGTTACCACTCCCCCCCCCCCCGCCGCCACCACAGCCGCTTCACTTGATCCCTCAGAGGAGTTTTTTACACATCAGTTGGATGAAATTAGTGATGCGTAACCATTATTGCCAGGGGATGTAGATAACAGGGATATGTCTCAGTCAGGCAGCATTACACACATGGACGTACAGTGTGATGATGATGTTGTACCCGCTGCTGCTTCCTTTGCTGAGGTGTCAGATACATGTGAAGTGGTTGATGATGACGATGTGTCCGTGGATGCTACGTGGGTGCCTGCTTGAAGAGAAGAAGAAGAGGGGGAAAGTTCAGAAGGGGAGACAGAGAGAAGGAGGAGACGAGTTGGAAGCAGGGGGAGGTCGTCGCAAGGAGCTAGTGGCACAGTCAGACAGCATGTATCGGCACCCGGGGTCAGCCAGACAGCACGCCAATCAACGCATGCTGTTGCCACCACCAGAATGCCGTCATTGCAAAGCTCAGAAGTGTGGCATTTTTTGTGTGTGTCTGCCTGTGACAACAGCGATGCCATTTGCAACCTGTGCCAAAAGAAACTGAGTCGTGGGAAATCCAACACCCACCTAGGTACAACTGCTTTGCGAAGGCACATGATTGCACATCACAAACGCCTATGGGATCAACACATGATGACGAGTAGAAGCAGCACACAAACTCAAAGCCACCATCCTCCTCCTGGTCCAGCATCTTCAGCCACGTCAACCACTGCTGTCCTCCTTGCCCCCTCTCAACCACAGCCACTCCGCCTCTCACCTTCAGCAGTTCCATCTCATCTGCCCACAGTCAGGTGTCTGTAAAGGAAATGTTTGAGCATAAGAAGCCAATGTCACAGAGTCACCTCCTTGCCCGGCGTCTGACAGCTGTCTTGACAGCTTTTACCATACCAGCTGGTGGAGTCTGAGGCCTTCAAAAAATTTGTCGCTATTAGGACACCACAGTGGAAGGTACCCGGACAAATTTTTTTTTCAAATAAGGCAATCCCAAACCTCTACTCAGTGATTGAAAAGGAAGTCATGGCATCTCTGGCATACAGTGTTGGGGCAAGGGTCCATCTGACCACTGATACCTGGTCTGCAAAGCACGGGGTCAGGGCAGGTATATCACCTACACTGCGCATTGGGTCAACCTGCTGACGGCTGCCAAGCATGGAATGCGTGGCTCTGCAGTGGAGTTGGTGACACTGCCACGACTTACAGGCAGGCCTACTGCCACTTCCTCTACTCCTCCTACTCCATCCTCTTCCATAACCTCCTCGGCTGAGTCCTCTTCTGCTGCGGCGTCTGGCTGCATATCAACTGAATCCCCCCAGCTCCCCAGGGGCTATTCCATATTTTTCAGGCATGTGTACATGCCTAATTTTTCTGGCCTCTAGTGCTGCACTGTGGCTGAAAAACCAAAACCAAACAAAGGCACATACAAGTGTCAATTCCCCTTCGTGATCGGTACCTTGTTGTGGTGAAGGGGCTTGCGTATCACAATGAAGCGATCATCACCTCTATGAGTGTGTTGGCAATGTTGCCACACCCCAGATAAGGCCATTGCTTCATTATGATCAGACTAAAAGCGATCAGCTGGATAATTTTTCATTGAAAAAACATAATTTTTTATTTTATATTTTTTTTAAGTTGTATGGGTTTTTAATACATAAAATAAACTATTAAGAGACTTTATTATGATTTTTTTATTAGAAATAATGCAGACAGTTTAAAAAATCCCCATCAATTCCAATACAAAGCAAGTACAGAGCTCAGAACAAAATTATTTCAGGATGTCGTTAATTCGACAATGATTAATCAATTCGACACACGTCCCCGGATAGGGGACGTAACAGGGATTAAACTGATGAGAATAGTACTAGAGAAAATACCACTCATATCGGGTGTGACAGTAAATTGCACGGCGCAGACGCAGTGAGCGTGGCGTGGATTCAAACAAAGGGGAGGGAGCCAGCGTTTTTTTAACCATCTCCCCATTAGAAAAATCAATTAAATTCACCTTTCGGGGACCCTTGGTGTTGTACGTGGCTGGGTGGAGGAAGAAACCTTCAATGACATCAACGGGACATGGCTAGCTTGGTATCCAACCTTGTGCAAATGGGAAGTTTGCGGTTGGGCAAACTGACTGTTTGCGGTGCATTAAAAGGGGAGTTTGGTCTGTCAATGTCTGTGAAGTGGGCGTAACCCTTACACTACCTGATCGATACAACATCATACCTGATCGTATACACACACTGGATGTTTTAAACCACGTTGTTAAAAAAAAAATTAGGATTAAAATCCAACTGTGCGTCAACTATGTAATTTTCCATGGGAGTTTTGCCATGGATCCCCCTCCGGCATGCCACAGTCCAGGTGTTAGTCCCCTTGAAACAACTTTTCCATCACTACTGTGGCTAGAAAGAGTCCCTGTGGGTTTTAAAATTTGCCTGCCTATTGAAGTCAATGGCGGTTTCGCCCGGTTCGCCCGTTCGCTAACAATTGCAGAAATTCGCGTTCGCCGTTCGGGAACGGAAAATTTTATGTTTGCGACATCTCTAGTCAGGAGCTCAGGAATATTCATGACTCATCATTATCAGCTGGAGCTTTTCAATACAAAATGTTGGCAGATTGACTGGGTCAATTAAAGAAAGTGACCCAGCATTTTGCTAAGAGAATCAGTCACTTATTTATGTTGCCCTTAGTTAGGACACCATAAAACTGGTGACAGGTTCCCTTTTAAATAGTGCAAGTTAACCCTTTCAAGTAAAATAAAGTAAGAAGTTTATAACTTTGCATAGGGGAAACAGGCAAATGTCCACAAATGTCCAGACGTCAAAGTACTCGTGCTCCAGAGCACTACATAAGCATCACTGAAAAATGCATTGCATCTGGATTCCTTCTGTATTTTACACACGCTCCATTAACTTCTATGGAGCCAGAGCTGTGTGAAAAACGCACAATAAAGAACTTGCTGCGATATTTCCTAAACGCAAAGATCACGAGGGAAAAGCAATGCTCATGTGCACAGACCCATTAAAATTAATGGGTCAGGATTCAGTTTGGATTCTATGCTTTCTTTACATGCATCGTATCTGGGAGAACAACTCGCTCATGTGATATACACCTCACGGCTTGGATACATGTAACTGATAATTTTTGAAAAAAATGGCTTCTTTGGTCTATTAACTGTACAGATCTTTTGACATTTTATTAATGTTTTAATGTTTTGGACATTCAGCAATTTTTTTTTTTTAAAGGGAACCTATCACCTTGAACGTGCAGTACAATCTGCAGGCATCATGTTATAGCGCAGGAGATGCTGAGCAGATTGAAAAAAATTACCAACACTTGTAATTTATTCATTAAAATCTCTGCTCTTTCTTAACTCAGTAGCCAAGTGAGTGGTGCTAATAAGACTGCCTAGTGGGATACTGAGCTCACAGAGAGCAAAGATTTTTATTAATAAATTTAATTTTGCTGAATCTTTCCACACAATACTATATATCAATCTGCTCTGCTCGTCCTGGTCTATAACATGCTGCCTGCGTCTTGCACTGCATTTCAACCTGACAGGTTGCATTTAAATGTAATACAGGAGGAGGTACAAGTTTTATTCCGTGTCCGTTGCACCGTTTTTTGTAATTTTCTTTGGACCCGTTGATTTTCAATGGGTCCGTTCAAAACTCGGCCAATGCACCGTTTGCCATCCGCGTCCGTGTTCCGTGGTTCCAGTCCATCAAAAAAATATAACCTGTCCTATTATTTTCACGGAAAACGGTTCGCGGACCCATTCAAGTCAATGGGACCGCTAAAAAACGCGGAGGCACACAAGATTGTCATCCGCGTCTGTGTCCGTTTTTTTCCTATCATTTGCATGGCAAACCTGTCTTAGACTTTTTTTTACATTCCTTTATGTCTGGTGGTCCTCCAAAGATAAAGGAAGACACACGAAAACAAAAACGGAAACGGAACAGCGGAACCCCATTTTGCAGAACGGGACACAACAACAGTCGTGTGCATTAGGACTTAACAATATGTTCCCTTAGGCTCAGGATATTAATAAAATACACTTTTTATTATATTGACCAGCTCTCTTCTGCTGCTTGTTGCCATACCTGTGTGATCTGTGATAGCTGTCATGTAACCATGGCAGTCAGCTGTCACTATGGTTGACTATGCCTGTGGTTTCTGCCGCATAACCTAATGCTCTGCAACATGCTATTTCACACTGATAATAAGGTATATTATATAGTTTATTTTTTCAATATTGTGAGCCTATAGGAACATATTGTTAAGGCCTCATGCACACGACCGTTGTTGTGTTCCGTTCCGCAAAATGGGGTTCCGTGAACCGTTTCCGTTTTTGTTTCCATGTGTCTTCCTTTATCTTTGGAGGATCACAAGACATGAAGGAAAGTAAAAAAAAGTCTAAGACAGGTTATATCCTAAGGGGTTGGAAATCCCTTCATAATATATAATTGTTCCTGGTATGTGTCCCAAAAATTATAAAAATGCCTTGCAACCTTATAGGTTAGTCCACTTTCACACTGGCATTTTGGCTTTCCATTTGTGAGATCCGTTCAAGGCTCTCACAAGCGGTCCAAAACGGATCAGTTTTGCCCTAAATGCATTCTGAATGGAAAAGGATCCGCTCAGAATGCATCAGTTTGCCTCCAATTAGTCTCCATTCTGCTTTGGAGACGGACACCAAAACACTGCTTGGAGCGTTTTGGTGTCCAGCTGATGAAACTGAGCCAAACGGATCCATCCTGGCACACAATGTAAGTCAATAGGGGCAGATCCGTTTTCACTGACACGATCTAGCATAATAGAAAACTGATCCGTCCTCCATTGACTTACAATAGGGTTCAAGACGGATCCGTCTTGGCTATGTTAAAGATAATACAAACGGATCCGTTCAGAACAGATGCAGACGGTTGCATTATCTGAACGGATCTGTACATGACGGATCCGCACAAAACGCGAGTGTGAAAGTAGCCTTATTTAATTTTGTCTGTCTTTATTCCCTGAATAAATCTATGCATGGTGAGAATGATAGGATGGGTAGGGTTTTCTTTCTGAGGAAGGGTCTCTCTAGACATTCTACAGGCAGGGCCATATTAAGAGTTCATGCTGCCCTTCCCACTTTTAGGGCCCATTCACATGACTGTATGATTGCCATGCCTGTGCTGAGGACCGCAAATAGTGGGTCTGCAAAAAACAAGTGACCATGTGAGCTCCGCATTGACTTGAATGGGTCCACAATCCACACGATATGGCACAGACCGTAAAGCCCACAGAAGGGCATACGAGTGTTTTCGCAGGCTTCCGATCCATGCCTCCTCACCGCAAAAGATAGGATATATCCTATCTTGCAGATTGCGAACCAATATTTGCAGTCCACAACATGGGCACCGCAACAATACGGTTGTGTGAATGAGCCCTTGCATAATCGTCACATGGCAAGCCACAGTCTTTGCGATGTATCCAAAATCTTTAGTTCCATGTAGTGAACTAATGTCCGCACATATTTATCTGAAAATAGAGTAAAACGTACTTTATTAGCAACCAGCATGGAATTACTGCCACAGCATGGGACAGCAGCTCACCAGTAGGGTTTCTCGGGTCCACCAGAAGAAAATGATTTCCAAGGTCCACCCCTATATCATCCAAAAAGTTTATTAGATTTTGAATCAAAGAAGTAGACCCTAGTGGCAAGAGATTGTCTCTAAAACCTAAAAATAAATGTGAGAAATGTTTTTTTTCCAAGCTCTTTGGGGTCCACCACGGTATCAGGGCCCACTGAAGGATCCTCTGGTACTCTGGTGGGCCAGTCCGACCCTGGTGCTCACGCCTCATGTTGGTGAGTCAGGCTAAAGCTTCCCTTGCATTTTAGCTACTGTCAACCAAATGCTCATTAAGCCAGCAGCTATCCCTCCCAAAAGCTACTGTACTGTATCTCTGTCAACTCTGCCATAAATACAGTATGTATACTTGGTGGAGAGTGTATGAGTTTTTTATGGCAAGCAATAAATTAATCCAATGCCAGATCCACTAAAATGTTAGACTTCCAACCTTTATATACAGTGCCTTGAAAAAGTATTCATATCTCTTGAACTTTTCCACACTTTTTTCACGTTACATTCACAAACTTAGGCTACTTTCACACTAGCGTTTCTTTGCTGATCCGCCATGGATCTGCAAAAACACTTCCGTTACAATAATACAACCGCATGCATCCACCATGAACGGTTCCAGTTGTATTACAGTATGTCTTATACAGCCATGACAGATCCGTCATGAACACGGTTTTCTATTGTGTCAGAGAAAACAGATTTGTCCCCATTGACTTACATTGTGTGTCAGGACCGATCCGTCTTGCTCCGCACCACATCGCGGACAGAAAAACGCTGCTTGCAGCGTTATTCTGTCCACAATGGGAGCGCAACCAAATGGAATGGAATGCATTTTGGTGCATTCCGTTTTGTTCAGTTCAGTTTTGTCCTCATTGAAAATGAATGGGGACAAAACTGAAGCTTTTTCAGTTAAAATCACTAGTGTGAAAGTAGCCTGAAATTAATTTTATTGGGATTTTATGAGATAGACCAACACAAAGTAGCAAGTATGTGTGAAGTGAAAAGAAAATTATACTTGTTTTTCAACATTTTTAACAAATAAAAATCTGAATTATTTGACCAATTGCCTTCATAAGTCACTTACTTAGTAAATAGAGTCCACCTGTGTATAATTTATTCTCAGTATAATTACAGCTGTTCTGTGTAGGCATCAGAGGTTTGTTAGAAAACATTAGTGATCAAACAGCATTATAACTAGACTACAGCATCAGTGGCTCACCTGTTTCAGACCTTGGAGTAGGTGTTCACTCCAGGGTATCCCCGTCGCCCAAATGGATAAATTTTTTTGTAAAAGGGTAGAGGAGGGCACTCTAATTATTGGAGAAGTATGGATTGGATCACAATTATAACAATTTATTAAACAAAGGCAAGGAAAATGTAAAAAAATTGAATCAGAATAAGATAAATATCATGTAAAATCATATAAAATCACATCAGGATAAACACTTAAATTGCTTAGGAGATTCGATAAAAAGTAATAATATATAAGTTAGGTGATAACTTGTAGCTGATTGGCTCATTTAAAATTGGCTGGGTAAAAATCTCTCTGTTTTCCTATAAAAGCAAAGCTGGGAGTTAATGGCAACAACTCAAATACCTATATGGATGGTAAGCTGCAGTAAAAATGTGGCTGTATAAAAATGTATGACAGCCCCTGTTTATGCAAATGAGTTTTTACATGACAAAACTGTATAGAAAGGTTATTGAATATTAGGTTAGGACAATCAGAAAACTTTTTATCACCCTAATGATATTGATCTAGGTGCGCAGGTCCACCCAAGCCATCCAACAGATGCAAAATAACTTAGAGGTTTACTGGTTCTCAGTCATATGAGAGCTGGTTTGGAATATCTCATAGTGTACAAGGCGGTCATTATAAGGTATGCTGGCTGTTATCTGTCTCATGAATAGATTGTTGTCTTGCACATACCTGGCTTTTGGCATATAGCCTTTGTGTGGTTGTCTATTGTATGTCGTACATAATAGGAGTCTAAGACACATCCAGCTATCCTCTTAATGCTGTTTCCAAACCATTTTGATGGGGTTTCCATCAATTTCTAACCTTTTTTTAAGAATCTGACAACCTCTTCTCTTCCGAGCAGGGGGTGCCTGGTTGTCTCTCATTGACTTCCATTATACTTGGGTGCTCGGCCTAGCACACGAATATAGCAATGTGTTCTGACCGAACACCCGAATACTTTGGTGCTCGATCATCACTAGTAGCTACGATATAGGCAGACCGCGCAGCTGCATTGGGCCCGTGGCATGGGGGGCCCAGAGCGCATGGAAGGCGCCACCCCTACATCTACAGGCATTGAGGCAGCCCGCCCACTTGTCCTCCGTTCAGTCCTGGCTGGGGCCTGATTGCTTCCCCTATGCTCAGTCAGGGCCCCCCTCTGAACCTCCCCCGTCTCCCCATTGTGTACACAAAGGGACTACACGCTGCTGATGTCCCGACCCTCCCTGTCAGGCTCAAGCAGACAGAACTTCACTGGCCATGCCCACCTCCATGAAGCCACATCCCTGCCCCTTAAAGCTACGCCCCCCAATCTCCGGCCAGGAAAAAAATAATGCAGCAGGAAAGAATCTCAGGTAGGAAACTAGCTGTCTGCCACCTCCCTCTATCCTGCTGTTGTTACTTATTATCTCCCTCCTGGCCTCCACAGAACCTCTCTTGTATGCCCCTCTACTACTCTCCCCACAGAATAGCTGCAACCATCTGTGGCCTCCAGCCACTATCATCTTCTATGTTCCCTGAAATCCCCAGAGACTCCTTGCCACCTTCTGTGACCCAAATAACCTGTACCAGTTTCTGTGCCCCCTTCTCATAACAGAGCCCCTGCCACCTTTTGTATTCCTTGTCACCACCACCCACTCACAAAGCCCATGGAACCCTCTGTCCTCCTCCAATCTGTTTCTGTCCATCCATCAGTAACTGAGCCCCTATCACCTATTGGACTTGATGTGCCCAATCCCTTAGCACAAAGCCCTTGTCAACTTCTGCCTCCTGATCTAACAGAGTCCATGCCACCTGCTTCTTTCCCCTTTCATATAAAAGAGCCCATGCCAGCTGCTGCTACCCTCCCTCTAATAACAGATCTTCTCCATCTCATTTTGTCTTTTATGTTCACTCCCCTCATAGAGCCTCTAGCAGCTTCTAATCTCCCACCCACTGCAGTGTCCCTGACATCTGCCTCCTCTAACAGGGCTTAGTGGCACTGACTCTGTGGCAATAATGGGACAAAAAATGCTAATAGCTGCCCTGTCCCACTGTGTACAGGATATGGTGGCTTTACCTGTATGCCTGTATCCAGGCATTTTGGGGGCATAATAGGGGTTGGATAACCCCTTTAACAGTTTGGATACCAGAGTTTTTTTCATTTTTTCATTTTCATTTTTGTTCCCTATCTTCCTTGAGCCATAACTTTTTTTTATTTTTCCGGTCACATATCCATATGAGGGCTTATTTTTTGCGGGACAAGTTGTAATTTCTAATGCCACCATTTAATATGGCATACAATGTAGTGGGAAGCGGGCACAAAATTTCAATGGGGTGGAATTGAAAAAAAAAAAATGCAATTCCTCCACCATTTTACAGGTTTTGTTCCTACGGTGTTCCCTTTGCAGCAAAACTGACCTGTGCCTTTCATTCTCTGGGTCAGTAGGAATAAAATGGGGAGGGGGGTGGCAGGGGAGGAGCCAGGGCAGGTGGTGGGATTGGCCAGGGGTGGGTAGTGGGCGGAGTTAGGGTGCCCAATTTAGATTCTTGCTATGGTGCCCAATGATTTCTATGTACGCCCCTGTTTAGATCAAAGCATATTCGTGTGTTAGAATGGCCCACTCAAAGTCCAGACCTAAAGGCCATTGAGAATCTGGCAAGACTTGAAAATTGTTGTTCACAGACGCTCTTATCTAATCTGACTGAGCCGGAGATATTTTAAAAGAAAAATTGGCAAAAATTTCAGCCTCTAGATGTGCAAAGCTGGTAGAGACATACCCCAAGAGACTTGCAGCTATAAGGTGGTTCTACAAAATTCTACAAAGTATTGACTAAGGTGACCGAATATAAATGCACGCCACACTTTTCTTTTTAATTCACACATGCTTGCTATGTTGTGTTGTGTGTTGGTCTATCATATAAATCATGATATGATACATTTAAGTTTGTTCGTATAATGTGAAAAAATTTGCTAAAGTTCAAGGGGTATGAATACTCTTTTCGAGGCACTGTATGTTTCTGCCTGCAGTCATGCCACGTGGCACCGATGGGGTGACTAAGGCAGATTGTATGTATATTTATACTGTACTTGGTGGTCACTGTTGATCATGGCACCAGAGGAGTAAGGCTACTTTCACACTTGCGTTCGTCGGTCCGCTCGTGAGCTCCGTTTGAAGGAGCTCACGAGCTCACCCGAACGCCTCCGTCCAGCCCTGATGCAGTCTGAATGGAGCGGATCCGCTCAGACTGCATCAGTCTGGCGGCGTTCAGCCTCCGCTCCGCTCGCCTCCGCACGGCCAGGCGGACAGCTGAACGCTGCTTGCAGCGTTCAGCTGTCCGCCTGGCCGTGCGGAGGCGAGCGGATCCGTTCAGACTTACAATGTAAGTCAATGGGAACGGATCCGCTTGAAGATGACACCATATGGCTCAATCTTCAAGCGGATCCGTCCCCCATTGACTTTACATTGAAAGTCTGAACGGATCCGCTCAGGCTACTTTCAGACTTAGACATTTTTCTAAGTTATTAATGCAGACGGATCCGTACTGAACGGAGCCTCCGTCTGCATTAATATGATCGGATCCGTTCAGAACGGATCCGATCAAGCGCAAGTGTGAAAGTAGCCTTAAATGGCTGGAATTTAGATACGGACAATGGCATGTATATAGGACAGTAAGTGCCAATAGGTTAAAATGTATCCAGTTGCTTAAAGGGAGTCTTTCACCTAATCTGAGCGTTTTAGACCGCTCAGATCAGGTTATAGACTCTTTAACCCTCATTACGATCATACCTGTCTCTTATGTGTCCCTCGCCCAGATAATGAAAATAACACTTTTTAAACTTATGCAAATTACCTTCTGAAGGTGCCCAGGGGCAGCGTTACTGGGCGATGTGCCCAGAAAAACACATCTCCAGCCGGCGGACGTCACGAGCGGCACCAGAGGACGGCGGGCTGGGAACTGGCCCGCACCTGCGCACTGCTCTGCCCATTATGGGCAGAGGAACATCCTTTCATATTGCGCATGCGCCGGCTGGCTGTCTTTAGTTGGCCGGCGCATGCGCAATATGAAAAGCTGTTCATCTGCCCATAATGGGCAGAGCAGTGCGCAGGTGCGGGCCAGTTCCCAGCCCGCCATCCTCTGGTGCCGCTCGTGACGTCCGCCGGCTGGAGGTGTGTTTTTCTGGGCACATCGCCCAGTAACGCTGCCCCTGGGCACCTTCAGAAGGTAATTTGCATAAGTTTAAAAAGTGTTATTTTCATTATCTGGGCGAGGGACACATAAGAGACAGGTATGATCGTAATGAGGGTTAAAGAGTCTATAACCTGATCTGAGCGGTCTAAAACGCTCAGATTAGGTGAAAGACTCCCTTTAAGCTGGTGTCCTGTTTGGCACTCATTTGGGGTCTTTGTGGAGTGATAGCTGATGCTTCATTTGGTGGCTTTCTGGTGGAGCTTTATTTAGAGCACGCCTGTGGTTGGAGGGTGCTACAATCTTGATGGCGAAGGGGGGTTGGCACAGTCAGAGTCATTATTCCAGGCACCTGGCATAATATATTGGAGTGAAATTAGAATTATTGAGGGCCACTAAGCAGATTTAAATTATATTTGTATTAGGTCTAAGACAGATAATATGCATTGTGGTCCCACCTAATTCCGAAATCACTCTACTCTGTTATGCAGGGGGCCTGGAATAATGACAGTTTGCCTGTGGGGATACCTTTCCACACCTGTCCCGGAAAGTACAGTGACTAAGTCTTTCTGTCCACAACCCTCCCCCTGGAATGTGCAGAGGTTAAGTACTCAAGCAGAGGGCCATCATTCCCCTTCCCCCCCATGTCCCAATATTGACATTCACAAGCATACAAATAATGTAATTAATATTGCTGAGCTTACAATGTTGCTGCTTATGGCTTTTCTTCGAGTCTGAAGAGCAGGGCAGTGCTTCCTATGCAGTCTCTGTCAGTGTGGAGGGTGAGGCTCTGATTAGTGGAGCGGCAAAGAAGACCGAAACCTGCTGCTCCACCAATCACAGCTCATATTGAAGACGAGGAGCATTGCTTGTCTCCGTCTTTCACTGCGGTGCATCACACTGACTGCGCCCTCAGTCACCCAACTCATTGTGCAACCCCTTCCCCCTTGAAAAACAGTTTCAATTTTTTTTAGTGGGGCCGCAAAAGCTGCAGACAGCACACCGTGTGCTGCCCGCATCCGTAGTTCCGTTCCACAGCCCCCAAAAAAGATACAGGATGTCTTATTCTTGTCTGGCATTAGGCATTTTTATATAGGGCTGTCTCTGTGCGTTCTGCAAAATACCGAACACAAACGGACAGTATCCGTGTTTTGCAGATGCGCAATTTGCTGACTGCAAAACACTTAGTCATCTGAATGTAGCTTAAATTTCATCCCTTCTCCCGCAAGGTTCAAGCTTCCAATGCCTAGTGGCAAATACGGGCCTGTCTACAGAGAGGCAGGAAGATCATACCTCATTTCTGTAGCTATCACAGGGTACTAGAAAGCAGCCACATGAAGATCCGTATGGGTCTGTATTGCTGGTAGTACATGTCCGCTGGCATCTACCTGTTGGCGTTTTTATGGTCTATAAAGATTTTCCCTCCCCCAACAAAATTGACACAATTTTCTGTACACGATAACACACCTCTAAATGCAGTAATACAGTTAAAGGGGTTGTATGGGTTCAGAGCTTAACCCGGACATACCTCCATTTTCACCCAGGCAGCCCCCCTGACTTGAGCATTGGAGCAGTTTATGCTCCGATGCTCTCCTTTGCCCTGCGCTAAATCGCGCAAGGCAAAGGTATTTTCAGATGAACCGGGCTCTCCATGGGGCTGCTAGGAAGCCAGGTGATGCCACCAGCACTGATGGGCGGGCTTTAGAGCTGCCCTAGCCAGTAAATCGGCTAGGGCAGTGCTAAAGCACGCCCATCACAGAACACACTGCTGGGCGGAAGCCTCCGCCCGGCAGTGTGTTATTATGAACAAAAGAGACCTTGCCCTGCACGATCTAGCGCAGGGCAAGGGAGCGTATCGGAGAATGAGATGCTCCGATGCTAACATGCGGTGTCCCAACTGTAATGTCCACCTTTCTACTTAATGTCCTGTACTGTGTCCTGTTTGTAAACTAATATCACCCCCTGTGCCCCATTAGACTAGTAATGTCCCCCATGGTATAAAAAATGTCACTCACTGCTAGTGTTCCCTCTAAGCAGGGGCGTAGCTGTAGAGGGTGCAGAGGTGGCAATCACTACCAGGCCCAGGAGTCTGAGGGAGCCCAAAGACCCCTGCGCCACATAAGAAGACACAGCTATTATAGAAAGTGCATGCAGGTCAAGCTACACCTCTGGCTGGAGTGAAGGGGTTAGGTGAAGAATTTGGCAATGGGGGGAGGGGGGTGCCTAAGGCAGCACGAAGTCAATGTGCTTCCCTGCCCCTGACCACAAAGCCCAAGCTGAACTATTGCACCAGGGCCCATGAGCCTTTAGCTACGCCCCTGCCTCTAAGCTGTGGACTCTCGACAGGAGAGGTTTAAAACAACTTAATAACAAGGAATAATGAGCCCAATAACAGCTTTAACTACTGCAGAGTGTGACATTTTTAACTCTTTCAATTCCAGAGAACACAGTTTAAAAGGGAGAAATACCAACGGTGCTCAGGACTGTACGTAGAGTTGCAGTGGTCCAGGTGGAACACAGTGGCGGACAAGAGTGGTAGTCATTCTGGCTCTAACAGTCAATCACAGTAGCAATCCTCACATCGATGCTCCCTATAACAAGGGCAGTTAAAAAAGGGCACACCATTTCTTTCCTAGGGGCACACCGTGATGTTGGGGCTCCTGTCTGATGGTAGTTGGGGTGCCCTTGATGTTGTAAGTTTGGTGCGGCTGCAAGGCAGGAGATGTAGGGTGCAATGGCCTGCATATGGTGCAGTAGGTAGTAATCTGGCCAGATGTAGAAAATAAGGGGCTAATTTATTTAAGAACCCCATTTATTAAGACCTGTCTTAATAAGCCCTATACCTGGCGCCGGTCTCTACATAACTTCAGTGGATCCTCCACCACTTCTAAAAGTAAGCCCAAAACAGGCATAGAAAATGGTAAATGAGACGGGCCAGTCGGCCCATCCCCATCCACGCCACTTCTACTTTTTTTAGACCTGGCAAGAGTGGGGAAAAGTAACAATTTAGGCTTATTTCTGTTTAATAAATAACCCCCCTAAATGTCTCTCTTTACACAATGGGAGTTGTAGTACATCAAATAGTATCAAAACAGTTCCAACAATTCACGGTGTAATCCCCTAGATAGAAATGTATGGATTTGAGTAAGGATGGAATTGTAGTACCCCAGATCTGTGGATACTACTTTTAAATAGTTTATTATGTATTGTATTGTGTTTTATATTGTATTGCTGTAATTTCCATGTTATACAAGTAAGTAAATTAATGACAATGGTTGGCAAGGAACAGGACTAACCACCCTGTTCCTCCTCTCTTGGTAAGAGTGGGCATGTCCTGCTTCCTGGCAGGAGGGGGGCTCCTGTTGAACTACAGAAAGGACAGGAAGCACACATCTGGGCTCATGCTCTTGTTACAGATTCTCTAAAGAGATTAAAGACCTAAAAACTGAAGTGAATCCCTGAGGAGACAGACAGCAGAGTGAACAGCTATATCAAACATCTAAAATACTGCTGTAAGGTGAGGGAGCAAGGCTAAGACATCCATCATCCAGACCACTACTAGGTCAGTGCAGAACTAGTGCTAAACTGCCATCAACCAACTTGCCTCCATCATCCATACTAGTGCCAGAAGATTGCACTTAAAATATGCTGCTATTGGATGTATTTGAAGTTCTGTTCCATATTGCACTTATTAAAAAAGACTGTTATACATTTACTTTTGACCTCATTGTCACTGCACCGATCCCCAGGGAGCAACAGCCTGAGGGTCTACACTGTGACACAGCAGTTCATCAGGGCCACTACCACTCTCTACCTCTGCACTGGGTATCGCTGCACAATAATATTACTCTTTCTGCAGAATCTATGGCTGGGTATATTGCTCTTGCTATACTGGCTGTAATTTCCAACCGAATGATACAGGGTTTAAGATATTACTGGCTGGGTTGTGTCCTAGTGTGAAGGGTGTCTCAACAATGTCCCTCTCACAGCAGTAATGTCTATAGTTTTGATCAGCAAATACTTTACTGGCTAACTCCTATGGCCGGCCATACAGACTCTGGACCTTCAAGGTTCTTTCTTTTATCTCTTTCTCCCTTCTGGATTACCATATAAATAATGAGGTCTCTCTCTCAGTAGATAATCATCAGAGAAGATGATTCTCTGCAACTTTGTTCTAGTCCTGTGAGGAGTGGAGCACATGGGACCTGCTCCCTCTTCTTCTAAGGCTGGGTTCAGACCTGAGCGTTTTACAGTGCGTTCCTACGCGCTGTAAAACGCTCAACAGGCAAGAACCAATTATTCTCTATGGGAATGGTTCTCACCTGAGCGTTTTACAGCGCGTACGATCGCGCTGTAAAACGCCCGACGCCCCAAGCAGTACAGGAGCTTCTTTGGGGCGTCTTGTCGCGCGTTCCCGTACATAGACTTCAGCGGGAACGCGCGGCAATGGGTGTTCGCTTGTCTCTGTATGCGCGATTGCAAACGCCCGTACAATCGCGCATACAGAGCGCTCCATCGCGAACGCTCAGGTCTGAACCCAGCGTAACTCTCAAGTATCTAGACTAAGCTAAGTGCAGATCCAGGAACCAGACCTTAACCTCCTGCAAGGGCAGAGCCACAGTTGGTTTATTCCGTCACTTCCATACATAACCATACTGGGAATATACAAGGCATAAAATGACTTAACATTAAATAACACAATTTTGAAAATAGCCTGGTCTGAAGTACTGCAGAGTTTAGTCCTCACACCCCCTATTGGTTTGGCTAAAGCTGCCTATTACCTTGAGGGTATAGCTATATAAAGTGATTTTGACAGTGCAGTAAAACAACACTGTTGAAAACATACGTTTACTGTCATTGTTGTCGTTTTATGATGGGGTTAGCAGCAATGCGGTAAGCTACAATAAACAAAAGTTAGCTATAAGAAGATATCATAGCTGCCGAATGAGCACTGACAAGCTTACTACTCCCAAATATCTAGCATACTTTAACCACTTAAGGACCACAGGTTTATACCCCCCTAGTGACCAGGCCCTTTTTTACAAATCGGCACTCCACAACTTTAGCGGTTTATTGCTCGGTCATGCAACTTACCACCCAAATGAATTTTACCTCCTTTTCTTCTCACTAATAGAGCTTTCATTTGGTGGTATTTCATTGCCGCTGACATTTTTACTTTTTTTGTTATTAATCGAAATTTAACGATTTTTTTGCAAAAAAATGACATTTTTCACTTTCAGCTGTAAAATTTTGCAAAAAAAACGACATCCATATATACATTTTTCGCCAAATTTATTGTTCTACATGTTTTTGATAAAAAAAAAATGTTTGGGCAAAAAAAAAATGGTTTGAGTAAAAGTTATAGCATTTACAAACTATGGTACAAAAATGTGAATTTCCGCTTTTTGAAACAGCTCTGACTTTCTGAGCACCTGTCATGATTCCTGAGGTTCTACAATGCCCAGACAGTAGAAAAACCCCACAAATGACCCCATTTCGGAAAGTAGACACCCTAAGGTATTCGCTGATGGGCATAGTGAGTTCATAGAACTTTTTATTTTTTGTCACAAGTTAGCGGAAAATGATGATGATTTTATTTTTTTTATTTTTTCTTACAAAGTCTCATATTCCACTAACTTGCGACAAAAAATAAAAAATTCTAGGAACTCGCCATGCCCCTCACGGAATACCTTGGGGTGTCTTCTTTCCAAAATGGGGTCACTTGTCGGGTAGTTATACTGCCCTGGCAATTTAGGGGCCCAAATGTGTGAGAAGAACTTTGCAATCAAAATGTGTAAAAAATGACCGGTGAAATCCAAAAGGTGCACTTTGGAATATGTGCCCCTTTGCCCACCTTGGCAGCAAAAAAGTGTGACAAATCTGGTATCGCCGTACTCAGGAGAAGTTGGGGAATGTGTTTTGGGGTGTCATTTTACATATACCCATGCTGGGTGAGAGAAATATCTTGGTCAAATGCCAACTTTGTATAAAAAAATGGGAAAAGTTGTCTTTTGCCAAGATATTTCTCTCACCCAGCATGGGTATATGTAAAATGACACCCCAAAACACATTCCCCAACTTCTCCTGAGTACGGCGATACCAGATGTGTCACACTTTTTTGCTGCCAAGGTGGGCAAAGGGGCACATATTCCAAAGTGCACCTTTCTGATTTTGCAGGGCATTTTTTACACATTATGATTGCAAAGTTCTTCTCACACATTTGGGCCCCTAAATTGCCAGGGCAGTATAACTACGCCACAAGTGACCCCATTTTGGAAAGAAGACACCCCAAGGTATTCCGTGAGGGGCATGGCGAGTTCCTAGAATTTTTTATTTTTTGTCGCAAGGTAGTGGAATATGAGACTTTGTAAGGAAAAAAGAAAAAAAAAGAAAAATCATCATTTTCCGCTAACTTGTGACAAAAAATAAAAAATTCTAGGAACTCGCCATGCCCCTCACGGAATACCTTGGGGTGTCTTCTTTCCAAAATGGGGTCACTTGTGGCGTAGTTATACTGCCCTGGCAATTTAGGGGCCCAAATGTGTAAGAAGTACCTTGCAATCAAAATGTGTAAAAAATGGCCGGTGAAATCTGAAAGGTGCACTTTGGAATATGTGCCCCTTTGCCCACCTTGGCTGCAAAAAAGTCTCACACATCTGGTATCGTCGTACTCAGGAGAAGTTGGGCAATGTGTTTTGGGGTGTCATTTTACATATACCCATGCTGGGTGAGAGAAATATCTTGGCAAAAGACAACTTTTCCCATTTTTTTATACAAAGTTGGCATTTGACCAAGATATTTTTCTCACCCAGCATGGGTATATGTAAAATGACACCCCAAAACACATTCCCCAACTTCTCCTGAGTACGGCGATACCAGATGTGTGACACTTTTTTGCAGCCTAGATGCGCAAAGGGGCCCAAATTCCTTTTAGGAGGGCATTTTTAGACATTTGGATCCCAGACTTCTTCTCACACTTTCGGGCCCCTAAAAAGCCAGGGCAGTATAAATACCCCACATGTGACCCCACTTTGGAAAGAAGACACCCCAAGGTATTCAATGAGGGGCATGGCGAGTTCCTAGAATTTTTTTTTTTTTTGCATAAGTTAGCGGATATTGATTTTTTTTTGTTTTTTTCTCACAAAGTCTCACTTTCCGCTAACTTAGGACAAAAATTTCAATCTTTCATGGACTCAATATGCCCCTCACGGAATACCTTGGGGTGTCTTCTTTCCGAAATGGGGTCACATGTGGGGTATTTATACTGCCCTGGCTTTTTAGGGGCCCTAAAGCGTGAGAAGAAGTCTGGAATATAAATGTCTAAAAATGTTTACGCATTTGGATTCCGTGAGGGGTATGGTGCGTCCATGTGAGATTTTATTTTTTGACACAAGTTAGTGGAATATGAGACTTAGTAAGAAAAAACAAAAACAAAAACAAACAAAAAATTTCCGCTAACTTGTGCCAAAAAAAATGTCTGAATGGAGCCTTACCAGGGGGGGGGGGGGGGGGGGGTGATCAATGACAGGGGGGGTGATCAATGACAGGGGGGTGATCAATGACAGGGGGGTGATCACCCATATAGACTCCCTGATCACCCCCCTGTCATTGATCACCCCCCCTGTAAGGCTCCATTCAGACATCCGCATGATTTTTTACGGATCCATGGATACATGGATCGGATCCACAGAACGCATGCGGACGTCTGAATGGAGCCTTACAGGGGGGTTATCAATGACAGGGGGTGATCAGGGTAATCAGGGTGATCACCCCCCTGTCACTGATCACCCCCCCTGTAAGGCTCCATTCAGACATCCGCATGATTTTTTACGGATCCATGGATACATGTATCGGATCCACAAAACGCATGCGGACGTCTGAATGGAGCCTTACAGGGGGGTTATCAATGACAGGGGGTGATCAGGGTAATCAGGGTGATCACCCCCCTGTCACTGATCACCCCCCCTGTAAGGCTCCATTCAGACATCCGCATGATTTTTTACGGATCCATGGATACATGTATCGGATCCACAAAACGCATGCGGACGTCTGAATGGAGCCTTACAGGGGGGTTATCAATGACAGGGGGTGATCAGGGTAATCAGGGTGATCACCCCCCTGTCACTGATCACCCCCCCTGTAAGGCTCCATTCAGACATCCGCATGATTTTTTACGGATCCATGGATACATGGATCGGATCCACAAAACGCATGCGGACGTCTGAATGGAGCCTTACAGGGGGGTTATCAATGACAGGGGGTGATCAGGGTAATCAGGGTGATCACCCCCCTGTCACTGATCACCCCCCCTGTAAGGCTCCATTCAGACATCCGCATGATTTTTTACGGATCCATGGATACATGTATCGGATCCACAAAACGCATGCGGACGTCTGAATGGAGCCTTACAGGGGGGTTATCAATGACAGGGGGTGATCAGGGTAATCACCCCCCTGTCACTGATCACCCCCCCTGTAAGGCTCCATTCAGACATCCGCATGATTTTTTACGGATCCATGGATCGGATCCACAAAACGCATGCTGACGTCTGAATGGAGCCTTACAGGGGGGTTATCAATGACAGGGGGTGATCAGGGTGATCACCCCCCTGTCACTGATCACCCCCCCTGTAAGGCTCCATTCAGACATCCGCATGATTTTTTACGGATCCATGGATACATGGATCGGATCCACAAAACGCATGCTGACGTCTGAATGGAGCCTTACAGGGGGGTTATCACTGACAGTGGGTGATCAGGGTGATCACCCCCCTGTCACTGATCACCCCCCCTGTAAGGCTCCATTCAGACATCCGCATGATTTTTTACGGATCCATGGATCGGATCCACAGAACGCATGCGGACGTCTGAATGGAGCCTTACAGGGGGGTGATCAATGACAGGGGGTGATCAGGGAGTGTATATGGGTGATCACCCGCCTGTCATTGATCACCCCCCTGTAAGGCTCCATTCAGACGTCCGTATGCTTTTTGCGGATCCGATCCATGTATCCGTGGATCCGTAAAAATCATACGGACGTCTGAACGGAGCCTTACAGGGGGGTGATCAATGACAGGGCGGTGATCAATGACAGGGGGGTGATCAGGGAGTTTATATGGGGTGATCATGGGTGATCAGGGGTTTATAAGGGGTTAATAAGTGACGGGGGGGGGTGTAGTGTAGTGTGGTGTTTGGTGCGACTGTACTGACCTACCTGAGTCCTCTGGTGGTCGATCCTAACAAAAGGGACCACCAGAGGACCAGGTAGGAGGTATATTAGACGCTGTTATGAAAACAGCGTCTAATATACCTGTTAGGGGTTAAAAAATTCGGATCTCCAGCCTGCCAGCGAACGATCGCCGCTGGCATGCTGGAGATCCACTCGCTTACCTTCCGTTCCTGTGTGCGCGCGTTCACAGGAAATCTCGCGTCTCGCGAGATGACGCCT
The DNA here is from genome assembly GCF_014858855.1 of Bufo gargarizans. Taxonomy (NCBI): domain Eukaryota; kingdom Metazoa; phylum Chordata; class Amphibia; order Anura; family Bufonidae; genus Bufo; species Bufo gargarizans. The sequence goes on along the minus strand of NC_058082.1, from coordinate 209,302,515 downwards.
ATTGGCGTTAGTGTGACCTGGGAGAGCCGCCGCGATGACGCCTTTCGGCGTTAGCGTGGCGGCAAGCGGTTAATATGAATTGTTTGGATTTCTGTTTGATAGAGTTGGACGTACTACAACTTCGATTGTGCACCTAGATATAGAGAGACATCTATTTTCTACAACCCGCCTGGTTACTGACCCCAGTACCTGCAGTCCCTACCTTGCACCCATGCAACACTCATAACACCAAGGGCACCCCAACTACCATCAGGTAGGTGCCCTAACATCAGGGTGTGCCCTGAGGGAAGAAAGGGTGCACCCGTCTGTCAATGCCCAGGCCTTGGGAGTATCGGTATGATGATTGCCACTGTAAATAAGTGTTGCAGCCAGAGCCATTACCACTCCCATCCTCCGCACCGCTCCTCCAGGGCCATGACACAGACAGAAGCACCTGCTGACTGCAGCTCCATCAGGATTCATTTCACACTGCAGGGTGAGCAGCATTGTTTGTCTCCTCTTTTTGGGGCTTCAACCATGTGACTATTGATGCCGTGATGCCCATCTCCATATGCCGGAAAGATTCCAGTCTTACTAGTAAGTCCTGCTGGAGGCAGGACAGGGGAGGGAGGTTGAAAAAAAGACCTCCAGTGCCTAGGGGTAAATACGACACTGACTGTGCCACATTAGAATAGTAATGTGTCATAATTTCCCCTCTGCATAGTAATGTTCCCTATTGTGTCCCGATATAATTCTAATATCCAGATTGTGCTCTCTTTGCAACAATAAAACAAAAAAAAAATATTAAATTCCCCAAACCCCATTCCAAAGATAAGTGGACACTTGTTCCTGCTAGCTATAAACATCTATCGTGCCCCCTGATAACTTCTGGATGCTTCTGACCACTTGGGATCCCAAACTCTGGCCATATGGTAGGCAGCAGATCTAAATCCGGCTGTTACATACCAGAGTAAGGCCTCATGCACACGATCGTAGTTTGGGTCCGCAGTTTTGGCGGCTCGGGTGCGGACCCATTCACTTCAATGGGGCAGCAAAAGATGCGGACAGCACTCAGTGTGCTGTCCGCATCCGTTGCACCGTTCCGTGGCCTCGCAAAAAAAAAATATAGCATGTCCTATTCTTGTCCGTTTTGCGGACAAGAATAGGCATTTCTACAATGGGCCGCCTGTTCCGTTCCGCAAATTGCGGAACCGCAAAAAACGGCACGGTCGTGTGCGTGTAGCCTTTCAGGACAGGGAGCCAAAGGCTGTCTTCTCAATCCTAGCTCTTAACTGGATACACATCTTGAGGATGCTGATCCAGTTGAAAGTGGCAGCTACCTGGGGATTAGGGAGGGCCCTTCCCCTCCAGGCCTGGTCACGGTCTTGTCCACTTTCCTCTAGATAGGTGATAAATGTCTGATGACTCTGGCCCCGGCCAGCAGGGATCCCCACAGATACGCCGTTCTTCTCGCTAAATGACCACAGTGAGGAGAATTTAGAAAAGAATGGCAGTCAAGTATGTGCGGTGACAGTCCATTCAAAGTCATCTTTTTGCATTTTTTTTGCATAAACATTTGCATCTCTTCTTCCTTTTACGTTGTGATAACCACTTTGATAAAAAGTGGACAAGGCATGCATGTCCTGATAGATTTAAAGGGGTCTCCGAGTGTATTATTCTAATTAAAATGGGGTCAAAGAGGGAAAAAATAAACTGAGTACTCACCATATTGATCCATCGCCACTGCTATCTGTTTCTTCCTTACCTCTTCTAGGACATGGCTGTCACGACTAGTGAGGGAAGAGACAGGTCACCTTCTAGACAACCCTAATCCGGGCCCTGACTACCTATCAATATGAATTGACCTTGAAGGTAGGAATATTCATAAGCAGGATACCTAGGCCCTGATTTCCCTATAAGGCCGGTGGGGATCCGCTCTGGTAGGCAGTGGTAGCGAGTGCAGTATAGAGGCAACACAGAATGGTCTTGGTGTAAAACACGATGCTTTGTTTATTCACACGGTGCATATTTGTGAAAGACGGTGCAGTTCATAGGGAGGGTGGTCACACACAACAGCAAAATAATAGTTCAAACACAGCAAGTCCCTGCTGCAGGCTACTTGAGGCCTGTTTCAGTCACATAAAGCAAAGTCTATTTAAAGCCAGGAGTAATGTCACCTTTTTCTCCTTGGTGGAGTAAGTCCATGGGTCCTGCTTCTAGCCACAGGACACGGATCCCTCCTGGTTTCAGCTGCAGGATCCTGCACAGTCCTCCACAGTCCTCAGCACACAGCCCAGCCCAGCCCAGCCCAGCTCACCTCTCACTCTCACTCTCACTCTCACTCTCACTCTCACTCTCACTCTCACTCTCACTCTCACTGCCAGAGAACACAGAAGCTCCACATTGCGCACCACACCCTTGTTGCTGGTCAGGTTTTAACCCTTCCCTGCAAAACCTGGCCTGGACCGTGGGGAGACAGGCACCCGCCCGCATGTCTGCCTGCTCCCAATAAGAGCCGGCCCAGATTCGCTGTGTTAACAGCATAACCGCTGCAAAATGCACTTTTCTGGCTCTTACTCCACCGGGGCCAGGACCCCCGGTGGCACGTGCCTCCCGTCTACTACCACCCCAGGTACTCTCCTACATATCCCCCCCCCTTTGTTCAACCCTGAAGGGTTGCACACCCTGTTCAATCCTGAGGGGTTGGACACATGTACAACAGTGTACCCGGGACAGGGCATCGGCATTCCCCTGTAAGCGGCCTGCCCTGTGTTCGACACTGAACTTAAAATTCTGGAGGGACAAGAACCATCTGGTGACTCGGGCACTCCCCTCCTTGGCCCGGCTCATCCACTGGAGAGGGGAATGGTCGGTCACCAGACGGAACCTTCTCCCTAACAGATAGTACCTAAGGGACTCGAGGGCCCACTTAATGGCCAGGCATTCTCTCTCTACCACGCTGTAACTGGTTTCCGCTGGGGTGAGTTTGCGTCTCAGGAAGACAACAGGGTGTTCCTCCCCACTGATTTCCTGAGAGAGTACTGCCCCTAGGCCCACTCCAGAGGCGTCCGTCTGAACGACAAATTCCTGTGTGAAGTCGGGTGTCACCAAAACCGGGGACCCACACAGAGCCGACTTCAAACGGGAGAATGCCTCCTCCGCCTGCTCATCCCAGCGGACCATCACCGTCTTTCTCCCCTTTAAAAGTCTTGTTAATGGGGCCGCTACTGTGGCAAAGTTGGGGAAAAAGCACATGTAATATCTTATCATCCCTAGGAACGAATGTACTTGCTTGGTGGTAAGAGGTCTGGGCCAGCTCTTGATCGCCTCAACCTTGTCTACCTGGGGTTTGACAACTCCCCGCCCAATCACGTATCCCAGGTACCGGACCTCCTCGAACCCGAGCGAACACTTTTTTGGGTTGGCCGTCAGTCCAGCTTTTCTAAGTGAATCGACTACGGCCTGTACCTTGGGCAGGTGACTCTCCCAGTCCTGGCTAAAGACGATGATGTCGTCCAGATATGCCGAAGCATATGGACAATGGGGCCGCAGGATGACGTTCATCAATCGCTGGAAGGTGGCTGGAGTGCCATGTAGGCCAAAGGGCAAAACTTGGTACTGAAAAAAAACCCTCGGGGGTGACAAAGGCAGTCTTCTCCTTTGCCGTCTCCGTGAGAGGCACCTGCCAATATCCTTTTGTGAGGTCGAGGACCGAGAAATAGCGAGCTTTCCCTAGCCTTCTTTGAGCTCGTCTACCCGGGGCATGGGGTAGGCATCGAATTTCGACACTTCGTTGAGCTTTCTAAAGTCATTGCAGAAGCGCAGAGTACCTAAAAGGTTTTGGGATGAGGACTATGGGGCTGGCCAACTCGCTCCTTGACTCCTCAATCACCCCTAACCTCAACATGGACCTTACTTCTTCTGAAATGGCCTGTCGCCGAGCCTCCGGTACACGATACGGCTTTAACCGTACCCTGACGTGGGGCTCAGTGACGATGTCATGTCGGACTACCGAAGGTCGACCAGGAAGCTCAGAGAATACGTCCATATTTCGCTTCCTGAGCTTGTTTAGTCGGCAGACCACCCGCTATCTTTACCGCGGAGGTGCCCTCCAGGACCTCGGGTGGAGCTGGGATCTTCCCCGCAGACAAGACAGTGCTTGGGCTGTCCCCAATGAGACACTCCCTATCTCTCCACGATTTCAGTAAATTTACATGACATACCTGTTCTGGCTTCCGCCGGCCTGGCTGGGATATCTTGTAATTCACTGACCCTACCTTCTCTTTCACCTCGTAGGGACCTTGCCACCGTGCCAAAAACTTACTGTCAATGGTGGGGACTAGCACCAGTACCCAGTCACCCGGGTTAAATGTCCGGACCTGGGCACTCCGGTTGTATACCCGGCTCTGTGCCAGTTGGGCGTCTTCCATGTGTTCCCGGACAATTGGTAGGACTGTCTCTATACGGTCCTGCATCTTTTCTATATGCTCTATAATACTCTTGTGGGGGGTGGGCTGTTGCTCCCATGCCTCTTTAGCGATGTCCAGCAACCCTCTTGGCCGTCGACCGTATAATAGCTCGAAGGGCGAGAATCCCGTAGATGCCTGGGGCACCTCTCGCACTGCGAACAATACGTACGGCAGCAACAGGTCCCAATCCTTTCCGTCTTTGGCTACAGTTCTTTTAAGCATAGTTTTTAGGGTTTTGTTAAAGCGTTTCACTAGTCCGTCGGTCTGAGGATGATATACGGACGTGTGCAACCGTTTAACCCCTAAAAGCTTGCAGAGCTCCCTCGTCACCTTAGACATGAAGGGCATCCCCTGGTCGGTCAGGATCTCTTTTGGAATCCCCACCCTTGCGAACATACCCATGAGTTCTTTAGCTAAGAGCTTAGCGGAAGTATGACGTAGTGGGATCGCTTCAGGATATCTGGTGGCATAGTCTAAGACCACCAAGATATGCTGGTGCCCTCTGGCCAACTTGTTTATGGGGTCTACCAGATCCATCCCTATTCTTTCGAAGGGGACCTCGATGATGGGCATGGGCACTAGGGGACTGCGATAGTGGGGCTGGGGGCTCGTCATCTGACACACTGGACAGGATTGGCAAAACCTTTTTGACCTCCTCATAAACCCCAGGCCAATAGAACCTTTGCAGAATCCGCTCTTGGTTTTTTTTTACGCCCAAATGTCCTCCCAGCACGTGGGAGTGGGCCAAGTCCAGTTCCACATAGCGGTATGGCTGGGGTACCACCAGCTGCTCCACTACCTCGTGCTGCACTTTGTCCACCCTATACAGCAGGTCCTGGTTAAAAACCAGATGGGAAAACTCCGAGTCGGCCCCTGGGTGCTGAGCCACCCCATTTACCACTGTCACCCCTCGCCCGCAATAATGTCGGATCCTGGAGCTGAGCGGTCCCGAACGTGTCACAGGATACCTCCAGGTCCGGGATGGACAGGGTTTCCACGGATTCGCCTGCCAACACCTCTAGGGGAAACCTATCGGGATGACACTCTACAGGTGATGTGGTGACGCCTACAGCTGGTATCCCTGCATCGGGATCCTCGGGCACTGGGCCCGATTGTCGTCTGTCCCTAAGGGAAGGCATATTGCTCTTCCATAGAGTCCAGAACAAAGGAAAATCCCTTCCCAGTATGGCGGCATAAGGGATTTGGCGTCCCACTCCGACGACATGCTGCACCTCTTTGCTCAACACGGACATGGTAACCCTGGCAGTGGGGTACTCCCGGCGGTCCCCATGGATACAGACAATGGACAGGGTTTGCTTCTCTGGGAGTGTCTCAGACACTAATATCGGTGGCCGGCCTGGCATCTGCGGTACATACAGGCCGGGCAAAGAAAGAGGACCGGCGAGCGAACCTGCAGTCCATGGGTTCAGGTGTTTGACGACAGTTCGCTGCCCTATGTCCCAGGCCGTGGCAGTGCCAACATTGAATCCCCATGGTCCCTCCCCGGTCTCTCTTCCCTGGAGTAGGACTAGCCTCCCCCTCCCTTCTTGGTTGGGTCTCTTTTTCTGAGAGGGAGCCCGACGGGATTCCCGCGCCTGCGTTGAGTCCCGCACCAAGTCCTGGGTTGCCATATACCTCTCAACAAGGCTTACTAACTGATCCAGGTTGCCAGGGGTCTCCCTGACCAACCCAGCGCTGTATGGCCCTTGGCAGTGTGCGCACCAAACGATCGACCACCACCCGTTCTACCATCTGCGAGGGGCTCAATGTCTCAGGCTGCAGCCATTTTTTTTACCAGGTGTAACAGGTCGTAGGCCTGCGACCGAACAGGCCGGGACTCGGAGAAGGCCCACTGGTAGACTCAATGCGCACGCACATAGGTATTAACCCCAAGACGAGCCAACACCTCCCCCTTCAGCCTCTTATAGCTTTTGGCTTCCTCCTGACTGAGGTCGAAGTAGGCCTTTTGTGCGTCTCCCACTAAAAATGGCGCCACTACTTCGGCTCACTGTTCTGCCGGTAACCTTTCCTGTTCCGCAGTGCGTTCAAAGACAATCAGGAACACCTCGATATCCTCTTCGGGGCCCATCTTTCTTAATGCTGAGCGCACCTTATCTCAGGCAGCAGGTAGGACTGCGGTCCCCCCCGGGACGGCTTGTTGTTGTAACACACGCATGGACTCCTGCATAGTCGCCAGTTGCTGGGCCAGTAGACTATTCAACTGCCGCTGGTCTCTCAGGGCTTCCTCATGTCTCCGAGTAGCCTCCTCATTACTTTGCAACAAGTGTCTAATGGCCTCCTCCATCTTATTTGGAGCCACAAAACTTGCCGGCTTAATATATGACATACAGTCCAAACAACACAATTTCCGGCCTTACTGCCGTTTGCCCGATGAAGCCACCAATTGTGGGGATCCGCTCTGGTAGGCAGTGGTAGCGAGTGCAGTATAGAGGCAACACAGAATGGTCTTGGTGTAAAACACAATGCTTTGTTTATTCACACGGTGCATATTTGTGAAAGACGGTGCAGTTCATAGGGAGGGTGGTCACACACAACAGAAAAATAATAGTTCAAACACAGCAAGTCCCTGCTGCAGGCTACTTGAGGCCTGTTTCAGTCACATAAAGCAAAGTCTATTTAAAGCCAGGAGTAATGTCACCTTTTTCTCCTTGGTGAAGTAAGTCCATGGGTCCTGCTTCTAGCCACAGGACACGGATTCCTCCTGGTTTCAGCTGCAGGATCCTGCACAGTCCTCCACATTCCTCAGTACACAGCCCAGCTCACCTCCACTTCTTACTCTCACAGCCAGAGAACACAGAAGCTCCACATTGCGCACCACACCCTTGTTGCTGGTCAGGTTTTAACCCTTCCCTGCAAAACCTGGCCTGGACCGTGGGGATACAGGCACTCGCCCGCATATCTGCCTGCTCCCAATAAGAGCCGGCCCGGATCCGCTGTGTTAACAGCATAACCGCTGCAAAATGCACTTTTCTGGCTCTTACTCCACCGGGGCCAGGGCCCCCGGTGGCACGTACCTCCCGTCTACTACCACCCCAGGTACTCTCCTACAGGCCCTGGAATAAGTATAGGACCAGAGACAACCCATTCCTCCCCAGATGGACGAATGGAAGTCTCTGTCTCAGGCCCAGATACAACAACAGGGAATATAACAAATACAAACAAATGCGACACTTAACTTTTGTAGAGATGGAAGAACAGGAACACCAGAGAGGATCTCACACCAGCTCAGCAAAACCCAAATGAAGCTATCAACCGCATAGTAAGAAGGGTGGGGTGAGACTATAAAGGGTAGAAGTGATGACCACTGAGCAACAGTTGAGAAAAGGGAAGTGGTCATTAACCCTATTAACACTGAATCAAGAGAAATCAAGGAGGCTGTTAGATTCCTCCACGCTCAGCCAATCCTGTTGATTTCCTGACACCAGTCACCTGAGGGACGGTGACAGTGGCACACTGGAAACGTCTTGGACTGCCCTCCCAGCCAATCGCTGACTGAGGTGGGTCACTGCTGTGGCCAATGATTGGCTCAGTGGGCAGGCAAAGCTGTTTCCAGTGTGTCAAGAAAATATGTGATGTGGAGGAAGTCCAATAATGAGACATATTGTGAGATAGGGAAACAGCTCTAATTGTGTGCACACTGTTTGTGTAAATTAAGTTAAATGATCTGGACTGACATTCTGACGTTTGGCCACAAGCTGCCGCTGTTTCCTAAACACAGCTAACAGAATGCATATGTGACGTGCAGGGTCCACAGGGGACACACGTGAATCTCACGGTGGGCCAATAGCGATAGTAGTTGTTTGTACTCACGGTTAGCAGAGCCTCCCTGGGCCAGCGTACAGTGATGGGGAAGACAGCACTAAATCCTCCGGGGAACTCTCTATTGCAGGAAACACCAGCCCGATGGAAGTTGAGGTGCCCTTGATCGTAGTGGGCATGCTTAGGGTGCTTTGGTGGCTGGACCCCTGTGTTCGTGATGCCAGCACCGTAAGTTGCAAATGTTGAGTGTAGTAGTAATAATGAAAAGTCAGTTGTTGCAAAACAATTGAACATTTACCTAAATCAATAGTCTCAAGGCAGATGTTACAGTCCATCAATAAAGTGCATTCATATGGCACCAGTAATGATTCAGATGTTAAGGTAATTGTAATCCTTATATCAGGTTTAGGCAATTCTCAATGGAGGGATTTTCTAATGCTGTTACTTGACAGGCAAAAACCGAGTATATTTACTTTAAGTCCCAACTATAGCACTCTGGTACTAAATATGCTGTTTTCTAATTATCTTGAGCTATACAATAAGGGTGTTCTCCCTCGTGGCAGGCATCAGTCTTCTACTACATTATTTGCAGGATGCTATCCTAAAGTAATCAGGTTTTTAGGTTTCCACTATATCCCAGAAGACTTCTAGTGAATAAGGACAATTCTGCGCACTAATTATCTATTCGTGTCCCGGCACTTGGAAAGTTACTCTCAGGCACTTGTGCTGATGAGTTCCATAGGCCAGATTCAGCTGTAACCCTCACTAGGCTTGCTTCATTTTTATGTTTCAAAGGTATTTATTAAAGTTTTACCCAGCAAAGAGGTTAAGAGTACAGTGTGTACATAGTAAAAGACAAATTGTCCAGTCAAATAAACAATTCGGACAAATAAAATAAAAAATAAAAATAAAACAGTATCAGGGGTAATAATCAAGCAATGACACATCGGCTAGGCATCTTCTCGGGTGACGTACATTAGTGAGGTGACCCACAAACCCATCCATCCCCCAGTTGAGTGTAATACATACTGAGTCCTATCAGAGTAGAGAGAAAGGTTGGCGGAATGGGGGGAGGACGACCAAGGCTCCCAGACCCTCTCAAATAGGGCAAATGTATCTGTACGTTCGTACTGGTAAATCCTGTTGATCCTATCTAGCACTGCCTAATAGTTTAGTGACAGAGAACGCCACTGGGAGGCAATATGGATCCTGGCAGCTAATAAAATAAATTGGGCCAATTTAAATTTGGCATTTGTCAACTTTGATGGCTTATCACCTAAAAGAAAGACCGAGGGTGTAGGGGGGAGGGTGTGCCCCAGCAGGGCTGAAAGTAGGTCGCTAATGCGACTCCACAGCCTGGAAACTTTAGGACATGTCCACCAAGTATGTAACATCGTACCCTCCTCTCCACATCCCCGGAAACAAATAGAAGGGACCTCAGGGTATATGTGGTGTAATTTGACCGGTACTAGGTATGTCTGATGGAGGCCCTTGATTGAGGTCTCTGCCAGGGTGGTTTGCCACGACCCCCTGGAGAGCGTCTGAGAGCGTTGATACCATCTAAAAAATTTTTTAATTTTTAACGGCCACTAGGACCACGCGTATTTTTGCAACTCCTCTGACTGATATTATAAAACTTAATTTTATTGTATTTCTTTTAAAACCAACGTGATACTTGGGAACAAACAAGAGGGGAGATTAAAACTTTCAGGAGTGACAGTCACACTATAAGTGGCCAGTATTTCTGTGTGCAGCTTTTGTCCAAACCTTGAGGGACTTCTTTGTTTGTTATAATCGCTTGATACCATCTAAATACACTGGATTCCTCCAATAAATCAGCCTCCCATTCCAACATGTAACGTAGCTTGGAGACCTCTGGGCGCGCATTGAGAATAGTATAAATCCAGGACAGTAGACCCTGTTTATATAGAGAGAAAGACATTAGCCTTTCAAAAGGAGTATAATCAATCTTATGGGATCCTTCTTTTAAGGAGTGAAGAAATGAGAAGACTCTCCGGACGTTAAACTGCTCCCTGACAGGCGGGGAAAATTTCTCTGTGAAGTCTGGCAGGGACAGCAATGTACCCCCGTACTAGGAATGCCCGGAGAGAGCACAACTTTTTTTCAACCCACCATGAAAAGGCCCCAGATTGGAGACCAGGGGGGAAAGCTGGATTACCAAAAAGATATTCTAAGGGGGACGGCTTAGACTGGAGAGAGTGCTTAAATCTAATAGATCTCTATAGGAGGATAGAGTAGTGGGAGAGCAGGGATTTGGTGCAGAACAAAGAGGGTAACGAGGAGGTGGTCCAGATAAGGGCTCTCCAAGGAATAGAAGGTGTCGTATATGATGTCTGGGTGTGTAGTGGTTCTGCCAGATCGTGTACGGATTTGATAGACTTGATTAAGTCTCTGTTTAGCCTTGAGTTGGCGAGCCAGCATCTTATCTAGCTTATTAGCGTATTTGTAGTAGTAGGAGGAGGTCCAGCGAAGGGCCTTTTCTGTGTTGTTAGAGAGTAGGGCGTTTAATTGCATTTTGGCATCCTTGATTTCTTTTAATAAATATAAAGTCGGGGTCTGTTGATGAGCTCTTACCAGCCTAGCCAATTTAGACTCTAGACGTGACCTGGGCCGAAGACCTATCTTTTTTGAGTCTTGAGGCGACCTAGATGAGTTTGCCCCGCATTAAGGCCTTGTGGGTCAACCACAAAGTCATGGGGTCAGTGTCCGGGGTGTTGTTTACCAAGAAGAAATTTTTAAGTTCTTCCTGTAAAGAATTAAACACTACCGGACGGGTCAACAGTGAAGGGGACGTTAGAGCTTTGGGTTAGAGCAAAGTCAGCTATGACAATGTCGTGATCCGACAATGAGGACACTATGTGTCTGGAGTAGGCAAGAGGAAGGCAAGAGGAAGAGACCAATATCAGATCGATTCGGGTGTATAATTGATGAGAAGGAGAATAGTAAGTTTACCCCCTCTGGGGGCCGTTGTGCTCTCTCCATGCATCCGCCAAAGATAAGGATTCCAGCACCTGTTTAATTTTGGTATTGTGGATTGATGGGCGTGCTTGAGCAGGAGGGGTGGAGCGGTCACGTACTGGGTTGAGCACAAAATTAAAGTCACCACACCACAGTAGTTTGTGATAGGTGAGGGGTTCAATAATAGAGTGCATAGTTACAAAAAATGCAATAGGATCTTCTGTAAGTGCGTACACGTTCACAATACATAGGGTTTCCTCTCTGTAAGTGCCCAAAAGAATCACGTATCTCCCATTTGGGTCTATTATGCAGCGTAGGGGCGTAAAAGGGAAGGAATTACGCAATAAGATGACCGCACCCCTGCTTTTAGAAACACAGGTGGAGGAGTAGAAGCGCGTATATTGTGGGTGAAACTAGGATGGGAAGTGGGCGTGAAGTGGGATTCCTGGAGGCAGATCACATCGGGCGAATGCTTTATATATATGGAAAAAGCAGACTTACGTTTTCTGGGGGAGTTAAGTCCCCTCATATTGTGCGTTTATAACTTACACATGGAAGGATGTCAGGAAGTATGCAAGAAGAGTGGAGTCTACCCCATGTGAGCTGCCCCAGGGCCGCCACCACCAGCCGCCACCTATACAATGATGCAACATGAGCAATTCCCCTGCAATGAACAAAGAGAAAAAACAAAAAAATCATTAAACTGAAGCAATGTAAAACAATATAGAACTAAGCCTATATAGGCCTGAGAAAAATAGGTGGGTGCAGTGGAGCGGGGTGTGGACCCAAACGAGGCCAAACAACCCAGCTCCAGGAGCCCAAATTTGGGGGCCAACATGACAGTCCAACACGCCGAGTCCCCGGTAGATGATAAGTGTCAGGAAAACAACAGCTGTGGTTGAAGGGACCATAAAGTCAAAGCTAGTGTTCAATGGAAAAAAGGTGGAAGGGTAAACCGTAGGATAGAATGACGGTGACCCTGATGCCATGGAAGGCCAGGAGATGATGATCGGAGGTCCCAGTCTCAAGCAGGTGACGATGAAGCTGGTCGCCGTGAAGTCGAGGGTACTGTTGTCCAGACCCTTGCTGGCCGTTGAGGTTCTGGCGCGGTTTCTGGAGCGGGGTCCTGGTCACATGGAACTCCGGCCTTCCGAAGGATCTCAATTCCCTCTGATGGCGAGTGGATCACATGATCCCGGGAGTTGAGTCGGAATGATAGGGAAAAGGGAAATCCCTATCTATAGCGTACCTGGGCTTTTTGTAAAGCCGAGGTTACTGGTTTCATGTCTCTGCGTCTGCAGAGGGTGGATGGGGCCAGGTCGGCATAGAGATGCACTGAAGGGGGGGGGGGTCCGGGAAGATCAGCGAGGTTGCGAGCAGCAGACAAAATTGGATCCCGTGTGCCCGGGTGGTGAAACTTGAGGATAACATCCCTTGGCAGGGTATCAGAGCGGGGTCTTCCCAGGGCTCTGTGGACCCTGTCCATCAGGAGTCTGGTCGGGTCCGCCTGGGGTAGCAGGGCCTGGAACAATGCAGACAATGTGGTTGACAGATCCGTATAAGTTTCGGGCAGACCTTTGATCCAGAGGTTACCCCGCCTGGTTCTGTTTTCCAGGTCTTCAAGCTTAAGTTCCATTGCGGCGTTCTGGGCTGCATGGGATAGAATATCCACCTTGCCGGAGTGTATGGCGTCTGAGAGATCATCAGCACACGTCTCCAAGTCAGAGACCCGGGAGTCCAGGTCATGGATCTGGCGGGAGAACTCCTCCACTGCTTGGGATAGTTCTGAGAGGAATAGGGAGGCGATGTTTTTATATAGTTCAGCCTGACCTGGATCTTGAATGTCCGCAGGCGGTGAGTTGTTGCTGGCTTCCGAAGACGCTGGGCTCAGGGATGCAGAAACAGGATCTGCCATGTTGCCACGGCCCGAGTTTCTGAAGAGTTCCGGCTGGGTTTGCGAAAGAGCGGGTGTCCCCGTCGATTTCGGTCTTCCTTTGTTGCGGGTCATCATAGATGTCCCTTGCATGAATTATGGAGCCCGTGGAGCTGAGTAATCAGCGCTAAATGTGGGGTAAGTTCGGCGCGAGGAGCGGAGCTCAGGGGAACACGTCCGCCATGCGAGCCTCACTCATGCGCCCTTTCTTGCTTCATATTTAGACATAGACTTATGGTCTTGTGCTTGGCTGCTGTAGATAAATGTTCTCTGTACTCCCAAGGATCCAAGGACTAGAAATAGCAGACTACATGGTGGACAATGCATGTTTCTATCCTCCATACACACTCTACTAACTAACTTCACTTCCTCTCTACAATCCACACTGTACTAAACACACCCAAGCTATATATATTATGTGGGGCCAGCACCACCTAGGGGCGAATGGGTAAAATGACAATGCCAGCCTGATAATAGGAAATACCATACAATACTAATAAATACATAAATATACAGATGTTTAAAGTGTCCCTTTTACACACATATGTAGGACGCTGCACATATTTCCATATTAATGAGAGGTGGAGTTACCGAAAGCCTGGAGAAGAAAGGGAGCAGCCATTTTAGAGGAAGCTGAGACTGAGGAACTGTGTGAGCATAGGATCCGTCAACATCCAGGTGTGGGAGCAAACCTCAGTGACCAAAGCTGCAGCTAAGTAAAGTTGACCAAGACCCTGATTCTGCCCAGAGGAACGAGGATTGCTTCCTGGAACGCTGATGAAAGCTGAGGAGCAAAGCAACATACCCTACAGTACCGCATGCTTGTTGGAGAGGCATTTATTCGGTTCACAGTCACCAGTGGAGGCAGAGCAGACCCGGGTAGGTAAGATTGTGCACGCACCTCATTACAGTGTTGGCGCCTAGTATCCTAAAGACTGAGACCAGGCCTGTAGTTAGTTAGATAGAGTTTCTGTTTGTCAGGCCACAAGTGTTGCTGGCTGTTCATTGCAAGGACTCCACAATTTAAAGTGACATTTCACACTGGAGAGCTGATATAAACTTCCCCACAAACTCAAGCCAGGCTGGCGATTTGCTCAGGACTCAGGAGGAATACTCAGGCACGTGCTACAGGACCAGTTATGGGAGGGGGAATACTGTAGAGCATTGTAAGTTTGTAAGCTGTTGTGCTGCACCGCAGGCTAGCCTGTACCACACACCCATACAGTTGTTCTGGATCTTTTAGTAATAACAGGTAAAGCATGGCTGTTTAATTGTGCCTGCCAGTAGGTAAATTACCGCACTTTCCTCCGGCATCCATTGGAGGGTGCCGCGCTGTGCAGCACAAGGATCTCAGCCTTAGGGCTGGGTGTATGTAAATTTATTATGTGTTCCTGGCATTTGTGGTTGTGCTCATTGCCACGTTTTTAAGTAAAATAGTGTTTTGACAAAAGCAGCTGTTGGGGTTGCTTTCCTCGTTCGTTACTTCGCCGTATCCTGGGGAGCCTACCCCAGTACACAGTATTTCACCTATTCTTCGGTTAGGTGATAAATGGCCGTTGTATGAAACCAATGCAATAAGACAGTCACAGACTGTGACATAAACATTAACACAGCATATGCCTTGTATATAAAGCTCTTTTAACATTTTTCCTATACCACAAAATTATTTGCCTTCATCTTGCACTTCTCTTTCTACATTATCTTGTAATTCTCTGTATAAGAAACACATGAGTGAAAATGTTAGGCTGTAAGCTATACAGGGGGGTGCTGCCGTGCCTGTCTGCCTCCAGGCAGGGAACTGAGAGAGTTCAGAAATCAGAGGCAGGCGGCAGCCTCTGACTAAGAGTCTAGCGGCGCTAGCGCATCCTGCCATTGCCATTTAGCTAATCATTTAATGAATGGCTCAGGTGGGATGAGCAGCAGTGCCGGGCCCAATGTCTCTGCAAGGAAGGAGAGCTGTGATTCTCTTAGGAGAAAGGACCTATGGATATTACTGGTCACATGGCTATGAGGTAATCAAAGGTCCTTTCTCTCTACCAGGAGTGTTGCTGCAGAAGTTTGCTATCATTGTTAAGCTTTTTTTTTTTTTGTGTGTGTGAATATTACATCAGGAAAAGGTGACAGGGGCTGTTATGCTATTATACTGTAAGCTACTGTATAGTATGGAGTGCTGTACAGTGTGGAGTGCTATACTGCTCTACTGTATACTGTGGGGTGCTGTATAGTATGGGGTGCTGTATAGTGTGGGGTGGTATACTGCTCTACTGTATACTGTGGGTGCTATATATTGTGGAGTGCTATACTGCTCTACTGTATACTGTGGGGTGCTGTATATTGTAAAGTGATATACTGCTCTACTGTATACTGTAGAGTGCTGTATATTGTGGAGTGCTATACTGCTCTACTATACAGTGGGGTGCTGTATACTGTGGGCTACTGTATAGTGTGGGGTGCTGTATAGTGTGGGGTGCTATACTGCTCTACTGTATACTGTAGGGTGCTGAATATTGTGGAGTGCTATACTTCTCTACTGTATAGTGGGGTGCTTTATATTGTGGAGTGCTATACTGCTCTACTGTATACTGCGGGGTTCTGTATATTGTGGAGTGCTATACTGCTCTACTGTATACTGTGGGGTGCTGAATATTGTGGGGTGCTATACTGCTCTACTGTATACTGTGGGGTGCTGTATATTGTGGGTTGCTGTATACTGTATACTGTGGGGTGCTGTATACTGTGGGGTACTGTATACTGTGGGGTGCTGTATACTGTGGGGTGCTATACTGCTCTACTGTATACTGTGGGGTGCTATACTGTATGCTCTAGGATGCTATACTGCATACTGTGGGGTGTTATATTATGTATTTCATACTGTGGGGTACTATTTACTGTGGGGTGCTGTATACTGTGCGGTGTTATATTATGTATTGCATACTGTGAGATACTATATACTGTGGAGTACTATATACTGTGGGGTGCTTATATTGCATACTGTGGGGTGCTGTATACTATTGGGTGCTATACTGCATACTGTGGGGTGCTGTATACTATAGGGTGCTATACTGCATACTGTGGGGTGCTGTATACTATAGGGTGCTATACTGTATACTGTGGGGTGCTGTATACTATAGGGTGCTATACTGCATACTGCGGGGTACTGTATACTATAGGGTGCTATACTGCATACTGTGGGGTGCTGTATACTATAGGGTGCTATACTGTATACTGTGGGGTGCTGTATACTATAGGGTGCTATACTGCATACTGCGGGGTACTGTATACTATAGGGTGCTATACTGCATACTGTGGGGTGCTGTATACTATAGGGTGCTATACTGTATACTGTGGGGTGCTGTATACTATAGGGTGCTATACTGCATACTGTGGGGTACTGTATACTATAGGGTGCTATACTGTATACTGTGGGTTGCTGTATACTATATGGTGCTATACTGCATACTGTCGGTGCTGCATACTATAGGGTGCTATACTGTATACTGTGGGGTGCTGTATACTATAGGGTGCTATACTGCATACTGTGGGTTGCTGTATAGTGGGCGATGTTATACACTGTATACTGTGAGGTATTACACTGTATACTTCGGAGTGTTGTACGCTATACACTATGAGGGGCAGGGGGTGTTATATGATAGACGCCAATTCAACAATTCTGACCTAGATAAATGAAGAGTATTAGGTTCTCCTAAATAAAAACGTTCCCCCCCTACGGCTGATAGCCCTCAATTTGCATTTATCCTATAATCTGTAATAATAATTCCACTCTATTTCATTAAAAGTCCTCCGACCACTAAACACCGGCGAGCTATTGTAGTTTATTATTCTGCGTTCACTCCTGCACCAGGGATGTGGTTCTGTGCACTGTCACCACTCGTCCCTCTATTGCTTCCTTTTCATTGATTAATCGCATTGATTATATGGTTTAGGGTCAGCACTGACGATAGTCGTCCTCTAAAAACGCTTCATACGTTGCCCCCATAATGTTTGCCAGATCCCTGTCATCCTCAGCGGTAATGGACAACGACACTATATACGTGGCATAGTTTTCTTTAATATTTACCAGAAAAAATAAACATGGGGCACAACATGAAAGAGGGGACGGTCGGGGCAAATGGACAGAGGAGGCCCAAGATGGGTAAACAGCCCCCGGCCTATGATATACTTAATCCGCCCCTGTGTGCGCGCTCTCACGCCTATCTCACTTGTATGCTCGCCCACCGCTCACCTTCCAGGCGGGAAAACCTCCCATCTTCCTTGTAGCCGCTTGCTCCAGTGCTCCTGAGCAAGAAAACGGCTGTGCTGTGCGGCCTGTGCCTTCTAGTGAAGTGACCACCTCATCAGTGTTGTGTGTGTCTGCAGATACACTGCCGCCGAGCTGAGCCCTGCAAAAAGCACTGTGGTGTGTGGCAGTTAGGAGTGGTGCAGACAGTCACAGTGGCACTGTGGTGTGGGGCAGTTAGCCAGACTAGAGAGGTATTTTTTCAGTTAAGGGCCTTGCTGCTTTGTGTAGTGTCCCACTAGGTAGGGGTGGGCACTACACAAGGGTCAATTGGTGTGCGCGTTACTCCTACTCACAAGGAACAGAAATGTCATATTTAATTCTGCATTTAATGTATGTTCTGATGTGGTTTTTACATGCAATGTACCCCTGTATGATGCAACAGCAGGCCTAGTTGGGTGTAGTTAGACATCCCAGACACTAGAGGGAGATAGGGAGCCCCTAGTATAAATGTCCAGGCCTAGACAGGGAGAGTTAGTGCAGAGTCAGGAGTCTGAGAAGACAGAGGTTCAAAAGCCTGCTCCTGACATGCAGCTGGATAGCCCTGGCTGCTAGTGATGTCCAGGAGGCTAGTGAGAAGCTCCAGCCTGCCTGAGGACAAGAGAGCCTTCGTTAGCTCTGAAGATACCCCAGTTGCAGGTTCCAACCTCCTGGGAGAAACCCACAGTTATCCCCCTTACAAGAGAAGGCGACCCAGGGTAAGCTAAGTAACCCTGATGGGCAGAGGACATAAGAAAGTGTAGCAAGAATCTAATACCTGAGGAAGAAAGTAACCAAGGATTTAAGCCACCCTTTTAGGCATCCGGGCCTTGGGAGATAAAAGCCAGAGCAGGAGTTCTAGAAAGGACACTGTACATTGATTCTGAGGAAAGGTACAACCTGCTGCTGAGTGCTTGTGAAGTTTACCCTCTGCGTATCTTGCATATATATATTGCCTGCCATTTTGTGAATAAGCCTCCTTGTGGAACTGTGTATGAAAGACTGTGCGACTACCTGCTGTACAAAGTTGGAATTGTTCAGTAAAGTTACGTTTGGTTCACTATATACTTGTGTACCTCCATCATTCCAACCACCAACCGGCGTGCCACCGTCCAAAGGCACTGGCGTCACGATTACCACAGGGACCTTGCCCCAGGCACACAAAATACCTGTAACATCCAGGGCACCTCATCCACCATCTGGCCTGGTCCCTATCTACAGAGCGTGCCCCAGAGGAACCGTGTCTACCTCTCCTTCACTGCCACGCGCCTGCCCAGGGTTCTTCAAATATAGTGAGTACCCTCGATTGCCCATAACCGTGACCTCACTTCGTCATCCCCTGCAGGTCTGGCGTGTTGCATAAATTGGCGTCACGAACAGGATCCGAATATTCCTGCGCCATAGCGGATTTAAAAACGGTGTGCTGAAAATTGTCTTAAAGTGACATGCCCCAATTGTTTTATTGAAAATTGCTGGGCCAAAGTGAACTGTAAATAATTGCGGTGTGAAAATAGCATTGTGTGGACTGTTTTCTACTTATTTAAGCCACCGCTTGCTGTCAATGAATAGACAGCTATTTTGCTCAAAGATGGCCGCTTAGCATGATTGAAATTGTTTGCTGCGTCATCTTCATCCTAAATTGGCGGTAAAAATTGGCGCCTTCTGCTAAAAGTGCGGGAAGGCTGTATGCTGGCGCCACCGCCCTGTCTGGACATTTGCATGTCTGCTGTAATGGACTCCGCCTCCCCCATACTGGAGTACCTGGGGGGCGGCCTCCCAGTGCAATGGGAGGATCTATCTGAACTTGTTGGCGCCACCCTGTCGCTCTCCAGAGAAGGATCGAGCATGTTGAGGAGTGAGGACTTTCCTGCTGATATGTCCGCGCCTGATTTATTAACCGGGAATGTGACTGGTGTAGAGCAAGAGGATGCTCCACCGGCCTACTCTCCGGGACCAGAGAGACCCGCCTGCCCGCCACCGAGGACTCAACCGGAGACCTACTATGGCTCCTGGAGAGACTTCTTCCAGCCCTCGTTCAAGTGGTCAGCTCTAATGGCAGAGATCCGGGAGGCCGCAATAAAGAAGACGACTAAAACCAAGATATACTATGAAGAACTGGCAAAGACCGTTCACGAGTGCCACACTGACATACAACCCCGCCTGGAAAGGAGAATGGGGTTGGTTGTGGCCTTTGACAAGGACCGAGGCTTCGGTTTCATAAAAGACTACCTGACTGGAAGAGACTTGTATGTCAATCGGAGGTCCGTCAAGCGGAGCTACCTCCCAGAATGTTTACATAACCTCCGCGAGGGAGAGGAGGTTGAATTCACCCCTGCTGAGGGCCTGCGAGGCCCCTACGCCACTGCCGTGTCCCGTCCGAAAAAGAAATCGGAGGACTGGGACCTTGATGAGGACTACTCTGGCTGCGAGCGCGAACCTGTGTGCTCTCCGGAGGACAACCCTGGCTGCGAGCGCGAACTTGTGTGCTCTCCAGGACCGGCCCATCATGCCTTCCAGGAACGGGGCTCTTTCATTGGCCCAAATGTATTCTGGCAACCAACAGTGGTGGAAAAGAGGGTTAGCCCATGGCCCTCACCTGAGTTGCCTCGCAGGGAGAAAACTGTCCGTGAGCTTCAGGATGCCGAGAGATTCCGAGCTACCCTGGAAAATATCCGCAGAGGGAGGAAAGCGGACGCCTCACCTGAGCCTGCAGCGGCTGCGCAGGACGAACCACCCACCTTCCAAGTGCCGACGGCGACAGCAGAGACCAGCGATCCCGACTCTGAAAGCCTGGACGACCAGATTGTGCGGCTGGAGTTAAAGCTACGGGAGCTACGCCAGATTGCCTCCGCCAGGATCCGGACTCCACCTGACCTACAAGAAAAAGGACGTAAGGACTCGGACGTCTCCGGGTCTAAGGTGAGAGTACCTGTCCCTGCCAGTCGTCCCTCCTTAGTACCGGCACCTGCGGTGGGATCCTCATACGCTGTGCACCGGCGCACAGAGCCAGTCGTTCCAGAACCCACCGGACCGCTTGCAGCAGCGGTACCCAGGCCAGTGCAGCAGCCCACGATTGTTATGCCTGCTCCGGTGAGGTCAGCGACTTTGATCACCCCTAGGCCTATGGGGCCTATACCTATTAGGGGTCAGTTTATGCTACAGTTGCCCCCCAATACTGTGTTGTGGGCACATCCATCTATTGAATCTCCATACAGGCCCGATATACAAATGGAGCCAGGGAGCACCACTGAAATGCAAAGTGGATATGACTTGCCCCTGTGAATTGGCCTGCTAGGCCCTTGATGTTTGCTTTATTTACCAAGGGATCCTAAAGAAGTCTTAACCCTTCCAGGACAGGAGTCCTTCGTTGTTTTGGCCCTCTGTTGCTGCTGCCAGTTACCCACGGCTCAGTGGAGGCGGCAAGCCACTGAAATACCACGTGCAGCAAGGCCATCTTGTTTACAGGACCTCCTGCCTGCTTTTCTCAGAGTGAAAACCCAGTTGTGCCTGTTTTCATAAGTTGCACCTTAACCCTTTAACCCCCTTTTCAGGTTGATTAAGGGTATTACAGCACTTATTTCTATATGTATGCCATTTAAATAATGTGGACTATTTTATGTGCTGCTATTTTATTATGCAACTTGAATTTCAAGAATTGGGCCCAGGGATAGACTCAAATGCACATGAGCCTTTGAGATTTTGCTAATATTTTAAAGTATTGTGCCCAGAGATGGACTCCACCTCGTGCGAGCCTCTGTGATTCTATCTGCCTTTCTAGTTTCATCTGCGATATCTTTACGTGGCTGTGGATTAAACAAAAAGAAAAGAACCTGGGTACGGACTCATTTTATATGCTTTGAGCCTCCAAGAATTGTTATTTAATGTTTTACATTTTCCATGGACTACAACTGTTCTATCATGGACAATTTGCACTTGAAAGTATTATTATGGACTATCCTGGTATTTATTGTTACGCTGTGCCAGGTCAGCGCCCCTGTTCCCATTGTGTTATCCTGAGAGAAGAGAACGACGCCCCTTTTCACCATTACTTGCTCCTAATCCAGTGGAACTGCCTGATATATACATATAATGTATATTTTGCAAATGTAGATGTGTTTTCCTGCTTTGCTTTATCTTCCCTATTACAGGTGCAGTATCCAGCTGTGCAGGGACCCTCCATGTTGCGCCGTGGACGGGCAACGTTATAGCGTGGGGGTATGTAGTGTCCCACTAGGTAGGGGTGAGCACTACACAAGGGTCAATTGGTGTGCGCTTTACTCCTACTCACAAGGAACAGAAATGTCATATTTAACCCTTTCACGACCGCAATCTGTATATATACGTGATAGCTGCACATACCCCGTGCAGCTACCACGTATATAAACGTTCTGGCAGCTCTTTAATCCAAGCGCTGCAAAGCGCTTGGATTAAAGCTTCTGCCCCTGCCCTGTATGCTGTCACGGACAGCATACAGTGCAGTAATGCCGGCAAGGGACCAATCAGAGTGGCCCCTTGCCGGCAATCGATCCGATTGGTTAGTCTGTGCAGACTAACCAATCGGATCGCGGCAGTGTTAAAATGCCGGTTTCATGCTCTGATCTGCGCTCTGCAGATCAGAGAATGAAATCAGGTAATGTGACCTCGGGTAATAAACCCCCCTCCCGCCGATCTGTGCCCCGATCTGTGGCTGTGCCCCCCCTTGTGCCGCCTGCAGCTCATTCTCCTACTAGCTGCCGTGATTTGGTCCGCCCCCTCCCCGCCCCATGCAGTCATTTAGTAGCCTCGGCGATCCCCCCCCCACCCATGCAGTCATTTTGTAGCCTCCCCGATCCCCCCCACCCCACCTTTCCAGCGCTGCCCCCCCGATCTCCCTGCTGTGTGCGATGGCGGCGGCTCCATTACTGAGCCGCCGCCATCAGCAGAGAGTGTCAGCTCTATGCTGACACTCTCCTGTAACCCCATAGATGCCGCGGTTGCGGCATCCATGAGGTTAACAGAGGGAGGGAGCTCCCTCTCTCCACCATCGGGGCTGCAGCGCTGTGATTGCAGCACCCGATGGTTGCCATGGCAACCGGACGCTTTGCAAAAGCGTCCTGTTGCCATGGAAAGGTGTCCAGTGCTGCCACCTACAGGACATCTGTAAGTATTATACTTTGGAATGCAAGAGCATTGCAAAGTATAGTACAACTATCAGCCCCACTGGATCTTGAAGATCCAAGAGGGAACTGATAAAAAAAAAAGTGAAAATAATAAAAGTAAAAATAAATAAATAAATAAATAAAAATGTAAATTGAAAAAAAGAAATTGCCTTTTCCTTTTAAAAAAATGAAAAAATAAAATAAAATACACATATTAGGTGTCAGCGCGTCCGTAACGACCGCCTCTATAAATATATCACATGATAGACCCCGTCCGATAAACACCATAAAAATAAAATTAAAAAAACAGTGCCAAAAAAGCTATTTTTTTCACCTTACATCACAAAAAGTGCAACAGCGAGCGATCAAAAAGGCTTATGACCCCCAAAATAGTACCAATCAAACCATCACCTCGTCCCGCAAAAAATGATACCCTATTTAAGACAATCGCCCAAAAAATTAAAAATTTTTGGCTCTCAGACTATAGAGACACTAAAACATCATTTTTTTGGTTTGAGAAATGCTATTATTGTGTAAAACTTAAATAAATAAGAAAAAGTATACATATTAGGTATTGCCACGTCCGTAACGATCTTCTCTATAAAACAATCACATGACCTAACTCCTCAGATGAACTCTGTAAAAATAAATAAATGAAAACTGTTCCAAAACAGACAATTTTTGGGTCACCTTGCCCCATAAAGTGTAATAATGAATGATCAAAGAATCCTATGTACCCAAAATTGGTACCAATAAAAACCTCAACTTTTTCTGCAAAAAACGAGCCCCTGCACAAGACGATCGGCAGAAAAATAAAAAACATGGCGTTCAGAAAACCAATCCAGCACAATCTGCCTTCCAAAAACCGTATGGCATTCCTTTCCTTCTGCGCCCTGCCGTGTGCCCGTACAGCAGTTTACGACCACATGTGGGGTGTTTATGTAAACCGCGGAATCAGGGTAATAAATATTGAGTTTTCTTTGGCTGTTAACTCTCAATGTGTTAAAGAAAAAAAAATTATAAAATGGAAAATCTGCCAAAAAAGTGAAATTTAGAAATTTTATCTCCATTTTCCTTTAATTCTTGTGGAACGCCTAAAGGGTTAACAAAGTTTGTAAAATCAGTTTTGAGTAACTTGGGTGTAGTTTCTACAATGGGGTCATTTATGGGGGTTTCCACTATGTAGGCCCCACAAAGTGACTTCAGATCTGAACTGGTTCTTAAAAAGTGCGTTTTGGAAATTTTCTTAAAAATTGCAAGAATTGCTTCTAAACTTCTAAGCCTTCTAACGTCCTAAAAAAATAAAATTACATTTCCAAAATGATGCCAGCATAAAGTAGACATATGGGGAATGTTAAGTAATAAATATTTTATTAGGTATCACTTTCTGTTTTGGAAGCAGAGAAATTGAAATTTGGAAAATTGTGAATTTTTCAAAAATTTTGGTACATTTTGGATTTTTTCATAAATAAAGGTGAAATATATTGACTCAAATATATGACTATCATGAAGTACAATGTGTCACGAGAAAACAATCTCAGAATGGCGTGGATAAGTAAAAGTGTTCCAAAGCTATTACCACATAAAGTGACGCATGTCAGATTTGTAAATTTTGACCTGGACACTGGGGCATCAATGACCCTTGGTCATGAAAGGGTTAATTCTGCATTTAATGTATGTTCTGATGTGGTTTTTACATGCAATGTACCCCTGTATGATGCAACAGCAGGCCTAGTTGGGTGTAGTTAGACATCCCAGACACTAGAGGGAGATAGGGAGCCCCTAGTATAAATGTCCAGGCCTAGACAGGGAGAGTTAGTGCAGAGTCAGGAGTCTGAGAAGACAGAGGTTCAAAAGCCTGCTCCTGACATGCAGCTGGATAGCCCTGGCTGCTAGTGATGTCCAGGAGGCTAGTGAGAAGCTCCAGCCTGCCTGAGGACAAGAGAGCCTTAGTTAGCTCTGAAGATACCCCAGTTGCAGGATCCAACCTCCTGGGAGAAACCCACAGTTATCCCCCTTACAAGAGAAGGCGATCCAGGGTAAGCTAAGTAACCCTGATGGGCAGAGGACATAAGAAAGTGTAGCAAGAATCTAATACCTGAGGAAGAAAGTAACCAAGGATTTAAGCCACCCTTTTAGGCATCCGGGCCTTGGGAGATAAAAGCCAGAGCAGGAGTTCTAGAAAGGACACTGTACATTGATGCTGAGGAAAGGTACAACCTGCTGCTGAGTGCTTGTGAAGTTTACCCTCTGCGTATCTTGCATATATATATTGCCTGCCATTTTGTGAATAAGCCTCCTTGTGGAACTGTGTATGAAAGACTGTACGACTACCTGCTGTACAAAGTTGGAATTGTTCAGTAAAGTTACGTTTGGTTCACTATATACTTGTGTACCTCCATCATTCCAACCACCAACCGGCGTGCCACCGTCCAAAGGCACTGGCGTCACGATTACCACAGGGACCTTGCCCCAGGCACACAAAATACCTGTAACATCCAGGGCACCTCATCCACCATCTGGCCTGGTCCCTATCTACAGAGCGTGCCCCAGAGGAACCGTGTCTACCTCTTCTTCACTGCCACGCGCCTGCCCAGGGTTCTTCAAATATAGTGAGTACCCTCAATTGCCCATAACCGTGACCTCACTTCGTCATCCCCTGCAGGTCTGGCGTGTTGCATTTGTATTTTCAATGGTGGGAGGGGTGTTCAGGCGTCACAAGGCTGCTGCCAGCCAGTGCCAGGGCAGAAATTTACAAGGGGCCCAAATATGTATGGGAAAGGACCAGGCTTATTAACAGAGGCGTACATAGGAATCACTGGGCCCCATAGCAAAAATCTGAATTGGGCCCCTTAACCCCGCCCACTACCCACCATGGCCCCTCCCACTTCCTGACTTTGCTCCTCCCATGCCACACCCCCATTAAATAAATTTATACATGACCTACAGAAACTGTTAGGGGTTTCCTGGGGGTGACCTGTCACATGGGATATCTGCTGCAGCCTGCAGATCTCCTTATTTGGGGTGCCATGTTAGGCTACTTTCACACTTGCGTTCGGGTCTCCGCTTGTGAGTTCCGTTTGAAGGTTCTCACAAGCGGCACCGAACGGATCCGTCCAGCCCTAATGCATTCTGAGTGGATGCGGATCCGCTCAGAATGCATCAGTATGGCTCCATCTGTCCTCCGCTCCACTCAGCAGGCGGACACCTGAACGCTGCTTGCAGCATTCGGGTGTCTGCCTGGCCGTGCGGAGGCAAACGGATCCGTCCAGAGTTACAATGTAAGTCAATGGGGACGGATCCGTTTGAAGTTGACACAGTATGGCTCAATTTTCAAACGGATCCGTCCCCCATTGACTTTCAATGTAAAGTCAAAACGGATCCGTTTGCACTATCATGAACAAAAAAAAAATATGTTTTTTTTTTTTGTTCATGTTAATGCAAACGGATCCGTTCTGAACGGATCTAAGCGTTTGCATTATAGGTGCGGATCCGTCTGTGCAGACACCAGACGGATCCGCTCTGAACGCAAGTGTGAAAGTAGCCTTAAAGGGAATCTGTCACTAGCAATTTACCCCCAATTTTTTTTTCGTGAATCCATGTTTAACAGAGTACCTGTTTTCCATCTGTCTTGTTCTTTTGATTGCGAGTCTTGTAATTTCTTCAAAAAATCGATTCTTATGATATGTAAATGACGCTGTAAGGAGCCCAGAGGGGCGTTATTCTTTCTCCACGGTGCCCAGGAACGCCCCTCTGAAGTGCCGTGCCCGGCTAAGTTTGAAAACTAATAACGCCTCCAAGTTCATCTAAATCGCCTCCCAGAGGCACGGCTAAGTGCCGCTCTGCGGCAAACACCCCGATCCTCCTCTCGCCGGCATCCCAAATCCCGCGCAGGCGTAGTGCCGTCAGTCATCTTATCATAGCGCAGGCAATCGCCGGCACTGCGCCTGCGCGGGATTTGGGATGCCAGCGAGAGGAGGATCGGATTTGGGAGGCGATTTTGATGAACTTGGAGGCGTTATTAGTTTTCAAATTTAGCCGGGCACGGCACTTCAGAGGGGCGTTCCTGGGCACCGTGGAGAAAGAATAACGCCCCTCTGGGCTCCTTACAGCGTCATTTACATATCATAAGAATCAATTTTTTGAAGAAATGACAAGACACAGAATAAAAAGAACAAGACAGATGGAAAAAAGGTACTCATGGATCCATGTTTAATAAAGTACCTTTTTTCCATCTGTGTTCTTCTTTTCCATGTCAGTCTTGTCCTTTCTTCTAAAAATCGATTCTTAGGATAAGCAAATGACGCTGTAAGGACTGGAGCCCAGAGGGGCGGTTTTCTTTCTCCACGGTGCCCCTCTGAAGTGCCGTGCCCGCCTAAATATGAAAACTCTAACGCCTCCATGTTTAGCTGAATCGCCTCCCAGAGGCGCGGCTAAGTCCTCAACACCCGCCCCCCCTCCTCAGCGCCGCGGTCTGCAAACACCCGATCCTCCTCTCGTCGGCGTCCCAAATCCCGCGCAGGCGCAGTGCCGGCGATTGCATGCGCCTGCGCTCTGATAATACGGCTGAGGGCAACAGCTTCAACATCGTCACTGGGCTCGGCGCATGCCCAGTGACGATGTTGAAGCTGTTGCCCTCAGCCGTATTATCAGAGCGCAGGCGCAGGCAATCGCCGGCACTGCGCCTGCGCGGGATTTGGGACGCCGACGAGAGGAGGATCGGGTGTTTGCAGACCGCGGCGCTGAGGAGGGGGGCGGGTGTCTAGGGCCTTAGCCGCGCCTCTGGGAGGCAATTCAGCTAAACATGGGGGGGGCCCTGGGGAGAAAAGCAGCCGCATAGCCGGCTACAGGTCATGAGTGGGCGGGGCCTTATCTGCGCTACGGGCCCCCCAGTGCCGCGGGCCCCATAGCAGTGGCGTGGTCTGCCTCTATGGGCGGTACGCCACTGCTTATTAACCACTTCAGCCCCGCTAGCTGAAACCCCCTTCATGACCAGAGCACTTTTTACACTTCGGCACCACACTCCTTTCACCGTTTATCGCTCGGTCATGCAACTTACCACCCAAATGAATTTTACCTCCTTTTCTTCTCACTAATGGAGCTTTCATTTGGTGGTATTTTATTGCTGCTGACATTTTTACTTTTTTTGTTATTAATCAAAATGTAACTTTTTTTGCAAAAAAATGACATTTTTCACTTTCAGCTGTAAAATTTTGCAAATAAAACGACATCCATATATAAATTTTTCACCAAATTTATTGTTCTACATGTCTTTGATAAAAAAAAAATGTTTGGGCAAAAAAAAATGGTTTGGGTAAAAGTTATAGCGTTTACAAACTATGGTACAAAAATGTGAATTTCCGCTTTTTGAAACAGCTCTGATTTTCTGAGCACCTGTCATGATTCCTGAGGTTCTACAATGCCCAAACAGTAGAAAAACCCCACAAATGACCCCATTTCGGAAAGTAGACACCCTAAGGTATTCGCTGATGGGCATAGTGAGTTCATAGAACTTTTTATTTTTTGTCACAATTTTTCTTACAAAGTCTCATATTCCACTAACTTGCGACAAAAAATAAAAAATTCTAGGAACTCACCATGCCCCTCACAGAATACCTTGGGGTGTCTTCTTTCCAAAATGGGGTAACTTGTGGCGTAGTTATACTGCCCTGGCAATTTAGGGGCCCATATGTGTGAGAAGTACTTTGCAATCAAAATCTGTAAAAAATGACCGGTGAAATCCGAAAGGTGCACTTTGGAATATGTGCCCCTTTGCCCACCTTGGCATCAAAAAAGTGTCACACATCTGGTATCGCCGTACTCAGGAGAAGTTGGGGAATGTGTTTTGGGGTGTCATTTTACATATACCCATGCTGGGTGAGAGAAATATCTTGGCAAAAGACAACTTTTCCCATTTTTTTATACAAAGTTGGCATTTGACCAAGATATTTTTCTCACCCAGCATGGGTATATGTAAAATGACACCCTAAAACACATTCCCCAACTTCTCCTGAGTACGGCGATACCAGATGTGTGACACTTTATTGCAGCCTAGGTGGGCAAAGGGGCACATATTCCAAAGTGCACCTTTCGGGTTTCGCCGGTCATTTTTTACACATTTTGATTGCAAGGTACTTCTCACACATTTGGGCCCCTAAATTGCCAGGGCAGTATAACTACGGCACAAGTGACCCCATTTTGGAAAGAAGACACCCCAAGGTATTCCGTGAGGGGCACTGCGAGTTCCTAGAATTTTTTTTTTTGTCACAAGTTAGCGGAAAATGATGATTTTTACACTAACTTTTT
Source organism: Bufo gargarizans (assembly GCF_014858855.1). Lineage (NCBI taxonomy): Eukaryota > Metazoa > Chordata > Amphibia > Anura > Bufonidae > Bufo > Bufo gargarizans. The sequence goes on along the minus strand of NC_058082.1, from coordinate 209,273,655 downwards.
ACACTTCGGCATAGGGCAGGGTGGTCAGGACAGTCAGGACAGAAATAGCGGGTGTCACGCCTTATTCCACTCCTGCTACAGACACGACATCTTTTTCGGGGTGACGGGTGGGTTGAGGTACCAGAAACGACATTGGGGAAATGTCGCTCGTGTAGACGGCTAACTACACTGGTGGATGGGGCCACGGAACCTCCTGGATACAGGAGGTTCTCGATGATCTCTTCCTGAAATTTGAGGAAGGATCCAGTTCTCCCAGCCTTACTGTAGAGAACAAAACTATTGTACAGAGCCAATTGAATTAAATATACAGACACCTTCTTATACCAGCATCTGGTTCTGCGGGAAACTAAATACGGAGACAACATCTGGTCATTGAAGTCCACCCCTCCCATGTGAAGGTTATAGTCGTGGACTGAGAGGGGCTTTTCAATGACACGGGTTGCTCGCTCAATTTGTATTGTCGTGTCTGCGTGAATGGAGGAGAGCATGTAAACGTCACGCTTGTCTCTCCATTTCACCGCGAGCAGTTCTTCGTTACACAGTGCGGCCCTCTGCCCCCTTGCAAGATGGGTGGTAACGAGCCGTTGGGGGAAGCCCGCGCGACTAGTTCGCGCGGTACCACAGGCGCCAATCCGTTCTAGAAACAAATGCCTAAAGAGGGCCACACTTGTGTAAAAATTGTCCACATAAAGATGGTACCCCTTGCCGAATAAGGGTGACACCAAGTCCCAGACTATCTTCCCACTGCTCCCCAGGTAGTCAGGGCAACCGAGCGGCTCCAGGGTCTGATCTTTTCCCTCATAGACACGAAATTTGTGTGTATAGCCTGTGGCCCTTTCACAGAGCTTATACAATTTGACCCCATACCGGGCGCGCTTGCTTGGGATGTATTGTTTGAAGCCAAGGCGCCCGGTAAAATGTATAAGGGACTCGTCTACGCAGATGTTTTGCTCTGGGGTATACATATCTGCAAATTTCAGGTTGAAATGGTCTATGAGGGGCCGAATTTTGTGGAGCCGGTCAAAAGCAGGGTGGCCTCTGGGACGGGAGGTGCTGTTATCACTAAAGTGCAGGAAACGCAGGATGGTCTCAAATCGTGTCCTGGACATAGCAGCAGAGAACATGGGCATGTGATGAATCGGGTTCGTGGACCAATATGACCGCAATTCATGCTTTTTTGTCAGGCCCATGTTGAGGAGGAGGCCCAGAAAAGTTTTAATTTCGGAAACTTGGACTGGTTTCCACCGGAAAGGCTGGGCATAAAAGCTTCCCGGGTTAGCGGTTATAGATTGTGTGGCATACCGGTTTGTCTCTGCCACAACTAAGTCTAAGAGCTCCGCAGTCAAGAACAGCTCAAAAAATCCCAGGGCCGAACCAATCTGAGCTGTCTCAACCCGAACTCCAGACTGGGCGGTGAAAGGGGGAACTACAGGTGCGGCTGAAGTTGGGGACTGCCAATCAGGGTTTGCCAGCACCTCTGGGATTCTAGGGGCTCTACGGGCACGCCTTTGTGGTGGCTGCGACGGGGTCACTACTGCACGTGCCACCGTACCAGCTTCAACTGCCCTTCTGGTGCTCGCTACTTCACCATGTTCTACGGCAGTGCTGGTACTAGGTCCAGGAAGGGCTGGGCTGCTGGTGTATGCCTCACCACGTAATCCGACAGCACCAGCCCCACTCTGCTGCTCTTGAAGCGGATCCTGCGCAACCTGCGGTCTAGCGACACGGGGCCGGGTACGCCTGCTGCTATCAGGGACCTCAGCCTCCTCGTCCGAACTTTGGGTCAGAGAGCCACTGCTTTCTACAGGTTCGTATTCTGACCCGCTGGATTCATCAGATGAGGGTTCCCACTCCTCATCCGACTGGGTCAGAAGCCTGTAGGCCTCTTCAGAGGAATACCCCCTGTTTGACATGTGGGCAACTAAATTTAGGGGTATTCCCTGAGACTACCCAAGAAAAAAAAAGCAAGCCTGTCTTACAAATGGGAGGCTAGCGAAGTACCGGAGGCTGCTGCGGTTGATAAAAAATATCAAAACTGATTTTTTTATCGCCGCAGTGCGTGTAAAGTGAATGTGCAGCGATCAAAAAATAAAAAAAATTTTGTCACTGCGGTGGGGTGGGCGTGGGCGAACGCACGTGTGGGCAACCGATCAGGCCTGATCGGGCAAACACTGCGTTTTGGGTGGAGGGAGAACTAAAGTGACACTAATACAATTATAGATCTGACCGTGATCAGTTTTGATCACTTCCAGATACTATAAAAGTACAAATGCTGATTAGCGATATGCTAATCAGCGAATAACGGACTGCGGTGCGGTGGGCTGGGCGCTAACCGATCCCTAAACTACCTAACCAAGGGGCCTAAACTATACTGAAACCTAACGGTCAATACCAGTGAAAAAAAAAGTGACAGTTTGCACTGATCACTTTTTTCCTTTCACTAGTGACTGACAGGGGCAAGAAGGGGTGATCAAAGGGTTAATAGGGGTGATCTGGGGGCTAAGTGTGGTGTAGTGGGTACTCACAGTGATGTGTGCTCCTCTGCTCCTCTGCTGGAACCAACCGACCAAAAGAAGGAGCAGAGGAGCACAGCAGCCATATAACCCCATCATATTTACTAATATGATGGGTTAAATGGCTGCTGATTGGATTTTTTTAAAATCAGCAACCTGCCAGCCAATGATCGTGGCCGGCAGGCTGCTGACGAAATACTCTGCTGCGAAATGCCGGCCCGCGATGCGCATGCGCGGGCCGGCTGTGACGTAATCTCGCGTCTCGCGAGATGACGCGCCGATGTGTCCAGGAGGAACAAATCAACCACCTCCCGGACGCATCGGTGCGTTAGGCGGTCGGGAGGTGGTTAAACTGTAGGATACCAGTGCCTCTGTACAGGTATGTCGGGCTAATCGGGTAGGTACAGGAGCTGTGCCCGTCCGATCAGCGGCACGGGTCCGGCTGTCACTGACAGCTGAGCCCCTTCTATCAGGGCAGGGTGCACCGGCATCAGTGAAAACTCCAGCCCACTCTATAAATATATAACATGATCCGCCCCGTCAGGTGAACCTATAAAAATAAATATAAAAGCTGTGCAAAAACAGCTGTTTTTTCTTCACCTTCCCTTACAAAATGTGTAATACCAAGCTTACATTGTATTTTCATGGTGACAGATTCCCTTAAAATTTTCATTTACGAGCAATTTTCTGTTTATGAGCGATAATAAAAATGTTATTTCAAACAAAATAAATATTTCAGTATATTTAAATGTAAAAATAAAGTTTGCATATATGTTTCCCAGAAACACAGGGCGTTAGCTGTACTACAAATACTCATGATGCGTATTAGGTGGTCTCCCTAATTACAAAGAGCACCCTCTAGGGTACCCCAAGGCCACTCAGGTAATCAGAGCAATTTTCTCTTCAGATACTAATGGGGTCATTTATCAAACTGGTTTAAAGTAGAACTGGCTTAGTTGTCCATAGCAACCAATCAGATTTCTATAATCTTTCATTTTCCAAAGGAAAGGTGGAATCTGATTGGTTGCTATGGGTAATTAAGCCAGTACTACTTTGCACCAGTTTGATAAATTAGCCCATAAGTACTCTTGGGTTTCTCTCTGAAACAAATCACAAGACATTTAGGAAGAATTCCAAATTGATTTGCTCTTCTTTTGTGAGAATCGAAGTGAACAATTTAGTTATAATCATTTATGGTTATTCTTCATGAAGATTTACATGGTATGCAAAAAGCGAGACTATTAGGAGACCACTGGAATGTTCTGCACATATGTTTTTGGTAAGATTTATATGTCATCAAGTGTGCAGAAAGCAAACCAAATAAAATATCTGTCATAGACAATTGATGAAAATGTGATTTAAATCATGGTAAATTCCAAATTAGTAGTATGATATTCATTATGTTTTTAATCCATAAGTGCAGGATTGTCTGTGTGTTACATTTTGCTAGATCAATATGTGCAAAGAAAAGATTTAATGATAAAGCAGCATATCTAAGTGGGGCAAGTGACATGAATTTCCTTTCTTAAATCGTAAAATCATTTAAACCCTTCAGGATCTGACACACCTTTCGTAAAATCAATGATCTAACGCTCAGAGATTGTGCCAACTTGGCTCCAGATGAAATTGTTTGCCTTACAATTTTGAATTCAAAGTAGATGCACCTACAAGACAAGGTCTGGTTATAACAGCACTTTTACTGCCACCAAGAGGCAATATAAGGAATGGATACATACATCAATGGCACATACAGTATACGCAGCACATTACTGAGACAAATAAGGGTCCATATTTGTAGCTGCAACCAAAGGTATTACAGTATATTCCTTTCAGCATTTATAGTTAGTTTGTTAATAATAAAGCTTGATGTTTTTTCACTTATATATATGGGTTAATGTCTATAAATGAAGAATTATGCAGCTTTCTAATATACTTTGGGTTTCCCTCAATGTTTTGAAGATTTCCGATTGCTGTAACTGGAAGAAAATATTGTTAACATCCAGCAGAAAACCTGCTTAAAGGAGGCTAGCATTGTATCCGGAATACATCAGTGGCTCAAACGTCTCTGATTATGGTGTCAGAGCTAGTGATGAGCGGCATAGGCAATTTTCGTTTTTGCGATATTTCAAATTTTTCGCATAATATTTGCAATAAATTCACGAATTTGTGATCTCCAGTCATTATTTTTGCGATATTTTTTGTGCAATATATGCAACTTCACATTTTATCAGGTCTGAGTAGATATTACTGATTAGTGCACTAAGTATTGTAGTGACATCACAGCACTATGTCTGTAGCATGTATGTATGGACAGCAGAGAAACAGTAATTCCTATCACACTACCTAACACCCTGCACTGGAACCTATCAGCTACACTATATCACGATCTAACCTACACTGACTATCTCCCACTAACTATTTGTATTATATATATATAAGCTATCTAACTATCTATCTAATGTAATGACACAGGAAAGTAGAGAGCACAGCATTAACACTGCTGCCTTTCTCAGATCTGCAAAATACTGCATACAAGGGCTGCTGGGGAGGTTCTTATATATTAAGGGGTAGGCAACTTTCCTATTGGTTGCTAGGGATGTTGCTAAAGTCTGACAAAGATATTGCTGCCTTCTCATTGGCCCACAAGCAAGAAGGGAGGTTACTGATAAAAAAAAAAAAAATTGAGAATATTAGCGATAACGAATATATAGCACTCTATTGTATAGCACTATATACTAAGTGGCGATATTCGCGATATAAATTTGCGATTAGATTATTCGTGATCAATAGTGTTGATCGAGCACCAAAGTGCTCGGGTGTTCCAGAGCACAATGAAAGTCAGTGGGAGAACCCGAGCATTAAACCAAGCACCCCCTGCTCTGAAGAGGGGAGGGTGTCTGGTTCACAGGAAATGGTCAGAAATTGATGGAAACACCACTGAAATGGTTCAGGAACAGCATGGGGAGGACGTCTGGATGCATCTTGGACTCCCAGGTCACTGCTGGGAACGATGTTGTCCGAGTAGTACGTCACTTTTGCAGACTGACAATGATACGCACAAAACCGAAAATAAAATCGATTTTAGAGAAAAAATTGTTAGGAAACATTCTTTCCTGTATATTTACTTGTATATAAAGTGCAAGTGCTGCCAAAAATTACAAGGAAGAGGCCATCCGATACAACCTGTATATCATATAAAGGAGGGCCTCATTCACATTGTGGTACAATTGTTCAGGTAGTGGGACTCCTACCCTCATAAAGCCTATGCACTAAGTGAAAGGACTGCCAAAAATTACAAGGAACCAGCACTCCAATACACCCTTTATTACACATAAAGGAGGCATCATACACACCCTTGAAAAATTATGATTGATGGCCTGCTGGTGACCCTCAAAAACATTAGAAGCAAGGGCCTGCTGGTGAGCCTCTAAAACATTAGGGGCGATTGCCTGCTGCTGATCTGACCATTAGTGTTGATCACTAATATTTGAATTGCTAATTTTTATCGCGAATATCGGCACTTTGAGAATTCGCAAAAATATTTAGAATATAGTGATATATATTCGTAATTTTGAATTCAAGATTTTTTTTTAAACAGTACACATGATCCCTCCCTGCTTCTAGCTGGGAGCCAATGAGAAGGCTGCAATATCTTTGACTTTAGGAGTAGTGTTGATTGCGAATTTTCGTACTGCAAATTTTTCAATTGCCAATTTACGCAATCAAGAAAATAATGACTGAGATAACAAATTTGCAAATTCGCGAATATATGACGAATATTTGCCCAAATATTTGTGAAATATCACGAATTCTAATATTGCCCCTGCCGCTCATCACTACTGACCATCTAAAACATAAGGGGTGAGGGTCTGCTGCTGAGCTGACCCTCTAAAACATTAGTGGCGAAGGCCTGCTGCTGATCAGACCATCTAAAACATTAGGGGTGAGGGTCTGCTGCTGAGCTGACCCTCTAAAACATTAGGGGCGACTACCTGCTGCTGATCTGACCATCTAAAACATTAGGGGGGAGGGTCTGCTACTGAGATGACCCTCTAAAACATTAGGGGCAAGGGCCTGATGCTGAGCTGACCCTCTAAAAGATTATGGGCGAGGGCCTGCTGGTGAGCTGACCCTCTAAAACATTATGGGCGAGGGCCTGCTGGTGACCCTTTAAAAAATTTGGGCTGGGGTCTGCTGCTGAGCTGACCATCTAAAACATTAAGGGCGAGTGCCTGCTGCTGATCTGACATCTAAAAGATTAGGAGCGAGGGCAGCCTAATAAGCATGTTGATATGATGGAGGAGGAGGAGGTGGATGAGAAAAGGAAGATTGAACCATATACCCTTTTTTGTGGTGAAAGGGGTGCATGGGAATACAGTGTATTCAATACACCATAAAAGCCACATTGAAAGTGCTTTTATGGTCAGCCGCTTTCCTCTGGTGGAGTAGAGAAATCAGGGGCAATCTAGGCCTTTTGTTCATTTTTTTTTTTTTTTCCATCAATTTTATTGAATGGTAAGTATCACAATACAACATTCGGGTGAATACCCCGACAAGCAATGCAATGTATATTCAAGGCATATAGGGTGCGCAGACCCATTTTTCAGTAAGTACAACATTAATTGAACAAACAGTCAAACTTGGGAACTCACGTCATAAGTCTCCGGCCTAACTCGATGAGACAGTAATAGTTTCCGAACCCACCTCGCAAGTGGAGGCCTGGTTCTCAGCGTGCAGTACATGAAGAAGATTCCCTTTTGTCGCAGTTCGCTATCTGGCAATCAGTAGACCACGCATCGGCAATAATTAACTGTTAGTTGTGTCCCGCATTTCCAACCTACCCAACCTGCCCTTCAATTGCTCCAATAGGTACCAACCCGTTAAAGTGAATGGTTGCATTATACTCCTTATTTCCATATCCGACATATAACAGATAATAAAAGACTTCCATTTCTTAAAAAGGTTTTTTAAGATCTTTTAAGTTTTTGCAAGGTCTTTTGCATTCATTATGAAAATCCTTTCTAAGTGGAATACCTTTTTCAGTTGGGACTCTATCATGGTCATGGTAGGAGCCACTGGTTCCAACCAATGCTGTAGAATGGTACGCTTCACTACCATACATATGGAATGAAAAAGATGTGGAAGACATCTCCTTCCAGTCGCCTCCTCCTCCTCACAGTGAAAGATACAGAGCAAGGGAGTCATACGAACTCTCATCCCCCAGACTTTGTGAACCATTTCCCCAACTAATGTCCACAATTGTACACTTTGAGGGCAAGTCCACAGGCCATGTAGCAAATCTGTGAACCCCAGGTTACATTTAGGACAATTAACTAAGCGGTCTGGCCTAAGCGGGTGAGGGGGGATATTAAATCCGTAGATTGCCCTATGTATGATCCTTAACTGCGTGTCCCTCCACACTTCATTCACTATATGCTTTCTGACCCTCAGCCACCCGTTCTGTATTTTCGAGGTAATATTGTCTATCCCCAACTGCTCTCCCCATTTATCAAAGTTGTTAACATTGTGAGTTTGTGCATCCTCCTTGCGGAGTCCATAGTATATAGATGACACTGAATTTCTTCCCCCTCCCAAACCAAGGAGTTTGTCTAAGACATTCCTTTTAAACTCCTTGTGTACAAGTAGCAAATTAGAATGAAAAGCATCTTTTATTTGAGTAAATTGTATTGTCTGGAAAGGGCGCAGTGAGAACTTATTGATGATCTCGTGGACACGCAACCATCTTGGCTCAGTGTCGTGCAGGAGATGCTTAACATGTGTGATACCTTTGGACCTCCACTCATTAAACAGTCTATTAGTCTGGCCCTGCTTAAATTCAGGATTTCCCCACAGGGGAAGGTGTTTGGATATACGGTAAGGCAGCCAATACCTTCGTCTTAATATCCTCCAAGACGCTATGGTGTCCTTTATAAGAATAGAGCTTTTAATTGCCGTTGGAATACTTGTCAATCTGGCATGTAACAATGCTGCAAGGGACCAGGGAGCACAGAATTCGCTTTCCAACAGGAAATCGGAGTAATAGTTGGTTTTGTTCACCCAATCCGTTACGTGTCTAGCCATACATGCAAGATTGTATCGTCTGACATCGGGAGAAGCTATGCCGCATAACTCCCCGGGCGCTGTTAGTTTGTGGTAGCCAATCCTTGGTGGTTTACCCTTCCATAAAAAGTCAGTAAAGGCACTCCTCAGCTTATTCACGTCAGTGTGTTTTAAAAGCAAGGGTATCGTTTGCATTGGGTACAATAATTTGGACATCGACATCATTTTAAGTAAATGATTGCGCCCCATCAGTGAAAGCGGGAGCGTACGCCAGCTTTGCAATTCGGCTACAATTTTAGAGATCAAGGGTACATGGTTAAGTCTATACACCGACTCCATTGTTCTTCCTATTTTAATGCCCAAATACGTGACGTAAGAACTAGCAATAGGTATGTTTTCCACAGTCCTTAATGAACTGCTAATAGCTGGGGGCCGTAAAAATAGAATCTCGCTTTTGGAGTAATTAACCCTAAGTCCCGAGCACACCCCAAAAGTCTGCAAAACTTGCGTTACCCCTGTGACGACCACCCGCCAATCCCGTCGTACTATGCCACAGTTGCCATACAGGTCTTCACTAGAGACTCCTGAAGGCGAATCCACTGTGAGCACAGAAGACGTTTAAGATTGGTTGGTGGGCCCAGAAAGGATGCAATCACGATTGTATGTACAATCGGTAAAAATAAAATTACTGATTTCACGCTGGAAATCAAATTAATTGGCTGCCACCACTCTTCGTATTGAATCGGGGCGAAGAGACCCCGGCTAGCTAATCCTAAAGGGACGAAACGGTTATTTGCAACCTAGCTAGTACATTAACAATTTATAAAAATAACACAATTTGGTAGTATGTCTTCTGAGGACAGGAGTTCTTAGCATAGATCAGGTCATCAAGTAACAAGGGCAAAACTGGAACGATGAAATCGTTAGTTTTTATTCTAAAACTACACACAAAAATATATATATTAAAGCTGACAGATAAATATACCGGCCAGGTGAACAGATTGGTTTGGATAGAAATAGTTAGAGGTGGAAGGGAATAGAATGTCTGTAAGTTCAGAATTACCGTGGTAATGTCCAGTAATAGGCAAAGTCTTTGTAGAATAATCCAAGATGGTGGGGTGCCCGTGTCCCTGCGAGCGGTCGAGATGTTAGACGACGTCAGATGGTAGGTGAAGGACGCAGGACCTGAGTGTGTCACTGTTTTTACCTACTCTGAAGCGGGGAGTGGTTATGACACGTTCAGGTCCAGCCTTGGGTAATTGGAACAGGGGCAGTCCTTTGCCCCATAGGGAGAAAACCTGGCAGCATCTTTGCTTTGCCCATTTCTCCATATCCCGTAAGTCCAATCAAGAAATATAGTAGATATTGATAATCAGTACAATTTTACGCATCATCTGATAACAAATACGACTAGAAGATAATACAGGGTGCCCGAGAACCTTTATCTCTCAGAGCGGGAATCTCTGATTTGTCCGCGGGTTTCCTAGAAGGTGGGTTAGGAGAACCAAAACCATCTCTGAAAAGATGGTTCCTTTCCCATTTCCATAACCCATGAAATATTAGGAAAATATGGGAAGAATATGAAGTTTATGGATTGGAGGTGACTTTCAGGTCATCTTCCCTCCTGTACCAGCCAGCTGTGTGATAAGGATCTGTCCTTTTCTTCTGAAGCTCGCTGCCCAGGCTAAAGGTGTGAGACCCCTGCTGGTATTGGAGACACTATGGCTGCAGAGAGACCAGGTTTATGAGGTTCTGTCAAGAGAATACCAGATTGATGGGTACTTAAACCTGGCATGGGGCAGGAAGATTCTTTGGCAAGAAGGTGCTAATTGTACCTCTGATCTGTGAGTTACTCCTTTAGTGAAAGAGAAGATTCTTAGTGAAGGCTCTTTTGTCTTTGTGATTGAGAAATATGGCGCATTTGTGATTTCCTAGTATCGCTGTGGATCGCAAAGCGTCACACCTCCCCCCTTTGGAAGATTGGGGAAGGAGTGGTCAGCAAGACTGGGACTGAAGCAATCCCAACTCCCTATTTGAGCTAGTTACAGCGGGAAAGTCCGTCAGCATTCTGATGGCGACTTCCCGGTTTGTGCTGAATCGTGAAATCGTACTGTTGGAGCGCTAAGCTCCAGCGGAGAAGTTTTCCGTTGGTACCAGAAGTACGTTTCAGCCAGCTGAGAGGGTTGTGATCTGTGATGACCATGAAGGATCGTCCGTATAGGTACGATTGTAGTTTCTGTAGGGCCCATACGATCGCTAGGCACTCTTTCTCAGTGGTGCAGTATGCGGTTTCCCGCGGGAGTAGTTTTCGGCTCAGGTAGAGGACAGGGTGCTCATTCCCGGTTGCGTCCACCTGACTAAGGACGGCTCCCAGACCGTGGTCTGAGGCGTCAGTTTGTACTAGGAACTGACGGGAGAAGTCGGGAGCTTGAAGGACAGGAGCGCTAGCTAGCGCTTCCTTCAGGGCCCGAAATGCCTGTTCTAGTTCCGAGTTCCATGTGACCGTGTTGGGTTGTTTTTTGCCCGTTGCATCGGTCAGCGGTTTAGCCAGAGTACTATAGGATGGAACAAACTTCCTATAGTACCCTGCCGTTCCCAGAAATGCCTGTATTTGTTTTTTGGTGTTAGGCCGTGGCCATGCTACAATGGCATCGACCTTCCCTATCTGAGGTTTCAGGGTCTGGCTGCCTACTCTGTGTCCTAAGTACTGAACCTCTGTCATGGCAATCTGACATTTGTTGGGCTTAATGGTCAGATTGGCAGCGGACAGTCTTCCCAATACCTGTGACAGATGATCAAGGTGATCTTCCCAGGTTGGACTATATATGGCTATATCGTCCAGATAGGCTAGGGCATAACCTTGCATTCCTTCCAACAGTTCATTCATGGCCCGCTGAAAGGTGGCGGGCGCATTCTTCATCCCAAAGGGCATACGAGTAAACTCATAGAGGCCAAAAGGGGTGATGAATGCGGATTTCGCTCTCGCCTCTGGCGCAAGCGGAATCTGCCAGTATCCACGGCTCAAGTCCATGATTGTTAGATAGCTGGCGGACGCCAGCTGATCCAGCAATTCATCAATTCGAGGCATGGGATACGCATCGGTTATGGTGATGTCATTCAGTCTCCGATAGTCGACACAGAACCGGGTTGTCTTGTCCTTTTTGGGGACTAAAACAACCGGGGCGGCCCATGGACTAGAGGATTTCTGGATGACCATTAACTGTAGCATCTCATCAATCTCTCGTTTGATTTCAGCCTGCACTTCGGGTGAGGTGCGATAGGGGCCCTGCCGTAAGGGCTTGTGGGTCCCTGTGTCAACTCGGTGAGCTGCTAGGTTGGTTTGGCCAGGGATGCCTGAGAATATGGCGCTGTGCGCACTCAGGAGAGTGGTGAGCTGAAGCTTCTGTGGGTACGAGAGGTGGGGGTTGATGTTCCAATCCTCTGCCACGTCTCGTAGCTCTGCTAGCAAGTCTATCAGTGGATCTGGCTCTTCGGGTTCTAGCTGGCTACACACTGCTAATACATACTGCTCCCTTTCCTTGTGTGCTTTTAACATGTTCACGTGGAACAGTTTCTGTCGCTTACCCCCGAGACTCACTAGGTAAGTGACTGGGTTCACCTGTTTCAGAATGGTGTATGGCCCTTCCCAGGCAGCCTGCAATTTGTTCTGCCTGACAGGGAGTAGGGAGTATACCTTCTGACCCGCTGGGTATGACCGCTCTCTGGCATGCTGATCATACCAAGCCTTCTGTTTGGCCTGTGCCTTTGCAAGGTTTCCCGTCACTATGGTCATGAGGGACTCCATCTTGTCCCGAAATTTTAGGACATATTCAACCACAGAGACTTCTGAGGGGTCACCTTTTCCCTCCCAGGTCTCCCGAATCAGTTTTAAGGGCCCTCGGACGTCTCGTCCATATAGGAGTTCAAAGGGCGAGAACCCAGTGGACTCCTGTGGCACTTCTCTGTAAGCGAACAGCAAATGAGGCAGGTGCCGCTCCCAGTCCTTCCCCTGCGATTCCACGAACGTGGCCAGCATTTGCTTTAACGTTCCGTTGAAACGTTCGCAAAGGCCGTTGGTTTGCGGGTGATACGCACTGGAAGTGGTGTGCTTGATTTGCATCCTCTCACAGAGGGCTTCCATTAGCTCCGACATGAAGCAGGAGCCCTGATCAGAGATCATCTCGGCGGGGAAACCTACACGCGAGAAAATCCCGATCAAGGCGTCTGCCACCGTGGCCGACCTAAGGGAAGACAGTGCTACCGCCTCTGGGTAACGGGTGGCATAGTCCACGACCGTTAAGATGTAGCGCTTGCCAGAACTGCTAGGAATGGGAAGGGGACCAATTATATCCACTGCCACTCTCTGGAAGGGCTCTGTGATCACGGGCAGTGGCTGCAAAGGAGCTTTGCGGGGTCCTCCAGCCTTCTTAACCCTCTGGCAAGTGGTACACGATCGGCAGTACTTCGTTATGTCCGTTCCCATCGTGGGCCAGTAAAAATGGTTCTGAACACGTTTGTGGGTCTTTCTGATACCCAAATGTCCTGCAAGTGGAATGTCGTGGGCTGCTTTGAGCACCTGTGCCCGAAATTCCCTAGGGAGTACCAGCTGTCTCGTGTTCTCACCTGCGCCACCTTTTGTAGGCTGTACAGCTTCACAGTACAGTCGGTCGTTCTCCCAATAGATTTTATATGGAGTGCCCTCACCTGGAGGCTGGCCGGCTCGGGCCCTAAGTGCCCCCAGACTAGGGTCACCCTTTAAGGCCTGCACGAATGCAGCGCCACCGGTCTCCTCCAGCTGACCAGTGACGTATGAGGTCAGCTGTGGAGAGTTACCTTCAATGCTGGGGTCAGAGGTGGGTGGAGGGACGGCTGGTTCTGTCCCCGCAGCCCCATCTGAGCCCAGGTTACTGGCGACACTGGAAGCGTCTACCAGCGCAGTTACCCAATCATCATCATCATCACATGAAAAGGTCTTTCTCGCATTGTCATCCGCCTGAGGGTCAGAATCGCCCGAGGGGGTCCCTTCGGTCGGTTCTGAGTTCAGGCGGCTGGCCATAGAACGTGTAATGGCCAGAACAGGTACAGCATCATGTATATCACCATTGCTAACACTAACACATGCATTCGGATCAACAATGACAGGTGCAGAAGTAGGCAAATGACATTTGGTTGCTTGTACATTTAAATCTGATACCTCCCTAGGTGCGTTAGGAACAGTAGAAATAGCAGGCAAAGTGTCCCCGTCTCCCTGTTTCCCCAAAGGGCTGTACAGTACCTGGTTTTGGTCAGAGAGTCCTGCTTGGGCCTCCTGCGCGCTTGCAGGGTATTCGTAATGGGAAACAAGGGTGCCCAAATCAGTGCCAAGCACTGTGGCAACGGGAATATCATCCAGGACCCCAACAACTCGCTTTTGCCGTCCCATTCCCCAATCAATGGTGACTTGGGCTTGGGCCACATGAGTGCGAGTGCCCCCAACTCCGGTCAGAGCGAGGTACTTTCCTGGAAGGATATCCTTCTCCGTAACAAGATGTGAACGGACCAAGGTTACATCTGCGCCGGTATCACGGAACCCGATGACAGTCTGGCCGTTCACAGTGACAGGCTGGTGATTCTGGGATCCGCGGTGCACCTCGGGTCCTCCGACCAGCAATACAGCAGACGAGGTAGGTGAGGAAGCGTTGGCCCCCTTAGGGCTTGGCGTCGTCGCGGTGCTAGGAGGTTGGGCCGGCTTCCCTGTGTAACAGGTTTGCTTGGTGTGACCGGGCCTGCGACACAGCTCACACCAGGGCCTGGTTGTCTCACGGTTCACAGGGCCAGTGGGCCTGCCTTCTCTCCAGTTCTGGGACATGGCTCTGTCCTGGTTGGGTACTGGAGTTTTGCGGCTGTCAGGTACCAGGGGTTTGCGGATGTCTGATACCACCGGCCTGCGGATGTCCGTCATCACAGGTTTGCGAATGTCCGGTACCCGGGTTGCGACAAACATGTCTGCCAGCTCAGCAGCTTCTTTCACAGACTGGGGCTTGCGCTCCAGCACAAACTGTCTCACATCTGTAGGGCATATCGCAAGGAGTTGGTCATGGATCATCAAATCCTCAAGGGTAGCATAAGTCTTTTCTTTAAGAATTCTAGTCCATTGGCGGAATGTGGTGCATAAGCGGCTAGCCACATCCGCGTAAGAGTCTGTGGATCCTTTCAGGATGGCACGGAACTTTCTCCGGTAAACCTCAGGGGTTAACTGGAACTTAGCAATTATGGAATCCTTGATTGTCTGATAATCGCAATCTTGGTCTGTGGGTAGTTCCGCAAAAGCATCCAGCGCTTTACCAGTCAGCTGAGGCGTCAGGTGTAGAGCCCACTGATCCTCAGGGATGCAGAACTGGCGGCACGCTCTCTCAAACGAGCGTAAATATAAATCAATGTCCCCGTTTTTCTCCATAACTGGAAACCTTGCTTTGGGGACCCCGGGTAGAGGAATGCCTCCTGCAGCAGGAGTGTTAGGAGAGGAAGACCGCTCGGCCTGTCTCACTTGGGCCAGTTCTAGTGCACGCTGGTGCTGCAGCGCTTCTCTCTGAAGCTGGAACTGCTGCTGTCGCTCCTCTCTTTCGAGCTGCATCTCCAGGTAAAAACGTAAATCCGCGCCAGTCAGGCCTGGTAACAACTGCTGGCTCATAGGGCCCAAGGCAGTGAAGTTCAGTCCAGAGCTGCTTGTTCCTTGCTGAGGGTTAGCAGGGGCTGTGGACATGCTGTTATCTTGGGTACCTGCATCACCCGGAGCTGAAGTAGCAACATCAGCACTCCCATAGCTGGTGGTGCTGGGTGACGTTGAACGAAGGGGCAGCGAAGCCTCCCGCACGGGATTGGAATCCTCCATCGCTTGGCTGTCTCTCTCCGTCAGAGCTTTGATCAGCTGTGATCGATTTTTGTTCAGAATGGCAATGCCTTGCGACTCACACACGGCTTGTAAGTCGGCGACAGACCAACTTTGGTAATTTGGAACTGAATCAGACATTCAGAAAAGAAGAGGAAAAGAATAGGATATAGCAAAGAAAAGGTGGGAAAATGTAAACCAATCTATTCCTATCAATGTGTACCGTTTTGCACCCGGAACACAAGTTCCGCAGGACAGGATACTAAGTAACCGCTGTCCTATTGTTATGATTGCACAAAAAGCTGCACTTGTCAGTTCTTTGTGCTCTGATCTCCCAAAAGCTGACTTCTGCCTGGTTTTGGGTTCTGCTATCCCACTAGCTGCCAACAATGTGACGACCACCCGCCAATCCCGTCGTACTATGCCACAGTTGCCATACAGGTCTTCACTAGAGACTCCTGAAGGCGAATCCACTGTGAGCACAGAAGACGTTTAAGATTGGTTGGAGGGCCCAGAAAGGATGCAATCACGATTGTATGTACAATCGGTAAAAATAAAATTACTGATTTCACGCTGGAAATCAAATTAATTGGCTGCCACCACTCTTCGTATTGAATCGGGGCGAAGAGACCCCGGCTAGCTAATCCTAAAGGGACGAAACGGTTATTTGCAACCTAGCTAGTACATTAACAATTTATAAAAATAACACAATTTGGTAGTATGTCTTCTGAGGACAGGAGTTCTTAGCATAGATCAGGTCATCAAGTAACAAGGGCAAAACTGGAACGATGAAATCGTTAGTTTTTATTCTAAAACTACACACAAAAATATATATATTAAAGCTGACAGATAAATATACCGGCCAGGTGAACAGATTGGTTTGGATAGAAATAGTTAGAGGTGGAAGGGAATAGAATGTCTGTAAGTTCAGAATTACCGTGGTAATGTCCAGTAATAGGCAAAGTCTTTGTAGAATAATCCAAGATGGTGGGGTGCCCGTGTCCCTGCGGGCGGTCGAGATGTTAGACGACGTCAGATGGTAGGTGAAGGACGCAGGACCTGAGTGTGTCACTGTTTTTACCTACTCTGAAGCGGGGAGTGGTTATGACACGTTCAGGTCCAGCCTTGGGTAATTGGAACAGGGGCAGTCCTTTGCCCCATAGGGAGAAAACCTGGCAGCATCTTTGCTTTGCCCATTTCTCCATATCCCGTAAGTCCAATCAAGAAATATAGTAGATATTGATAATCAGTACAATTTTACGCATCATCTGATAACAAATACGACTAGAAGATAATACAGGGTGCCCGAGAACCTTTATCTCTCAGAGCGGGAATCTCTGATTTGTCCGCGGGTTTCCTAGAAGGTGGGTTAGGAGAACCAAAACCATCTCTGAAAAGATGGTTCCTTTCCCATTTCCATAACCCATGAAATATTAGGAAAATATGGGAAGAATATGAAGTTTATGGATTGGAGGTGACTTTCAGGTCATCTTCCCTCCTGTACCAGCCAGCTGTGTGATAAGGATCTGTCCTTTTCTTCTGAAGCTCGCTGCCCAGGCTAAAGGTGTGAGACCCCTGCTGGTATTGGAGACACTATGGCTGCAGAGAGACCAGGTTTATGAGGTTCTGTCAAGAGAATACCAGATTGATGGGTACTTAAACCTGGCATGGGGCAGGAAGATTCTTTGGCAAGAAGGTGCTAATTGTACCTCTGATCTGTGAGTTACTCCTTTAGTGAAAGAGAAGATTCTTAGTGAAGGCTCTTTTGTCTTTGTGATTGAGAAATATGGCGCATTTGTGATTTCCTAGTATCGCTGTGGATCGCAAAGCGTCACAACCCCGGCCAAATCTGAGACAGGGTCTGCCATAAATAAAACTACATCATCCGCAAACAATGCTAGCCGAAGCTGCCGGGAACCCACCTCCAGGCCCTCAAATACATCAGGCGAGTCTAAATATTGTGCAAGCGGTTCTATAGCCAAGTCGAATAAGAGGGGGGACAAGGGACATCCCTGTCTCGTTCCCCTTTGTAAAGAGAAACGTGGTGATAAAAAACCCGGTGTGCTTACTCGTGCTTGGGGATTCGAATATATCCTAGTAAGGACCGAGCGGAAAAGACCCGAAAAGCCCATTTTATCCAATACATGATTAAGCCAGTCCCAGCTAACGCTGTCAAAGGCTTTCTCTGTATCTAGGGTAACCATAGCTGGGTTCCTTCCTCTATACTTCATGGAGTTAGCCACCGACAGTGCCAAGAACGCCTTCCTTATGTTGGTTACAGCCGACCTTCCCTTGACGAACCCCGTTTGTCTCGGTGATATCAAGGAAGGAAGTATGTCCGCCAACCTGTTAGCAAGGAGCTTTGACAGAATTTTCAAGTCCTGGTTAATCAGGGAAATAGGCCTGTAAGAGGAGGGATCCTCTGGGTCCTTTCCTTTTTTGTGTATGAGCGTGATTAACGCAGTGTTCATGTGCTCTGGAATATCATGACCATTAACTATATCTAGGAAGGCCGTATTTAATATAGGAGAAAGTTGTTCGTTCAGAGCTTTATAGAAGTCTGCCGTGTACCCGTCTGGACCCGGGGCCTTCCCAGAAGGAAAAGTTTTAATGGTGGCTTGTACTTCTACAGCAGTTACAGGAGCGTTAAGAATCGAGAGCTGATCCTCTGTGAGGGCTGGAAGAGACCGGCTACTTAAAAAGGGACTATTCTCTCCCACAACACTTTTGCTGTCTTGATAGAACTGCGCAAAATAAGATCCTAAAAGATCTGTTATTTGCTTCGGTCTGTGCTCCCTGGTCCCGTCACCCTTCTGCAGACAATATATGTGGGTCCTAGGCTGCCTGCCCTTGGCCAGAGAGGCCAACAGTCTCCCAGATTTGTGCCCAAACTTGTGGAGTTCAGACTCCAATTTCGTCCTTCTAATGCTCTCCAACTTATCTGCCCATATGTCGAAGTCCCTTCGGGCCAAGACCCATTTTTCTCTGTTTGACGGAGTCTGAGCCCGGAGGAAGTCACCATATGCCCTACGCACCACTTCACTCGCTGCTTGATATCGTTGTTTGGCCATTTTTTTCAATGAGGAAACATGAGATATTAGTCTGCCTCTCAACACAGTTTTCCCGGTTTCCCAGAACAGTAATGGTGAATGAATATGGGCCTGATTATCAGTGCAATATTCAATCCACCATCCCCGCAATAAGGCCAGGAAACTCTCATCCTTTACTAGAAAATTGGGGAACCTCCAAATGTAATCCTCACCCCTGGGAAACCTGTCAGCTAGATCTACCAGCACAGGAGAGTGGTCCGAGACCACCATATCTCCAATTGAGACATGTGACACATTGTGAAGGGCCCCAGGGGATAAAAATATGTAGTCTATCCTGGACCAACTATCATGCGCATGCGAGTAATGAGAGAACTCCCTGTCCTGGGGGTGGTGTATTCTCCAGCAATCCTTAAGAGTAGCTGAGTCAGCAAATCCCGCCAACAAGTCTACTGTTTTCCTACGCCCTTCAGGTTTCTTATCTTCTTGGACATCCATTACAAGGTTAAAATCTCCACCCACTATTTTGTATGGATGTGAGTCACTAAGCAACTTGTGCTGTACTATATCTAAGAAAGCTTTCTGGTCCTGGTTAGGAGCATATATGTTGTATATACTATAATTTCCAAACGGGCCCGAAATGTGTATATGCACCAGTCTACCGGCATCATCAGATTCCTCCGAGTGTATTTCGGAAGGAACATGCCTTCCAAGCAGAATTAGGGTTCCTGCTTTTCTCCCCACTGCCGCTGAGCCTATTACAGTTCCCACCCATAACTTTTTCATCCTGTGGAAATCTTCCTCAGAAAGATGGGTCTCCTGCAGCAACGCTATGTCTACCTTTAGACGTTTCAGATGGCGCAACACTTTCATGCGTTTATTCGGGGAACGCAGCCCCTTAACATTCCAAGAAGCTATTCTCATACTAGCGTGCCGCAGGTCGAGCCATACCCCTGATCTAACAGCCCAAATCTTGGGCCATGTACATGCGTGCCCTTAAGTAACAAGAGGCCACCTCCCAGCAGAGTGTCCTCCTGAGCAGTTAAGCCCAATATATGACGGCCTATGAGACTGTGAGTGTAGATCCCATGAACATCTAGAACAAACTTAAAAACAGGATAACAAGCAAACCCGTAAATCCAACGTAGCATATTACTCTAAGTTATAGACTTTCCTTTTTTCTGGCAATACCCTGTAAGCCATCAACCCTCCTCACTAGCAGCCCATATCTCAGTAAAGAACTCTGTGTATAATGCAGTCTCCTGTGGAAAAAGAAAGGTTAGCAAGATAAAAACCTGTCCTTTCTCAGACATTTGCAGAAAGATGCCGACACGAGGATCAGTGTCCCTTGGGAGAAGCTTGACTTTTAGCAGACTGTCCAGCAGATACTTTACTCCATTCCTGATGCCTGGATAATTTACCCTGGGGCCTGGGATGCAGGCGGGGACTACTTGGTTCTGCCTCTACAGCATTCAGACGTTGAATAAAATCTTCTGCTTCTGTAGGGTCCGTAAATTGATGAGTCGATCCGTCCGCATCTTGAATCCTGAGAATAGCTGGAAACATAAGTTGGAATTTAATTTTCTTCTGATACAGTCCAGAGCAAATATTGCTGAAAGCCCTCCGTTTGCGCTGAACCTCAGCAGAGTAGTCTGCAAATAGGAGCACCTTGCTGCCTCTCAGGACAAGCGGTTCTCTGTGTCTTCTGTACGCTCTAAGTATTTCTTCTTTATCAGAATAATCTAGATATTTGCAGATGGCTTGACGTGGCCTCTGCTGCTGGCGGGATGTTGAGGTGGTCTGTATGTCCCTCTGTGGGCCAATACGATGCGCTCTTTCTACCCTCCTTTTCCCAGGTAAACCCAGTGCCTGGGGGAGTTCGGAGTCAAAAAGATGGCGTAATTCATGCTGCTGCACCGTTTCAGGAACACCCACCAGCCTCAAATTGCTTCTCCTGGACCTGTTTTCCAGGTCATCGACTTTGTCTGCTAAATGATTAGCAAGTTTAAGCAGATCATTGTATTTAGTGGAGGTATCCGTAGCATCCTCCTCCATGCACGCCACCCTCTGCTCCAGCTCCTCAAAGCGGTGGTCATGCACTAAGATTTCCTCTTGCAGCTTATTTAACGTTGCCTGCACTGTGGAGGATAATGACGCTATAAGGTCAGGGGCTAATTGTTTTGCCACCTCCATTGCCAACTCCTTTAAGTCCACCTTGCCCCCCTCTGATTCAAACATATCCACCTGTGAGGAGCATAGCGCTTCCGTAGGTTCCTTCCCGTCTGACTGTCTTGCCACAGTGGTAGGAGATGGAGTCGGCGCCATCTTGGGAGACGCACACTCAGCGGCCTGGGAGTGTCGGCTTGTGGAGACGATTTTGTGCCCGCTTCGGAGCAGGTAACGCTCCATGTACTTCTTCAGCGGCGATCAAGGAATGTCCCCCTCCTTAAAACAGGAGCGGGGGCTTTGTAGCGGGCCGATGTGAAGCTGCACAGTGAGGAGCGGGCTTCTCCGTGTCCTCACATACCAGCGCCGGAACCGGAAGTTTTCCTTTTGTTCATTTTGATAAGAGTCAACCTGTCAGCATTTTCAGTTGACAGGGGGATGCGCTTATTAGTTATTATGCCCCTAGCAGCACTAAATACCCGCTAAATACCCGCTCTGACAAAATGATGGAAGCAGTGCAGGCCAGCACCTCCAAGGCGTAGAGTTCGTGCCACGTGTCCAGCTTGGACATTGTGAGGGCAATTACCCCTGCGTCTATGGTTGTAAGGCACAGAGGGATCACTGAGGATGCTGACATGGTCTGCTACGTACTCCTTCACCATCTTCCAAAACTTTTCCCTCCTTGTGACACTAGGCTGCGCATCAGGGTGAGGGTGCTGCTGGCGGGGTGTCATGAAACTGTCCCAGGCCTTGGAGAGTTTTGCCCTGCCACTGTTGGAACTGCTGTGTGTTCCCCTCGTCTCCCCTCCTCGGTTGCCAAGGAACTATGTACTCTGCCGCCAGCGTAGTCAGCTGGAAATTTATGGAGCAATTTTTCCACAAGGACCTTCTGGTATTGCACCATTTTGCTAGTTCTCTCTAGCACAGGAATGAGAGATGAGAAGTTCCCTTTGTAACGGGCGTCGAGAAGGGTGAAAAACCAGTAATCGGTGTTGGCCAAAATGCGTATAACGTGAGGGTCACAGGAAAATTAGCCTAACATAAAGTCAGCCATGTGTGCCAGAGTCCCAACAGACAAGACTTTGCTGTCCTCATCAGGAGGATGACTCTCAATCTCCCCATTCTCTTCTTCTTCTCTGCCACCTCAACACTATGTCACTGGGCCACTGTGTGGTCTCCTCATGCTGCTGACAACTTACCACTCTGTGGTCTTCTCATGCTGCCGCCACCTCACCACTATGTCACTGGGCCACTCTGTAGTCTCCTCATTCTGCTGTCACCTTAACACTATGTCACGGGGCCACTCTGTGGTCTCCTAATGCTGCTACCAACTTACCACTCTGTGATCTTCTCATGCTGCTGCCACCTGAACACTCTGTGGTCTCTTCATGCTGCTGCCACCTCAACACTATGATAATGGGCCACTCTGTGGTCTCCTCATGCTGATGCCACATCACCACTCTGTGGTCTCCTAATGCTGAGGCCACGTCACCATTATGTCACTGGGCCACTCTGTGGTCTCCTCATGCTGCTGTCACCTCAACACTATGTCATGGGGCCACTCTGTGGTCTCCTTATGCTGCTGCCATCTCAACACTCTGTGATCTTCTCATTCTACTGCCACCTCACCACTATGTCACTGGGCCACTCTGTGGTCTCCTCATGCTGCTGTCACCTTAACACTATGTCACGGGGCCTTTCTATGGTCTCCTCATGCTGCTGCCACCTCACTTCACCACTCTGTGGTCTCCTCATGCTGCTGTCGCCTCAACATTATGTCATTGGGCCACTCTGTGGTCTCCTCATGCTGCTTCCACCCCACTTCACCTCTCTGTGGTCTCTTTATGCTGCTGCCACGTCACCACTCTGTGGTCTGTTCATGCTGCTGCCACCTCAACATTATGTCACTGGGCCACTCTGTGGTCTCCTGATGCTGCTGCCACCTCAACACTGTCACTGGGCCACTCTGTGGTTTCCTCATGCTGATGCCACATCACCACTCTGTGGTCTCCTCATGCTGCTGCCACCTCACAACTCTGTGGTCTATTCATGCTGCTGCCGCCTCACCACTTTGTGGTCTCCTTATGCTGCTGCCACCTTACCACTATGTCACTGGGCCACTCTGTGGTCTCCTCATGCTGCTGCCTTCTCAATATTATGTCACTGGGCCACTCTGTGGTGTCCTTATGCTGCTACCACCGCAACACTATGTCACTGGGCCACTCTGTGGTCTCCTCATGCTGTTGCCACCTCACCACTCTGTGGTCTCCTCATGCTGCTGCCACCTCACCACTTTGTGGTCTCCTTATGCTGCTGCCACCTTACCACTATGTCACTGGGCCACTCTGTGGTCTCCTCATGCTGCTGCCTTCTCAATATTATGTCACTGGGCCACTCTGTGGTGTCCTTATGCTGCTACCACTGCAACACTATGTCACTGGGCCACTCTGTGGTCTCCTCATGCTGCTGCCACCTTACCACTCTGTGGTCTCTTCATGCTGCTGCCATATCACCAGAGGTTGACATCATTATTTATTTGACCCTTCTTCTAATCTGTCAGAGGGAAGGAAAAATGAGACGCAAAACAGATCCTATGTAACAGCTGTAAGGCCTGTATGACATGGTCCATATTTTGCATCAGAATTGGCTTATGATTTGGTAGCCAAAAGCAGGAGTGAGTGCAATACACAGAAGGCATGCAAATATTCCATTCACGTGTCATCTCTGTTTTGGATCCACTACTGTATTTTTGGCTTTAGCAATACTGATGGATTACTGACCAAATGCTGTCTGAGTGAAGGCGAATGCTCAACAGCCAGGATTCGTTTTTTGGGGGTTACTGTTCTGACTAATCAGAATAAGGGCAAAATAATCGATGGCGTCAACACAAACTTACTGCTGACACCATCTCCACTCTGTCAGGGGGGCTCTACTTGTATAAAAGTTTAAAAGAACAGGTTCCGTAGACATCTATGTGGAATCAGCTGACAATTGTTTAAAAGGAGTGTTCTCTTTCAAACTATAGTAGGATCTTGGGCCTCTGCACAGTTCTTTTTTATCTGGCGCTAACATTGACCTGTAAGACTGAGTTCACACTTGAGTTATTTGGTTAGTAACTGCCCAAATAAGTGAAGTGTGGCGTTATTCTAAGAGCGACTCCTGTCATCTACATGTCATGCTGACTCACAGTATTGTTTCACTACCACAGCAGACTCCCTATGCGTGTTACTGCATGGCATAGTGTTCTACACCACTATACAGGCTCTCTGCAGCCAGGAAACAGCAGTTTATTTTTACTTAATTCGCCACAAATAAATTCGGATTGAATTTTTTGGGAAAATTTGGCAAACCGACCGAATTGAATTTTTGAGAAATTCGCTCATCTCTAGTCATTGACATATAGAGAAAAACAAGTATAAGTCAGAAACTCAGATTAGTATGTACATCCCTTCAAAAATAGAATAATAATATATTTAAAGGGGTTGCTCAGCTTTGGAGCCTACAACACCTATGCTATGGACCTGTGCCCCTGAACTTAATTGCAGATGGCTTGACGTGGCCTCTGCTGCTGGCGGGATGTTGAGGTGGTCTGTATGTCCCTCTGTGGGCCAATACGATGCGCTCTTTCTACCCTCCTTTTCCCAGGTAAACCCAGTGCCTGGGGGAGTTCGGAGTCAAAAAGATGGCGTAATTCATGCTGCTGCACCGTTTCAGGAACACCCACCAGCCTCAGATTGCTTCTCCTGGACCTGTTTTCCAGGTCATCGACTTTGTCTGCTAAATGATTAGCAAGTTTAAGCAGATCATTGTATTTAGTGGAGGTATCCGTAGCATCCTCCTCCATGCACGCCACCCTCTGCTCCAGCTCCTCAAAGCGGTGGTCATGCACTAAGATTTCCTCTTGCAGCTTATTTAACGTTGCCTGCACTGTGGAGGATAATGACGCTATAAGGTCAGGGGCTAATTGTTTTGCCACCTCCATTGCCAACTCCTTTAAGTCCACCTTGCCCCCCTCTGATTCAAACATATCCACCTGTGAGGAGCATAGCGCTTCCATAGGTTCCTTCCCGTCTGACTGTCTTGCCACAGTGGTAGGAGATGGAGTCGGCGCCATCTTGGGAGACGCACACTCAGCGGCCTGGGAGTGTCGGCTTGTGGAGACGATTTTGTGCCCGCTTCGGAGCAGGTAACGCTCCATGTACTTCTTCAGCGGCGATCAAGGAATGTCCCCCTCCTTAAAACAGGAGCGGGGGCTTTGTAGCGGGCCGATGTGAAGCTGCACAGTGAGGAGCGGGCTTCTCCGTGTCCTCACATACCAGCGCCGGAACCGGAAGTTTTCCTTTTGTTCATTTTGATAAGAGTCAACCTGTCAGCATTTTCAGTTGACAGGGGGATGCGCTTATTAGTTATTATGCCCCTAGCAGCACTAAATACCCGCTAAATACCCGCTCTGACAAAATGATGGAAGCAGTGCAGGCCAGCACCTCCAAGGCGTAGAGTTCGTGCCACGTGTCCAGCTTGGACATTGTGAGGGCAATTACCCCTGCGTCTATGGTTGTAAGGCACAGAGGGATCACTGAGGATGCTGACATGGTCTGCTACGTACTCCTTCACCATCTTCCAAAACTTTTCCCTCCTTGTGACACTAGGCTGCGCATCAGGGTGAGGGTGCTGCTGGCGGGGTGTCATGAAACTGTCCCAGGCCTTGGAGAGTTTTGCCCTGCCTCTGTTGGAACTGCTGTGTGTTCCCCTCGTCTCCCCTCCTCGGTTGCCAAGGAACTATGTACTCTGCCGCCAGCGTAGTCAGCTGGAAATTTATGGAGCAATTTTTCCACAAGGACCTTCTGGTATTGCACCATTTTGCTAGTTCTCTCTAGCACAGGAATGAGAGATGAGAAGTTCCCTTTGTAACGGGCGTCGAGAAGGGTGAAAAACCAGTAATCGGTGTTGGCCAAAATGCGTATAACGTGAGGGTCACAGGAAAATTAGCCTAACATAAAGTCAGCCATGTGTGCCAGAGTCCCAACAGACAAGACTTTGCTGTCCTCATCAGGAGGATGACTCTCAATCTCCCCATTCTCTTCTTCTTCTCTGCCACCTCAACACTATGTCACTGGGCCACTGTGTGGTCTCCTCATGCTGCTGCCACCTCAAAACTATGTCACTGGGCCACTCTGTGGTCTCCTCATGCTGCTGACAACTTACCACTCTGTGGTCTTCTCATGCTGCCGCCACCTGAACACTATGTCACTGGTCCACTCTGTGGTCTCATCATGCTGCTGCCACCTCACCACTATGTCACTGGGCCACTCTGTAGTCTCCTCATTCTGCTGTCACCTTAACACTATGTCACGGGGCCACTCTGTGGTCTCCTAATGCTGCTACCAACTTACCACTCTGTGATCTTCTCATGCTGCTGCCACCTGAACACTCTGTGGTCTCTTCATGCTGCTGCCACCTCAACACTATGATAATGGGCCACTCTGTGGTCTCCTCATGCTGATGCCACATCACCACTCTGTGGTCTCCTAATGCTGAGGCCACGTCACCATTATGTCACTGGGCCACTCTGTGGTCTCCTCATGCTGCTGTCACCTCAACACTATGTCATGGGGCCACTCTGTGGTCTCCTTATGCTGCTGCCATCTCAACACTCTGTGATCTTCTCATGCTACTGCCACCTCACCACTATGTCACTGGGCCACTCTGTGGTCTCCTCATGCTGCTGTCACCTTAACACTATGTCACGGGGCCTTTCTATGGTCTCCTCATGCTGCTGCCACCTCACTTCACCACTCTGTGGTCTCCTCATGCTGCTGTCGCCTCAACATTATGTCATTGGGCCACTCTGTGGTCTCCTCATGCTGCTTCCACCCCACTTCACCTCTCTGTGGTCTCTTTATGCTGCTGCCACGTCACCACTCTGTGGTCTGTTCATGCTGCTGCCACCTCAACATTATGTCACTGGGCCACTCTGTGGTCTCCTGATGCTGCTGCCACCTCAACACTGTCACTGGGCCACTCTGTGGTTTCCTCATGCTGATGCCACATCACCACTCTGTGGTCTCCTCATGCTGCTGCCACCTCACAACTCTGTGGTCTATTCATGCTGCTGCCGCCTCACCACTTTGTGGTCTCCTTATGCTGCTGCCACCTTACCACTATGTCACTGGGCCACTCTGTGGTCTCCTCATGCTGCTGCCTTCTCAATATTATGTCACTGGGCCACTCTGTGGTGTCCTTATGCTGCTACCACCGCAACACTATGTCACTGGGCCACTCTGTGGTCTCCTCATGCTGTTGCCACCTCACCACTCTGTGGTCTCCTCATGCTGCTGCCACCTCACCACTTTGTGGTCTCCTTATGCTGCTGCCACCTTACCACTATGTCACTGGGCCACTCTGTGGTCTCCTCATGCTGCTGCCTTCTCAATATTATGTCACTGGGCCACTCTGTGGTGTCCTTATGCTGCTACCACTGCAACACTATGTCACTGGGCCACTCTGTGGTCTCCTCATGCTGCTGCCACCTTACCACTCTGTGGTCTCTTCATGCTGCTGCCATATCACCAGAGGTTGACATCATTATTTATTTGACCCTTCTTCTAATCTGTCAGAGGGAAGGAAAAATGAGACGCAAAACAGATCCTATGTAACAGCTGTAAGGCCTGTATGACATGGTCCATATTTTGCATCAGAATTGGCTTATGATTTGGTAGCCAAAAGCAGGAGTGAGTGCAATACACAGAAGGCATGCAAATATTCCATTCACGTGTCATCTCTGTTTTGGATCCACTACTGTATTTTTGGCTTTAGCAATACTGATGGATTACTGACCAAATGCTGTCCGAGTGAAGGCGAATGCTCAACAGCCAGGATTCGTTTTTTGGGGGTTACTGTTCTGACTAATCAGAATAAGGGCAAAATAATCGATGGCGTCAACACAAACTTACTGCTGACACCATCTCCACTCTGTCAGGGGGGCTCTACTTGTATAAAAGTTTAAAAGAACAGGTTCCGTAGACATCTATGTGGAATCAGCTGACAATTGTTTAAAAGGAGTGTTCTCTTTCAAACTATAGTAGGATCTTGGGCCTCTGCACAGTTCTTTTTTATCTGGCGCTAACATTGACCTGTAAGACTGAGTTCACACTTGAGTTATTTGGTTAGTAACTGCCCAAATAAGTGAAGTGTGGCGTTATTCTAAGAGCGACTCCTGTCATCTACATGTCATGCTGACTCACAGTATTGTTTCACTACCACAGCAGACTCCCTATGCGTGTTACTGCATGGCATAGTGTTCTACACCACTATACAGGCTCTCTGCAGCCAGGAAACAGCAGTTTATTTTTACTTAATTCGCCACAAATAAATTCGGATTGAATTTTTTGGGAAAATTTGGCAAACCGACCGAATTGAATTTTTGAGAAATTCGCTCATCTCTAGTCATTGACATATAGAGAAAAACAAGTATAAGTCAGAAACTCAGATTAGTATGTGCATCCCTTCAAAAATAGAATAATAATATATTTAAAGGGGTTGCTCAGCTTTGGAGCCTACAACACCTATGCTATGGACCTGTGCCCCTGAACTTAAAAAGAAGATTCACCTGTCCACAGTCCAACAACTACTCCATTCCCAGGAACTTCCAGTACCTCACAGCTGTAACATTGAAGCCGAGGCTTGTGATTGCCCGCAGTGGTCACAGGACCCAGTCGCTTCCTGGTCTCGCAGGGATCAGAAGTGTCCGGAAACTGAGCAGTGGTGGATATGCAGACAGGTGAATCTTATTTTTAACGTTCAGACACACAGGTCCGTAGCATAGGAGTTATTGGCTTTAAGGCTGGACAACTCCTTTAACTTCTTTAATACAATGTAGAGGATTAGGATAGGTTCAGTGACAGTGGTAATATAGAAGAAAAGAGCTGTTTTCTTATTTCATGTGTAGGTCAGACACAACAATCATTTATGCTAGTACAAAGGGACTGTAAACCAGTAATGTGTGCAGCCTAGGAAAAAATGACATGGAAGCAAAGTGAAAAGAGAATTGTTATTTTGTTATCATTGAAAAAAACCTGTAAATTCTGAATTAGAGAGCCTGATTTATTACGTTGTTAGATAACTGCAGAGTGCAAGACTACAATATTTTCTTTTTATGTCATCCTATTTGTTTTGTGTAGAGGAACCCAGAAATATTTAAACCTAGCAAATTCATCCACATTGATCATCCTTTCTTGTACCTAATCTTGAGACACAAATTATCACTTATATTTGCTTAGAAATATTCTACCTATAGTTAGCAGGTGGCAACCACCCTAGCAGATTAGTGCTGGTAGAGCTTTTTTTTAATAATAAACTTTAAACCACCTGCTTTCATTGGCTACAGCATTTAAATAAGTGTTAGGTTGTTCCCTTCAGGGGCGTAGCTATAGGGGAAGCAGGGGAAGCGGCTGCTTTGGGGCCCTGACCCAGAAGGGGCCCATCCATGAAGAGGAGGACTAAAAGATTTTGTCAGGGCCCCCTCAACAGTATTACACAATTAAACGATATACAGTGACAGTATAGACAGTGTAGAAAACGGATGGAAAAGCTGCCGGGCCTGGTCTGAGAGAGTGATCTTTACTAGCCACAGGAATGGGGGCGGCATGGAAGGAAGGGGTTGTGAAAAAATTACTGGGGAAGGGGGGCCCCATTCAAAAATTTGCTGTGGGGCCCAGTCATTTCTAGCTATGCCACTGGTTCCCTTTTTAAAGAAGCAGACAAAGTTTGGTAAAGCAATCCAATTTTACTTTTCCTTAATTTCTTTAGAAAGGAAATGTCACAACTCTCTCTCCCAGAGGTCACTGTCTTTTTATAAAGACCAAATAACACAACTCTCAATAGGAACATAGGAGGATAATTACTAGTGCTTTGCACTTTCTATAAAAGGTCCTTCCCCACCAGAGCCCTCCAATCACACTCCTATTCAGACCACTGCTCCCCAAGTCTGAACCAGCCAGGCAACACTAAAAGTCTCATGGCAGTAAACATTCCTCTACTAGCTCTCTACTCTCCTAGGTAGAGCCTCACACAACCCCTCTTTGACTGCAGCCTCCCCAGGTATTAGTCCAGCACCCAACCTGCTTCAGCTACCTCCAAGGCTGATATCTTTCACTGACCTAATAGTCTGCCCAGAACTGAATCTACCTCAGGATGGCAAATGCACTCAATTCAGTGGCTAGCCTACCCCAGCACACTACCCTCAAAGGCAGATCATCCAGAGTAGGCTCCATAGTGCAAAAATAAACCTCTTATCCAGGGGCAGACTGTAGCCCTGTTTTGTAGTTGGGTCCAAATTGATGGAAGGCATGGCCAGCAATACCATATTGTGGAAAGTCCCCAACAGAGCAAATTACCACAGTCCACCACAAAATACTGCCAACAGCAGAAACTATATCCCCACTGGCCGGCCCCCTGGACATCGGCCCACCAGGAAATTTCCCTGTAAGGTCTATGGGCAATCCGCCCCTGCTCTTATCAGCTCCTCTCAGTCACTAATCTATGCCTGCTTCACTCTCACCACTTGAAAAGGTTTCCTTAACATATATTATGATCTCAGTCACACACTATTGCTTACTTCCAGCAGCATTTTTAACCTCCTAGGTCCTGCAACAACATTGACATCTAGTGGCAACAATATATACTGCAGTATACACTTTAGACATTGTATCACACGCAAACAGTGAGGGACACAATGTAAGGGATGAATTAAAGGGTTTCTGTCATCAGAAATTACGTTATGTAGCTGACTGACATTAGCGATAGGCTAATATCAGCAGTACATAACAGTGCGCTTTATAAGTCCCTGCCTGCTGCCCTTCTCTTAAAATAAGCACTTTTCAAATATGCTAATGAGTCTCTAGGTGCTATGAGGGCGTTGCTTCAACACCTAGAGGCTCGGTCTACTCACCCTTTGGAATGCTCAGGTCCAGCTGATTGACTGGCGAGTTCTCCTCTTCGTCCAGTGCCTGCGCTGTCTCGTTTAGTATTCGGCGCAGGCGCAGTGAGTGAAGGACGCGCTCCTGCTGCCGGCCTCACTCACTGCGCCTGCACTGGATTCACTCACCGCGCCTGCGCTGGATTCACTCACTGCGCCTGAGCCACCCCGTTTAGTATTCAGTGCCTGTGCAGTGAGTGAAGCCAACGCAGGTGCAGAGAGTGAGGCCAGCAGCAGGAGCGCCTCCTTCACTCACTGCGCCTGCGCCGAATACTAAACGGGACTTACTGGCGCAGGATTTACTGGACGAAGAGGAGAACTCGCCAGTCAGTCAATCAACTGGACCTAGGTGTTCCAAAGGGTGAGTAGACTGAGCAGCTAGGTGCTGAAGTAACGACCTCATAGCACCTAGAGGCTCATTAGCATATTTTAAAAGTGTTATTTTAAGAGAAGGGCGGCAGGCGGGGAGTTATAAAGCGCACTGTTATGTACTGCTGACATTAGCACATCACTGATGTCAGTCAGCTACATAACGTAATTTCTGATGACAGAAACCCTTTAAGAGGTCTGTCCCCTAGATGCTAGTCTTATCTATGCTTTAGGACAGTGTTCCTCAACTCCTGGCCTCAGGGCCCACCTGTCATGATTTGAGAACATCCCACAGAATGAATACCTGTGGTAAGTCCTGATGCATGGACACT
Organism: Bufo gargarizans; assembly: GCF_014858855.1. Classification (NCBI taxonomy): domain Eukaryota; kingdom Metazoa; phylum Chordata; class Amphibia; order Anura; family Bufonidae; genus Bufo; species Bufo gargarizans. The sequence continues at coordinate 209,242,324 of NC_058082.1, read as the reverse complement.
AATTATATCACCTGCTCAATACTGAGAAAATCCTGAAAACATCACCGGCACTGAGGACGGGAGTTGAGGAACACAGCTTTAGGAGCAACAAAAGTCATAATGCAGCTAAAGTCATGTTTTAACAGGGACAACTGTTGATCTGAATAATTATTATGAGCTTTTGGTGGCCATTTTCCATCAGAACACCTATCTAGAACTGTCTCCTAGTTTTCACTCCCATGCCCAATTACGGCCACATGGTCAGGTTTCTGAATGCAGTTTTGGAAGCCAAAATCAGGAGTGGACCATAAAAAGAGAGAAGGACAAATACAACTTCTACCCTTTTTTTATTCACTCCTAGTTTGGGATTCCAAAACTGCATGCATAAACATAGCCTTAAAGGGGTTGTCTCACTTCAGTAAATGGCATTTCTCATGTAGAGAAGATTAATACAAGGCACTTACTAATGTATTGTGATTGTCCATATTACCTCCTTTGCTGGCTTGATTAACTTTTTCATCACATTATACACTGCTCATTTCTGGGGGTTATGAGCAACCTACAATCCAGCAGCAGTGACCATACTTGCACACTACAGGAAAAAACGCCAGCCTATGCACACTCGCATGGTCCCAGCCACCAGAGAGGTCAGCACCTTTTCCTATACAGGGAGTGCAGAATTATTAGGCAAATGAGTATTTTGACCACATCATCCTCTTTATGCATGTTGTCTTACTCCAAGCTGTATAGGCTCGAAAGCCTACTACCAATTAAGCATATTAGGCGATGTGCATCTCTGTAATGAGAAGGGGTGTGGTCTAATGACATCAACACCCTATATCAGGTGTGCATAATTATTAGGCAACTTCCTTTCCTTTGGCAAAATGGGTCAAAAGAAGGACTTGACAGGCTCAGAAAAGTCAAAAATAGTGAGATATCTTGCAGAGGGATGCAGCACTCTTAAAATTGCAAAGCTTCTGAAGCGTGATCATCGAACAATCAAGCGTTTCATTCAAAATAGTCAACAGGGTCGCAAGAAGCGTGTGGAAAAACCAAGGCGCAAAATAACTGCCCATGAACTGAGAAAAGTCAAGCGTGCAGCTGCCAAGATGCCACTTGCCACCAGTTTGGCCATATTTCAGAGCTGCAACATCACTGGAGTGCCCAAAAGCACAAGGTGTGCAATACTCAGAGACATGGCCAAGGTAAGAAAGGCTGAAAGACGACCACCACTGAACAAGACACACAAGCTGAAACGTCAAGACTGGGCCAAGAAATATCTCAAGACTGATTTTTCTAAGGTTTTATGGACTGATGAAATGAGAGTGAGTCTTGATGGGCCAGATGGATGGGCCCGTGGCTGGATTGGTAAAGGGCAGAGAGCTCCAGTCCGACTCAGACGCCAGCAAGGTGGAGGTGGAGTACTGGTTTGGGCTGGTATCATCAAAGATGAGCTTTTGGGGCCTTTTCGGGTTGAGGATGGAGTCAAGCTCAACTCCCAGTCCTACTGCCAGTTTCTGGAAGACACCTTCTTCAAGCAGTGGTACAGGAAGAAGTCTGCATCCTTCAAGAAAAACATGATTTTCATGCAGGACAATGCACCATCACACGCGTCCAAGTACTCCACAGCGTGGCTGGCAAGAAAGGGTATAAAAGAAGGAAATCTAATGACATGGCCTCCTTGTTCACCTGATCTGAACCCCATTGAGAACCTGTGGTCCATCATCAAATGTGAGATTTACAAGGAGGGAAAACAGTACACCTCTCTGAACAGTGTCTGGGAGGCTGTGGTTGCTGCTGCACGCAATGTTGATGGTGAACAGATCAAAACACTGACAGAATCCATGGATGGCAGGCTTTTGAGTGTCCTTGCAAAGAAAGGTGGCTATATTGGTCACTGATTTGTTTTTGAATGTCAGAAATGTATATTTGTGAATGTTGAGATATTATATTGGTTTCACTGGTAAAAATAAATAATTGAAATGGGTATATATTTGTTTTTTGCTAAGTTGCCTAATAATTATGCACAGTAATAGTCACCTGCACACACAGATATCCCCCTAAAATAGCTAAAACTAAAAACAAACTAAAAACTACTTCCAAAAATATTCAGCTTTGATATTAATGAGTTTTTTGGGTTCATTGAGAACATGGTTGTTCAATAATAAAATTAATCCTCAAAAATACAACTTGCCTGGGGGGCGGAGCTAGCCGCATCAGGAAATGGCAGCTTGAATCGAGAGCTCCTCACAGAAGCACCAGTAAATAGCTATTTAACGGGTTCCCACCCAGCTCCATGATGGGGACACCTAACAAAGACAAGCCTAAGGAGACCCTGACGACTCCTAGACATGCCAGGGGACAATCCGACTTGGATAAATACTTGAAAAAGAAGTTATCCTCCCCAGCAGCAAGATCCAAGATGGCGCAGGGCGCTGCCGCCGCTTTGACCTGCACAGAAGATTCCGACGATGAGGGCTCTTGTGCCATGTCTGAGACACACAGTGAGCGAGGCTCGATTCCCATCACCAGAGCCTTCCTCAAAGAAGCCCTGGCCCTCGCTTTTGACCCCGTCATGAAAGAGCTCTCTGCCATTAAAACGGAGATAAGGCAGACGGGACACAGAGTGGCAGCCCTGGAAGACTCTCAGTCTGCCCTAACTAAACATAGCCGGGCACTACAATCTAAAGTGGAGGAGGTGCGCACCTGGAAGACCAGGAAAACAGAAGCCGGAGGAAGAACATCCGCATAAGAGGTGTGCCGGAGAGTGTGCAGAGGGACGACATTCTAGATACGGTCAGCCAAATTTTCTCCTCCCTTATTGGCCCAGAGCAGGCAAAGTCAGTAATTATAGAAAGAGCCCACAGGGCCCTCAGGCCCCAACCGCCGCCGGAAGCCCCGCCGCGCGACATTATATGCGGCTTGCTCAGTTACGTGGACTCGTCCGCCATCTTAACGGCCGCCAGACACAAGGGTGATGTAATGCTGGAAGGCTGTAAAATCCAGCTGTTCCAAGACCTAGCAGCTAGCACTCTAGCTAAAAGGAGACAACTCAAGCCTCTGACGGACCTGCTCAGGGAGAGACGCCATCCCTTGCGCTGGCTTTTTCCATTCGGCCTTTGCGCTACTATTAACGGAAAACAGATCGTTATCCGCCATCCAGAGGAGCTTACTAAAATGTGGAATGCCTTACAAGTTGAGCCCCTGGACATTCCCTCGTGGTTGCCGATGTCCGGTGACATGAAGATGCCACCCTTACCTGCTACTGATGATTGGCGGGTAGTCAAGAAGTTTAAGTCACCTCAGGCGAAGAAGCGCCAGGCAGAACTCCAGGACACTTGAAACTAGCCTGCAACTCTACTGTACTGGACTTCTTCTCAAATTGAGCATTAACTGGTAACAAGCCGGTGTTAATATGTCAGTCTCAACGCATCTAGGATTATCTTAACTTACATGTCTTGATCGCATACTTGTCACGGTCGTTTCGCCCCACCGCCGCCACTGCCCTAGTAGCCTGTTTGATATACAGGGTTAACAGAAGGTACTTGATCTTGGGCGGGGTGGTGGTGGGGTGATGGCCACATTTTTCTTTCTCTCCACGTGCAGAGGAATATATATGTGCTATTGTGCTCTGGTTTATTATGATTTTATTGATTGATTCCTATGTTTTTCCTCCCCGTTATTGGGTTTCTGTGGGATGTCCCATGCGAGAAATGGGCTATCCCAACTGCCACTAAGGTGGGAACTCACAGTTTCTGGCACTAGGAGAGGGAGGGGGAGCATTGTCCTGAGATATGATATTGCATGTTTCCATCACCCTCCTTCCCCTCTCCTGGCCAACCTTTCTGAGATGTGCTGTGGGGGCTCGCTTAGGCTTGGTGTACTTCACAGTCTTCTCCTCCCTCTATCCTACTCTCACTCCCATACTTATTTCTATTCTTTTCGTCTTTCACAAGATACTCTTTTCCCTTCCCCCCCCCCCTCTTCCTCTCTATTCCCTCCCTCCGCTTTGCTCTACTCCTCAGGTCCCCCGACCTTACCTTTCCCTTCTCTCAGTTATATCCTCCTTCACAGGAGGTTTTACCTTGTTGCTTTTAATTGTATATTAACATGCTCAATTGTGTTGTTATATACCCTGTATATAGTTCGTCAAAATGGGTCCCACACCCGAAAACATTTGCTTCACCGGGATGCAACTTTTTATTCTGCTATGCACACTTCTTTCGCCTATGGATCCTATAAAGGTAACATCACTAAATGTAAATGGACTTAATGTCCCCCAAAAAAGGAGTCAGGTCTTCCATATGCTAAGGAGGGAGAGGGCAGACCTTTTGTTTCTACAGGAGACACACTTTAGACATAACCGTATTCCGGCCCTCTTCAATAAACATTATACTAAATGGTTCCATAGTTCCCACTCTTCCGCCTCTAGAGGTGTTTCCATCGGGATTAAGGCCAATACCCCCTTTCAACTACAGGCACAATATATTGATCCTGAGAGTAGGTACTTGTTCCTTAAAGGTACACTCTATGGCACTAAGCTGACCCTTGTTAACGTCTATGCTCCCAATTCTGGACAAATACCCTGGCTAATTAAGTTGTTAAGATCACTACAAGACTTTAAAGAAGGAGTGTTAATCCTGGGAGGTGACCTGAACCTTACCCTTGATCATCCCATGGATTCTACCTCTAATACCCCGAAATATTCCTCTGCACAAATGTGTACGTTACGTAAAGCTTTAGCCGCGCACCAGATATCAGACACCTGGAGACTGGCTCACCCCAGGGACAGAGACTTTACCTTCTTCTCCGCTGTTCACGGATCCTACCAGCGCTTGGATTACTTGTTTTTGTCCAATTATGTACTGGACAAGATAATATCCTCTACCATTGGTCAGATCACTATCTCAGACCATGCTCCTGTCTCTCTGGTGATCCAGCTGAAAGGTCTTCCTCCTAAAGCTTGGTCCTGGAGATTAAATGAAACCCTGTTGGAAAATGATAGGGACAGGCTTAGATTGGAGGAAAAGCTAGTAGCCTTTTTTGACTTGAATAACACCCCTCTTATGGACAAGGCCATGATATGGGAAGCCCATAAGGCATTCATTAGAGGCGAGCTCATTTCCCTGGGATCCTGGGTTCGGAAGCAAAGGTCACTTAAGGTAGATTCCATATTAGCTCAAATTACTGCTTTAGAAAGCATCAACAAAAGTAGCCCCTCAGATACCCATTACAACGATATTATTAAACTAAGATGCCAATTGAAAGATTTATTAAATATCAAATCAGCTAAAGCCCTTAGGTCAGCCAAATATAAGCTCTATATTCATGGAGATAGAGGATCCAGACTTCTTTCGCAAATGATTGAGGGCCAAAGAGAGAAAGCCTTTATAGATAGCGTTAAATCTGACAAAGGTCTACATCTTACTAACACTCCTGCCATAGCAGAGGAATTTGCTGGATTTTATTCCGCCCTTTATAATCTAAAATCCGATAACCCTGGTCTTATGATTAATAAAATTAACAATTTCCTAGAGACGGTCAAAGTCCCAACTATAACAATTGAGGATAGGGACATGTTACTCTCCCCGGTGACTTTAGATGAAATTTTAAATGTTTTAGCGAGCACTCCTTCAGGGAAATGCCCGGGACCGGATGGCCTACCCATAATATACTATAAAAAATTTAAAAATACCCTGGCCCCGCAGCTAGTAAATTTATGTAACTCTTTACTAAATGGAAAATCCCTTCCGCCACAATCACTAATCGCCCACATAACAGTTATCCCTAAAGAAGGGAAAGATCCCACTAAGTGTAGCAGCTACAGGCCAATCTCTCTGCTTAACGTGGATGTTAAACTCTGGGCCAAGCTCTTAAGCTTTAGGATAGCAAAATTACTCCCTAAGCTCATAGGTGAGGAACAGGTAGGCTTTGTGAAGGGGCGAGAGGGTAAGCACAGCGTTAACAGAGTTTTACATGCCATATATTACACTAAACAACACAAAGTCCCACTGACGCTCCTGGGAACGGATGCGGAAAAAGCATTCGATAGGGTTAACTGGGTTTTTATAGAGAATGCTTTACGCCACTTTGGATTTCCGCCCATGTTTATCTCAGCCATTTTTTCTCTTTATACAAGTCCTTCAGCTAGGGTCCTGATTAATGGAACTTTATCTCCTCCTTTCCACATATCCAATGGAACGAGACAGGGCTGCCCTCTCTCTCCTGCATTATTCATTTTATCTTTGGAAATGCTTCTTTGTAAATTAAGAACATCAGAGGCTATTAAGGGTTTGAAAGTGAATGGAAGAACCCACTCACTGGCAGCCTTTGCGGATGACCTGCTCCTTATTATAACGAATCCTAAAGTTGCAATCCCAGAGGTGATTAAGATATTTTCGGAATTTGGAGAGGTTTCAAATTTCAAAGTTAACTACGACAAATCTGAAATCCTTAATATCACTGCCTCAGAGAAACACATGTCAGCTATCAAAACTAGCACCTCCTTTCAATGGCCGAGAGAGGCTATCAAACATTTGGGGATCATGATCCCAGCAAACCCCTCATCCCTGTTTAAACTTAATTATGTCCCCTTATTTGACAAGGTTAAATCTTATCTGACATCCATTAAACTTCCCTTCCTTTCCTGGTTAGGTAAGAAAAACCTACTATCCACATATGTACTGCCGCAAATCCTCTATACCTTGAGAAGTCTGCCTATACCATTGTCAAACAAATACATTTCTGAATTTCGGAGTTTATTCAGTAGTTTTTTATGGTCCAACAAAAAAACCACGCCTAGCCTACTCTCTTCTTATTAGAAAACATAACAAAGGTGGACTGTCCCTTCCAGACTTAAAAACTTACCTCCACGCTATACAGTTAGAGAGGTGGATTGAAATGTCCAGACCTCACAATAAAGCCCTACACGTTGATTTGGAGAAAGCTTTACTTGGTGATAATGCTCTTCACCGACTATGGGTTCAAGCACCTACCAAAAAAGGGAAAACCTCACTAAGTGCCCTAACACGAGGTATGTTTCAGGTATGTGACAGTACCGAAGCCCTCTCAATGTCCACAAACAGACTTCCCCCATAGCTCCCTTATCTGTTCTCCCGTTTTATCTCAATAGAGATGGAGGTGACTTTCATGGAGCTTGGAGATACCTAAATGTGCTCAAGGTATCTGACCTGATTAAAGCCGCTGACCTATCAGAATTCTTGAGATTAGCCCAAACCCATATACCTAGTCATCTATGGTCCACCTTAATGGAATTAGATTTTGACTTATGTTGCAAAAAATTTAAGAAGATCTGCGTAGTGCCCTATGATGATCCCACATGGCTAGAAAATTATACTCTTATGCCAAATCCTCCCCCTAAAACTCTCTCAAAACTTTGTTCCCAACTAATCTTGAACTCTTCAACGGAAATACCCACATACTTGAGGGTATGGGAAAAGGAACTTCAGGTTTCCCTGGCAGAGGATGAGATAAAAACTATATTACAACACTCCCATGGCTTCTCCAGATGCATACGCATTCAGGAAAACTCCTACAAAATATTATCAAGGTGGTACAAGACCCCAGACTTTCTTTACAGAGCCCACCTTTCGCCTTCTGATAAGTGCTGGAGATGCCAAGAAGAAAGAGGCTCCATTACTCATATTTGGTGGTCATGTAGGAAAGTCTTGAGTTTTTGGTCTGAGGTTGAGACAATTATCAACAAAGTATGCAATTTAAAGATCGCCCTGTCCCCTGCTCTTATTCTACTGTGGCTGCCCCAGAAGAAGTTCAAGCCCTCTGCTAATAATTTGGCCACACACATGATAGCTGCAGCTAAATATATTATCCCTACCAAGTGGAGGAATCCAGACCCCCCCCCCCACCATTAAAGAATGGATAGAGAAAATTCACCAGATATGTCTTATGGAAGAAATGGTGGGTTGGGAAAAAAGTAATAGACTTACATTCCTAAAGATTTGGCAACCATGGTTGGACTTTCATGGAAATTACCTGAGAACTTAAGTTCCATACACTTTTGTTAAAGAAGGTGTGCTTTAGCTCTCGCTCGCTCCCTCCTGACCTGACCTAAACAGTCCATTTTTGTAGAGAAGATTATAACCCTCTTACACTCCCTATTCACTTAATACTTTCAGTGTCCATTTACTATAATACCAGGCTCTTGTCAATGTTACTATAGTTTCCAACAGATCCCTCATTTCGCTCACTCAATATGCTATCTGCATTATAAAGATGCTCCCGGATTACTAAACTTATCACGGACCCACCCGTTTAGTGTGTTTCTTTTTACGTTCTCTGGTTTATATTGTCCTTTACTGTTCTGACAGTACTCTTGATCCTAGTAATTAACAGGCATCTGATCTCTCTAATTTGTGTCTATGTATCTAGATCGGAGGGGAGAGAGGTTGTACATAAATTGTGTGTGACCTCCTCCTTCTCCTTCTGTTTTATGCTTAGGTCCATTAGTGTCGAGACTGCTCACTCAGTTTTCATGCTACCTAATTCGGTGCCTTATGCATATATATATTTTTGTCATTATGTACTTGTCATTTCTTTTTCTTGTTATGAAAAATATTCATAAATAAAGAATATACAAAAAAAAAAAAAATACAACTTGCCTAATAATTCTGCACTCCCTGTAGTGTGCAAGCACGGCCACCACTGATGGATTTCAGGGTGGTCATAACCCCTGGAAACGAGCAGTGTATAAGGTGATGGAAAAATTAATCAATCCAGCAAAAGAAGCAATATGGATAGCAACAATAAATTAGTAAGAGCCTTGTGTTAACTTTGTGTATATGATAAATGCCATTTGCTGAAGTGGGACAACCCCTTTAAGGTTAAAATCTTTCACAAATGTACTAATTGCATAATGTCATACTGGTCTTAGTATCACACTAGCGTTTTTTACTGGATCCGTTACTGATAATACAACCATCTGCATCCGTTATGAACGGATCCGTTTGTATTATCTGTAACGCAGCCCCGACGGATCCATCATGAACTCCATTGAAAGTCAATAGGGGACGGATCCGTCACAGACCTCAGTGGTCATGGCCGTGATGTATCTATTATTCAAGCTGATGTGACCGCTGAGGCCTCTGGCTGGCTACAGTGGTCACAGGACCAAGCCACTTCCTGAACTCAGGTGGACCAGAAGCGGCTGGGAATGGAGCAGTATTGGGACTGTGGAAAGGTGAGTGGGTTTTTTATGGGGACACAATTTAGGCCCCCAGGGGTTGTTGGCTCCAACGGATCAGATTACTTGAAGGACGAGTTATCATTGATCTGGTAATTGCCAGTACATTTACACTGCCAGATAATTGCTAGAAAGCGTTCCTATGAATGCTCATTAGCGATTATCTTAAGGATTCTCAGCACGTGTAAAGTGCCTTTAACACGTTAAGGACCCAGGATGAGAATGCTTGTCCTAAAGGGCCGGTACTTAGTGCCCCAGGACGAGCATTCTCGTCCTGCGGTCCTTCCTTCGCCCAGTGTGCGGGGCCGCAATCAGCAGCAGAGATCCGGCTATTACTGACAGCCAGATCCCTGCTGCAGCCACCAGCATCGGTGATAACGCAGATGCCGGTGGATTAACCCCTCATATGCCGCGGTCAACGCTGACCGCAGCATATGAGAGGTTTGCGCTTCCTTACCTCATCCATCGGGTCCCCGTGCTGCTGTGGCGGGGACTCGATAGTTGCCATTCCAAGGCTTGGGGCCTGGCATGTTCTGAGGCCTAAGAGGCCCAGCCCCCAGGCTAGATCTCCTAGGCAACTGTTAGCATTTGCTAACAGATGTATTGTGCTGGATTGAAACAGGGTTCAGACCCTGACCCTGGGACAAATAAAGTTAAAAAAATATAAAGTTTTACAAAAAAAATTGAAAGTTTCAAGTAAAAAAAAAAGTCTCATTTTCCCAAAATCAAATTTAAAAGAAAAATTGTAAAAAATTGAAAAGTAGACATATTAGGCATTGCTGCGCCCGTATCGACCAGCTCTATAAAAATATCACATGAACTAACCCTTCAGGTGAACACCGTCAAAAAAATAAAATAAAAACTGTGCTAAAAAGCCTTTGTCACCTTGCATCACTAAAAGTGTAACACCAAGCGATCATCGGTCCAAACTATGTAAGATAACTATCAGGCTGTGTAGAGCGGCGCCCCGGGATCTCACTGCACTTACTATTATTCCGGGGCGCCACTCCGTTCTCCCGCTATGTCCCCCAGTATTTTTGCTGACTTAGTTATATTGGGAGGAGTCTGCCCTGTTTCTCCCTGGGCGTCCAATCGCAGCGCAGAGCTCACAGCCTGGGAGTTTTTTTTCTCCCAAGCTGTGAGCTCTGCGCTGCAATTGGACAGTGCTACAGCCTGGGAAAAGGAACACCTAGGGAGAAACAGGACAGGCTCCTCCCAGTATAACCAAGTCAGCGAAAATACTGGGGGACATAGCGGGAGAACGGAGCGGCGCCCCGGAATAATAGTAAGTGCAGTGAGATCCCGGGCGCCGCTCTACACAGCCTGATAGTTTTCTTACAACGTTTGGACAGATGAAAGGTCTTCTTTAAGGTGTTAAGAACCATGACATCAAAGGAGGCTTTGCTTGTTTACCTTAGTTCATTTGTGCAGTTTGCTCTCCAGGTCAAGCCTTTAGATACCACTGGAGATATCTACTGCAATCAGCCATAGCTAATCAGTAATGTAGGAGATCTATGCAGAAAGTCACAATTTCAAGGTAGATAAATGCTGTTTTGTTGACCAGTAAATATCTTTAAATAGACTTCAAAGGAATCAAATCCTGGTGAAATAGTAATACCTAATAAGCCCATATACACAAGGACTTCAAACACAAAAGTAATATTAATGAACGCATAATATAATGATAATGAAAGTATAATGAGATACACATACATAGTATGCCTCTCCATAGCGATATAAGCATGCATAATGAAGTTCCTCAGCAGTTATTTCTACACGTTCTGTTGTACTTCCCTATAGACAGAAGCAAAAAAGATCTGTGGGCATGAAATTCAATAAGCGGGTCTAATGCTGTAATTGAATCTCATGAAATGTGGTTATAGCAGCTGCAAGACGTGGCAGTAGTGACCTTATCTCTATAAAACATATAATAATTTGCAGAAATGATGGAATATATGGGCTTTGTTTTTTCATCTTTATGATGGATGCTTTCTGCACTAGCTCTCAAGCTTTATTAGGTCGTCACAAGATTGTCAAAACTCAAAACAGGCTTTATTCCCACAGGATTCTTCATTCCCTTTAGATACCTTAAACATGCATCCCTTTATGCCGGTTACATCCAGCACATTAACAGTGCATTGTAGATTTATTCGAATTTTCCCTTAAATAAGGTCAGACTCATAATGTTAACATATAATATGCAAGTCTATATATACTGTAAAATATCACAATTTAGAATAAGTAGAAGGACATGGCAGCAGCAGAGGGCCTGACTGCTAGCATCCCAAGGTGCTCCCCCTGCTGCAAGCCATGTCCTGCACTTTGCTGTCAGGCCTCCCAGTCTTGTTTTTATGACACAAATGTAGGGACCACCTGAGAAGGCGGTGTAGAGAATAGTAGTGGTAGTGGCCCTGATGAAGTGCTGCATCACAATGTATGGAAATATAGTACTGAAGAATGAGGCCAAAGATAAACATAACAAAGTCTTTTTTACTAAATGCATGGGAAACTTGAAATACACACACTAGTATCAGGTTTTAAGTGCAATTCTTAAAAACAGCACAATGTGTTCAATGTGCTGCCCATTGTGTTGGATTGTCAATGCAACCCTCTTCTCCCACTCGTCACACACTGATAGCAACACCGCAGGAGAAATGCTAGCACAGGCTTCCAGTATCCGTAGTTTCAGCACAGCACATTGAACACATTTTATAAGTGGCCAGAAACTTGTAAATAACTCATGAAAGAATAAAGTTACGTTAAAACCAAGCACACCATTGTTTTTCTTGTGGAATTCCCAATAAGTTTGATGTGTCACATGACCCTCTTCCTATTGAAAAAACAAAAGTTGGATTCAAAATGGCCAACTTCAAAATGGCCGCCATGGTCACCACCCATCTTGAAAAGTTTCCCCCCTCACATATACTAATGTGCCACAAACAGGAAGTTAATATCACCAACCATTCCCATTTTATTAAGGTGTATCCATATAAATGGCCCACCCTGTACATTTTACTATTGCCATATTCACTGAATAAATTAATATAAGGTGCTTAGCAAATGTATTTTGATCAAAAACATGTGTGCTCTTCTTATAAAATGAAGTGAATGCGCAGGTGCGTGTCGCAGTGGCTGAAAATACAAAAGCAAAACCAAACACAATGCAACATCACGCTGCAAACGTTGACTATATAGATCGAAAATGTCTTAACCACACATCTTTCCCACAGGCTGTTTTTAATTAGTGCAGTATATAGCTGGAGTCTGTTGACACAAGGAGAGGAGTCATTGTACAGTAGATTCCCATCTAAAAGAGGTCATCTTGCTGTGGGGGATGGGCACACATGATTTTGATCAAAATATATTTGCTAAGCACCGTATGTTAATTCATATTAGTGAATATAACATTAGTAAAATGTACAGTCTATATATTCAGTGTTTGCAGTGTTGTTGCATTGTTTGATTTTCCTTCTGTATGTTCAGTCACTGCAGCGTGCACCTTCCCAATTACTATACAGTAGGAGTAAAAAGTATAGGACTTTGATTCAGAAATCTGAAGGATACTTTCCTTTATAATTTATTTAACGGCCAGCAGATGGCCTTAATGCTCTATACTCTAAAACTATAAGCTTCATCATTCAAAACATAAGCGACTCTTAACAATGATCTGCTTTAGTGCTGACATAAATTATCCAAGGTACAGATGTTACATTACATGTACTCTCATCAAGAGCCATTAATGTCAGAAAGGCCAGTGGTTGTTATACCTTCCAGTTACAGCAGAAATGATCTGGGTGTTCCTTTGTCTTTAATTGATGATGAGCATCTTACAAGCTATGGGCTTTTTCACAAGCCATCTCCAAGGTAAAATCTCCAGAGAGTCCATTAACCTCTTTCTGCTGCAGGTGACTCACTAAAAGGTTGTCCAACATTCACTTACACATCTAGTTTCCATGTTTGCAGCTGATCCTAAGTGAGTCTCATGGGTAACCTCCTTATCTGTCACTATGACATTACTTGTCCTACTCAATGCTTTTTCATTCTTGTTCTTAGAGTTGCTTTAGCCTTCTAGATGCCTCCAAGATATAAGCCTTATGCTCATTTGAATGAATTGCCCGCCATCGAAGCCATTCTGACCTTTTCCTTTTACTCTGTTCCTTTATTCTAATAAATTATCTGATTATTGCATTCACACCTAAAAAGTTTCATTTGAATCCAACACCCCCTTGGAACGTTATTTTGTTCTGTCAATGAGTGTATTCTGTGTGAGGACAATGACTTTCAAACATCCAGCCGATATCTTTAAGAACTTTCTTCAGAACAAAGAAGAACAAGGAGTCGTGGAAGTGATTTGGTCCCCACAAAGCTCTCATCTCAATATATTTAAATCTGTCTGGGTTTACACAAAGAGCTAGAAGGATCTGCAGTTTGATGAAATACACTGCAAAGCACTGAAAGTGTTAATATCATTGTATTTCATGTATTTTGTGCACATACTATAATTCCTATAAGATTGTATTGGGAGTGTGAGGTCCCATATGGCTAGACAGGGCTGTCTCCACCCATTCTCTCTAGGAGGAAGATTCTGGAGTTATGGCTGCCTGCTGAGGAGAGAACACCTCAGAGCAGATTCTGGAGGGAGTTTCCATTCCCCTACACACTACAGCAGTTTATATGCCAGCCCTCAGAAAGGGAAAAGATCTACAGAAGGCTTAGCTGCCACAAAGGGATTGCAGACAACCTTGGCAAGGAAGTTAATCACTGCCAATCTGGCTATAGCCTCCTCTGCATGTGTGGAGAACACTGTAAGCTACAAGCAGCACACCTTAACCAAAGGCATCCCTGATCAGAGACTATATTTCCCTGATGATATTGTGGATATCATATCTCTTATATATATAAAAATGAGTTTCTGTATGTCTTTTCTTTATGCGCGACCAAACAACTTGACCGATCTTCACCAAATTCGGCACACAGGTACATCAGGTGTCCTGGAAGGTTTTAGACCGGGGACGTACCGTTCCTGAGATATTCCCCCAAAATGACCCATATTAGCCAATACTAGCCTGCAAGTCTTTCTCTTCGAATCCCAACTGCCATAAACACAGTTTTACTCCAGGTTTCCATAACAACCCAGCCATTTTTCTTTACTACTTAAAGGGGCGGGCACTGTGGAGGTCACTGTTTTTAAAGGGGCGGGCACAGTGGAGGTCACTGTTAATGAAGGGGCAGGCACTATGGAGGTCACTATTATTAAAATGGTGTCATGGTCTTACCTTCTTGCTGTTCTCCTTCGTTTGACATGTGCTGGCGGCCATCTTGGTTTCTGGGTTTCTTGTAGCCTCCCACCCTGCAGCTTCTCCTTCCCACTGGGAGGAGCTGGATGCCTAGCTCATATATATAGGAGGTCTGTGGCTTCAGTTCCTTGCTTGGTCCTCCTGTGTTCACATGCTTCTAAGACTGCTGCTGCTTCTGGTTCCTGATCCTGGCTTCGTCTGACTACCCTGCTGGTTCCTGATCCAGGCTTCGTCTGACTACCCTGCTGGTTCCTGATCCAGGCTTCGTCTGACTACCCTTCTGGTTCCTGACCTCTGGCTTCGCAAGACCCTGCTTCGGTTTAGCCATCCGTTTGGACTTTTGCCTCACAGCTTGATTTTCAATAAAGCCTTCTTATTTCCACTTATCTCTTGTTGTACGTCTGGTTCATGGTTCCATGACAAATGGGTGGGCACTGTGGAGGTCACTGTTATTAAAGGGGAGTGCGCTATGAAGGTCCCTGTTAAAGGGGCAGTCACTGTGAAAGTCACTGTTAAAGGGGTGGTCACTGTGAAAGTCACTGTTAAAGGGGCAGTCACAGTTAAAGGGGCGGTCACTGTGAAAGTCACAGTTAAAGGGGCGGTCACTGTGAAAGTCACAGTTAAAGGGGCGGTCACTGTGAAAGTCACTGTTAAAGGGGCGGTCACTGTGAAAGTCACTGTTAAAGGGGAGGTCACTGTGAAAGTCACTGTTAACCACTTCAACCCCGCTAGCTAAAACCCCCTTCATGACCAGGCCACTTTTTACACTTCGGCACTACACTACTTTCACCGTTTATTGCTCGGTCATACAACTTACCACCCAAATGAATTTTACCTCCTTTTCTTCTCACTAATAGAGCTTTCATTTGGTGGTATTTTATTGCTGCTGACGTTTTTACTTTTTTGTTATTAATCGAAATTTAACTATTTTTTTGCAAAAAAATGACATTTTTCACTTTCAGCTGTAAAATTTTGCAAAAAAAAAACGACATCCATATATACATTTTTCACCAAATTTATTGTTCTACATGTCTTTGATAAAAAAAATATGTTTGGGCAAAAAAAAAAATGGTTTGGGTAAAAGTTATAGCGTTTACAAACTAAGGTACAAAAATGTGAATTTCCGCTTTTTGAAGCAGCTCTGACTTTCTGAGCACCTGTCATGTTTCCTGAGGTTCTACAATGCCCAAACAGTAGAAAAATCCCACAAATGACCCCATTTCAGAAAGTAGACACCCTAAGGTATTCGCTGATGGGCATAGTGAGTTCATAGAACTTTTAATTTTTTGTCACAAGTTAGCGGAAAATGATGATTTTTATTTTAATTTTTTTTTTCTTACAAAGTCTCATATTCCACTAACTTGCTACAAAAAAAAAAAAATTCTAGGAACTCGCCATGCCCCTCACGGAATACCTTGGGGTGTCTTCTTTCCAAAATGGGGTCACTTGTGGGGTAGTTATACTGCCCTGGCAATTTAGGGGCCCAAATGTGTGAGAAGTACTTTGCAATCAAAATGTGTAAAAAATGGCCTATGAAATCCGAAAGGTGCACTTTGGAATGTGTGCCCCTTTGCCCACCTTGGCTGCAAAAAAGTGTCACACATCTGGTATTGCCGTACTCAGGAGAAGTTGGGGAATGTGTTTTGGGGTGTCATTTTACATATACCCATGCTGGGTGAGAGAAATATCTTGACAACTTTTCCCATTTTTTTATACAAAGTTGGCATTTGACCAAGATATTTTTCTCACCCAGCATGGGTATATGTAAAATGACACCCCAAAACACATTCCCCAACGTCTCCTGAGTACGGCGATACCAGATGTGTGACACTTTTTTGCAGCCTAGATGCGCAAAGGTGCCCAAATTCCTTTTAGGAGGGCATTTTTAGACATTTGGATCCCAGACTTCTTCTCACACTTTCGGGCCCCTAAAAAGCCAGGGCAGTATAAATACCCCACATATGACCCCACTTTGGAAAGAAGACACCCCAAGGTATTCAATGAGGGGCCTGGCGAGTTCATAGAATTATTATTTTTTTGCATAAGTTAGCGGAAATTGATTTTTTTTCAGTTTTTTTCTCACAAAGTCTCACTTTCCGCTAACTTAGGACAAAAATTTCAATCTTTCATGGACTCAATATGCCCCTCACGGAATACCTTGGGGTGTCTTCTTACCGAAATGGGGTCACATGTGGGGTATTTATACTGCCCTGGCTTTTTAGGGGCCCTAAAGTGTGAGAAGAAGCCTGGAATATAAATGTCTAAAAATGTTACGCATTTGGATTCCGTGAGGGGTATGGTGAGTTCATGTGAGATTTTATTTTTTGACACAAGTTAGTGGAATATGAGACTTAGTAAGAAAAAACAAACAAAAAAAAATATATATTTCCGCTAACTTGGGCCAAAGAAATGTCTGAATGGAGCCTTACAGGGGGGGTGATCAATGACAGGGGGTGATCAATGACAGGGGGTGATCAGGGAGTGTATATGGGTGATCACGCCCCTGTCATTGATCACCCCCCTGTAAGGCTCCATTCAGACGTCCGTATGATTTTTACGGATCCATGGATCGGATCCATGGATACATGGATCGGATCCGCAAAACACATGCGGACATCTGAATGGAGCATTACAGGTGGGTGATCAATGACAGGGGGTGATCAGGGAGTGTATATGGGTGATCACCCCCCTGTCATTGATCACCCCCCTGTAAGGCTCCATTCAGATGTCTGTATGATTTTTACGGATCCATGGATACATGAATCGGATCCGCAAAACACATGCGGACGTCTGAATGGAGCCTTACAGGGGGGTGATCAATGACAGGGGGTGATCAGGGAGTGTATATGGGTGATCACCCCCCTGTCATTGATCACCCCCCTGTAAGGCTCCATTCAGACATCCGTATGATTTTTATGGATCCATGGATCGGATCCGCAAAACACATGCGGACATCTGAATGGAGCCTTACAGGGGGGTGATCAATGACAGGGGGTGATCAGGGAGTGTATATGGGTGATCACCCCTCTGTCATTGATCACCCCCTGTAAGGCTCCATTCAGACATCCGCATGTGTTTTGCAGATCCGATCCATGTATCCATGGATCCGTAAAAATCATACGGACGTCTGAATGGAGCCTTACAGGGGGGTGATCAATGACAGGGGGTGATCAGGGAGTGTATATGGGTGATCACCCCCCTGTCATTGATCACCCCCCTGTAAGGCTCCATTCAGACGTCCGAATGATTTTTACGGATCCATGGATACATGGATCGGATCCGCAAAACACATGCGGACGTCTGAATGGAGCCTTACAGGGGGGTGATCAATGACAGGGGGTGATCAGGGAGTGTATATGGGTGATCACCCCCCTGTAAGGCTCCATTCAGACGTCCGCATGTGTTTTGCGGATCCGATCCATGTATCCATGGATCCGTAAAAATCATACGGACGTCTGAATGGAGCCTTACAGGGGGGTGATCAATGACAGGGGGGTGATCACCCATATACACTCCCTGATCACCCCCTGTCATTGATCACCCCCCTGTAAGGCTCCATTCAGACGTCCGTATGTGTTTTGCAGATCCGATCCATGTATCCATGGATCCGTAAAAATCATACGGACGTCTGAATGGAGCCTTACAGGGGGGTGATCAATGACAGGGGGTGATCAGGGAATCTATATGGGTGATCACCCGCCTGTCATTGATCACCCTCCTGTAAGGCTCCATTCAGACGTCCGTATGTGTTTTGCGGATCCGATCCATGTATCCGTGGATCCGTAAAAATCATACGGACGTCTGAACGGAGCCTGACAGGGGGGTGATCAATGACAGGGGGGTTATCAATGACAGGGGGGTGATCAGGGAGTTTATATGGGGTGATCAGGGGTCCATAAGGGGTTAATAAGTGACGGGGGGGGTGTAGTGTAGTGCGGTGTTTGGTGCGACTTTACTGAGCTACCTGTGTCCTCTGGTGGTCGATCCTAACAAAAGGGACCACCAGAGGACCAGGTAGCAGGTATATTAGACGCTGTTATCAAAACAGCGTCTAATATACCTGTTAGGGGTTAAAAAAATCAGATCTCCAGCCTGCCAGCGAGCGATCGCCACTGGCAGGC
The DNA here is from genome assembly GCF_014858855.1 of Bufo gargarizans. Lineage (NCBI taxonomy): Eukaryota > Metazoa > Chordata > Amphibia > Anura > Bufonidae > Bufo > Bufo gargarizans. The sequence continues at coordinate 209,223,707 of NC_058082.1, read as the reverse complement.
TGGAGATCCACTCTCTTACCTTCCGTTCCTGCGTATATGCGTCCACCCAGAAGAGCAGGGCCGCCGGCAGGACGCAATCCTGCGTACGGCGGTCCTGTAGCGGTTAAAGGGGCGGTCATTGTTAAAGAGGCGGTCACTGTCAATGTCACTGTTAAAGGGGCGGTCACTGTGAAAGTCACTGTTAAAAGGACCGTCACTGTGAAAGTCACTGTTAAAGACTTCAGGAATTTCAAGTGTTTGAAGCATTGACCCATCATAACCATATTATTTCTCACTGTTGTTATTGTATACCAATATAAAGCGAGACATTCACTGTATACCTCTGTTAACTCTTATGTTAATTTTAAATGCTGTTACAAAAACTTGATGTATGATATAAAGTTTTCTAATAAAGCTCTTTTTGAAAGAGAAAAGAAAAAGAAAGTGACTGTTAAAGGGGCGGTCACTGTGAAAGTCACTGTTAAAGGGGCCGTCACTGTTGAAGTCACTTTTAAAGGGGCAGGCACTGTGAAGGTCACTGTTAAAGGTACTGACACTATAAAGGTCACTGTTAAAGGGGTGGTCAATGCTAAGGGGCAATCACTGTTAAAGGGGTGGGCATTGTGGAGGTCACTGTTAAAGGGGCAGGCACTGTTAAAGGGGCGGGCACTGTGGAGGTCAATGTTAAATGGGTGGTCACTGTGGAGGTCATTGTTAAACGGGCGGGTACTGTAGAGGTCACTGTTATGGGGAAACTGTCAATATCTTTTTACTACACACGGAAGCATAAAATGAAATAGGTGAAATATACCCGTGCGAAGCGGGTCCTTCTGCTAGTACTTATATAGATCTGATCATAGAGAAAGTGCATCCCTTTAGGTTGAGAAAAGGAGAGATTGTCCAGTCTGATTGTTAGAGACAGAAGCTAGCCTCCATATACAACCTCTCGGAATTACTTGAGTCGACTGTAAAGCATGTATTTTATGTGAATGGTGTTTGTGTGGATCACTTGCTGACCGGCTTCAGTAAAGTACTGTGGGTGTGTTATACCAGAACCGGTCTCACCATTATACCGCACCACACTACAGTTCACTCCATCACTTTCACTGCAACAGAACCCAGGGAGCAATAGCCTGAGGGAGGACACCATGACCACTACAACTTCCATTTCCCATCCTCTACACTGGCTCCCACTGGGCATGCTGCAGATCTGAGCAAGCCTACATCCACAGAAGATCTGTGGTTTGTTTTCCAAGAGGTTTGGAACAACCTACTTGAAGAGTTCCTTCAAAAACTATGTACCTAGAAAAAGTGATGCTGTTTTGAGGGGTGGTCACACCAAATATTGATGTGATTTAGATTTTTTGTTTATTCTTTCACTTTGCATTTTAATTGATAAAAAAAACTATTAAACTATAAATACGGTGCTCTGATCGGACGGATACAGGAGCTGTGCCTGTACGATCAGTGCAGGGGCCCCACTATTACGGATCCTGCTGTAACCACTGGCATCAGTGAAAAATCGAATGCCGGCGGATTAACCCTGCAGATGCCACAGACAATGTTGACTGCTGCATCTAAAGGGCTTACAGAGGAAGAGATCTCCCTCTCTCCCCCATGGGACCCTTGCAATGTGATCGCAGGTTCCCGATGGCTGCTATGGTATCCCGAGGCCAAATACAGGCCTCAGAGCCTATCACAGGTGAACTGTCAGTGTAATACTGACAGTTCAATGCATTACAATACAGCATGTAAAAGGGATCAGACCACCAAAAGTTGAAGTCCCAAAAAGTAAAAAAAAAAAAAAAAAAGTTTCAAATTAAAAAAAGTCCACTTTCCCCTTGTCAAACCATTAATAATGACCAGCTCAATAAAATTTACCCAAGAAGGTAAAAAATTAAAATAAAAACGGTGCCAGAACAGTCATTTTTTTTGTCATCTAGCCTCACAAAAAGTATATCAAGCAATCAAAAAGTTGCATGTACCCTAAAATAGCACCAGTGAAAACGTCCTTTTATACTGAAAAAAATGAGCCCCTTCAAAAGACCATTATCCAAAACGTTTAAAAATCTGAAAATGGCGACAACAAAAAAATATTTTTTCTTTTCAAAAATGCTTTTATTGTGTAAAACTGGGCAAAAAAAAAAAAAAATTGACATATTGGGTATTGCCGCATCTATAACAACTGACCATCTCTATAAAAAGTGTAATATGATCTACTGACCTACGCTGTAAAAAGAAAAAGAAAACAGTGCCAGGACAACCATTTTTTTGTCACCTTGCCTCACAAAAAGCATAGCATCGAGCAATCAAAAAATTGCTTGTATCCTAAAATGGCACCAGTGAAAACATCACCTCATTCTGCAAAAAATGATCCCCCACACAAAACCATCATCCCAAAAAAATAACAAATGGTATATCAATAAAATGTGTATCTCTGTAATCGTACTGACTAGCACAATAAGGTAAACATGACAATCCCGCACAGTGTACACCAGAATAATAAACTCAAAAAGCAATGGCAGAATTGCTGCATTTCTTTATGCTGCTTCCCAAAAAGCAAAATAAAAAGTGATCAAAACATCCCCAAAACGTAACCAATGATAATGGCAACTCATCCCGCAAAATATAAGCCCTCACACAACTCCATTGATAGAAAAAAATAAGTATGATAGACCAGAAGGTTTTCAAAAACAACATGGTGCCCATAAACCATTCCATCAAAATCTGCGCAGCAAAAGCCAAAAGTTGATATTTCCCTGCTGAACCCTACAGCATACCCAAACAGCGGTTTACGTCAATACATTTACGGCATTTCCGTACCCGGTAGAACCCACCTAACAGTCTAAAGTGAGTGGTGTGTCTCCAGTTAGGCACTGAAATGCCATATCTGAGGAAAACATTTTTCATAAAAAATTTTCAATTTTCATATTACACTGTCCACTACTCATGAATTTCTGCAAAATTCCTGTGGTGTCAAAATTCTCACCCCACCCCACGATAAAATAATTCAGGGATGTAGTTAACAAAATGGGGTCACTTATTGGGGTTTTCCACTCTATGGGTACCTCAGGGTCTCTGCAAATGTGATGTAGTATCCGAAAACCATTTCAGCAAAATCCGCACTCCAAAATGGCACTCCTTTCCTTCTGAGCCTTGCCTATACAGCAGTTTATGCCCATGTTTAAGACATTGTCTTATCCAGTAGAACCAGCCTACCAATTTAAGGGGTGTGGTATATCACAGGTGGCACACTCTGGGGGGTGGGGTTTCCAAAATGGGGACACTTTTCAAGGGTTACATTTATTATTTCACCCCAGAGGCCCTACAGTTGTAAGCACAAATGGGGTAATTTATCAAACAGGTGCAAAGTAGTTGCCCATAGCAGCCAATCAGATTCCCCTTTTCATTTCTGACCGCTTCTTTGGAAAATGAAATGAGGAATCTGATTGGTTGCTATGAGCAACTAAGCCAGTTCTATTTTACGCCAGTTTGATAAATGACCCCAAAAATGCGTATATCACCACACTGGGCCTCAAATGCACATGGTGCTGTTTTACTTCTAAGCCATATGTCCAGGCAGAAGATTAGGGCCACATGTAGGATGTTTTCAAAATTAGGAAACAGCATAATAATAATAGGGCTTGCTTTTCACACTGGCACATGATGGGCAGAACATATTGGGCACAACATGGCATATCTGTGTAAAAATTGCAACTTTCACTTTGTTGCTAAAATGGGGTGACTTCTTGGGAGCTTATGTTTTTTATTTCACCTCAGAGCCACTGCAGTTGTTGGGCAGTGCTATAAATCACCAAACTAGGCCTCAAATGCACATGGAGCTCTCTTTCCTTTAAACCATGCAATGTGCTCATACAGCAGTTTCTGACCATATAGGGGGCACTGGTGTTCTTGGGGAAAAATGATGTAACAAAATTTGAGGCGCTTTTTCTCATGTTACCACTTGTTGAAGTTGAAACATTAGAAGCAAAAACTACATATAATTGAAATACAATGTAAATTTTCATTTCATCTCCCTATTAAAAAAAAAACTGCCTGTGAGGTTAAAGTGCTCACTAAATCACTCCACTGTAGGGGGTACCGCACTGTATCTTGTACTGCGACATGGTGCCTTAAAATCATTCCAGTGAAATCTGGCCACCAAAAGCCATATGGTGCTCCTTCCCTTCTGAGCCCTGCCGTGTGCCCATACAGCAGTTTATGACCACATATGGGGTGTTGCCGTGTTCAGGAGAAAATAGGTAAGAAATTGTGGGGTGCTTTTTTATCCCATTACCCTTTTTGAAAATGATAAATCATGGCTAAAATTCCTAGAGGGTGTAGTTTAAAAAAATGGAGTCAGTTTTGGGGAATTTCCACTGTAGAAGTATCTCATGGTCTCTTCTATTACGACATGGCGCACAAAAACCATTCTAACAAAATCTGCCCTACAAAAACCACATACCATAGCACTCCTTCCCTTTTATACCTTGCTGTGTGCCCCTACAGCAACTTATGACCACATATGGGGCTTTTGTGTTAACTGCAGATTCAGGATTATAAATATCAGGGTTTGTTTTTCTGTTAACAGGGCTGCCATCAGGGGGTTACAGCCGATACCCCAGTAAGGGGCCCGGACCCCGGGGGGGCCCGGCCAGTTCCAATTTTAATTTTATTTTTCCCCCGCCTATTTGTCAGTGACTTCTTGAACTTCATTGTGTCACTAGAGGGGGGCAATTGAATATTCCTTGCCCGACCCCCCCCCCCCCTCGATTCCCGTACACCTGGTATAGTATACCTGGCTGCATTCCCCTTTAAAGGGCTCTGACTCTCTGAGCCGCTGCGCAGGTGACGTCAGATGCTGCCTGCTGCCTCACGCCGTGACTCCGCCTTTAGAGTCAGATTAGTGCGCCGCCTGCCTGCCACTGCCAGACAGTCCATTCTGGTTTGCAGGCTTGCAGCCAAGCACGGCGACGGGAACTTCTGTTCTGGGACTGGAAAGAATTGTGGAAGCCTGCCCAGCTGCCCTAGACAGTGCCCTCGCCCCACCTAGCAAGCCCAGGAAGTTGTCAGTGCCAGCTCCATGCTCCAGCCTCCACTCCATGCTCCATCGCACACATGTTGGACCACTTGGGCGGACCCCAATGATTCATTAAGGTCCATTAGGTTACTTGTTTCCATAAGGGGCTGGCTGGGTGGGCTGGCAAGGGAGGGGTTAATAATAACAATAACTCTACTCAATAAGTGATGGAGGATTATGGCCCTGTGGGATAATCCAGAAAACAGCTTTGCATTTTACCCCCGAGCAAAGACCACACAACATACATGCCGCATACTGAGCTGAGCTATTTCAAAGGCTCCAAATTATTTATTTTAATATTGATCCTTATGTGGTCTACTTGGCTAAGCAGCTCTATGTTGTGTGGTCTTTGCTCGGGGGAAAAATGCAAAGCTGTTTACTGGATTATCCCACAGGGCCATGATCCTCCATCACTTATTGTTATTAACCCCTCCCTTGCCAGCCCACCCAGCCCCATTTAGCTGTGTGTTCTGCATTGAAAAAAATGTTTAGGCCATGAAGGGGTTAATTAAGTGTTGGAGGGGGTGGGGGTGTTATTATTGTGCATATTGTGTTTGGGATCCATTTAACAAGTTTGACCAGTTGTGTTTGAGAGTGGTTGAGTGTCATCCACAGATCCCCCATAAAAGTGTCATCCACAGATCCTCCATAAAAGTGTCATCCACAGATCCCCATAAAAGTGTCATCCACAGATCCCCCCATAAAAGTGTCATCCACAGATCCCCCATAAAAGTGTCATCCCCAGATCCCCCATAAAAGTGTCATCCCCAGATCCCCCATAAAAGTGTCATCCACAGATCCCCCATAACAGTGTGTCATCCACAGATCCCCCGTAAAAGTGTGTCATCCACAGATCCCCCGTAAAAGTGTGTCATCCACAGATCCCCCATAACAGTGTCTCATCCACAGATCCCCCATAACAGTGTGTCATCCACAGATCCCCATAACAGTGTGTCATCCACAGATCCCCCATAGCAGTGTGTCATCCACAGATCCCCCATAACAGTGTGTCATCCACAGATCCCCCATAACAGTGTGTCATCCACAGATCCCCCATAACAGTGTGTCATTCACAGATCTCCCCATAACAGTGTGTCATCCACAGATCCCCCATAACAGTGTGTCATCCACAGATCCCCCATAACAGTGTCATCCACAGATCCCACCATAACAATGTGTCATCCACAGATCCCCCATAACAGTGTGTCATCCACAGATCCCACATAAAAGTGTGTCATCCACAGACCCCCCATAACAGTGTGTCATCCACAGATCCCCCATAACAGCGTGTCATTCACAGATCCCCCCCATAACAGTGTGTCATCCACAGATCCCCCATAACAGTGTGTCATCCACAGATCCTCCATAAAAGTGTATCATCCACATTTTTTAGTTATGTATGATGCTTTTTGATAATAAATAAATGTAAATGTAGTAGTGCTATAATGTGGCATCCCTGCATACGTCATACTCTCGTATTTTGATATCTTATTTAGATATACTATACTAGTATGAAGTTGTCAGTGCCAGCTCCATGCTCCAGCCTCCACTCCATGCTCCATCGCACACATGTTGGACCACTTGGGCGGACCCCAATGATTCATTAAGGTCCATTAGGTTACTTGTTTCCATAAGGGGCTGGCTGGGTGGGCTGGCAAGGGAGGGGTTAATAATAACAATAACTCTACTCAATAAGTGATGGAGGATTATGGCCCTGTGGGATAATCCAGAAAACAGCTTTGCATTTTACCCCCGAGCAAAGACCACACAACATACATGCCGCATACTGAGCTGAGCTATTTCAAAGGCTCCAAATTATTTATTTTAATATTGATCCTTATGTGGTCTACTTGGCTAAGCAGCTCTATGTTGTGTGGTCTTTGCTCGGGGGAAAAATGCAAAGCTGTTTACTGGATTATCCCACAGGGCCATGATCCTCCATCACTTATTGTTATTAACCCCTCCCTTGCCAGCCCACCCAGCCCCATTTAGCTGTGTGTTCTGCATTGAAAAAAATGTTTAGGCCATGAAGGGGTTAATTAAGTGTTGGAGGGGGTGGGGGTGTTATTATTGTGCATATTGTGTTTGGGATCCATTTAACAAGTTTGACCAGTTGTGTTTGAGAGTGGTTGAGTGTCATCCACAGATCCCCCATAAAAGTGTCATCCACAGATCCTCCATAAAAGTGTCATCCACAGATCCCCATAAAAGTGTCATCCACAGATCCCCCCATAAAAGTGTCATCCACAGATCCCCCATAAAAGTGTCATCCCCAGATCCCCCATAAAAGTGTCATCCCCAGATCCCCCATAAAAGTGTCATCCACAGATCCCCCATAACAGTGTGTCATCCACAGATCCCCCGTAAAAGTGTGTCATCCACAGATCCCCCGTAAAAGTGTGTCATCCACAGATCCCCCATAACAGTGTCTCATCCACAGATCCCCCATAACAGTGTGTCATCCACAGATCCCCATAACAGTGTGTCATCCACAGATCCCCCATAGCAGTGTGTCATCCACAGATCCCCCATAACAGTGTGTCATCCACAGATCCCCCATAACAGTGTGTCATCCACAGATCCCCCATAACAGTGTGTCATTCACAGATCTCCCCATAACAGTGTGTCATCCACAGATCCCCCATAACAGTGTGTCATCCACAGATCCCCCATAACAGTGTCATCCACAGATCCCACCATAACAATGTGTCATCCACAGATCCCCCATAACAGTGTGTCATCCACAGATCCCACATAAAAGTGTGTCATCCACAGACCCCCCATAACAGTGTGTCATCCACAGATCCCCCATAACAGCGTGTCATTCACAGATCCCCCCCATAACAGTGTGTCATCCACAGATCCCCCATAACAGTGTGTCATCCACAGATCCTCCATAAAAGTGTATCATCCACATTTTTTAGTTATGTATGATGCTTTTTGATAATAAATAAATGTAAATGTAGTAGTGCTATAATGTGGCATCCCTGCATACGTCATACTCTCGTATTTTGATATCTTATTTAGATATACTATACTAGTATGATTAGGTGAGGAAAATTATTATTAGTGCCCCCCATCTTTTTGACTGTGGTATCTTATGCGCCCACCCTATATATTGTTCCTAGAGTCGCTACTGACCTGACTGACTGATTGCAATTTGTACTCAGTGCAGTCAATCGATCAGTCACACTCACACACACTGACATCATACACTTTCATGCAGCACCCGGTCATACCTCTGACTTTAAAACAGCAGTGGCCGCCGGGAGGTACATCCGCTGCGTTATGACGTCACTCGTTACCTGACCTCAGTAGCGCGGCGCCCGGAAAGAAGAGCATGCCCTTCTGGGGGACATCTATTAACAGAGGGGCCTACCCAAACTTTATGGGGGCCCATATAGTTGTTGTAGCAGGCCCATCTTTGCTGAGAGGGACCTACAATGACTATATGGGGGCAACTATTAACAAAGGGGCCTACCCAAACTATAGGGCTCCTATAAAGTTTGGGTAGGCCCTTCTGTTAATAGTTGTCCCCATATAGTTTCAGTAGGACCCTCTGTTAATAGTTGCCCTTATAATGTTTGAGTAGGACTCTCTGTCAATAGTTGCCCCCATATAGTTTCAGTAGGACCCTCTGTTAATAGTTGCCCCTATAATGTTTGGGTAGGACCCTCTGTCAATAGTTGCCCCCATATAGTTTCAGTAGGACCCTCTGTTAATAGTTGCCCTTATATAGTTTGGGTAGGACCCGCTCTGTTAATAGTTGCCCCTATATAGTTTGGGTAGGACCCGCTCTGTTAATAGTTGCACAAAGCGGGCACTATTACTGTGTGGGGCAATACACATGGGGAGTTTGTAAAGAGGTGGGCATTATTGTGCTGAAAAAAAGAGCCTAAAATGTTTATCTGATTTTCTGGTTTTGTGGAGACAGAAGAAATCTGGGAGAAATCTTCAGGGCGGTCTGAGCCGAATAGTGAAGAAAATAAAAATTGGACAACTCTCATTACAGAGGACACCCCTGTGATTCGTTTAGAGGAGACATCTCCTGTGAGTCTTTACCGCCTCCGGACCGCCTAACGCAGATCCGCGTTCACAGGAACGGAAGGTAAGAGACAGGATCTCCAGCCTGCCAGCGGCGATCGTTCGCTGGCAGGCTGGAGATGCGATTTTTTTAACCCCTAACAGGTATATTAGACGCTGTTTTGATAACAGCGTCTAATATACCTGCTACCTGGTCCTCTGGTGGTCCCTTTTGTTTGGATCGACCACCAGAGGACACAGGTAGCTCAGTAAAGTACCACAAAACACCACTACACTACACTACACCCCCCCCTGTCACTTATTAACCCCTTATGAACCCCTGATCACCCATGATCACCCCATATAAACTCCCTGATCACCCCCCTGTCATTGATCACCCCCCTGTAAGGCTCCATTCAGACGTCCGTATGATTTTTACGGATCCACGGATACATGGATCGGATCCGCAAAACACATACGAACGTCTGAATGGAGCCTTACAGGGGGGTGATCAATGACAGAGGGGTGATCACCCATATAGATTCCCTGATCACCCCCCTGTCATTGATCACCCCTCTGTCGTTGATCACCCCCCTGTAAGGCTCCATTCAGACGTCCGTATGATTTTTACGGATCCACGGATACATGGATCGGATCCGCAAAACACATACGGACGTCTGAATGGAGCCTTACAGGGGGGTGATTACCCATATAGATTCCCTGATCACCCCCCTGTCATTGATCACCCCCCGTCATTGATCACCCCCCTGTAAGGCTCCATTCAGACATCCGTATGATTTTTACGGCTCCACGGATACATGGATCGGATCCACAAAACACATACGGACGTCTGAATGGAGCCTTACAGGGGGGTGATCAATGACAGGGGGGTAATCACCCATATAGACTCCCTGATCACCCCCCTGTCATTGATCACCCCTGTAAGGCTCCATTTAGACATTTTTTGGGGCACAAGTTAGCGGAAATAGATATTTTATTTTTATTTTATTTTTCTTACAAAGTCTCATATTCCACTAACTTGTTTAAAAAAATAAAATCTCACATGAACTCACCATACCCCTCACGGAATCCAAATGCGTAAAATTTTTTAGACATTTATATTCCAGACTTCTTCTCACGCTTTAGGGCCCCTAAAATGCCAGGGCAGTATAAATACCCCACATGTGACCCCATTTCGGAAAGAAGACACCCCAAGGTATTCCGTGAGGGGCATATTGAGTCCATGAAAGATTGAAATTTCAAGTTAGCGGAAAGGGAGACTTTGTGAGAAAATACAAAAAAAATCAATTTCCGCTAACTTGTGCCAAAAAAAATAATAATTCTAGGACCTCGCCATGCCCCTCATTGAATACCTTGGGGTGTCTTCTTTCCAAAATGGGGTCACATGTGGGGTATTTATACTGCCCTAGCATTTTAGGGGCCCGAAAGCGTGAGAAGAAGTCTGGGATCCAAATGTCTAAAAATGCCCTCCTAAAAGGAATTTGGGCCGCTTTGCGCATCTAGGCTGCAAAAAAGTGTCACACATGTGGTATCGCCGTACTCAGGAGAAGTTGGGCAATGTGTTTTGGGGTGTCATCTTACATATACCTATGCTGGGTGAGATAAATATCTTGGTCAAATGCCAACTTTGTATAAAAAAATGGGAAAAGTTGTCTTTTGCCAAGCTATTTCTCTCACCCAGCATGCATGCATATGTAAAATGACACCCCAAAACACATTCCCCAACTTCTCCTGAGTACGGCGATACCACATGTGTGACACTTTTTTGCCGCCTAGGTGGGCAAAGGGGCACACATTCCAAAGAGCACCTTTAGGATTTAACAGGTCATTTTTCACACATTTTGATTTCAAACTACTTACCACACATTAGGGCCCCTAGAATGCCAGGGCAGTATAACTACCCCACAAGTGACCCCATTTTGGAAAGAAGACACCCCAAGGTATTCCGTGAGGGGCATGGCGAGTTCCTAGAATTTTTTATTTTTTGTCACAAGTTAGCGGAAAATGATGATTTTTTATTTTTATTTTTTTCTTACAGAGTCTCATATTCCACTAACTTGTGACAAAAAATAAAAAATTCTAGGAACTCACAATGCCCCTCACGGAATACCTTGGGGTGTCTTCTTTCCAAAATGGTGTCACTTATGGGGTAGTTATACTGCCCTGGCAATTTAGGGGCCCTAATGTGTGCAAAGTAGTTTGAAATCAAAATCTGTAAAAAATGGCCTGTGAAATCCTAAAGGTGCTCTTTGGAATGTGTGCCCCTTTGCCCACCTAGGCTGCAAAAAAGTGTCACACATCTGGTATTGCCGTACTCAGGAGAAGTTGGGCAATGTGTTTTGGGGTGTCATTTTACATATACCCATGCTGGGTGAGATAAATATCTTGGTCAAATGCCAACTTTGTATTAAAAAAATGGGAAAAGTTGTCTTTTGCCAAGATATTTCTCTCACCCAGCATGGGTATATGTAAAATGACACCCCAAAACACATTCCCCAACTTCTCTTGAGTACGGCGATACCAGATGTGTGACACTTTTTTGCAGCCTAGGTGGGCAAAGGGGCACACATTCCAAAGAGCACCTTTCGGATTTCACCGGTCATTTTTTACAGATTTTGATTTCAAACTACTTCTCACGCATCTGGGCCCCTAAAATGCCAGGGCAGTATAACTACCCCACAAGTGACACTATTTTGGAAAGAAGACACCCCAAGGTATTTTGTGATGGGCATAGTGAGTTCATGGAAGTTTTTATTTTTTGTCACAAGTTAGTGGAATATGAGACTTTGTAAGAAAAAATAAAAAAATAAAATCATAATTTTCCACTAACTTGTGACAAAAAATAAAAAGTTCTATGAACTCACTATGCCCATCAGTGAATACCTTAGGGTGTCTACTTTCCGAAATGGGGTCATTTGTGGGGTGTTTGTACTGTCTGGGCATTGTAGAACCTCAGGAAACATGACAGGTGCTCAGAAAGTCAGAGCTGCTTCAAAAAGCGGAAATTCACATTTTTGTACCATAGTTTGTAAACGCTATAACTTTTACCCAAACCATTTTTTTACCCAAACTTTTTTTTTATCAAAGACATGTAGAACAATACATTTAGCGAAAATTTTATATATGGATGTCGTTTTTTTTGCAAAATTTTACAACTGAAAGTGAAAAATGTCATTTTTTTGCAAAAAAATGGTTAAATTTCGATTAATAACAAAAAAGTAAAAATGTCAGCAGCAATGAAATACCACCAAATGAAAGCTCTATTAGTTAGAAGAAAAGGAGGTAAAATTCATTTGGGTGGTAAGTTGCATGACCGAGCAATAAACTGTGAAAGTAGTGTAGTGCAGAATTGTAAAAAGTGGCCTGGTCATTAAGGGGGTTTCAGCTAGGGGGGTTGAAGTGGTTAAACAAAACTATACTGTAATAATTTATACGGTATGCAGAGCACTTGTGTACAGTGGTATATACCACTTTATGGTCACTGTATTGGGGGAATATTGGTCTTTGTATTAACATAGGACTTCATTAAGAAACTGACAGCAGTCAGCAGGTCACCGGATGGTACATAGTAATAGTGCCAGCAACCCTGATGCTAACAATATATAGGCTTCGGGGGCTGGCTGGCACTCAAATAGATGGACTTACATTTACTGGTTTGTCTTGTAAAATATAGAGCATTTATTGGACATATATATGTAATAACATAAAATCTTGAACTATAATAGAACTGATAGTACTTGTGAGTAACCACTCCTAGGGGTCACTGTAATGCCTCCAGTGATGAGTCCCCACTTGTGTGTGGTTTCTTCTAGCGCTCCTTTATAATAAACTTGTGTAAGTTTTATTATTCATGTTCTATTGAATACACATGCATGCGCGTTTATCCAAAAGTTTTGCAATGTCAGCACATCTATATACGGTATATCCTTCACACCACCAATTTTACTTAGGCTCAGGTGTGAAGGATATATATAGATGTGCTGACATTGCAAAACTTTTGGATAAACGCGCATGCATGTTTATTCAGTAGAACATGAATAATAAAACTGTCCAATATATTTTACAAGGCAAACCAGTCCATGAAAGTCCATCTATTTGAGTGCCAAACAGAAGCCTATATATTACTACTACAATTTTCACAAGACAAAAGGGTGTGTGTTACTGCTGGAGAGAGCACCTTTGCCGTGATTGTAGCTAAGATTGAGGCACTGGCACAACGATTAATTCTGATTCTAACAATGCATTGGGTGTTCTTAGCCCGGGGTGCACTGGTATGCCCGTCTAGATGGTGTGTGAGTATACCAGTGCACTCGGGGATAGGGAACGCAAGAAGATCATTTACACATTTGGATTGAGAGCAGTATCTCTGGAACAGCGCAACGGATCAAGGTTTTCAATGTTGTATTGCTAATCGGTGTCCTGTTTTGTTTTTCTAAATCTGGTCACCCTGTATATGGTAGATGTATATGGAGCTGTATGGGGGCAGGGCCTAACACTAAGCTTTTCTAATTTTTGAAGGTTTCATGTCACATTTCAAAATGTATCAGCATAAGTCTGGTTCATTGAAGCGGAAGGAGAAGAGAGAAAGAGAACAGAAAGAAGAAAAACTTAGAAACAAAAATGTGCTGTTAAAGTTTTTCAAGAAGCAGAAATCACCAGAGGAAGCTGCCACTGCAGAGTCCGTTGAGCCATCTGAGAAAGAAGTTCTTGTTGAACCAGAAGAGGATACTGCTTCCTGCAGCACATCTTTTGTAACTGACACTGAAGGTCATACTGACACATACCCACAAGAAGAAGATGAGCACATTTCTGGCCTTGTGGAAAATGAAGAAGAGCCTGATTGGAAGGATCCAGCAGTTTGGCCAGATGTGTTGACGGACAAACACAAAGAAAGTATTGTGATTTGTGGTTTAGATAAAGAACAACAACAACTACAGGAAATGATAAAAGGTATGGACAAGGATTGTTAAGAACGTTCATTCAGTGAGTTTTTACTCTATGCAAAATCATCAAATGGACATGAGAAAATAGTGCGGGACTGGCTAAGGTGGAATACCAGCAAGCACGTTTTGTACTGTGTGACTTGCCTTTCTTTGTCGGAAAGAGGAATTTAATTTGTCAAAAAACAAGTGGCATTTTCTGTACAATCGATTGCCAGAACATGAGAATTCCATCAATCACAAGCAACACTATTGGAGTTGGAGAAATTTTCCAAAATCTATTGCAGGCCATGGTTTGGACTCCCAATTGCAGAAAAGTTTGGACAATGAAACCAAAAAATGTTCTGCTTTATTTGCACAACGGGAATTTCCTTGGTGTACTGGAATTGATAGCACACTATGAGCCAATGCTACATGAACATTTGGAAAAAATAGAGAGAAGCCATGAGAGTGGAAGAAAAGTTCATGCTCATTATCCTTCTTGGGCAACCCAAAATGAGTTTATAATAAATATATGTGGGAAACATGTTCTGGACACCATTCTGTCTGAAAGGAGGAATGCAATTTATTGCTCTCTGTTATGTGATGCCACACCAGATATTTCACATACAGAACAAAATGTAATTGTTTTAAGGTATGTGCATAGAAATTCAGAGATGGAAATTGGGTTATTCAAGAAAGGTTTATTGAGGTTTTTTATTTTCACTAAAAGACCGGTGAAGAGATAGCAGAAAAGCTTTTATTGAGACTGGCTGAGCATGGAATAAACCTTGATGATTGCAGAGGTCAAGGATTTGACAATGGTGCAAATATGTCGGGGAAAAACAAAGGAGTTAGAGCACACATACAAAAGAAGTTTCCAAAAGCTGTATTTTGTCCCTTTTCTTCCCATTCTTTAAACCTTGTTGGTGTACATAACTACTTATAAAGGACCCTATCTGGGAAGGGTTAATTTATTACTTAAACACTACTGCCTGTACGGCTGCTAACCACTCTTGTCCCAGACTAATAAAACATAACTTTTACTTAATCATGTTAAAACACAAGTGAAATAATAAATTGTGAGCTACCTATAGGGTTAAAAACACTGAGCACATGAGACTTGCTGTATATTAAGGGTCACTAAGGTGTATGGATTGGCGGGAGTGCACTAACACCGGTCAACCACACACCAGAAACCCTGCTGTGTTCCCACTGCGCATCGGGTCATTCTGGACCTTCCCCCATAAGTGACGCCACAAACCTGTCATTGCAATATTAGTAGCAATGATAGGTTACAATTAACCAGCCTGATCCAAACCTGTTTAGGATTGGTGCTTCCTCCCACAGGAAGTGATAGATGAGAGGTTAAATTCCTCCACCAGCGGTAGGTATTCAAGTCTGCCCGATACCCCTGATGAAGCCAGAATAGCTGGCGAAACATGTTGGGGGGCGGAATTTAGGTTTTAATCTGCTGACCACATTGAGTTTTTGCAGTGATCTGTGTGCCTGATATATCAACATATGCTGCCATTAGGCCTGTTAAATCTTGGTGTTTAAACCCCAGACACGGGGGCCAAGTAGTTATCAGACACAGTTGGAATCTGTTTATACAGCAGGGTTTCTGGTGTGTGGTTGAGCGGTGTTAGTGCACTCCCGCCAATCCATACACCTTAGTGACCCTTTATATACAGCAAGTCTCATGTGCTCAGTGTTTTTAACCCTATAGGTAGCTCACAATTTATTATTTCACTCGTGTTTTAACATGATTAAGTAAAAGTTATGTTTTATTAGTCTGGGACAAGAGTGGTTAGCAGCCATACAGGCAGTTGTTGGTGTACATGCCACATCCTGCTGCCCTGATGTGATTACGTTTTTTGGATGTGTCAATCGTTTATATGTACTGTTTAGTGGAAGTCCACAAAGGTGGAAAATATTGAAGGATCAAATTGGAAGTTCACTGCATGCCTTGAGTGACACCAGATGGAGTGCTAGAGTGGAAGCTGTTTGCCCAGTTTCTTTAAGACTTCCAGGCATCATTGAAGCCCTAGAAAAAGTAATTTCATCCCAAAGACTTTCAAGTGAGGCTCATTCTGAAGCGATGGGACTGAAAGATAATTTTTTATCTTTTAAGGCTATGATACTTGCAACATTCTGGTTAAAAGTTCTGCAGAGTTTTGAAGAGAGAAACAAGATTCTTCAAGCCAGATCTATTTCAATGGATATCGGAAGAGAAAATATTAAATCCCTTTCCCTGGAAATGCAGGCACTCCGTGATAGGTGGACAGATCTACTTTCTGAGGCAAAACTCGTGGCAGAAGAAATGGGGATACCGAAGATCCTGAAAGCACCAAGGCGGCTGAATAGGTCAAGAAAGCAGCAGCCAGATGTATGTATTGAACCAGAAGAAGTTGAAATGGAATTCAAGATCAACGTTTTCTTTGTGGCACTTGATTCTATAGTTAGTGAGTTGAACCAGGGGTTTCATTCAATGGAAAAGGTTTGCTGCCTGTTTACTCCCATTTTGAAATTAAGAACCCTTTCAGATGCGGAATTTGTAAGCTCCACAGAAAACCTAATCTCTTACTACTCTGACGATCTCTCAAGCTCTCTAGTAGGCGAACTTCAGCATCTTCGCAAGGTATATGATGCCACATTTACAAGAGACTTAGCCCCTCTTGACTTGTTGAACTCCATACATAAATTACAGCTTGAAGGAATATTTGGAGAAATATCTATTGCTCTCAGAATTTTCACCACAATTCCATTCTCTGTTGCTGAAGGAGAGAGAGCATTTAGCAAGCTATCTTTAATTAAAAACTATCTGCGGTCAACAATGAGTGAGCAACGTCTGAATAGTCTTGCACTTCTCTCCATTTGAGTTTTAAGGATTTGATTGAAGACTTTGCAAGCCTAAAACTGAGGAGATGGTCAACTCACCACAGTTCAATATTTAACACATTTATTGTATTTATACATATTTATAGATACTGTGTGAAATGTTGTGTTTGTGGTTTTATTTATACAATTAAAAAGTTTGCAACTGGTTGGATTAAAAGGAACACTACATTTTGACCAAAGCATTAAACTAAAGGGCGCTTTTTTTGTCCTAGATGATGGGGAAGATGGCTAGGGGAGGCATGGAAAAAAATATGTAGTTGGTGTAGGGTCCTTCTCAAAAGAGTACCTTGTGTATTGTAGTTTTGTTTATTTCTTAGATGATTTGTTAGGGGAGATATAACAAAGGGTAAAACAGTAAACCTTGTGCTTTTAAGGTGTTTTTTCTTAAATGTGCCAGGGGAAGATTGCTAGGGCAGATTAGAACAGGTAGTGTAGTTAGTGTTAGTGTAGGGTCCTGCTTAAAAGAGTCTACCTTGTCGTGGTAGCAGGCTTCATATTATTTGGTCAAAAAATAATTCCTTACTGAAATCACTGATTATCACTTTTTACTGTCTTTGTAGTAAAAAAATAATGAAATTGGGTGTGGGTCCTTAGGGGTGGAGGGGGGGCCGGGAGGCAGAGTCAGGACAGATTCTAAAGGGACGGAGTAGGATGGGGGGCCCAGGCCTTGAGCTGTGTAAGGGGCCCCAAAATTTCTGATGGCGGCCCTGGCTGTTAACCCTTGCTGTGTTGCAGGAAAAAATGGTTTAAAATGGAAACTCTGCAAAATAAAATGATTTTTTAAAATTTCACCCTATTTTGCTCTAATTCCTGTGGAACAGCTAAGGGTTTAACACATTTAGTAAAATCATTTTGAATCATTTGAGGGGTATAGTGTCTAAAATGGGGTTATTTATGTTTTGGTTTTTTTTTTATAATTTTATCAGCACCAGGGTCGTAGCTAAAGGCTCATGGGCCCTGGTGCAAGAGTTCAGCTTGGGCCTCCCTTCCCTCAAACCTTTGTGCTGCATGAGGCAAAAATTGAAACTGCACCCCCCCTCCTCCATACCAAATTCTTAGCCTAACCCCTTCTGTCCAGCCAGAGGTGTAAATTGCATACACTTTCTATAATACCAGTGTCCTCTTATGTGGCACAAGGGTCTTTGGGCCCCTCAGGCTCCTGGGCCCGGTAGCGACTGCTACCTCTGCACCCCCTATAGCTACGCCCCTGAGCAGCACTATAGCTACTTTCACACTTGCGGCAGAGTGATCCGGCAAGCAATTCCGTCACCGGAACTGCTTGCCGCATCCGTCAAAACGTATGCCAACTGATGGCTTTTGTAAGACTGATCAAAATCTTGATCCGTCTTACAAATGCATTGAAATGCCGGATTCGGCTTTACGGTGTCATCTAGAAAAACGTATCCGGCATTAATTTTTTTGCCTTTTTATTTAATCTGCGCATGCGTAGACCGGAAGGATGGATCTGGCATTCCGGTATTTTAAATGCTGGATCCGGCACTAATACAGTCCTATGGAAAAAAATGCCGGATCCGGCATTCAGGCAAGAGTTCAGTTTTTTTGGCCAGAGATAAAACCGTAGCATGCTGCGGTTTTATCTCTGTCCTGATCAGTCAAAAAAGACTGAACTGAAGACATCCTGATGCATCCTGAATGGATTACTCTCCATTCAAAATGCATGGGGATATACCTGATCAGTTTATTTCCAGTATAGAGCCCCTAGGATGGAACTCTATGCCGGAAAAGAAAAACGCAAGTTTGAAAGTGCCCTATGCCTGTTTAAGTGTGCAATGGGGCCTGAAATATTTTTAAGGAAGATTTGTGCCCTGAGAGAAACTGGGTGCATCTTTCCTTTTGGGCCCTGCCATGTGTTCTGACACAGGAATAGGCCATAGCCGTTTTTGCGGTCTGCAAATTGCGTATCTGTCCAATATGTGTATCCGCATTTTGCGGAACGGAACATCCTGCCCTCTGTAGAAATGTCCGCAAAAATTAAACATATGGAAATATATAGCTGATGATTTTTGTATAGTATGTGTATATACAGTATGTGACATATTGCATGTTATTTTAATCACCAATTTTTGCGTTTTTAGTAAATATATATGCAAATTGTATAGGTCTAATTTTACCACCTAAATAAAGTACAATATGTGAGGAAAAAACTATGTCAAAATTATGCCTCATTCACACAGTCAGTGTTCGGTCAGTGATTTCCATCAGTGATTTTGAGCCAAAACCTGGTGCGGCTCTAAACACAGAACAGGAGCAGATCTTTCCCTTATACCTTATGTCTGTGCAGTCTCCATTTCTGGTTTTTGCTCAAAATCGCTGATTGAAAACAACGACCAAACACTGACGTGTGAATAAGGTATTACTTGGATGTGCAATACCTTTAATGAGTTTAATGAGTTATTCTTTGATAAAGTCACACATACTAGATTCCTAAAGTCTGACTTGGTCATTGAAGGCGTTTTCTCACTTTGGCAAATGGCATCTATCATGTAGACAAAGTTAGTACAAGGCTCTTACTAATGTATTGTGATTGTCCATATTGCCTCCTTTGCTGGCTGGATTCATTTTTTCATCACATTATACATTACTTATTTCCATGATTACGACCACCCTGCAATCCAGCAGTGGTGGTCATGCTTGCATACAATAGGAAAAAGTCCTGGACTATGCATGCACCCATGGTCCCAGGCACAAGACAGGCTGCTGCTTTTTTCCTACAATGTGTAAGCTTGCATCCTTGAAGTATATCACCCCGACATAAATTTGCAGTGGGCCTTACTACTAGGGTTGCCACCTTTACCAACAAGAAATACCGGGCAAGTTAAGCCACAAGGGGGGGTTTGGTTGTGGGGGCGTAGCTTAATACAGGGTGTGAAGTCGCTGTCATACTGTGGCTCCCCAGGAATATTAAAGCCCCTATTCGCGCCCCCAGTAATAGTAATGCACCCAGTAATAGTAATGCCCCCTCAGTAATAGTAATGCCCCCATTAGTGTGCCTCAGTAAGAGCAATGGCCCTATTAGTGTGCCCCAGAATGAATAATGCCCCGTTATTAGTGTCCCCCAATAAGAATAATGCCCCCAGTAAGAGTAATGCCCCCATTAGTGCCACCCATTAGTGACCCCTAGTTAGGGTAATGTGGCCCTAATCCCCCGGGAACCGTCACTTGGGGCCGTCACACTGACTTTAGAGTGTTGTGTGAGAGTCCGGCAGCTTTCCTGGGCCTGGTAACGGAGACCGGGGGAGAGGTGAGGTGTCGTGATAGGAAAGGAGCGCAGCAGAAGAGCCGGGGACGGGAGGAGCGCAGGCCCACGGCTCGTCTCATTGTTATCCGGCCTGATCTGGGAGTGAGAGCGGCTCAGTCCCGGCGCGGCCGCCAAGGGTTTGCTGCTCTCCTTCAGCAGCGTCTTCATGCTCCTGCTCCTGACCACCCGCAGCCCCCAACTCTCCGGATTTCAATCCATCCTGACCGGCGGCCTCATCCTAATCAGGTTCGAGCCGGTCGCTCACTCACCGCCAGCTGTCAGGACCGCGAGCGAGCAAGTTAGACAGTCTGTACTGCAGTTTGAAATGAATCCTGTGTCCAGGTCTGAGAAAGGCTTGTACCCGGACACAGGATTACAAACCCGGACTGTCCGGGTCAATCCCATACGGGTGGCAATCCTACTTACTACTGTAGTAATGTAATACATAAAGCTGGGTATTTATCCAAACTGATGTTTCCTATTCCAGTCATGATCTCCTGTGTGCAGGAGTGAGATGTGTCTAATTTATTAAAAGGGGTTGTCAGCTTTTTTTAAATTGATGATCTATGCCAGGGATTGCCAACCTGTGGCTCTCCAGCTGTTGTAAAGCTACAATTCCCACTAAGCGCTGCTGTAGGCAGTCTGGGGGTTGTAGTTTTATAACAGCTGGAGAGCCACAGGTTGGTCATCCCTGATCTATGCCATTTGGTCCATCTGAAGCTTGTCGTTACATCCCCCACACACACATTTTTTAATGGCATCTAGACTGTTTTCTTGTTTTATGCTTGTGTGATTTATGTTTGTTATTGGTGTTTTTACATTGTATTGCTTTCATAGGCCGGCATCAGCACCCAGCAAACCCTATGAACATAAAGGGGATATCCCCAAGCATTATCAGTATGCTTGGGGACACCCAGTGTATTTAAGTCTAATTTAGCCTCTATTTCTGAAATTATTCTGCCAGGCTTTGAACTCACAACCTTCTACATTAGAGGCAAGAACCTTAACCACTGAGCAATGAAGCTCAATGCTAAACTATGCTAGAAAAACCTCATAGTAGTTTCTCATGCATTAGGTATTCTTATACATATATTTTTTTAGTAATTGTAAAAAAATCTATGGTACAAAATACATGTGCAATTACAAAAAATAATAATAATAATAAAAAAAAAAAAAATATATATATATATATATATATATATACATATATACAAACCAGATTCCCAAAAAGTTGGGACAAGTAGCAATAAGAGGCTGGAAAAAGTAAATTTGAGCATAACGAAGAGCTGGAAGACCAATTAACACTAATTAGGTCAATTGGCAAAATGATTGGGTATAAAAAGAGCTTCTCAGAGTGGCAGTGTCTCTCAGAAGCCAAGATGGGTAGAGGATCACCAATTCCCACAATGTTGCACATAAAGATAGTGGAGCAATATCAGAAAGGTGTTACCCAGTGAAAAATTGCAAAGACTTTGCGTCTATCATCATCAACTGTGCATAACATCATCCGAAGATTCAGAGAATCTGGAACAATCTCTGTGCGTAAGGGTCAAGGCCGTAAAACCATACTGGATGCCCGTGATCTCCGGGCCCTTAAACGACACTGCACCACAAACAGGAATGCTACTGTAAAGGAAATCACAGAATGGGCTCAGGAATACTTCCAGAAACCATTGTCAGTGAACACAATCCACCGTGCCATCCGCCGTTGCCAGCTAAAACTCTACAGTGCAAAGAAGAAGCCATTTCTAAGCAAGATCCACAAGCTCAGGCGTTTTCACTGGGCCAGGGATCATTTAAAATGGAGTGTGGCAAAATGGAAGACTTTTCTGTGGTCAGACGAGTCACGATTCAAAGTTCTTTTTGGAAATCTGGGACGCCATGTCATCCGGACCAAAGAGGACAAGGACAACCCAAGTTGTTATCAACGCTCAGTTCAGAAGCCTGCATCTCTGATGGTATAGGGTTGCATGAATGCGTGTGGCATGGGCAGCTTGCATGTCTGGAAAGGCACCATCAATGCAGAAAAATATATTCAGGTTCTAGAACAACATATGCTCCCATCCAGACGTCATCTCTTTCAGGGAAGACCCTGCATTTTTCAACAAGATAATGCCAGACCACATTCTGCATCAATCACAACATCATGGCTGCGTAGGAGAAGGATCCGGGTACTGAAATGGCCACTCTGCAGTCCAGATCTTTCACCTATAGAGAACAATTGGCGCATCATAAAGAGGAAGGTGCAACAAAGAAGGCCCAAGACGATTGAACAGTTAGAGGCCTGTATTAGACAAGAATGGGAGAGCATTCCTATTTCTAAACTTGAGAAACTGGTCTCCTCGGTCCCCAGACATCTGTTGAGTGTTGTAAGAAGAAGGGGAGATGCCACACAGTGGTGAAAATGTCCTTGTCCCAACTTTTTGGGGATTTGTTGACACAATGAAATTCAGATTCAACATAGTTTTCCCTTAAAATTGTACATTTTCTCAATTTAAACTTTTGTTCCGTGATTTATGTTCTATTCTGAATAAAATATTATAAGTTGGCACCTCCACATCATTGCATTCAGTTTTTATTCACGATTTGTATAGTGTCCCAACTTTTTGGGAATCCGGTTTGTATATAAAATCATACTTCTGATATATATGAATGCATATTATGTGGGAAACTACTACTGAGGTTTTTAGCCATAATATATGTACAGCAGGTTGACATAAACCTCTATAGCCCAGTGGTTAAGGTTTCTTGACTTTAATGTAGAAGGCTGTGAGTTTGAATCCCAGCATAATCATTTTAAAAATAGAGGCTAAATAGACACACCAACCTTTTTAATTTGTATAAGTCAGTTGTTTCAGTCCGCATCCGAGCCGCCGTTTTAGCGGCTCGGATGCGGACCCATTCACTTCAATGGGGCCGCAAAAGATGCGGACAGCACTCCGTGTGCTGTCCGCATCCGTTGCTCAGTTCTGTGGCTCCGCTTAAAAAATATAACATGTCCTATTCTTGTCCGCACTTTGCGGACAAGAATAGACATTTATATTGAAGGCTGTCCGTGCCGTTCTGCAAATTGCGGAACGCGCACGGACGCCATCCGTGTTTTGCGGACCGCAAAACACACCATGGTCGTGTGCATGAGGCCTATTATGTTTTGTTGGGAAAGGTGGCAACCCTAACAGAACCCCTGCTCCCTGGTGACCCCGATAACTTTTTTTATAGTTATGTCTACAGAGATGTGTGGGGGCTCATTTGAGGGAAATCTGTATTTTTTTACAATACCATTTTGGTGTGTGTGACTTGATCACTTTTTATTTAATTTTCTTGGCAGATAAAGTGATGGAAAAAATGGCAAAACAGACTTTTATTTTATTCTGTTACATCCTTTACCATATGGGCTAACCTTTTTTATATTTTATTAGTATGGGTGTTTCCGCATGCGACGATGCCCATAATTTTATCCTTTTTTTGTTCATTTTTGGGGCCCACATGAATCTGGAGCCGGCCCTGCTCCATTTGTTCACAGATGTCACAGCTGGTGGCTAGGAGGATCTTGTCCTGCTTGTTTTTTGATGTCACACAGAATGACCACATGCTCATCGCAGCTACGATGGTTCCTTACTGAGGACAAGGTCCTCTAACTGGTTCTTTTTTTAATAAGGCCTCATGCACATGAACGTATTTGCTTTCCTTGTCCGTTTAGATTTTTTTTTTTTGCAGACTGTATATGGAACCATTCATTTCATTGGGTCCTCAAAAAAAACGGATGTTACTCCATGTGCATTCCATTTCCATATGTCTATATTTCCGTTCCGCCAAAAAATAGAACATGTCCTATTATTGTTCGTCTAACAGACAAGGATAGTACTGTTCTATTAGGGGCCAGATGTTCTGTTCCGCAAAATACGGAATGCACACGGATGTCATCCGTATTTTTGCAGACCACAAAATACATACAGTCGTGTGCATGAGGCCTAAGGCTACTTTCACACTCTTGTTTTGGGCGGATCTGTCATGGATCTGCAAAAAACGGATCCATTCCAATAATACAACAGCATGCGTCCGTCATGAACAGCATGCGTCCGTTTGTATTATCTGTAACATAGCCAAGACGGATCCGTCATGAACTCCATTGAAAGTCAATGGGAGACGGATCTGTTTTCTATTGTGCCAGATTGTGTCAGAGAAAACGGGATCCATCTTCATAGACTTACATTGTGTGCCAGGACGGATCCGTTTGACTCAGTTTCGTCAAGCGGACAGCA
The DNA here is from genome assembly GCF_014858855.1 of Bufo gargarizans. Lineage (NCBI taxonomy): Eukaryota > Metazoa > Chordata > Amphibia > Anura > Bufonidae > Bufo > Bufo gargarizans. The sequence goes on along the minus strand of NC_058082.1, from coordinate 209,199,263 downwards.
AAACGCTGCAGGCAGTGTTTTGGTGTCCGCCTCCAGAGCGGAATGGAGACTGATCGGAGGCAAACTGATGCATTCTGAGTGGATATTTTTCCATTCAGAATGCATTAGGGCAAAACTGATCCGTTTTGGACCGCTTGTGACTGAGAGCTAATGACGGATCTCACAAGCGGAAAGCCAAAACGTGAGTGTGAAAGTAGCCTAAATCTGTGGCCAACTATTTTTTCAGTTTAGTGTCTAATTTATTTACGTATATATAATGGTTGTTGGGTACATATGACCAGGAAGAGATGTAGTACTGATATCTCGACAGTCTTAGGCCAGTATTATGCCTCATTCACACACCAGTGTTTTGGTCAGTGATTTCCATCAGTGATTTTGAGCCCAAACCAGGTGCGGCTCTAAACACAGAACAGGAGCAGATCTTTCCATTAGACCTTATGTCTGTGGAGGCTCCAATCCTGGGTTTGGTTCACAATTACTGATGGAAATCACTAACCAAAACACTGACGGGTGAATGAGGCTTCATACTAGCAGATCAGGCAGGCGATTTTTGGGAGGAAAGCATTCCTTCCTGGCAATCGCCTGATTGTCAGTGGAGGAGACGGCTGCTATGACATGCAGTGATCTCCTCCACAGTACAGATTTGATGTTTGCCAGCAGCAGATCGTGATTAGGCAACACAATCTGCCTCCGGGAAATTATGATTTTTTAAAGCATGTTGAAACATTACAATTGCAACGCCCTTGCGCCAGCATCTGGGGTATCCCTTGCCCCTTAAGAGGTTTTTACGATATATGTGCCTCTGATTGAGCAAGTTGTCGTGACGCCAGTTGCAGTTAAGCAATGAGGACATGGAGTCCCCTTTAAGATGGAATAAGTGTTAGTACCCAGGTGTAGGATTGCCAGAGTGGTGTAGAGTGGTCTACAATCTCTCTGAAGGTGTTGTATGCAGGTGTCACGGTGCTCCTACCTGGATATCCTTGGATCCCAGACCTGGTTGGACGAAGCAGTGCAAAAAGGGTGATTAACTTGGATGATGAAGGAATAATTGAGTCCAGACTGGTAGTAACATTAAACACAGCTTTACTTGGCATAAACTTGCATCAAGGAACAATCTTCCAAATTGTATCTTGGTCATCAGCAGATCTTGGCATGTTGTTCTGGCAGGCAAACACTATCAGCACTACTACATCTGTACTCTCTCAGCTCTGCTATATTGGCTGGCTTAAATAGGAAACTTCTCCTCTTCTGCTGGAACTGTATCTTAGCTATCTTTAGTCTGTCTCTTACTTTAATCCTAGGAACTTTTTCCTGGCTTTAAGCTCACTTAGCTTGGCTTAAGGCAACGCAAGCCCAGGAGGGGACATGCAACCATGTAGAACTCACAGACAGGGCCTGCGGGCCCAGCAGAGCAGACCGAGCTCTGCTGGTCGACACACGGCCTTCCCCTTCCAGGGGCTGCTGTCAACTCTATCCTAAATAACGAACTAACTCCTCCCTCTCTAGAGAGGGGCATAGAATGGAAGAAGGGTTCCATTCTATCTAGCACAGCTCTGCCAGATTGATGTCACCTGCTGGTGAACCAGGCACATTACGCTTTAACATTAATTTGAAAGGAAATATAAATATACACTTTGCATGAAATGGCAATAAATATAGGAGATGGCACATGAAGCACCAATTAAGATAGTGGGGTCCAGACAAAGGTGGTTATGCCACTCTGGAGTATTACACAATCGCCTGACGAATGAACTTTTGCTCGTTCATAGGTTAATCAGCGGCAGTATTAAACAGTCAGATAATCTCTAACGAGCGTTCCTGCGAACACTCGTTATCGATGATCTGGCCGACCATCGTCGAGTGTAACATGGGCCTTAGGCTCACTGAGGAAACTATTAGCTCACTGGTAGAACACATATCTGCTCAACTTTGGTAATATGTGTTGTGTAATAGGAAGCAAATCTCAGGAACCATGATGTGCACTCTCTCTCATGTGCTTAAGTTGTGTCATTGTAACGATGACCTGAAGCCCAAAAGAAGGCAATCAGAATTTGAGTATAAAGGCTTTGTCTCACATAAAGAACCACTGTCCATCATCTCTTTGTTGTCACTGACCGCTGCTTCAGCAGTGTCCCGATGCTTGGCGTGTGTGCCGTGTTGCTATGCAACAGGCATGCACTGATCACAATACCATTTGATCTTGGTGGTGTGTTTAAGCAGGCAAGGTCCTTCAGGCTATTGTCTGAGAACCGGCAAAGCAATGGTTAACTTTCCTAGTTCTGAGCTATATTATTATTATGCAGCTGTTTCTGAAGAGCACATTAAGATTTACTATATATACCCAGCTAGCTTTCCCATTAACCTTAGTGTCACTGCATAATTCAAAGAGCAGGTCCTGCAGAATACTCAGCTGTGCTGTTCCTGAACTACAGACACAGCTCCTCTGTTCCCTTATTACATACTCAGCTCAACTGTTCCTACCATATATTCAACTCTTGCCTCCATTCTTTATCATGTTCCTGTGCTGTGATCACACTCCAATTTCACTGTCCACATCTGGCCTTGTTCCTATCATTGGTGCTGGATGCTATTCAGTGGACTAGGACCTGGGATCTACTGTACCTGAAGTAAAGTCTCTTAGACTCCACACTTCAGAGCCAAAGCAGTTGTGACCTTTAGGTTCCACTATCTTGTCAAGGGAACCATATCACTGTTTTGAAGACATCCAGATACTAGTCCACTGTTGGGATCCCTTTGTAGGCTGTGTACCGGGGTGGGCTCCCCAGGATACAGTGAAGTCACGAATGAGGAAAGCAACTTCAACACCAGCTTTTGTCAAAACAGTATTTTACTTAAACGTGTGTCACGGATGCGGTGTGGGTGGGAAACTCCACACCGAGCACAGGAGGAAAGGGGATAGGAACTAGGCCTGGAAACTTGGGTAAAGGAGAAGGTCACCTCATAGAACAACCCTAATCCAAGTCGTGACTAACTATCAGTATGAACTGACCTCGATGGTAGGAAAGTTCATACACAGGAACCTAGAGCGCTAACAGACCCTGTAGGGCTCTGGTATAGTGACAGGACTTGAGACAACCTATTCCTCCACCAGAAGGATGAACAGGAGTCTCCCTCAGGCCTCGATACAAAAGACAAATAGGGAAGGCGACACTTAACTTCGAGTGGAGCAAAGGCAGTGCCAGGAACTCAACCGAGATCCAACAACCAGCTAGCCCAGAGTCCAGAAACTGAGGCTATATACCTCACCCCCAAAAGGGGTAAGCAGTAAAAAAAAGGGGAAATTAAATGACCAAACCAACAACACCTGCCAGAGGTGTGGTCATTACCAAAACAAGTGCAGAGAACTGAAGAAAATTCAGACCATTCTCGGTGGCGCTGGTGCAGGAAGAACTCATTACTCAGAGGGTACTAATAAAGGTAATCTTTTTATTAAAGACGGTCTACGCGTTTCGGGGGCAGAACATCCCCCTTCATCAGGACAATAAAAATTATTATTACATTTAAAACAAGGTGCTTCCAGTTGTTTTATGCACTCAGTTTGAGCGCAATGTGTGCAAGTCACATGGGTGGGGAGGAGGTTGGGGGCGTGAGCGTTTGTCCGGTCGCTAGGATACCAAACACTCCCCCAGGGTCAGGTGGCCTATCATTTTGCCTTGTGGGCTGTGCTATTTTTCTGTTCTACTCCTCCTAGTGACGTGCCGTGGGCGGTAGTTTCCCTGATTGGTCCAGCATCTGGAGGACGTCACTGGGGCGGTACCTAGATGACGCGGTGGATCCGGCCTATCGGTTGGTGGTGTCAGTGGGCCGGTCTTTCGGTGAGGCATCTGGATGACATCAGGGGCAGTACTTGGATGACGCGGTAGATCCGGCCTATCGCTGATATAGGTGGGCCGGTCTTACAGTGATGCAATGGCTCTCAGTGTTGTCCCTTATTGGACAGGCCTCTGGATTACGGTTTTAGAGGCGGGGTTGAGTTCTCGCTTCTGATAGGTCTTATTATTCTGGGCATGCGCTGTGTGGTCACGTGAATTTTCTCTTTTTTGGTCAGGTGACTGTTGTATATTCCTACTCCTACTGTCATCGGGGGTAAACAGAGCAGGTATGTATATTGACAGGTCGCTGTCTGGAATACTTCTGTCATGCAGCCTATTCGTGCACAGGGGTGTCCGGTCGGGACTAGAGGGGCAGGTCTAGATGCAGGGATTGCAGAAATGCTATACTTATCTGAAAGACGTGCCGCATTATTGTGTATGGTAGCTGGTGCTTGTTATTGATGGTGAGATCGGTAGAGAGACTGAAAATCTTTGGATTTAAAAATATATATTTATATATATATATATATATATATATATATGTGTGTTTACCGGTCTGGGCAATCAATAGAGGTAAAAAATGATGAATTATAAGCAAAGGTCCGTGGTAGTCTACAAATATATATATAAGGATAAAAATGCATAGAATGGTGTCTCTCTCTGTGTATAGGTATATGTACATCTTTATTTATATAGCGTGGTTATGTTTTTGTTTCTGGTCTAGTTTTTTGCCATTGTGTGGATCCTCAATTATTTTTGTTCCATAGTCACAGCTTGTGTTATGGGTTACAGGATGGTCTCGCTTATCTCATTGAGCCCATGTGGGGGTCAGGGTGTCTAGTTGGTAGATCCACTATACCTCTCTTCTCTGGAGGCTGCTGAATCTATTGTAAGGGTTGTCTGGGATGTAATCTATGGGTGTGATTTTTAGTGTATGTTTGTTTTTTTCTGGTGTTGTGGCACAGTGTCGTGAGATGCTGTGTTTTGGGCATAGTTTTTGTATGTTGTGTCTGAGTTGGTTGACTCTACAATGTAGCTCTTGTGTTGTCCGCCCCACATACTGAAGTCCGCATTTACATTCTATAAGGTATATTACATAACTGCAACAAATACAAAAAACACCTATTGCTGTAGCACAAAAATATAAAGAGGCTCATACCCCTCACCCTGATAACACCAACAATTTGCCGACAAATGGACAATATGCAATGCTCCCCCATACTACACCTAAAAAGACTACACAAACAACAAAGGATATATTAGAATCATCACACATATATAGCCCACAAATGGCCTACAATATAGAAAACAGCCCGTACTGCTCTACCAAGAAAAAAGATTTAGATACGTCAACAGATGAATTTTTAGAAAGATACAGAGTCTTGAAATCCAAGTATCTAGATTACAAAAGGAAAAATGTAACAAGAAGAGACCAGGACATAGTTACATCATCACCACTGATAACACTTAGTCCCTCAAAGAATACACATCAAACTAAAACTAGCTATCTCCCATAAGTATGAAAATAGGAGAAAAAATAGGAATGACCCAACCATCCTGGAATCACACCCAAGACAGTAACATTAACATGTCTATCTTAACAACTCATCAAACCTCCATCTTAGAAGATCGAATAGATAGTACACCTCTAAATACCATAGACAACACTGCGGCAGGTACATCAGCCCTGGTTCCTTTTTTAGACCGTGCAAAACCATCACGACACCCATGTATCATACCAAACGTGCACAAGGAAACTACAACAACAAAAAACCCCAACAAAACAGTCACCCCACAGATAACGGAATTTTTCAAGCCCACCCCCGGGAAGAGAAAATTCGAACCCGAGGGTGCAGGGGAGGACAACACCAGAAAAATAAAACTAGTATAAAAAACAAAAAAGGAAAGAAAAACAGTGACCATATATCAACAGTAAAAATCTTCAATTTATCATCATACCAAACCGCGAAACAAGAAGATACCCTTTTGCAAAAAGGATTGTCCTTCTGTCCACTCCACAATTATGACCCCTTCCAACTATATTTGGATATACAGAAATTTAGAAAAAACCTGACCATTAAAAGATTTTTCGAACACGAAAACAATAAGAAAACAGACAATACGGTATGTGAAGATGTAGAAGAGATAGAAATATATAAACACCAGCAAGTACATCCAAAATCCAGTTTCTTCCCAGTACATAGAAAAGGACACTTCATACCCACCTTCTTCGATTTAATAGCAGCAGACTTGAAAAAATCCCCCCCAAAAAATGAGCAACAAAAAAGACCATTCACCAGCGGAAACCTAACACACTGCGAAGTACACGCTATGAAAACTCTAAAAAATAATGAGAGTATAATAATACGCCTGGCAGACAAGGGAGGGGGTATAGTGATTCAAAATATATATCTTTATCATCTGGGAAGGGGACGAACAATCTGCACTAAGCTTCTGTGACTACCTAAATAGGACAAGCTGGGGAATATCCTTCACCCCTAACTACAACAGAAACACAATAGACTTCCTAGACATCTCCATCACCACTAAAAACAATACCCTTATAACTAAAACATATTTCAAACAAGTAGACACTAACAGCTACAAAAAAGTTTCCACCACAAAAAATGGCTCCATAACATCCCCTACAGTCAATACAAACGTATAAGACAAAACTGCACAGAGGACACTGATTTTATACAAGAAGCCAAAATCATTCAGAAAATATTTACCGATAAAGACTACCCAAAGAGAATAATAAAAAATACCTATCAAAAGAGCAGGAAAACAACACAAAGAGAGTGCCTAACAAACACCAAACGAGAAAAAAAGACAGGAACAGAAAAATATCCTAAACACCTAAATTTGATCACACAGTACAATACCTCAAATAAAGCCATTCAAGACATCCTGACCAAACACTGGCACATTCTAAAAAGTGACCCTTACCTTGAAAAATACCTCCCAACAAAACCTGCTGTCATCTACAGAAGAGCTAAGGAAGTTCAAGACGAAAAGCTACAGGATTAATGATGGCAATGATCTTATATGGACCAATACATTTTGGACCCAACTTCCAAGAAGGTACCTTCAACTTAATGTTTCTTGTGGACAGCCACACAGAATCACCCACTCTTAGGTCCGGACCATTCATACATTTCCTGCCAGCCACTAGTTTATACTTGTTGCTCAAATTCTTCAAATTATTTTGAATTTTTTGCCATATTGATGACAATGATGACGAAAAATGTTCTTCCTCAGGGATACCAGAAGTATCAGAACCAGAAAATGTGCCAAACTGCGGGTGAAACCTGGGCGAAACCATGGGCATAGGAAGCAAAGGGGGGGCGGGGATCCCCCCCTGGATATAATGCGGGGGAGACAGGTTTGGTCAAATCCCCCCCAGCGGCAGTGTGTGCGGCGGGGGGCAGGCACTGAGATGAGCGCTTCCATTGTGGAAGCGAAGCGCTCATCTACATAGTGATCTGACTGTTTGTATCGCCGTTCTCAGGACAGCGATACAAACAGAAGGCTACGGAGGAGCAGGGTAGGGCGGTGTGTCGGGACACGGGCCGTACAGCGCTGGAGTCGGGACACAGGCCGGAAGAGGCCTGCATCGTATCGCTCCAAAGAGGTAAGTATAAGTGTTAATTATTTTTTTTAACTATATACAATACTTAGTTTTTTTTACTGGCACATAATGGAGGGGGCTCTATTACTGGCACATGATTGGGGGGCTGTTATTACTGGCACATAATGGGGGGCCCGGTTATTACTGGCACATAATAGGGGGGGCCTGGTTATTACTGGCACATAATGGGGGGGCCTGGTTATTACTGGCACATAATGGGGGGGCCTGGTTATTACTGGCACATAATGGGGGGGCCTGGTTATTACTGGCACATAATGGGGGGGGTCCGGTTATTACTGGCACATAATGATGGGGGGGCACTGTTATTAGTGGCACATAATGCGGGGGCCCGGTTATTAGTGGCACATAATGGGGGGGGCCCGGTTATTACTGGCACATAATGGGGGGGGGGCCCGGTTATTACTGGCACATAATGGGGGGGCCCGGTTATTACTGGGGCATAATGGGGGGGCCCGGTTATTACTGGCCCATAATGAGGGAGGCCCGGTTATTACTGGCACATAATGGGGGGCCCGGTTATTACTGGCACATAATGGGGGGGCCCGGTTATTACTGGCACATAATGGGGGGGCCCGGTTATTACTGGCACATAATGGGGGGGGCCCGGTTATTACTGGCACATAATGGGGGGGGCCCGGTTATTACTGGCACATAATGGGGGGGCCTGGTTATTACTGGCACATAATGGGGGGGGGCCCGGTTATTACTGGCACATAATGGGGGGGCCCTGTTATTACTGGCAAATAATGGGGGGGCTCGGTTATTACTGGCACATGATTGGGGGGGCACGGTTATTACTGGCACATAATGAGGGGCCCTGTTATTACTGGCACATGATTGGGGGGCCCCTGTTATTATTGGCACATGATTGGGGGGGCCCTGTTATTACTGGTACATGATTGGGGGGGGGCTGTTATTACTGGCACATGATTGGGGGGGCCCTGTTATTACTGGCATATGATTGGGGGGGTGGTTATTACTGGCACATGATTGGGGGGGCCCTGTTATTACTGGCACATGATTGGGGGGGGCTGTTTTTACTGGCACATGATTGGGGGTAGCCCTGTTATTACTGGCACATGATTGGGGGGGGGGGCCTGTTATTACTGGCACATGATTGGGGGGCCCTGTTATTACTGGCACATGATTGGGGGCCCATGTTATTACTGGCTGATGAGAGGCACTGGGGGGGCTGATGAGAGGCACTGGGGCTGCTGGAGAGGCACTGGGGGCTGCTATGAGGCATGGGGCTCTTATCTGAGGTCTGATTGGGGTTCATTCATATTGGGGTCTGAGCTGAGGTGTGATCTGAGGTCTTATTAACATTGGGGATCTTATTGGGGCTGTTAGCTGAGGTCTGATTAACATTGGGGGTCTAATTGGTGGTCTGACCTGAGGTATAATAAAAAAATATTTTTTTCTTATTGTGCCCACTTCCAGCCCGGAGCCCAGCTGCCCAGAGCATTGATCTGGAGCAGCTTGGAGAAAAAGGCCTCACAGTCTCCCACACCTCTTCTGCCTGGCCAAGCCAGCCAGAACCCCTGAGGCCAAGCCAGCTAGCCTGAGTCTTCAGAACTGTAAGTAAATTATATATAAGGGGAGATAATTGTTTCGGTGGGGGGGAAGGGGGGCCAGAGAAAGTACCCGGAATAACTGAAATATATGCCAAACGTTTGGTTAATTTCTGTGACCTGATAAACAAAGTACTGTTCCTTTTGCATATTATTTTGGTTGTGAGATTTTTCACACAAAACACTTAAAATTTAACGATATAAACAACTCGCAGTTTACTGAATAAGAATATACCCGGCAAGCAAAAATGATTTTTGGGAGTTCCTACACCCATGGGTGAAACCCATATGCCCCAAAAAACGGTGACTCGCCAGTGGACTCCCGACTACGATTGTTTATGGCAAACTCTGCCAAAGACAAAAAGGAAGACCACTCCTCCTGGTTCTCAGATACAAAACATCTCAAGTAAGTCTCCAGACTCTAATTAGTGCGCTCCGTCAGTTGTATCCCCAGTAGAGTACAAAACACTTTCCAGAATCACGTCAGAATGCCATGGAGTTTTACAATGTTGTCAACAAATACTTGTGCAAGTGTTTTAGCATTTAGCCTGGTAAAGCAATAAAGTGCACCATTTTACTAAAGCGATCAAATACCACCAGAATAACTGTCTTTCCTGAAGAGTTCAGTAGATCAGTGATAAAATCCATGGATACATGAGTCCATGGTCTGGACGGGATAGGCAACGGAAGAAAAGATCCGGAAGGCCGAGTATGTGTCACCTTAGCACGTGCACAGTTGGTACAGGCTGACACATAGTCCTTAACACACTTAGGCCACCCCGGCCACCAGAATCTATGAGATATGAGGTCAGCAGTGGATCTGCTTCCAGGGTGTCCCGTAAGAACCATAGAATGATGTTCCTCAAACACCTTGTGACACAATTCCGGTGGCACAAATAGTTTCCCAGAGGGACACGAATCAGGTGCGTCTCCCTGAGCCTCCAACACCTTCACCTCAAGGTCAGGGTAAAGAGCAGATATCACCACACCTTTAGACAGTATGGGACTCGGATTTTCAAAATCATCACCTCCAGGAAAACTACGTGACAAGGCATCCGCTCTCAGAAAACAAGTCGGCAAACTCAGATATAAAAGAGGGTAAATTCTGGATAGTTACAACAGAAAAAGATGTATTAAGACAATTGTCAATGCAATAATCACCCCAATCCAGAATCTGCCTAGCCTGCCCAATCGATAGTTGGATTGTGCTTGCTAAGCCACAGTAAACCTAGAACCACCAATGCAGGGAGACATTCCAACACAAAACACAAGATAAATTCTTGATGAAAGTCACCCACTCTTAATCTAATATCATGCACCACTTAAGACAAACACTACTGAGCAAGAGGTGCAGAATTAATAGCGAATACAGGATTCTTTTTTCTAATACACTTGGTGACAACCAGTGCATACAGACAAATTGACCATCAATCAGGTTCACCCCTGCCCCACTGTCGATAAACACCTCAATCTCACAGTCTTGGACTCTAGCACCACCTCGGCAGTCAGGAGAAATCGGGTACTACCAGTAAAAGACAAATGCACATTTTCTGACTCACTTCTCCTCTCACTCCTCCAAGAGTCAAATGAGAATTAAATGTCTTTTTTCTCTCCTTTTTCATTGCATGTCTGGACATACATTGATAAAATGTGCCCTTTTTCCACAGAATGAACACTCACTCTTCCTATTACCAGTGGATCTAGGGGTAGCTCCCCCTAACTGCACAGGTTCGTCTCCCGACCCAAACCAAGGAATAGCTTCACCCAAAGTGTCAGAGAAAGATGATACGTTATGTAATAGAATGTCCTGAGAGAGTGGGCCCTTCGATCTCTCTCAGGCGTCTATCAATACATACAGCAAGAGACATAGCGGCTTCCAAAGACTCAAGATTCTCATGAAAGGCCAAAGCATCCTTCAGCCTCTCAGATCCCTAACAGAACTGACTACGCAGAGCCGGATCATTCCACTCAGTATCCATAGCCCACCTCCTAAACTCAGAGCAATAGATCTCCGCAGAATGTTCTCCCTGACACAGGCCGCGTAACTTGGTCTCAGCCAGGGAGGTCCGATCCGGGTGATCATAGATGAGACCTAAAGCTCTGAAAAATTCATCCACTGATCGGAGGGACTGTGATCCGGTCAGCAGAGAAAAAGCCCAAGACTGGGCATCCCCTTTAAGCAACAAAATAATCACACTAACCCTCTGACTCTCATCCCCAGATGTGTGGACGTAGCTTAAAGTACAATTTGCATGCTTCCCTGAACATGAAAATCTATCCGGGAGGGCAACTTTAGGTTCAGGACAGACCTGGTAACCACCACTAGGATCAGTCGCCTGTGGTCTCTGAATTTGTGAGACAGTCGTGCAGAGGTCAGCTACCTCCAGAGACAGCCCCTGCAGCTGTCCAGCCAGTGCAGCGATAGCATCCATGGCTGAACTGATACAGACAAACAAAAATGACGTTTATTCGGCGGTTTATAATGTCACGGATGCGGTGTGGGTTGCGAACTCCACACCGAGCACAGGAGGAAAGGGGATAGGAACTAGGCCTGGAAACTAGTGTAAAGGAGAAGGTCACCTCCTAGAACAACCCTAATCCAAGTCCTGGCTAACTATCAGTATGAACTGACCTCGATGGTAGGAAAGTTCATAGACAGGAACCTAGAGCACTAACACACCCCGGAGGGCCCTGGTATAGTGACAGGACTTGAGACAACCTATTCCTCCACCAGAAGGATGAACAAGAGTCTCCCTCAGGCCTCGATACAAAAGACAGGGAAATGCAACAAAAAAAATACAAATAGAGAAGACGATACTTAACTTCACATGGAGCAAAGGCAGCGACAGGAGCTTAACCGAGATCCAACAACCAGCTAGCCCACAGTCCAGAAACTGAAGCTATGAACCTCACCCCCAAAAGGGGTAAGCAGTAATAAATAGGGGAAGTTAAATGACCAAACCAACAACACCTGCCAGAAGTGTGGTCATTACCAAAAGAACACAGATACAAATGATCCACAATGAACCATTCAGATTAACCCACATGTTTCCAATCTCTCTGATCTCCTGGCATCTGTCACGGGAGTGTCCATGACAATGTGGCAATAAGCACAACCACAAATGCTGAGAACATACAATAAATTTACATACACACAGTCTGCAGGCTGAGACCCTTGTGCTGCATAGCGCGACGCCCTTTGATGGAAGCCGGAGGAGAGTGCAGTAATTTTCCTACTGGCGGGCACAACTAAACAGCCATGCCTTACCTGTTATTACCCTAAAAATCAAGAACAACTGTATGGGTGTGTGGTACAGGCTAGCCTGCGGTGCAGCACAACAACTTACAAACTTACAATGCTCTACAGTATTCCCCCTCCCACAACTGGTCTTGTAGCACGTGCCTGAGTATTCCTTCTGAGCAAAACGCCAGTCTGGCTTGAACTTGTGGGTAAGTTTATTAGCTCTCCAGTATGAAAATGTCACTTGAAATTGTGGAGTTCTTGCAATGAACAGCATGCAACACTTGTGGCCTGACTCCAACAGAGACCCTATCTAACTAACTACAGGCCTGGTCTCAATCTCTAGGATCCTAGGTGCCAACGCTGTAAGAGGTGAGTGCACGATCTTACTGATCCGGGTCTGTTCTGCATCCGCTGATGACTACAAACTCAACAAATTCCTCTCCAACAAGCATGCAGTACCAAAGTGTTTGTTGCTTTGCTCCTCAGCTCTCATCAGCATTCCCGGAAACAATCCTCATTCCTCTTGACAGGATCAGGGTCTTGAACATGATCAGCTTCACTTAGCTGCCGTTCTGGTCACTGAAGGATGCTCTCACACCTGGATGTTGACGGTCCTCTGCTCCACACAGTTACTAGGTCTTGGCTTCCTCTAATATATCTGCTCCCTTTCTTCTACAGGCTTTGCAACTCCACCTCTCATGAATATGGAAAATATGGAGTATATTAGCTTTGTTTAGGAAACAGCAGCATCTTGTGGCCAAACAGAAGAATGGTAGTCCAGATCATTTAACTTAGCCTACACAGTGTTCAGACAATAAGAGCTGTTTCCCCATCTCATACCTTTATGAGCCAAAACCGAGCATCAATGGCGTACATAGAGAAGTAAGGGCCCCATAGCAATAATCAAACCAGGCCCCCCACACAGGCCAGAAGGATTTCTGCCTAAATCCCTTTCAATGACCCTTGGGCCATTTTTTCCACTGCTTCATTTCCTAAAAGTTGTTCCTTTAGACGATTGCGTCCTGACCAAGTTTGCACCCCCAGTAGAAGAGGAGATGATCCCAACTGGGCCCCCTTTTGCCCTGGGCCCCATAGCAGTCGCATGGTCTGCCTCTATGGTAGTTACTCCTCTGCCAAACACTGATATGCAATAATGACTTATGATTTCAATGGCCCACATTGAATACTACACTTCTCCTACAGTGGTTACTGTGATGAAAATGCATTGCCAGATATGGCTTTCTCCAGCGAGAACTGTTGATCAGAATTAGGGCTGATGCACACGACCATGGTCCGTCTATGAAACATGGTACATGGACTGACTGCGGCTCCCCTGACCTGAACTGACTGCATCATCGTGTTTTATAATACAGTCAGTTCATATCTGATCGCAGGTTTGTATTATTGATGTGGACAATGTGGCTGACATATGGGCCATGCTTCCTGGACTGAGCATAATTGCGTGAATTAGCCCTTAGAAAGCTAGAGCTACAGTGATCAGCTGATCGTCAGGACATCTTCTATTTCAAGGAGGATTGTCTCACAAACAACATGTCTAATGCTTAAAAACAATCACTCATGATCACTTTAAAGACAGATGTGTTTGAGATGTGGTTAAAGGGGTATTCCAGAATTTTAATATTGATGACCTATCCTCAGGAAGTTAATGGGAGCAGCGCTACAGTTTCCAGCTCTGTCCACTGCACAACAGACAATGCTGTATAGTTCTGGCACCAGAGCTACAGTAGAAGCAGCTAATCGGCAAGGATGTGTGGATGTCGGACCCCCACTGATCAGACATTGATGGCCTAACCTGAGGACAGGTAATCCTGGAATGCACATTTAAACCACAAATGTGACCTGCGTATTTTATTGTACATTTTCTGGTACTATGTAACTTGTCTTGTGAGTTCTGGCCAATAACCTGTCTTATCCACCCAACCTCACACTGAGGGAAGAATAATATAGCTGAATCCCCCACCTTCCTGTCTAGTAGTTATAATATTACTCTTGACTCAGGACCAGGGCTAGGACAAAGTATTTTGGTAACCTGTTCAGATAATAAAACTGCACTCCACCCATAGAATGAATTCTAAATGTTCTTACTTGCTAATAAACAGATTTAAAGGAAACCTGTCATGTTGAACATGGTATCTGAGCTGTGGACAACATGTAACAGAGCAGAAGTAGCTGAGCAGATTGATATATAGTTTTATGGGAAAAGATTTAATTCCTGCTCATTCTGGGCTTTGAAGTCCAGTAGGTGGTCCTATCAGTGACTGACAGCCTTCCCATGACTGTGTATATAGCAAAGCCCCCTCTGCCACAAAAGAAGTATTAGTAAATCATAAATAGTAGATGCAGGCCCCATTACATATTTGGTCTTGTAGATCACAAGATTTAGGTTCCACCTGTGACTTTGGCTTGTTGCTTCTTCAGCCCTTCCACAATAACAGTACCTCTAGCTGCTTCCTTCCTTTACCACTCATTTTGCTGCTACCAACATTATTGTGCCTGTTACAGCTTGATTTCTCGTAATTACTGCTCTTACCGTGATGCCACATTCCCCAAAATACTGTACTGCCAAATGTACCCAGGGATGCAGCAACAAATGTAATCAGAGGCATCAACTTTGGTTCCAAAGCAAACTTCAGGCATCAAAAACTAGACCAGGTCCCAAAGTCGATTTTGACCCCATTTCAGAATCCAAAATTAACAGGGTTCACCAGTCTTGTACAGACACCAGACATACAGACATCCCAGAATGAATACCGATCTCAGGTCAGACTCTGTCCCCCAAATTCAGACCTCAGACCAAACAAAAAAATGACTTACCTCTACTCATTCCTTTTCTGCTCCACATCCTGCTTTGGTCATCATTGCCACTCTGGGTCCTGTAATCTCTGTGTGCTGTTCCACACAATATGTACTGATGCTATATGACACCAGGACCCAGTGCAGCACCAGAATCCAAAATAGAAAAGGACTGGAGGCAGTGGACTTGTGAGTAATGTCAGTCATGCTTACCTGTCATGGATGGTGTAACAGAAAACAAGAAGTTACAAATAAGGATCCGACTGGCTTGATCCGAAACTAAGGAACAAAAGGGTGACCCCAATTTAAGCCCTGAAACTCTCCCTGTCTTCTCAGCCCATGCAAAGATCTCTATGATAGAAAATGTCATGCCCTTGTGCCTCGACTGTATGACACCTGAACACCCTATAATAGTGAGGGGACACGACCACCGGCTCCCTACACTTAATACGGAGGGAGTCAGGGTCACCTAGGATCAAGCCAACAGGAAAACACAAATCAATGAACAGAATTATCTGTAGAAGCATCAGTTGTAGCATCCAGCATGTACACACTCCATGAAGTTGTATAAACCGCAAAGTGATGCAGTATGGGAAGGGATTTAAAGGGATGCAATCAGTGCAACTACATGACAGCTGAGAGAGGCTAACGAGATGACAAAACGAAAGCAAATCAAAAGAACCTCAAGCAGGAGGTTCTGAAGAACGTCTGTCAGAGCTTCTCAGATGTCTGGTGGTGACATTACCGCTCCCTAGGCCTCCTGTACTGATGAGCACCTCCATCACTGATGGAAGCGCTCATTGATTGCAATGTTAAGAAGTTTAACATGAAATGGTGTCCCCCCATCTTTAGGGCCCATTCATTTTCCTAATTAGGCTGATCAGATGGGGACCCATTCATTTCTTTTCTTTTTTATTAATATATTTTATTAATTATAATACAAAAAATTAATATCCATATTACATTTGCAATATTATAAAATCCATGAGTCCGTCAATTTCTAATTTGTAGGAATAATTAACAATAATTTCATACAAAAATCCGTGATTGTAGAGGTAGTAAAAATCAAGTGGAGATCTGACTTACTGGGGGAAAAAGCGGGAATCACCCGGCATCCACAGCCTACGAAAGCGAACACCCGAAGCATCTCACTTAACATAATATTATCTATAACTAAAGGGCAGAGATCAGAGGCCCGCAGCCCAGACGGCCACCAGGCAGCGAGCGCGTACCCTGCGCGCCCTCCCCCAAACATGGGTGAGCACAACCGGCAGGACCAACAGTCATGTGACCAGTCAGCTAATACTCACATACCGTACGTAGCGGGCTTACGCAATCTTTGATCGCAGACATTTCGTAGAACAAACAAGGGGGTCCAGCAGTCTTCTAGCGCAATAGTGGAAGAACCACTCGCATATTTTACTGCCTCATCCCCATATGATTAAAATTAGGTATTAATGCCCTGCTTAACCGTGCCTCACATATATTCACATTAGTATCTCATAGCCGAGGGACTCATATCGAGTATCACTCGACAGTCACCGGCATTTGAAGGAGGTATAAACAAGAACACAGCCAAAAACCGGCTCTGTCCCATTAAGAGAACACCTAGTAGCACCCATACCGCACATGTGTCGTATCCCTGCCCGCAGTCAAACCTCATGTCTGACAGGAAGAGCCACATCTCGGGTCGCGCCCGGTGCCCGGGCCCCCCGAAGTCCCGAGCCCCAGACCCCCGCCCATATACCACACAGTATTATGAATAGATCAAAAATTTTGCCATTGTTTAGTGCCGGGAGATCCCGCCATCCTCCAGCATTCCTGGAGATACTCCAATACTCAAGTGTAGATTCACATTCTTCAACCAGTTACAATTCATATAGAAAAGCCCGGACTAATAGGATCTTACCCATCCCATCCCACAAACCCCCTCCCCCCCCCCCCACCACCTTGCAGCAAAAAAAAAAGTTTGGATTAATTAGCCGTGTCCCAGTCTTTCCAGAGGTTGCCCCACTTTTGGTAGGATCCTCTTTGTTTGTACAAAATCCTCTCGTAGCTTTTCACTTTCTCGACCAAACCCAACCAATTATTACAATCTGGAGCGGAAGAGCAAAACCATAGTCTAGAAATAAGGAGCCTAGCCAAAAATATCACCTTGATCAGCAATTGCCGTTTTATAGGCTGACAGTTAACCTCTGATAAGTCTCCCAGAACCCATATCCTGGGGGACAGAGGAACATCAATACTAAGTTTACGAGCCAGGTTAGTTTGGACCAATCTCCAATAGCTGCTCACCATTGGGCAGTCCCAAAACAGATGTAAATGATCTGCCTCGGAATCACCACAGCGTGGGCAGTCAGAGGTGGCTCTAAGTCCTCTCCTATATAACCATATAGGTGTCACGTATATTTTGTGCAAAATGTTAAATTGTACGACAGTATGATTAAAATGATGTGAAACAAGTTTTAAACTTTCCCCTGTATTCTCCCAGTCTGGAGGGCCCACCTCTGAAAGTAAAGAAGACCAGGATCTCTGTCCTGGAGAAAGAACATCCCCAAAACATTTTTTCATTAAGTGTCTATAACAGTGTGATACTTTAATTCTCGTGACAACTTTCTTGCAGATTAAATCATATAAAAATTCAGAAGTGTCTATAAAAAAAAGGTGACTATTCAAAGTACTAAAAAGTGCTGACCTCAATTGAAAATATGCATACCAAGCTACCTCATCCAGATTTGCCCTTTGCCTTAACTCCGCAAGGGGCATAATTTGTCTGCCACTAACCACCTGGTGTAGGTAC
Organism: Bufo gargarizans; assembly: GCF_014858855.1. Taxonomy (NCBI): domain Eukaryota; kingdom Metazoa; phylum Chordata; class Amphibia; order Anura; family Bufonidae; genus Bufo; species Bufo gargarizans. Next base: position 209,181,349 of record NC_058082.1, on the reverse strand, counting down.
TGAACATTCTTGGTCCTCCAATACTGGCGGCAGCTTAAATCATTTAAGTTCAGGAGCTTTGAGTTATGCCACAATGGGATGCAAATAAGTGATGCCTTAACTCCACACCAACTCCTTATAACCAGCCAAGTCTTTGTAACCATTCTGCAGAAAAGTGTGTACCCAATCTGTGTGTTTAATAAATAATCAGACTCCAGAACCGTAAAAAAGTCCGAAAAACCTGAGTCTTTCACCACTTTGCTTTCACCATTCATTTCAACTTTTGTTTTGTGGCTCTGCAAAAAAGATAGAGCATGTCCTATTCTTGTCCATTTTTACAGACAAGAATAGGTATTTCTATCATAAGGAAGGACGTTCCCATCCGAAAAATGTGGAATGCACAAGGCCGGTATCTGTGTTTTGCAGATCCACAATTTGTGGTCCGCAAAAATGGATACGGTCATGTGAATGGACCCTTTCTTTGCCTAGCTCTCGTTTGGAGACTGAGGAGCCTTCTGAACTTACACAGAGAACCTGCAATGTGAAGAAAATAAGATATATTATACATTTTCAGCACTGAGATACTGTATGTACTGCAAAATAAAAAAGTTCTAATAAAAATCGCTTTCATTTTGTAAATGTCACTGAATCTGCTAGCTTAGCAAAAAGATTTAGGGGGAAATTTGTGAAATCTGGTAAGCCAGCTTTTTGGTCTAAAGTGCTGTCACACGCACCCATGATTTTGCGCAAAATTGCACAACTAGCATCACAGCTGTAGAATAGAGGAACATCATTCCTAAATTTCAACATTTTGGCAGCATGCAACATTTTTTTTATATCTGTCCACCTGTCTATCAAATATGGTCAAGCTTGCATGTAGTGGGTTGTTTTCCTGCATACATATACCGTCGTTCCATCCTATGGAATTTTAAATTGTCGTTTACTAAGAAAGTATGCTAGATGTTTTTCACAATGTCACTATCTCCTTGCTTTGTCTCATGTATTCTTCTGCCTCCATGTGTTTGACCTCTTGCTTGGCCCTGGCTGCTATTTACTTTACTTGATGAAAACATGAAAATATGTTACAATGGCAGTTAATGGCCGCCGCTGCACCATGTACACATACACCAGCTTCTTGTGTGTGCATTGGGGCTATTGTTCATTGTACCTTTTCTCAGTTGCAGCAAGGGTTAACCATCTCTTGCTCTGTGAGCTGCCGCCAAACAGTTTCCAATTGCTCATCAGCCTGGGATATATACTGTAAGCTGTGCTGTTTTTTCAACCCCTTGCCTGAGCAATCGGTCTCTATTGATCTTTCTGGAAGCTGTAAAAGAGCTATAATCTGTTTGTCTGCCTGTGTACTGACCTCCGGCCGAGTCCTGGATCCTGTCACTCGGCCGCCTGATCTGACCTGTGCCTGTTCACTGTACAGATCCTGTGCCACATGCACTGGTGTCTCTGATCACCGTATCACCATATCAGGACACTGCATCAGTCCTGTATTTCATATGACTCACAAGATCTTTCCATTCATTTTGCCAATTGCTCTGCTTGATTCTCTTCAAACTGGCAACTGCAAGGGGCAAGCTTCTAACAGTATATAGAGCTGGTGACTGTTAAGGGATGAAATTGAACATGTGCAACCATGCTAATCCAGCTCAGTAGGTGGATGTGCATTGTGCACATTACTATACAGATTAAATGCCAGGAGGAGCCATTATATTAATGTTACGAAAATATCTCACATATGGAACATTTATGGAACAGTAAGTAAATTTCAAAAGTAATTGTAGTTGTTTTACATGCTAATTTATATTAAACTAACAGTTAGCGGTAGCACAGCCCCTTTAAAGGGATAATTTTGGAGACTTAGGGCATGAAGTTTAGGGTTTCTGTTTTTACTTATACAAATGTATAGCAACTCACTCAGAAATCTTAGAGATGCAACATTGTGGATTTTCTATTCTTATGCAAGCAGAAACTCTGCAACATATTACAGTAGCTAAAAAAGTGAACGCGATAATATATATATATATAAATACACTGAACAAAAATATAAACGCAACACTTTTGGTTTTACTCCCATTTTGCATGAACTGAACTAAAAGATCTGAAACATTTTCTACATACACAAAAGACGCATTGCTCTCAAATATTGTTCACAAATCTGTCAAAATCTGTGTTAGTGAGCACTTCTCCTTCTCCTTTGCCGAGATATTCCATCCCACCTCACAGGTGTGGCATATCAAGGTGCTGATTAGACAGCATGAATATTGCACAAGTGTGTCTTAGACTGCCCACAATAAAAGACCACTCTGAAATGTGCACAGTTTTGCGTTACTGGGGGGGGGGGGGGCAAAACAACAGTCAGTATCTGGTGTCGCCACCATTTGCCTCACGCAGTGCAACACATCTCCGTTGCATTGTGGCCTGTGGAATGTTGGTCTACTCCTCTTCAATAGCTGTGCGAAGTTGCAGAATATTGTCAGGAACTGGAACACGCTGTTGTATATGCCGATCCTGAGCCTCCCAAACATGCTCAATGGGTGACATGTCCGGTGAGTATGCTGGCCATGCAAGAACTGGGATTTTTTGAGCTTCCAGGAATTGCCCCAGATCCTTGCAATATGAGGCCGTGCATTATCATGCTACAACATGAGATGATGGTCGTGGATGAATGGCACAACAATGAGCCTCAGGATCTCGTCACTGTATCTCTGTGCATTCAAAATGCCATCAATAAAATGCACCTGTGTTCGTTGTCCATAACACACGCCTGCCCATACCATAACCCTACCGCCCCTATGGGCTACTCGATCTACAATGTTGACGTCAGCAAACCGCTCACCCACGCGATGCCACACACGCTGTCTGCCATCTGCCCTGAACAGTGAAAACCAGGACTTATCCGTGAACAGAACGCCTCTCCAACGCGCCAGACGCCATCGAATGTGAACATTTGCCCACTCAAGTCAGTTACCACGAACTGCAGTCAGGTCCAGACCCCGATGAGGACAACGAGCATGCAGATTAGCTCCCCTGAGATGGTTTCTGACAGTTTGTGCAGAACTTCTTTGGTTATGCCAACCGATTGTTGCTGCAGCTGTCCGGCTGGCTGGTCTCAGACGATCATGGAGCTGAACATACTGGATGTGGAGGTCCTGGGCTGGTGTGGTTACACGTGGTTTGCGGTTGTGAGGCCTGTTGGATGTACTACCAAATTCTCTAAAAAACGCCATTGGAGATGGCTTATGGTAGAGAAATGAACATTCATTGCATGGGCAACAGCTCTGGTAGACATTCCTGCAGTCAGCATGCCAATTGCATGCTCCCTCAAACGTTGCAACAGCTGTTGCATTGTGCTGTGGGATCAAACTGCACATTTCAAAGTGGCCTTTATTGTGGGCAGTCTAAGGCACACCTGTGCAATATTCATGATGTCTAATCAGCACCTTGATATGCCACACCTATGAGGTGGGATGGATTATCTCGGCAAAGGAGAAGTGCTCACTAACACAGATTTAGACAGATTTGTGAACAATATTTGAAAGTAATGGGTCTTTTGTTTATGTAGAAAATGTTTCAGATCTTTCAGTTCAGCTCATGCAAAATGGGAGCAAAACTGAAAGTGTTACATAGTAACAAAGTACATAAGGCCGGAAATAAAACATTTGTCCATTCAGTTCGGACTGCCATCCTGCAAGTTGATCCAGAGGAAGGCAAAAAAAAAAAAGCTGTGAGGTAGAAGCCAATTTTCCCCACTTTAGGGGAATAAAAAATCCCTTCCCGACTCCAATCAGGCAATCAGAATAACTCCCTGGATCAACGACCCCTCTCTAGTAGCTATAGCCTGTAATATTATTACACTCCAGAAATACATCCAGGTCCCTCTTGAATTCCTTTATTGTACTCACCATCACCACCTCCTCAGGCAGAGAGTTCCATAGTCTTACTGCTCTTGCCGTAAAGAATCCTCTTCTATGTTTGTGTACAAACCTTCTTTCCTACAGACGCAGAGGATGTCCCACAGTCACAGTCACAGGGATAAATAGATGATGGGATAGATCTCTGTACTGACCCCTGTTGCGTTTATATTTTTGTTCAGTGTTCATATATATATATATATATATATTTGAGATGAGCAGATTTTTTTAAATTCGGTTCGGCCGATTCGCCAATTTTTTAGCAAAAATTTGGTTCGATCCGAATCGCGTTAAAAAAAGGCTATTTCCTGGCTGCACAAAGCCTTTATAGTGGTGTAGAACACTGTGCCTTGCAGTAACATGCATAGGGAGTCTGCTGTGGTAGTGAAATAATACTGTAAAACAGTATGACATGCAGATGATAGGCGTCACTCTTAGAATCACTGCACACTTCACTTATTTGGGCAGTCAAGGGGCCAAAACTGACCAAAAAACTCAAGTATGAACTCAGCCTTACAGGTCGATGTTAGCGCCAAGAAGAAGCGCACTCCTTTTACACTGTCGACAGCTGATTCCACATAGATGTCTACAGAACCCGTTCTAATAAACGCTATACAAGTAGAGCCCCCCAACAGAGTGGAGAGGGTGTCAGCAGTAAGTTTGTGTTGACGTTACTGATTATTTTTCCCTTCCTCTGATCCGTCAGAACAATAACCCCCAAAAAACGGATCCTGTCTGTTAAGCATCTGCCTTTGCTGAGTCAGCATTTGGTCAGTAATCCATCAGTATTGCTAATGCCCCAAAAAAACAGGAGTGGATCCAGAACAGAGATGACACATGAATGGAGTCTTCTTTGTTTTGTACCCACTCCTGCTTTTGGCTACCAAATCACAAGCCAATTCTGATGTTACCATACAGGCCTTAAAGCTGCTACACAGACATTTTTCCTTCCTTCTGACAGATCAGAAGAAGGATCAAATAAATGATGATGTCAGCCAGGCCGAAAGGCAAAATAGTGGCCCAGTCATGAAGTGGGGAGGGTGGGAACAGCATGAGAAATCCACAGAGTGGCCCTATGACATAGTGGTGAGATGGAAGCAGCATTAGGAGACCACAGAGTGGCCCAATTACAGAGTCTGAAGGTGGTGGCAGCATCAGGAGGAGGCCACAGAGTGGCACAATGACAGTATGGAGGTGGCAGCAGCATCAGGAGGCCACAAAGCGGCACAATGACAGAGTGTGGAGGTGGCAGCAGCATCAGCAGGCCACAGAGTGGCACAATGACAGAGTGTGGAGGTGGCGGCAGTATCAGGAGGCCACAAAGTGGCACAATGACAGAGTGTAGAGGTGGCAGCAGCATCAGGAGGCCGCAGATTGGCACAATAACAGAGCGTGGAGGTGGCGGCAGCAACAGAATCAGATGGAGGCCACAGAGTGGCACAATGACAGTGTGGAGGTGGCAGCAGCATCAGGAGGCCACAGAGCGCCACAATGACAGAGTGTAGAGGTATCAGCAGCATCAGGAGGCCGCAGATTGGCACAATGACAGAGCATGGAGGTGGCGGCAGCAGCAGAATCAGGTGGAGGCCGTAGAGTGGCACAATGACAGTGTGGAGGTGACAGCAGCATCAGGAGGCCACAGAGCGGCACAATCAGGAGGCCACAGAGTGGCACAATGACAGAGTGTGGAGGTGGCGGTAGCATCAGGAGGCCACAAAGTGGCACAATGACAGAGCGTGGAGGTGGTGGCGGCAGCAGAATCAGGTGGAGGCCGCAGAGTGGCACAATGACAGTGTGGAGGTGGCAGCATCAGGAGACCACAGAGTAGCCAGGTGACATAGTGTGGAGGTGACAGCAGCATCAGGAGACCACAGAGTGACCAGGTGACAGAGTAGGGAGGTGGCACCAGCATCAGGAGACCACAGAGTGGCACAATGACAGTGTGGAGGTGGAAGCAGCAGCATCAGGAGACCACAGAGTGGCAAGGTGACATAGTGTGGAGGTGACAGCAGCATCAGGAGACCACAGAGTGGCAAGGTGACATAGTGTGGAGGTGACAGCAGCATCAAAAGACCACAGAGTGATCCGGTGACAGAGTGGAGAGGTGGCAACAGCATCAGGAGACCACAGAGTGGCAAGGTGACATAGTGAGGAGGTGGCAGCAGCATCAGGAGCGCACAGAGTGACCTGGTGATAGAGTCGGGAGGTGGGTGGCAATGCCAGTACCTAATAAAGATGGTGGGTGAAAGAAGAAGCACTTGGCATCAGATGTGTGGCATCAGGCAGGTGTCAGCATCAGAATAGTAGCTGAGGCAGGTAGCACGAAGAAACCGGTCTCTTTTGTCAAAGTGTTGGTGTGGCACCAAGGATGATCTAGTCTGATGCATCAGGCATTGGTGTGTGGATGATTCATCTTGACAAAGGTCAGTCTCTCCACATTTTGGGTGGACAGGCGTGTTCTACTTGGGGTAACTATGGCCCCCGCCGCACTAAACACTCGCTCTGATGCCACATAACTGGCCAGGCAGCACAGCTTTTCCAGGGCAAACTCTGCTAATCCAATTTGGCTGCCCATTAGTCCAGCGGATCTTCATTATGGTTGTGGCAGGGTACTGTCCAAGTATGCCACCACCTGCTGGTTCAGGTCCTGCTCCAGGTCTAGCTGCTGCTTCTGGTGAGTATTTTCTTCACTAGGCTGGTGAAGAAAGCTGCTCATCAGTGACTCTAGACTCAAGTTGCTGCTGATGGAGCTGGAACTGTTTCTACCCCCCACCCTGCCACAGCAGCCATGGCAGAGGAACGTTCGCACAAAGGACCTCCCCTCCCCCTTCAGACCTGCAAGAGGATGGACGATGGCGCAGATAGGCAGAGGTAAACTCACTACATAGGATGTCTCTATAGTAGTTCAGTTTGTCCTCTCTCTCAGCTGGTGTAAAAAAGGCTCCCATTTTGGACTGGTAGCGAGGGTCCAACAAGGTGGAGAGCCAGAAGTCATCCCTCTGCCGAATGGTGACAATTCGGCTGTCAAACAAGTGGGCATGCTTTGGGCCATTTGTGCAAGTGACTCGGAGGGACTCCCATCTTCCATCTCCACTCCATACTGCCACGGTGTGTCTGGGTCCTCTGCCTCCTCTTCCTCATCGCCCTGTAGCTCCTCTGGCTGCTCCTGCTCCCCCTCTCCTGTCACCTTTGTATAAAAACCACCCATTTCATTACACATTGCTTGTGCTCTAATGTCCTCCTCCTCCAGTTCAGCCCCCACAGGGCTCATGTGGCCGTGAGATCTAGGTGCCACGTCTCCAATCCCCTGACCAGTGAGATTTACCAGCATCTGTTACAGGACATGAAGCAGTGGAATGACATTGTTCATCCCGTAGTCCTGGCGACTGACAAATAACATGTTCTCCACAAAGGGCCTGAGCAAACAGCAGGTGTCACGCATGAGCTGCCACTGGCTGACATCGAAGTTACACAGAGGAGTACTCCTGTCCCCTTGGATCATCAAGAAATCGTTTATGGACTTTCTCTGTTCGTATACTCGGTCCAACATATGGAGGGTGGAATTCCAAATGGTGGAAACGTTGCATATCAGCCTATGTTGGGGGATGCCGTTCTGCTGCTGCAGCTCAAGGAGGGTGCGCTTAGCAGTGTATGAGTGGCTGAAGTGCATGCAAAGTTTCCTGGCCATCTTTAGGATATCTTGCAGATTGGTGGAAGACTTCAGGAACGGCTTGACAACCAGATTGAACACATGCGCCATGCAGGGCGCATGGCTCAGCCATCCTTGTTGCATCGCCGACACCATGTTCTTCCCATTGTCTGTCACCATGGTTCCGATTTTGAGTTGTCGCGGAGAAAGCCAGGATTCGATTTCTTGATGAAGGACACTGAGCAGTTCCCTGTGTGACTCCGTTCCTCCAGGCAAACGAGGTGCAGAACAATGTGACACTGCCGTGCCCTGCACATGTGGTATGCTGGGGGGGCACTGTGAATTGTCCCTGCAGTGGAGGTTGAGGAAACGGTGGAGGATGAGGAGGCAGAGGCGGACATTGTTGCAGGACCAACGGCGTGAGAACGTGGAGGCGGAAGTGGCATCACCTGGCCAAATTGCTGGTGTGGCTGTGCAGGAACCAAATTCACTCAGTGGGACGTAAAGGACATATATTGTCCCTGACCGTAGTTACAGCTCCACACGTCGGCGCTGCCGTGCACTTTGGCAGACACCGACAGGCTCAAGGACTGGCCCACCTTCTGTTCTACATGTGTGTGCAGGGCTGGTGCTGCCTTTTGGCAAAGAAATGATGGCTTGGGACTCTCCACCTCGGTTTGACACAAGCCATCAGTTCTCTGAAAATTGCACCACTGCAAGAGTCCACCACTTGGAAAGAAAGGGACTGCAGCACTTGGACAGGAGCACATTCAGCTTCTGCTCTGTTGGATGAGTGCACGCATACTGTTGTCTCTGAAACCGGATGCGTGCCACTGGGTGATGCAACGGTTGCTGCAGCAGGCTGGACCACCGTATCGGAACCACAGTTATCCCAGGCCACTGCATATGATGATGCAGGGCCGTGGTGCCAACATTGGCACCCTGCCGAAGTTTAACCTTCTGCCCACAGATTCTACATATAGCCATGTTCACCTCTTTCGGCAGCCTAACAAAAAAACTGCCACACCGCTGAGTAGGTGATTTTACCCCCAACACTATGCACTGACTGACTGCTACTGCCGCTGCTTCCGTGAACCCGTGCACCACTACTTTCCAGGCAGGTAGGCTCCTGTGAATGCGGGTGGTTTACCCCGTGCACGTTTGGTTACCGACCTCCCACTGTTACCACCCTGCTGACTCCCAGCCACGTTAGCGAATCACTGGCTCCACCGCTGCCTCATGGGCAAGCTGCCACCCTCTTCTCCCGATGATGATGAAGCCCCTTCGTCAACCGACTTCCAAGTGCGTTCAGCTACATAATCATCATCGAGTACTGTCTGCATGTCACTGATGTCCTCCTCAACAGTCTCTGGGTCAGGAGCCTTACCGCTCGCAACACCAGCTCCAATGGCACTCTCCTCATCACTACTTGCCCGCCTAGCAGAGGAAGCGGCAGATGTTTCCTCCACATTTTGGCTGGGCAGTAGCTGCTGACTGTATTCTAGTAACTCGTCTTTGCTGTATAGTGGGACTGAGCCCACAGCATATAATACTTCTCTGGACGAGGGAACAGAAAAGGACAGAGGCAGGTTGAGGACAGGTGAGGGCAAAGGGCCTGCCCCCAGGCCATGCCAGCTAAGGGTTGTGCCTGACGAACCCACTGACTCTTGGCTGGGGGTGTCCGATGTTACTTGGGACGAAGTGGATGACCGAGTCAACCATTCAAGAACCCCTGGGTTGCTGGTCAAGACACGACCGCTAAATGACACCTGGAGCTCAGACCTCTCGCTGCGACTCCTGCTGCCACGCCCCCTTACTCTGCTGCGACCTGTGCCTGCGCCAGAAACATTTAGGCCTCTGCCACACCCCTGTGCAGGGCCTGGCACTTCTCTGTCTGACATACTGTTAGATCAAATAAATAAAAAGGAAATTAAAACACCCCAAAAAAGTCTAATTTTCTCACTTCACCACTCAATGGCAAATAAAAAGATTTGTGCCACTAATACATGCAAAAAAGTGCTTTAGAACATATGACTGCACAGCTGACTGGCAAATATATTTTACTTGTTTTTATTTTGCCACTAATGTATTTTTGTATTGCCACTAATACACAGCAAAAATAGCTTTAGAACATATAACCGCACCGCTGAACGGCAAACATATTTTTATTTTGCCACTATTACACAACAAAAAGGGCTTTACACCATATAACTCCACCGCTGAATGGCAAATAGGCCCTTATTTTTTTCTACTTATACAGACCACAGAAGGCTTTAGAACATATAACTGCACCGCTGGACGGCAAATATATTTTTATTTTGCCACTATTACATGACACAAAGGGCTTTATAACATATAACTGCACCGCTGTACAGCAAATAGGCCCTTATTTTTTTCCACTTATACACGCCACAGAAGGCTCTAGAACATATAACTGCACCACTGAACGGCAAGTATATTTTTCTTTTGCCACTAATACATGACAAAAAGGGCTTTAGAACATATAACTGCACCGCTGAACGGCAAATATATTTTGCCACTATTACACGACAAAAAGGGCTTTAGAATATATGACTGCACAGCTAAACAGCAAATATATTTTTATTTTTCCACTAATACACGACAAAAAGGGCTTTAGAACATATAACCGCACCGCTGAACGGAAAATATATTTTTCTTTTGCCACTAATACACAACAAAAAAGGGTTTTAGAACATATAACTGCACCGCTGAGCGGCAAATATATTTTACTTTTGCCACTAACGCGTGACAAAAAGGGCTTTAGAACATATAACTGCACCGCTGAACGGAAAATATATTTTCTTCTGCCACTAATGCACGACAAAAAGGGCTTTAGAACATATAACTGCACCGCTGAATGGCAAATATATTTTTCTTTTGCCACTAATGCACACCAAAAAGGTCTTTAGAACATATAACTGCACCGATGAACGGCAAATATATTTTTCTTTTGCCACTAATACACACCAAAAAGGGCTGTAATTTTCGCAGTTCACCACACAACGGCTAATAATCCATTTTTTCCCTCTAATACAAGCCAAAAAATGCTTTAGAACATATAACTGCACTGCACAAGGGGAAATAAGACATAAAAATATCTCCTTGTAATAAACCCTGTTAATGCCTGTATCAAACAGCGCTTGCACCCCAATACCAAGAAAGGTTTGCTGGAATTACAGAGCTGTATAATGGCAATTTGGGTGGGGTCAGTGCAGCAAGGTGTAATAGGATTGTTCCTATTACCCAGGCTATAACTTCCCCTACTGAACCCTGTTCAACATAAATGCTGCGGAATGATTCCTCCCAATCCTTTTCCTACACCTTGAATAATCTGTCCCTGTACTTGTAAATCGTTTTTTTAGCACAATGAAGTCTTTCCTAGCACTGTCCCTAGTGCCTGCAGATGTCTCTCCCTGCACTAAGTACACTGGAAATGGCAGAGTCCAAGATGGCTGAGGCTATTTATAGGGCTGTGACATGACAGGGCTGGCTGCTGATTGGCTGCATGCATGGCATTATGGGTGATCCCGCCTTCCCAGATTTCCTTGCTCCATGTCCTCACACTTGCAACATCCTTTTTAGGAAAAAATGCGATTTGTTATCACAAAAAGTGAGGAAATTCGGATTCAGTGCGAATCAAATTTTTCCTGAAATTCTGATCGAATTCCACGTTGTCAATTATATATATATATATATATAACAATGGAACACGATGGCGGCACTGGACAAATAGGTCCAGATGTATAGCTGCTTGCCCCGTAATAATAAAAAGGAAAACCGGACAGCACTCCAAGTAAAAAAAACAAATGGTGTTTATTCATCCATGTGGAAGGCAACGTTTCAGCTCATACAAAGAGCCTTTTTCAAGCAATGAACACAAGTGCATCATGGGGTATAAGTAGTCCAACCCCTATCATACAACAGTAAATATCAATTAACATATTGAACAAAAATAAAGTGCAGGGAATATTCAAAAAAATTAATTAATTCATACAGAGTGCATATGGTCCATGTGTGAAAAAATCCATGAATAATGCATTATATATCTAATAAAAAACATACAAAATACACAATAAAGTGCCAATAATTAAATGCATCTGTGCATCATTGTAATATGAAAGTGGGAGGAGTGATGCAATGCTGAAATACAAAAATACAAAGAGGGAGTGATGACATATCCCGTACAATCACCTTAGTCTCACACGCCAGGTTGCCACTGCGCAGGCGCCAAGTTGAGTCAAAAACCCACGGCATGACGTCACCGCGTGCCTTTTTCGGGAGCATGCGCTCTAGTACTCCGCCATATTGGCGGCCATTTTTCAATAGGTAAAAACCTATTTTGCCGTATGCGCATGCCCAAATATAGTGTGAAGCGGGCAGCGCCATCGCGGAGTGTATTCCACGTTCTGGGACATGGGGAGGCTGCATCTCGTCAGAGGCACAGACCCTCTTCCCATGTGGACATAATGTGTCCGTGAGAGCGACGGGGCTCGCCACGCCCACCTCCACAGAGTCTACCATATACCTCCAATAACCACCCCTGATGGAGAACTCAAAATGATCAAAATAGTCAAAGGCTAGTCTGTGATAAAAATGCATATTTGACACAACTTGGAGTATAGCGAAAATGCTATCAATAATATAGATTAACATAGGCATGTGGACACAGTGTTCATATGCAGGGCACGTCCCACTCCTCAATTCTCCAGCATCCATCCCATCTGTGAAGATAAAATAAAAAACCTATAAATATGAAATATGGCTTGTTTGTGTTCATGATTTACTATGTAATCCCAGGAACACGGCCATATCGCACATACACACACATTGTAGGGCAAACCACTTCTCTAAGAGTACACCCCCGGGTTGTAATCCATATTAAGCCCATTGGGTTTCAGGCAATCCAGTGTATATCCAGAATAACTCCTTTTTTTTCAACATCAGTACTCTATTGCCCCCACGTCTAGGCATGGGAACATGGTCAATGACCCAACATTTAAGATCCTTCTCAAAATTTTTGAGGTCAGTAAAATGACAAGAGCTCCCAATCCCTAAACATTTTACTGACCTCAAACATTCTGAGAAGGATCTTAAATGTTGGGTCATTGACCATGTGCCCATGCTTAGACGTGGGGGCAATAGAGTACTGATGTTGAAAAAGAAGGAGTTATTCTGGATATACACTCTGGATTGCCTGAAACCCAATGGGCTCAATATGGACTACAACCCGGGGGTGTACTCTTAGAGAAGTGGTTTGCCCTACAATGTGTGTGTATGTGCGATACGGCCATGTTCCTGGGATTACATAGTAAATCATGAACACAAACAAGCCATAGTTTATATTTATTGTTTTTTCTTTTATCTTCACAGATGGGATGGATGCTGGAGAATTGAGGAGTGGGACGTGCCCTGCATATGAACACTGTGTCCACATGCCTATGTTAATCTATATTATTGATAGCATTTTCGCTATACTCCAAGTTGTGTCAAATATGCATTTTTACCACAGACTAGCCTTTGACTATTTTGATCATTTTGAGTTCTCCATCAGGGGTGGTTATTGGAGGTATATGGTAGACTCTGTGGAGGTGGGCGTGGCGAGCCCCGTCGCTCTCACGGACACATTATGTCCACATGGGAAGAGGGTCTGTGCCTCTGATGAGATGCAGCATCCCCTTATTCTCTCCAGGACATCCATGTCCCAGAACGTGGAATACACTCCGCGATGGCGCTGCCCGCTTCACACTATATTTGGGCATGCGCATACGGAAAAATAGGTTTTTACCTATTGAAAAATGGCCGCCAATATGGTGGAGTACTAGAGCGCATGCTCCCGAAACGGCACGCGGTGACGTCATGCCGTGGGTTTTTGACGCAACTTGGCGCCTGCGCAGTGGCAACTTCCGAAAGCCGGATTCGGCGACAGCTGGCGTGTGAGACTAAGGTGATCGTACAGGGTATGTCATCACTCCCTCTTTGTAGTTCAGCATTGCATCACTCCTCCCACTTTCACATTACAATGATGCACAGATATATTTAATTATTGGCACTTGATTGTGTATTTTGTATGCTTATTGTTAGATATATAATGTATTATTCATGGATTTTTTCCCACATGGACCGTATGCACTCTGTATGAATTAATGAATCTTTTTGAATATTCCCTGCACTTTATTTTTGTTCAATATGTTAATTGATATTTACTGTTGTATGATAGGGGTTGGACTACTTATACCCCATGATGCACTTGTGTTCATTGCTTGAAAAAGGCTCTTTGTATGAGCTGAAACGTTGCCTTCCACATGGGTGAATAAACACCATTAGTTTTTTTACTTGGAGTGCTGTCCGGTTTTCTATATATATATATATATATATATATATATATATATATACAGGGAGTGCAGAATTATTAGGAAAGTTGTATTTTTGAGGATTAATTTTATTATTGAACAACAACCATGTTCTCAATGAACCCAAAAAACTCATTAATATCAAAGCTGAATATTTTTGGAAGAAGTTTTTTGTTTGTTTTTAGTTTTAGCTATTTTAGGGGGATATCTGTGTGTGCAGGTGACTATTACTGTGCATAATTATTAGGCAACTTAACAAAAAAACTTAACAAAAAACAAATATATACCCATTTCCATTATTTATTTTTTCCAGTGAAACCAATATAACATCTCAACATTCCCAAATATACATTTCTGACATTCAAAAACAAAACAAAAACAAATCAGTGACCAATATAACCACCTTTCTTTGCAAGGACACTCAAAAGCCTGCCATCCATGGATTCTGTCAGTGTTTTGATCACCATCAACATTGCGTGCAGCAGCAACCACAGCCTCCCAGACACTGTTCAGAGAGGTGTACTGTTTTCCCTCCTTGTAAATCTCACATTTGATGATGGACCACAGGTTCTCAATGGGGTTCAGATCAGGTGAACAAGGAGGCCATGTCATTAGATTTTCTTCTTTTATACCCTTTCTTGCCAGCCACGTTGTGGAGTACTTGGACGCGTGTGATGGAGCATTGTCCTGCATGAAAATCATGTTTTTCTTACCTTGCAGACTTCTTCCTGTACCACTGCTTGAAGAAGGTGTCTTTCAGAAACTGGCAGTAGGACTGGGAGTTGAGCTTGACTCCATCCTCAACCCAAAAAGGCCCCACAAGCTCATCTTTGATGATACCAGCCCAAACCAGTACTCCACCTCCACCTTGCTGGCGTCTGAGTCGGACTGGAGCTCTCTGCCCTTTACCAATCCAGCCATCTGGCCCATCAAGACTCACTCTCATTTCATCAGTCCATAAAACCTTAGAAAAATCAGTCTTGAGATATTTCTTGGCCCAGTATTGACTTTTTAGCTTGTGTGTCTTGCTCAGTGGTGGTCGTCTTTCAGCCTTTCTTACCTTGGCCATGTCTCTGAGTATTGCACACCTTGTGCTTTTGGGCACTCCAGTGATGTTGCAGCTCTGAAATATGGCCAAACTGGTGGCAAGTGGCATCTTGGCAGCTGCACGCTTGACTTTTCTCAGTTCATGGGCAGTTATTTTGCGCCTTGGTTTTTCCACACGCTTCTTGCGACCCTGTTGACTATTTTGAATGAAACGCTTGATTGTTCGATGATCACGCTTCAGAAGCTTTGCAATTTTAAGAGTGCTGCATCCCTCTGCAAGATATCTCACTATTTTTGACTTTTCTGAGCCTGTCAAGTCCTTCTTTTGACCCATTTTGCCAAAGGAAAGGAAGTTGCCTAATAATTATGCACACCTGATATAGGGTGTTGATGTCATTAGACCACACCCCTTCTCATTACAGAGATGCACATCACCTAATATGCTTAATTGGTAGTAGGCTTTCGAGCCTATACAGCTTGGAGTAAGACAACATGCATAAAGAGGATGATGTGGTCAAAATACTCATTTTCCTAATAATTCTGCACGTAGTGTATATATATATATATATATAGATAGATTTATATATATAGATATCTATATACATATATATAGTCAATTTATGTTGCACATTTTCACTAATCTGCAGCAAAATTTGCCATAAATCTGTATGTAATATATATTTATTGCAGATTTTATCGGAAAATCTGCAGAGGTTTTTATTTTTTTTTTATTTTTTACTTTCAGATTTGAAGAAGATCTTTTTGAAGGGCAGAGAAATCATGTAGCTCATTAAATCAAAGGAAAATAATGGCATAAAGTATTCCTAAGAACAACACATGCACTTTTATCCTTACCTCTCTTGTGAGACGGAAAGGAAATAGATGCACAAATCTTAGGGATTACCTGCAATTGAACAATTTCCCACATCAAAGCTTATCTCATTGAAACACAAACTCTGGATTTCAACCTTTGACAGGTCAGAAGAGACGGCAGTTTCTATCATTGTGGTTTGTGATTATTACAGGATGACTTACTGCACTGTCATTTAATAAGAAAAACATCATGAGAGATACTTGAATGAATCCTCTAACTGAGACCTCAGAAAGGCATTACCCTGAAGCATATCAGACTGCAGTTCAAGCAAAAACAACCCATTAATGCAAGCAGAAATATGCAGCATAAATCTCAAATTATCTCATTTATTTTTTATGGACCCGTCAGTAAAGCAAAAGTGGAAATTAGATCATGGGTATTGAAGGGACAAGTAAGACAAAGAGACTCAGGCATTCTGGTGATTTGCATCAGCAAATTTGATGGGTCTCAGCAAAATAAACCTTGATCCAGGGTCACATGTGCAATACGCCAGTCCTGTAGGGTGAGTGATTGTGAGGTCACAGGGGACAGTTAACAGACCAAGGGTTGCTATTGGTACTCACAGTTTTTAATATACCCTGGGCAGGCGTACAGAAGTGATGGAGAGGCTGGCACATAGATCCTCTGGGGCACTCTCTGGGTATAGGGACCAGGTGAGGTGCCCTGCGTGTTGTAGATTTAGTGTGCCAGTGGCAAGATCCCTTATAGTTCGTGACGCCAGTGCCGGTAACGGTGGCACACCGATTTATTGTAGAAATAATTGAGGTACACACAGTTGTAGTGAACCAGAACTCCTTTTTACTGAACAGTTCAACTATATACAGGCTTCAGTTAGTTCCATATGCAGGGACTTGGTAACAGGCAGGCTTCACATAAATGGCAGGCAAAGTTCTTGCAAGATACTCAGAGGGAATAACACTCACAGATCAGGCTGTACTTTCTTCAGATCCTGTCTGGCTTTCTCCAAGGCCCGTATGCCCTATAGCTGGCTTTATCCTTGGGTAGGAAAACCTTCCTCTGGTATAAATCCTCTTGCTGTAAATATCCTTCTGCCCTTCAGCTTTCTACTTGGCTGGATAAAATTGTCTCTGCTTTGTACTTGGCAAGATGCATGGTACTTCAGGAGGCAACCTCTTCTCCTGGGTGCAGGCTAGAAACCTGGGCTATCTAGCTGCATGTTAGAAGCTGATCTTCAGCTGAACTCTAGCTAAAGTGCATACTAGCTTCTAACTACACACACTAACTCTCCCTGGACTATTGGTCGGATGAAATATGCAAATTTTTTTAGATAGGAATTTTGGGTTTTCATGAGCTGTATGCCAAAATCATCAATATTAAAACAATAAAAGGCTTGAACTACTTCAGTTGTGTGTAATGAATCTAAAATATATGAAAGTCTAATGTTTATCAGTACAATACAGAAAATAATGAACTTTATCACAATATGCTAATTTTTTTAGAAGGACCTGTATACTAGGGGGTTCCCTAGCTCCCTCTACTGCCTAGGAGGAGGAACTACACCCCTAACAGGCCTGGTACACAGGAGATAACATGACAATACACATTATAATGCAATTCAAATACCATGACCATGTTCCACAAAAGGTGGGGAACAACGTGACCCAATTGACCCTTGAGTAGTGCCCACATTTATGTAGTGGGACACTACACATGTTACTGGAATTCACTGGTAAATAAAACCTGCATTAGTGATCAGCATGCAGTGACTGGCTGGGTATTAGCTCCAAAAGAAAGGGACATAGCTAGGGGCTGGTGGGGCATATGATCTAGGCATCAGAAATGGCACCAACAAACCACATTGCTTTGACCAGGGTATTTAGATACAGGGCTAGGGCACTGAACTGAATCATGGAGGAAAGCTTGGCTATGACAATGCAAAAGTGGCCTCTGTGGCATATGTTTGATCCATGGGCCTCCCAAGCAAATTTTGATGTATGTACTAGAAGCATACATATACTGTGGACACACAATAGACCTCAACACATGTATGTGCTAGAACCTTCAATTCACATCTGAACTTGTGAGCTCATATAGCAATGCATATAGTGAATTTTCTTCAGTTGCAAACAATTGTTTCCTAATATGATATGGAATCTGGGTCAAGCAAGACTGGCATCATGTCAAAAAGGCTGATAAAGAGCAAGGAAGAACATAAGAATGTCAAAGTAATTTGCAGAACGTGTGGGAGGGGAGGATCTATTGCGACCGATATTGAATTATTGATCTACACTGGTCTTTTATCAGTAAGAATACCTTTGTTCAAGCTGAATTTTAATTAAAGTATGTTAATTCCCACTAGAGAATGGTGATTGGAATTTGCAGTCAGTTTTCAATTGAATTTATGGATTTAGGAGGACTATATTAGAATCTTTTTAGACTTCCAATAACATACTAAGAAATGACAGACTATAGACGAGCAGATACACTAATGTTCACAAGAAGAAAATGTGTCGTTTTGTGTTGGGTCTTTGCAGTGTTTCACATAGCAGTTTTTGCGATAAAAAAAACTGTATCTGGATAATATTTCTGGATATTATATGCTGTAAAAATGTACATAAATGGCTTCAAACAAAATCATATTGGGACAGATAATAATTCGGTCTAAATAAAGAAGGTATAAACAAAGACAGTCAGAAGATACAGTCAGGTCCATAAATATTGGGACAGCGACACAATGCTAACATTTTTGGCTCTATGCACCACCACAATGGATTTGAAATGAAACGAACAAGATGTTAAAGAAAATACAAACTGATCCGTTCTGAACGGATGCATGCGGTTGTATTATCTGAACGGATGCGTTTGTGCAGATCCATGACGGATCCGCACCAAATGCGAGTGTGAAAGTAGCCTTAACTGCAGACTGTCAGCTTTAATTTGAGGGTATTTAGATCCAAATCAGGTGAACGGTGTAGGATTTACAACAGTTTGCATATGTGCCTCCCACTTGTTAAGGGACCAAAAGTAATGGGACAATTGGATTCTCAGCTGTTCCATGGCCAGGTGTGTGTTATTCCCTCATTATCCCAATTACAATGAGCAGATAAAAGGTCCAGAGTTCATTTCAAGTGTGCTATTTGCATTTGAAAACAAATATTTCAAAGACCCTTTAGACCCAGGAGGTTCAAAAAATTATATAGTTCAAATAGTCTAGTTTCCTAGACTAATAGGCTCCCGTTTCTGGTCAGATTAAGACATAACGTTTATTTTATTTGTTAAGAATAATATAAAACGGGAGAAAAAAGAAAACTTTAAAATTCCAGGTATAGTAGGACTCTATAGGCAGAGATAAGGGTTACTTCACCCATATATTCTGCTTCCATAACATCCATCCATCTATCTTCTGCTTTGTATTTTGGCTCCATTCCCCTGAAGAAGCCACGTGTAGTGGTGAAACATGTTGGGGGAGCTCTAGCCTTAAGATTTTAGATTAGGTTAGGTAGGACTAGTGTCACTGCGAGGAGTAACTGCAGACTCCTCTAAACCTTGACCACAGTGGGTCATGTGAAAACCAGATATAAATCGAATATCAATGATAAAAAATGACTGAATAGGTGACCTCCTTACATTAAATTCCATCAAGGCGAAAAAAGTGTGTCGCCAAAATACGAAGCAGAAGATAGATGGATGTATGTTATGGAAGCAGAATATATGGGTGAAGTAACCCTTATTTCTGCCTATAGAGTCCTACTATACCTGGAATTTTAAAGTTTTCTTTTTTCTCCCGTTTTATATTATTCTTAAAAAATAAAATAAACGTTATGTCTTAATCTGACCAGAAACGGGAGCCTATTAGTCTAGGAAACTAGACTATTTGAACTATATAACTATTTGAATTTGGAATCTGTTGCTGTCAATCTCCAGGAGGTAGGTGTATGTGTGTCAAAGTCAACAATCAAGAGAAGACTTCACCAGAGTGAATACAGAGGGTTCGCCACAAGATGTAAACCATTGGTGAGCCTCAAATATAGGAAGGCCAGATTAGAGTTTGTTAAACGACATCTAAAAAAGCCTTCACAGTTCTGGAACAACATCCTATGGACAGATGAGACCAAGATCAACTTGTACCAGAGTGATGGGAAGAGAAGAGTATGGAGAAGGAAAGGAACTGCTCATGATCCTAAGCATACCACCTGATCAGTGAAGCATGGTGGTGGTAGTGTCATGGCGTGTGTAACGGTCGCGTACACACACACACACACACACAGGGGGAGGGAAGTGACCACTGCGCTCCACCCTTACCCCTAGCCCTGCCTACTTGCTTCGCGAGTCCTAATGACAGGGGACAACTGGACGGCAATCCCTAGCTTGAACTAAGTGCAGGGATGACAGACAGACAAACAACAGAACGTGAACGGACCGAGTCAATACCAGGAAAGCTACAAAGTACAAATGGAGCAAGCAGAGAATAGTCAGGAGAAGCCGGGGTCATAAATACCAGGAGAGTCGTGAAGTACCAAAGGAGTAAGCAGAGGATCGTCAGGAGGAGGCCAGGGTCAGAATACCAGGAGAGCAACAAAGTACACAAGGAGCAGGCAAAGGATCATCAGGAAACAGCAGGAGGTAAGTACGCCAGGAAATACAACATCACAGGTGGAACCTAAATTAACAGGCAACCTGTGGCCAGCAGGCTGCCTGTATTTATAGTGGGGAGTGGGGGTCATGTGACGTGGCCAGCGTCACATGACCGACAGACCAACCAGTCGAGCACCGAGTGATCAGCTCGGCGCTCAAGGCAGACTTAGGAGCAGGGAACCTCCCAGCTAGCAAAGCCGCCCTGGGAACGAGGTCAAGCACAGGTCCCGAAGCTAAGCAGCAGGTCTGCGGCTAATGGGAGACCGAGTGCACCTTCGGAAACCCGTTACAGCGTGGGCATGTATGGCTGCCAATGGAACTGGTTCTCTTGTATTTGTTGATGATTTGACTGCTGACAAAAGCAGCAGGATGAATTCTAAAGTGTTTCGGGCAATATTATCTGCTCATATTCAGCCAAATGCTTCAGAACTCATTGGACGGCTCTTCACAGTGCAGATGGACAATGACCCAAAGCATACTGCAAACGCAACCAAAGAGTTTTTTAAGGGAAAGAAGTGGAATGTTATGCAATGGCCAAGTGAATCACCTGACCTGAATCCGATTGAGCATGCATTTCACTTGCTGAAGACAAAACTGAAGGGAAAATGCCCCAAGAACAAGCAAGAACTGAAGACAATTGCAGTAGAGGCCTGGCAGAGCATCACCAGGAATGAAACCCAGCGTCTGGTGATGTCTATGCGTTCCAGACTTCAGGCTGTAATTGACTGCAAAGGATTTGCAACCAAGTATTAAAAAGTGAAAGTTTCATTTATGATTATTATTCTGTCCCATTACTTTTGGTTCCTTAACAAGTGGGAGGCACATATGCAAACTGTTGTAATTCCTGCACCGTTCACCTGATTTGGATGTAAATACCCTCAAATTAAAGCTGACAGTCTGCAGTTAAGGCTACTTTCACACTCGCATTTGGTGCGGATCCGTCATTGATCTGCACAAACGCATCCGTTCAGATAATACAACCGCATGCATCCGTTCAGAACGGATCCGTTTGTATTTTCTTTAACATAGCCAAAACTGATCCGTCTTGAACACCATTGAAAGTTAGTGGGGGACGGATCTGTTTTCTATTGTGCCATATTGTGTCAGTGAAAACGAATCCGTCCCCATTGACTTACATTGTGTGTCCGCTTGGCTCAGTTTCATCAGACGGACACCAAAACGCTGCAAGCATCGTTTTGGTGTCCACCTCCAAAGCAGAATGGAGGCGGAACTGAGCCAAACTGATGCATTCTGAGCGGATCCTTATTCATTCAGAATGCATTAAGGGCAAAACTGATCAGTTTTGGACCGCTTGCGAGATCCCTGAATGGATCTCACAAACGGAAACCAAAACGCTAGTGTGAAAGTAGCCTAAAGCACATCTTGTTCGTTTGATTTCAAATCCATTGTGGTGGTGTATAGAGCCAAAAATGTTAGCATTGTGTTGATGTCCCAATATTTATGGACCTGACTGTAAGTCCAGTGTTTGATAGATTTGGCACACCTTGGTGACCATTTTCTCTTCCTGATGTAGCTCAATGCTAAAAATTAGTGCAAGCGATTAATAAATGTGGTGGATGTAGTAAGAGTTAACACACATGCTTTATGAGACGTGTTATCTAAACTAAATGCATTAAGCAAACACCTTAATTGCTTTTCAATGGCTTTTGTTTCAAGATAACGCGATGATTTGCGAAATTCAAGTTAAGAGTTTGTGTGTTAACCCTGCTACATCTGTACACTAAAGCAGATCCTTTTTTCTAGACATCTTGAAAGACATTTACTAAAGACTTCCATTTTATTTGCCAGCCTCAAAACAAAGCCGTTTGGGCAAGAAGCGGCAAATTTATTAAGAGGCTTAATAGAATTAATTATAATTTTTATCATTTTGGTGCATTATGTGCCATCCCTGCGCTACAAACTGAAATGTAAGCCTCAGGTATATTTTAGTTTTTTTAAGTGACTTAAAGGGTGAGAATGGAGTGGTGGTGCACATGTGTGTATACTGTGCTATTCACTTCTGTAGGACTGCCGTGTACCATGCTTGCAGCAGTCCTATGTATGTGAATGAGCATGTGGACACACGTGTGCACCACCACTCCATTCTCATGGGGCAGTTTGGCGCCACCTGCAGAGTTAGGTTCTCGTAATCATTGGGGGTCCCAGCAGTCAGACCCCAAACAAACACTTCTTTTATTGGTGACACAATACTTTTAACAAATGTGGCACAGAATTATGGTACATTTTTTGTGTGCATGGAAATACATTATCTCACTTCTACTATCGAGATGCTACTTTTTCTCACCTTAAAAAAACTAGTAGTTTAAAAAAAGCAAACCACAACAACGACTTAGTCTATAAATACCATGAAGACAATTTATGAAGACCAGCGTTTTAGACGACGGTCTTAATAAAGCCATAAGCTGGCAGTTGTTCCACCGAAGTTATATAGATACGCAGGCCTCTAAATAACTTTGGCCGATCCTCCACCACTTCTAAATGTAAGACAGCTTCCTAGCTGTCTTACATTAAGATCTTTTTCTACACCTATAACAGGCATAGAAAATGGTGATTGAGATGAGCCTGCTGGTCAATCCCCTTCCCCGCCCATGCCACGGCCGCAATTTTCGATCTGGCGTGAGCGGGGAGAAGTCGCAGATTGCAGCTCAACTAGCTGTGGCGCCACAATCTTGCCTGAAATACACCTAATTTGGGTGTATTTCAGAAGGATAAATGATCCCCCCATGTTTGACTATACATTTGGGGGGAAATGGCCTATGTAATAGAAAACAGTTGTCAAAAAGTCACAAAATTCTGAAAAAGCATCATTTGCACAAGCATTTTTGTGACTTTCTGGTTTGCAGCCCAACAGATGTCATTTATGCAAGGATGGATGGGTTATGCATTCATGAAGAGAGTGCTTTGTCTTTGTGAATATTTAATGTGAGATACTTTCTTCACTGAACACCTGCATCTCATATCCTTAGGCTACAAGTACACACCATCAGTTTTTTATGGCCATTTTTCAACCATTTTTGCATCCATTTTCCATTTTATTGGCTGTTTTGCATCCGTTCTTCATAGCAAAAAAACTAAAATCACACCTCATCCCCTTTCACGTGCAGATGCACTCGCTTCTCTCTTGATTGAAAAGAACCTGCCAAAGGACCTGAGCTAAGCAAGATGATGTCCCAGTGCGTGGAGACGTCATCACGCTGAGCATAGGTCCTTCGGCAAGTCCATTTTAATCGAGAGAGGAGCGACAGCCTCTGCAAGTGGATGAGGTGAGTGATTTTTTTTAACCCATAAAAGGTCAGTCATAAAAGGTATTGCACTAGAGTATGTGTTTTTAATGGATGTTAGTTAGGGCTCATTCACACATAGGCCGTGCATGCCCCATGCAAGACGGCAGGTCTGCAATGTACGGGCACTGGCTGTGTGAATCCCTTATCATGGATGCCATTGACTTGAATGGGTCCGCGATCCGCAAGGGACTGTCCGCACTGAAAAAAAAGTTCTATTTTTTAGCGGTGTGGAGGCACGGACAGAAAAATTGCGGTGTGGAGGCACTTAGTAGTGCTTCGGTGTGCTTCCGATCAGTGCCTATGCTCTGCACCACTTCATATCTTGAAGATTGCAGACCCATTCAAGTCAATGGCATCCGTGATTCACTCGGCCAGTATTGCAGACCAGCCATTTGTGATCCGCAACATGGGCATGGATGGCCTAGGGTCATGTGAATGAGCCCTAACTAGTAATACTGGGTGTGGGGAAGCATGTGTAAATGTCAAGATCTGTCCAGGACCTTAAGCCAGGAAATGTGGCTTTAAAGCTCCAGATAGAGTTAACTGCCATGTGTCAGTATTTAGGGGTTCTGTATATTCGATATTCAGCAATCTCACAAGGAGCCAGTGTAGAGGATGGGAGTGGTAGTTGCCCTGAAGAAGTGTTGTGCCACGGTGTACTCCCTCAGGCCGTTGCTCCCTAAGGATCAGTGCAGTGGAATTACAGTACTAAAGAAGGAGGCCAGAGTTGAACATAACAAAGTCTTTTACAGTAGCAGCAGGTATTTAAGTGCAATTCTTCTCTGGCACCAGTAAGGATATAGAGGCAGGTTGGTTGGTGGCAATTTAGAATTCAGGTGATACTGGTCTAGTGGTTGTTTGGTGATGGGTGGCTTGGCTATAGTCCCTCAACTTAAAGCGGTGTCTGTAGAAGCTGATATGAGCTGTTCACTCTGCTGTCTTGTCCTCAAGGTTTTATTTGAGACTTTTGGAGTAGTTCTACCTGAAGAATCCTGCATCAGGAGCACTACAGATTGCTTACTCTTATCTTTGTCTCTCGACAGGACCTCCCTACCTCTTGGCAGGGTGCAGGTCCAGCCTAGTCCTACCAAAAGGGGAGAAACAGGGTGGTTAACCCTGTTCCTGTCAACCTTTGCCATCATTCCTTGCTAATAACTATGGCCAGAAGTAAACAATAACATACATCACACATAACATTAAACGATTTGTAGTACCCCCAGGTCTGGGGTACTACACACACCCTTGGTGAAAGCCAGTCCATCCTCGTAATGTGCGTGTGGTTCCCTTCTGGTAGTCTTGCAGCAGATATCCATCGCCGTTGTTCTCACTGATACCTTCCCTCCCATTACTGTGAAGACACAAGGTTAAGAACATAAGTGCTTATACAAAAAGACATTGGATAACTATTCTAACTACCAGGGGGACATATCACTAGTGCCCGAGGGGCCCCAGTCCATGATGGTGCCAAGGAAGGTCTTTGCTAAATGTAAAACAATTCCCAGCTGTGGGGATCTTTTGCACCAGAGTCCTTGGTATCCACAGCAGGGCAGTAAAGTATTTGAGCCTGCAGCTCTACTCTAGAGTCCCAGAAACACAAAACCCAAGCTCATTTAGACACATTTGAGTCCTGAATGTGGGTACCGGGCTTAAAAACGTTGCAGAAACAGGATCCTCCACTTGCGCTCTAATAGAAGAGTCCTGAAAGCATAAGTGAGTGGCACAATGAGTTTTGGTATGCTAGACTCTCTTGCTTGGGTGCTGTTTCTTGAATTTTGCACCCCTTCCTCTCAGGCAAGATGGCCCCAAACCCGAGAAAGGAAGAGGAAATGGCATAACGGGTAAAACTTGGATGAAAGAGGAATTCTATATGGCCTAAAACACAGTGGGCCCAATAACAAAAATAAACAGGGTCGAGTTCCATGTATCTCATTCTCCTAAAGCTTGTCAGGCTCCTGGATCATCCATCTTGGCTGAAAACCTAAGATCAGGGAGTGGAAATCTTCCTCCTCTTCTCCCAGGTTGATGAGGGTATCCTCACAAGGTTTCTGATGCTAGGACTTACAGCTCGCGGCAGACTTGAAAAGCGAGTGTCCTTCAGTGACCATGGATCTTAGTGCAGGCTTGGTTGCTGTTAGGCAGGAGTGCCCTATGGCTACAGAAACAATGACTGGGGCCTGCATCTGAAGTCTCTCCAGCTCTAAAGGCAGTGGCAAATAGGCCCTTGGATGTAGCCTGGCCAGATATTCATGACGCAACTACTGTTGCTCCGACCGTGGAAGCTTCCACAGCAACATGGGGATCTGCAATGGCTCACAGTTGATATTAACCACTGGGTTAATGTTGACAGAGGCTCTGGCAATCCTGTTATTAATGGCTCTGGTTTTGGCTGCAGCAGTGGCCCATGGTGGAGAGTTCATTGCTAGACTCCTGCAGGCCTCACCATGATGATGGCTCTTGAAGATCCCCAGGCTAGACTTCAGGCAGACGGGCCACAAACAACGTCTTAGCCAAGTGTGTCACACCAGCAGCAAACATGCCCCTTGGTCCCGGCATTGGGGTAAATTGGCAGGTATGGCCTCTTCACTGACTGGCAACTAACTAAGATCTCTTCATTGGTCTCTCCAGGGAGATACACTTGACATCCCCCTGCACCCTTTGAGAGCCTTGGATAATCCAGCACATGGATGACCCACTTCTCCATCTTCGTCTTGCACCAGAGAGGATCCCTTCCTCCTCTGAAGATGCAGGGCTCCAGCCATGACCTATCCAGGGCAGACTCAAAGCCTCGATCTTCCCTGGGTCTGTGTCAGAACGGGTACTATGGCTGGAACTGCTTTGGCACATGTGATTGAAGATGGCTGATTAACCTGTTTTTGGAATCAGATTTTATTGTAAGGTCTGATGTGTGGTCTTTATTTATTTTGTGATCGTTTTTTGTCCTTGGGTCTATATTTTGAGGTTTAGTCTGATATATATTTGTTCTAGGGTCGGTATATTTATAAGTTGTAGACCCTTCTCTAGACTGACGGCGGCTCTATGTACTATATGGCTGACAGCTCTATACTAAAGGAGCTATACCCTGTGGGGCCGCTTTGTATTGGTACTTACTTTCAGCTATACCTATGAAGTTGCGGGGTTATTACCATTAATGCCCTGTGATGAGCACTCTCACAATTTAGGATTATGTGATTTGGTGCCCTCTGCGACCATTTTGTATGCGTTCATCATACTCCGTCAATTTCATACTTCGTCAATTTCACTGCCAAGTGACCGTATGTACTCCGCCATTCGGCTTTGATTTATCTATTTACCTTTATATTAAGGACGGGTCTGATGTCTTTACGTAATGTTCCAACGCAACTTTGAATTACGCATTATTATCTAATGGGGCCTGTTTCATGTTTATGGGCCCCGTATTTGAATTATACTTACCCCTTATTACCCCCTGATGATCCCACTGCGTGGGTGAAAAGCGTCGGGATTGTGGTGTATCATACTTATATCACATAACTATCGTATCAGTGTGACTATCGTATCAATGTGCGTGTGTTTGTCTGCATATTTTATTTACATAATAGGGTATTATTGCTGGACTTTTTAAGTTGTAGCTTAGGGTCTTTATTAAAGGGAATCTGTCACCTGGTTTGACCATATTGAGCTGTCACCATTGCCATGTTTATTAAAATAACTTATTTCCTGCAGTGGTCTTCTTTCTTCTCTTCATGGTTTCATTTTGTTAAAAAAGCTAATTTTTTATTATGCAAATGAACCTCAAAGGTGCCCAAAGGGGCATTATTCATCACCCTTTGAGCCGAGTAACGCCCCCTGCAGTGCCTAGCCCGCCTTAATTTAGAGCCCAAGCACGCCTCCTCGTTATGAACTATCGTCCCACAACCTAGTTGAACGGCGCCGCCCCCTCCGCTATGTCAACGAATTCATTTAAGCTATGCACCTGGAATCTTCATTTCGTCCGACGGAAATCTTGCGCAGGTGCAGTACCGCCTGCGCCTGTGTGATTCAATAGCTCCTGAGGGCAACAGCCTCAAAAGTGTCACTGGGCATGTGCCGAGCCCAGTGACGTCTTATCGCTGTTGCCTCTGGGAGCTATTGGATTGCACAGGTGCAGGCAGTAGGCGGTACTGCGCCTGCGTGAGATTTCCGGCGGACGAAATGAAGATTCTAGGTGCGTAGCTTGAATGAATTAGTTGAAGTAGTGGACGATAGTTCATAACGAGGAGGTGTGCTTGGGCTCTAAATTAAGGCGGGCCAGGCACTGCGGGGGGGGGGGGCCTTACTCGGCTCAAAGGGTGATGAATAATGCCCTTCTGGGCACCTTCGAGGTTCATTTGCATAATACAAAAAAAATATTTTTTAACAAAATGAAACCATGAATATAAGAAAGAAAACCACTGCAGGAAATAAGGTATTTTATTAAACATGTCAATGGTGACAGCTTAATATGGTCGAACCAGGTGACAGATTCCCTTTAATGAGGCTTTGGACCTGGTTTTGGTATTAGGGGGAGTCTGTTCTGAGGTCTTTATTAATTTTAGGGCTCTGGTCTGGGCTCTGTATTCAGGGATTTTGTTTAAGCTCTTTTTATTTTGATATCTGGTCTGAATCTTTATTTATTTAGGAGTACTGGAGTACTTTTTGCTTGCATTATATAGTACTAACATACAGCATGGAGTGCTATTTGTGTGACACACAGTTCTAATAGGCTTCCTAATTCCCACTGCTTTAGCCATAAAATACATTAGGGGACTCAGGACTCCTGTGAGTGGTTTACCAAAATGAATCAAGTCCAGTTGAATGTGTAACTGCTTCCTGACCATGCTCAACAACCTCCGTTCCACCACTATGCTGGCCATATCTCCTCCAGGATATTTTCCTCTTACATGGACACCAAAGTTCCACTGTAAGATATAAGGATTCTGTCTTCTAGTGTGGTACATGGAGGGGTAATATAAAGTGGCATGGTTTTCTGGCATGATAAACATTGCCTCCTAGAAGTTCCATATCTTGTCATTATGGAATCCTTATTCTTAAAAGTGTACGTCTGTAGAATCTGTGGCTTTGATTTGGACAGGTATAAAATTCAGTTTGCTGCCAATGCAGATGATGGTGTTTAGACTGGTGGTTGACAATGGTGGCCTTGAATTTTTTCTACGCCCAAAAGCCTTTCAAGAACAGCTTGCACCCTCCTGTCCATGTCAGCCACATTCCTGAGAACTTACATAGATTAATGTTTCTTCCTCTGATACTTTGCTTGGCGCCTGTTCACTTTATTCCTGTATTCATGAGAATGTACTCTGCAGAAATATCACTGACTGTCTCAAGGACATACGTTTCCAGCCAGAACAATATATTCAAAGTACAGCTGCCACTTTGAGACCAAACTAAAGCAACTAAATCACCTGCTGAGCAGAAAATGTTTGGAGGACCTCTGCAACAGAGAACCTAGTGCTCATAGTGGTGACATCACAATGTTTTACATCTGGCTTTTACAGCAACCAGTTAAAAAGGATATACGTAACTGGAAAAAGGTGGTAACCACCTACCTGTAACCCACAGTATATATCAGCAGTGATATGACAGTGCCCTACAGCTTTACAGTAAATCACAGCAACCCAGACTTAAGAAAAGCTAACTCCAACCCTTGGTACTGCAGGCATCTTTATTTTTTGTATTTGTTTTTGTCCCACCTTCCAAGTGGCAGAACTTTGTTCTTTTCCACTGACATATCTGTTTGAAGGCTTATTTAACCCCTTGATGACCTTGTGATTTTCCTTTTTTGCGTTTTTGTTTTTCACTCCCCACCTTCCCATAGTCTTAACTTTATTATTTTTCCATTCACATAGCCTTTTGAGGGCTTATTTTTTGCAGGACAAGTTGTACTTTCTAATGGCACCATTTACGGTTGCATACCATGTAGTAAGAAGCGGAAAATAAATTCCAAATGGGGTATCAATTTGAAGTGCGTGTGACTCCTTGATCACTTTTTATAAAAATAAAATATTGGTTAGCTGAAGTGATAAAATATGGCGAACTGGCTGTTTTTATTTTCTTTCCCGTTACGCTATTTGCTGTATGCCATTAATATTGTTACATTTTAGTTGTATGGGCATTTTTGAACGCGGTGATGCCCATGATGTTATTTTTTTTATTGGTTAAGTATTTTTATTTTAAGGAAAGGAGGGTGATTTGAACTTTTATATTTTTTTACATTTCTAAAAAACTTTTTTTTTTCTTTTTTTTTTTAAGTCACCTTGGGTAATCATTAGATTTTCCATTGTGTTCATTGATGGCTATATAGCCATCATTGAACACTTCATTTGCAATATAACAATACAATGCTGCCACCTACTGGCCTGTATTGGTATATTCCTGAAATAGACTACAAAGGGCTATTTCAGCAATGTAACAGGTTCCCTGATCTCAGGAACTGCTCAAAGGCCGTGGTCACATTTGACCACGGCATCTGGCTGATCGCATACATGTGCCGCGGGTCTCTACTTTGTAAAAACGTGCGGGCGCCATGTTTAAAGACTGTACATGTACGGTGCAGGTCCCTTTTCATATTATACACTGGAAAACAGAAAAACATGTTTTTAAGGGTGAAATTGAAAACAAAAAGAATGCACACGTTCACTGTGTGCTAAAGCTAACACGAAAACTGTATTCTGCAGGTCAGCATGAGTACAGAGCTACCAAATTTATTTCGTTTTCATATGCTTTACTACTTTAAAAAAAATCGAAAACTGAAAAATTGCTTTGTGTCGCTATGTTCTGTTTTTTTTTATGTTACGGCATTTACTGTACAGAATATATACTTTTAATATTTTAGTTAGTTTGGACATTTTTCGGATGCTGCAATACCAACTATGTTCATTTTGAGGTGGTTTCATTTTTATTTTTTTTACATTTTCCTTATTTTTTTTCCTTTTTTCCTTTTATATTTATAGAGGACTAAAAAAGTGGTGATCTGAAGTCAGAGCTCACCACCTCCCTCTGACTAAGGCCTCATGCACACAAATGTTTTTTTTTTATGTTTACGTTCCGTATATGGACCATATACGGAACCATTAATTTCAATGTATCCGCAAAAAAAAGAAAGGTACTCTGTATGCCTTCCATTTCCATATTCCGCATAACGGACAAGAATAGTACTGTTCTATCAGGGGCCAGCTGTTCCGTTCCACAAAAAACAGAATGCACACAGACGTCATCCAAATTTTTTGCGGACCGCAAAATACTGAAAAAGCCATACGGTCGTGTGCAAGAGGCTTAACTGTTTAAATGCCACAGATGCTATTGACTACGGCATCTGAGGTGTTAGGTTCTATGATCAGAGTTATCTCTAGTGTCTGCTGTGTAATACAGCAGTCACCAGTCAGCTATAGCACTTGCTCAGCTCCTGATCTGGCACAATATTAAAACTCCTTACATCTGCGGTCAGTTCTCTCATAATAAGTTCCTCCATAGTTTTCATTTCCCTCCATTCCAATCCCCTGACAAATACTGTATGCTTTTCTCAATGTAATGCAACCAACCATATATCTGTAATAGGGCCCAATATACATGGCCATCAAAGAATAGCTCTCTTTTATCTATTAACTGCTTCCCTCTACAATAGCAAACTTTTCCTCTCATTTCTAGAATCAGTTTTTATTTTGGGGTCCATATGTATTTAGGGGTCTGGTTTTAGGTATGCATTTTTTCTAGGGTGTGTATCCAGAGGTATGGTTTGGCATCTGTTTATTAAATCTGTATTTATATGGGAGTACTGGATACCATAGTATGGAATAATGCAGTCTATTATGCTATTCCATATTTTTTCTTTGTGGTATACTGACATACAGAGTAGGAATCACCAAATGAACAAATGGGCACTAGTCTGTTTGAATATTGCACCACAGTCTGTATTGTGCCATCATGACGATCTGGAACAGATATAGAAGCAAAGGGAAAGTGAATATCTCCAATCAGAAATGATGTCACCTGTGAGTCAAAATCTTATTCATCAACATGTCTAAAAATTGTCCTTAAACAGGCAGAATTGTTTTTATAATGTATAAGTGACTGTGTAGACACTGGAAACTAATGAAACAAGTTCAGAAGGGGCACTCATGAAACCTTTGCACTGGGCCAATCAATGTGTTAAAACTGCTCTGTTATGCATAAATAATGATGTGCCACCCTGGGGGGTGACCAAGGAAGGTGTAGGATTGTCCTTCCAGCCACCTCAATTCTTGATCACATAGAAATAATGATCTACTGACACTATTATGATTAGGAATAAGCAAATCGACTTCGGATGAAACATAATAACTTCATAAATTGATTTCTACTGTAAAAAAAACATTTCTCGAACTCGGTTTCGGTTCCAAGTGGTACCCTGGAACCGAACCCGAGTTAGGGAAATGGATTTTATAACTTCGACTCATCGGAGCCAATACATTCTAATACTGTATGTACGGAGCGCTCGCTCTGTACAGTATTGAAGCAAAGTTTTATGCGAATCAACTTTGGATGTGTCATCCGAAGTTGATTCGCTCATCCTTAATTATGATATTAGTTGAAGACCAAATCCAGTTATGATTGTGTACAACTTCTTCTGCCCGTGTCCTGGGATCAGACAAAGGAATTGACTACACATAATTGCTAAGTGCAGTGTGCCACAGGGGCATTCATGATTGTGGCTGACTGGATTGAAGTAGTAGTAATCATAGTTCTAACACTTCCTGGGCTTGTGCAATGAGGTGGAAGGGTGGACCTATCTTCCCTTTCAGGGCACACTCTGGTTCGTGGATTCTCCTATCTGGCGATGGTTGAGGTGTCCTTGCTGTTGAAGGTTTTCAGGTCTAAAGTAGGTTCCCAGTTCATGACACCAACACTTTGCAGTGTAATAGTGCAGAAAGAAACGATGAGGCAGCTTTACAGCAGAACAGTTCTTTACTGAAAAGTTCAAATTCAAACATATCAGGACAGTTCTTAGCCTGCAATGGACTGGCAAATGCACTTTCCACAGATGTTGTAGGTTTCACAGCTGCACAAGTAGCTAACAGTCCAAAGAGGCTCTTACTCTTCACTTCACTAGCTGACTCGTACACATAAGCATCCAGGCATGGGGTGTAACACTTCTTATAAAGCAATGCAATGCAACCAACAGGGTGGATCCCCTAACAGCAGGCAAAAGATCCATCTTTTTTTTAAACAGATTGCTGTACTTACAGTACATGTTCACAGAGTCCACTGTGGGATGTGGGTATTTCTCACTGTGAGCCAATCTATTATTTAGTATCCTCAGGCTCCAGAGGCAACTCTTGAACATGGATGCCAAAGAGTCGATAAATCCTTCTAAACAGGTTATCTCTACTGGGCTTTCTCTACACTTGTCTGTTTCATCTGGTCTGCTCTTAGGGTTGTTCTTCTCTGGCCTTGTCCTGGTTTGTACCTGCTGAAGGACAAGCAGGTCTGTCAGAACTACATCTTTGCATCCGTTCTGTTTGCTGGTTAGACTGAGACTAACTCCGCTGACTAATTAGACTAGACTGAACAGAACTGACTGGAATGTTTTTTCCTCCTCTGTATATAGAGGCTGACACAACCCTATCTAGAAGTGGATGTGATATGACCTAGTAATACCTTTTGCAAATACAAGCAATATACATGTTGAAGCAAACACATGTTCAATTCTTTCTTTTGCACTTTGCAGTGTACCTCTACTCTGGAGCGGGGCACTGCATAAGTCTTGGACTTTTCTGTATTTTCTCCTTTTTTATTTTTAGAACTTTTTTCTGCATATTTAGTATAAAAGTAAAATAGTATTGTCTTGTTACTCTGTGTGACTAGTGGCTTATGTGGCCTAAAGGTGAAACTAAAAAAATTACAATATTGTGCATTTATTTCAGTAATGCAACTTAAAAGGTGAAACTAACATATGAGACTCATTACATGCAAAGCGAGATATTTCAAGCCTTTATTTGTTATAATTTGGATGATTATGGCTTACAGCTTATGAAACCCCAAAGTCACAATCTCAGGTACCCTTTGCTCAGGGGGTATGGATTAATTAGCTGACTAGAGTGTGACACTGAGCCTAGAATATTGAATCTTTTCACAATATTCTAATTAAAATTTGCATTAATGCAACTGCTTTTAAGTTGCATTACTGAAATAAATGAACTTTTGCAAAATATTCTAATTTTTCGAGTTTCACCTGTATGTAACCTGCTGAACCAGCGTGTGTGATGTTGGGACATACTGCCCATTTTCAAAAAGTGGTGGCAGGACTGTTGTTCCTGGATGTGTGGATGGTTTAGGACATGTATTATGCTGAGTTTGTATCCTGAGTGAGAAACAAAGATGAGAATGAAATGCAGCGTAGAATTTACGACTTATCCTATGTCACAGGGGTGGGACCTTCCATCACAAGTTGAAAGATACCACATGTGCCTTGCAATACATTGACCTTTATACAACCAGGCTGACAGGCCTTTTTGTCACCTAAAGTTTTTTTTTTGTGTCTTTATTCTCATATTTCAAGAGCCATAGCTTTTTAATTTTTGCCATCAATGTAGCTGTATGAAGGCTTGCGTTTTGGGAGATGAGTTGTATAATTCAGTGGCACAATTTTGGGATACATGCAATTTACTGTTCAGCTTTTATTAAATTTCTTTGGGGAGGGAATGCAACAAACATACCTTAGGCTACTTTCACACTAGCGCTTGATCGGATCCGTTCTGAACGGATACGATCATATTAATGCAGACTGAGGCTCCGTTCAGTACGGATCCGTCTGCATTAATAACTTAGAAAAATTTCTAAGTGCGCAAGATGCCTGAGCGGATCCGTTCAGACCTTCAATGTAAAGTCAATGGGGGACGGATCCGCTTGAAGATTGAGCCATATGGTGTCATCTTCAAGCGGATCCGTTCCCATTGACTTACATTGTAAGTCTGAACGGATCCGCTCGCCTCCGCACGGCCAGGCGGACAGCTGAACGCTGCAAGCAGCGTTCAGCTATCCGCCTGGCCGTGCGGAGGCGAGCGGAGCGGAGGCTGAACGCCGCCAGACTGATGCAGTCTGAGCGGATCCGCTCCATTCAGACTGCATCAGGGCTGGACGGAGGCGTTCGGGTCCGCTCGTGAGCTCCTTCAAACGGAGCTCACGAGCGGACCGACGAACGCTAGTGTGAAACTAGCCTTAGTTGTTGTTTTTATTTCTTGCTGTTTACCATGCATTAATAATAATATGTTAACTTTATTCTATGTGTCAGTACGAATGTGGCTATAACAAATATGTTTTGTATATTATATGGTTTAGTACTTTTGCACAAAATAAAAACATTTCTGGAAAAGAAAGGAAATGTACAAATAATTTTGGGCTCTTTCAGTGTTTGTTTGTGTGGGATGAGCAATTGTTTTTATTGGTACAATTTTGGGGTACATATTGTTTATTCACAAATTTTTATGTTTGCTAATCTGTCATTGTTTTTTATGCAAGTTAAACAGGTGAAGAAAAATTTGGGGGGACATTTTTTTTGTGGGGGGGGATACTTTTCAATGAAATTTTGTTGTAAGATCCCTGGCTCCTGTTATAATAACACATCGGTACCTCAAATGCTTATAGCCCTGTATCAGATATTGGCAGTTGCAGCGAGAGACCATCTGTATAATACAGCAGAGCTCCCACCGTGATCTCATAGGGACATTGAGCAGTGCTGACAAGATCATAATGATGGATATGGTGTGGGATCTAGCACCTGCTCATGATGGACATATCCATTGTTAAGGGAAGAAAAAAGAGAGGACCACGGGTATCTCAAAAACAAATGGAGGACAGTGCCTACACAGTATAAGTGTAATGGGGTACCCGAAAGGGGATGACTCGGTACAAGCTCCGAGTATAATAACGAAGGAAAAGAAAAGAAGCTCAGAGTACCAAGGAAATAATAATTAAATAGATATTTTATTGTATCAGAAACACGATTAAAAACACACATACAGATGATGCCATAGACAGGGTAGAGGGAACAAGGGAAGGAAGAAAAGCACCACCCTGGATGGACACACAGGTCACACAGTACATAATGCAAAATTGGTGAGGTCATGAGAAAGATATGCGGGGTACAGTTACCAGCTCATGGACCAAATGTAGCAAGAGATATATAGAAAATGGTGTAAGGCAAGTAGAGGTCAGTGAGAAAACCGGCTACAGCTGTAGTGCATGGTATGCTGACCAAAAGAGTAATACAAAAGTTGTATGAGACCAGCAGAACAATAAGCCAAGTAAGGAATCTCAAACATCGGCAGCACATAGCCGTAGGAGGGAGACTATGACCTAAAACCTACCTAATGTGGACCAAGTGTGGACAAGGAGACCAGGATGGCCCTACCCCAACGCGCGTTTCAGCGTGCCTTCGTCGGGGGCCCCTGATACCTCAGGTCGGTATCACCAATATAACATTCAGCGACTTTTAGTTGGATACTGCTGGGACATACAGATAGCGGGACGCCGCCGTATGTCAGCTAGCAGCTACGATTTACATTCTCACTGCAGGCGCTATGAAGGAGGTACAAAGCCGTTTATTTTGATTACGGACGAATAATTACTTCTTTCTCTATGGTGGGAACGCATAGCCATCTTCTATCCATCTCCTTTTGGTTGTTATATTGTTGCTAGAACCAATATTTTTTAGGACATTGAAAAATGAGCTAATCACTGACTGCTGCGCATATTCTATCCATATACAGCAATTGCTATTAACTGCTTGGAATTGTCTTTGACTACTGTGTTGTGGGAATCCAGCAGACGCCATCAAGGTGGCATAAGGGCCGATAGCTGGCAACACGGACTTGCATCTACCCTGGTCAAAGAGATCAAGTTACCTTGATACCCACGACTGTGCCGCCATTAGTTGGCTGTTAAGGATTTTAGATTTTTACTATCAGTGACTGAGTGTCCTTTAAAGTCGTGCTTACTGTCAGCCGATTTTACTACCATCTTTTATCCGGATCCTCAGCACACTGATAGATCTATTTGTACAACGTGTATTATTATAGATTGACCCTGTTCCTAATATTTACTTTTACCTATTCTTGTATTATCCTATAATTTTTTTAGAATTACTATTTTAACTGATGTTTTGAACTGTTTTAAACTAATTAAATCTTGTGGCTTAATATCTTGTGGTGTGCCCAGTCTTCTATTGATTATTCCTCCACACTGATGTACTTTCAGGAAAGCAAACTACAGAAGAAGTTGGCGAGGCTGCAAAACAGTCATTTTTATATTGATCTGTCCGTGGTACTTGCTTATAGGCAAACACCATTTTCTGCTCTTCTTTGCTTCTCATACATATGAGAAGATCCATGTATTATCTGATGCACCTCTTATATGAGAAAAAGTACTTTTAATCCATATGCAAATGAGAAGTTAAGAGCACTGAGGGTGGACCTGAGCGATTCTGTGCACCCTTGTTCTTCCTGCTTCCTCTGCTAGCCCCACCCTTTCTTTCTTGATTGACAGGTCCATAGTCACCTCATCTGACAGTGGTGCCCTCAACCAGAAAACCAAGAGCAGTGGGCAGCAGGTGAATATGATTTTTGATTTTTTTCAACAGGTATAACAGGCTGCTAGCGAAAGTTAAAAAAGTCCAAAAAGCGGGATAACCCCTTTAAGATGCAACTAAAACTTAAAGAACTAATCTAAATGATTTTTTACATCATGGCACTTCCATCATTTTATTTTTCTGTTTTAGCTTAATCGATTTTAGTGATTACACTTGCTTGCAATGCTATTCTATGTTAAAAATATATGATGCTTTCATTTTAATTATTTGCACTATTAACTTTGTGGGATAAAGCTTTATATTTGCTGTGGTTGGGTTAATTAGTATAATAATCCTTTATCTGCGACTCCAAGTGAGTCAAAAGAACATGTTAATTACATTATAATCGGTTAATTGCATAAAGGATATTTCTCATACATTAAGGCTTGATATTTGACATTGTTCCAACCTTTATACAAAGACTAATGTTTCCTATCAGTTAGACAAATTAGTGGATTAATCAGCTTGTAGAGACTTGTGTATTAGAGCTTATGATTAATAGCACCAGTTAGTGTGTAATGCAAGGTCTAGTTGAATGGGGAAGCAGAGCGTCAATGAAATGTTCTCTATGCGTCACTTACAACCAGCACAACAGAATAGAACTTAGAAGCACTGCTATTCATCTATTACAGAAAGGAAACGCAATCCCCTTTACAGTCTATTTATTCTAGATGTGAGATGTATACTTTGAAAATTGTGAATCGATTGACCACAATACTTGCAAAGTATACAGACTGAGTCAAAAGTCTCAGGCCACCCATTTATTTCAGAAACAAAAGGGAAAAGGAAATATCTGAATACCCCAGCAAATGATGGGTGAGGGGGCCAAACTTTTATGCTATGTCTGGAACATGGCCGCCATCTTGAAACCTGCTATATTGGGTCAAAGGAATTTTTTTTTTCCAATGGACCAGAATTTTCTCCAAAACCGATTGCCGCAATCAGGTTTGCAATATCTCTTCAAAGGTTCAACAGTTATCAATACAGAAAGTTCAAAACTTCAAAGTTCAGTGTTCAGCACCAGGGACAACACATTGAACACATCAAATAGCTGTGCATCATAGGGAACGTTCCTGGTTGTTGCTGCAAATTTCTGTGTTAATAACTTTTGAACCACAAGAAATATAGAAAATCTGATTGCGTCAATAGATTTCAGAGAAAATGATGGTCTTTTTTTATATGCTACATGACCCCTTTCCCATTGGAAAAATTTTCCCTTGATCCAGTATGGCGGCTTTAAGATGGCAGCCATGTTCTGGACATAACATAAAAGATAGGCCCCCTCACTCATTACTTGCTGAGGTATTCAGATACTTCATTTTCCCTTTTGTTTCTGAAATAAAAGGGTGCCCTGAGACTTTTGACTCAGCCTGTATTTTGACATTCGGTGATTAAATACTGCCATTTTAATTTAGCTCCTATTGTCTTCCAATATA
Organism: Bufo gargarizans; assembly: GCF_014858855.1. Lineage (NCBI taxonomy): Eukaryota > Metazoa > Chordata > Amphibia > Anura > Bufonidae > Bufo > Bufo gargarizans. The sequence goes on along the minus strand of NC_058082.1, from coordinate 209,142,554 downwards.
TTTTGCATAAAAAAGCAGAAGTCTGTGAGTTGATGAAATGTTCATTTAATAATTATAGCCTCTAGGCATCAGAAATACAGTCCTGGTTTGATTCCCCTTGGTTTCTTCCAGTGATTTTGCTAAGCAGAAGGAGCCTTCAATCCTAGTATTGAAAAGTCTGGATACCCAATTGATTGGAACATTGGTTACGGTTTTGCTTCTTAGAGTGATCCTATGGTTGAACAAAAATGAATAAATAATCACAGAAAAAAAGGAACAAAGAGAAAACTTATCTGATGACCTCCTTTTCATCTTTTCAGAAGATCTGCTAATTTATGAGGTGCAGACTGCCCTAGACCCTACAGGGAATTTTCCCTCCTCTTTGCTGCAGGCCGGATATATACTACTGGGGGAACTACGATATAGGGGTCATTATTAGAGGAAGTCCAGGCAGCATGCTGAAGGTAGGGCTGGCTTAGTGTTGTGAACCACATGTCACCTCCTAAGCCCCCTCATATTAGAGACAATTAGAGGAAGAGGACAGAACGTTGCAGCTATCGATGGCCACCACAGAGGAACAGCTTTTGGGGAGGTATTTTGTGCTGCACTGTGGTATTTAGTTCTGTGGGGTGGTATTCTTTGCTGCACTATGGTATTGCTGACCCTGCTAATGGCCCCATCTACTTATGTTGCCCCACCTTCTGTAAATTTGGATCCACCTACAAAATTTGGGCCACTTTAAGTTTTTTTCCAGGGCCACTTTAAGTTGTAGAGTTGGAAGGAAGAAGAGCCTGAAACTGCTGCGTGCCGGACTGCGCACCTGCCAGTGAGGTGAGGGCTGCCGGCTGCGGCGTGATAGTGTTCGTTCGTGCCCAGCTGTTCCCTTAACTACAAGAACTGTCTCTGCTCTGCCCTGGCTGAGACCCTCTGTATAAGTTATATATAACAGTAAACGCATATAAAGTATGTACCCTGCTAGGCTGCTATCCCTCCTCAGTTATATTACCCCCTGTATAATGTACCCTGATACCCCTCAGTTATATAATATAACTGAGGGGTATGAGGGTATATTATACAGGGGGTAATATAACTAAGGGGGATCGGGGTACATTATACAGTGGTAATATAACTGAGGAGGGCTATCAGGGGACATTATATAGGGCTAATATACAGTAAGTTATATTACCCCTGTATAATGTCCATGATGACCCTCCTCAGTTATATTACCCCTGTATAATGTACCCTGATACCCCTTAGTTATATTACCCCCTGTATAATGTACCCTGATACCCCTTAGTTATATTACCCCCTGTATAATGTACCCTTATAGCCCTCCTCAGTTATAAATAAGGTTAGAGCTGTATGATAGGTTCTATAAGCACCACATTATTTTCTGTCCGCCACCACAAAAGTGCCCCTCCTGATACCAGGCTCTGGATCCGCCACTGTCTGAGCCCCACACTTATCTCCAGAATGGGCCCCCAAAAGTAAAGGAGAGTGCACCGAGCAATCGTGGCGTGCTCTCCATTCATTTCTTTGGCAGCTTCAAAAATAGCCGAGGTAGTACACAAACTATATTCAGAAGCCCCATGAAATTAATGGAGAGCACACCGTGCAAGCACAGCCACCGCTCTATTCACGTCAATAGGACTGTCAGAGATAGCCGAGCCAGTCCCATAGAAATAAACCAGGGCAGCTGAAAATACCTGGCTGCTCTCCTCTCACTTCACGTGTCCCATTCTGGATATAGGTGTGGGTCCCAGAGTGGGGTCCTGTGGCTATCTGACATTGGTGGCCTATCCTCGTAATATGAAACAACCCCTTTGCAAACCTTCAATGCATCCCTAGAAAGTGAAAAATACACACAGTATTTCAAATCATGGTATGTTCAGCAGGATTGTTTTATAGGGTATAATTTTAACCTTATTTCAGTTTGTATAGATAAAAATATAGAGCAGTGAATGGTGCATGCAGCAACATCGGCAGTGCAGTAATAATTACTACTTTTGAGGCAGTCACTCTCAGAATTATGTGTAAGGACAACTTCTCCCCAGATTTCTCCTCTCCGCTTTTCTATTTTGATCACGCTGAACAAGCAACATTACAGCTTCTTTGATTATGTTTATTTCTTAAGCAAACACTGATCAGCACGAATTTCAGCATCGTGTTTATGCATGGAAATGATCTATGTATGGAAGCTAATGTACATATTGTGTGAGAAAACACATTAAAAGGCCATTTATGTGCAAAAAGGGCCTTCAGTAAAATTAGCCTTTATTAAATGACTAATGCTCCCAAAGCTGAAATGAGTAACTCGCCCCCACCACCTACTGTGGTATTCTAGTCTACAGACAGTAGCTCCCTTGAAAACCTCACCGCTCTAATAGTTTGAAACATATTTAATATACATTCAACATGTGGACTCTTTCCAGCAGTGTCAGACTGGGGGGCCTAGGGCCCACCAGTGGAATTGATTTTGGGAGCCCAACCTAGAGCTGGATATATTAAACTTGTTCATTTTTCAGTCTCACGCGCATGAATGTATGCATTTTAGAACACAATACAGTATGCTAAACTAAATCAAATTGTTTCTCATTAAGCAACTTATTTAGTTGATAACTGTGTCTGTTATTTACAGTCAGCAGGTTGGACAGCAGTCACATGTGGACATTCCATGTCCTAGATGAACCACCCAGTCCCCCAGCCAACCAGCCTAAACAATATCCAAAGTGAAGGAAATGTTTCCTGGCCTATTCAAAGGGATAAGTTTATTGAAGTGATCGGAGTAGCGCCACGGTCTTCTCACAGCTCACCAAGCACAGTGCTGTATATTGTATAGCGGCTGTGCTTGGTAGCATGCTCAGTCCCATTCACTTCTATGGGGCTGAGCTGCGCCAAGGCCACTTGATCAATGAACGTGACGTCACATGGCCTAGAAAAAGCACAGAGAAGGGCACAGCGCTCACAGGAGCACCGGTGCCTTCTCAAACAGCTAATCGGCAGAGGTCCCAGGTGTCAGACCCCCACGATCAGATACTCAGGATAGGTCATCAGTTATAATATCTCTGAAAACACAATATACATTGTGAGTTGGATATTTAAAGATGGCGCCCACTTGCAAGCGCAGCAGGTGCTATAGCCACTAAGTGCTTGCTGTTTTAAACAGCAGACATGGAGGGCTAATGTATCCAATTGAAAATAACTTCAGTCACACAATTTTAACTCCCTAGATTCCATGGTCATACAGTATGTGACTACAACATCTGGGAGCTCAAAAACCTAGTGGGGATTGGGGTACCCGGATGGTGCTTGGTCCTTCTAATTGATATGAGGATGCAGTAGCTATGTTCCCAAGAAGATCCTGCCTGAAAATCTGACTCCAATGCTAATGAATTGGAGTCTATGTCAGAAGCAATCTAATAATTTCTTGTTCAAGTTTCCTAGGGGAATTACACAGTTATCAAAAAAAAAAATAAAAGTTTAAAGAAAGTTGAATAAAAAGTGAGCAAACAGTCATACACACTCCAACATTGTATCAATAAAGACAAGATTGTCCAGCAAAAAATGAGCCCTAACACAGCTCCATAGACATAAAAACAAAAAGGTTATTGATGCCAACATGGCAATGCCAAGAAAAAAAAAGTTTTTTCAAAGTTTTTTTTCTCAGTATTAAATCTAAGCATATCTGGTATAGATGTACTCATACTGACCCAGAGAATGAAAGTAACAAGTCAGTTTTACCGCATACAAAATGCTGTGAAAACAAAATTCATAAAACTTTAGCGGAATTTTCTTTTTTTATAATTCTACGCCATTTAAAAAAAATGTTCCCATTTCCCACTACATTGTACACAACCGTAAATGGTGCCGTTAAAAAGTACAACTTATCCCCCAAAAAAACAAGCTGTCATACAGCTATGTGAATGGAAAAATAAAAGTTATGCCTCTGGGAGGGCTGTGTTGAAGGCGCAGCACTATTAAGTGCCTTTTGTGCTGTGGCATTAGAAGAATTCTGATATCTCTGACTTTTTAGTCTAACTAGTTTGTCTATTACTCTGTAATTCCTCTAACGCCGTTCTATGGAAACAGTAGGTTTAAAGAGCACACCAAATGCTTGAAATAACTTATTTATTAACTTCAACTTTTCTTCATATATAACACTGCCGCCTCTGCAGCAGATAGTCCATGTATATACAGCAGATAGTCCATGTATATAACACATGTTGAAAATATATCACAAAATGGCGGTATGCATAAGATGCTGGTTCAACTGTTTAATCTTGTCATTCAACATAAAATGGATATATTTCTCTATTCAGTATCCGTACTCTCACTTTAAGTTATTTAAGCACTTTATGATCTCACTGAGAGGTATATCTGAGGTTAACCAATAGTTCACTTGCTCTACTTGGTTCACAGTTTGCTCTATACAATTGCTTACGATCTGGTATGAGCAGTTCGCATTTGTATGCAATTTGTTTGGATTGTTTGGTTGTAATTTGTATGCAATTTGGATTGCAATATGGAATTTGAATTTGGATTGTGAACTTTGTAGTTTGCAATTGGTGGAACTGTAAGTAAACACACATATAACTGGTTCAGTATACAGTTCTAATCACTATATTAACACATTATATAACAATTTTAAATACCTATTTGGGCCTCACTGCTTCTATAAAACACAGCTCTTAGTGGATTGAATGTCAGCTTCTCTCCTCTGGTGTAATGACTCTAGCAGCTCCTGCTAGGGGAATTTTCTACACAGGCAGTGTGTGAGGCTGGCTGTGATTGGTCAAAACTCCTGCAGTGTGTGAGGCTGGCTATGATTGGTTGAGACTGCCCAGCAACAACAGTTTAACTTTATGCTTTATGTTATTTCTGCTGTGTCATTGAGCTTACCTTACAATATACTGTATAATAAATCTTAAAGGCATACTATCTTTTCTGCTTCTGTGAACACAAAATATAACTATTACATGACATCCAAACATAAAGTTACTGTAAATAACTCTGCTTTGTCTTTTTTTTCTGTTGAAATTTTCTTTATTATGCAAAAATAGTTTACGTACAAATGAGGAGGAAACAACCTCTTAAAGAGAATATTAAACATGTAACAAGGTCACAAAAAGGATTAAACTTTATGAAAGAACTTGTTCATCAAATCATCAAAACATCTGAAGCGGGTTGGCAGCATGGGACTCAAAGGAGGAGGAAAAATAAAGAGAAATGACTACATCTGGATACATTAATACACATCCATATCACTATTATTAACCACGTAATGGACTCAGTTTCCAAAACCTCTGAATAAACTCCAATCATGCCAAAGTTTGGTAAAGCTCTGATATGTCCTCATTTCCCAAGAAGAAACTTCTTCAAATCTAAAGATCTGGTCTACTTTAAGTGACCATTGTTCTACTGAAGGGACTTCGGTCTAGAGCCAGTATTTCTGGACAAGAAACCTGGCTGCGCATTTAGGTGTTTGAATAATCCCAGATTAGTAGCCCCTTGATTAGAGGGGAAAAGGTTTAAAAGCGCTAGCTCCGGAGAAGGACGGACATCTGCTCCACAAATTTTAATTGCATATCTGGAAGATTTGGTTCTACCAATTGAGTAGTATTGGACACTCCCACCATATATGTAGATAGGAGCCTTTTCCCCCTGAGCATCTCCAGCACGTGTCGGACACAACTCTGCTTTGTCTTTAACACACAAACATAGGAACTGTATTAAGGTTATTGGCAGGTCTAGCTGCATAAACACACAAGCTATATTAGCAACCTAGGACAGGTCTTAGCTGGCCAGCTACACTCCCACCAAAATTACCTATAATTCTATGTTCTTAGTGGTAAGACTTGAACATGAATTTGAGGAATTTTCCATCAGGTGTCTTTTATCACTCTCAAGTAGAACAACTAACTTCTGTATAGCACGTTTAAACTTGAGTGGAGTAGTGAGACGTTTTCCTTTTTTGTCAAGTTTTGAGTCTCCTATTTGTAGCAACACTCTTCTTACTAGTCTATCTTCATCCTTTTGAACTTCTAGAACTTTGGGCAATTTCCATTGACTTCTAGGTAAATCTTCTTCTTTCACTAACACCATGTCACCAACTTGGACATTTCTTCTGGGTGTTTGCCATTTACTTCTTAGCATAAAATTGGCTAAGTACTCTTTCCTCCATCTATTCCAAAACTGATCTGATAGATATTGAATTCTTCGCCATCTCCTTTTAGCATATAAATCCTCTTTGGTGAACTTGCCAGATGGTGGCTGTATGTAATCAGACAGGGATTCTGTCACCTCGTTTTAGCCTATAGAGCTGCGGACATGCACGGCTAGATAGCCGCTAGCATGTCCGCAATATACTTGTCCCACATCTCTGTGTGCTTTTATTGTGTTTAAAAAAAGATTTTATAGATATGTAAATGAGCCTGGTAAGGAGCCCAAGGGGCTGTACTAATCTTCTTGGAGCCTAGCCATGCCCCCTGTGAAGGAGCCCAGCACCGCCTGCGTCCTCCGAATCTCCTCCTTGCTCACAGTTAGATCGCCGTAATCTCGCCGTAATCTTTGAGCTTCGTTGTTTATGTATCCTAGGACAACTTGTGAGTCTGTCCAAAAATATTCTTCATCTATTTTCAATTCCAGTTCTTCTCTCAGAAACTTGCTTACTGATGCTGAAACTACGGCTGCTGTCAGTTCAAGTCTGAATACTCTCTGCCTTCCCCATAACCAGGGCACAGTGTATCTTTTCTTCTCCTATTACTCTGATGTAGGAGCACTGACCATAACCATAACTACTGGCATCTGAAAAATGATGAAGTTCTATTTTCTTGTACTTTCCGAAATCATGAGGTACAAAACATCTGGGTATCCAAACTTCTCTCAAGTTTTGCAAGTCTCTTATCCAACTCTTCCAGCTTGGCCTCAAATTTTCAGGTATGGGCTTGTCCCATCCGAACTTCTGTCTGCATAATTCTTGTAGTATTTCTTTTGCGCTGAGGATTACTGGGGCCAAGAATCCCAATGGATCATATATAGAAGCCACTGCGGAAAGAATGGTGTGTTTAGTTACAACTTTCTCTTCAATAGATACTTCCAAGAACTTGTCATTCTCTACATTCCATCCCAATCCAAGTACGTTCTGAACTGGAAAATTATCATAATTGAGAGCTACATTCTTCATTGTTGCTGCACATTCAGAGTCACTGATGGATTCCAGTACCTCTCTGTTGTTTGAGATAACTTTGTGAAGGCGCAGGTTTCCTCTTGAGCATAACTCTTGGCTTTCTTTCACTAGTTTGATTGCAGATTCTGTGGACTCTAGACTTATAAGACCATCATCTACATAAAAGTTTTTCTTCAGAAAATTTGCTACTGATGGGCAATCCTTTTCATTCTGATTGACCAGGTACTTCATACCATAATTGGTGCAACCTGGAGACGATGCTGCTCCAAACAAGTGTACTTTCATTCTGTATTCTGCTGGCTCTGAATCTGTATCTCCGTCCTCCCACCATAGAAACCTCAGGAAGTCTCTATCTTCATTCTTCACATGAAACTGGTGGAACATCTTTTCAACATCACACATGACTGCCACGGGATATTTCAAAATCTACAGAGTATTCCAGGCAGAGTGTTTGTAAGATCTGGTCCTTTTAGTAGATGATCGTTCAATGCAACACCATTGTACTTTGCTGAGCAACCAAATACCACTCTAATCTTATCTGGTTGATTTGAGTGGTAGACACCTTGATGTGGGATATACCACACTTTTCCTTCTTTAGGTTGATTATTAACTTTTTCTGCATCTCCTTCTTCAAGGATGCCTTCCATGAATTTCAAATAATCATTCTTCAGTTTGGGATCTCTTACCATCCTTTTCTTCAAACATTTCAATCTTGCTAGGGCAAGATTTCTGTTATTTGTCAGAAGAGGTCGTTCTCTAAAAGGTAAGGGCATTTCAAGATGACCTTGTTAATTCTGCTGAATACTTTCCTCTAGAGTGTGTATGAACTTTATGTCTTCTTGGGATACACTCTTTTTTTTAGAACTTATGTCTGCAAAGTCGGATTCAAGGATCTTGATTACTTTTGCTGGACTTACAGTTGGTAACTCTTGGACAGATATTCGATGACACAATCCTGTCACCTGTCTTGACTTTGCGATCAGCTGTTTTCCTCCAACAACACCCCATCCTAGATCAGTTTGAACAGCGTAGGGTTCACCCTTTTTCTCCTGTGATTACCTTTCGTGGTACCAAGGCTTCAGGACAATCGTAGCCTATCAACAGTCCAACACCAAACTCCTTCAGCGGGGACATTTCATGAGATATGACAGATAGGTGTTCCTATTTATTGGCTGTTTCACAGGTAGGTATGCAATCTCGATCTAGAGGTATATCATCTTTTGTATAAGCTGAAGGTAGATCTAATGTGAAGTTTGATCAAAGTCCTCTAACTGTCAGTCCTTTGACCCTTTGTGGTGAGTTTGAGCTTCACTGGTTCTGTAGCCACTTGTAATTTCTTGCAGATTTCTTGATCAATGAAGGTGATGTCACTCTGGGCATCCAGTAGCTCATAGGCGTATACCGTCTTGTTCCTCCTTTTAGGATTTGAAATTTAAACTGGTACAACCATTGATGTGCTGTTGCTTTCTCCTTCCCTCACTCTGCAAGAGAATACAGATATTTTCTTTTCTTCCTCAGTATCTTTAGGTATTGAGGATTTATCTTTCTTTGGACGTTCTTCATGCAGTGGTGTAGGATGGTGTCGTTTGCAAACGCTGCATGTGGCTTTTTTCTTACACTCCTTAGTAACACGGCCTTTTCTTAGACAACGAAACACAGTTGGTTCTCAAGTACAAACCTTTTCTTTTCATCTGGGGACTTCTCCTTTAAGTGTTGGCAATTGTGTATGGAGTGGTTCTCTCCACAGAACATACATTTGAAGGTAGTCTGAAGATTTGTTGTTTCGGTCTCTCTACTGATCCCAGTAGTGACTTTGAACTTGCTCTTGTAGGTATCTGGAACTTTAGCTACTGTGTTGGTTGCAAAGTTAGTTGCTCTTGCATGTCTTCTCTCTTGCAGGCCTTTCTTCTAAAGATTTTAAGACGTAAGATGATGTAACTGGATTACATGCTATCTGTGCTTCCTTATTGACGAACTCAGAGAACTCTTTAAAACTTGGGAAGTTCTTGCCTAGATCTAACTGTTCAGTCACATAGCGATTCCATCTAGAAGCCACTTCTTCAGGTAGCTTGGTTAGCATCCTGTGGTTTTCTAGATAGTTGTTCAGTACTTCTAGAGCTTGAACATGTGGGATGGCATTGCTGCATGCTTGCAGGAAGTCACCATACTCTTGGAGTCTGAAGTGTTCTTTAGGACCTATTTTAGGCCAGTTATTCAGTTTCTCTCTAAAGGCTCTTTGTACTAAGAAAGGATGACCATATCTTGCATTCAATTTTTCACAAGCTTACTTGTAGGCTTCTTCATCTCTTCTATAGAAGTTACCTTCAAGAACTTCCTTTGCTTCCCCACCAACATATCTCTGAAGGTAGAATAACTTGTCAACTGGACTGAAGCAATGAATCTCAATGATAATTTCAAAGCTTGCCTTCCACTCTATAAACTTCAGTACGTCTCCTGAAAATACAGTAGGTTCCGGAACAGGAAGTCTAGCTAGGACTGTTCTCTGTTGTCTTGCTCGGACAATGATTGTAACTACAGTTGAGTGGACACCTGGGTTTGACGAGTTCGGCTGAACTTCACAAAAAAGTTCGAGTTCAGGACCCGAACTTGACCCTGAACCCAAACCCCATTGAAGTCAATGGGGACCCGAACTTTTGAGCACTAAAATGGCTGTAAAAGTGTAATGGAAATGGCTAGAGGGCTGCAAATGGCATCAAAATGTGGTTAAGAGCATGACAAGTGCTCTGCAAACAAATGTGGATAGGGAAATTACTTTAAATAACATAAAATACGTAAAAATTAAAAATTATAATCTTAATTTAGGAGGACGACATCCATATGGAGTAGGAGGTTGAGGAGGCGGTGGATGTGGTGGTGTAGGTGGAAGCGGCGGTAGAGGAGGAGGTAGCCTACACTGCTTTCTGGTTTTAAATATATATTTTTTTAATTAGGGTACACCCCAAAACATTGGGAAATATAACCTGTGATAACCCCCTTCAGTCATGCTAAACACACATTCAGACAATACACTGGCTGCAGGGCAGGCCAGCACCTCCAAGGGGTAAAGGGCAAGCTTAGGCCATGTGCCCAATTTGAAGACCCAGAAGTTGCAGGGGCTGACCCCTGTCAGTCAGTTTGTGTAGGCGTGTGCACACATACTGCCCCACCATGTCGCACGCCCCCGTGATGTTCACTTTCCAGTTTGATATCTGCTCTATCAACTTTCGATGTTCTTTTCTGCGCCTACCATGGTGATCACGGATGGCAGGGAATCAGGGTTTCAGGCCGGAGAGGGAGCCTGAGAAAAGGATACCACATGCAAGGGAGGTCAATGGATGAAATTAAATGTAATCGAGCGGAAATGTGGGACAAAGTATTGAAGCATAAGCTTCCAAGTTAAGGAGGGGGCGCGTGGCAACTACCTACTCCTGACTCGGGGAGGTAGTGATGATAAATAACAATACAGGACTCTTAAAATGCCCTGTTATTGGAATGATTAATACAAAATTATAGTGAATGTCACTGGGGTATTTCGGTTTTAGAAATGTTAGCCAGGAGAGGCCCTGCTGCCGCTTTGTTGACTCTAGATAACTTCTGCCTAATCGCACGTCCCTGTGACGTCCACCATCCATTTGGATATCTTCTCTATCAACTTTCGATGTTCTTTTCTGAGCCTACCATGTTGATCACGGTTATCAGCGAATCAGGGTTCCACGCCGGAGAGGGAGCGTGAGAAAGAGAGACCACATCCAAGGGAGACAAATGTATGAAATTTTATTTTGATCAAGCGGAAATATGGGAAAAGTTATTGAGGCGCAAATGTGGGACAAATTATTGAAGCAGAAATATGGGAAGTTATTGAGGCGCAAATGTGGGACAAATTATTGAAGCGCAAATGTGGGACAACTTGTTAAAGTTTAAGCATTGAATGAAAGGAGATGGCGCGCATCAAGTACAGAAGAATTTCTGAAATTTTATTCCCTATCACCTATGCAGAGCAGGGGTTTATTCACGTCCAAAATTGTAAAATGTTAACCCAAGAATATAACAGAAAAATGTGTGAAATTTATTAACCTGTCTACTTGGTAAAGCAGGGGTCTATGACAGAAAAAAATTGTTTAATGTCACCCGAAAATGTAAAAGAAAAATTTGTGAAATTTATTAAGCTGTCAACTAGGTAGAGGAGGGGTATATTACACCCAAAAATTGGTAAATTTCACCTGAAAACGTAACAGACAAATTAGTGATTTTTTTTAACCTGTCTACTAGGTATAGCAGTGGTACATCACACCCAAAAATTGGTGAATTTCACCTGAAAATGTAACAGACAAATTTGTGAATTTTTGTAACCTGTCTACTAGGTATAGCAGTGGTACATCACACCCAAAAATCTGTGAATTTCACCCGAAAATGTAACAGACAAATTTGTGAATTTTTTTAACCTGTCTACAAGGTATAGCAGTGGTACATCACACCCAAAAATTGGTGAATTTCACCCGAAAATGTAACAGACAAAGTAGTGAAATGACATAAAATAAAATACGTACAAAAAATAAAAAAAAACTTGATTTATGAGGTGGAGGTCCATATGGAGTAGGAGTAGGCGTTATCGGCACTGGCCATGTTGGTGGAGTACTCAAAACAGTGCAACAAGGAACACAGGTCTCTCATGGAGGCCCAGTCATTGGTGGTGAAGTGGTGCTGTTCCACAGAGCGACTTACCCGTGCCTGCTGCAGCTGAAACTCCACTATCGCCTGTTGCTGCTCGCACAGTCTGGCCAGCATGTGCAAAGTGGAGTTCCACCTTGTGGGCACGTCGCATATGAGGAGGTGAGCGGGAAGGCCAAAGTTACGCTGCAGCGCTGACAGGCGAGCAGCAGCAGGGTGAGAACTCCGAAAGCGCGCACAGACGGCCCGCACTTTATGCAGCCGCTCTGACATTTCGGGGTAATTTTTAAGGAATCTCTGCATCACCAAAATACAGCACATGCACCAGGCAAGGGATGTTCGTCAAACCGGCTAGTGCCAGAGCTGCTATGAGATTTCGCCCATTATCGCACACTACCAGGCTTGAGGCTCACTGGCACCAACCACTCATCGGTCTGTTGTTCAAGGCCCGTCCACAGCTCCTGCACGGTGTGGGGTTTGTCCTCCAAACAGATAAGTTTTAAAACTGCCTGCTGTCGTTTACCCCTGGCTGTGCTGAAGTTGGTGGTGAAGGTGACGGGATGAGGAGCCGGTAGAGGATGAGGAAGCGGAGTAGGAGGAGGAAGCAACAGGAGGCAAACTGAAGCGCCCTGTAATCCTCGGTGGTGAAAGAACATAGGCCAAACTGCTATCCTCCTCAGGTCCAGCCGCCACTGCATTTACCCAATGTGCTGTTAGGGTGATATAACATCCCTGACTGTGCTTACTGGCCCACGTATCCGTAGTGAGGTGTACCTTGCCACAGATGGAGTTGCGCAGTGCATACCTGATTTTGTCCCCCACTTGGTTGTGCAGGGAAGGGATGGGAAAAGTAGTGGCGGCTGGGCACGACATACTGTGGGACAGCCACCGCCATAAGGCTTTTAAATCTCCACCAGACGGAATGACAGCATTTCAAAGGCCAGTAATTTTGAAATGCTGGCATTCAGGGCCAAGGATCGCAGGTGGGTACTTCCTCTTCCGCTCCAGTGTTTGGGAGATGGAGAGCTGAACGCTTCCGTGGGACATTGTGGAGATGCTTGGTGACCCAGGAGGTGGTGTTGCTGGCAGATCCTCTGTTTGCGGGGTGGCAGGTGGCACTGTCACTCCAGAGGTGGATGAAGAGGCCGAGAGTGCCGCAGAAGACAAAGCAGGAGGAGCCAGAGACCTTTCTTGGTTTTTGAGGTGTCTACTCCACTGCAGCTCATGCTTTGCACTTAGATGCCTGGACATGCAGGTTGTGCTTAGGTTGAGAACGTTTATGCCTCGCTTCAGGCTCTGATTGCACAGCGTGCAAACCACTTGGTTCTTGTCGTCAGCACATTGTCTGAAGAACTGCCACGCCAGAGAACTCCTTGGAGCTGACTTTGGTGTGCTCGGTCCCTTGCTGTGGTGGGCAGTAGCAGGCGTACTGTGTAGGGGACGGCCGCTCCGCTTTTGCACCCTGCTCCCTCTTCTGCTGTGCTGGTGGCTCTGTGCGACCACCGCCTCTTCCTCCGAACTACACAGGTCACTCGCATGACCTTGATTCCATGTAGGGTGGAGGACCTCATCGTCCTCGACATCATCTTCCACCCAGTATTTACCCCTGCCCTCCTTGTCGGTCTACACACTTTCGAAAGCCCCAGCAGTTGGCACCTGTGTTTCGTCATCATTCGAGATGTGCTGCGATGGTCCTCCCATGTACTGATCTTAAAACATAAGTGGTTGGGCATCGGTGCACTCAATCTCTTCCACTTCTGGGGCAGGGCCAGGTGGATGGCCCTGGGAAACCCTGCTAACAGAGTCATCAAAAAGAAGAAGAGACTGCTGCATGACTTGGGGCTCAGACTGCTTGGCTGATTTGCAAGGGGGTGAGGTGAAAGCCTGATGGACATCGGCTGCAGGTGCCAACTCTGATCTTTCAGCAGGAGACTGGGTGGGAGACAATGTGAAGGAACTGGAGGCACTGTCAGCAACCCAATCTACTATCGCCTGTACTTGTTCTGACCTCACAATTCGTACAGCCGCATTAGGCCCGACCAAATACCGCTGAAGGTTCTGTCGCCTACTCGCACCTGAGGAAGGTGTTTCACTTGTGCGTGTAGCTGGCACAGATCGACCACGTCCTTTCCCTGCAACAGGAGATCCACCAGCAGCACCACGACCTGGGCCACGTCCCTTATTTGACGCTCTCCTCATATTTCTCAAATTTAGGATCTTTTTTTAATAACAGAATAGGACAACAGTATCTAACGCGTGTATCTCAGAAGCAGCAAAGGCTGCAAAATTTAGTTTTTTGCCCTAAATGGGTGTTTTTTTAAGAGCAGAATAGAACAACAGATTAAATGCTGAATGTGAAAATAAATTCCCCATTACAAGTGTCCTGTCTGACCCAGGAAGAAGTACAACAGCGAATTAAAAAGATTGAAATAGATAAATCGCCAGGACCGGATGGCATACACCCCCGTATCCTAAGGGAATTAAGTAATGTCATAGCCAGACCCTTATTTCTGATATTTGCGGACTCTATACTAACAGGGAAAGTCCCACAGGATTGGGGCATGGCAAATGTGGTGCCAATATTCAAAAAGGGTCTAAAAACAGAGCCTGGAAACTATAGGCCGGTAAGTTTAACATCTGTTGTGGGTAAACTGTTTGAAGGTTTTCTAAGAGATGCTTTCTTAGAGCATCTCAACGGAAATAAGCAAATAACGCCATATCAGCATGGCTTCATGAGGGATCGGTCATGCCAAACTAATTTAATCAGTTTCTATGAGGAGGTAAGTTCTAGACTTGACAGCGCCGAATCAATGGATGTCGTATATCTCGACTCCTCCAAAGCATTTGACACTGTACCACACAAAAGGTTAGTATATAAAATGAGAATGCTCGGACTGGGAGAAAACGTCTGTATGTGGGTAAGTAACTTGCTCAATGATAGAAAACAGAGGGTGGTTATTAACGGTACACACTCAGATTGGGTCACTGTCACTAGTGGGATACCTCAGGGGTCAGTATTGGGCCCTATTATCTTCAATATATTTATTCATGATCTTGTAGAAGGCTTGCATAGTAAAGTATCAATTTTCGCAGATGACACTAAACTGTGTAAAGTAATTAACACTGAAGAGGACAGTATACTACTACAGAGGGATGTGGATAGATTGGAGGCTTGGGCAGATAAGTGGCAGATGAGGTTTAACACAAATGTAAAGTTATGCACATGGGAAGGAATAATGCAAGTCACCCGTACATACCAAATGGTAAAACACTTGGTAACACTGACATGGAAAAGGATCTAGGAATTTTAATAAACAGCAAACTAAGCTGCAAAAACCAGTGGCAGGCATCTCCTGCCAAGGCCAAATAAGATAATGGGTTGCATCAAAAGGGGCATAGATGCCTGTGATGAGAACATAGTCCTACCACTTTACAAATCGCTAGTCAGACCACACATGGAGTACTGTGTACAGTTCTGGGCTCCTGTATACAAGGCAGACATAGCAGAGCTGGAGAGGGTCCAGAGGAGGGCAACTAAAGTAATAACTGGAATGGGGCAACTACAGTACCCTGAAAGATTAACAAAATTAGGGTTATTCACTTTAGAAAAAAGACAACTGAGGGGAGATCTAATTACTATGTATAAATATATCAGGGGTCAGTACAGAGATCTATCCCATCATCTATTTATCCCCAGGACTGTGACTGTGACAAGGGAACATCCTCTGCGTCTGGAGGAAAGAAGTTTTGTACACAAACATAGAAGAGGATTCTTTATGGTAAGAGCAGTGAGACTATGGAACTCTGTGCCTGAGGAGGTGGCGATAGTGAGTACAATAAAGGAATTCAAGAGGGGCCTGGATGTATTTCTGGAGTGTAATAATATTACAGGCTATAGCTACTAGAGAGGGGTTGTTGATCCAGGGAGTTATTCTGATTGCCTGATTGGAGTCGGGAAGGAATTTTTTATTTCCCTAAAGTTGGGAAAATTGTCTTCTACCTCACAGGTTTTTTTTTTGCCTTCCTCTGGATCAACTTGCAGGATGACAGGCCGAACTGGATGGACAAATGTCTTTTTTCGGCCTTATGTACTATGTTACTATGTAAAGGGTGTATCTCACAATGACATATGCAGCAAAGGCTGCAAAATTAAGTTTTTTGCCCTAAATGCGCTTTTTTATACCAGAATATGACAGCAGTATATAATGCTTGAATTTCACACGTACAGATGCAGACAAGGCTGCAAATTAAGTATTTTTTCCAAAATGGGTGTTTTTTTAATACCAGAATAGCACAGAAGTATCTAAAGCGTGTATCTCACAATGACAGATGCAGACAAGGCCGCAAATTAAGTATTTTGCCCAAAATGGGTGTTTTTTAATACCAGAATTGAACAACAGTATCTAAAGGGTGTATCTCACAATGACATATGCAGCAAAGGCTGCAAAATTAAGATTTTTGCCCTGAATGGGTGTTTTTTAATACCAGAATAGCACAGCAGTATCTAAAGGGTGTATCTCACAATGACATATGCAGCAAAGGCTGCAAAATTAAGATTTTTGCCCTAAATGGGTGTTTTTTAATACCAGAATAGCACAGCAGTATCTAAAGCGTGTATCTCACAATGACATACAGCAAAGGCTGCAACATTAGGATTTTTGCCCTAAATAGGTGTTTTTTTAATACCAGAATATGACAGCAGTATATAACGCTTGAATTTCACGCATACAGATGCAGACAAGGCCGCAAATTTTGTATTTTGCCCAAAATGGGTGTTTTTTTTTATACCAGAATAGCACAGCAGTATCTAAAGCG
Source organism: Bufo gargarizans (assembly GCF_014858855.1). Lineage (NCBI taxonomy): Eukaryota > Metazoa > Chordata > Amphibia > Anura > Bufonidae > Bufo > Bufo gargarizans. Next base: position 209,125,906 of record NC_058082.1, on the reverse strand, counting down.
CGTATCTCACACTGACAGATGCAGATAAGGCCGCAAATTAAGTATTTTGACCTAAATGGGTGTTTTTTGAATAACAGAATATGACAGCAGTATATAACGCTTGAATTTCACACGTAGAGATGCAGCAAGGGCTGCAAAATTGAGTATTTTGCCCAAAAAGGGTGTTTTCTAAAACCCAGAAAATTAAAGCTGTATTTCTAGCTTAAATTGCACACTGACTAATGCAGCAGATGCCCCAGATGGAGGGTATTGCAAAAAATTGGTGTTTTTTAAAACCTAGAAAATTATTAAAGTATTTAAAGCTTGTTTTAACAATAACAGATGCAGCAAAGGCTGCAATATTAAGTACTTTGCCCAAAAAGGGTGTTTTTTTAATAACAGAATATGACAGCAGTATATAACGCTTGAATTTCCCACTGACAGATGCAGACAAGGCCGCAAATTTAGTATTTTGCCCAAAATGGGTGTTTTTTTACTAACAGAATATGACAGCAGTATATAACGCTTGAATTTCACTCAGATGCAGCAAGAGCTGTAAAATTTAGTATTTTGCCCAAAAAGGGTGTTTTTTAAAACCCAGAAAATTATAGCTGTATTTCTAGCTTAAATTGCATATTGACTAATGCGGCAGAGGCACAAGATGGAGGTTATTGCTAAAAATTGGTGTTTTTTAAAAGCCAGAAAATTATTGAAGTCTTTAAGCTTGTTTTTAACAATCACAGATGCAGCAAAGGCTGCAATATTAAGTATTTTGCCCAAAATTGTTTTTTTTTTACTAACATAATATGACAGCAGTATATAACGCTTTAATTTCACACGTACAGATGCAGCAAGGGCTGTAAAATTGAGTATTTTGCCCAAAAAGGGTGTTTTTTTAAAACCCAGAAAATTATAGCTGTATTTCTAGCCTAAATTGCACACTGACTAATGCGGCAGAGGCCCAAGATGGAGGTTATTGCCAAAAATTGGTGTTTTTTCAAAGCCAGATTATTATTGCAGTATTTCAAGCTTGGATTTGAATGTCACCAAAGCACATATGCAGTGCTGGTTCACTGAGCTTGCATAAAATGGCCGCCGCCGCCGCCCACCTAACTAACAGACAGATAAAAGTTATTTTTCTCTGTCACTGGGCTCAGGGCAGGGTAAAAAGATTGTGCACTGCACCCACACAACTAAATCTTTGTAGATCGCTGAGTTCAACTGCAGTTATGATTAAAGTTTCTTTCCTATTCTCTCCCTCAGAGCAGCAGCATCCTATCCCTACACTAATAAGAGCAGAGTGACGTGCAGCTCTATGTGACTCCAGCTTATATAGAGGCTGGGTCACATGCTGCACTGGCCAATCACAGCCATGCCATTAGTAGGCATGGCTGTGATGGCTTCTAAGGTCACACAGTTAAACGCTTGTTGATTGGCTGCTCTGCAGCCTTTCAAAAAGCACCAAGAAATCGCCGAACACCGAACCCGAACTTTTACTGAAATGTTCGGGTTTGGGTCCGGGGTCCAAAAATCCTAAAGTTCGGTACAAACCCGAACTTTACAGTTAGGGTTCGCTCAACCTTATACTTAACATCAAGGGCATCCAAACTACCACCAGGTAGGAGCCCTATCACCAGGGTGTGCCTCGAGGGAAAGAAATAGTGTGCCCTCCTGTCACTACACGACCGTAGTAGGGTATTGGTGTTAGGATTGCCATGTGATCCGTTTGAACACTTATTCTTGCTAGAGCAACTACTACTCCCACCCTCTACTCCTTCTTGGTCACCGCAAACCAAAATCTGGCATCACTAACAGGATCAAATCCTCTGTGTCCTACTGAACAAGGGGCCATACTGCTGTATTAAAAACCCTAAAGAGACTTTATTGTATCAGACTTTATTATTCTGCGGATTGAACAGCCACACTGTGATACACAAATTATCATTCAATTCAAGGAATTATCATGGGTGTTATCACTCACCCCGCTTGATGTCAAGGAATAGTGCCACAACATAGGCTGCATGCCAGCACACGTGTTACACTGCAGGAGAGCCAGCATCTCTCTTAGCTCCTCGCTCCTTGGGGGTTCAGTACCATCAGCCGAATACCGTTCTCAATACAGTTCTCAAGATTTGCTTCCCCAGAACAGGAACCAGATGGCCTGTTGCCAGAAAAGTCTATGCCCTGAAGAACTGAGAAATGAAAGGGACAGAGGCCAAGTTGACCTGCCAGCATGACAAGATAGCTGGAAGACGTAGCTCTCGCCATGCCAACAGGGAGGAGTGCCTGAGAAGGTCCCGCCTCCCATAGATTGAGGTCTAGTGCTCACAGAGTAAATGAGAACCATTTTGCAAGAGGTCCTGGATGGTAAGACCCAGCAGGAGATGGAAATGAACAGAATTTCCAACCAACCACACCCTGGAGATCCAGTATTGAAGCACTGGACAGGCACTGTTCGTTGGTTCACCGCGGCACGCAAATTCAGCTTCCTGCAGGATGATGAGGCCACAAAGGAGATTCTAGTGAGCAAACGCCCCATCAAGAGGGTGTACCTTCGCCAACATTTGGACAGTCTTTAACCTGAGAATTAAGTGGGGTACACCCCAATAGACAGTCTAAGAGAAAAGTTTGTGGTGGGCAAACCTATCTGCCCAAGCCTATGACACCTAACAGACCAGAAGAGGAATGGCCAGAAGACCAAGAGTACCCATCAGAGCCATGAAGCCTACACCCAACTGCCACAGGTACCCTCACTTTTAGACCCCATACCTAGACAGATGCTATAGTTGATATGAAGCTACTGATCCGGGGTCTGCGGAACTTCCTACCACCAATGTCTTTCAGAAACTCATTATCCAACGTTTAAGCACTGAGCCCACTTTGAAAGACTCAAATAAACCTGAGCCCCTGTGAGATTATTACCCTAAAAATGTATGATGTTATGCCAGGGAATGGACTTCAACCTATCAAAGACCCCATGTGCTTTATTACTGTATGTAAGGAATGGACATCAAGGGGCAGGGAATGGGGCGTGGTTACCGTGACATGAAGCAAGGAGGCCTCTGCCTCCGTGACTTAAAGCCTGACTAGAGAAGCGCGCCGGCAGGGGATTAAAGAACGTTTTTCAGCTTTTGCTTCATGTGCCTGCAGGAAGAAAATGATCGTTACAAACATGCTGCTGGCTACTCTCATGTACTGCTGCCGGCTTGGGATGTTTGTTGGAGGAGACAGGTTCCCTTTAAGTACTATCCAAGAAAGACCATCTACACCCATTGTCAGCGATTGTGAAGATGCTTCCTGTTCCGTGCCAGTCTGCTAATATGGAAAGTACCTACGCTAATTATTGTTTGTATGTTGCATATGCTTTAACCCTTCACTTGCAGGAAAAAAGTCAAGAGAAAGGAGCCAGCTCAGTCCTGTGTCTGAGTATATGCATCATGTTCTGAAGAGAAACTGCGTGTCAAGACCACAGGGGATGGATTGTCTCACAATGGGGGAGGGGATGCAAAACCTCAGAACAGGGTACCAGCAAAAAGTTAATTGTTATAATGTTGTTTGGTGAATTGGTTGCTGTATTTGCTTACTCAACAGTGTTATATGGATAGGTCAGGGTTAACAACCCCTTAGGGTTTCTATGAGATGGACCTGGGTCCACCTCTGGTCAGTAGTGACAGTTTATGTCTGGCTGTGCTACTGATAACTAGCTTGGTCACTGACTCCATAACCACATGTCAGCCATTGCACCTGCATTCACATTCCTGCCTTTCAACATGTCAAAACACAAAACACTTAACACGAAGGGCACCCCAACTACCACGAGGCAGGATCCTCAACACCAGGGAGTGCCCGGAGGGAAGAAACAGTGCACCTTCCTGTCATTGCACGGCCCTAGGAGAGTATCGGTGTGAGGATTGCCATCGTGATACATGTGTACACTCGTTCTCAGAATGACTACCATTCCTATCCTCCACTCATTCCTCCTGGCTTGGCTGCAGTAGTAATCCCTGAGTCTCTGTCTCTACACACTCTGAAAATTTCCCAAATAATTACAGGCATGCCAGTCCATTCTCATTAAAGGAGTTTTCCGACTTTTTTATTCTGATGATTGATTGGTGAGGGTCCAACACCCAAGATCAGAGGGCTGTGGTCTCCTCACACAGCTGATCAGCAGGGGTCTCGGATGTTGATCAGTTACTGATGACCTAGCCTAAGAACAGGCCTTCAGCTTAAAAAAAGTTGTAAAACCTCTTTAACTCTTTCTGCAGTTCCCATGGTGTGGTGCATATCTTAGATCCGGATGGCCAGTCTATATCAAAGTATGGTGGGTGTTGGAGGCAATTAACCCTCTCCAGAAGAAGTAAAGTATTTATGCCATGAACGAGCTGTGAATTCAGTGCATGGTCTTGGAGGTTCTAGACCTGTGATGGCTAACCTCCGGCACTCCAGCTGTGGTAAAACTACAACTCCCAAGATGCACACTTGCTTGGCTGTTCTCAGTACTTCATAGAAATGAATGGAGCATGCTGGTAGTCATAGTTTCACCACAGCTAGGGTGCTGGAGGTTAGCCATCACTGTTCTACACCTATGTATGTGCTTTTTCTTTCAGGGGTTATCTCTTGGTTAAATAGCTTTCTAGCAGCTTTTCAGTCTCTGAAGTGGTGTCTCCTGGGTGAGGCTTCTCTCTAGGCCTGCTCTGCAGGAGCTCACGCATGTAGGTCTTGCTCTGCTCCACTAAGACTTTCTAACTAATGAGGGAGAGTGGACCAAGTCTGCCTGCCAGTGTTAACTATACAGTATATTTTCCATACTTTGCCATTAGTCTTTTAACAACACATCCGAACATTTAACTCTGTAGCAAAAAATGTACCCTTTTTGCAAAAATAACCCTTTGCAGTGGTCCTCTGTTTTATTTAGTAAATGTATTTTTGTAAACTCTGATATAAAATATCTAGGCAGCCTAAACTTAGGCAGTCGCAAGATGCACCTAATTTCTCACACTGGTGCATGATAAGTGAATTGGTGCTCCTTAGCACTTCTCTCTTTTTAAGCCAAGGGGAATTTATCAAAGGCCGTACAGTGTTTTTTTGGTGCAACTTTTTTCAATATTAAGGTGTCTTCACATGTATGTGTGCAACTAAAAATAATTTCCATTCATGTTAATGGAGTTGTTTTGGTGGCAATCACATGGACGTCTGCAAAAGAAATTTCTACAACAAAATCTGCCATGTCTAAAGAACCCTCATGCTGCGCCATCACTTTTTGGTAGAGTATGTGATTGAACAGATTTACTATAATTTATGCCAGAAACATAATTTAACACATACGCGATATCATCACCACAACAGAAGGAGGCCATCCTTTAATTAAAAACCAATAAAAGGACACGTAATAGCATGACTGTGATGAATCACTGTTGAAAGTCAGTGGGGTTGATAGAGTGTTTATTCGAAATGAATGTTATCCCAACAAGATTTTTATCTGGATTTATAAATTGAATTCTCCTTCCTAAAGAGTTCCCCAGCCATTGTACCATATTTCGTTTCCCCCCACCCTCCCCAGCCGGACCTCTGGAGGGAAGTATACAGTCAATGGCTGCAGTGGCACATGTGACCCCCATCTTTTCCTAAAGATATGAAGCGGAGATTGGAGTGTGGTGAACCCAGAGATGGACTGAAGGATCCAGAACCGAGTGACTTGAAGTATGCTTCCTGCGGGGAGGGGGTGCATAATTTTGTAAAACCTGTAGAATTACTTTCATAAAAATAAAAGTTGTTTCTTTTCTGTATTGAGTTTATACTGTAGGTGACTTTCTAACTGTTTGCTCTGTGGCTCATGGGGGCAATTGACACACTCTAAGGGCTCATTCAGATGGCCGTATGCTGTCCGCAAAAATACTGAATGCTATCCGTTTTTTTGCGGATCCGCAAAAAAAATGATCCGCAAAAAAACGGATAGCATTCAGTATTTTTACTGACCCATAGACTTCAATAGGGCCATGTCCTGATTTTCACGGACAAGTATAGGACATGTTTCATTTATTTTGCGGAACCTTGGAATAGAAAAGGGCCCCATAGAAGTGAAAAGGTCAGCATCTAATCCGCAAAAAAACGGATCCGCATTTTTGCGGATAGCATACGGCCGTCTGAATGAGCCCTTACACTAACTTAGTCATTAAATAAATAATTTACACCAACAACATAGTGGAGGAAATGGCCGCTGTGCTTTATTAAGGGTCACTTAAAATATTTTACAACCATAAGTTAAATTAATTAATTAATTTAAAAAAACCATCATAACCAATACCAGAAGACCAATAATAAATTAACCATATAAAGACCAAGATCGACACTACCCCTCTAATAAAGCCCAGCGACAGGTGACACAGTGAAAAAATAGGGGAAGGGGGGGGGTGGGACGCTGGTCAGCTCTTCAGGCACTTCTGAGCCAGCTCCGCCGAACCTGCAAATATAAAGGGGAACAGATTCCCGCCGATAAGCCAACAACAAATCAGGGAGCTGGAAATCCCCCCCAGCAACAAGCAGCAACCAATCAGCTGCCCTCTTGACACGCAGCAGCTGGAAACTTCTGGAATGCAGGTAAGACATTTCTGAGGTGATTTTACCTGTAATAGAAAAAAGGGCGGGAAAAAAGATACAGGGACGAGAAACAAGGCCCCTAGACAACCCCTAACTTTCAGCCTACCAAAGGTGTCATTGCCCCCATGTCTCCCCCCAAGCTAAACGCTCTGGTGGGGTTAATTCATTCTTCCTATACTATTTATATGTTTCTGTTTAGGCATGCACATTAATGAAGATGGGGCTTCGCTTCTGTCACCTTTGGCGATTTCTTGGGACAGTGACTTATTCATCTGCTAGCAGGGAGCATGCACTGTGACCTGACCTGTGTCACCAGTCCAGACTCCAGTGCTGTGAATGGATCTGCAGTGTGCACAACCCTTGGCCCTGATTGTTACACTCTGGCAGCCAGCTTGTCACGCTTCGGTGTGGGAGGGAAACCCCACAACAAACATAGGAGGGAAAGGAAAAAGGAAATACGGCCTGAAAACTAGGAAAGGAGATAGACACCTCCTAGTGAAAACCCTAACCAAAGCCCTGACTGATTACCAGTATGAACAGACCCCAAAGGTTGGTGAGTTTATACACAGGAATACCTAAAGTCCTATCTAACCCTAAAGGACCCTGGTACTAATGACAGGAATAAGACATCCTGTTCCTCCAAAAGGAAGGATGAACGGGACTCTCCATGAGGCCTATTACAAAACAACAAGGAAATGCAACACACAGAAAAGCCAAAATACAAAGGGAAATGTAACACTTAACTTCCAAGAAGCTATGGAAGCACAAGGAGCTCAGCCGAGATCCAAACACCAGCTTTCCACAGGTCCAACTGAAGCTATAAACCGCACAGCATTGTGGGAGAAACAACTAGAAATAGGGAAAGTTAAGTGGCCACAATAGCAACACCTGGAGGTTAAGGGTGTGTCCAGTACCAGAAACAACACAGATGCCTATTAATCCACAAAGTAAACATGTCAAATCAAACCACGTGTTGCCAGTCTCAAAGATCTCCTGCCACTCACTGTCGCGGGGACGTCCGTATGTCTCGGTACATCCATGACACAGCTACAGCAGAATCTCTGAAGTTTCAAAACAAAAGTCCCAGGAGGTTGTGGATGGTGGGGGATGGTTTAGACTTTAAATACTTCACTGAAAAAAGGTAGAGGGGTTACCCACTATATAAAAAGCAGCAACAGCAGCAGGCACAGTTTATGGCACGGGATAGTACACTATATAATATTAAGCAGCAGGTACACTTAATGGAGGTATGGCATGCTATATAATATGCAGCAGTAGGCACAGTTCATAGAGTATAGAACACTATATAATATGCAGCGTAGGCACAGTTCATGGCAGGGTGTAGTACACTATATAATATGCAGCAGGCACAGTTCATAGCAGGGTGTAGTACACTATATAATATGCAGCAGGCACAGTTCATGCCGTAGTACTTTATATAATATGCAGCAGCAGATATAGTTCATGGCAATGCATAATACAATATATAATTCGCAGCAGTGGGCACAGTTCATGGGGTATTGCACATTTCAAATGCCACCAACAGCTTCCCATTGATATTGATGTAAAAAACTTGGAGATATGCACATGGTTGAGTTTTTTTCAGCAGCTGATTAAAAAAGTGACATTAATTCTGTGAAGCAGGTTTGATAGTGGCTTCCCATAGAATTCAATGGGAAAGAGATTAAATAAATTGCTGAGTAGGAGGCATACCTAGAGTGTATTTAGTGGCTTTTCTACAACCAAAAGCTCTGTTTTCAGCTGCTGATTCTGCTACTGATATGCCACAGATTTTTCAACTACATTTTTTCGTGTGGATCTAGATCATGACCTTATTGATCCTTGGGGGTGGGTCCCTGCCCTTGTAATCTGCTTAGTGTGACGCCACTGTGCTATGCCTCCCAACATAACCTGCATCTATCATCCCCTCCTCATGTGATCGGAGTGATGTGATGACGTCTTCATGCCTGGCCCCTAGCCCTACGAGTCCCGGATTACACTCACTGACACCAGATATTTACAATAATACGACTAATGTAGAATGGATAATTTTTTTTTTTTTTAAATGAGTCTTTGAGATGTGCCTACCACCTACCAAAGCATCTTGTGAAATGCGTCCAGTCTGCTGGTTACCTGTGTGTATCCGACATTTGTAGCTTGTTGTATTTCTCTAAGTGTCTATGCCCGTATGCGGAACCATACACTTCAATGCGTCTGCAAAAAAATAATAATATGGAAATGTGCATTCAATTTCCATATGTTCCATAGAACATGTTCTATTCTTGCCCATTTTGCTGATAAAGATAGGCGTTGTTACAATGGATCCGCACAAAAAATAGTTGCAATACGGATGTCACACGGAAGGCAAGTTGTGTGCATGAGCCCTAAAATACTGAGGTTGGCCACACATCACTGAGGCTATAAATTCTTTATACTGAGTAGCAGGTTGATGCTTACACTTGTCTTATATAGTCCCTCCATGTGTATCATTAGTTGTCAGCTGGGTGCTATTTCGACTACTTCCACCAGGTGCCCCCCTCGTTCAATTAAAATGTATATATATATTACATACACATACACACACATATATATATATATATATATATATATATATATATATATACATAATATACACACACATATACATAATATATATACACACATATATACATAATATATACACACACACATATATATATGTATACATACACACAGATATAGATATGTGTATGTATTATATATATATATATATGTGTGTGTGTGTATACATAATATATTATGTATATGTGTGTGTATATATATATTTTCTGTGTATGTAGTGTTGTTTTTGTGTGGTACATGTGACGTGGGTCCATTTACTAGAACCCCCCTGTAGGTGCCATCCTCCACAGCCAGTCTGACCGGAGCAGTAACATCTGGCGTGCCCGGTGTGGTGGGCACAGCGGCTCCTCCTCCCCTCAGAGGCAGGCTGTGTGATCGGGTTACAGAGCTCGCTATGGAGCTGCAGTGTGGAACAGCAGCAGAGGGGGCGAGGGACAGGTCAGAAGAAGGACCCACCAGCATGCTGCCCGCCTGCCTCCTCCGGCACATGTGCTGCTGAGCGGGTCTGGTGCCAGTGCGCTGGTGACATGAAGTTACGGGCTGGCACCCAGGAGCCGATGTGCGCGGAGTGAGGGGCTGCTTTGTGTTCCTATGAGGGGGCAGGAAGTTCAGTGGCCCCTGTGAGGTACTACAGTGCACGGTCCACGACTGCGGAGCGGATGGCTGCTGCCCGCTGGTGAATTCCCCTGCTTGGCTGGTGCCCCCGTCGGCTGTTCTAGATGCTCCTGGGGGCATCCTGGCTGTGCACCTCTAAGGGACCGCAGAAGCCATCCAAGGGGGAAGAGGAGGAGAGGAGACGGGGCGGCAGGAGAGAAGGGGCAGACATGGACGAGTCGTCGCTGCTGGATCTGCTGGAGTGCTCCGTGTGCCTGGAGAGGCTGGACACCAGTGCCCGGGTACTGCCCTGCCAGCACACCTTCTGCCGCCGCTGCCTGCAGAGCATCGTCAGCTCCAGGAACGAGCTGCGCTGCCCGGAGTGCCGCATCCTGGTGGAGTGCGGGGTGGACGACCTGCCCGCTAACATCCTGCTGGTCCGGCTACTGGATGGCATCCGGCAGAGACCCAGGAACAGCCCCACTGGCAGCCCCATTGCCGGCGGGCACCACTGTGCTGGCACTAACAACAGTAACAACCACAGCCCGGGATGTTCTGCCACTGGAGGTACCCTGGGATCTCACCCCCACAGCGCTGCTGCCAGCCACAGTGCCCTCCTTCTAGCCAAGGTAGGTGCGCTGCTGTGTGCCAGTGCAGGATGTGGCACCTGCCGGCTGATGCCATGTGGGTGATCTGGTATTGTTCTGTGATGGTGCCCGTGGTGGCATGTTGGTGTTATCCCTAACTGCGCCTGGGAAGTGCCATAGCATTGCCCCACTTACCATGCCAAGGCAGGGAAAGAGCTAAACATGTCACCTGGCATTCATATGGAATGTGCCCATGTGAAACCTATCTGGGGCATAGGGAATAGAAGTGGGGCAGTGCTGTGCCATCTTCCTGCTGTCTATTGAGGGTGGCATGCCTAGTGTGTTGATGTGAGGTGGGTACCATGTTCTGGATGACCTGTACCATTAGATGATACCATGAGATGTGGTGGACCTGCAGCATCCCATGTCACCCTGAGGAGAAGCTCACCTGGTGCCACTGGGCTGCTCATCACATACATGGGCAGGTGCCCTCCTGCAGACCTGGCTGCTTCTTCACTGGACCATGGTGTTCTCAGAGGTCATTATGGCTGGCATTCAATATGAAATATTTAAGATGGCATTATTTCTCATTGATTAACCCTGTCCTAGCTGACATTAGCCAACCAAGACTCCAAGCTCTCTCTGTTCCCTCTTATAGCAAAGTTTGAGAGTTTAGAGAGGAACATACAAGGCAGAAAGCAGATCAGATGTGGAGTTTTTGTGGTGGCCTGCGGTGTGGAGCCCTACACATGTCTCTATGGCACAGCGGGTGGAGAATGAAATCGTTACTGCTGTGTGACATTGCCTCATGTCTGCTGTTCCCAGGGGTGACATCTTTATTGTAAATGTAGGTGTCCACAGTCAGCTCCTATGGCAGATTTGGGTTTTCTTAATAGGTGTTTTTTTGATGATATATCGTATAGTCCCATAGTATGCTGACTGTGGAAATCAGGGGGCTGATGAGATCTAATGGGGTTTGGAGTTGTCTTCTGAACCAGGTTCCCGTTCATTGGGAACATATATTGGGGTACCGGTACCATACCAGTGTTGGTGTAGATAGAAGCAGAATGAATGGCCGACAGTGACTGTATCTCCAGACTTGTCTGATAATATGTCCATAACGTTTCATGGAACATCTTTGTGGGATCTGAGGAGGCTGCTGAAGTCACCATCACGGTCATTTCTGATAGCTGACACTAGAGATGGGAAGGAAGTGATGGTGGAAGCTGTTATACTGAGGAGATGTACAGCTCGGGTCCTGATGATGAGCATTCTTGTATTGTCTCTTGTGATTCCAGTATCTCACCGTTATATGTACTCCTCTTGCATCATGTCACCACAAGGGAAACAGCTGCCATTGATTGGCTGCAGAAGCATCAAACAGGAAGTTACCTGAGACAAGTGGCGGAGGCCGGGGAGTGAACCAGCCAGGACCCCTTTAAAGGGCTGGCTACAAGCAACATTAATCATTATCAACCGGATAGGTCATAAATACATGATCATGGTGTTTTTAGACCACTGTCACCCCCCACAGATCACCAATGTGCAGGTCGATGGGGCTCCTGCTCGATGGCCACGGCTCCTTTCACTTCTTTGGGACTGCCCAAACTGTACACGAGTGCAGTGTTTGATTGCAGCAGCAAAGGCCATCCTCTTGATCAATGGGAGTCCTAGTGGTCGGACCCCCAGTGATCAAGCATTTATCACCTATACCGTGAATAGATGATAAATGTTGTTTGTGGGCCAGCACCTTAAAGGGGTTGTCTCAGTTTAGCGAATACCATTTATCATGCAGAGGAAGTTAATACAAGGCACTTACTAATGTATTGTAACTGTCCATATTGCTTCCTTTGTTGGCTGGAGTCATTTTTCCATCACACTATACATTAAAGTGCCTTGTCTACACGATAAATGCCATTTGCTGAAGTGAGACAACCCCTTTAATGGCGGAAGTGAGACAACCCCTTTAATGGCGGAAGTGAGACAATCCCTTTATACAATCCTGGTCTTCAAAGAAATCAGATGCGCTAAGAGGGTTCACGTGGTGGAAACCTTTACTAGTGGAACAATTTGATTGGCCGTCAGTTAAAGGGGTAGGCCATCAGTATTAGGCCTCATGCACACAAACGTATTTTGTTTCCGTGTCCGTTCCGTTTTTTTTGCGGATAGGATGCAGACCCATTTATTTAAATGGGTCCACAAAAAATGCGGACAGCACATTGTGTGCTATCCGCATCAGTATGTCCGTTCTGTAGCCCCACAAAAAAATAGAACATGCTGTTTTAGGCATTGTTACAATGAATCCGCAAAAAAAAATTATTGATGGCATACGGATGTCACCCGTTTTTATTTTGCGGACCGCAAAACACATACAGTCGTGTGCATGTAGCCTTAGGGTTAGGGTCCTATCCTCACCATGCCTGCTGATAAACTATTTGAAAGAGCGCTGACGCTTGTGCAAGCGCTGCAGCCTCTTCTAGTCTCATTCATTTGCATGGCATGGGAGTTGGCGCTGTTATGTAATAAGTAAAAATAGAAGAGGCTTCAGCGCGTGCCGACCCTTCATAGCTGATTGGTGAAGATACCTAAAGTCAGGGGTCAAGTCCTGGGAAAAAAAGTGTGGGAACTCACCCAAGATCCACTGCAACCCCCCCCCCCCCCTCCAAAAAATAAAAAAGCACAGAAAATCTAGCATGCTGTAATTTGTGCCGCTGCGGACTAAAAAAATAAATAAAAAAAATAACACTTTTAGAAAAGTTTGTCCTGGGATTCGATCTCATGACCTCTACACAGCAGAAGCAAGGCATATGCCCTCACAGCTATGAAAGCTGTCTAGCTTGTTACTTTAAAAAAAAAATATATAAGACTTCTACTGTAGGTAACTTTGCCCACTGTGTATGGATGTAGCAGAGCTGGGTGTGTTGGGGCAGCTGTCATGTGTATGGTTGTACACTAGGTATCAGTACACTAGGTATCAGTAGAAGTATCAGAAAAAAAAAAAAAACACTTTTAGAAAAGTTTGTCCTGGGATTCGAACTCATGACCTCTACACATTACAGGCAAGGCATTTACCCTCACAGCCATAAAAGCTGTTGAGGTAGTTGCTTAAAAAAAAAAAAAACTAAGACTTCCACTTATACCTAGTGTACTGATACCTAGTGTACAACCATACACGTGACAGCTGCCCCAACACACCCAGCTCTGCTACATCCTTACACAGTGGGCAGCTGTCATGTGTATGGTTGTACACTAGGTATCAGTAAACTAGGTATCAGTAGAAGTCTTATAAAAAAAAAAAAAACACTTTTAGAAAAGTTTGCCTTGGGATTCGAACTCATGACCTCTACACATCAGAGGCAAGGCATTTACCCTCACAGCCATAAAAGCTGTCTAGGTAGCTGCTTAAAAAAAAAAAAAAATAAGACTTCTACTTATACCTAGTGTACTGATACCTAGTGTACTGATACCTAGTGTACAACCATACACATGACAGCTGCCCCAACACACCCAGCTCTGCTACATCCATACACAGTGGGCAGCTGTCATGTGTATGGTTGTACACTAGGTATCAGTACACTAGGTATAAGTAGAAGTCTTATTTTTTTTTTTTTTAAGCAACTACCTAAACAGCTTTCATGGCTGTGAGGTTAAATGCCTTCCTCTGATGTGTAGAGGTCGTGAGTTCGAATCCCAGGACAAACTTTTCTAAAAGACATTCTAAATGATCTCGTAGTGAAGGAGATTATGTCATTAGGGGGCGGGGCGCCATGAGAGGAGTCGCAGGCAGCGGCACCGCACAGACAGCTTCCTCTCAACTGAAGCCGCCCCTCCTCCCTTAGCCTGCCCTGCACAGTGCGCTCCGTCTCCCCCTGTGAATCTGATTCAGCCGTGTTCTCCTGACTTGAGGCTGAAAGGGAACGGCGTTCCTGCCATGAAAAAAGTGCAGGAACGCCGTTCCCATGCGTTCCCCCTCCACTCGACCCCTGCCTAAAGTACTACCATGAATGATCTGATATTGATGGCCTGTCCTGAGGAGCCGTATAGTGAAGCCGGGTAATTGTCGGATACTAACGTCTTATAGAGCCTACATTAAACTAATAGATATGACCGCCACATTGTAGCAGTTTGTGAAGAAGAAAACAATGGGTGAAACTTCCCTGAGCAGTTGTTTTTATGCGTTGAGACATATGAGACAGGTTTACAACCAATCTGCTCTGTGTGAACGTACCCTAATACTAGTAGAGATTATAAACCATCTGTGGGTTGTTTCAGCTGTTTCGCTATGATCAGTGTAAAGCGCTGTTCACACTGGTGTTGGCCTTGTCTCACATTTACGTTAGGGCTCGTGTACATGACCGTATGTATTTTATGGTCCGCAAAACACAGATCCTCAGAAATTATGGATGACGTCCCTGTGCATTCTGTATTTTGCGGAACGGAACAGCTGGCCCCTAATAGAACAATTCTATCCTTGTCCGTAATACGCACAATAATAGGATGTGTTCTATTTTTTTGCAGAACGGAAATACGGACATACGGAAATGGAAACTTCCGTTTTTTTGTGGACCCATTCAAATGAATGGTTCCGCATACAGTCTGCAAAAAAAAAGCGGAACGGGCATGGAAACAAAATACGTTCATGTGCATGGGCCCTTAAGCGGTATCTGTAAATATTGGGAGCTATTGCACGCCTGCTGGGGTTCCGTCCGCCCCCATTCACTATAAAGGGGACCGGCAGAGATCCAACCTCAACCTGGAAAATATGCTGAGGAGCGGCCGGACAAATACCGCTGCGCGTAGCAGTTTTCGTCCAACCGCCTCTCGGGATATTTGTCGGGTAGCAGCTGAATCTCCGTCGGTCCCCATTATAGTGAATGGGGCTGGACGGTATCTGGGTAGCGCCCGTTATTCACAGATTCGGCAGGCTGTTCTCAGCCGGTACAGCCTGGCAGATTTGTTTTAACGCAGATGTTTATTCCATCAAATATTTGTAGCTTTTGTTGGTCAGATTAAACTTTTACTTTACTGGGCCTTCTCCAAAAATATCACTACTCACCTCATATTCCGGGAAATAAGCAACCCTTTGCTCACATCTACCTTCTGGCTTCTATAAGGCCTCATTCACATTTCGGTCTACAAACTACGGATCTGGAAAATACACATACCTCCTGTGTGCATTCTGTATTTTTCTCTCTCCCGTTAATAGTAAGGGCTGTTCTCATCCTGAAATGCAGACAAGACGAGGACCTGTGCTGAGATCTGTAAATCGGGCACACAGATCCTCAAAAAAGGATGTGTGCATGGCCCCATAGAAATAAATGGGTTAGTGTGTGATCCATGATAAAAACGGATTGCACACCGAAGAGAAATACGGTAAGTCTGTGTGCATGAGCCCCTATTTGATTGCTGGTGACATTACTGACTTGTGTTTATGACTTCATGAAAAGAACAAATATGTTCTTTTTATGAAGAGTTTATGGGAGTGAGGGCTCATGCACACGACCTTGGTTTTGGTCCGCATCTGATCTGCATTTTTTGCGGACCAGTTCACTTCAGTGGGGCCGCAAAAGATGCGGACAGCACGCCCCCACCGATATGTCCATATGATCATTTTATGGACAAGGATTGGACAGTTCTGTAGAGGACAGGACGTTCCGTAAAATGCAGAACACACACGGCCTGTATCTGTGTTTTATGGAAACGGAATTTTTGTGGACTGTAAAACAGGCTATGTCGTGTTCATGAGCCATAAGGCTATGTTCACATATGTGGAGCAAACTCCAATAGTCTGAGAAGGAACGGACTACTGGAGTTTACCATACCCAGCATAGCTGGATACTGCTGCACACCACCAGATCCTCATTGGCTATAATGGGATCCCATGGGAACCCGGCGGCTTTCCGGCATAAATGTCGGCTTTCGGCTGCACAAATACAACTGTCAGGCTACTTTCACACTTGCGTTCAGGGCTCCGCTTGTGAGTTCCGTTTGAACTCTCTCACAAGCGGCCCTGAACGGATCCGTACAGCCCCAATTCTTTCTGAGTGGATAAGGATCCGCTCAGAATGCATCAGTCTGGCACCGTTTGGCCTCTGCTCCGCTCAGCAGGCGGACACCCGAACTCAGCTTGCAGCGTTCGGGTGTCCGCCTGGCCGTGCGGAGCCAAACTGATCCGTCCAGACTTACAATGTAAGTCAATGGGGACGGATCCGTTTGACATTGACACAATATGGTGCAATTTCAAACGGATCCATCCCCCGTTGACTTTCAATGTAAAGTCAGGACGGATCCGTCGGACTAACTTTTAGACTTAGATTTTTTTCTGAAATATAATGCAAACGGATCCGTTCTGAACGGATACCATCGTTTGCATTATAGGAGCGGATCCGTCTGTGCAGAGATCAGACGGATCCGCTCCGAACGCAAGTGTGAAAGTAGCCATAGTTAAAGGGCTTGTCTCACTTCAGCAAATGGCATTTATCATGTTGAGAAGGTTACTACAAGGCACTTACTAATGTATTATGATTGTCCATATTGCTTCCTTTGCTGGCTGGATTCATTTTTCCATCACATTATACACTGCGCGTTTCCATGGCTATGACCACCCTGCAATCCAGCAGTAGTGGTCGTGCTTGCACAATATAGGAAAAAGCGTCAGCCTGTCTGGTGGCCGGGACTATGATAGGATGCATAGTCCAGCAATATTTTCTATAGTGTACAAGCACGGCCACCATTGCTGCTGGATTGCAGGGTGGTTGTAACTAGGGACGAGCGAATCCACTTCGGATGAAACATCCGAAGTCAATTCGCATAAAACTTTGTTCTAATACTGTACTGAGCAGGAGCTCCGTACAGTATTAGAATGTATTGGCTCTGATGAGCTGAAGATATTACTTCACGAATTCTTGCGTGACTTCGCATAATAACTCCAGAGATTAATTTTTGCTGTAAAAAAAACATTTCCGAAACTTGGTTTCGGTTCCAAGTAGTACCTTAGGCCTCTTTCACACTTGCGTTGTCCGGATCCAGCGTGTACTCCACTTGCCGGAATTACACGCCGGATCCGGAAAAACGCAAGTGAACTGAAAGCATTTGAAGACGGATCCGTCTTCAAAATGCGTTCAGTGTTATTATGGCACCCAGGACGCTATTAAAGTCCTGGTTGCCATAGTAGTAGTGGGGAGCGGGGGAGCAGTATACTTACCGTCCGTGCGGCTCCCGGGGCGCTCCAGAATGACGTCAGAGCGCCCCATGCACATGGATGACGTGCCATGCGATCACGTGATCCATGCGCTTGGGGCACCCTGACGTCACTCTGGAGCGCCCCGGGAGCCGCACGGATGGTAAGTATACCGCTCCCCCGCTCCCCACTACACTTTACCATGGCTGCCAGGACTTTAGCGTCCCGGCAGCCATGGTAACCACTCTAAAAAAGCTAAACGGCAATGCGCCGAAACAACGTTTAGCTTAAGGCCGGATCCGGATTAATGCCTTTCAATGGGCATTCATTCCGGATCCGGCCTTGTGGCAAGTCTTCAGGATTTTTGGGCGGAGCAAAAAGCGCAGCATGCTGCAGTATTTTCTCCAGCCAAAAAACGTTCCGGTCCTGAACTGAAGACATCCTGATGCATCCTGAACGGATTTCTCTCCATTCAGAATGCATTAGGATAATCCTGATCAGGATTCTTCCGGCATAGAGCCCCGACGACGGAACTCTATGCCGGAAGACTATAACGCAGGTGTGAAAGAGCCCTTACTGAAGCCTAGTTCGGGAAATGTTTTTTTACAGTAAGTTTTATGTTTTTTTTTACAGTCATACGAGGCTTTGCAAAGTAATAACTTTGGCTGATCAGAGCCAATACATTCTAATACTGTATGGAGCTCCTGCTCCTGTTTCATCCAAAGCCGATTTGCTCATCCCTAGTTGTAGCCATGGAAACGAGCAGTGTATAATGTGATGGAAAAATGAATCAATCCAGCAAAGGAGGCAATATGGACAATCACAATACATTAGTAAGTGCCTTGTATTAACTTTCTCTACAAGATAAATGTCGTTTACTAAAGCGAGACAACCCCATTGAAGACACTGTCACCACTCCTGACATATCTATTTTAATAAAAACTTGTAATTCTATTGAAATAAGAATAGAAGCATCTTTTGCGCTAACCCTGTGTCCCTGCACAGTCTGCCATTGTGAGGGGATGTAGGGGCACAGCCCTAACACCCAGTTGTCGATTATTCATAGTTTCAAGTTTTTCAAAATGGTTCTCCAGAAGTGTTATTTGATGGAAATACAATTATTTTTGTTCCTTTGTGAAGGTTGAGTGAAATGTTACTTCAGAATATTGGGATGTTATTTTCTATAACAAGGAAAATAAATAGGATTTTGTGACTGCACGGTTTCACGCAGCCAGCTAAGGGACTAGAAACCTCATCTTAAATTAAGTGTAAGCCCAGCTGACAGCAGATGTGTCCTACCTCCAGCCTTTACCCGGGCCATGCTCCCGGATGGATGCAGTAAAATATGCCAGCCTGGATGAATTTATCCCTACATCTGTCCATTCTTTACTTACATGTGAGATTACATGGCGGTTTTATTATGTGTGCAGTGTAATCCTGTGCCAGCAATACTACATATAGAGCCAAAAACGTTCATTGCACTGTATAATGTAATGGTGCCCTGGAGAACCGAGCATTCTATAAATCAGGTGTATTAAAGGGGTTTTCCAAGTGTTTAAGGTTGTATCGCCATGCAGACCAATTGAAAGGGCTTCCGTCTGCTTCCGGGTCCATGTGGCTACGCTGCAAAAGATAGGACATGTCCTTTCTTTGGCCGCAACATGCGAATTCATCGAAGTCAATGGGTCCGCACCGCAGTGTGAATGCACTCATATTGATTATCTATCCTCAGGATAGGTCATCAGTATCTGATTGGCAGGGGCCAACTCATTCCTCGCCGATCAGCTATTTTAAGAGGCCTCGGTGCTTCAGTGAGCGCTGTGGCCTCTTCCTAGACCAGTGACGTCCTGTACATCGATCACATGGTCTATGTGCAGTTCAGTCCCATTCAAATCAATGTGGCTGATCTGCGGTATCACGCACAGCTAATATACAAAGGATGGTACTGTGCTTGATCAGCTGCGAGGAGGCTGCAGCGCTCACCAGAGCTTGGTGGAGGTGCCAGGTGTATGGTCTGGTACTGATGGTTTTCTTAAATTACCATTGCTGGGTCTTGACTCTGATTTTTGAGTAAAAATGGTCTGATGACTATACACGGGACTCGAGCGAAGTTCTTGAAAAGTCGATTCAGCTGCTTCTCCGAATTTTACAAAAAAAAATTGTTTTGTGACAAAATAACTTTTTTGTAAGTAGTGGGTGCAACGACAAGGAATGTCCCCATCATTGAACCCCTCAAATGCCGCATTAATATCAAGGTCTATCATAATAAAAAATAAAATCATATTTACCTCATCGATTTGATGGCAAAGAGCCCACCGCCACCATCTTGACTGCAGCGCGAAATCTCACACGGCCTGTGATGGCGTCATCATGTCGAACGGCGTGTGACGTTACATGTCACTGCGCATGAGATTTCGCATGGGATCTTCAATCAAGATGGCGGTGGCGGGCTCTTTGCCCTCAAATGATCAGGTGAGTATGATTTTTTTTGTTACCCCATTTCAGGAAAAAAATTGATTTGTTGCTACGAAGGATGAGTAAATTTGGCTTTGTGGCGAATCAAATTTTCCCTTAAATTTGGATCGAAGTCCACTTTGGACACTTCAATTCGCTCAACACTAGGATATGGTAACAGGGGGTGGGTGCCCATTGCCAGGACGCCGTGTAGCCTCTTTCCTATATCAGTTCATATCAACATTGATCATATCTTCTTATAAGATAGCGTTTTCCAATCTCAGTGTCCTTCTGTTATGATTGCAGGATGATTGCGTACAGCGCATCCTCGCCGAATATTTGCTACTGTGCTATTGCCTGACCTTCCATAGTATTGTTATCAATCACAATCACTGGCCACAATGGAGGGGAGTGCAGGAAATGGTTTGCAGTTCTGATATTCGGTCTTTCAGTCCTGCTTTGTGTTGATGTAATAATAATGAATTGCTTCTTAATGAGCTTTGAAACCGGTGCGGTCAAATAACCGACTGAAAAACATCCGCAACCAAAGAGCAGTAGGATGAATATTGGAATAGCGTGGTATCAGATCACATTACTCCGAGAAGACCCAGCGTTCCCACTTAGAGGACATGGTAGATCATTCATCCGACTAGGCAGACTCTCCAGGCTACTGCAGTTGATTGCAGCTCAGCATTTTCCTAAGAGGAAATTGAGTCTGAGTAGACAATCCCCTTTGGAAAATGTTTTTAAAGATCTAGGTCACTTTGAAGCCTTTCATCGTGGCGAGGATGACGGTACCCTCATCCTCGTGCTGTGCAGAAGAGAAGGGTTAATGCTCCGTATGTCTGAAAGATCCTGGGTTAGCAGATTTCTTGCAATTAAACAACAGCCTTTAGCATAAAAGCGAACACTATAAAAATAAATGGAGAATAATGGGCACCATCAAATAACGGCAGAGAGGGGGCAGGGCGCGGTTTTTCATTTAGATGTTATATAGATGCGGTAGAAAACAATGGAAATTTCTATATTTATTGATTGATCTTAGATTCCAAAATATTCCGTTGTACAGAGATTGTTATCCCTCAGGGCCTGCCCTGGCTGAATTTGATATGGATTCTGGGTCAAAAAGCTGGCCCGTGACTGCGAGGAGTCCACCTTCCATTGTTTTCAATGGGAGGCTGTGCTGCTCTTTGTGTGGCTGTGTTGCTGCGATCGTGCTGCATCCTTTCTTAGTATGGTCATTTCCATACGCGGTGGCAGCCCACTGAAAGCAAACGGACTAAGGGAGGCATTTTCTGAACGCCTGCCTGGTGTATATTTTTTGGTGCGGATTACGTGCCAAAATTATCTTGCAGAAAAACACTGTGTGAATGGCACCTTACCTTGGTTCCTCTCCAATGTGGTTCACAGTCATCTACAGGCACACACTGAGTCCAGTTTCATAGGAATCCAATTGACCTACTAGTATACTGGAGTTTATATAGTATATATATTGTATAGTATACCTATATATTTACCTAGCAATAGTCATTTGGGCGGAGCTGATGGCCTCAATAGTCACACTGTCACCACTGCCATGGTTAACTTTCCAATGTCCTCCCCGTCACTGACATCTGGGAAGACAGCACATGTGCTAGATGTCAGCACTAACTCTGCTAAAGGGGTTATCCTATGATTAATGGAACAAATGAAAATCAGACATCATATAGTACATGACGATCTCTTTCTAACAAAGCAAGAACCAGCCTTGTACCTCACATGGATCCAGAGATCTCCCCAATCATTGCTCCAGTTGTTCTGCTAGATTTACAGTATTTAGGGCTAGCAGCTCAGGGCATGTGTCCTTTCTCAGAGGGTGTGTCCTGTCTGCTGCAGCTAGTGGCAGTTGAAGGTTCCATCTCAAGGAATAGGACAGAGAAATTAGAAAAAGAGCAAACAGCAGGTGGCGCTATACAGATTCTATTAAATAACTCAGTAGTAATAATACATTTTTAATTACATGCAATTACTAAAGTATTCAGATGCAGGCGCTGGCTTAAAAACTGCACAATATTAATTTTCCATTATGCATTTATAGGCATGATTGCAGCACTGCATGACTATTGAGTCCAAGGGCTTCAGCCAGATGAATATTGAAATATAATGCAGTATTGGTCAGGGATACTTGTAGAACTATTAAAGAGCCCCAGAAGATGGTGGTGGTCTATGGTGGTTCTGTTTAATCAGTATAATGCATTCCATGGTCTAAAGCAATGCAGAATTGTTCTTCTGCTACTCCATGGAAGACCATTTATCTTATACATGACCTACCTGAGGGCAGCAGTATTTGCAGTTGTCTCCATATGTCCCTGCTTTCATTAAAGAGAATCGTTGTCTTGATTTTGGGCCATTATTGGCAGTAATACATGAGTAGTACTGTAGATAAGGAGTCCAGATCACTATATATTTTTTTCCCACTGCCTCTTGTTCCCCCGCTGTCAGCGCTCAGAGCTGCATAGAAATACATGTCAGGACTGCTGTGCATGCGCATGAGTCCTCTCCACTATGTTAGAACAGCTTAGCAGTCCTGACTGTGTATTACAATTCAGCTTTGAATGCTGACATCGGGGGCAGTAGAAAAATTAAATAGTGGTCTGCACTCCTTATCTGCGGTACCACTCATGTATTACTGTAGATAATAGTCCAAATTCGGGGTAATAGACAATTTGGTAGTTTCTGCTTTAAGGCAGTGTTATAGAGTTCATCACAAAGCTGGTTATTACTCAGATGACCCCATAATAAGTTTGCTTTTAGTAAATGGAAATGAGTGCCTTGCTTACTGTAATGTTGGTTTGCGTTATTGATTAAGGTGGTTACTAAATTGTCAAAGCTTCATTGAAGTTATAGATTGCCCTGAGTTCAGGACTAGAACTCTCCTTCATATTGCTTATGTAAAATACACACTGGTAAAATCAATAGCGTCTGGCATTCAAAGGGAAGTCTGGACAACGTTCAAGTGCATTCACGCTGTGCATCATTATAAGTCATTTAGGCTGGCATTGTCCCAGTTTTTACATGGAGTGGCTACTTTCTCATACAAATAACCAGGTGCAGGCGACTCCTACTGATTGAAAGGGACTTTATCTCTTTGTCAAATTGTGCGTCCAATATTTTGGGCAGGTTGCAAGGCTGCATTTACACACACAGATTTCTCACCATTCAGACCAATATCAAAAGTAGTATGTATCATACTAGCTATGGCCATCAAATGATGGCAAAGGTTCATTGGATGTAAGACATTAGTAACAAGATAATTATAATCACACCCATTACTTGCCATCTGTACCGCAACAATCCCGAATTCACCCCTTTTCTTACTGTGGAAACATCAAAAACTCTCATTGTTGCTCTGATTCATTCTGGACTTGATTACTGTGACTCATTACTAATCGATCTCCCCCTCCCCAATCTATCCTCCAGCAGCAGCCAGGCTTATCTATTTGTCCATCTGCTACAACAATGCCTTCACCCTGTGTCTTTCCCCAATCTATCCTCCAGCAGCAGCCAGGCTCATCTATCTCTCCAACTGCTACAACAATGCCTCCATCTTGTGTCTTTCCTGAGTCTATCCTCCAGCAGCAGCCAGGCTCATCTATCTGTCTAACTGCTAAACCAATGCCCCCACCCTGTGTCACTCCCCATTCTATCCTCAAGGAGCAGCCAGGCTCATCTATCTGTCCAACCACTACACCGATGCCTCCTCTCTGTGTCCCTCCTCAATCTATCCTCCAGCAGCAGCCAGGCTCATCTATCTGTCCAACCACTACACCGATGCCTCCACTCTGTGTCCCTCCTCAATCTATCCTCCAGCAGCAGCCAGGCTCATCTATCTGTCCAACCACTACACGGATGCCTCTACCTTGTGTCTTTCCTCAGTCTATCCTCCAGCAGCAGCCAGGCTCATCTATCTGTCCAACCACTACACCGATGCCTCCACTCTGTGTCCCTCCTCAATCTATCCTCCAGCAGCAGCCAGGCTCATCTATCTGTCCAACCACTACACCGATGCCCCCACTCTGTGTCCCTCCCCAATCTATCCTCCAGCAGCAGCCAGGCTCATCTATCTGTCTAACTGCTAAACCAATGCCTCCACCCTGTGTCACTCCCCATTCTATCCTCCAGCAGCAGCCAGGATCATCTATCTGTCCAACTGCTACAACAATGCTTTCACCCTGTGTCAGTCATAGCTCTGTTGTCCATACAGTAAAGAATACAATTGAAACGTCTCACTCTCACCTACACGGTTCTTTACAGTAGTGCACCAACTATATGTCCTCTATATTCTATGTCTACCACCCTACCTATGCTCTCTGTTTTGCCAGAGATCTAGGACTGAAATCCTCCATAATCTATCCCATCTACAAGGCTTCTCTTGAGCTGCATCGGTTCTCTGGAATGCGCTACCCAGACAATCAGGTTAATTCTCAACATACACAGTTTTATGTGTGTCCTAAAAACACATCTGATATGGCTGGCCTAACACATCCCCTAATAAAAAGTATTTCTTCTCCATTCACCCCCTGTGAAAACTATTCCAAAGAACCTGATCCCTTCACACCAAACAGTAAATGCAAACACCAAGAACTCAAATGCGCTTCATACCTGTGTATATTCAGTGTCGGGCTGCAAGCGGTTAGGCGATTGCATTTGATGCACTGTATGTCTCATAGACTGTCTATGGAGAGAGCAGTGGGTCCCTAGCTACTGGTGCTAGGCAGGGCTGGCACCACCCCATCCTCTCTGTGTGGAAGTGAGTCAGTGTAGTGTGAGCTGTGGATGTGTAAACAGCTCAGGAGCAGAGCAGTGCAAAGTGACAGCATATGTGCCAGTCCTGTAACAGTTCTACAAGTGGGAGTGCAAAGCATTCTGTCAGAGAAGGTAAATCACTGCACCTTGGCTACAGACTTTCCTGCATGTGGTGGGATCACATAAGCTTCAAGTTCCCATCATATTAAAAGAACAGGCTGATCACCTGTTCAGAGACTGTGCAATATTAAAAAGATACCAATATTGTGAGAGTGAGAGGAACAAGTTGCACCCGTAGTCCATCTGGGAATAATTGAGCAGAATATAAGAAATACATTTTACCCACTGCTTCCTATACATGGTATTGGGAAACCACAAACGTTAATGGATTGTGTTTGATATATGTAGTGCCTACGGGAACAATCAGTAAAGCTACCTAAGTAAAGTACAACTTGTTGCACTAAAATCCTGCTTCCTTATTGTATCATGCCGCTCATCAGGACCCCTGCCTTGCACCCACAAAACCAGACATGCCAAGGGCATCTCCACAACCATCAGGCAGAGGGCCCCAAAGTCTGAGTGTGTCGAGAGCGAAGACAGGATCCGCCTTCCAATGACTGCACGGCTCAGGGAGTACGACTACTCCCATCCTCTCCACCACCCCTTCAGCTCACTGCACAGATACTGCCTGGATCATACTTTGTTTTTTATAAAAAAAAAAAATAGCTGGAGCATTATACTGCTTAAGAACATTTTACCTTTTGTGCCAACCCTATAGGTTTTAGATTGTAAGTTCTTGTCACCCAGGCCCTCACAATTTTTTTTTTTTTTTTAACAACTGTATTCTAGGGGTATTTTTAAGTGACTGATTGGTTCTCCCCTTTAATTCTGTTTAATACTCTGTGTAATAGTTTATAAATTTCCCTTGTAATATTGTGGGTTAGAGATAGTACCTATCCCCCATTGTGCTGATAAGACCACAATCCTGAGTGATCTCAGAGACATACGTGATGCACACTGGAGGCGGGGCTAACAGGTTTGTACTCTACGACCCACATTTTCTCAGGAGACTCCACCAGGCTCTCCATTCTAGGTAGGATGTGAGTATGATTGCCCTATCTCTCATGCACACCCTGGGGTGTCGGTCATGTGTTTACAACATGGTAGACAGCCATGGGTTATAGCATAATCGACGGAGTCTCCACCCCATTTAGGCTAGTGATGTTTATTTGCTTTTTTTTTATTCTGTATGTGATTTCTTTGTGTTATCGTATATTTATTCACTTACTAAAAATATTTATTCATGTAGCCTTCGTAAGCTTATTCATTCTCAAATCTTTCTAATTCACTTTACGTTACAACACCTCTAACTGTAAAGAGCTGTAGATAATGTTGGCACCACATAATTAAATATTACTATTATTGGTTTTGCATTGCTTATACAGCTAAACCTCAACTCATTTGCAAAAGGTCCCTATATGCCTTGATGATGTGCACACTTTGGTGATTTCCTGTTCATCTGACTATTGGCTACTGTATATAATATATGTATAACATCATTATATGACCAGCAATAATTTCATAATAATTTCAGAGTTTACTCTAAGAGGCCTAAAGAAAATCAATTGCGTAATTTCTTTTGCCAAATTTACACTATAGAATAAAAATATTTTGCTCTCTATATAGAAGATGAAAAAAGTTGTGACTTTGTTCTTACCTTAATGATGTCTTTATTGCATTTCCATTTAAATATATGTATTAATATGATAGAATCGTGCTCTCAATGCATAAAAGAGCTCGAAAATATTAGCAGATTTTGTTGTTTGTTTTTTGACATCTGTTTCCAATAAGTCATGCAGATAAATGGAGTGTTGGTTCTTCAAACCCTTCCAAGCACTGTCATCCTGGGATATTTTTAATATGTCTGGATTATAGTTTGGCACAGTCTCTTGCAGCATCGCAATGGAATGCATGAACAATTCTTTATTGGAAAGGCATTGTCTAGCGCTGTTTTTTTCATTTCTGTTCATGGCTCTTTTACAAGTTACTTTAGATATTTATATATCTAATCAAAGTGCAAATAAATTTCAAATGATTTTCTTGGATTATATGATCCTCAGGATGGGCCATAAATATCAGATCAGTGAGTGTCTGACCCCTGGCACCCCCACTGATCAGCTGTTTAAAGGGGCCACGGCACTCAAGAACATTATGGCCTCTTCATTACCACACACAGCGCCATATATTTTGTAGAGGCAGTGTGTGGTACTACACATGTAACTCTCTCCAATTTAAAGCTGCAGAATCACATACAGCTGCTATGAAATGTATGGCACTGTGGCTGGTAAACAAGGAAGAAGCCACAGTGCTCGCCCAAGCGCCATACCTCAGCAATTTTACATTCTAAGATTAAAGGGGTTGTCTCACTTCAGTAAGTTTCATTTATCATGTAGAGAAAGTTAAAACAAGCCACTTACTTATGTATTGTTATTCTCCATATTGCTTCCTTTGCTGGCTGGATTCATTTTTCCATCACATCTACACTGCTCGTTTCCATGGTTACAGACCACCGTGCAATCCATCAGTGGTGGTCGTGCTTGCACACTATAGGAAAAAGCGTCAGCCTCTCTAGTGGCCGGGACCATGGGAGCTCACATAGGCTAGTGCTTTGTCCTATATTGTGCAAGCATGACCACCACTGATGGATTGCAGGGTGATCATAACCATGGAAACGAGCAGTGTGTAATGTGACGGAAAAATGAATCCAGCCAGCAAAGGAAGCAATATGGGTAATAACAATACATTAGTAAGTGGCTTGAATTATCGCCCTCTACATAATAAATGCTATTTGCTGAAGTGAGACTACCCCTTTAAGCCTTCAATATTTGAGTTCTGGACAAAGGCATCTTATCCAAGGGCTGCATTTGTCTTTAACCTAAGGTTTCTTTGTGATGACCTTTAGATTTTAATTTCCAATCTCTACTCTAATAGATGTGCATACACACAGTGTCATAGGCATGTACATGGTGTGAGCTGGATGTGCCAGGGCCACATTAATGCCACATTAAGTCTAAGGGGTGCATTGGGTTGGCAATGGGAGTGAGCCATGTGTTGTCTGCTCATGTGGAGAGAGTAAAAGGCATGTCTGTGCTAAGCCTGAAGAGCTTGGCCTGCTGAACAGGGATAATTAACACTTGGCAGTTAATAATGCTTTACGAGAATTGACAGTAGGATGATAAAGATGCTGGCTGTGTGTCTTATGGCTATGTGAAGATGTTGAAAGACATGTCTCTGCTGAAGACGGCAGTTTAAGGCTGAAGTCATTACCGGTAAATGTAGTTTGTACACCGCTTTACGGTCACTAACATGTTTTGGTAATTACTTAAAAAATTTCCAATAAATGCTTGCTGGACATCATCAAAGCTTTATAAGAAGCTGCATAAGTGGGATTCAGAAAATGCTCCTAATGTATATATATACATATATGTATACATAATGTATATATATATATATACAGTGGGATGCGAAAGTTTGGGCAACCTTTTTAATCGTCATCATTTTCCTGTATAAATCGTTGGTTGTTACGATACAAAATGTCAGTTAAATATATCATATAGGAGACACACACAGTGATATTTGAGAAGTGAAATTACGTTTATTGGATTTACAGAAAGTGTGATATAATTGTTTAAACAAAATTAGGCAGGTGCATAAATTTGGACACCACAAAAAAGAAATGAAATCAATATTTAGTAGATCCTCCTTTTGCAGAAATTACAGCCTCTAAACTCTTCCTGTAGGTTCCAATGAGAGTCTGGATTCTGGTTGAAAGTATTTTGGACCATTCCTCTTTACAAAACATCTTTAGTTCATTCAGGTTTGATGGCTTCCGAGCATGGACAGCTCTCTTTAAGTCACACCACAGATTTTCAATTATATTCAGGTCTGGGGACTGAGATGGCCATTCCAGAACGTTGTACTTGTTCCTCTGCATAAATGCCTTAGTAGATTTTGAGCAGTGTTTAGGGTCGTTGTCTTGTTGAAAGATCCAGCCCCGGCGCAGCTTCAGCTTTGTCATTGACTCCTGGACATTGGTCTCCAGAATCTGCTGATACTGAGTGGAATCCATGCGTCCCTCAACTTTGACAAGATTCCCAGTCCCTGCACTGGCCACACAGCCCCACAGCATGATGGAACCACCACCATATTTTACTGTAGGTAGCAGGTGTTTTTCTTGGAATGCTGTGTTCTTTTTCCTCCATGCATAATGCCCCTTGTTATGGCCAAATAACTCAATTTTAGATTCATCAGTCCACAGCACCTTATTCCAAAATGAAGCTGGCTTGTCCAAATGTGCTTTAGCCCACCTCAAGCGGCACTTTTTGTGCTGTGGGCTGAGAAAAGGCTTCCTCTGCATCACTCTCGCATACAGCATCTCCTTGTGTAAAGTGCGCCGAATGGTTGAATGATGCACAGTGACTCCATCTGCAGCAAGATGATGTCGTAGGTCTTTGGTGCTGGTCTGTGGATTGACTCTGACTGTTCTCACCATTCGTCGCTTCTGTCTAGCAGAGATTTTTCTTGGTCTGCCACTTCCAGCCTTAACTTGAACTGAGCCTGTGGTCTTCCATTTCCTCAATATGTTCCTAACTGTGGAAACAGACAGCTGAAATCTCTGAGACAGCTTTCTGTATCCTTCCCCTAAACCAAGATGGTGAACAATCTTTGTCTTCAGGTCATTTGAGAGTTGTTTTGAGACCCCCATGTTGCTACTCTTCAGAGAAAAGTAAAAGAGGAGAGAAACTTACAATTGACCCCCTTAAATACTCTTTCTCATAATTGGATTCACCTGTGTATGTAGGTCAGGGGTCACTGAGCTTACCAAGCCAATTTGAGTTCCAATAATTAGTTCTAAAGGTTTTGGAATCAATAAAATGACAACAGTGCCCAAATTTATGCACCTGCCTAATTTTGTTTAAACAATTATAGCACACTTTCTGTAAATCCAATAAACTTCATTTCACTTCTCAAATATCACTGTGTGTCTCCTATATGATATATTTAACTGACATTTTTGATCGTAACAACCAACGATTTATACAGGAAAATCATGAAGATTAACAAGGTTGCCCAAACTTTCGTATCCCACTGTATATATATATATATATATATATATATACATAGTGCTCGACATAAATGGGTACACCCTCTTTTAAAACTAAGATTTTAATCAATGCACTGATCTCAATCGCACTGATCTCAAGAACAATTTCCCAAATTTTTACAAGACTGAGACAATTTGTTTAACCCATGACATGAAAGTTTAATAATATAACTTAGATTTCAAAATCTTCAGTCTCACTCAAATAAGTTGATGTAAAAAAGAATATGTCCAACATGAAAAACTACTACATCTAGTATTTTGTATAACCCCTATGATTTTTAAAAACACCTAGTTAGTCTTCTAGGCTTGGAATGAACAAGTTGGCGACATATTGGAACGCCTTTTTCCATTCCTCAAGAACGACCTCTTTTAGAGCCTGGATGCTGGATGGAGAGCAATGCTCAACTTGTCTCTTCCGAATTCCCCCTAGGTGTACGATTGCAACGGTGGCCTTAGATGTGTTTTCGCCATCATTATCATGTTGGAAAAGTGCAAAAAAACAACAAAGCCGTATTCTGTCATTCAATTCCAATGAAAAATTATGTGTGTTTTGTATGATGATGTTATTTGAATGTTTTTGTCCATACAGACATAGTGCATATTTAGACATTTTATCAGGTGGTAAGGTTCTCCTAATGACTATAACAATACAACACCTTATATTACTTAAGGCACTGGTGTAGCACCACAACTTTCTTGTTCTTGGACTCCAGATGTTTGTAATCGCTTGCAGCACCCCTGCCTGGTAGCAGCTATTGCTTTTATTCAGTGTGCATGTCTTATGCTTTTTAAATCAACCCTCTATCATGTAGCATCCTACCCAACAACTCCTGGCTTATGTTCTGTTCGGCCTGTACTACATACCTGGAGTATATTTAGCTTGCTCCTGTTACCTAATCCATCATTTGTGTCTCTGGATGATGTTTTAGTAAGACGTTCATCTGTAAACTGTAGTGTTCTTCCTATTACCACAGCAATTTACCAACGTCTAATTGTTACTGTTCATTAAGCACTTGAAAGTCTTACACTCCTGTATATACACTGCCAGAAGAAGAACGATGTGGGAAACATTTATATATGTCCGTATATTACCATGGTCAGTCAATGCTAATAGGATTATGAGCATATTCAAATGATTATTTGTCATAATAGAGATGCTGAAATAAACAGAAAATGTTGTAGACAGTAGCAATTCATTAAAAATTCAATTAAGTATCTCTGGCTCTGCTAATCTCCTATACAGCACATTCATAATTAATCTGTTACTTTGTAAACAAAATTGACCTCCTTCAGACACAATTATATGCTCATCGCCCACTGTACTACGTGAAGATCTCTTAATGTAATTTCCATAAAGTGTATGGTT
This sequence comes from Bufo gargarizans, assembly GCF_014858855.1. Taxonomy (NCBI): domain Eukaryota; kingdom Metazoa; phylum Chordata; class Amphibia; order Anura; family Bufonidae; genus Bufo; species Bufo gargarizans. The sequence continues at coordinate 209,094,599 of NC_058082.1, read as the reverse complement.
CGAGTAGGATCTCTAGAGCTCCAATGGCATCCATCTTGTCTCACTAGGGTGCCATCTTTATATCTGCATGTGTACTGCTGATGGCACTGCACATATTTTGTTTTACAAGTGCTTTTACGTTATATTTGAAAATTTCTATAGGTACGTAATGATAATTATGCTACTCTGTTACTACCAGAACAAAACACTCAGACAACTTCTAGTTTTTGTTTTTGACGTTTTTTAACCCTTATAGTACCGGGCCACTTTTCACCTTAAATCCCAGGCTGATTTTTGCAAATCTGACATGTGTCACTTTATGTGGTAACAACTTTGGAACGCTTTTACTTATCCAAGCCATTCTGAGATTGTTTTCTCGTGACAAATTGTACTTCATAACAGTGGTAAATTTTAGTCAATATATTTCACCTTTTTTTAATAAAATAACCCATAATTTTGCAAAAATAGTAATACCTCAAAAATGGATATCAATTTAACATTCCCCATATGTCTGCTTTATGTTGGCATAATTTTGTAAATGTCATTTTATTTTTTTGTTAGGTCGTTAGAAGGCTTAGAAGTTTAGAAGCTATTTTTCAAATTTTCAACAACATTTCCAAAACTATTTTTTAAGCACCAATTCAGTTATAAAGTGATTTTAAGGGGCTTACGTAATGGAAACCATCCATAAATGACCCAATTTTAGAAACTAGACCCCTATAAATTAGTCAAAACTGATGTTACAAACTTTGTTAACCCTTGAGGTGTTCCACAACAATTAAAGGAAAATGGAGGTGAAATTTCAAAATTTTACTTTTTTGGTAGATTTTTTTATGTTAATACATTTTTTCTTGCAACACAGCAAGGGTTAACAGCAAAATAAACCTTAATATATATTACTATGATTCTGTAGTTTACAGAAATACCCCATATGTGGCAGTAAACTGCTCTATGGGCACATGGCAGTGGTCAGAAGGAAAGGAGCGCCATATGGATTTTGGAGGCAGATTCCGTTAGAATGGTTTCTTAGGCAACATTTTGTATTTGAAGAGACCCTGACATACAGTTTAAACCTTCAAAAAGTGACTCCATTTTGGAAACTACACCCCTTAAATAATATATTAAGGGGGGTACTGAGCACTTTGACCCCCCCCCCCCCAAGCGTTTTATAGAATTTGGAAACACTTGGCTGTAAAAATGAAAAGTTTTGTTTCTTCCAATAAAATGTTGCTTTAGCCCCACATTTTTCATTTTCACAAGGGGTAACAGGAGAAAAAGCACCCCCATAATTTGTTACCCATTTTCTCCTGAATATGGCAACACCACATATGTGGTGGTAAACTGCTGTGGGGGCACATGGCAGGACTCAGAACGGAAGGAGCGCCATATGGCTTTTGCAGCGCAGATTTTGATGGATTGGTTTATCGGTGTCATCGGTTTTTATTTTTTAAGTGATTGTCTTATGTGGGGGCTCATTTTTTGCGGGATAAGGTGCCGGTTTTATTGGTACAATTTTGGGGTACATAAGACTTTTTGATCGCTTGGATGAAACTTTTTGTGAGGCAAGGTGAAAGAAAATGGCTGTTTTGGCAAATTTTTTACAGCATTCACCTGAGGGGACATATAATGTGATATTTTTATACAGCAGGTTGTTATGGACGCAGTGATACTGAATATGTCTATCATATTTTTGTTAAGTTTTACACAGTGAAATAATTTTTTAACAGAATAAAATCTTATTTTTGTGATGCCATTTTCTGAGAAACCTATTTTTTTTATTTTTTGGGTGATTGTTTAGGTAGGGTCTCATTTTTTGGGGGATGAGATGAATGTTTGATTGGTACCATTTTGCAGTACATAAGACTTTTTGATCACTTGGTATTACACTTTTTGTGTGGGAAGTAGGGTTGTTGCGGGTATCAAAATATCGATACCCAATGATACTTTTGTCCTGGTATCGGTTCGGTACCGGGATTTGCCTTTTTGTTGATACTAGGCTGCACTACTGCGCAGCCCAGTATCAGAGAACATGGAGCATGCTGCTGTCAGCGTGAGCCATATTCCCTCATCAGCACAGGGCAGAAGGAGTCACTCTCTCCTTCCCCCTGTGCCACTGCTGCCAATGAAGAGAGAGGGGCGGAGGAGGGGCGGGCGCACTGCTCCACCAATGAAAATTAACATCTAATAGAGATACAGGAGGTGGGTGCGGCAGCAGAATCATATAGCCTGCACTCGACCTCTGTGACAGGGAGCTGGATGCCGCACCGAGGCGTTAACTGCTGCGGATCGCAGCACCCTGTCATAGAGGTCGCATGCCAGCTATATGATTCTGCCGCCACACCCGACTCCTGTATTTGCATTAGACGTTAATTAACATTGGTGGCAAAATGCACCCTCCCCCCCAGTATTAAAATCATTGGTGGCGCAGTGCGCCCCCACCCCCCACCCCCTCAATCCCCCCAGTATTAAAATCATTGGTGGCAGTGGCCACAGGGTCTCCTCCCCTCCTCTTCATTAGTGGTGCAGTGGTAGTTCCGATTGGAGCCCCAGCAGTGTAATTGCGGGGCTCTGAACGGTTACCATGGCAGCCAGGACGCTACTGAAGCCCTCGCTGCCATGGTAACATCCCTGATGCTGTGTGCACAAAGCACAGGGCAGCAAGGAGAGTGTGAAGTCCTATTCACCCTAATAGAGTTCTATTAGGGTGAATAGGACAAGGGATTAAAACATCCCAGGTTCTAGCTCCTAAGGGGGGAAATAGTTATAAAAAATTTATAATAAAAAATTTATAAAAAAATCCCCCACCCAAATATTAAGTATAAATCACCCCTTTTCCCAATTTTACATAGAAATATATAAACAATAAATAAATAAACATATTACATATCGCCACGTCTGAAAAGTCCAAACTATTAAAATATTTAAAAAAAACCTTTGCAATGAACGCCACAACAGAAAAAATAAAAACTGCGTGATTCCCCATTTTTTTTGTCACATTGTCCCCCCAATATGATAGGACTGTTCGATTATGGGCCGGACGTTCCATAAAATGCAGAATGCACACAGCTTTTTTTGGTATTTAATTTTTTCCACATGAAATCGAATGGTATCGAGTATTGCAATACTTTTTTATGGTATCGAAACTGAATAAAAAATTTAGTATCGCAACAACCCTTGAGGGATGGTAAAAAAAGGCTGTTTTGGCATAGTTTTTATTTATTTATTTTTTACAGCATTCACCTGAGGGGGCTCATAATGTGATATTTTTACAGAGCAGGTTTTTACGGATGCGGTAATACCCAATATATCTATCATTTTTATTTTTGTTAAGTTTTACACAGTGAAATCATTTTTGAAGAAAATAAAATCTTGTTTTTGTGTTGCCATTTTCTGAGAGCCCTATTTTTATTTTTGTGGCGATTGTCTTAGGTAGGGGCTCATTTTTACGGGATAAGATGACGGTTTGATTGGTACCATTTTGGGGTATATAAGACTTTTTGATCACTTGGTATTAAACTTTTTGTGAGGCAAGGTGACCAGAAAATGGTTTTATTTCCCTATTTAAAAAAATAATAATTTTTACTTTATTTTGGGAAAAGGACGCTTTTTTTTGTAAACTTTATTTTTTTTGTAAAACTTTACTTTTTTACTTTTTTTTTCACTTTATTTTTTGTCCCACTCTGGGACTTCAACTTTTGGGGGTCTGATCCCCTTTACAATGCATTACAATACTTCTGTATTGTAATGCATTGGCTGTAAGTGCACTATGACCTGACGATGTGTCTGGATATGGTGCAGCGCAGTATGGGCCGGCGGGTGACCATGGAGCGGTGAGTAATAGCAGGCGCTTCACCTCCGCTCTGTGGTCACATGACACAAACAAATCACGTGTCGAATTACTCGATTCAATCGAGTAGGCGTTTTAGCCCTAATTGCACATATGTTTTTTTTTATAGTAGAAAATTATGTGACAAAGAGCTCCAGAGCATGCTTCGATTTGAAAAAATGATCGACCTATAAAAATGCACTTCGAAAGATGAAAAAACCGCCACAACAAAAAAATATTCTGTTTGTCCTGCATTTAATATTTCTCATATGCTTCCATACAATATCTATAGCTGGTGTTTTTTGTCAAAAAAGTGGGAAAATGTGACAAAAAAACGCCTAAAAATACCTATGTGTTACACCATCCTAAGGACAGATGGGGCAGAATCTTCTGTTGCAACTCCAGCAGCAGTTGTTGCCTCAAATTCTCAGCAAAATCCACATTGACAATTGAATGCAGAAATTGACATACTGCAGATTTAAAAATTTCCGCTTGGAAAAACTCCACACTGTATAAAAATGTGTTGCTAAAATGTCATTTGGCACTGTATGCTGAGGATTGTTCTATGTGCAAATCTGTAGGGAAAATATACAATATTTGTTCAAGGTAAATGTTCATCTTCTGTCTTAATTGTGCTGAGTGTGAAGCTATGGCAAGTGTTTAAAGTCATGAGACATTACATGTGTCCTTGGCAGCCAGAGAATTAAATTTAACATAGCATTAGTAGGAACTGCAAGAGAAGCAACCAAGACGCTTCCCAACCAACCCAATGCAAACAAAAGTCTAAATTTCCTCTTCATACAGAGCACAAATGAGCTTAGTAAGTGCAAAATCCTGGCATCAAACTGAAGTTCCATTTTGAACGGAAATGCATACTGTTTTAGATGCTTTCTGATGTTCATAAAAACCTACAATTTACTTTTTACTTCTAGAGGTGATGCTATTTAGGGCTCATTCGCACGGCCGTAGGAATGGATTCGCACCCGTTCAGCAATTTAGCGGAAGGTCTGCGAATCCATTCATTTCCATGTGCTGTCTGCATCCGTTATTCCGTACTGCGGCTCTGCAGAAAAGATAGAACATATCCTATTCTTGTCCGCGGACAATAATAGGCATTTTTTATTAGGTCCACAAATTGCGGAATGCACATGGCCGGTATCCGTGTTTTGCGGATCTGCAAAGCACTACGGCCGTCTGAATGGGCCCTTTGTGGAATTTATAAAGCTGCCTGTTAGATAGACGGTTTGTACTACAGAAGAGTCCATATGAAGAGGCTGCATAAACCGAACTGCTGTGACAGCAAAGACATTGGCTCATACACCTATTCAATCAGGTCTTTTTACTCAATCAAAGTCGAGCACGGCCTACAATAGCCGAGTTAGCAGCCTCTACTTCTTGCTTGGTTCTTCTCAAGTTAAAGTTACAGAAATATGAAAGCGTATAGGGATGACAAAGCGTTCTTCAGGACGAGAAGCATTATTCTTAGCCCTGGCCAGGAGGGGACTGATGGAGCACAAGTTATATTTTAAGGATATGTCCAAACGCTCAGGTTTCTTGGTGCAGTTTTTGAAGCCAGAGTCATGATTGGATCATAAAAAGAATGTATTAAAGGGGAACCATGAAGAACTGGAACCATGCTCTCCATTGTACCATTCAACTTCGGCCGCTGGAAATAGCCGAGCACTTGCATTCAGCTATCGGTGGCAGTCCCATGGAGTTGAATGAGGCAGCGGACATGCATGTTTGTTGCCACTCCATTCAAACAGGGAGCACAGTCCTCCGTTCTAGTGATCGACAGTCAGACCACCAGCAGTCAGACACTTATTCACTATCTTTAATGGGATTACCCCTTTAAGGACAGCTTTTAGCTTACAGAATTGCATCAAGAAACCTGATTGTGTGGCCTTGCAGAACAGTAGTCTAGTATACAATATGCAATTGATAGGCTAAACGACCCTTCTAAGGGTATCTTCACATAGGACAGATATGCTGTAGATTTGATATCCAGAATCTCTGACCCCAAAAAACCACAGCATGTTATAGTAGCAGCAAAGTTGATAAGTTTTACAAAATCTCCTCCACACATTGTGGAAAAATGTGTGCGAAATCTGTGAATATCCATTTATGTTGCAAATTTTCACAGTGGATTGCCGTCTTTGCAATCCATTTGTCCTTTGTAGATGTGCCCCCCACAATATAACACTTTTGTTGAGGTGAATTCAGTTTTTAGGCAATCCCAAAAATGTTACTACTATGATGTCATCTGAATATTGGAAGTTCATTGTGATCATTCTGGTTCTGTCTGTTAATCCTTGATAATTTTTTCCATCATTTTCTGAATCATTTCTGTTCTCACCCAGAAGTTTTGTTTTCAAGACAACTAAACCTAGGATGTCGTCCCATCAAATAAACTGCATATTGATGGAAATATGTCATATATACTTACTGTTTTTAGTTTTTGTTGGTATGTCATTTTTTGTGCCACACTTGGGCACATTAGGCCCCATGGCAGCTGTCGACAAGTAAAGGTGTAGTAAATTAAAGGGTTTCTTTTACCTGAAAAATGGATATTAAGCTGGCTGACAGCGATGTGCTAATGTCAGCTGAACGTAACTATATTAGTGCCATCTCACTGTCTAAAGCCTTTATTGAGAAAAATGGACTTTTATAATATACTAATGAGCCTCTAGGAGCGGGGGGTGGGGGGGTTCCACCTGCTCCTGGAGGCTCAGTTTGCCCACCTCTTTCACGCCCTTCTTCTATTGATTGACAAGGCCAGGGCAGCGCTGCTCTCCTCCCGCCGGCCATGTCTGCAGTGTAAATCTCGCGCCGTTCAGTAGTTAGCGCAAGCACAGTGAGGAAGCCAGCAGCCACCGAGCGTCTTTCCCTCACTGCGCGGCGTGAGATTTACACTGCAGACACGGCTGGCGGAAGGAGAGCAGCGCTGCCCTGGCCCTGTCAATCAATAGAAGAAGGGCGTGAAAGAGGTGGGCAAACTGAGCCTCTAGGAGCAGGTTCAACGCCCCCCCCTTCTCTTAGAGACTCATTTGCATATTATAAAAGTTGTTTTTTCTCAATAACGGCGGCAGGCAAAGAGATGGCACTAATATAGTTATGTTAGGCTGACATTAGCACGCTAATATCAGCCAGCTTAATACCCATTTTTCAGGTGACAGAAACCCTTTAAATCTCAGGAAATGAAAGAAAAATGTGCTAACATGGCAATGTAATGCTCTAGCTCCATAAATCTGGAAATCATACAAGAAACTTTAGAGAAAAACACCCACGTTTCCCAAACTTGAGAAAGGTGAGAGAGGAACTTGGGGCTGTGAAGATGTCCAAAACTAACACTGCTGTCTACGGTACATTTGCATTTCACTGAGACAAGCTCTTTGACCTCTTTTTTATTATTTCATTTTATTATATATTATATGAATTTTTTATGACTTATAGAAGTACTGGCTAATATATATATATTAGAATACTTTTGTACGGGTGATTGATTTAAAAAAAAAATAATTCTGATTGATGTTTAAAGGGGTTTTCCCAAAAATTTCAACTGATGACCTGTCATCTGGAAAGGTTATCAGTGTCTGATTGTTGAGGATCTGACATCCAGACCCCTGCTGATCAGCTGTTTGAGAAGGCACCAGCTATGCTTGATATCCCAGCTCAGCCCCATTCACTTCAATGGGGCTAAGCAGGGGTGCACCTAGCCTTTCTGCTGCCTGAGGCAAAAACTGAAACGGTGCCCCCCCATGGCAATTTCTTATATAATATACTGTAACCTTTTTGCTACAATGAAAGCGCTCATTGCCCATGACCCTTCTTGCTCCTACCTGGTGCTGTCTGATCGCCTCACCTGGCCTCATTGGTGGTGCACCCCTGGGGCTGAGCTGCGCCTAGTCCATGTGACCTATGAATGTGACATCATATGGCCTAGGCAAAGCTGCGAGAAGGCCTCTGCTCTACTGCGAGCGCCAGTGCCTTCTCAAAAGGGGGTCCCAGGTGTCAGCCCCACAGGTCAGATACTAATGACCTATCTAGAGGATAGTAACAAAAAAATAGTAGTGGAATCGCACTCACCAGATCTTGAGGTCATCCGGTATGCAACAGCCTACCTGGAGTCCAAGATTCATCAGGGCTCCTACATGATAAGTCCAAGAAAAGAAGATGGAGGCAGCATGTCCGGTATAAAAAATCCCTTTAATGGGAACCGCCAAGTGAACAGACGTGCAACAGGTTGTGGAGGGGCGGTGGTGGAGAGGCGGTGGTGGTGATGGACACACCAAGCTATGAACGGGAGGTACATAGACAGCTGGGTGACCGGGAGGTGTACTTCAGAGCTTCAGAATGACCCCAAATGGGACATCAAGCGTAACTTGGAAAGAATTATCGGTGAAGCCTTGGTTGAGGGTATCATCGATAATGATGTCAGGGATTTTCTTCTGATTAAACACCTGGTCACTCCCCTGTTCTATGTACTTCCCAAGATACATAAAAGCTTGGTCGATCCCCCTGGCCGACCGATTGTGTCGGGCAGGGGATCGATCTTCAGCAATATAGCCATATTCCTCGATAGGGTGTTGCGGGTTCATGCCACCAGCACCCCTTCCTACATCAGGGACACCAGCCATTTTTTATTGAAGCTCAGAGATCTGAGCTTACCTGCCGACCCTCTCCTTGTCAGCTTCGACGTAGTCTCTCTATACAGGGAGTGCAGAATTATTAGGCAAGTTGTATTTTTGAGGATTAATTTTATTATTGAACAACAACCATGTTCTCAATGAACCCAAAAAACTCATTAATATCAAAGCTGAATATTTTTGGAAGTAGTTTTTAGTTTGTTTTTAGTTTTAGCTATTTTAGGGGGATATCTGTGTGTGCAGGTGACTATTACTGTACATAATTATTAGGCAACTTAACAAAAAACAAATATATACCCATTTCAATTATTTATTTTTACCAGTGAAACCAATATAACATCTCAACATTCACAAATATACATTTCTGACATTCAAAAACAAAACAAAAACAAATCAGTGACCAATATAGCCACCTTTCTTTGCAAGGACACTCAAAAGCCTGCCATCCATGGATTCTGTCAGTGTTTTGATCTGTTCACCATCAACATTGCATGCAGCAGCAACCACAGCCTCCCAGACACTGTTCAGAGAGGTGTACTGTTTTCCCTCCTTGTAAATCTCACATTTGATGATGGACCACAGGTTCTCAATGGGGTTCAGATCAGGTGAACAAGGAGGCCATGTCATTAGATTTTCTTCTTTTATACCCTTTCTTGCCAGCCACGTTGTGGAGTACTTGGACGCGTGTGATGGAGCATTGTCCTGCATGAAAATCATGTTTTTCTTACCTTGCAGACCTCTTCCTGTACTACTGCTTGAAGAAGGTGTCTTCCAGAAACTGGCAGTAGGACTGGGAGTTGAGCTTGACTCCATCCTCAACCCAAAAAGGCCCCACAAGCTCATCTTTGATGATACCAGCCCAAACCAGTACTCCACCTCCACCTTGCTGGCGTCTGAGTCGGACTGGAGCTCTCTGCCCTTTACCAATCCAGCCATCTGGCCCATCAAGACTCACTCCCATTTCATCAGTCCATAAAACCTTAGAAAAATCAGTCTTGAGATATTTCTTGGCCCAGTCTTGACGTTTCAGCTTGTGTGTCTTGTTCAGTGGTGGTCGTCTTTCAGCCTTTCTTACCTTGGCCATGTCTCTGAGTATTGCACACCTTGTGCTTTTGGGCACTCCAGTGATGTTGCAGCTCTGAAATATGGCCAAACTGGTGGCAAGTGGCATCTTGGCCGCTGCACGCTTGACTTTTCTCAGTTCATGGGCAGTTATTTTGCGCCTTGGTTTTTCCACACGCTTCTTGCGACCCTGTTGACTATTTTGAATGAAACGCTTGATTGTTCGATGATCACGCTTCAGAAGCTTTGCAATTTTAAGAGTGCTGCATCCCTCTGCAAGATATCTCACTATTTTTGACTTTTCTAAGCCTGTCAAGTCCTTCTTTTGACCCATTTTGCCAAAGGAAAGGAAGTTGCCTAATAATTATGCACACCTGATATAGGGTGTTGATGTCATTAGACCACACCCCTTCTCATTACAGAGATGCACATCACCTAATATGCTTAATTGGTAGTAGGCTTTCGAGCCTATACAGCTTGGAGTAAGACAACATGCATAAAGGGGATGATGTGGTCAAAATACTCATTTGCCTAATAATTCTGCACGTAGTGTATACCTCCATAGAGCACACATATGAACTGAATGTCGTCGATGTGGCCCTGGCCAGCACCGGGCTCTCCCTGGGCGGTCGTAGGTTTGTCCTCCATTTCCTAGAGGTGGTCCTAAGGCGGAATTATTTCCGTTTTGGGGACACCTACTACCAACAATTGCGTGCAGTGGCCATGGGCTCGAACGTGGCGCCCACGTACGCCAATATGTTCATGGCGGAGGTGGAGGACAGACTCATCTACCAAGCAGCCCTGTTTGGGAAAGCCCGGGCTGGTGGCGCTACATCGACGACATTTTTGTGGTGTGGGGAGGCTCTCATGGTGAACTACAATACTTTTTTGAATTCCTTAATGGCATGGTGCCCGGGTTGGGGTTCACCATGACAATGTCGCCAGTCTCTCTTCAATTTCTGGATGTGATGGTCCATCTCAGGGAGGGGAGCATAGAAACTGATATCTTCTACAAACCGACAGACAGAAACAACCTATTAGAGTTTAGGAGTAATCACCCACGACGGATGGTGGAGTCGCTGCCCTGGAGTCAGATGCTGAGGGTGAGACGGGTGGTATCTGGGGATGAGCAATTTGGGACAAGGGTGGAGGAAATGGGGAGGAAGTTCCTCGAGAGGGGATATCCACGATGATTGGTGGAGAGGATCTCACAAAAAGTGGGGGAGGTTGACCGGGAGTCCACGTTCCAGGGAAAGAAGAAGGAGAGGGACCATAAACGGATCCCGTTTGTTTCAACATATGGAACCAACAGTGGTGACATAGCGCGTATTATACGCAAAGAGTGGCATATTTTGCAAAAAGGGTTACCCATGATAGATGAATTTGTGGGTTTCCCCATGATGGCATATAAGAGAGGGGCCAACCTACGTGACAAATTGGTGAGAACCGAGGTTGGTGAGTCACATGGGGATGGGCAGAGGTATCTGGCACCAAGGAAGTTGGGATGTTTTCCCTGCTGTCACGATACTGGTGCAACAGAACTGGAATCCGATGGCCAGGACTTGGGAGCAGAGTATATATAACACGGATGTAGCAGAACCCACGTTGTGCTCCGCACAGGTGAGACAGAGTCCGTAGACGAGAACCGAGGTCAGGATAGCAGAAGTCAGGGCAGGCGGCAAGCTGGCAGGAAGGTAGACGAGCAAAAGGTCAGGGCAGGCAGCAAGCAGGTACGAAGGTCCAAGAACAGTCCGGGTCAGCAACAGGAGGTAGCAGGGAGAACCGCTAGGGCACAGAACACACGGAGGAGTGAGTTCCAGCAAGAGGATTGCAGACTAAAAGCCAAACACAATACTCCAGCAAAGACAGGAAGGTCTGGCCAGTTTAAAAAGGAACAGGAACAGGAAGTAAGATGGCAACCAGGAAACACATAATCCACCATCTTGACTGAGGGCAAACTTGAGGGCAAAGTAAACTATATCAGGGTGGTTTCTGACAGGAACAGGAACAGGAAGTGAGATGGCAACCAGGAAACACATAATCCACCATCTTGACTGAGGGCAAACTTGAGGGCAAAGTAAACTATATCAGGATGGTTTCTGACATTACTCCCACCTCAACAGCGGCCTCTGGACGGGACCTGACTTGGTCTTCCAGGATGTGTTTGATGGAATTGTCTAATCATTCGAGGAGCATTGATGTTGTTTATTGGTTCCCAGGAATTTTCTTCAGATCCGTACCCCTGCCATTTGATAAGGTACTGTAGCTGATTCCTGAAAATCCTAGAGTCCAGAATCTCTTCTACCACAAACTGCTCCTGTCCATCTATCTCCAATGCTTCAGGAGGAGGAAGGGTACGTTCAGGAAACGGATTGGGCACTGCAGCCTTGAGTAATGACACATGGAAGACAGGATGTATCCTCATGGATCGTGGGAGTTTAAGTCGAACGGCCACTGGGCTGATTATGCCCATGATTTTATAGGGTCCAATAAACTTCTGTCCCAGCTTCGGTGAGGGGACCTTAAGTTTTAAATTCCTCGTAGAAAGCCATACCTTGTCGCCCACTCTAAACATTGGTGCTGGTCTACGGAATTTATCAGCGGCCTTCTTATAATTCTCCTGAGCACTCTCTAAGGTCTCTCTTAGTAGTAGCAAATTTTGTTGAAGCTTGGAAATTCTTTCCGCCACTGCTGGTATAGGCGAAGTAACAGGAAATTTGGGGAGAATGTTCGGATGGTACCCGAGATTTGCAAAGAAGGGGGTTTGTCTGGTTGATGCATTTTGGGAATTATTGTAAGAAAATTCAGCCACTGGAAGAAGGTCAACCCAGTCATCCTGTAAGTGACAGATATAACATCGAAGGTATTGTTCCAAAGTCTGGTTTGTGCGTTCGGTCTGTCCATTAGACTGAGGGTGAAAGGCGGTTGATAGATTGATATTGATTTCCAAAGATGTGCAAAAACTGCGCCAAAACTTTGAAGTAAACTGTACTCCACGATCCGAGACAACTTCATCTGGCACCCCATGTAGACAAAACACATTTTGTATTATAAGGTCTGCAGTTTCTTTAGCAGATGGTAGGCCATTACATGCAATAAAGTGTGCAGCCTTAGTGAGACGGTCTACCACTACTAAGATTGTATTCTGTCCCTTGGATGTAGGTAGATCCACAATAAAGTCCATGGAAATGGAGCCCCAAGGACGGGAGGGGACCGGCAAAGGCTGTAGTAAACCTACTGGGAGGGAGCGTGGAGTCTTGCATCTAGCACAGATATCACATGACAGGACATATTTTTTCACATCCTGTCGAGAATTAGGCCACCAAAAGAAACGAGATAAGAATTCCTGAGTCTTCTGCACACCCCTGTGACCTGCGACCTTAGAGTCATGGACTAGTCTTAGAACCTTAAGTCTTATAACCTCGGGTATATATAGCTGTTGTCCACGAGTCCATACCTTGTTTTTGTATATTAATTGCAGATCATCGGGAGGTTCCGCCAGGAGGGAGTCAGTGACATAGGCTTCTTTGATTTCTTCAAGTAGGTCCTTATTAAGGATTACCCCCACGAATCTAGACTCTGGAATGATGGTCTTAGGTGGAGTTGTAGATACAGCATCGTTGGAAAAGATTCTGGATAAGGCATCTGCCTTGCCATTCTGAGAACCCGGCCTGTATGAAATCACAAAGTTGAATTGGTTTAAAAAAAGAGTCCAGCGGGCCTGGCGAGGAGATAGACATTTTGCTGATCTAACAAACTCCAAGTTGCGATGGTCAGTGAGAACTATTATTGGCTCCTTGAAGGTGATGTCTCCATTCTTTAAAGGCTGCTATAATAGCCAGTAGTTCTTTGTTTCCCACGTCGTAATTCTTCTCAGCCGGAGATAGACGTTGGGAGAAGAAAGCGCAAGGGTGTAACAATCCTTTGTCTCCTGTTCTCTGTGATAAAATGGCTCCTATAGCAGAATCTGAAGCATCTACTTCCACGATGAACGCCAATTCCGGGTTGGGGTGAACCAATACAGGGGCTGTGGTGAACCTGGTCTTTAATAAACAAAAGGATTCTTGTGCTTCTGGTGACCAAACAAATTCCTTTTCCGTTTTCCTGGTTAGTTGTGTAATTGGGGTGACTATTGTTGAAAAAATTCTGATAAAGCGTCTGTAAAAATTGGCAAAGCCTATGAAGCGTTGGACCTCTTTTAAGTTACTGGGGACAGGCCAGTCCACTATTGCTCTAATTTTGTTGAGGTCCATGTGTAAGCCTTGGGGTGAAATTATGTAGCCGAGAAATTGGATTTCAGTTCGATGAAACTCACACTTTTCAAGTTTGATATATAATTTATTTTTCCGAAGACGTTCCAAAACGAGTCTTACATGTTGCTGATGTTCTTCTGTTGAGTTAGAGAAGATCAGAATGTCATCCAGATAGATGACTACAAATTGGTCCAGGAGATCCCTGAAAATGTCGTTGGCCAGGTGTTGAAAGGTGGCTGGAGCGTTGCAAAGACCAAAAGGCATGACAAGGTATTCGAAGTGTCCGTACCGTGATCTAAATGCTGTCTTCCATTCATCTCCCGATCTGATACGGACCAAGTTATAGGCGCCTCGTAGGTCCAACTTTGAGAAAATTTTGGCATGACGTACTCTCTCCAATAACTCTGGGATTAGTGGTAGGGGGTAGCGATTCTTAATTGTGATTTTATTAAGTTCGCGGTAGTCAATGCATGGTCTTAGAGACCCATCCTTCTTTTTGACAAAGAATATGGGAGCCCCTGCTGGTGAGGAGGAGGGACAGATAAACCCTTTAGCCAGATTCTCTTCTATATATTCTTTGAGGGCCTTCAGTTCGGGACCTGCCAAGAGGTAGATATTCCCGAAGGGGATGGAAGCACCAGGGAGCAATTCTATGGGACAGTCATAGGGTCGATGTGGGGGAAGTTTGTCTGCCTTTTGTTTATCACCAACGTCCATAAAATCCTGATATATCAGGGGTAGTTCCACCACCTTATCGTCCTGGGATGTGGCTTCCCCCCTTGTTCTGACTGTTTTGTTGGCATAGCATCCTTCTCTGGAAACGTTATCTCTTTGGTCTCCCAGTTGATGTTAGGGTTCTGTGCCTGTAACCAGGGCAAGCCTAGGATAACAGGAAAATGAGGAGAGAAGATCAAAAGAAACGATAGAACTTCGTGATGTTGTGGTGTTATACAGATGTCGAGGGGTTCTTGATCTACAGGGCCCGAATTTAAAGGGGTACCATCTACCGTTTCCATAATCATAGGTGAGAGTTTTTTATGAATCTTTACCCCATGTCTCCTTGCAAAGGAATAGTCCATAAAATTACCACCAGCCCCGGAATCCACCATCGCAGAGGTGGATATCCACTGGGAATTAATTGAAAATTTGATGGGGAGGAAACAATGAGAGTTTCTGTTATCCTTCTTAATACGAGGGGCCACTGAAGAGATGGAGCGGATGGTTGTTTCTTCCAATGATTCCGCTTCAGATGTTACAGAGTCTTCATCTGAGAGATCAGGGTCTATAATGGCTGCCACCAGTTTTCGAGGACGTCTGGGACAAGTAATCAGGAAGTGGTCGGCTCTTCCACAATACAGACATAAGTTCTCTCGGAGTCTATGTTCCTTGCGATCAATATTTTCACGTTTTAAGATGGAGTCTATTTGCATTGGTTCACTTTCTGGTTCCTTGTAGATTCTTTTTGGAACTTCCTTTGAAGTCTGGGCAGATGAAGAAAGTGCCTGCTTCGTAGTATAGTTCAGTGTGGCCCATCTTTCTTGCCGTCGTTCAGCTAGTCGTGTATCAACTCGGATGCAGTGGTTGATAAAGGCATCAAGCTCTAAGGGGGCTTCTGCACGGGCCAGCTCGTCCTTTAGGGAACTACACAGTCCTTTCTTGAAAAAAGATAATTTTGCTGCATCATTCCAGTTAGTGTCAACGGACCATCTTTTAAAGTCCATAGCATATTCCGTGACGGGACGTCTGCCCTGGCGCAAGGCTAGTAAGGCTGCCTCTGCTGTAGTACCTCGGTTAGGGTCACCGAACATCTGGCCCATGGCCCCAAGGAAATCCTCCAGATTGTTTAGTCGGGCATCCCCAGTTTCGATCAACGGACTCGCCCAGGCGATAGCCTTGTGTGTTAGTAGCATAATGATGCATAGCACTTTAGATCGATCAGTAGAAAACTGGGAGGAGTTTGCGTCAAAGTAGAGGCGACACTGATTGATAAACCCCCGGAATTTGTCGCAGTCTCCGCCAAATCGGAATGGAGGTAATTTAGGAGTTGATGTAGGAGATGGTGCAGGAGCTGCATTCTCCACCTGTGTTATGCGAGCAGCCAGTGCTTGCACTGTATCACGGAGTTCGTGGATCGTTTGTCCATAAAACTGCATGCTGGGGCCGGTCTGGCCCTCAAAGGCATCGTATTTCTTCTTTAAGGTTTGCAACTCTGCGTGCATACTAGATACCGCAGTCTGCAACTGCTTAATATGGGTCTCTACAGATGCAGTCCCGGCGGAATCCATGGTGGCTGGAGTATTCTGTCACGATACTGGTGCAACAGAACTGGAATCCGATGGCCAGGACTTGGGAGCAGAGTATATATAACACGGATGTAGCAGAACCCACGTTGTTGTGCTCCGCACAGGTGAGACAGAGTCCGTAGACGAGAACCGAGGTCAGGATAGCAGAAGTCAGGGCAGGCGGCAAGCTGGCAGGAAGGTAGACGAGCAAAAGGTCAGGGCAGGCAGCAAGCAGGTACGAAGGTCCAAGAACAGTCCGGGTCAGCAACAGGAGGTAGCAGGGAGAACCGCTAGGGCACAGAACACACGGAGGAGTGAGTTCCAGCAAGAGGATTGCAGACTAAAAGCCAAACACAATACTCCAGCAAAGACAGGAAGGTCTGGCCAGTTTAAAAAGGAACAGGAACAGGAAGTAAGATGGCAACCAGGAAACACATAATCCACCATCTTGACTGAGGGCAAACTTGAGGGCAAAGTAAACTATATCAGGATGGTTTCTGACACCTGCCTTGGTTGTTGCAACTGCGGCAACATGTTAAAGGGAGATACCTTTGCCCATCCCTATAGTGGCAAGCCCTATAAGATAAAAAATTTCTTTACATGCAGATCATGGGACGTGATATACATGATCACGTGCCCGTGTGGCCTCATTTACATAGGGGAAACCACAATGGAAGCCAGGGAACGTATCAACTCACATAAGAGCAATATTCGTAGGGCCCAGATTGACAAGCCGGTGGCGAAACACTTTCTGGAACGTGGACACTCGGTCAACTAACTCAGGTTTAGAATCATTGATTCTGTCGGCCCTCTGAGACGTGGGGGGGACAAGGATCGGATTCTACGTAAAAAGGAGCTTAAGTGGATCTTCGAGATGAGAGCTCTTCAACCATTTGGAATGAACGTAGATTTCTCTGTAACAAATGTGTAATGGTTCCGAGTGACCTTTGAACTGGTTCTCTGTATAGTGTTTTTTAATTGTACTTTGATTTTTGATTAATGCACATTCTCACTTGTTCCTAACCCACATTGGATCATGGCACATCAATAGATTATAGGGCTCGTTCCTGCCTGCACCCCTGCTGTGAGTGTGGGCGTCTCCCACCGCGCGTCACTGCTGGGGGCGGTGTTGGATCTTGGTTGCGTCCTTGGCAACACGGGGTTGGTCGGACAACAGAGAGGCGGGGCTATGACGTCATCTAGGCCGGGTGTCAGCTGGAGACATGGAGGTTGGGAGCCTCCGCCTGCACCTCAGCGGACGTCCCCCGGTTGTGCCAGATGATGTGAAGAGGCGGCCGGCGAGTTCTGACTACCGCACCGCTTGATCCAGGACCCGACTGCTAACGCTGATGACATGGTGGTGTGAGGCGATCGCTTTCATCACATGGAGGTGGGCGGACCGGCTCATAGGCGTCCTTGGCAACGGCGCACATGACAGGAGATTTATGATGACGCGATGATCGCCTGGGCGGAGTCGCTCGCGATCAGCTGATCTCAGGTTAGTCAGGTAGTGACGTAACTCCTTCTTTCCTGACATACGCACCGGTGGCCTGGGAACGCCGAGGAACATGTGTGCCCTGAAGGTATGTGTGGTAATGGATCTGATACCTATGGTAGATGTATACTGAGACACTTAGTAGGAGCACCAGAGGACGCATCCCTGATGACATCAGCACCTTATTCACTGTGTTATTGGCCACTCCTGTGTGAGTGGGTGTGTTTTAATGTATTTAAACAGGTACTTTTAGATTTCACATTGTGTTTGATAAAGGCTGTGGATCAGCCGAAACGTCACAACCTGTTGCACGTCTGTTCACTTGGCGGTTCCCATTAAAGGGATTTTTTATACCGGACATGCTGCCTCCATCTTCTTTTCTTGGACCTATCTAGAGGATAGGTCATCAGTTAAAAAATCTCAGAAAACCTCTTTAAGGCTCTGGGAAAAAATGAGTAGCTATCTCATATGGTTTAATATATATTATATGTTATATAACATGTCTAGATTGTATATATAAGACTTCATGTACTTTGAGAGCAGCTACATGCGCCAGACACACAATGGACAGGAGCTGACCCCACTGACTTGGGGAGATTTTTCTAGGCATGCTCTGTGACCTGTGCAAATGTCAGGAGGGAGACGATTAGCTATGATATCACATATTATGAATAGTGGATCTGTACAAAAGTGATATCTGTCATTATAAATCCCACCTGTGATAATAATGAGATGACTACTGAAAACTTACAGGTACAGAACAGAAAATCTCAACATATTATTCGGCCTAGTGGCCAGTGCAAAAATTGCATACTTTTTAAAACTTTAAAAAAAATTATAAATAGAGGAATAAAATCAATAAAAATTCTAAAAATATATTTTTTACCTAAAAACATGATTTACACAAGAGTTCATTTTCTGATGACACATCCCCTTTAAAATGCATGGACAATTTATACAGAATGTACATTGTTTGGCTCATTATCAGCATAACGTAACACACAATGCATTTCATTTGTAACCGCTAACAGGTGCGTTTATGAAATGTGCCAAGATATTTCTTCTCTTAATTGTGGGTATGTTACAGCCCACAGCCTAAAGTGAACGAAACAGCTGCAGCCAGCACATGAAGTTGCGTATGTTGGCATGACAGTGTGAGTGTAATCCTCATTGTCTGCGTTCAGTTGTTTATGGTGATGGTTAGTTGTAGACGTTCCTGGATATAAGGGGTCTTGTGACCATACATGCTGAAATGAATAGGAGCGGTGGAAGCTACTTGGACAGTTATGAAGTATGGACTCTGAGGATTGATTGCCCTTAGTGAGCTAATGCTGAGTCTGTAGCAACATCTCTTGGGACATTTTGGATAGCTCTTCGGTAAAAATTAGCGTTGAAAGAAGTGCGCTTCGGATCAGGGATCCAAAGTTGCTTTGTTCAAAACATTCAGATGTATGGGCTTCACGGAGGTGAAATTCGTTATGTCCCAAGTCTCGCGAGACTTTGTTGAATAACTTCGGCATTCGATTCTTCAACTTGAAAACTATTTTAAAACTGGGATACGAAGTCAGCTTCAGTACCGACTGGTACCTCTATACCGAAGCCGACATCAGTTTGTAGTTTTTTATTGGTTCTCAAATTGAAGAATCAAATGCCGAAGTTATTCACCGTAGACTTCGAACTTAACGAATTTCACCTCCGCGAAGCCCATACATTTGAATGCTGTACAAATAAAGTTTTGAACGAAGCGACTTCGGATCTCTGATCGGAAGCGCGCTTTGCTCAGCACTAGTAAAGATCACACAGTGCAACTTTGGTGCAGGTTGTGCCGCAGAGTGGATAAGTAGATGCTATGACCAGCCCCATCAGGGTTAACATATAAGAGGTCGTTATCCAGGCCAAGATTAGTTTGCTTAATGTCTGATTTTGTTTATCCGTGTACCCTCTGATTGTAAAGTGCTGTGGAATATGTTGGCGCCATATTAATAAGGCTTATTATCCCAAAGTGACCGTAATGTAACTATTAGTCATTCCTGGCAGTGATCTATATGCTGACAATTCCTAGTCCCAGTGTCCACATTTACTGATTATTTGATTACAGGCAGAGCTGGCATGTTCTTAACTTAGCTTGGTTTTACATATTTCTGAATGTTTCACTTGATGAATTATTATTCGGCGCGCTCCTTGGCCTGTACAATGCTTTTCATGATTACTGCTTCCTATTTCTGTCTCCCCTCATTTCATGACATCAGTCCTGAACCCCGGTCTTCTCCTCTGCCCGCCAGCACATTGCTTTCTTTCACAGTCTATGACATCACCTCTTCCTGGAGGAAAGCGCACCTGCCCTCCCCATCTCTCAGCCTGAGCAGAAGGAGGGCATGTTCCAATGGAAATGAAAACTGAGCACAAGCGCCATACATGCAGATCCTTCTCATTATCTATCTATCCATCTATCTCATATTTATATATCTCATATGTACCGTATATATCTCACATCAGTCTATCTAATTATCTATCTAATATCTATTACCTACTGTATCTATAAATCTATCATCTATCTAATATCTGCCCATCTATTACCTATCTACCGTACATATATCTTATCAGCTATTTATTACCTATCTACAGGGTGGGCTATTTATATGGATACACCTTAATAAAATGGGAATGGTTGGTGATATTAACTTCCTGTTTGTGGCACATTAGTATATGTGAGGGGGGAAACTTTTCAAGATGGGTGGTGACCATGGCGGCCATTTTGAAGTCAGCCATTTTGAATCCAACACATCATACTTATTGGTGTGCTTAGTTTTAACGTAACTTTATTCTTTCATGAGTTATTTACAAGTTTCTGACCACTTATAAAATGTGTTCAATGTGCTGCCCATTGTGTTGGATTGTCAATGCAACCCTCTTCTCCCACTCTTCACACACTGATAGCAACACCGCAGGAGAAATGCTAGCACAGGCTTCCAGTATCCGTAGTTTCAGGTGCTGCACATCTCGTTTCTTCACAGCATAGACAATTGCCTTCAGATGACCCCAAAGATAAAAGTCTAAGGGGGTCAGATTGGGAGACCTTGGGGGCCATTCAACTGACCCACGACATCACCAGACATCAACACAATTTCTATCTGCTAATTTCTATCTGTTAACCTCGGCGACATGTCAATGGCTGTAAACAAAGAGAAACTTGTAAATAACTCATGAAAGAATAAAGTTACGTTAAAACCAAGGCCACCATTGTTTTTCTTGTGAAATTGCCAATACGTTTGATGTATCACATGACCCTCTTCCTATTGAAAAAACAAAAGTTGGATTCAAAATGGCCGACTTCAAAATGGCCGCCATGGTCACCACCCATCTTGAAAAGTTTCCCCCCTCACATATACTAATGTGCCACAAACAGGAAGTTAATATCGCCAACCATTCCCATTTTATTAAGGTGTATCCATATAAATGGCCCACCCTGTATCTATCTATAGATCTATCAACTCTTTATCTATCTGTCTATCTATCTATCTATCTATCTATCTATCTATCTTTCTATCTAATATCTATGTCTACTTTCACATCTGGGGCTGGGTGTTCTGTCAGAGAATGCTGAGAATTGACCAGACAAAAACCACTCTGCATATTTGCCGGGTAGCGCCCGGATCTCTGCAGGCAGTCCGCAGTATCTTTCAATGCCATAGGACAGCCTGCTGAAGGTTCTGCCACAGATGTGAAACTAGCCTAATCTATCTATCGATCTAATCCATTTATCGAATCTATCTATTATCTAATGAATCTGTCTATTTATCTATCTATTTATCCTACTATCTATTATCTAATCTATCTATAATCAAATCTATCTGTCTATCTTTCTACCTACCTGTGAAACATAGTCTTCTTTACAGACTAAACTAAAGTTGGATTTAGGTTGGCAGATTATCGGGAATAAATCTTCCTGTGAACGCTCGTTCCCGACATTCTTCATGTAAGTGCAGCACGTCACCTCCACTGAGCGAGCAGACGACAATCTGCTTCTGCATGGTGAGTGTAAAGTGTCTTCCAAAGGACTAATCTTAGGTTGAAAGGTAGACACTGAATATCATAGGGTTAACATCTCCGGCTCCTAATCCTATTGTATCCATCTGTGTAATGTCACTCTCAAATGTTTCCTAACTATTTCCATATTTTAGGACTACATGACCAAACAGCATTTGCCTATGTTAGGTATGTGTTTGTTTATAGGTCAAAATATTTTTGGGTGAGTGTATGTAGAAAAGGGTATTTTTGCATTTTTGTGGCACTTTCTATCTATGTACCGTTGTTTATAAATATTATTTTTATCAGGGCGCCTTTCCCATTGCTCTCCTATTAGCCTCTCTCGGCCTCACTTAGGAGAGGTGAAGATGGGCTGTAGACAGTAATATATTTTAATGGTCTTTGTCTCTCAAGTGCCGCTGTGAGAGCCTGATGGGAGCCGTACGACCAGTCAGAAGTTCCTGGAAGCTGGAATTACACTTTAATGCAATGAACAAGGTTTCATCTGTCCTTTCCTCTGCCCTCCACCTCATAAAGAACAGTGCTTACACAATACAGACATGAAAAGCAAACGCTGTGGAAAGAAGATGGAGATCACATTTCCGTCAGAGCCCAGTGATAGTTTAGACCAATGTGCTAAGAAGTTATTATTTCTGTTTTTAACCCTTTGTCTTTCTCAGGGAGGGATGGGGTGATAAATTCTATCAGATGCTGCCTTTTGGCAGCTAAAGCCTCAATGTCTGATGTCATATGATTTCTTGCCATTGGATATAGTAACGATAGCAACATATAAACAGCAAACAAAACAATAGTACATGAATACAGGAACATGTACTGTCAACTGACTGTCATCGTTATGTTTATTTTGTTAACATTGTGAACAGAACGTTCTTCCCTTTAAAATAAATGTAAAGTTTCTAGAGATGTGTCCATGTATGCCATGTACCACAGCTGTTCTTTTCGAGATCTCGACTCTTGATGCAAACCTTTAGAATCCCAGTGCTGAGCTCTTAGAACACATTTGTAAAATCTCAAGGCACATGTATAACTTTTAAGGTTAATAACAATCATCTTAATGTATAAAACACCAACATATTTCACAGCACTTTACAATTCACATGGCGCATGTCCAAACCAGATAAGACATCACAGGGTTACACACTTATTCACCATTCAAATGCTAAAAATGAGGGTTCTGCTCTATTGTGGGCCGGCCATCGTTATACTAAATAGAGTAGATAACACTTCATGACCCGGTGCAATGTGGCACCTCCGGCTGGTTTTATCTTGGCCCAAATTATATTAATACTTCACTTTTATTCGGTATTCTTTAAAAATAAAACACAAGATGTGTACATGGAACGCAAATTAATTGGTGTGCAGACTATTGAAACAAAGAAGTACTAGGATATTAAAAACACAGTCACCAGACCACTGTAAATGGTGGTGACTGTGTTTTTAATATCCTAGTACTTCTTTGTTTCAATAGTCTGCACACCAATTCATTTGCGTTCCATGTACACATCTTGTGTTTTATTTTTAATGAATACCGAATAAAAGTGAAGTATTAATATGATTTGGGCCAAGATAGGTTCTTTTTGCCTGCCTAGGCATCTGTAAATAAAGTTAATAATTAACCTTGCCCAAGTCTGGTCCTGTAGTTATACCTCCGGCTGGTGGCACCTCCAGGAGACCCTGACACGTATTTCACGTCAGCTTCCTCCTCCTAAGGAAGCTGACACGAAACATGTGTCAGGGTCTCCTAGAGGTGCCACCAGCCAGGTCTGTATTTTGAATATGTTTTGGATGATGACTTGATGTTTGGGAGGGTGAGCCATATGGTTTGACTTTGTATCTACACATTACTTTGTTTCCACCTTACCCAACCTTGACTACTACTCTGTATTGTTATAAATATTGGATTTTTTGGCATGTTTTGGCACGCTCCTTGTGCTTGTGTTTGTCTCTGCCAATTTACTTACCTGCTTATTTGATTGTTTTTATCAATTTTAATAAAGATAACTTTTGGATATACTTTGGTGTATTTTTTATATGATGAGTTCCTGGGGGTTTTCCCACTTAGGAGCTATTGATATTTGGCACCTACGATTTACTTGTGCTGTATAATTTTGGACCCTTAGTTTGGGTCTCTGCTTTGTTTATTGGTATTTTTTTTCCAGTGCAATGTATGTAGAGATTACTGTTGGATGATGCCACCTAGTTCTGAAGAATGAGGGTTGGGGTGGGGTAAATGGGCAAGAGTCAGATTAAAAGGGTTGTCTAATCACAGACAACAAGGGGCATATCACTAGGATATGCCCCCTTTGTCTTCTAGGTGTGGGTCCCACTGCTGGGACCCGCAACTATATCGAGAACAGAGCCCCAAATGTGTTGGAATGTGCACTGCGCATGGGCAGCTGCCCTCCATTCATTTTCTATGGGTCCAGCAAAAAAAGCTGAGCCATTTCCGTCGAGCCCATAGAAGTGAATGGGAGCTGTGGCTGGTCATGCACGGAGTGCTCCCATTCACTTCTATGGGAAGAGCGGAGTCCTCCAGCAACTACTTTGCGCAGCTCCATTCCCGATATAGGTACGGGTCCCAGTACCTGCACCAATAAGACAATGGGGTCATATCCTAGTGATATGCCCCAATTGTCTGTGATGAGATAACCCCTAAAGACTACCATGAGCCTTCCTAAAAAGTTGTGCTTTTAACACAAGTTTAAACCTAGGAAAGTTGAGAATTTACTTGAATGTCATGGGTGGCACATTCCGAAGTATTTGTGCAGCTGAAGAAAAGTCTTGAAGATGAGAGTAGGAGGTTGAAATTATGGATTATGTTAATCTTAGATCATTGGCAGAATGGAGAATTCGGGTGTGGTGTTAGACAGAAATGAGGAATGATATGTAGGGAGGTACAGCACTGTGGAGAGCTTTGTGGGTCAGAGTAAGAACTTTGAACAATGTTCTGTGGTGGATGAGCAAGTAGTAAAGTAAGTGGCAAAGGCTAGAGGCATCAGTGTAGTGGTTGGACAGAAAGATGAGCGTGGATGCTGTATTTGGAATATATTGAAGGGAGGAGAGTTTAGTGAGGTGAAGAATGATTATGTGATGGGCTACAGTAGTCAAAACAAGAATGAATGAGAGCAACAATAAGAGTTTTAGCTGTTTACACAGAAAAGGTTGGATTTTGGAGATGTTCTTGAGGTGTGGGGGACATAAGAGTGCCATTCATTAGATACAGGGAACAAAAGCAACATCTGAGCCAAACATAACCCCATTACGGAAGGAATGTTGTCCGGGAGGCATGTTGTCACTATTACAGAAGGCATTGAAATTAAAATGTTAGGTTTAGGCAGCCTAATTGATAGGGGAAAGACAAGAAATTCAGTTTTTGTGAGATTCAATTTCAGATACAGAGTGCACATGATATTAGAAACATAGGACAGACAATCACTGGTGTTTTGTAGTACTGCTGGGGTGATGTCACAGAATGAAGTATATAGTTAGGTGTCATTAGCATAGAGTTTGCACTGCAAATCAAATACAGTATGCTGATAGTCTGTCCGATAGGGGCTGTGTAGATAGAAAAGAGGAGAAGACCTAGAACTGAACTATGAGGAACCTCAACAGCAAGAGTAGATTATAATGGTTATAACTCAGTGGGTTAATAAGACCAACACATTAAAAAGATTGTCAGAATTAAGGGGTTTTCTGGGATTAACAAGGAGGGCAACTGCCATAAAGTATTAAAATACCCATTATTCACCTGACAAATCCCCACCACCACCATTCAAGTGCTTCCACTGTGGTCATTCCTGTCAGTCTTTGGCATACAGTGTTGACATGCTTGTCTACCTGTGTGAATGCTGCAGCCAAACACTTCCCTCTGAAATGTTGTGCCACATACTGTTGAGGCCAGAGGATGGCATCATCAGTCACAATGGCATACACCTGGGTGTGAAGTGTATGCTTGATGAAATAGCAAACAGAACAATGTCTGCCTATCCAGTTTCTAAAACTGACATAAGATATAAAGAATATCTGACTGATAGATGAATGAAGAGTATAAAACTCGCTTTCAGAATAAAACTCAGTCCAAGTTAGGGTTGCATCGGGTATTGATACCCAATCGATACTTTCAGACCCGGATCAATACTATACTGGGTCTTACTATTTAACAATACTAGGCTGCGCTGCTCTCAGCGCGCGCCATGTTCTCTTCACTAGCACAGTGGAGAAGGAGGCAGTCCCTCCCTCCCCACTGTGACGCGGCTGCCGCTGCCACCAATTAGGAGATAGTAGGGAGAAGGAGGGGAGGGACTGTGGCCACTGCGCTACCAATGAATGTAAAACACATTAATTGAAGTATAGGCAGCGGGTGCCGGCAGACCCGGCACCCGGCCTTAATAACAGGGCATGCGATCCACGGCAATTAACCCCTCAGGTGCCACGCAGTGCGCCCCCCTAGTATTATAAATTATAAACCATTGGTGGCACCCTCCCCCCCCCCAGTATTAGTATCATTGGTGGCGCAGTGGCCACAGGCGCACCCCCCCATTGTTATCACAGGGTCCCCTCCTCTTCATTGGTGGCAGTGTCAGATTTTACTGCTGGGGCTCCGATCGGTTACCATGGTAGCCAGGATGCTGCTGAAGACCTGGCTGCCATGGTAATCTCCCTGCTGCTGTGTGTACTATACACAGGGCAGCAGGGACAGTGTAAGATCCTATTAACCCTGATAGATCTCTATTAGGGTGAATAGGACAAGGTTCTAGCCCCTAAGGGGGCTTATAGTTATTAAATAAAAAGAAAAAAAAAGTAAAAGAAAAACACCAGTTTAAATCGCCCCTTTCCAAATTTTACATAAAAAATGTACAAACAATAAAAAATAAACATATTACATATCGCCACACCCGAAAAAGTCTGAACTATTAAAATATTAAAAATATTTTCTCTGTGGTGAACGCCGTAACAGAAAAAAAACCAAATTTTTGGGTGTTTTAGTTTTTTCGCGTGGTATCGAATGGTATTGAGTATCGCAGTACTTTTTCATGGTATTCAAATCGAATCAAAATTTGGGTCTTGTGACAACCCTAGTCCAAGTTGCTGCTTGCTGAACCCTGTATCAAAAGAATGGTATGAAAATTCTACCAGTAACTTAAAGGGCTTCTGTCACCCCCCAACCCCCAATTTTCAGTTTTTGACTTATTATATTTGTTAATGTAAGCAGATTTCATATATGCCCCTCTTACCTCGGGCAGTGCATTACAGTAAAAAACTTACTTTTATTATATGTAAATTTCTTCACTACCAGCAAGTTGGGTGGACTTGCTGGTAGCCGCCGCATCCTCTGAGTGAAAATACGCCCCCTCCTCCACTTGATTGACAGGGCCAACGAGCGCTCTCCTCCTCTCGCTGGCCCTGCCTGCAGCCTCAAATCCCGCGCCTGCGCCGTACCGGTTGTCATTTGGCGCAGGCGCTTTGAGAGAAGGACGGCCGCCCCTTCCTCAGTGCGCCTGCGCCGATGACGTCAGCCCTACACCCGGAAGAGAAGACCTCTCTTCCGGGTGTAGGGCTGACGTAATCGGCGCAGGCGCACTGAGGAAGGAGCGGCCGTCCTTCTCTCAGAGCGCCTGTGCCGAATGATGACTGGTACGGCGCAGGTGCGGGATTTGAGGCTGCAGTCAGGGCCAGTGAGAGGAGGAGAGCGCTTGCTGGCCCTGTCAATCAAGTGGAGGAGGGGGCGTATTTTCAAACAGAGGATGCGGCGGCTACCAGCAAGTCCACCCAACTTGCTGGTAGTGAAGAAATTTACATATAATGAATGTAGGTTTTTTACTGTAATTACTGCACTGCCCGAGGTAAGAGGGGCATATATGGATATAATAAGTCAAAAACAGAAAATTGGGGGTTGGGGGGGGTGACAGAAGCCCTTTAATTCCCTTCTTATAGGCACTGCCAAAGCTATTGTTATTCCTGGGATGTGAATATGATGAGATTTTACATTCATCTCTGCCATAGGTGCACAATACACAATTTGCTATAATCAAGCAAAACAAATACAATTGTTTCCAGTTCCTAGAATTGGAGGATCCGGATATAGAATAACATGCTGGATCTGAAGACATTTACAAACATTCTCTATTTTTGTCTTTTTGTACAGTGAAGTTATGTTTGTTTCCTATTATAATCGTATTTGCTTTGCCGTTGAGAACAGCAATTGCAGACCCGAGAGAACAGTTTTAGGTGTAGTTTAATCCACAAAGTGTTGTCACTGCCAACAGGGATAGAAACAATACTTTCTTCAATGTACTTTATATGCAGCTTTTCATCTTTGCCAGGATTGTGATATGGAAAATCATGTGAAAGTTGCCCATGGCAAACCGCTTTACTGAAATGTTGGCAGTGTACGTCTAAAACTTTAAGAGTTATGAATTAGATCTATCAGCATCCAGACCACAGGGTTAACCCCTTAATAAGAAAGCAAATGATTAATATCTGGTTGCAGAACTATTTAGCTTGTAGAAAACATATCTACTGCGAAAGTTTGGACACCCCTTTTCTCTTGAATCTTTTAATGCTAGGTTCATACTAGCCTTAGGAGATCCAGCAACCCATGCCAGCATGAATGCTGTCTGTCGGCTGGACAAAAACTGCAGGGTGCAGCGGTATTTGTGAGTCTGAAACCCGCCATTTATGCTGAGAAGCAGCCAGATCATGCCAGATCCCATTATCCCATATGGTGGCAAGCTGTTCTTCTGCTGGAAGCGCATGCCAGATTTCGAAAGCTGATGTGAATGTATCCTAAAGGATTCAGCCACCTATTTTTTTTCAAACTGCTCAGAATGCTATAAAATAATAAAAGAAGTAATACCTAACCACATTGTTGGGGTCTCACCTGGAATATGGAGTTCGTTTTTGGCACCACTTCATAAAAAGGATTCCCCAGAGCTGTAAAAAGTAAAAAAATAAAAACATGGAGCATGGAAGGTCTTAGTTATAAGGAAAAATTAAAAGAATTACATTTATTTAGTTTTGAGAAGAGATGTCTAAGGGGGGACATGATTAACTTTCACAAAAATATGGCGAAAAGCTGTTTCATGTAAAATCCCAAGAAAGACAAGGGGCACTGCCTCCGTCTGGAGAAGAAAAAGTTCAGTCTCCAAAAGCGTCAAAGCTTCTTTACTGTAAGGACTGTGAATCTGTGGAATAGGCTACCTCAGGACGTGCTAACAGCAGGGTTGAAGATGAATTCTTAAAATGAAATAACATTAATAATTATGAAAATGTACTTAAGTCTGGTTATCACTCCACTTTCCTTAAATTCACATCCCCACCTATCCCTTGGTTGAACTGGATGCACTTTTGTCTTTTTTCAACTGACCTATGTAACAAATTCCCCACTGCTTCTGTGCCGGTGCTTCTTGGGGGACTGGTCTCTGTTTTTCAGTGATGGCATGTGACTGTTGTAGGCAATCACTGGTGTGCCAACATGTCATTGATAAAGTGGGAAGGAAGTACAGAGACCATCTGGGGTCCAGGAAGCATCAGAATGAGAATAGCTCGGGGATCATTTATTATTTTATGGTATTCTAAGCATTTCCTTAAATTTTAGGTGACTGGCCAACCCACTTAAATAAAATGGGATGACAACAAGCTCTGTAGAACAGCATATGACATGTGCACCCTGTCACTCCAAACGTATTCACATCTTGTGTGTCACAAATCGCAACCACAAAATGTTTCTCGCATCCATATCCTGTATCAGTCTTTGTATTCTTGTCATCTATCTTGAAAGGTTAGATTTCTAAACCACACTTTGTCACATTTTTTTTTAAATTCTAATTATCACATTATTGGCCCCTTTGTATTTGGCACGTTTCTTCTTCAGGTTTTCGAAGTCCCTCAGATGCTGGGATATTTGACCTAACATCATACAGTTCTTCTTGAAAAACATTTCTAACTTATAAAACTCATTATAAACCGATTTTGACCCACTATACACACTAACTCTTTAAAAATTTGTCGCAGACATATGCTATGTGGTGAAGGAAACTGAAGGACACATCTGGTGTTGGAAACATGAAAGAATTGAGTTGCTTTTTTTCTGCTATAACCACAAGACATCTCAAGGGCTTATAAAAAAAAGGGATGATGAAGAGGTTTATTTGAGCGGCAGTGCAAGCTCTTGAAGTACCGTGATTAGCACCATGCATTTGCCTCCCTGTAATAACTAAGGTTAGCTTGATTGAAATTTGAATTAAATGCTGTTGGCAAAGTTGAAAATAACAAATGCTGTTCTGCTATATTTATAACTCATATATTCATGTTTATGTCTTAAAATTGCAAGAGTGTACTAGTCCCAAGATCTCAAAGTGAATAAGACACTTTTATGCATACAGATTAATTGTAATACCTTGTTACCGTAAGGCAGCAGATGCACAACCCATTCTGATTCAAGGGCCACGTCGCCATATTGTACTACTGGCACAGTATTCAACTCTTAGACATTTATGGCATTGAGACAGTATATACAATAAAAGTCTGATGTGCGAGTTGTACCTCTGGGACTCTCAATTATCAGGAGAATTGGAGTTGGCCACACTCCAGTTTAGCATGCCAGAGAGGAGAAGACAAGGTAGCAACCCATTACAACTATACAGCACCCCTCAGTACTGTCAGCAAAACAGTGACCCCCTATGACGTTCCAACTAGTGTTTAATCCAAAGTCGTTTGGTCAAAAATTTCGTACAGCATTAAAATGTATTGGCTCAGTGGAGTCAAACTTCATTTCACCCAAAGTCACGCAAGACTTCGGTGAATTAATTCAGTATTCATTTCTGTATCTTTAAAAACATTTAAAATTAAGAATCCGAAGTCGGGTTTGGTACTGGCTGGTACCTCGTATTCCTAATTTCAAATGTTTTTAAAATGCAGAAATAAATACCGAATTCATTTAGCAAAGTCTTGCGTGACTTCGGGTGAAACGAAGCTGAGGCAGTGCGTCTCAGTGTCCCACTGTTCATTTGTACTTGCAATGTACAGCATGAGAGAAGGTCCACTTAGACTACATACCGTAAAATCGAGATTTTGTCTTGCTGGGAATGATTAAGAACCCCTTATATATTTGCCTTTAGTAACAATAACTCCATAGTGGTAGTGAATAAAGCAACGATCTGAAGGTATCTTTTTAGAATGCAGATACCCAGTAAGCATGAATTTGGTTGAGGAATCAAAGTCCTTGCAGCGGGGGACCTGTTTTCTTATGTCATTTTCAGGCACAAGAAGTCGTGTAATAATACCATGTACGCCTCGCTAGCAATGAGAGGATTAAACACAGCTCTGCAGATTTCCTGACTCTTTTTGGAGTTTAGATGTCTACCAAGGGCTGTTTGAAGGAGAGCATTGGCATCCAGAGGCCCATAACTGTTTGCAGCTGTGTTTATTTTCTTGGATTTTGACTCTTCTTGGCTGAAATCCATTGCTGAGAAATGAAATACTTAAAGCAGCAGTTCATTTCCTACAGGCTTCTCGAAAGAATGAGGTTGCTTTGGTGTATATGGCTAGTAAGCATTGTTTTCATAATGGCAATAACTATAAAAATACGTAACATTTTATGTTTCGCAGTGTTGCATTTTTATTGTAAGTTGCCATTGGTTATTTGGATTGAGATTTATAGCAACAGTACAACTGTAGTACATTAGTACAACACTCTAAAGACTGCATCAATCAGAGATTTTCTTGTTTAGATGAAATGGGGCAGAATACATTATAAGAAAATATTTATGCTCATAGCATTTCTCCTATACAACATAATATATGTTACATACACCGAGGGTGGTCCCAAGCAACCTTGCTCCTCTTGTTTCCTCTGCCAGGCCCACTCTTTTC
The DNA here is from genome assembly GCF_014858855.1 of Bufo gargarizans. NCBI lineage: Eukaryota > Metazoa > Chordata > Amphibia > Anura > Bufonidae > Bufo > Bufo gargarizans. Next base: position 209,063,136 of record NC_058082.1, on the reverse strand, counting down.
ATTATTCACAAGGCTAGCTAGATGACTATGTATGAATCTTTCCCTGTAAAAGCTCCGAAACATCCCCCAAACTAGAGTACCCTCTTTATATTGTAAGTGATGCCGAGTCCGGTTATGTAATTTTTATCTGCATACTTCTGAGCGCAGACACATAATGGAGAGGACTCAAAGAAGAGTCGTCTCAATACATTTCACTGCTGGTTTGTTGGAACGCTGCATCGAAATGTAAGTGAGTATGCAGATAAAAGTAACATGGAGTCGGCAGCAATTACAATATAAACCGGGTACTGTAGTTTTGGGGGTGTTTTGGAGATAACAGAGTCCCTTTAAGCTTAAAGGAGAGGGAGTTACTAACAGAGGAAGCAGGAGGACTAAGGATGGTTTGGGCCAGCCCTCAGTGCACTTAACTGATCATTTGCACTTTTTATCCAGAAATGCATTGAATGCTAACTGAAAGATGTTGTTACATTCAGTTGAGCTAGCCCTATAAGACATTGTGTCTGGTTTATCAGTGACTTTCCAGGTGACATGCTCCCTTTAACTCCTTCAAGACTGGGCGATTTTCATTTTATTTTTTTTTTATTTTTTTTCATTTTTTACCCCCAGCCATCCCAAAGCCATAACTTTTTTATTTTTCCATTCATGTAGCCGTGTATAAGGGTTTATGTTATGTGGAATAAGTTGTAATTTCTAATGGCACCATTTACAGTTGCATACAGTGTAGTGGGAAGTAGGAAAAGATTCCAAATAAAAAGATGGAATTATTAAAAGAACACAATTGTGTCACAGTTTTATGGGTTTTGTTTTTACAGCATTCATACAACGATACCACATGTGTACTTTTTTCTTGAGTTTTAATACAGAAAAAAAATGTAAACTTTGGAAAAAACAAATTTTTTCTTTGCCTCACCATATTCTAACCCCCATAACTTTTTTATTAATTTTTTTTGTGGGAGGCGACGCAACCAAAAAACTGGGAATTGGCCATTTTAACTTTATATTCCATTTAACCTTTTGCCTATGGGATAAATCAGCTTGCACAATTCAGAAAGGAGAGAGAGGGGCTAGTGCCATCAGGCAGCCAGTTTGACCGATTTTCTAGTGAAAGGCAATCTGCTGCTTAAATGTGTTGTCAGAGCTGAACCCGGACATATCCCCTTCTTCACCAAGGCAGGCCCTCTGAGATGAGCATCGGAGCATTTCATGCTCCGATGCTCTCCTTTGCCTCTCCCTTGACCCGTGGCATACCAGGTCTCTGCTAGGCGGAGGCTTCCACCTAGAAGTGTTCCCGGGATCGTCACCGGCACTAATGGGCACACTTTAGCACTGCCCTAGCCTGTAAAACGGTTAGAGCAGCGCTGATGTAAACGGGAACACTGCTAGGTGGAAGCCTCTGCCTAGCAGTGTAAGTTTGTAAACAAAAAAGCCCTTGCCCTGCGCTATTCAGCGCAGGACAAGGGAGAGCATCGAAGCATGAAATGCACCGTTGTTCATCTCAGAAGAGCTGTCTAGGTGAAGAAGGGGATATATCCAGGTTCAGCTCTGAACCCGGACAAGACTTTTATATGTATTGTAATACATTCAGGCTGCAGACATGCGCCAAACTTTTTAATAAAAACCTGTTACAAAAATAGATTTTTAGCCAAAAATTGATATTGAAATGGATCTAATGCGTCCACTGCCTTTAAGTTTCAAACTTTTGATTTAATGGTGTCATTGGTGAAAGATATTTTACTATAGTTTGTTAGAGCACACGTAATGTAATGTACGGTTACAGTCATTTGTCATAAATTCAGCATGAAACTTTCTGATGTTACTGTCAGTTTTGGGTTTAGTGGCTTATCGGGATCAAGCAATAAGGACCCAGATTATTCTAAAGCATATTTATTCTTTGTAATCCAAACAGAAGGTAGGTCATGGCTCTCACCAATGTGGAAATTAACCTCTTTCTTGTGGCACGGTCACAGGATGTGGATTACATGTAGGACTTAAACTATTGTCTGTTGAGCACCATCATTAGTGCTATCAGGGTCATATTGAGAGCGTCTCTGAACAAAGCAGTGCAAGCTTTCTACTACATGGATGATAATAATGTTCATGAGACAGTGTTGGAAATTTATTGCAGGTGCACCACGATTCAGGACATATTTGCACAATCATTTCAATAGCCTTAGATGCCATATATGCCCCAAATTTATAAATAGTTGTGTTCCTCTTAGTAGATTTGGCACATGTGTATTTTAGTTTACGTTTGGCATATGAAGTTGCATTTTAAGACTAGTTTCGCACACATAGCAAAGCAATTCGGCAGGCTGTTTCAGCAGAGAACAGCCTGCCAGAGTTCTCGGACAGTGACTATAATGTGAACTGGTGGAGATCCAGCCACTCCACGGCATAAATGCCAGGATTCGGCCAGTAAAAATTGCTGCACTTAATGGTTTTTGTCTAGCCAAATCCGGCAATATATGCTGGGGAGCGGCCAGATCCCCATCGGTTTCCATTATCCGGCTCTTCCGGATAAGGAACACTTTGGCAGGCTGTTTTCTGCTGGTACCGCCTGCCGGATTGTGTGAAAGTATCTGTTTTTTCGTATTGCAAGTATTTTTAATATTGCTGTCCTTCTGCATATCTCCTTCTCAAACTCAACCATCCTTGTAAAATCATATCTGGTGAAAGCTCTCCCTTTGTTTCAGGGACATGATGTTATGCAAAGCTGTTCAGCTAGTTGTAATTGTTACTCAGGGAAGTTGTTACTACTGTTAGCTAGACATATAATCCTATGTATAGGCAGACATTTTACCATGTGCTTTAGTGTTAAAGTAAATGTTATAGTACATGTTATGCTTTAAAGTTATACATGTTATTTGTATTCTTGTAGTTTTACCAAATACTCCTGTTTTACCAATCAATCAAACAATCCTGTTTTGCCAGTCAACAATCCTGTTTTACCAATAAACACGTTAGACTACAAAGAACAGTCCTCTTATTTGGAAGACAGGAATGGTTTATGCTGAATGTCAGACTGCACACTGTGTGAACGTGTATGAAGACAGAACACCTCCTTCTCATTAAAGCACAACTGTTTACTCACGTTATCATATGAAAATGGATTTGTTCCATGTCAGTTTGACATGTACAATTCTCCAGCGATGATAGTTGCTAAGTAATTAGTAAGCTGTAATAGGCATTCCACTAATTGCACAAGAGGGAACCAGACTACTTATTATGGAATTCCAGGAATACAACACCTACAGCAGCATGTCTGGCCAGCAGCCTTTATGTCTTTGGGCTGGCTTTACTAATGTATTGTTAGTTCTATGTTTCATAAGCTAATAGTGTATATGTAAAGCACATTATGCATTTAAGATTATGATAAACATAGATACATTTCACTCCACACTAATATCCACCAATATCCATAAAGCAAAAAAACACACCCACATAGAAATTTGGGATTGCTGATTACAGGGGTGGTTAGACCATGGGTGTTGCCACAAAAGGGTGTGAATGTGCTTCCCCTGTTGACCTATAAAAGGCTCTCAGTGGCTACATTTGGGTAGTGTAGCTCTTACTGAGAGATTATTGACTGCTAGACTTGCCTCTACAATGCACTTGAAGACATTTTGCCCAGTGGACGGATTGTCACGAGGGTATCACGACCTATCGCTGACCCTGTGGTGCCTGGGGTCAGAAGGTCGCAGCGGGTGGCTACTCGCCCGATTTCAAGGGATCGCTTTATGACCTAGTTGTGGGATTGGATTCCAGTCCAGGTTTTCCTGTTTTGGTTTGCGATCCTTTTTGTCCTATCTAGGTATCAGTAGTTTTCTTTTCAGCTGTTTTTTGCCTGCCACTCCCAGCCACCATATATTCTCTCTCCCTACTTCCCTTGTTGCCATATATAGACCTTCCTTCCAGGTTATCTATTCTGACCTCAGGTAGTGTTGCTGTGGAACTGTTGGAACCAGTGTGGTTGGATTTCCGGTTCTCTCCAGTCTGTTTCCTACTGTTTGTCGTATCCCTTTGGGGATTATATGTGGTGTTTGTTGGATCTCCGGTTATCTCTAGTCTGTTTCCTACTGTTTGTCGTATCCCTGTTGTTACCCTAGGTGTCAGTGGTGAGGACTAGTGCTCCCACCGCCCTTCTCACTACCTAGGGCTTCTGTCAGGGTAAGCCAGGGACGAGGCATGTGATCGGCGTACGGGTGAGCAACCTGTCTAGGGACGTCAGGATAGCCAGGTGCCAGTGCTAGGTGAGTTAGGGGTCACCACTCCTTCCTCTCCCTTGTGTTAGGGCACCCGGTCTCCCTTCACTCTGCACCGCACGTCTGGTACCTGCCTTACCAGAAGTGATACAGATTTTGAGAGGACTGAGAGAAGCAAGATGGTCGTTTTTGACAAATTATTCACCATCTATGCCATTCTGACCTAGCTGTTAAAAGGTGTCCGAGAGCAGTAGCTACGTTTAGGCACACACAGAGCAAATGGGCTACGGATGGCCCAGACAGACCACTAGTAGAGAAACTTATTTGATCCACTAACAAGCAGAACGAGTGGATCCCATAGTGTTGCTGACCACCTACCAAGCACAGATGGCACCTTCATTACACACCTTTGTCTCTGTCCAGACTATTTCCAGGTGCCCATTACATATCCTGCAATTGTCAGCCAGCGATTGTCTCCTGCATTTGCACTGGTGTCATGAATGAGAAACCTGAAAGGCTATGAGCTGGAACTGTATTGTCTTTAGTGACGAATCAAGGTTCTGTTACGCATCTGACAACGGTCAGACTTGAGTATGGGGCCTTGTGGTGAGTGCCTTTGCTGTAGAGCGACACACTGCCCCAACTGCTTATGTGATGATTTTGGGAGCCATTGCATATGACAGTCAGTCACACGTATTGCCTCCTATGACAAAGAATAAGTAAAGAAGACAGTACTTAGTATTATTCATAAAGTGAGCAGAACCTTTGGTCAAAAAGAAAAATAACTAAAGCTATTGCTAAACTTGGTTTGATGTCTTCAGTGCTAGACTTTTCATATTGACATCTTAAAGAGGTATTCCCATCTGGACATTTATGGCATATACACAGGATATGCCATAAATGTCCAATATGTGTGGGTCACACCTCTGGGACCTGCTCCTATCTTAAGAACAGAACATATCTATTAATTGATTTGGGACTTCCAAAAATTTTGTACGTGTTCTTGGCTATTTACAGAAGTCCTATAGCGGTGAATGGAGAGAACCACAAAAAGAAAATGCATGACTACAACTGCAGCGCATGACAGGGACCCATTCTTGAGATAAAAACGGGTCCCAGAGATTGGATCCTTACCTATTGAACATTTATGGCATATCCTGTGGCTATACCATAAATGTCCCGATAGGACAATCCCTCTAATCATAAACTGCAAGGTTTCTTTTGAATCACTTGACATTACTAACTATATAAACCCCAAAACATGAAACTTTTTATGCTATTCCTAATAGCACAGCTAAAAGTAGCCAGCTGCATGCTGCTACTGAATAGCAATATATTGGAATCTGCAGAAGTTTTCAGGCAGTAGATCTTATACAGGTCAGTAGATTTTTCATGTGTATTTATACCTTGGAAGGGGTTGTCATAGTATTTTACCATGAGAATAGAGATTTGGGTTCAATAATCTTATATTATGAGGATTATTACAATAATGGACAGAAAAGTGAAGTCACGTTGTACACAGTAACTACCAGTACTGTTAATATATGTTTTTCTGTGAAGTTGAGAACGTCTGAGCTGCCATTTGATTAGCGGCTATCGCTAGGACACTGACTGTTCTTGACGCTCGAGTATCAAGAATCTGTTACATTTGTATGGTTTTTCCATTCCTGTATTAAATATTTGGGTTATTCTGTAAGTATACAATATCTGTTGAAGATTAATAGATGTTGTGTCCGTTTTTGGCATACATTTCCTGTAGAAACGGCAACTCTATGCCGCAAACCATCTCCACATGAACAAAGTGGCATAAATTACTAAGGAAGAGTTTCATTTGAATGAATATACCTCCTTGGATAATGACTTTCCATTAAGATATGAACTGCAGCTCGGAAGAACGTCGACATAGCAGGGATGCTCAGTTGTCTTTTAGAACGACAGAATGAAACAGCAGGAGGATTTGGGGAGTTTCTGTGTCTCAGTGATCCAACTGTCTGGTTCTGTTGAAATCAGTTTCTCTTGTGCAGCATTTGCTATTGAAGACTGAACTCGGAATAAAATTGCTGCTATCAGAGACAATTTACAGTGCAAAATATTTCCCTCCAGCTCTCATTTGCTGACCTCTGCCTGCTTGTTGCTGCATATTTACTGCAGGCATTTTTCCTAAAAGGATGGCAACTTCAGCACTGTCATTAGTCAGAGTGATTCTATTCTGTGACTTATTTCTGATAAGAACATCCAAAATAGCATCACTGCTGTGAATAGATACCATCGATAAGCTGAAAAATTCTGCTTTTATGTCTATGGCAAGTCACAGATGTTCTATGGAATTATATATAATTTGTGAGCTCTCTACTGGATTGGATCTGATTCAGTTCTGATAATGGTATCTATTGTATGTACATTTTCAGTAGTATGAAACCTTGTGCTTCTGCTGTGCGGATCTGTAAAGCATATCTGTCAAGCAGATCAACTGTAATAAATGGGTTCTCCAGGCTTTTAATATTGAAGACCTATCCTCGGGATAGGTCATCAATATCGGATCAGCGAGGTCAGCTGTATAAAGGGAAGGCGCATGCAGTGCGCATGTGCCGTCTCCCGTCTATCTCCCTGCTCGCTGCTGCTTTACCACAGACATAGTGGCGGTGAGCAGGAACAGAGAATGGAGACAGCATGTGCACACTGCGCGCGCCTTCCCTTCATACACCTGAGGATAGGTCATTAATATTAAGTGCCTGGAGAACCCCTTTAAATCTGGCATGCTGCCTGGTAGAGTTGATCATGCTGATTAAAACAATACCTTCACCTTGTCTGTAGGTAGGGCAGTTGCTGAGATATCTGTGTTTAAAATAAATATGCAAATAAGCTGGTTCAAGAACCAAAGGGCCAGGCCGAGCCCTTGAAGCACCGCTTATGTAGAACCCCTCTGCTCTGGGCACCCCGTTTATGGACAGGGCTTGACAGTCAAGCAAGAGTAGGGGGAGTGCCCAGAGTAGAGGGTTGTTGCAAAAGCAGTGCTCCAAGAGCTTGGTCGAGTCCCTTGATGCTCGAACTAGCTCATTTGTATATTAATAAAAACACTGATATCTCAGCAACTGCCCTACCTACAGACAGGTAGGTATTGTTTTAATCAGCATGATTAACCGTACTAGGCAGCATGACTGGTTTAATAGGGTTGATCATGCTGATTGCTCTTTAAACCAGACAATCCAATGTTCTTAAAATAATCTACTTACTGGTAAGCATTAATATAATTTACTGAACTTGTCTTTTGAAGAGATTTTACATGGAACAGCTTTTCGCCATATTTTTGTATGGCCCATTTATATATTTGTATAGGTTAATCATGTCCCCCCTTAGATGTCTCTTCTCTAGACTAAATAAATGTAATTCTTTTAATCTTTCCTCATAACTAAGACCCCCCATGCCCCTTATCAGTTTAGTCGCTCTCCTCTGTACTCTCTCCAGTACCGAAGCATCCTTTCTATGGACTGGTGCGCAGAACTGAACTGCATATTCCAGATGAGGTCGCACCAACTCTTTTTAAAGTGGTAATATTACATCCCTGCCCCGCAAGTCCATGCTTTGTTTAATACATGACAATATCCTGGTGCCCTTAGAAGCAGCTGATTGACATTCTATGCTGTTATTTACTCTATGATCTACAAGGACACCCAAATCCTTCTCTATAAGTGACTCTCCCAGTGTTACTTCCCCTAGGATATATGATGCATGTAGATTATTACTACCCAGATGCATAACTTTACATTTATCCACATTGAACCTCATTTACCAAGTTTATGCCCAGTCGCTCAGAGTGTCCAAGTCAGCTAGTATTTTATGGACATCCTCTATAGACTGCACAGTACTACCTAGCTGCAAAAATGGAAACAGTGCTATTAATTCCATCCTCGATATCATTAATAAATACACTGACGAGCAAAAAAGTAACAATGTTTTGAACTGTGGAATTTCAGGCTCCATTTCTCACCATCCCCTACAGCTTTGAACGTGAAACTACTATCATTTTATAGACAATCATCTTGGCTATCTCATACATATGTTGGAATTGCAACTATTTAGCACATGATTAGTTATGTAACTGCATTGTTACTGCTTTGCTCCTAAAATTCTAAATTTATTATTTTGTTAGTATTTTGTAAATCCACCATTGGCTTTCAACACTGCCTGAATCCTTCTGGCCATGCTCTCAATCAGATTCAAGCATGTCTCAACCAAAATCTGTTCCCAGGTCTCTTCTACACGTTGCCAATGTTGGTGCATACTGGTCGAGGCTTCTTCACCTTTCCACCGTTTCAGACATGCCTAATGCACGTCACACGGTGCTTGCATGGACATCTGTGATCTCACTATTACGAAGTATATGAGCCACTTCCACTGACATGTTTGTTGCACCAGAACTGATAGACGTCGTGATGAGCCGACTTGTTGACTCTGATATTTTGCCTGGACGTCCACCTCTTGGCTTTGGAATGGATGGACGGACTTCATTTCGTATTCTTCATGGCACTCACATGATGCAGTCTGGCAATTTTTTTGGCTGAGATACTGCCATCGATGAGCTGGATGAGACTGTTTCTCTTTTCTTGGGAAATCTTCATGGCTGATCCTGGATTAAAATTCTGTGTTTTTGCTCTCTTGCTCTCCCAGCCAGAGTTTTCTTCTTATAGTTTAGGGGGAATATAATTATATTGTTGTCACTATTACCAAGTGTTTCACAAACAGTAACACTTCCAAAAAGTTCTGCATTGTTAGAAATTACCAGATCCAACAAAGCATAACCCCTAGTGGGAGCTTCTACAAACTGGCCCATAAAGTTGTCCTGTAGCAAGCTGAGGAATTTTCTCTCCTTTGCAGTTGAGGCAGAACCATGACCCCAGTCACTGTCTGGGAAGTTAAAATCTCCCATTATGACCACTGTACCAGCCTGTGCAGCCCCCTCTATTTGGTTATACAGTTGCGTTTCTATCTCCTATGTGATGCTAGGGGGTCTATAGATTACACCAAGTATTATTTTTTCAGAGTTTATTTCCCTTTGTAATTCCACCCATAAGGTTTCACCATCCTCACTCACAATTGCCTCTTTCACACTCACCTTCATATCACTCCTCACATACAGGCACACATCACCGCCTTTTCTATTGACCCAGTCTTTCCTAAAGAGTGTAAACCCCTCAATATTTACAGCCCACTCATGCGAAGAGTCCAACCATGTCTCAGCCACACCAACTACATCTATATGATCCTCTAGACTCCAGCTCCCCCATTTAGCTTGCTAGAATTCTGGCATTTGTGAACATACATTTTAAGTTACTATTTTAATTTCCCACATTCTGTTCCCAGAAAGGGAATATCAAGGATTTTTTGGTTACCCTGGTTGAAGTCCAGAATCTGGGCTTCCAAATATGCAACATGCTTGCATCTAGTGCAAATGTATTCACCCTCAAATGGCTCTTCAAGGCGCGCATACATTGCATAAGACACACACTTAGTAGCATTGTCCATGGAGCATTTGTTTAAATGGGGTTGAACAGTAAAGAAGAAAAAAAACTGTAAATATGAATTTAAAGGGTTTCTGTCATCAGAAATAACATTATGTAGCTGACTGACATTAGTGATAGGCTAATATCAGCAGTACATAACAGTGGGCTTTATAAGTCTCTGCTTGCCGCCTTTCTCTTAAAATAAGCACTTTTAAAATATGTAAATGAGCCTCTAGGTGCTATGAGGGCGTTGCTTCAGCACCTAGATGCTCGGTCAACTCACCCTTTGGCACGCCCAGGTCCCGTTGATTGACTGGCGAGTTCTCTTCGTCCAGTAAATCCTGCGCCTGCGCCGTCCCATTTACTATTCGGCGCAGGTGCAGTGAGTGAAGGACGCGCTTTAGTATTTGGCGCAGGCGCAGTGAGTGAAGGACCCGCTCCTGCTGCCGACCTCACTCACTGTGCCAGATTCACTCACTGCGCAGGCGCTGGCCTGTTTAGTATTTGGCGCAGGTGCAGTGAGTGAAGGACGCGCTCCTGCTGCCGACCTCACTTACTGTGCCGGATTCACTCACTGCGCAGGCGCTGGCCCGTTTAGTATTTGGCGCAGGCGCAGTGAGTGAAGGACCCGCTTCACTCACTGCGCCTGCGCCTAATACTAAGCGGGCCTGCGCAGTGAGTGAATCCGGCGCAGGTGCAGTAAGTGAGGCCGGCAGCAGGAGTGTGTCCTTCACTCACTGTACCTGGCCGAATAGTAAATGGGACGGCGCAGGCGCAGGATTTACTGGACAAAGAGAACTCGCCAGTCAATCAACGGGACCTGGGCGTGCCAAAGGGTGAGTTGACCGAGCATCTAGGTGCTGAAGCAACGCCCTCATAGCACCTAGAGGCTCATTTACATATTTTAAAAGTGCTTATTTTAGGCACTTATAAAGAGACTTATAAAGCGCACTGTTATGTACTGCTGCCATTAGCCCATCACTGATGTCAGTCAGCTACATAACGTAATTTCTGATGACAGAAACCCTTTAAATGTAGACCCCTGTCTGCTGTAATTGGAGAACTTGCTAGAAATAAGCAAACAATGCACAAGGAAACTCTATCAAACCTCAGTTCTTATGTCCTTGTGTTGAACTATGGCCTAGTGTTAAACTATACATTTATCTGTAATTTTCCGCACTTTTCTGTAATTTTGCAGTACTCAGCAAAACTTTGCTTGCAGTTTCTGTGGCTTGAAGCTCAAAAAGGTTAAGGTTGTTATTAAGAACAAACCTCTTAAGACGTCAGCCTAGGTTTATATTTGCCCATTTATAGCAATAAAATTAGAGGTAGAATTCAGCAGCGATAACCAATTATTGTTTCACTAAAAGCCAGATTGGAAGCCTATTCTAATATATTTTGGAACATGTAAAAGACCACTAATGGCAAATCATCTGAAAAATACCGGCACTGATATGCATTTTCATTATCAGTGTTTTATACCTCTTTGTCCATATGAAATTAGCCTTCTGTCTTTTAGACCAAATAAATAGACCCTGATTGAGCTCCTGACACCTTGAAAGCTGACAAAGGTTGCTAGCCACTCCGGCTCTTGAGGATTGAACATTGTTTCCTTTCGTTTTCTGGGAAATGTTTGCAGTCTTATGTTTTATACTGCTATAACAAGTTCTATAAAAATTACTAACACAAAATTCAATCAATATTTCACTCCAAGAATGCCATTTATTTGCTGAGCTGTTCTCACAAGGAGAAATATTATTAAAAAAGCTGTTTTTTAATGCTTAAGCCAGCATGATTTATTGAGCTGCATCATTCTTATGTTGACGCAACTACATTTCTTAGTTAGATATTGTTACAGTTACAAATGCTTTAGTTACAAATTATGCTTTAGAAGTTCTTACTTATGCCATATACCTCCGTACAACAATAATATGTATGAGGCAGAACTTCATTGGCAATAGCCATCTGTGGGAAGCATGCTTTTCCCTTTTGAAATTAAATTGGGCTGATGATCAGCTGTGGCCAGTGCTGTAGGGGAAATGTGATATTATATAAGGGCCATTCAAGTGAAAGGACAATCATGTAATACACCAAAGGCCTGTTCTGCCAGACTGAGAGCCGCTGATACATAGTGACTATCCTCATAGAGTGGGATCCCCATCCATCATGCCCATATGTCCTAATAGCGCTTATGTAAAGGGATTTCCTTAGGTAGACAACCCTTGTAAACTGTCCTATGCACTGTCCAATTATGTGGAAACATAATAGCTAGTAATACAGACAGTGGATAAAATAAAAAAATATCAGTTTATTATACAAAATAAACAAAATATATATAAAACACCATAGATTGGGGTTAACAACGTCAGAAATAGGTAACAATGACCTTAATGCTGTATGGAAACAATGGCCTTCAGCCCTACTGCCCCTGAAAAGAATGTACAGTGCCTTGCAAAAGTATTCACCCCCTTGACTTTTTTCGTGTTTTGTTACATTACAGCCTTAAGTTCAATGTTTTGTTAATCTGTTAATCTGAATTCTATGTGATGGATCAGAACACAATAGTCTAAGTTGGTGAAGTGAAATGAGAAAAATATATAAATAAAACTATTGTTCAGGAATAGAAAACAGAAAATTGGCATGTGCGTATGTATTCACCCCCTTTGTTAGGAAGCCCATAAAAAGCTCTGGTGCAACCAATTACCATCAGAAGTCATGTAATTAGTGAAATGATGTCCACCTGTGTGCAATATAAGTGTCACATGATCTGTCATTACATATACACACCTTTTTTGAAAGGCCACAGAGGCTGTAACACCTAAGCAAGAAGCATCACTAACCAAACACTGCCATGAAGACCAAGGAACTCTCCAAAAAAGTAAGGGACAATGTTGTTGAGAAGTACAAGTCAGGGTTAGGTTATAAAAAAAATCCAAATCTTTGATGATCCCCAGGAGCACCATCAAATCTATCGATACCAAATGGAAAGAATATGGCACAACAGCAAACCTGCCAAGAGACGGCCGCCCACCAAAACTCACGGACTGGGCAAGGAGGGCATTAATCGGAGAGGCAACACAGAGGCCTAAGGTAACCCTGCAGGAACTGCAGAGTTCCACAGCAGAGACTGAAGTTTCTGTACAGAGGACGACAATAAGGCGTACGCTCCATAGAAGTTGGGCTTTATGGCAGAGTGGCCAGAAGAAAGCCATTACTTTCAGCTAAAACAAAAAGGCACGTTGTGAGTTTGCGAAAAGGCATGTGGGAGACTCCCAAGATATATGGAGGAAGGTGCTCTGGTCTGATGATAATAAAATTGAACTTTTTGGCCATCAAAGAAAACGCTATGTTTAGTGTAAACCCAACACATCACATCCCCCAAAGAACACCATCCCCACAGTGGAACATGGTGGTGGCAGCATCATGCTGTGGGGATGTTTTTCCACAGCCGGGACTGGGAAACTGGTCAGAGTTGAAGGAAAGATGGATGGGGCTAAATACAGGGATATTCTTGAGAAAAACCTGTATCACTTTGTGTGTGATTTGAGGCTAGGACGGAGGTTCACCTTCCAGCAGGACAATTAGCCAAACACACTGCTAAAGCAACACTCGAGTGGTTTAAGGGGAAACATGTAAATGTGTTGGAATGGCCTAGTCAAAGCCCAGATCTCAATCCAATACAAAATCTGTGGTCAGACTTAAAGAATGCTGTTCACAAGCGCAAACCATCCAACTTGAAGGAGCTGGAGCAGTTTTGCAAGGAGGAATGAGCAAAAATCCCAGTGGTAAGATGTGGCAAGCTCATATAGACTTATCTAAAGCGACTTGGAGCTGTGATTGCCGCAAAAGGTGGCTCTACAAAGTATTGACTTTAGGGAGGTGAATAGTTATGCACATTGACTTTTCCTGTTATTTTGTCCTATTTATTGTTTGCTTCACAATAAAAAACATCTTCAAAGTTATGGGCATGTTCTGCAAATTAAATGATGCAAATCCTCAAACAATCCATGTTAATTCCAGGTTGTGAGGCACCAAAACACGAAAAAAGTCAAGGGGGGGGGGGGGGTGAATACTTTTGCAAGGCACTGTATTACATGCCCCAAAAGAAGGGATTACAGGTGATACCAAATAGTAAAATTATCTCCTTTTGAAGCTATAAGAGCGAAACATGTGTCTAGGCATCTATCTGGCTATATTCCAGCTCGCTTCCTCTGATCATGTCTACAGGTGAGCCCAGTGGGGGTTAATATTTAAATATGTTTGATTATTTCCAGCCTTTATTCATTATGGAACTTCCCTTTTAAATAGTATTATGTAACTAGATAAAGGCTTGATTACATGTAACCTGTATTTTACTATCTGGTATCACCTGTAATCCCTCCTATTAGGGCATGTACTGTAATACATTCTTTTCAGGGGCAGTAGGGCTGAAGGCCAATGTTTCCATACAGCATTAAGGTCATTGTTACCTATTTCTGACATTGTTATCCCCGATCTATGGTGTTTTATATATATTTTGTTGATTTTATGTAATAAACTGATATATTTTTTGATACTTTTATGGGTATGTTTTTCATGTTCCTGTTTTGGGAACATATTAGTTGGCTATATAATAAGTATTTACATGCCCTTATATAATATTGGTTCAGGCTTGTTTGTTTCTCAGTGGATACAATCAGACCATTTTGCCTATAGAATGTACATTGCATAAGCAATTTTTCCTTTTATTCCAACCATCTGTTTCCATCAAATTCCATTTCTTATCCTCTAATGCTATGGTTGATGTTTCAAATAGTATCTTGGCAGGCAAAAATATGTAAACTCTATGGAGCCAAACAGAGACAAGTAGACACGCCCATTCAGTCTTTGTTCACATTGGAAAGAAAGACAAGTGTCTCTATGCTAACACATTAGGTTTAATTAAGCAGCATATGTCTGGGTGGAACTCACCACTACCCAACCACAATATATACTGGGCAAGGCAGGTCTCCCTTTTCTCATCAAACACTCTAAAACTTAAATATCTCTCCAAACCATTGTCCAAGGTCTCCACATGTTCTCCATGATGCCACCAAACAAATTGTCAATCACTGCTGTGTTATCCTGCAGATCTTCTTATTAGTGAACAGGCTTAGGAGAAAAGTAGAAATATAGTGCAGACCAAAGGAGAGTTTAAAAGTAGAACATTTAATTTTTTGTACTTACAAAAGTAAATTAAAACAATCATATAATACAAAGATCCACAGCACTATTCATAAAGCCCGACTCAGGGTTTCGCCCACTTCAGGCTTCTTCCTTTGGTCCTGAGAGCTATCTGTCTATCTAGTGCCAGCCTGCTATAGTTAAAGGGGCTATCTGGCAATTTATATTGATGACCTATCCTCAGGACAGGTCATCAATATCGGATTGTTGGGGTTCCAAGGCGTCAAACTCCCACCGATCAGTTGCTAGAAGAGGCTGGTGCTCTGTGAGCGCCGTGGCTTCTTCCTAGGCCATGTGACATCACCGTACATCAGTCACATGGGCTATTTGCAGCTCAGCCCCATTGAATTCAATGGGGCTGAGCTGCAATACTAAGCACAGCCATTATACTGTGTACTTAGCTTTACTTTGTAAGCTATGGGAGCCGTCTGTGATCTCCAGAGCTCCGGTGAGCGCAGTGGTTCCCTGTAACAGCTAGGGTGCCAGGGCCAATTCAAGGATAACCCCTTTAACTACACTGTAAGTCAATTTTAGACCCATCAAAGAGTCTGAAGTCATGACTAGGGATATCTTCAAAACCAGACACCTATGTGTAGGCCTCACTATTTCCCTAGTCAAGAAAAAGGCTCTTTAATGGATTAGACCTTGACTTACAAGGTACAGTGGATATATATAGGTGGCACTAGAGATAGTTTTCTTTGATCTGGAGAGGAGCTATTTTGCAAACTTTTTCTAGGAAGCATTGCCTCTAAAACTCCCAACCCAGGTGGATCTCTGCAAGAAGAATCACTACCCTCCAGTAGCTTCCTTAGGGTCCTTTCACAAGTCCGTAAGTGTCTGCAAAACAGACACCGGCAATGTGCGTTCCGCAATTTGCGAACCGCACATCGTCCGCACTATAAAAGAAAATGCCTAATCTTGTTCACAATTGCGGACAAGAATAGGACAGGTTCTATTTTTTTGCGGAAACGGAAGTGTGGATGCAGAATTGTGGCTCCGGAAATGCAGGTGTGGACAGCACATAGTGTGCTGTCTGCATCTTTTCCGTCCCCATTGGAAATAAATGGGTCCGCACCTGTTCCGCAAAATTGCGAAACGGATGCGGACCCAATTTGCGGATGTGTGAATGGAGCCTTAGAGGCAAACGGAACCCTAGTGAGGAGCAAAAACTTAGACGGTTGTCTTTAAATTGACTGATATTCCTACTCATGACTCAATCGTCTGTAATTGGTTGGACATTAGCTTACAGAGTAGCTACCTACAGAAAAAACGGTCTTCAAATTTTGAGTAATGTTCTTAATGGGGTTGTCCAAGATTTTGATATTGATAGCCTGTCCTCAGGATAGATCATTAATATCAGATTCTTTTTCTTTGTAGCTCTGACCCAGGAACTACACAGCTCTGCCTATTGTGTAGTGGATGTAGCTGGAAACTGTAATGTTGCTTTCATTGAAGTGAATAGGGTAGTGCTGAAGTATCCAGTATCCAGCTTCATCCACTAAATAATAGAAGGAGCTGTGTGGTTCTAGCACCAAAACTAAAAAGAAACAGCTGATGGACATTGGTGTAGGACCCCAACGATCTGATATTGATGGCCTATTTCCCTACCAGAAAGAGTTAATAAAAGTTAATCAGAAAGTTATGTGTACCCCAAAATGGCACCATTAAAAACTACAACTTGTCCTGCAAAAAACAAGCCCTCATACAGCTCCGTAGACGGAAAAAAAAAAGCGTCTGGTGCTTTTTATAACCAATGGCAAAATGTCAGTAAGATAGCATTACAGTAATGCAGTTTTCATTTGCTTCTTATAAGGTTGGAATCACTTGTCTTATAGCGCAATACCAGGCATTCAAAATATTCTCGCATGCCTTTTTTTCACGATCGCCTGAGGCTCACATTCGAGTCACATTTGAGTTGGCAATATGGGTCTTTTTTCAGGGGTTTATACAAAATTAAATTGGAATTGAACACAGCAGCCTGAACAATATTTGCCTGTGTACGTTCAATGACTGCCTTCACAAATATCCATCCAAATACTGTACTTCACCTAATCCCTGTATCATCTGCCTCTCGCACCTCATCTTATAGCACACCTTTATTGTTTTTCAAAGCGCGTAAGGAAGTCATGGGAAACCTGACCTTGGCTTTTGGGTTATTGCACAATAGTGCATTTTATTGCTTTATAGCATCATGGTTTGGGCCGATAAGAGACATCAGTATTGATCAAATAAATTGGATATATTAGCTATTAATTATGATTGGTACTCTGTGTTTGTCAAGAAAACTGAAAATCAGACTAAAGTGGTGAAGTCATTTTTATGAGCCAGAGAAGGTATTCAAGAAAATGGGATGCTGGGAAAGTTATCATTTTTTTTCTATATTTTGTTTTCAGATGTCTCTTTTATACTATGTTGTACTGCAATTCTCCGTTTCTCGGTTGTGCTACATTTGAGGCATACAGACCTCAGCAAAACAAATTTGCTTCTAATAATATTTTCCAGTATTTTTTGTATATTTATGGTTATTTTTAAGCTTGCCACAGGCACAATACTTTTACACTGTCCATAGTGAATTGGCATAGAGATTGCTAGACTTTTCCCTCAGTGCCTCAGAAGTGATGTATAATAAGGAATAGTTATTGTATAGAGAAAGTAAAGGATGACCTCAGCATAGCCAGTCAGCAGGCTACTAAATCACCTTGCAGCTTGCTTCATTACTGGTTGGAATTTGATGGATTGCCTGTTTTATCTCAAAGATTCTCTAGTGGGACATTTGATGACTTTGATTAATGGGACTTGGAAATTTCAAAAATTACGTATATATTTCTAAGCAAAATATACTATCCTGAAATGTGATTTGTAATAAGACCGGATATTGCTTTATTTGCTTCACTGATTTGCATTGTAACCTGAGCTATATTTTAAAGGGACATTACATGGACAAACACTTAATGAAGTCCATAGTCTATAGATCAGCCTTTAGCGAATTATGTAAGGCTTAAGCAGAGCGTAATGCATTTGAATTATAATTTTGAGTTTCTTTTTCCAAGGTCAGTGTTAAACCCTCATACATTCTCCTGTCATCAGTCTCTTAAAGCAGTGTTGCTACACAGATAAGAAACTATCCTTACAAAGTCTGTTCTCCCTGAGTTCTCTACTTAATGACCAGGGAGAATTCTCCTGAATCACTCTTTCCCAGTTATACATTTATAGCAGCACATTTCTCTCTACACATGCTCTGCATGCATCTTTATGATCAGTATAGGGAGAAAGCATGAGTCTGAACACAGCCAGGACAATGGTGAAACCTGGAAAAGTGAGTTCCAAATAAACCCTGGGTATGTGGCATTAACCCTTCTACATCCCTTTATCAGGAATCTTAAAATGAACCATATCTCTGCCCTAGACCACCAGAGATCATGACATTATTTTTTTCACTGCCATAGACCAAAAAGACAAAGAATTGTGTAAGCACTGTAAGAGGCACTCAACGGATAGGTGCATTCTCACATAAAGTCAGTACAAAAGGCCATATTTACTCACAGAGAAAGGAAGATACAAGATAACCTCAAGGCACTTGTTTCGCTCACCTCTGGTGCCAAGAAAGGCAATCTGGTGGCCAACTGTGGACATAACTAAATCCCCTTTTTCAGTAGCAATGACAAAAAGACAAATACCAAATGAAACATAACACTTACTAATACAGGAAGCCCTCAGGTGTCATGACATAGGTGGGAGGAGTTGATGCAGGGTGGGAAATATCAATTGTTGCTTCTAGTGGAGCATCATAGCCTGGCGCGTGTTTCACTATGGCATGCACACAGGAGCAAGCAGGGTAGTATATGCATCTTTGTTTATAGATAGTAAAAACTCAAGAAAGACACTAGAACATCTCTAGGATTGCGCTAATTGAACCAGATATGATGTTCGACTAGGCAGAGTTAAACAAGGGAGGAAAGGCATTCCTGGAAGGCAGAAGGGGGAGGTGATGAAGTTTAAACCAAAGCTATGTCCAAAGCTGGAATGCAAACCAGCGTTCCACACTGGAATGCATATATAAAACACAAGATTGAGTTATCAAAAATTATTATTAGTTGTTAACCTATGTGATGTCAATTTGAGATTAACGGAATGTGACTGTAAATATATAGACTTGTTGTTGAGCTAAACTAATATATATGTAAGTTGACGCTCAAAAGACATTTCGCCACGAAGAAATTTTCCACTATTGGTCCTTTCACCCCTTTAAATAATTTTCCCATTATTTTAGATTCTGATTTATCTAATAGTGTTTTTTATACAGATTTCGAGGTATTACTGACTTACACATGAATGAACTGATTTTTTTCTGGTCTCGGAAGCAAATCAACCTTCTATCTCCTGAAGAGTCGCAGTATATATTGAAACATCTGATTTTAGAGAATTGGAGATGATTATAACTAAAGATAAACAACATGATTACAATTTGACTTACAAAATATGTCAGGCCATTCAGTCTAAAAAGGAACCCTGATATAATAATCAAAAATACTGATAAGGGGGTGGAATAGTGATTATGAATTCCACTTTTTACCGTCAAGAATCCTTGAGGATTCTATCTGACCTTAGCTATTATGATAAGTTCAGAGAAGATCCAGCAGAGGATATAAAAAAATCCCTCTATAAAATGATAGATAATAGTTATGCAGAAGGGGTTATTGGTAAAGAAGAAAGGAAGTATTTGACAATTTGCTGTCCCTCTACTCCCTTCCCAATATTCATAAATGTATTGAGCAACCACCAGGGCACTCTATCATCTCTTTCATCAGTATCTAACTTCTAACTTTTCTGCATAGGTGAATAATTTGTAATAAAGCTTCTATCCTATCTTTGAGGCTCCAGTCACCTTATCTCACTTTTCTAAAGATCTAACATGGTAGTAAAATATGTTATGGGTAACCATGGATGTTGGCATGTAAGCAGTAGGTTAAGTTTTTAGGTTTTCTTTTAACCCAAAAAAGGGGACCACTATGGGCATTAAGTTAGCCCCCTACTATGCAAACCTATTCATGGGTTCATTTAAAGAAACAGAGGGCCTTTTAACCCAAATATCCCCTTCTGTAGTCAATATATTGATGATATTATCTTTATATTATTATGAATCGTATTTATTTAGAGTTATACTGTATATTGATTGACTCTCTTAACTGGAATAAATGGGATTTAAATTTTACAGTACATATAGACACCAAGGAGACTTTTTTTAGACTTTCATCTTTCAGTTCACAAAGGCAAGATCCTCACCAAGACACACACTTTAAAAGGGTTAATGCTAGCAATTATCCCGACTAGGGATGAGTGAATCAACTTCTGATGAAACATCCAAAGTCGATTTGCATAAAACTTCGTTCTAATACTGTACGGAGCAGGAGCTCCGTACAGTATTTGAATGTATTGGTTCCTATGAGTCGAAGTTATTGCTTCGCACAATATCTTCATAAATTAATTTGTACTGAAAAAAAACATTTCCCAAACTTGGGTTTGGTTCCAAGTGGTGATTTCGCGAAGCAATAACTTTGGCTCATCGGAGCCAATACATTCTAATACTGTATGGAGCTCCTGCTCTGTACAGTATTAGAACAAAGTTTTATCTTAAGTCGATTCGATCATACCTAATTCCGACGACAAAAAGTTGTCTTTTAAAAAACGGAAAAAGAACTGTTCCAGCCAGAACAGTTTAGACAAGCAACTTGCTCTGCTGAATTCAAATTTTTTAGAGAAAGGTTATCCTGTAGGCTTGTTAAGAGATTCTACCTCGCATATTCACAAGGAGGGTTAGGATAGATATTTAAAATGGAAGACTGAACCCATAAATTTACAAAACAAGGACTCAGTCACCCTTAACTTTATCACTAAGTACATATACAACTAAGTACTATACAACATGGCCAAATCAGAAAAATCCTAGAAAAGCATTGGCTTATTCTCAAAAAAGACCCAATTTTAAGAGACACTCTTCCCAACAGGCCTGGACTTAAATTCCTCGACCTTAAAAAAATTTGATAGCTCCATCTTATCTTAAACATAAGCAATTTACTTGCAACAGTATGGGAAGAGAAAATTGGTTTCTTTAGATGTGGGTCCACTGATTGTAAAGGTTGCAGCAACCTAATGCACATTGTACAATAGGTAATCAGTAATTAGTAGTTAGAGACTTCACTCAAACACTATGGACAGTGATTCTTGGTTCAAGATATATCTAATCCAATGTCCATGCAGCCTACAACATATGGGTCATACTACACAGACTTTGAGAAAGAGACTGAACCACCATCAGTTACCAGGATGTATGCTGCATAGCGTATCTAGACACTTTAGCAAGTGATAGCAATTCCACTCAGCTAACAATTACTGCGATTGACCATACCCCAGGCTCCTTCCAGAAACTCTATCAGAGAAGGATGTTCTAGATCTTTGAGTGTAACTCGTTATTACCATTTGGCCTTAACAAATATTTAGAATATACTATTTACTATAAGATAAGACTATAAGATCCGGGACAATGATTAGCCCTTACAGTATATGAAATATATTTTTGGTATGGTAATATATGTGTGTGGTTATAAAATATATATATATATACATATATATATATATATATATATATATATATATGTGTGTAGATATTTTATGTCTACAAAATGCATAGAGTGAGTAAATATATACCCCCAGTAGTGGATTCTGCAATGTCCATTTGTCAGATGGCTGAGGGTTTTCCACCAGGCGGTCTTTCTTGGCACCAGAGGTTAGGGCAATAAGTATCTTGAGGTTATCTTATATCCTCCGCTCTCTGTGAGTAAATATGGCCTTTTGTACCGACTTTTTGTGATATTGAACCTGTAGGTTGAGCGCCTCTGCTTACACAGATATTTGTTTTGGTCTATACATGTTTCCTCCCTGCCAGTGGCACTGGAGTTGGTTTTCTGTAGAGAGCAGCCGTCCTATGGTGGTGCCTGAGAGGTTTCTCTTCTACCAAATTGTCCTTGGGTCTACAGTGGTTGAAGTCACGGAGCTCACTTGCATTTTTCTCTGTATAAATAATCTTTTTCTTTTTACTGGTAGTGGTTATTCCAATTCCTTTGGCATCCTATAGAGGTAGCTTATTCTAACCATGCCTCCTTTTTTTCTTTTCCTTTTTACATTTCCATGAGACCGCCATTTTTCATTTTTTCTTTTCCTTTTTACATTTCCATGAGACCGCCAGTGATACTTATATGCACCCCTGCACTGTCCTAGATAACTCAGTATACTCACATTAACCTTATGACTGCCCTAGACCAGCAGGAATTCTAACATCAAAATCTTCATTGCTCTTCATTTCTACGTGTCTGCATTTAATCCCCACTTCAATACAGTATCTCCCTAACTTAGCTCAGGACAGTGAATTATCTTCCATCTCTTAATATACATGAGTAGCCTGTTCTCTGCAAAGCCTCTATGAATTACTGTCTGTGACCAGTCTACGAGACCCGAATCTGTCAGGGTCCTGTACAGGACATAGTATACCAGAAAAAAACATGGAGCCATCTTCACCTGACATCCAGAGGTGACACTCATCCTGTAACAGATAGAGGACAGCACAGAACATGTAGTACAGCAGTGTACTGTAAAGAGGAGCTACTAGACAACCAATACTGGTGTTTTAGTAGAGAAATAGCTCAGTTGAGTGTTTGTTTCGGAGTCTGAGACATTGTATGTTAAGTCTAGTTTCAAGTTACAGTGGCTCAGGAAAATACAAATGTATGTTGAAAATATTGCATCCTGAGGCCATTGTATCTTGACGGACCCTTGTATGTGTATGTGTATGTGTCCACTTGTCTCAGTGTTTTCACCTTGACAGCATGGGTTCTGTTTTATAGCAATCAAAAGCTACCATCTCCATGATGGGGAAGCTACCATATTCTCCCTTCTCTATAAATATGTATCAGGATCTTTGCTCTTATGTAGAGACATTTTGGCACTAAGCTCTGCACATGGTGGGATTTATTTAGAAAAAGGCAGAGAGAATAATGCATCATGGGAAATAATGCAGACTTTGTAGTATTTATAACTGGTGTACTACAGAACTACAAGAATGTAAGATTATGTGGTAATTAGATATGTTCTTTCAATTAATCTCCTATGCCTCCTTGTTACCTATGAAATTTTAGAGCATAGGATTACGCATTATTCATTTGTACTTCTCCAGGTCTGAACATATATATATACATATATATATATATATATATATATATATATATATGTATATATACAGTACAGACCAAAAGTTTGGACACACCTTCTCATTCAAAGAGTTTTCTTTAATTTCATGACTATGAAAATTGTAGATTCACACTGAAGGCATCAAAACTATGAATTAACACATGTGGAATTATATACATAACAAAAACATACATTAAAAAAAACATACATAACATACATAACAAAAAAGTGTGAAACAACTGAAAATATGTCATATTCTAGGGTCTTCAAAGTAGCGACCTTTTGCTTTGATTACTGCTTTGCACACTCTTGGCATTTGACTCTTGATGAGCTTTAAGAGTCACCTGAAATGGTTTTCACTTCACAGGTGTGCCCTGTCAGGTTTAATAAGTGGGATTTCTTGCCTTATAAATGGGGTTGGGACCATCAGTTGCGTTGTGGAGAAGTCAGGTGGATACACAGCTGATAGTCCTACTGAATAGACTGTTAGAATTTGTATTATGGCAAGAAAAAAGCAGCTAAGTAAAGAAAAACGAGTGGCCATCATTACTTTAAGAAATGAAGGTCAGTCAGTGCGAAAAATTGGGAAAACTTTGAAAGTGTCCCCAAGTGCAGTCACAAAAACCATCAAGCGCTACAAAGAAACTGGCTCACATGCGGACCGCCCCAGGAAAGGAAGATCAAGAGTCTCCTCTGCTGCGCAAGATAAGTTCATCCGAGTCACCAGCCTCAGAAATCGCAGGTTAACAGCAGCTCAGATTAGAGACCAGGTCAATGCCACACAGAGTTCTAGCAGCAGACACATCTCTAGAACAACTGTTAAGAGGAGACTGTGTGAATCAGGCCTTAATGGTAGAATATCTGCTAGGAAACCACTGCTAAGGACAGGCAACAAGCAGAAGAGACTTGTTTGGGCTAAAGAACACAAGGAATGGACATTAGACCAGTGGAAATCTGTGCTTTGGTCTGATGAGTCCAAATTTGAGATCTTTGGTTCCAACCACCGTATCTTTGTGCGACGCAGAAAGGGTGAACGGATGGACTCTACATGCCTGGTTCCCCCGTGAAGCATGGAGGAGGAGGTGTGATGGTGTGGGGGTGCTTTGCTGGTGACACTGTTGTGGATTTATTCAAAATTGAAGGCATACTGAACCAGCATGGCTACCACAGCATCTTGCAGCGGCATACTATTCCATCCGGTTTGCGTTTAGTTGGACCATTATTTATTTTTAAACAGGACAATGACCCCAAACACACCTCCAGGCTGTGTAAGGGCTATTTGACCATGAAGGAGAGTGATGGGGTGCTGCGCCAGCACAGTCACCGGACCGGAACCCAATCGAGATGGTTTGGGGTGAGCTGGACTGCAGAGTGAAGGCAAAAGGGCCAACAAGTGCTAAGCATCTCTGGGAACTCCTTCAAGACTGTTGGAAGACCATTTCAGGTGACTACCTCTTGAAGCTCATCAAGAGAATGCCAAGAGTGTGCAAAGCAGTAATCAAAGCAAAAGGTGGCTACTTTGAAGAACCTAGAATATGACATATTTTTAGTTGTTTCACACTTTTTTGTTATGTATATAATTCCACATGTGTTAATTCTTAGTTTTGATGCCTTCAGTGTGAATCTACAATTTTCATAGTCATGAAAATAAATAAAAACTCTTTGAATGAGAAGGTGTGTCCAAACTTTTGGTCTGTACTGTATATTGAACAACCCTGTTAATAGTAATTATTTCTTATAATAAAGCTTTATCGGATTAGATAGTTATATATTTGTAGTAATCATCATATTTTATATGCTTTTTAATAGACACTAGTAATGTTTTATTGCACTGCATTTGTATGTATTATTTTGGCTGTTTTATATGGTACCTCGATTACTATTCTCTGTTTTAGATGTCTTGTCCGGAGGGTTTACATCTTGAATGTTAATACTAGAGTGGAGAATCAGTGAAGGATTTCTGGCTGGCCTGCCAATGTGGGTCACTTGGGAAGAAGCAAGGCTTTAGTAAAAACTTCAGGCATGCAGATGAGAAGCCTGCTGTTCTCGGCAGGTGGACCTGCCTGACCTGCTGTGTGCAACTGACACTGTGTGACCTTATGGGAAAAGAATCATTTCTCTGCAACTGTTACTGCATCTAATCCCTCATTAACCCTTCAGCCCACTCTCTCTAAGAGCAGAGCCATGGCCTTCTGGTGCTGAGGGCTGCTGCTGGAATTGCTAAGTAGCAGTTAATGGCATCTCTAGCTGGTGTACACCAGGGAGCTCCCTTAGCAGCACATCATTTCACACGTTATTATACAAAGAATGATGGTGGTTATGTATTTTTAAAATTTTAATCTGTTATGTTTAGTCAGCAGTTGTTATCCTTTAAATGTTATACTTTCTACACCAGAGTGGTTTTTCTCCCTCTTTTACGCAGAGTGCACCAACAACGTAAAGAGAGTGTCCGATTTCTCCTAATGTCCCGAAATACAATGAAAGCAAGTGGTGCACTCTAAGGGGCTGTTCACAAGGCGTTTTTTACCGCAGAATTTTGGTGTAGACAACCACATTGAAATTTTGCAGAATTTTTGCCTCCCATTCATTTCTGGGGGAGGCAGCCTTGAGGATCGCTGTCTTTATGGTCTAGTCTTGACATCTATTGCATATAAGTCGGAGGTTAATAAAAATTCATAGAGAATTCTGTTATTCCTATCTACACCTACCTACACGGATTGAGTGGGTTGAAATACAGACAGTCTCAAGTGCTGTCTGAACTCTCAGGCCAGCTTTCTAATGCTTTCCTTTGGGATGTGCTGGAGACAGATGAACAGAATGTTTTCAGATTTCACAGAAAATTGTGTAGGTTACATAATAATGCACATTCAGGCATTTCCAACAATCGCTGTTTTTCATACTTCAGCTGCTATTACTGTATTTCACGTCCAGTTCAATAAAATAATTAAGTTCTTAATAAGTCCACTCAGTCCCTGCAGCTTGAACGCTCTTCTGTTGGTGAATGTTTAAGTATATTAGTTAGTGATCAGCACAGTAAATCTGAAAATATTGGCAGTCTATTTTCACATGGCACTGGCTGACATCCATGTTCATTTCTGCTTTAATGTACTTTGATGGGGATTTAACTGCATTTCTCAGATAAGATGAGATAAGGTGCTGGGTAAATTCAATAAATTGTTCTCTCAACAAATGGATTTAGAAATTTGTTAAATTCACTACCTGCGGAGCTTGAAGAAATCTGGAAGTCAAAGATGCATAGATTTCCCACTTTGCAATTAGAGCCACTTTTCTTGGATAATATATGGCTAATATATGTAATACGTTATTGTAATTGGTGCCTTGGAAGGACATGAGAGCTTCAACATTTTTCAACTGCACTGATGAACAGGCTCTACTGTGTAAACAGTTGTGATAAAATATGAATAGTCAGATGCGCTTATTTTAATACAACATATTCATGTTAGATTTGTGGGGGGGGGGGGGACGACATAATTTAGTCATTGCAATGTGATGTTATAAATACAGGCAATTGCATCCCATTTACAGCCAGTTATTGTGATTCCTCCATGATAAATGGTTTATGACCCTTTAGTTTACATGAAAAATATTTTTTAATATATTAGTTTGCAACTATATTATCATTGCTTGACAGGGAATTTGTCGCCTAAAAGTTTAAGAAACCCTTTAGAATTTCCTATATTTCTGTATAAATTTGACCCAAAACTTAATCAGATTATGACACAAGTACTAAAATAGATAAAGATAACCAAATCAAATAAATGTGTCAAAAATATTAGACGGTCATTTATTTATTGAGTAAAATGATCCAATATAAAATGTCAGGACTTGAACTTGGCCATTCCAAAACTTTAACTTTATTATTCTTTAGCCATTCTTTGGTAGAACGACTTGTGTGCTTAGGGTTGTTGTCTTGCTGCCTGACCCACATTCTGCTGAGATTCAGCTCAGAGACAGAAGTTTTCTTTGGAATTTACTTGTATAATTCAGGATTTTCCTAAGTCATGACGTAAAGTCATGATTTTATGAAAGACTCGGAGGCGAGTATTTGCTTAACTCTTTCTTTACTGAACATACAGCAGCAAAGACAACTGAAGAAAAAGACATCAGTGTAACCATGGTAATAACTCCACCCCCATAGCCCCTATATAAGGCGCATCACTAGACGGACACCTCCTCTTTCTTTGAGGACTTCAACTGACGAGAACCTGGAACGGTCAACAAACAGCCCGAACTTCGACTGCGAACAACAACACTGGACTGCAGCAAGGTGAGCACCTGGAGACAGCTGACAGAGGGCGATCAACCTGAAGGGAAAACAAGACATCATGGTAATATGGAAACTAACAATCCGAGTGTGGACAACCATACACGAACTCATTCCCTGCGAAAACAATAAGGAATTGAATAAATACAAACAAATAACATTCCATGAAGGTCATGAGACACCACAGACCAGATGGGTGGGGCATAAAAGCAATGGGTGGGAAATACTCGCCTCCGTGTCTTTCATAAAATCATGACTTTACGTCATGACTTAGGAAAATCCTGAATTTTATATCAAGACACAGAGGCTCATATTTGCTAGTTTAAAGCTGAGCAATCACGGAGGAAAAAGCGTGAGGAACAGGTCTAAAATAAAATTCCCGAAAGGTAGCTACTCGGGACCAATCCGCCAATCTCAATACATCCTCCAAACTGAGCACCAGCCACGGACATAGAGGTAGCCGCTGCACCGCGCACCGAATGCTGCGGTAAAGATGGACGTGTCGATACCAGATAGGGACAGGATCCATTTAACCCAACGGGACAGGGTGACGCTTGTAACCGGCGTAAAGGGGCGGCGGAAGGAAATAAAAAGCTGAGGATCATTGCCAGTGCGAAAGGCCAGCGTGCGAGCCTCATACTCCCGGAGACAAGCCACCGGACACAACTGCAGAGAGGAAGGGAAAGACGGATAAGAAACGGACTTAATGCCCGTCTAAGTGCGCCGAGAGATATTGAACAAAACCCCCATCTGGCGTAAAATAGCGAGCATCAATATCCAGGGCCCAGACGTCAGAGACACGCTTACATGAGATAAGCAAAGAAGGGTCACTAACTTGGCTGAGAGCTGTCGGAGAGACAACATAGAGTTGGAAGGCCAACCCTCTAGAAACCTGAGAACTGTTGCAACTGTCCCAAGTGGAAGAGAAGCGAGGTCGTGGAGGCCGCGCTAATCGACAACCGTGCAACAACCTGCACACTAAAGGATGTTGGCCGGCGGGAGCACCGTCAAAACCTGAATGCCTGGAAGAGATAGCAGACCGGTACACATTGAGAGTACGGTAAGCCTTCCCCGCCTCAAACAGAGATGTGATGAACTGAAGAACGTCCGTCACAGGGGCAAGTACGGAATCCAAGTCCCGTGAATCGCACCAACGACTCCAGACATCCCATGCCGCGTGATAGGCTCGTCTAGTGCCTGGAGCCCATGCAGACTCCGACAGCTGTCTAGTCGCCGCCGAAAAGCTCGAGGGGTCCCAGGAACCCCTGAAATTCGACAGGCGAGAAGATGAAGCGATCCGTCTAGAAGTAGAGGGTGTGGACGACCGTAAGGGTCGAGCAGGAGGAGTGGCAAAGATGGCAAGAGCCGAGGTTCCTCCGACAGAAGGCAAAGTTGCTGGGGGAACCAAGACTGCATTCTCCAGTAAGGCACTGTCAATACTAACTGTGCCTGTTGGCGACACACCTGAGCGAGTACTCGCGGGATTAGTGCGAACGGAGGGAAGGCTTAGGCCTCTGGGCTGAAAATTGGAGCGGCCGGACAGTCGGCCCATGAGACTGCCGGCCCTGGAGGAAAAACGAGGCTGGAAAACACGGCGCATAGAGCTCTGTGCCTTATCAAGGGCCGTAAAGGCCCCAACATATTTCCCCAATTCTTTAATAAAGGAATCTCTGAAAAGGAGGCCCTGCGCCTCCTTGCCAGACTCAGATAGGGACAGATTAGCTAACTTGGGCTCTATCTTCATCAAGATGGCCTTTCTTCTCTCAATGGCAATGGAAGTATTTACATTGCCCACTAAACATATGGCCCTTGGGGAATTGCCTGCCAGATCCAGCAATCCGGTCGCAAACGGATGGCATTTGTCAGATAGATCTAGATGCGGATCCGTCTGACAAATGCATTAAAATACCGAATCCGTCTCTCCGGTGTCATCCAGAAAAACGGATCCGGTATTATTATTTTTTGCATTTTTAAAGGTCTGCGCATGCGCAGACTGGAAAGCCGGATCCGTTTTGCCAGAACATTTAATGCCTGTATCCGGCACTAATACACTTCAATGTAAATTAATGCCGATTCCGACATTCCGTGTTCAGTATTTTTGGCCGGAGAGAAAACTCTGTCCAAAAAACATAAGAGGGAGTGAACTGATGCATTCAGAATACATTAGGATAAAACTGATCATTTTTTTTCCGGTATTGAGCTCCTGTGACGGAACTCAATGCCGGAAAAAAAAAAGGCTAGTGTGAAAAGTACCCTTAAACGGAAGAGATGATGACAAAATTGCAAGCTTTGGAAGCTACAAGGGTCTCTTCGTCATGCCTCTCTTAAAACAATATGTGAAGATTCATGTCTTAAGAGATGCCTGACGAAGATGCCCAAGTAGCCTTGAAAGCTTGCAATTTTGTCATCATCTTTTCAGTTTGCCATAAAAAGGTATCAACCACTGAGGAATCTCATTCCCTTATCTTCTGAAATACCGAGCCTTGCAGATGCTTCCTTAGGAGTCAACACTCATGTAGGTGTTGTACCCCTTACTTTATGATTATTTAGCAGTGCCTATCTTCCTTCTATGTAATCTAGTCTGTGGTCTCAAATACAATGGCATAAACCATTGGTACACATTTCTTTTGAAGTGACAGGAACAAAGCCTGCAACTTCTCTGACCTGGGGACCCCATGTTTCTAGTATGATGCTTTGGCAAGTTCAGTGTTTAGTGGTTTACAACAGATAGGCATCCAGCACTTTGGTTTAAATTCAAACCATTATATCATGAACAGACATGGTAGATGGCGTAAAATCCATAATTTACCACTTTTCACATTTTGCGTGTATCCATTCTCTTAATCATTGCATAAGGTCATCATACCATCAGCCTCCTATATGCAGGATTGTGTTGGTTATGCTATGATTAAGAGCGTGGATGTGCTCGAAATGCGTAAGTGGAAAACTGTGGATTTTATTCTTCCTACCATGTGTCTTCTATGAAATAATGATTTGGAGTTTAACCCAAGTGCTGAACACTGTCACGACCATGTTTATGGCCTGTGACTCCTTGGGAGCCGCATACAGTTGCCCGCGGTTTGGGTTGTTGTGTCAACCGCAGCTGGAGGCATAATGTAGTCGGCCTCAAGTGCGGTTGCCGCGGACAACAGCTATGTGTGCGGTTCCCTTGGAGTTGTGTGCGCGTTTTTCTGCACTGTTGTAGGTCTGTGTGCACTCTGTGTTATGTGTGTTGTGCACTTACCTCTTCCCCTCACAACGTTTGGTCATTGTGTACATGTGGTGGCAGTGTCCCGGCCTTTGGGCTGACTCCCAGGACATGGTTGCCACCCATGTTGTTGCCTGCGGCAACAGCCACAGTGTGTTCTTGTGTTGGACACTTTCCCTTTAAGTTGGTGTTTCCCTTCCCTGGTGATGGAAGGGTTAACTCCCTTCCAGTGTGTGTGTGAGTCACTGGGTGTGTCTGACTGTGTGGTGTGGTTACATGGGCTATAAAGTCTCAGTCCAGATCAGTTCTCTGGTGGGGTACTCCAGGCATGTTGCTGGAGTCGTCCTCCTGTTATCCTGTATCCGTCCTTCTAGTAAGGGCCACCCTTCCGGTCATAAATCCATAACCTTGATGTTTTGTTGATGTCCTATGTCTTTGGGTTTTTAGTGCAGCTATGGATGCCCTGGTTCCTGAGTGTTCTTATGTGTGTGCTGTTTGTCTTATGTTTCTGTGGACAGCGTTTTCTGAGCACGGGTTCCAGTCAGCAAGGCTGTGGCAGGTTATTGTGGAACTGTTGGGTTCACCTGTCATGTCCATAGATCTGTTTATGTTCCCCATCTCCATGCTGCTTGGCCAGTGAGACTCCTGTTCCTCCGTGCCGAGGAGGAACAGGTAGTCTTACCCTGCTCCTCAGTTCAGGGCCATCCGGAGGGCTTGTAGGGACTATTAGGTTCCAGAGTATGAGCCCTCCTACCATCAGGGTCGGCTCATATGGACAGGAGACAGGGTCAGTGTTAGGGACGCAATAGGAGGTGACCTGCTCCCTAATTCTGTTGCCCTGGCCGAGTAGCGACTGGACATATTCTGGCACCGCACGGCTGAGGATTTTCCCCATCCTCAGCCGTGACAGTATGACCGGAATGGCTCCTTGCTTGGAGTTGTGCTCCCTCGAAAGAGGGTGAAGCATGTACCGCCGTCTGCAGATGGGGTACATGCGCGTTCTCCGGAGGGAGAGCGTTGTGGGGGTTTCGCCGTTGACGGCATGGTGAGTCGCGTTTCTCCGCCTTTCCTCACGGTGTTCTGTCTTGGTGTCCCCCTGATTTTATATTGCACCGTGGGGTTTGTTTGGCGTGCGGGTGCACACCTTCGAAAGAGGGTGCAGCATGCAGTGCCATCCTCTTGTGGCCTGCATGCGCGTTCTCCGGAGGGAGAGCATTCCGGGGGGATCACCGTTAACGGCACGGTTGGTGGCTTTTTCCCCGCCACCTTACCTTCCGTGTCCGTGTTGGTGATCCCTCGTCCCTCTCCATGTTCCCATCTCTGGTCGTTTGCTGGCAGCACTCCGTTAGTGGTCCGGCTGCGTGCTGGTTAGGAGTGTCTGCTGGCAGCGACTGGAGTGGGGACGTGAGTGGAGAGTCCCCTCGTCCATTCTCAGTGGTTCTCTCCCCTGTGTCGCTGTGTCGGGCTGCAGGCCTCGTTGGACTGGCTGAGTGTGTGCTGGGAGAGGATGCAGCTGGCAGCGACTTCCTGGGAACCATGTCCTGAGAGTGGACGTTCCCTTCTCCTATCCCCTTGTCTGAGTCCCTCACAGTTTTGTTTTTGGTGGGGGGGGGGGCTTTGAGGGGTGGGAGTGTCACGACCATGTTTATGGCCGTGACTCCTTGGGAGCCGCATACAGTTGCCCATGCTTTGGGTTGTTGTGTCAACCGCAGCTGGAGGCATAATGTAGCTGGCCTCAAGTGCGGTTGCCACGGACAACAGCTATGTGTGCAGTTCCCTTGGAGTTGTGTGCGCGTTTTTCTGCACTGTTGTAGGTCTGTGTGCACTCTGTGTTATGTCTGGTGTGCACTTACCTCTTCCCCTCACTGTGGTTGCCCGTGGCAACGTTTGGTCGTTGTGTACATGTGGTGGCAGTGTCCCGGCCTTTGGGCTGACTCCCAGGACATGGTTGCCACCCATGTCGTTGCCTGTGGCAACAGCCACAGTGTGTTCTTGTGTTGGACACTTTCCCTTTAAGTTGGTGTTTACCTTCCCTGGTGATGGAAGGGTTAACTCCCTTCCCAGTGTGTGTGTGAGTCACTGGGTGTGTCTGACTGTGGGGTGTGGTTACATGGGCTATAAAGTCTCAGTCCAGATCAGTTCTCTGGTGGGGTACTCCAGGCATGTTGCTGGAGTCGTCCTCCTGTTATCCTGTAACCGTCCTTCTAGTAAGGGCCACCCTTCCGGTCATAAATCCATAACCTTGATGTTTTGTTGATGTCCTATGTCTTTGGGTTTTTAGTGCAGCTATGGATGTCCTGGTTCCTGAGTGTTCTTATGTGTGTGCTGTTTGTCTTATGTTTCTGTGGACAGCGTTTTCTGAGCACGGGTTCCAGTCAGCAAGGCTGTGGCAGGTTAGTGTGGAACTGTTGGGTTCACCAGTCATGTCCATAAATCTGTTTATGTTCCCTATCTCCATGCTGCTTGGCCAGTGAGACTCCTGTTCCTCCGTGCCGAGGAGGAACAGGTCGTCTTACCCTGCTCCTTAGTTCAGGGCCATCATGAGGGCTTGTAGGGACTATTAGGTTCCAGAGTATGAGCCCTCCTACCATCAGGGTCGGCTCATACGGACAGGAGACAGGGTCAGTGTTAGGGACGCACTAGGAGGTGACCTGCTCCCTAATTCTGTTGCCCTGGCCGAGTAGCGACCGGACATCTTCTAGCACCGCACGTGACAACACCTACTTGTTGTGGATCTCTGTGTCTGGAGGATAGCCCTGTATGTACAAGCACCACGTCATATCAGGTGAGCTGATCTACTCATGCTTTATTCTTGACTGTTCAGTGATTTAGGTGGAACTTATGGACATTGTTGAGGCCTAACAAGTTTAAGAAATCCAGTGCAAAACCAGGCCACTCTGCAGGTCCCAGTTCCCACTATGGATTCTCAGTTTATATTGCTGTATTTGTTTCTGCAGCTGTTTTAATAAGCATTGTA
The DNA here is from genome assembly GCF_014858855.1 of Bufo gargarizans. Classification (NCBI taxonomy): domain Eukaryota; kingdom Metazoa; phylum Chordata; class Amphibia; order Anura; family Bufonidae; genus Bufo; species Bufo gargarizans. The sequence continues at coordinate 209,029,520 of NC_058082.1, read as the reverse complement.
AAGTTCATTGCATGAAGTGGATCCATAGAGGTTGCTTTATGGAAATTCCTGTATGAGCAAACACAACAAAAGCCCTGGGATCTTAACACATGCCACCTGTGAAAAGAGTAGACTACTACCTAAAAATAAATGTTAAATGCGCTAACATTAAAAATTATATTCTGTACCCATTGGATGTCTTCATAAAATTTGCAGGAAAATACATCTTATTTGGTGATGTCATTGAAAAAGAAGGTCCTGGCAGGGCAATAGCAAGATGTTACATTGTTTAAGAGCAAGATATTACAGTGTTCGTTACTTCATTATTCTAAAGTGAAAAATAGTTGAATGAGAACCTTTCTACATACCTGCAAAATCCATGTTGGGTGTATTCCTGATGCACAGAGCGAGTGTAGTCTACAAATAAAGTATGAGCAGAGCATCAAAGAGCCTGGTGATCCCCATCATGCTGCAGCTTCTGTGAAATATCAGGTTGTATCTAATGCAGATTTCAGAATTTAGAAAGGGTTTTAACAATTAAACTGATAAATAATGAAAACCACCTAATCACCTTTTACATCCCCAACCCTCTTCAGCGTCCTATCGGTCTCTTTTTATATAAGTCAATGACGTGCCCTACCACATGACCTCTGTAGTTAAGCAAGGGCTGTAGTGGGGATGTTAGTATGTACACCAGCCACTGATTGGCTGAGCAGTCATTTCCTGTGTGTCAGGAGAGACCAGGAAGTAGAGGCTGGCAGGGGACTGGAAACAGAAGCGACATGTAATAGGTAACGTAAGTATAACATATTTTATCATTTTACAATGTTCTTAATTTTTCTTTGCTACTTTTTAATCAGCTGCTTTAAGTTGTGGTCAGAGGTCAGTTTTAAGATCCAAAACATTTTATTGTAATGTAAACTCTATATACTGCAGTCCAGCTTATTTCATATGATAAAAATATGGAAAATTCAGCCCGCACAAACCCTAGCAGGTGCAGATTGCTATGGCGAAATAGAGATATAAATGTAAAAACACAAAATGCAATCGCACACTGCAACCAGCACTCTGCCCTGCCTTTATGCTGGATGCCTTAATGCCTTATTCAACATCCAGCATAAAGGCAGGGCAGAGTGCATTTTGTGTTTTTACATTTATTTCATATGATAACATATGATCAGAAGAAAACACATAACTTATCAGTAAATATGCTACTGCTTTGTTAAAACATTTGAGGCAATTACATTTCCGTCTTCTCTTACTTGGTGATGCACTTCCTCAATGCATGCATTTTATAGCTCATTTGTACGTGAGTTAGATTCCCATTAAACCCAGAGTGAGGATTCATGTCACCAATTATTCTTCACGTAAAAATGCATTAAAGTGCAGTTTACAGAGCGGCTGGAGAGAAAGCTTTTCTGGGTATTGATTATGTCTCCTGTTTCAGTGAGGGATTCCACTTTAGTTTGTCACCTCTAAATTAGTATACAAAGAGTACCTGGTCCAAGACTGCATACCTTCAGCTCTGTGTGGGGCATAGTAACACTTGCACAGCCTTTTTATTGTGTAAATCCGTTAAAGAGAAAATTGGGGACCCTGTTAAATATTAAAGAAGCTTGATAGAAATTGTGCTGTAGGAATTGACCACATGTATTGCTTTACATTCAGTCTGCTGACTGCTGATGTTGACTCAGTGAAGAGTCTGAAGACTCTTAAAGGGGTTGTCTCTCTTCAGCAAATGGCACTGATGATGTAGATAAAGCTAATACAAGGCACTTACTAATGTATTATGATTGTCCATATTGTCTCCTTTGCTTGATTGCTTGTTTCCATGGTTACAACCACCCTGCAATCCATCAGTGGTGGCCGTGCTTGCACACTATGGGAAAAAGCATCACCAGATAGGCCTTTTTACTGTAGTGTGCAGTCATGACCGCCTCACATCTGGATTGCTGGCTGGACTTAACCCCTGGAAACGAGCAGTGTATAATATGATGGGAAAAATGAATCCAGCCAGCAAAGGAGACAATATGGACAATCACAATACATTAGTAAGTGCCTTGTATTAACTTTCTCTACATGATAAATGCCATTCACTGAAGATAGACAACCCCTTTAAATCAAACCAAATGATGGAAATGTTAAATGAACAGTTTATTACAGGCCAAGTGCATGACGCTATTTGGGTTTACTAATGATTTCCCCCTGTAATGTGTTCATCCAGCATCCACCAAATATTCACAAACCTACATTATGTGTGTCTTTGTGTACTTTGCTTGGCACTGAGATTGCTTGACACAGTTATGGCACATAATGGAACTGAATAAATAGTGAGTAATAAAGTAAAACCATGTCAGTAATAATAAAAAATAACGATGTAAAGTGGCACCATGATATACTCACCAGTAGACTTAAAATTAAAGCCTACAGTAATTCAAAACTACACAAGAAAAGTCGAGCAACTTTGTAAAATGTTAAATTTGCTGTTTTTGTACTGATTTTGTAATTGAGAATCTCCATTTCTCGATGTAGCTTTCTTAAAAATTCTTTAGGTTGAAATGTAGGCTTTGACATGAATGGAAAAGAAACATCAAGAAATATAATTAGCACAGGATAAAAAAAATGAATTGTAGATTTACTCTAAAAAACATTGTTCAAAGTTATGTTTTATTTCAAAATACATAAAAATCTACTTAAAAAGATAAGTAACAGTGAGCACATTGCATTAGTTAAATTGTAGAGCCTTAATTATAGTCCAGAGCTGCTATTATAATATGGCAGACTTCAGGGCTGTAATCCCCCAGCATTCTTTGCTGGCTCTGTGTCTGTGCAGAGCTTTTTCTGCCTGTTTGCAATCCTGGAGATGCAGTCTTTATACCACACACTGCACAGTAAGTAGTGTAAATTATACACTATATGGACACAAGTATTTGGATGCCTACTCGTTACAACCACAGGAGCTTTTTTGACATCCCATTCTAAATCCATAGGCATTAATGCGGAGTTGGTCCCTACTTTGCAGCTAAAACACCTTCCACTCTTCTGAGAAGGCGTTCTACAAGATTTTGAAGTGTATCTATGGGAATGTTTACCCATTCATCCAGAAGAGCATTTGTGAGGCCAGGAACTGATGTTGGAGGAGAGGCTCTGGTTCACAATCTCTTTTCATCTCAAAGGTGTTTGATGGGGTTGAGCTCAGGGCTGTGTGAGGACTAGTCCTCAGTTCTTCCAGACCACTCTCACTCAATCATGTCTTTATGGATCTTGCTTTGTGCACTGGGGCACAGTAATGCTGGAACAGAAAATAGCCTAGGCAAACTCATGAAAAACAACCCCATAGCATTATCCCTCCTCCACCAAACTTTACAGCTGGCACAATCCAGTAATACAGGTTAAGTTTTCCTAGAAGATGGAGAAGAGTAATTCATGACTCCACAGAACACATTTCCAAACTTCATCCAATGCTTGGCATTGTGCTTAGTGATGGAAGGCTTTCATGCAGCTGCTCGGCCATTGAAACTCATGCCATGAAGCTTGTATTGCCAGTTTTTATGCTGATGTTAATGCCAGAGGATGTTTTGAACTATGCAAATATTGAGTCAGCAGAGTATTGGTGAATTTTATGCCCTATGCAGGCACATTCATCAAAACTGGTTTAAAGTCGCTCATGGCAACCAATCAGATTCCAAAGGAGCTCTTAAAAACGAAAGGTGAAATCTGGTGGGTTGCTGTGGGCAACTGAGCCAGCTTTCCTTTGCACCAGTTTTGTGAATTCCCCCTGTGTGACCCCACCACTGGTCTGCCACTTTGTGGCTGAGTTCCTGTGGTTTTTAAACACTTCCACTTTGCAATGCTAACACTCACAGAGGGTGGTAGAATATCTAGGAAGGAGGAAATTTCACAAACTAACTTGTTGTAGTGGTAGTACCCTATTACAGTACTACGATGTTTAGAATGACCCATTTCACAAATGTTAGTAAAGGCAGACTGCATGGCTAGGAGCTGGATTTTATACCCCTGTGGCAATGGGACTGAATGAAACACCTGTATTCAATGATTTGGAGGTGTGTACCATTACTTTTGCCCATGTTATGTATCCATATGCAAACTCTAAAATGATGTTCAAAGGTGAAAATATCCTTTAACTTGTCACTTTTAATAAATAAGTGTATATCTTTTCTAGATCCCCAAAAACGTGATCGGATTCTAAAATCTACTGGTAGAATTAATTATATCATATTCCTGGATCAATTAGTTATGTACAGTACATCCAAAGTAAAGGCAATAATGCTCATTTTCTATGTGATATACTGCTGTTTTTGCGAATAAAAAAAATAAATTGTAATGAATATGGTATAGCTTTTATATCCACACCTACCATTTGAGTGAATGGGAGCAGTACTGCAGTACCGATCATGGCCACTACCTGGCATACAGAGCTATGCTCTTCCAGTGTATGTTCAGGAGGGCAGTAGCATATTAAAACAGCTGATTGGTGGGGTGCTGGGAAGTGTACACTGATATTGATAACTGATCCTAAGGAGAAGTCATCAGTATTACAAACCTAAATAATCCCTGTAATAAAGCCAGCTTGAAACTGGCACAGGAAACAAATATCCTTGTGTTTTTAACTAAATATTCTCCCTGGGGGCATACAAAAATAATATAAGAAGATTAAATGGGTGAAGTAGTTAATCTAGGGCCACTGATGATTTCCAGAATAAGGTAGTTTTACCAGTGTTCAAACCCTTTGGCACTGCCCAGAGATTTCTGTTACTGGAAATGTCACGTTAGAAATCTCTGTACAGTGCCAAAAGTGCATTTTTGTCCTGGAAGCCAATGGTGGCGCAATATCCCACCTTACCTATTCTTTCATGTATCTCTCACTTATAACAAAATCATTTTTGACTGGTTCGGTCCTTTAAATTCACAAGTGACTTGCTTGCTCCTGCACCACAGATCTCAGAGGTCTGACGTGGGAGATTGGCGCGACCTTGAATTTTCATAACGGAAGCTAGATGTTTGTACAGTGGCACTCCGGCAATAGAGATATTCGTTGTTTGACTTTTCACAAATGCAGACGATAACGCGTTACACTTTCTGATATGCCTTAGAGTACAGGTAAGCGCAGTCTGTAAGATTAGGTCGACACTTCTGACTTATTTTCGGCAACACAAGGAGAAAAATCACTTTTACGTCGACATCTGCTACTTTGTATATATAAGACATCAGGGACGCTTTTAAGTAAATATGGTTTTGCGCTTTGTGATTACTAAAACATGCAATACTGATTTACGTCGCCTCTAGTGTATATTTTGTCACCGTAACCTGAAGATGAGTGTGTGGTTACCATGGAAACAGTGTGCAGACAGAGCGTGCACCGAGCCCACATCATTCCCAGGTACAAACGCCATAGAACAATCACCAGCTGCTGAGAAGACACAACCTGTGCCATTTCATGCCATGCCAGCATTGTGATCCTTTCATTCAGAGAAATAGTGCAGGCAGCGGGAGTGGGAGCCCAGTCAAATTCCATTTATGACAGGCAGGACAGTGGGAGGATGACATGAATCAGATGTTAGTGTAGAGGCTGGGAACGCAGCACGCGTCCGTATTAAATCTTTTCAAGTGTCGCTTAAGTGGGAAAGGCACAAAATGTTGTCAAAGGATTGAGTTTTTTAATGGATTTTCTTGGATGATGGTAAAATACCAGTACATATACAGTATGACCTTGCTGACATAACAATGTACTAAGAATTTTCTATGATTACATTGCACAGGTAGTTACATCTGGGTTCTTCTGATCTTCTGATATCTGAGCAATACCACAACTATTGTACAGGGGCAGATTGGGAGAATATGGGACAAAACAAGTAGGTAGGGCCAACAGAAGTAGGCAGGGACAATAGAAGTAGACAGGTCCTCCAATACCATAGTACCGCCCCAGCAGAATGAAATACCACTGAAGCACAAAATACTGCCACCCTCTACATAGTATTCAACTGTATGACCGTCAGGAGGATAATAATACAGTTCAGTTCAAGAGGGCAACTGCGGCCGTTGAACATCAGATCATTATATACCTGGCCTGCAGCCATTAGGGGAGCTTGGATGGCCCCCTGGGCATCGGCCCACCAGGAAATTTCCATGTTGGGTCTATGGCCGTTTCGCACCTGGTATCGTACAAATCATACAGGATAAAATAGAGCTAAAAATATGAAAAAAAGATTAAAAATCTAGACATACCATATATACTCGAGTATAAGACGAGTTTTTTGGCACATATTTTTGTGCTCAAAAAGCCCCCTCGTCTTATACTCGAGTCTACTATCTTACTTTGTCTTTGCTCCGGTAATAGCAGGCAGTGCGGGGGGCGGCGCTCACTCACTGACGTCACGCGCCTGCGCCGCCTAGTGGGAGCAGGCGCGTGACGTCAGTGAGTGAGCGCCGCTCCCCGCACTGCCTGCTATTACCGGAGCAAAGACAAAGTAAGATATCCAAAGTTAAAGGTTACTGATAAATACTACTTTATAAATATACTGCTGTGAGCGTCGGGGAGGGGGATCTGTGGATGGCACTGTAGGGGGATCTGTGGATGGCAGTGCCATCCACAGATCCCCCTACAGTGCCATCCACAGATCCCCCCTCCCCTAAACAGTGCCATGATTGCACTGTTTAGGGGAGGGGGGATCTGTGGATGGCACTGTTTAGGGGGGATCTGTGGATGGCACTGTTTAGGGGGGAGATCTGTGGATGGCTCCCTGTATTTAATGCAGAGTGTGTGTGTATATAATGCACACACTCTGCATTAAATACAGGGAGTCAGAGTCAGACTCCCATCAATCTGAGTCACCTTCTTGCAGATGTGTGTATATAATGTAGAGTGTGTGCATTATATACACATACACTCTGCATTATAGCTGCATTTCCCACCCTAGTCTTATACTCGAGTCACAAATTTTTCCCAATTTTTTGGGGTACAATTAGGGGCCTCGGCTTATACTCGGGTCGGCTTATACTCGAGTATATACGGTACTTGTATTAAAAATCACACAAAGCAGCTAAAACAGAAATAAAGGGGGACACTTGGTGGACAAAGCATGCGTATAGGCAGGAGCAAATGCTAGCATTAGTTAGACAAATAGGGCACAAAGCACAGTATATAGAATGTATATAACCAACCACTTGGAACACACTATAAAACCACAACACACAAACCTTAGGAACAAAGAGAGTACTATGCACCCCAAAAAAGAAGATATTTTAGACACTTTGGGTGTCCAGCATCCATCTTCTTTTTTGCAGTGCACAATACTCTCTTTTTCCTTCAGGTTTGTGCTTCGTCCACCGAGTGTCCCCTTTCTTTTCTATCTGCCATTTTGTTTAGATATTTTAATACATTTATGTAAGCGCCAATACCAGTGGGTTAATGTCATAAAAGTACAGGTCCCACCTTTGGGACCTGCACCTATCTCTAGAACAGAGCCTCCAAAGTGAAGGAGAGTGTGTCGTGCATGTGCAAACAGCTCTCCACTCACTTTTATGGAAGTGTCCAAAAAGAGCTGAGTTAGTGTGCTCCACTATTTCCAGAACTCCCATAGAAATGAGTGGAGAGCACACCATAAAAGTGCGGACACCCCTATGGGAATTCCAGAAAGAGCCGAGCTATTTTCAGCACTGTCATAGAAGTGACTGGTGGGTGGCTGCACCTCCTACATCTGTACATGTTAAACTTTGCAGTGGGCAGTCAGCAAGCAGTCCGATTCTTGATATGAAGCCTCCATCACCCTCAAGCTGCTGGTTAACAGGTTTCTCCCTATTATTGTGCATAAGGAGAAACCTGTCAATCAGATTGGAGGCGAGAAGAGCCGAAATATTGTCCATGTGATTGGACTGCTTACGGGCTCAAGACTCCTTGCTGGCTGCCCACTGTGAATTTTAACATGTAGGTTCTTAGAAGTGGGTGCACATTATCATCATATTTGCACTTTAGATATTGTTCTACATATATGCCCGCATTAACTTTAAATATCTGGGCTATGTGCGCCAGATAGCCGCGTCAGCCTTTAGTGTATAGAGCTGTCTCAGTGGGAGTGGGAAGTGGGCTTCTCTGCCAATAATCTCGGAGAGGAAATTCCATAACCTGCCGTGCAGAAAAGGTCAAACTCATTTTTGCAAACATGAGTTCGTTGGTTTAACCGCGCATTACTGAACTCAGCTTCATTACTAGTAATTAATCCTCAAGGTTCTTGAATGTCAGTTCAGGGAGGCAATACCATAATGCAGGTAGGCTATGAAAAGTAATTGCCTTTTTTTTTTGCTGTCTATGACCTAATTAGAGAAAACATGAAGCGGGATTGGCTCTCAAAGTATTGATAGTAAAGTTCATATACTCTTAGCTACGGACATAGCAGAGCAGTAAAATACATCTTCGGCATGTGCTACATTTCCTAGGCAGAACCTCACTCCATTTTATTTTGTTAGCCTGCCTGATATATGAAGAATTCCAGATCGTACAGGGAAAATATCTTTTCCGGGGGAAGGAAGCAGGGTTTGTTCTATCTTGCTACAAAGATTACTACCTTTTGATGTAATGTTGTACAGATGAATTCATCATTTATATTCCAGCCTGCATTAAATGTTCTGCGTAATGTTATTGAAGTGTTTGCTGCAAGAAATCTAATTTCCTCTAAAACAATGGTGATTTACAGTAAATGGGATATACAGTATGGTCTTTACATCAGTGTTAAGTGATGAATCTAGGCCAAAGGACAACATTATGTTTTCTAGACTCACTAGCCACAGCTTCACCAAATTCTGTTAGTTACACGCACTTTGATTTACAGGGCCAGACATGATGACGTCATCATGTCTGACCCTGTCAATGAAAGTGGGGAGGGCATGGCAGTTGTAGAGAGAGCTGAGCCTCTGTCACGGCCTATGGTGTGTTTTGTGACACTATGGCTGATCCCCAGGACATGATTGCCACGCATGCCGTTGCCCGCGGCAACAGGTGAAGTGTGGGTTTATGTGTGTACTTCCCCTTTAAGTGGCCGTCTTTCCTTGCCTGGTGTTGGAAGGGTTAATTCCCTTCTGTGTGTGTGAACACTGGGTGTGTCTGTTGGGTGTGGCTACTTGGGCCTATAAAGCCTCATTGAATATCTCTAGTCTGAGGGGTACTTAAGCCATGGCTAGCTAGAGCAGCCTCCTGTGTAATTGCATCTGCCAGTGGGTCCACCCTTGTGGTCATAAGTTCTTGTATGGTGTTTAGAAGATGTTTGTTTGGTCTATTTGTTATTGCAGCATATGGTTTCCTGGGTTCCCGTGTGATGTCTGTTGTGTGCTGTGTCCTTTGTGTTTGTTGTGGACAGCAGCACTTGCACGTGGGTTCCAGGTTGTGTGTCTGTGGCAGGTAAGTGTGGTACTAGTCTCACTTACCTGTCATTGCCATATGTCTGTTCATGTTCCCCTTTCTATGTAGCTTGGCCAGTGAGACTCCTGTTCCTCCGTGTCTAGGAGAAACAGGTCGTCTTACCCTGCTCCTAGTCCAGGGCCACCCTGAGGGCTAGCAGGAATATCAGGTTCCGGAGTATGAGCCCTCCTACCTTCAGGGTTGGCTCATACGGATAGGAGACAGGGTCAGAATTAGGGATGTGTAGGAGGTGACCTGCTCCCTGATTCCTGTCCTGGCCTGGCATTGACCATCCATCTTCTGATACCGCACGGCTGAGGGTTTTCCCCATCCTCAGCCGTGACAGCCTCCAGATGTAACTGCAACGCCCCCATTCCTTCTAGAGGATCATTTGCATATATTAAAACATAATTTTTCTTAGCTAGGCAGGCACATACAGTACAGACCAAAAGTTTGGACACACCTTCTCATTCAAAGAGTTTTCTTTATTTTCATGACTATGAATGCCAAGAGTGTGCAAAGCAGTAATCAAAGCAAAAGGTGGCTACTTTGAAGAACCTAGAATATGACATATTTTCAGTTGTTTCACACTTTTTTGTTATGTATATAATTCCACATGTGTTAATTCATAGTTTTGATGCCTTCAGTGTGAATCTACAATTTTCATGGTCATGAAAATAAAGAAAACTCTTTGAATGAGAAGGTGTGTCCAAACTTTTGGTTTGTACTGTATGAACATGGGACAAACACAGATGCCAAGAGCACATGCAACAGGTCAGCCAGTTTCATAGCTACAAATCTGCTGACAGATATCCACTATTCATAACAAAGCCCTAGCTCCATACAGGGCAAAAAGTTATTGCCTCCAAATAGACTCTTTCAAGATGGTGGCGTTTAACACGAGACTTCATTAGGCTACTTTCACATTAACGTTCGGGGCTCCGCTTGTGAGTTCCGTTTAAAGGCTCTCACAAGCGGCCCCGAACGGATCCGTCCCGCCCTAATGCATTCTGAGTGGATGCGGATCCGCTCAGAATGCATCAGTCTGGCACCGTCTGTCCTCCGCTCCGCTCAGCAGGCGGATACCCGAACGCTGCTTGCAGCGTTCGGGTGTCCGGTGGCCGTGCGGAGGCAAACGGATCCGTCCAGAGTTACAATGGAAGTCAATGGGGGCGGATCGATTCGAAGGTGGCACAATATGGTACATTTTTCAAACGGATCCGCCCCTCATTGACTTTCAATGTAAAGTCTGGACGGATCCGTCTGAATACAAATTGTACTTAGACTTTTTTAGTAAAATATAATGCAAATAATATAAAATATAATACCAGATGGATCCGCTCCGAACGCAAGTGTGAAAGTAGCCTAATTCTGGCGCTTGCGTTGTTACAGTGAGTAGCAGCACATGCAATAATGTAGTACATTACGAATCTTCACTCGGATTCGTTAATGGCTGTGGCACACATCCATGACCCTGGATCGAATTCGTAATGTAAAACATTAATGTACGCGGCACTACTTTCAGTAACAGTGCATGCATGAGCCCACTGAAGTCTCACGTTAACTAGCGCCATCTTGAAAGAACCTCATCAGAGGCAATACATTTGATACATGTGCGGAGCTCGAAATTGGGAATTAATATGAGATATATAGGTGAACAAACAGGGTTTGTCCAAAGCAGGACAAACCGTTTTGCTCATCACTAGTTTACATACTAGTTTTAGTTTCTCCCCCCCCCCCCCCAATGAGGACCAGAAGCGGAAGAGAAAGGAATCTTAGATAACTACTTTAAAGGGAGTCTGTCAGCAGTTTTGACCATGCAGTACTGCTGAAAGCACTAAGTAGAAGCTAGAGTCATCAGATCAATCATACCTTTTGCAAAGCTTTAATTATCAGGAGTGCTGTGAATATGAACTCTCATTCTGCCAGGTTCTACTCCTGCAGATGACCAGGAGGCTGAGCTTTACTGAAGTGCTCTCTGCCCTCTCTGCTTCACAACCCCTCCCCTCTGATCTGAGTGACAGCTATAGCATGCAATCAGTAGACCCCTACAACCATCACTCAGAGCAGAGGAAAGGGGTTGTGAAGCAGCTCAATACAGAGAGCACTCCCCAGTGAAGTATTGCCTCCTGGGCACTTACAGAATCTGAACCTGGCAGAATAACAGTCCACATTCACACTACTCCTGGTAATGAAAGCTCTGCATATGGTAGACTTGTCCTGGTCTTCCCTGCCTAGTGCTGTCCATACAAAACTGCTGACAGACTCACTTTAATATTTTGATTAGAGATGAGAATTTCATATTTTGAAATTTGTTCACGCTTCATTTACTGGTAAAAGGTGAATTGTGTTATGGATTCCGTTACCACGGACAATAACGCGATTCTATGACATAATGCATAACGGAATGCCTTTAAAGGCATTCCGTTATTCATTCCGTCATAATAGAGGTGTATGGGCTGCAAAACGGATCCGACCCATTTCTATTATGCAGGGGATGTATTCTGTTCCGTCATAGAATTGTGATATGGTCCGTGGTAATAGAATCAATTCACAATTCACCTTTTACCAGTAAACGAAGCGAGAACGAATTTCATAACCTGAAATTCGCTCATCTCTAATTGTGATTAATGATCCAGAATCCTACCGCATACAAGTAATGTATGTTTCATAAGACATGTCTTAAAAAGCATCTTAGTCTTTGATAAATTTAGTGCAGGATCAACAGTTTTCAGAAGTGCAATTTTTCACCTATGACAATAATAAACCAGCCCTAGTCTATAGTAAAAAAGAAGTATGTTGGCTTACATTTCTTCATTTATCTGGAATGGGCTTTATTGAAAATCCTCATGTCAGATAATGTAGGGAATGAAGTTTGTTGTATCTCTTGTATTCATTCTTTAATGGCAGATTATGAGACTACTTAAACCTAGGATTCTGTTTTGTCAGCAACATTGGTTTCATCTAGGAAAAATGAGACACTAATTGATATTTATCACTGCTGGGCTTTGAATTAATTGGCCATTGTGAAGACTATTTTACTTATTACAGTAAATGAAATATCCAGAGCAGTGGAGAACTAAGCCTAATGCTTTCCATGTGTCATGGAACTATGATGGACATTTGTGGAGATGTAGAAGGGTAGGACTATTATACAAACACCAAGTGACATTACAGGATAATTTCATGGATGTCACAACAAAATATACAGAGAGTAAACTGAGGCAGATGTACTAATCCTAACCAAGTATCTGTGTAGTTAGTTTGGTTATGGTACTGTATCTGTGTATTTAGTTTGGTTCTGGTACTGTATCTGTGTATTTAGTTTTGTTCTGGTACTGTATCTGTGTAATTAGTTTGGTTATGGTACTGTATCTTTGTAGTTATTTTGGTTATGGTACTGTATCTGTGTAATTAGTTTGGTTATGGTACTGTATCTGTGTAGTTAGTTTGGTTATAGTACTGTATCTGTGTAATTAGTTTGGTTATAGTACTGTATCTTTGTAGTTAGTTTGGTTATGGTACTGTATCTGTGTAATTAGTTTGGTTATAGTACTGTATCTGTGTAATTAGTTTGGTTATGGTACTGTATCTGTGTATTTAGTTTGGTTATGGTACTGTATCTTTGTAGTTAGTTTGGTTATAGTACTGTATCTTTGTAGTTAGTTTGGTTATGGTACTGTATCTGTGTATTTAGTTTGGTTATGGTACTGTATCTTTGTAGTTAGTTTGGTTATAGTACTGTATCTTTGTAGTTAGTTTGGTTATGGTACTGTATCTGTGTAATTAGTTTGGTTATGGTACTGTATCTGTGTAATTAGTTTGGTTATAGTACTGTATCTTTGTAGTTAGTTTGGTTATGGTACTGTATCCATGTAATTAGTTTGGTTATGGTACTGTATCTTTGCTGTAAATGTGGTTCTGTTTTCATATTTATGCAGTACGTTTTGTTCAGTTACCCAATCAATACAGTAAGCTTGGTTCTGGTAAAGTATTGATGTGTAAGCTTGATGCGGGTACTGTATCTATGCTGTAAGCTTAGATATGTTATCGTATCTTGCAGTATAGTGCAGTAAACGTGGTTCTCTTATTGCAGCTATGCAGTAAGCTTGGTTCCATTATTACATCTACACAATAAGCTTGGTTCCATTATTACATCTATGCAGTAAGCTTGGTTCCATTATTACATTACACAATAAGCTTGGTTCCATTATTACATCTATGCAGTAAGCTTGGTTCCATTATTACATGTACACAATAAGCTTGGTTCCATTATTACATCTATGCAGTACGCTTGGTTCCATTTGTACATGTACACAATAGGCTTGGTTCCATTATTACATGTACACAATAAGCTTGGTTCCATTATTACATGTACACAATAAGCTTGGTTCCATTATTACATGTACACAATAAGCTTGGTTCCATTATTACATGTACATAATAAGCTTGGTTCCATTATTACATGTACACAATAAGCTTGGTTCCATTATTACATGTACACAATAAGCTTGGTTCCATTATTACATCTATGCAGTAAGCTTGGTTCCATTATTACATGTACACAATAAGCTTGGTTCCATTATTACATATATGCAGTAAGCTTGGTTCCATTATTACATCTATGCAGTAAGCTTGGTACCATTATTACATCTATGCAGTAAGCTTGGTTCTATTATTACGGTACATTTATGCAGTGAGCTTGGTTCCATTATTATATCTATACAGTGAACTTGGTTATTCTTATAATATGTGTGATCATTTTAAAACTTTTGATTCCTGGGGGACCCTCCCACCCACACTTTTTATACAGTCAGGGCCCATGGTTGCTTTAATCTGCCCAAATGTATCCTGCTTTATGCTTTATTCCTGTACTACATCTGTATCTATATGTCTGTTGCCAATTCTGGACTGCATGGTCATGTTTGTGTTTCTATTTCCTATATGCCCTTCCTGGTATGTTATACCAAACAGTATTCATTTAACAGAGGGGTGGTCTGGTTGGTTCCATCCCATCTGCCTTTGTGCTGAAGTTTAGTGCTTTTACCCTATGGTAATTTTAATTTAATCCAAGCCATTGACATTTCTCACCTTGGTTACCATAATTTGCAAGCAACTGTGATTCTATTAAACATCTATACAATGATTATTGCAGCCAGCTTGTTACATTCTCTGCTCTTGTCTGTTGTCTGCTTGCTGTGCTACGCTGTTTCCGTAGCTTTAATGCTCCACAATGGGAGTTACTGAAACAGCAAGTGCCGGAGCTCTCTGCTGTTCCCCGGCCAGAAGGTGATGGACTATGCCTCATCCCGCCTTAGTAATGGCGAGATGAGACAACCCCTTTAAAGTAAAAAAAAATGGCAAATTTGTCTACAAAGTTTTCTATAAATCTACATTTTTAATATCCCATCTACTTCAACCAGTTCACTTGTACTCTTCATTTGGTCAAAGACCTACCGCTGTCTTCCTTCCTTATTTCATCCTCACTCCTGCTAGCCTATAGAATAAGTTAGTGAAATAGGGGTAGAATAATTGCTTATTGAGAAAAACCCTCTAAAATATAACCTTTAATAGAATATATTAAAATTATTGGTAAGAAAAATGACCCCCGCATAAGCAAAATAAATCAAACAAGATATACATGCCCACAAGAAAAAGTGTGGCTACATTAACTACAGTAGTTCAGATATGATACTATGCAAAAATGACAGTGGACTACGTGGGTTAACTTACTCACGGTTCCAGTAGTTTTTCAGAAGAGGTGCCCACAGGGTTTACCATCGTAAGGTGTGATGTCGGGAGCTGGACTGTCCCTGGTTGTCCCTTTTGGCTATCCCTGCCTAAAAGCGGAGCACCTGCCCCGAAAGCGATGACCCCATTTATCAGTGGCTAAACCCTAAAACAATTCCCTGGAAGGCCCTCATATACTTTCCAAGAAGCTTGTTATTGTATGGTTCATCAAGGGACAGAAAACAGCAACAGATACATGAAGATAATGACAACTAAGATAATGTGAGCACAAAAATATATAAAAAAGTGCCACTATTTATACCTGAAGTGGTCAATAACGTTTGAAAATGGTGCTCCCGCTAATTGTGATGTAATTTCTGGTAGCTCTATCTTGTTTCCGGTTGAATGGAACGCAAATTGCATTCCAAAGATAGATAAGGGGTTATAAATAATATTAATAAATAATAAATTTGGTTATAATAAAGCCCGGAAAATATAATAGAATGGAGCGAGGAAAAAATCTTACCAAAGTTACCAGAATTAGATAAACTAAAGGATGCAGGTATTCTGGTTGTTGGAGTGCACGTATGCGGTCCAACGTAGGTACATCGGAAGTGGAACTAGATGTGCAAAGCCGGGTTTACGATAACTTCCGGCCGGTGGAATGCACATCCTATGGACTTTAGAGAGGGCATAGAAAGTTGGGATTTGAGGGAGTTTAGGTAACATGAATCTCATCTCATCACTAGAAATCACTTTATTGTCAAGTGCTCTAATGAGAATAGATTCTAACGCATTAGAGAATTCTTCTGTGGGATTTTTAGACAAAATACAATAACATGTTTTATCATTAAGGAGGTTATGACACATATTCTGATAAGTGAGATGGTCTATTATTACAACATTTACCCCTTTATTAGAAGGTTTATATACGATGGAGGGATCGGTGCATCGAAGCAATTTGCGTTCCATTCAACCGGAAACAAGATTGAGCTAACGGAAATTACATCACAATTAGCGGGAGCACCATTTTCAAACGTTATTGACCACTTCAGGTATAAATATCGGCACTTTTTTATATAATTTTGTGCCCACATTATCTTAGTCGCCATTATCTTCATGTATCTGTTGCTGTCATCTTCAATGGCGAAACGTGTCGGGACTTACAATAACAAGCCTGCAAAATGGCTAGGGCAGCGCTAAAGCCCGCCCATCAGAGCCGGTGACATCACCGGGCTTCCTGGCAGCCCCATGGAGATCCCCGGTACGTCACCAGAACTCCTAAAAATGCCTTTGCCCTGCGCGATTTAGCGCAGGGCAAAGGAGAGCATCGGAGCATGAACTGCTCTGATGCTCAAGTCAGGGGGGCTGCCTGGTTGAAATTGGTGATAAGAAAAAGAGCCCTTGCACAGCGCAGGACAAGGGAGCGCATCGGAGCATGATATGCTCCGATGCTAGCCTCAGGGATGCTGCCGGGGTGAAAATAAGGGTATGTCCGGGTTCAGATCTGAACCCGGACAACCCATTTAACATTCACGCTGTTGCCTTCAAAACAAATTTCTTGAAGGAGCCTTATGTCAAATCTAGGAGCCTTATGTCAAATCTATTTCACCTACTGGGATTTTATATTTTATCTGCTGGACTGAGGAGATGTGTAAGACTAATGAAGATTATACGCATGTTCTAAGTACCTGTAAAGAACAATAGATCAGAAATGCAATTATTTATAATGCAGGGTAGTCAATTTTAGGTTTAATGTAGATATTCCACTGAAGAAAAAGTCTGATTTAAGAACAGAAAACTTTGAGCTTGTTTAACTGTGAAAATGGGCTGTGGTGAAACGCTGGCTATGTCTCTATGGGCTACTTTTAACACAAGTCCTTTGCAGAAAAATACTCTGGAAAAGAAAAAGGCAATCTACAAATCATGTTGCTTGCAGTCTGTCATTACAGCATTTACCCATGCTGCCAGAATGTTTGCTTTGGCAGTCTTTGTATGAGGAATATATGAAAATTATTCAAATTCTTATATGATATTTCTTCATATTAATTCTATCTGTAACAAGTAAGGCCAAGTTAGATTATAATTTAAAGATTATTATGTTATTATTTCCATTTTTTTATTTCCTTGTGTCTCTGCTGTTTAACTGTGAGTTAAAAAGTTGAGCCATAGTAAGTTAGTTTTAAATAGGGAAGCTATTGGGATCATTTTCGGCAGAGGATTCACCTAATTTATGACAAAGCACAAGCCTCAAAAAAAAATTGGCGTATCCTCCACCAGTATGTGCACCTACATTTACTGGAGTAGACTTCAGTCGTCATTTACGCCACGAAACTGGTGTAAATCTTACTGAGGGTTTCATAAAAACACCACATTCACCTAAATTTAGACACGTGGGTGTTTAAAAAGTCTCAAAATGGGGTAGGGTGTTGGAGTTATAGTCAATTGTCAGTCATTCTTCTTCTGTACGTGGCAGGCACAGTGATCAGTTTGCTACTGTATGCAGTTTCTCTATGGTGCACTAATTTCCTTGAAACTAGCTTTTCAAGCAGTCTGTAACAGCGGCTGTGGGACACCACTGTTCCTCCGCTTACCGCTGCGGTCCTGGGCTCTGTCGGGGTTCTGCTATTGCTTCTGAGGATTCCGCTCCACAGCTTCCACTCAGCCCTGGTCACAGCCTGTGTTCGACTGGTTTTATGTTTCACTGCTCTAAGGGCGGAGCGCATCACTCCCTGGGCTGTGTGGGTTAGGTCAGGTGACCTCGCTGACCAATCCTGGCTCTCCTGGAGGTACTAAAGTGGCTCAGCCCTCTTTCCAGAGGCCTCAGTGACAAGGTCCTTGAATTTGTTAGTTCCTGATACTCACGTGTGCTCCTGACCTGACGTTCATGGACTCTGCTTATCGTCTGATGCCTGCTTGCTTGCTTTATCTCTCCTGTTGCCGACCCGGATTGCCTGACCTGTTCCTGTGCCACCTGCCCTGACCTTTTGCCTGTCTGACTACGCCTCTGCCTTCGAACCTGCACTGTTGCTCCTGGTAATAACCTCGCCTGTCTGACCACGCTTGTACTTCTGTTACCTACCCAGGTATCTCCTGGTCTGCCTCGGGGATTGGACTGGAGTAGCCCCTGGCAACTACCCTAACGGCTCAAGTCTATCCTCACCTTCTAGGGCTCTAGTGAAAACCATGTAGTTGTTTAGACATGCCCCTCCAGAGTATAGCCAGTCAGTGGCACAGTGTGTTCACACACGCTGATTCGTAACACAGTCTACTAATATACAAAAGGTTTACCAAAATCGTAGCTGGCTTAAAGACACACTCACTCATAAAATTTATTCTCTGGCTCGTTAGAAAGGTACATAATGTAAATTGTAGTGATGTTTTTTTATAGATATTAGACATGAGCGAATTTTGATTCGTTCGGTTCACCAAATTTTCCAAAAAGATTTGATTCGATCCAAATTTGTGGCAAATCACGTAAAAAAACCCCTGCTATTTCCTGGCTGCAGAGAACCTGTATAATAGTGTAGAACACTATGCCTTGCAGTAACACGCTTAGGGAGTCTCCTGTGGTAGTGAAACACAGATGACAGGCGTCGCTCTTAGAATCACTGCACACTTCACTTATTCGGGCAGTTACGGGGCCAAAACTGACCAACTAACTCAAGTGTGAACTCAGCCTAACAGGTCGATGTTAGCGTCAAGAAGAAGCACACTCCTTCGCAATCTGTTCTATTAACCGCTTATATAGGTAGAGCTCCCCTGACAGAG
Organism: Bufo gargarizans; assembly: GCF_014858855.1. NCBI lineage: Eukaryota > Metazoa > Chordata > Amphibia > Anura > Bufonidae > Bufo > Bufo gargarizans. Next base: position 209,010,628 of record NC_058082.1, on the reverse strand, counting down.
TGGAGAGGGTGTCAGCAGTAAGTTTGTGTTGACATCACTGATTATTTTGCTCTTCCTCTGATCCTTCAGAACAATAACCCCCAAAAAAGATCCTGTCTGTTGAGCATCCACATTCTCTCGGTCAGCATTTGGTCAGTAATCCATCAGTATTGCTAAGCCAAGAAAAAACAGGTATGGATCCAAAACAGAGATGACACGTGAATGGAATATTTGCATGTCTTCTGTGTTTTGTACCCACTCTTGCTTTTGGCTACCAAATCATAAGCCAATTCTGATGTGACTATGTCATACAGGCCTTACAACTGTTACATAGACAGGATCCGTTGTGCGTCTCCTTTTTCCTTCCTTTGAACAGATCTGAAGAAGGGTCAAATAAATATGTCAACCAGGCCAAAAAAGCTAAATAGTGGCCCAGTCATGAAGTGAGGAGGGTGGGAACAGCAGGAGTCCAAAGAGTGGCCCAATGACATAGTGTTGAGGTGGCAGCAGCATGAGGAGACCACAGAGTGGCCCAGTGACAGAGTGGGGACGTGGCAGCAGCATGAGGAGACCACAGAGTGACCCAGTGACATAGTGGTGAGGTGGCAGCAGCATGAGGAGACCACAGAGTGGCCCAGTGACAGAGTGGGGAGGTGGCAGCAGCATGAGGAGACCACAGAGTGACCCAGTGACATAGTGGTGAGGTGACATCAGCATGAGGAGACCACAGAGTAGCCCAGTGACAGAGTGGGGAGGTGGCAGCAGCATGAGGAGACCACAGAGTGACCCAGTGACATAGTGGTGAGGTGGAAGCAGAATGAGCACACCACAGAGTGGCCCAGTGACAGATTGGGGAGGTGGCAGCAGCATGAGGAGACCAAAGAGTGACCCAGTGACAGAGTGGTGAGGTGGAAGCAGAATGAGCACACCACAGAGTGGCCCAGTGACAGAGTGGGGAGGTGGGGAGCAATACCAGTACCAGCTGAAGATGGTGGCTGGCAGTAGGAGCACCTGGCATCATGTGTGGCATCAGGCAGGTGGCAGCATCAGAATAATAGCTGAAGAAGGTAGCCAGAAAAAAACAGGCCTTATTTGTCAAAGTGTAGGTGTGGCACTATGGATGATCTAGACTGATGCATCAGGCACTGGTGTTTGAAAATCCTGACTGATCCACGCCTGATTCATCTTCACAAAAGTCAGTTTCTCCACATTTTTGGCAGGAAAGCTTGTACAGGGCAAACTCGGCCAGTTGTGGCCACAAATTGAGATTGGCTGCCCAGTAATCCAGGGGATCTTCGATGTAGGGTGGCAGGGTACACTCCAAGTATGCCACAACCTTCTGGTTCAGGTTCTGCTCTATGTCTTCCTGCTGCTGCTGGTAAGTAGTTTCTTCAGTATCCGGGTGAAGAAAACTGCTCATCAGCGACTCTAGACTTAAGTTGCTGCTGATGGAGCTGGTACTGCTCCTGAGCCCCCACCCCCACAAGCAATGGCAGTGGAACGTGACCGCAGAGGCACCCCCAGGCAGACCTGCGTGAGGATGGGTGATGGCGCACATAGGCAACGGCCAACTGACTACATAGGATGTCTCGATAGTAGTTCAATTTGTCCTCCCTCTCAGCGGGTGTAAAAAAGGCCCCCATTTTGACTGGTAGTGAGGGTCTAACATCGTGGAGACCCAGTAGTCATCCCTCTGGCGAATGGTGACTATTCGGCTGTCTCTACGCAAACAAGTGAGCGTTCATATGGCCATTTGCATAAGTGACTCGGAAAGACTCCCTGCCTCCATCTCCACTGCATGCTGCCACGTTGTGTCTGGGTCCTCTGCCTCCTCTTCCTCATCGCCCTGTAGCTCCTCTGGCTGCTTCTGCTCCTCCTCCTCCTCTCCTGTCACCTGTGTAAAAAAAACACCCATTTCTCTACACATTGCTTGTGCTTGAATGTTCTCCTCCTCCTTTAGTTTAGCCCCCACAGGGCTCATGTGGCCATGAGATGTCGTCACCACGTCTCCTGTCCCCTGGCCAGCCAGATTTAGCAGCATCTGTTCTAGGACATGAATCAGTGGAATAATGTTGTTCATCCCATAGTCCTGGCTCCTGACAAATAAAGTGGTGTCTTTAAAGGTACGAGCAAACGGCAGGTGTCGTGCATGAGCTGCCACTGGCTAACATCGAAGTTACATAGGGGAGTACCTCTGTCCGCCTGTATCATCAAGAAATCGTTTATGGCCTTTCTCTGTTCATATAATCGGTCCAACATATGGAGGGTGGAATTCCAACGGGTGGAAACTTCACATATCAGCCTATGTTTGGGGATGCCGTTCTGCCACTGCAGCTCAAGGAGGGTGTGCTTTGCGGTGTACGGGTGGCTAAAGTGTATGCAAAGTTTCCGAGCCATTTTCAGGATGTCTTGCAGATGGCCAACCTTCTGTTCTACATATGTGTGCAGGGCTGGTACAGCCTTTTTGACAAACAAATGACAGCTTGGAACTCTCCATCTCGGCTCGGCACAAGCCATGAGTTCTCTAAAAGGTGCAGAGTCCACCACTTCGAAAGGGAGGGACTGCAGCACCAGCAACTTGGCCAGGAGCACGTTCAGCTTCTGCCCCGTTGGATGAGTGCACGCATACTGTTGTCTCTTGGCAATCGCTTCAGTGCTTGATTGCAGACGGAATGACTGATAAGGAGAAGCAGGAGCATCAGGACCAGCAGATGATGGGAAGGACAGATAGATCCCTTTGGCTGAGGTGGTGGAGCCTTGACTGCATGCCACTGGGTGATGCAGCGGTTGCTGTGGCAGGCTGGACCACCACATCGGAGTCACGGTTCTATGAGGCCACTTTATGCTGACACTGCATGTGTTGGCGCAGGGTGGTGGTGCCAACATTGGCCCCCTGCCCACGCTTCACCTTCTGCCCATCAAATTCGGCAAATGGCCATGTTCATCTCCTCTGGCGGCCTAACAAAAAAATTGCCACATTGCCCCAACACTCCATACTGACTGCCTGCTACCACTGCCTCCGTGAACCCCTGCACCGCTTCTTCCCTGGCAGGTAGTCTCCTGCGAAGTGGGCGGTCTTTCCTGGGCACATTTGGCTCCCGACCTCCCACTGCTGACTCCCGGCCAAGCTACCACCTTGCTGGATCAGCCGCTGCCTCACGCGCAAGCTGCCACCCTCTTCTCCTGATGATGATGAAGCCCCTTCTTCACCCGTCCCCCAAGTGCGATCAGCTTCATCATTATCCACTACTGTCTGCATGTCACTGATGACCCCCTTAATGGTCTCAGGACCAGGAGCCTGACCGCTCACAACATCAGCTCCCACGCAACTCTCATTATCATTACTTGCCCGCCTACCAGAGGATCTCTCCTCTAGATCTTGGCTGGGCAGTAGCTGCTGACTGTCCTCTAGTCCTCGCTGAAAAGTGGAGCAGAGCCTACGGCATATAATACTTCTCTAGCAGAGGGAACAGAAAAGGACAAGGGCAGGATGAGGACTGGTGAGGGCACAGGGCCTGCTCCTGGGCCATGCCAACTAAGCATTGTGTCTGAAGAACCCACCGAATCTTAGCCGGGGGTGTCTGATGTCACTTGCAACGAAGTAGAAGACTGAGTCAACCATTCAAGAAACGCTGGGTTGCTGGTCAAGACACGACCGCTAGATGACACCAGGAGCTCAGGCCTCTCGCTGTGGCTCCTGCTGCAACCCCCGCCCCTTCTTCTGCTGCCTGCGACAGAAACATTTTGGCTTACTGCCCGTTCCCTTTGAAGGGCAAATATTACATACTTTTTTTTTTTACACTTATACACCCCCAAAAAAGCTGTAGAACAATGTAACTGCACCGCAGAACGGCAAATAAGACGTACTTTTTTTTTTACACTTATACTTCCCAAAAAAGGCTGTAGAACAATTTAACTGTCACGATCCCTCCTGTGACAGAGGTTATAAGATCTGAGAGACTGGCTGCACGTGAGGTTATCTGTCAGCCTCTCGGTTTTCACTTGTTGCAGTGTTGTTGTTGGTAATGACCACATCTCTTGTCTCAGGTGTAGCTTGTGGTCATTACTGCTCCTCTATTTAGTCTGGACTCACACTTCTCACCATGTGGTTGATTTTTATCTGCCTGGAGTTGGAAATGCTGGTGTGTGGTTCTCATCTGAGTTCCTGCTCATCCATTTTCTATTGAAAATAAGTGTACTTCTATTTTGTTGTTCGTTGTTTACTAGGCCTCAGGGAGACGCTGGTTTATTCATCTGGGAAGAAACCAGTAGTCTCAGACCCTGTCACTACTCCTAGGGTTATTCAGGGTTACTAGGGCCTAGGTTTACGGTTTATGAATATTCCCACCTTCAGGGTCTATTCATACGGACAAAAGCTGTAGAACAATGTAACTGCACCGCGGAACGGCAAATAAGACGTCCTTTTTTTACACTAATACACCCCCAAAGAAACTGTAGAACAATTTAAATGCACCACAGAACGGTTAATATCACGTATGTATTTTTTCTATAAATACACCCTGCAACACAACACTTGCACCCCAATAACAAACAAGGTTTGCTAGAATTACAGAGGTATTATCTAGTGCAAACCTAAAAGCAGCAGTATAATAGCAATTTGGACCCCCAATAAGTACAGCAAGGTGTAATAGAATCGCTACTATTACCCAGACAGTACACTCTCCTATTGCACCCTGATCGAATTCCACTTCATCAACTTTGATTCACTCATCTCTAAGGTCCCTTTCACACGAGCGAGTTTTCCACGCGGGTGCAATGCGTGACGTGAACGCATAGCACCCGCACTGAATCCTGACCCATTCATTTCAATGGGTCTGTGTACATGAGCGTTGTTTATCACGCATCAGTTCTGCGTTGCGTGAAAATCGCAGCATGTTCTATATTCTACGTTTTTAACGCAGCCCTGGCCCCATAGAAGTGAATGGGGCTGTGTGAAAAACGCATTGCATCCGCAAGCAAGTGCGGGTGCGATGCGTTTTTCACTGATGGTTGCTAAGAGATGTTGTTTGTAAACATTCAGTTTTTTATCACACGCGTGAAAAACGCATCAAAACGCATTGCACCCGCGCTGAAAAAACTGAACAACTGAATGCAATCGCAGACATAACTGACTGAACTTGCTTGCAAAATAGTGCGAGTTTCACTGAACGCACCCTGAATGCATCCGGACCTAATCCGTCACGCTCGTGTGAAAGAGGCCTAATAGATACAATCTTCATAGAAAGATAGGTAATGAAAACACATTGTACATATAGCCTTAAAGGGGCTGTCTCATGAAGGGAGCCACTGCTCATATGCTCTTTAAGGTGTTCCTACACAGAACATCTGCTTCGACAGACTTGATCTGTCTATGTACATGTATTTGAATGTTTGTAATTAGGGAGATGATCAGATTTTTCAAAAGTTTCGATTCGGCTGATTCGCCAAATTTTACAAAAACATTAGCTTCGTGACAAATTACTTAGTCAGTAAGTAGTGGGTGCAATGACAGGGAGCCCCCCCGCCAGATGCCGCGTTCATACATGATCGCTGCATGTGTAAAAACAGTGTAAAATTAACATAAGAATTTTTTTTAATCAAACTTACCGCGTCCATTTGCTTGCAACAAGTCGGCCGCCGCCATCTTGCTTGAAGATCTGGCGCGAAATTTCACGCGAGATTACGTCATCACACAGGCTGACGTGGTGACATCATACGTTACCACGCAAGGGATTTTGGGCGAGATCTTCAATCAAGATGTCGGCTGGCGTCCCATCATGAGCAAAGTGAGGAGGTAAGAATGAATTTTTTTGTTTTTTATACTATTTCAGGTTAAATCGATTCGCTTACACGAAGCATGAGAAAATTCAGCTTCGAGGCGAATCAAATTTATTCTGAAATTCGGATCAAATTCCACTTTGTGGGATTTGATTCGCTCATCTCTAGTTGTAATGTAAATTCTACATTTTCCCTCCATTGTTTGCTGCAGGAAAATTGTCTAGTCACACAAGTCTTCCCTGATTAGAACTACACTATGTCTGAAATCTTAAAGGAGTTGTCTCTAATGAAAATACAGCCTCTTTTGAGGTCCCTGCATTCACAGTGCTGCTGGTTGTCACCAACAAGCTTTCCTAATGAAATAGCTGAGCTCCTATACTGCAGGTGAAGTGAATTTTTTTACAATGGCTGGGGTAAAGAACACACTTCCCATGATACAAATGATAAGAGATCTGAAGGGAGCCCGCTGCAGGATGCAGAATTGTGAATGCAGCTCTGGACTATGGTACAGTCTGTAATTTCTGCCTAAGATAAATTATGCAATGCATTTACAGAATTACTTTTTATGTAGAGCAATTCTATATGTACAGTGTTGAACAGGGTTCAAAGATCAACATTCACTTTAAGACGAGGATTTTGTTTAGCTTCATCATTTTGTATAAGTGATCCCTCAAGATACACTGGCCTTAGGATGCATCATTTTTAACTTATAATGGTTTTACCTGGACCATCGTAAGCTGAAAGTAGACTCAACTTACAGTGCCTCAGACTAAGATCCAACCAATCGACATGGCCATTTCTCTGGTAAAACACCTGTATCTGTTGTCTGGTAGCCCTGTACTGCCCTCTGTCTGTGCCAGGATGAGATGCCCCCTTGCATGTCAGGTGAGGGTGGCTCTATTCTATATTTCTAGTACGCTGTGTGCTATACAGGATCCTGAGGAATCTTCTGTCCTCATCATAGGAAGTGATTTACAGTTTTCCTGACAGTTATAGGTAAGGTCTTTCTTTATCTTCTTATTTTTATTAAATCTTCAGCTTTTCTTATCTTAGGATGATACTTTGGGCAACTAATTACCAGATTTCCGTGTAGTTATGGACTCAAGTTATAATGGTTTCAACATACAGTACAATGGTCATGCCTGAACCAATTAATATTGTAACTTGATGGACCACTGTATAGCTGTAGTTAAATAGTATCATATCAAAACACCTTTCAAGTCACTTGGCAAATCTGAACGGGTCATGGAAATGAAAGAGGATTTATATTTAGAGAGTTTAATGACATGCTAGGCTACTTTCACACTCGCGTTTTTTGTGGATTCATCATGGATCTGCAAAAACGTTTCCGTTACAATAATACAACCGCATGCATCTGTCATGAACGGATCCGGTTGTATTATGTCTTATATAGCCATGACGGATCCGTCATGAACACCATTGAAAGTCAATGGGGGACGGATCCGTTTTCTATTGTGTCAGAGAAAACGGATACGTCCCCATTGACTTACATTGTGTGTCATGATGAATCCGTGTTGCTCCGCACCACATCGCAGACAGAAAAACGCTGCTTGCAGCGTTATTCTCTCCATGATGGGGACACAGCCAAACGGAACGGAATGCATTTTAGTGCATTCAGTTTCGTTCAGTTCAGTTTTGTCCCCATTGACAATGAATGGGGACAAAACAGAAGCCTTTTTCCCCACTATTGAGATCCTTTGACGGATCTCAATAGCGGAAAGTGAAAACGCTAATGTGAAAGTAGCCTTAATCAGTGCTAGCTAACTGAAACAGAAAAAGGCCACATAATGATGAAAAATGTCTGTGTACCAGATTAACAAGAAGTGTTCACCTTAAGGAGCTGTCCTTGATTAGGCAGAACTTTAATGTAGGCTTCAAACAACAGATGGAGAGGAGAGGCGGCTGTCACCCCCCCTCTTGACCAATTCGAAACTGCTAGAATGGGTTTACAAGTGACAGTGCCTAAATGAAGGTTTAAAAGCACATGTCCAAGATGCGCTGCTTCAATTACAAATGGTGGACCAGCTGAGAATCATACATGTTTCGACGTCAGACTCTCAGTTTGTTGGGTTCCCCTGAGATAAGGTGAATAAACTAGAGCCAAATATCCTGCAACATAGCTCCCACTATATACGTTACAGAGAAACTAGCACTTTCTTGATTTATTTTGACCACTTTATTTTGACCACTTATTTCTAACTTTTTTTTTTTTGTAGTTTGAACACATGGTTTGCCAGTCCAGATTCTTCTCTAGTGCACTCTAGGTCAGTATATACAAAGAAATAATACAATATATTATTGTGTCTTGAAAGTCTGAGAGATTCACCTTTCTATGCCAAGGTTTATGCCTTATTTGTCTTTAAAAGGGATTTTACAGTATTTGAAAAAGAAGAATGGCGACATATGCATTTTAATAAGTTTGGCAGTAGAATGGGAATGGAGTTAAAAACTATGTTTGTTCTGTTTAATTCATGCTATTGTTTATCTATATTTAAATTTTTATTGGAGTTCCGAAAAGAGCCGACTGAGCTCCCATAGGAGAGAATGGAGAGTGCAACGGCAGCCACTTCTGTATTCAACTCTATGGAAGTTCAGGAAATAGTCAACCTGGTGCTCAGCTATTTTCAGCATTTCCATAGAAGTGATTGAAGGTTGGGTGCACTTGCGCGGTGCGCCCTTGTTCACTTTGGTAGTCCCATTCTAGACATAGGTGTGGGTCCCAGAGGTGGGACCTGCACCTATTGTGCATTGGTGGCCTATCCTAGCAATATACCACCAAAGTGTGAGATAGGCCAACCTCTTTAAGATGAAGATACACAATCCATTAGAAGAGCAGAATTTTTAATATGCTTGGGTTCACAGAGCTTAAAGGGATTTTCCGTTAATAATACATTTTTTTTTTTCTTTATTCTGGCTGGGTCACCTGCACCATTGCAGCCAATGATTGACTCCACTGATGACATGTTACTTGGGAACATATCACTGCTGAAGCCAGTCATTGGCTACCACGGCGCATGTCACAATGTCCATATCCTGTTGTAAGAAAACAAGCCGTTGCAGCCATCTTGCAGGATCAGAGCGACAGTAAACAGTGAATTAGTAATAGTGTTACGTCTAATATGTTACCTTCACTGCAGATGTAGGTTTATTCTTGTACATTATTTCTGAAAGCTCTAATAATAGACAGAGGGATGCATGCAGCTGAGCATTTTTATAGCTTTTATTTCTTGGGGCCCTTGGTTTGAACTTTTGGTGTGATCACAGTGTTGCTGTGAGGTGTGTTATCCCCTGTCAGCATGTACTATGTTGCCTGCTGTCTGGACCATCCGTGTCTGCCGGCTCTATTGCTAGTGAGACAGTTTCCCAGTTATGTGGATTTCAGTTTAATTGGAGCAGCTGCAACGAGGACGCTCAAGCTGTTCATGTATTGACAGACAGAGCGTAGCACGTGCAAATGTGTTATTAATATATTTATTGTGCTACTCCACTCCCTGCAACTATAAAATACTTTACAAGCATACCGGTAGTTCTACATACTCAAACAAGACGTATGGGAGAGGAACACTTGGAAAACATGTCCTCTGTAGTAAGCGCTCATTTTTTAGGAAGTATGCTGTCCTAATTACCATGGTTCATTAGGCCCAATGCTACACTCTGAGAAAGTGTCTTTAGGGTCAGCTATTACAGTCCATGATTTGACTACAACATAACTTTTTGCGGGGATACCTTCCCCAAGATAATGGGATCCCTCTCTTTAAAAGTGAATTCACAAGATACACTGCAGGCCACTGAGGAAGAAGCTTTTATGCTTTGAAATGCGTCTGGTCACCTGCGGTTATAAATTATTAACATATACTCAGCAGTATCTAAATATGATATATGAATGCCGCCCCGGACATTTTCACATCCATTTAGAAGAAGCGCAATCCATTAGTTCCCGGCCACGTGGGATGCCACTGTGTAAGCCGGTGACTAGACATCGAGATTTTTTGTTCTATACCCATTTTCATATGTATCTATCGCAGGCATGCTCAACCTGCGGCCCTCCAGCTGTTGTAAAACTACAACTCCCACAATGCCCTGCTGTAGGCTGATACCTGTAGGCTGTTCAGGCATGCTGGGAGTTGTAATTTTGCAACAGCTGGAGGGCCGCTGGTTGAGCATGCCTGATCTATCGGGACTGTAACATAGATATCTCCATATACATCTGTTGGGACTATGATACAGATATCAGGATTGCGGGGGAGCAGGTCGGCATCTGCAATAACTCCGCTGACTTCAGACTTCAGATATTCTGACCCCAGCACTCAAGACTGGTAACGTACAACATGCAAATATATTATACTCTCCACAAAAGCTTCTCAATACGTCTGTTGTAAGCCATTGGATTTTATAGAATTGTAGAAGCACAGAGATCCATATACTTATCATATACTTACCAGCATTGATTATACATATATATTTATCTTGACTATTTATCTTGATTTTATATATATATATATATATATATATATAAATTGCTAACCATTATAGTAATTTTTAGCTCTTGTGATTATTAAAAACAAATTCTCACGTTTTAGTTTGATCAACCAATCTTGTATATTTTATTGTATATTTAGTAAATTTATTTTTATTGATTGATTATGTTGCCCCATACAGTTCCAGATACAAGAGTGCCCTCCAATCATAGTAATCTTTTAATTTTTATTTCTAGAACGTAGGTGTAAGTTGTGGGGTAGAGCACCAACCATAATCACTTCAGCTGGTGCAGCCACTGATTTCCCATGAAAAATATTTTATCATAGTTTTTTGTTTTCAGAGAAACAAAAGTCTCAGCACTCGCTGTTCTTCTTTTGATTTGCTTTTATTCAGTCCATTTAAGATTGGGCCTAAATGCATTCCTATATTGTAATGATGTGATGGATAAAAGCAAATAGAAAGAGCAAATGCTGAAATTTTGGTTTCTCTGATGACCGGATCTTCTCCCTTCCATGAGCACTGCTGCTAACTGAATGCCGACTTACAATACATTCGTTTTTGGTTTCAAACGGACATCTTTGGGGCCACTTTTGGACTTTTATTGATTGCTTTGGCTGCACACATAAAGATTATTGTTAATGAGTTAAAATTTATTGATGGTTAGCAATAATTGTCTACAGTTGTATACATTAGCAGGTTCGGACAAATCAAAGTCGGTAATACATAAATATACCTAAATGAGCACTAGGCATGATCGAATTTATCACAGTCTGGCTTACATATAAACCTCACCAAGAAATTCACAAGTAAGGGGTTTGCACCTTTTTTTTTTTTGGGGGGGGGGGGGGGAGGTTAACTTGTGAAGAAATGTTGCAACTTTTTTAGCACCTTTTGAAGGAAAAATTTGGTCAAAACTGAAGCCTTTTCTGCTGATTCAACTTCATTAATAGAGATGAATTGTGATTTGTTACAAATTACTTAGTCACAAATTGCTTTTCACTGTATGGAGCAGGCGCAATGATGGGGAACAGCGATTGGGCCGCTCCCTGGCATTTAACCCCTCAGATACCGCATTTAATGCTGATTGTGGCATCTGAGACTCACATTCAGGTCCTCAGGGGTTAATCTGGGCTTAAAAAAAAAAAAAAAAGAAGATTATACACACTTCATCCAGCTGATCACGGAGAGGCTGTCCAGAAGACGTCCAGATGACGTCACCACATGTTTATGCTGGCCAAGCAGGGTGACGTCATCAGTGATTCACCATACCAGTTAAAGCTGTCTGTTAGGCAGTGTCTATGACTCAGTCTTATAGACATATAGCCATGTTAGGGTTGGAATCCTTTGTTATGTTATGTCTTCAGGTGCCATGGCACCACATCAGCACCCCACGATTGTATTCATGGGGAGTCGATGGTGACAGGAAGCCCTCTCCTTCTAACTGCCTAAATGTTGCAGTCACTATTGACCATTGCATCCAGGGAGCTAAGAGGTCAGCATCGGAGTAATCTCCAATGCCTGCCGTTACAGCAGGAGTCCAGGCTCCCGCAATGATCTGGAGTTTGTGATCTGAGCATGTTCTGTATATAATGTTCAGAGGTCGCAATAATGTCAGTACAAACATCATACAGGCAATTTTACTGTCTGAAAAAACCTCATGCATATTTCTACGAAGCGCTGTATGAGAGCACCCTGTCAGGTCTGATCAGTTCCCGCAATAGAGACAGAAAAGGCCTCACAGGACACACTCATACGCATGAGGCTTTTTTCAGGCATTAAAATTGCCCGTATAGGTGTCTAGCATTTTGTGTATGCTTACTATGACAAGGGGCTACTGGCTACAACCTACACTCCTCAACATTGACATTGAAACATCAAGAAGGAAACATTATGGACCGGTGTGACATTCCCTTCGTGAAAGTCTTCATCATTGTGTCCGAAACAAAAACTGGACTTAGCATATCACTGAAGGGGATAGATCTCCAAGCCAGCCTCCATTGCCATCTTGCTGTGCACCATCATAGCGTTTTAGAGTGCTGCCGTGAGGTCAATAGAACATCTACAGCTGAACGTCTGGCTCATAGCCCAATGTCGTGCAAACACCTTCTAACGGTTTGTGTAGACTCTGTTTGCTTTGATCACTATGCGCCATTCTTCTAATCAGATGATCTGCCCGTGCAGAGGTTCGCCTCTTGCTGTCATTTCAGTTTGTAGTTGTTCTCCCAACCACCAGGACATGCAACATTGAACAGTGCTGACATCTCAGCCTAGGCACATCGACAAACTGGAGCCATTGCATATTCATTCCACATTACTTACTTTTTTAGGTGACTAAAACAAACTTTGCTTGCAATCTGGCATTTATGCCATATGCCACAGATTGAAGCTAGTTGCTTGAAAATTTGATGATCTCCAAATCTTAGCTACACCTGCTACTTCCTCAATGTGGATTACCTTATGGCTTGTCCTTCGTGGTGTTGCAATTTCAATGTTGAGGACTGTAGAATCTTGCTATTTGTCTCTTTGGTGTTTGTGTTCAAAGGCGAAATATTCAATCCCAGTTACTGATACCCTTCCAGACAGATGTACAGGTCCTTCTCAAAAAATTAGCATATTGTGATAAAGTTCATTATTTTCTGTAATGTACTGATAAACATTAGACTTTCATATATTTTAGATTCATTACACACCAACTGAAGTAGTTCAAGCCTTTTATTGTTTTAATATTGATGATTTTGGCATACAGCTCATGAAAACCCAAAATTCCTATCTCAAAAAATTAGCATATCATGAAAAGGTTTTCTAAACGAGCTATTAACCTAATCATCTGAATCAACTAATTAACTCTAAACACCTGCAAAAGATTCCTGAGGCTTTTAAAAACTCCCAGCCTGGTTCATTACTCAAAACCGCAATCATGGGTAAGACTGCCGACCTGACTGCTGTCCAGAAGGCCATCATTGACAGCCTCAAGCAAGAGGGTAAGACACAGAAAGACATGTCTGACCGAATAGGCTGTTCCCAGAGTGCTTTATCAAGGCACCTCAGTGGGAAGTCTGTGGGAAGGAAAAAGTGTGGCAGAAAACGCTGCACAACGAGAAGAGGTGACCGGACCCTGAGGAAGATTGTGGAGAAGGACCGATTCCAGACCTTGGGGGACCTGCGGAAGCAGTGGACTGAGTCTGGAGTAGAAACATCCAGAGCCACCGTGTACAGGCGTGTGCAGGAAATGGGCTACAGGTGCCGCATTCCCCAGGTCAAGCCACTTTTGAACCAGAAACAGCGGCAGAAGCGCCTGACCTGGGCTACAGAGAAGCAGCGCTGGACTGTTGCATGTCATTCGGAAATCAAGGTGCCAGAGTCTGGAGGAAGACTGGGGAGAGGGAAATGCCAAAATGCCTGAAGTCCAGTGTCAAGTACCCACAGTCCGTGATGGTCTGGGGTGCCATGTCAGCTGCTGGTGTTGGTCCACTGTGTTTTATCAAGGGCAGGGTCAATGCAGCTAGCTATCAGGAGATTTTGGAGCACTTCATGCTTCCATCTGCTGAAAAGCTTTATGGAGATGAAGATGTCATTTTTCAGCACGACCTGGCGCCTGCTCACAGTGCCAAAACCACTGGTAAATGGTTTTACTGACCATGGTATTACTGTGCTCAATTGGCCTGCCAACTCTCCTGACCTGAACCCCATAGAGAATCTGTGGGATATTGGGAAGAGAATGTTGAGAGACGCAAGACCCAACACTCTGGATGAGCTTAAGGCCGCTATCGAAGCATCCTGGGCCTCCATAACACCTCAGCAGTGCCACAGGCTGATTGCCTCCATGCCACACCGCATTGAAGCAGTCATTTCTGCAAAAGGATTCCCGACCAAGTATTGAGTGCATAACTGAACATAATTATTTGAAGGTTGACTTTTTTTGTATTAAAAACACTTTTCTTTTATTGGTCGGATGAAATATGCTAATTTTTTGAGATAGGAAATTTGGGTTTTCATGAGCTGTATGCCAAAATCATCAATATTAAAACAATAAAAGGCTTGAACTACTTCAGTTGGTGTGTAATGAATCTAAAATATATGAAAGTATAATGTTTATCAGTACATTACAGAAAATAATGAACTTTATCACAATATGCTAATTTTTTGAGAAGGACCTGTATGTCTGGCATGTGCAATCATAAAGAAAGTATCTAGGACATAAGTTATACTACAAAATACTCACAAGATTCCAAATTCAGTTTCTAGTGTGTGGTAATAAAACACAAATAAAACATACAGATAGATTAATAGATAGATTATAGACACATTGATCTATAGATAACAGATTGAAAACAACAGTACATACATAATAGATCTTCCAGCTTTAATCAACTCTGGAAGTGTCAGGAACTTATATACCCGACCGGCGGCTGCCTGACTCCTAAAGACCCCTTGACACTGCTCAATTGAGCAGGTGATTGTTGGTAACAAAGCGTTCCTTCCTGACAATCGCCTGGCCGTCAGTGAAGGAGACCAGTGCATTTACATGCACCGATCTCCTCCACAGTATAGGGATATGAGATCGTTAATGCCATCGCTCATCCCCATACAGAATCATTGTTTGCCAGCAGTAGAGGCCATTTAGATAGCAAGTTCTGCTGCCGGTAAACAGTGATTTAGGTGTCAGTACTAACGATTCTATTACCCAATGAACAAGCATTTCGCTCATTCATCGAGTAATAGGCAGCACATTTACATTGGCAGATTATCGCTAACAAACGCTTGTTAGCGATAATCTACCCAAACATCAGGCAGCCTAAGGGTCCATTCACTCATCCGTATGTGTTTTGTGGATCCACAAAACACGGACACTAGCAATATGCGTTCCGCATTTTGCGTACCGCACATCGCCAGCACTCTTATAGAAAATGCCTTTTCTTGTCCGCAAATTGCGGACAAAAATAGGACATGTTCTATTTTTTGGCAGAATGGAAGTGCGGATCTGCAAATGCGGATGCGGACAGCAGATTCCGGCCCCATTGAAGATGAATAGGGTGCGTCTTCCCAAACACTTGTCTGATTTATTAAATACAAATCATAACATTTCTACTGCAAAAAGTTTTAAATCACTTTATGAACTCACCAATTGCGACTTAAACACACTGGTCAGCAATAGTTGTCCCTCCTAAATCAGCATTACTAAATATAGGAATAGATAGACTGAACCTTCTGGTCCAATTCCCGACAACCCATATCCTTATTGCATACAGGACTTTGATAACAAAACTCTGGAAGACGACAAACATTCCGGATATTAAAGATATCATAAACATTGTATCTAAAAATTACGTCAATGAACGGATTTACTCAAGGAGCTCAGGCAGGAACGATAAGATACTCTTAATGTGGAGCACATGGCGGACACATTTCCCCAAACAGTAGAATACAATACTGTGTGTGCCAGGGACTGGTCATGAGAAGGGGGCTGTCCAACAAATGGAGACTCTCGTCACATTCCCTTTATTTATTAATTTTTTTCTCTTTTGTTATAAGCTGGTTTATATGTTACATCTCTGAGTTTAGACAATGAACATACTCTCGCAACTATGGTAATCATATGATTCTCCTTTATACAATAATATCGATAACAATAACGACTGTTCATATGTTTGTGATATAATCACTAACACCCATATATGTAACATCTCTTTAATTCTTTGTTTTGTTACATCGCATCAGATAAGATCGTATATTTGAAATATGGCTAGTAATAATCTTATGTGTAAATTTCTTTACGTTAAAATGGAAAATCGATAAAAATCACTTTAAAGAAAATGAATGGGTCCGCACCTGTTTTGCAAAATTGCGGAACGGATGTGGACCCATTTTGGGGACGTGTGAATGGACCCTAAAGGGGCCTTAAAATTAACTGTATTGCTGTCCTAAGGATACTGTCTTTACATGGGAGCCAATGGCTCCTTTCCCCGCAATCCACCCTCATAGGCCTCAGGCCACCAGGCATGGATCCTGTGAGGTAATTGGTGAAACAATGACCTTTTTCTCCTTGTTCCACTCGCACACAGAACAATGCCACACAGACAGGGCACATGCCGCACAACCTGAAGTAAGCTTGGTGCGGTCACAGTTAAAACAATGCCGTGCATTTGTGAGCATGATCTAATGAAAGCTAATGTCAGGTAAGTTATTATTTCAAGTTCTGCTAGGCATGACAGGCACATAAGCTCTGTATAGTTCTCTTGATTGCAGGATTTATTTTTATTTTTCAGGCTTTGTATGTTTTAGTCATCCATACAAGTGTGTGGGCAGAACAAGGAGACAAATGTTCTTCAGTTGTGTAATTCAGACCTCACATTGTTACTTCTCTAACCTGTTTAATTTGTGAAGTTTTTACCAAGTTCTTAAAGGGAACCTGTCATGTGGATATTTGATTATAATCTAACTAATTATATACAATCATTAACTACTAAAAAGTGCCTTAGATGTATTCACTTACTGGTGTGACAGATGGTTATCTCATAATATACACACAAAGATGCCAGATGCCGCATGCTAATGAGCTGATTCGAGTCCGGCGTGATGTCATGGAGTCCAGCGTATATTTAATTCAGAGCTATAGCCACTCCCCTGCCCACCTGCTGCTGATTCATATGGAAACAAACTGTCATTCAGCAGCAGGTGGGCGGGGAGAGTCAGGAGCTCATGAATATTCATGACTCATCATTATTAGCTGGAGCTTTTCAATACAAGATGTTGGCAGAGTGACTGGGTCAATTAAAGAAAGTGACGCAGCATTTTGCTAAGAGAATCAGTCACTTATTTATGTTGCCCTTAGTTAGGACACCATAAAACTGGTGACAGGTTCCCTTAAAAGTAAAAGTATGCCTTCTACTGGCTTACTATTTGGGAATGGTTCCATTGCAGTGTTGGAATGGCCATTAACATTAGCGCATTCTGCAGTATACGTTTTGTGGACTATGTGTTCTGTATAAGAAATGACTATATAGTACACTAAAACCCTGCAGCCTTGCTCCTGCTGGCCCAAGATCCTAACAGTATTACGTCCTTTAACAGAACAAAAATAAGAAGATTTCAAGTAGATTTCAATCCAGTGGTAAGTAGCAGGATAGAAGATGTTAGAGATGTAACTTGGAGACTGATACAGAGTTTGACACTTTCACCACCACCACCATTTCATGCCATTGATTGCACCGCTGTGGTGTTTTTGTGGTAGTGAGACCATGAACCCTGATTAGGTTGCTCTATTTTGTCTCTAAGCAGCATGAAGGAATCCTGAAGACATCGTAAACCTAGACTAGGGACAGGGGATTTATTAGGACTGATGTTTCTGATGCCAGTATAAGGGCCTCTTTACATTGTTTGATATTCAGGCAGATTATTGCTAATAAATGTTCGTACAAACACTCATTAGCGATAATCGGCCTGTTTTAAAAGCGCAGCTGATTACCCGATGAATGAGCGAAACAGGTAATAGATTGTTGGTGAGGTCTAAACAGCACTCTGCTTCCCATAGCCAATGGTTGTTTGTGAGGATGAGCGATGGCATTAGCGATCGCTCCTCATCATACCGTGGAGAGGATTGCTTCACGTACATGCAGTGTTCATCTCCACTAATGAGCAGGCGATTGTCGGGAAGGAACAAGCAGTGTAAATGGGCCTTAAGGCTGCTTTCACAGTTAGTGTTTGGTCAGTGTTTGATGACTTGAATGATTTCCACCAAACCAGGTTCAGGTAAAAAATGCAGAACAGGAGCAAATAATCCCATTATACCCAGTCTCTGTTTAGCCTCCACTTTTGGGTTTGACTCAGTCACTGATGGAAACACTGATCAAACACTGACTAAACACTGTTTGTGTGAAAGCAGTCTTTGATTGGCATCAGAACCATCAGTCTTAGTTAAATTCCCTCTCCCTAGTCTAGGTTTACGATGTCTACAGGGTTCCTTCAGGCTGCTCAGAGACAAAAGAGAGCTACCTAATCGGGGTTTATAGCCCTGCTACAATAAAAAAAAGCAAAACAATGCAGTGCTATTAATGGCATGAAATATTGGTGGTGGAAGCGACAAACTCTGCATCATTGTCCAAGTTAAGCCTCTAACCTCATCGTCCTTGCTGCTTGCCACTGGATTGAAATCTACTTCTAATCTTTTTCCTCATTATTGAAGGAAGCTGTACTACTAGGATCGTGGGCCAGCAGCCCGGAGAATCCATAATTACTGTGCACGGAATGCAACACCAAATTCTCTGAAATAGATTCAGTTTCCCACCATTATGAATTATCGGAAAACACATTTGTACAAATGTACCTTCCTCTGCTCTTTGATATTCCATCACGTTTATTTGACTTAAATAATTAATCAGAGTTTTTCAAATGCTTGTGCAAGTTACCATAATCAGAGAGATATTAACCTGTCTCAGCCTTTTATCTTCTGTCAATAAACCTGGGTTGCACTTCTCTGCTTTGTACTAACACTTTACACACTTGCTAATTATTCTCTCAGTGTCGCAGTTAATCCATCAACATCTAAAACTGTAAGAAAAACTGCTAATATGTTAGAAATATTTCTTGTAAAGTCCTGGAGAATATGATATATATATGTATATATATACTGTATATATACACTCACCTAAAGAATTATTAGGAACACCATACTAATATGGTGTTGGACCCCCTTTTGCCTTCAGAACTGCCTTAATTCTACGTGGCATTGATTCAACAAGGTGCTGATAGCATTCTTTAGAAATGTTGGCCCATATTGATAGGATAGCATCTTGCAGTTGATGGAGATTTGAGGGATGCACATTCAGGGCACGAAGCTCCCGTTCCACCACATTCCAAAGATGCTCTATTGGGTTGAGATCTGGTGACTGTGGGGGCCATTTTAGTACAGTGAACTCATTGTCATGTTCAAGAAACCAATTTGAAATGATTCGAGCTTTGTGACATGGTGCATTATCCTGCTGGAAGTAGCC
The DNA here is from genome assembly GCF_014858855.1 of Bufo gargarizans. NCBI lineage: Eukaryota > Metazoa > Chordata > Amphibia > Anura > Bufonidae > Bufo > Bufo gargarizans. The sequence goes on along the minus strand of NC_058082.1, from coordinate 208,991,381 downwards.
ATCAGAAGATGGGTACATGGTGGTCATGAAGGGATGGACATGGTCAGAAACAATGCTCAGGTAGCCTGTGGCATTTAAACGATGGCCAATTGGCACTAAGGGGCCTAAAGTGTGCCCAGAAAACATCCCCCACACCATTACACCACCACCACCAGCCTGCACAGTGGTAACAAGGCATGATGGATACATGTTCTCATTCTGTTTACGCCAAATACGGACTCTACCATTTGAATGTCTCAACAGAAATCGAGACTCATCAGACCAGGCAACATTTTTCCAGTCTTTAACAGTCCAATTTTAGTGAGCTTGTGCAAATTGTAGCCTCTTTTTCCTATTTGTAGTGGAGATGAGTGGTACCTGGTGGGGTCTTCTGCTGTTGTAGCCCACCTTTCTTTCCCATTCTGACATTCAGTTTGGAGTTCAGGAGATTGTCTTGACCAGGACCACAACCCTACATGCATTGAAGCAACTGCCATGTGATTGGTTGACTAGATAATCGCATTAATGAGAAATAGAACAGGTGTTAATAATTCTTTAGGTGAATGTATATATACATATATATTAGACCCACTGGGTTGCAACAGGTTTGGATTAGGACTAAAGTGAGTAAAGGAGCCTAAGCGATTCCCTGGTATTCACCTTTTAAACTCTATACAGGGATCAGGACTCCGCTGCAGGGATTCTCCAGGCAAGGTCAGGAACAAATCCAGGACAAGAAATGGGAAATCAGGACAAAAGAACATATGAGCAGTTGACCCCAAAAGGACTTTATTGCAATGGCACAAGACCCTGCCGACACTGCAATTTAATGTCCAAATCATAACTACACTACTGTGCTTAAAGAGGACCTTTCATTAGTTTTGACATAGGCTAATTATGGTATTACCTTGTAGGGCGGCCCCCACTGATGGCTGGCTGTGAGCGGTCCCCTCTGATTGGATCGCGCTCACAGCCAGGAAGAAGGAGACGCCCACAGCAGAAGACTGCGTCTCCTCCCTGTTGCGAGTTTAATGCTCATTATAATACAGCGCTGCAAATCATCGGGAGGCCACAGCGGACGAACAGGGGCTGGGGTTGAGGGTTGAAAAATAAATACACCCATGGCATCAGTGGGGGCCGCCCTACAAGGTAATACCATAATTAGCCTACGTCAAAACTGATGAAAGGACCTCTTTAAATAGTAAAGTGGTTAATGGTAAAGTGAGTCTTTGGTAATCTACCGAAGTGAAGAGGTTGATGATAAAGCCCCTAGTGTTCCAGGGCAGTGAAAGTTGACATGATCTCCTCTTAAGCATCCAGACAATTGCTGAATTTGCCTTTACTCTAAAACTATGACTGTTTAATGTACTCAGCATTCAGATATACAGTTATGGTCCATTCACACGTCCGTAGAATGGGTCCGCATCCGTTCTGCAAATTGCAGAACGGGTGCGGACTCATTCATTCTCTATGGCAGTGTTTCCCAACCAGTGTGCCTCCAGCTGTTGCTAAACTACAACTCCCAGCATGCCCGCACAGCCAAAGGCTGTCCAGGCATGCTGGGAGTTGTAGTTTTGCAACAGCTGGAGGCACACTGGTTGGGAAACACTGCTCTATGGGGCAGGAATGGATGCGGAGAGCACACTATGTGCTCTTCGCATCCGCATTTCCAGAGTGCGGCCCCGATCTTCCGGTCCGCAGCTCTGGATTTTTTTTTAGCATGTCCTATTCTTGTCCGCAATTGCGGACAAGAATAGGCATTTTTAAGGGTGTGCTGGCCAGGTGTATTGCAGATCCGCAATGCACTACGGATGTCTGAATGGGGCCTTAAAGTAAACCTGTCAGCTCTGAAACATACTATCGCCAAACAAGAGTAAGTAGTGAATAGTGTTAAGTTTGGCAATGTCATTTTTATCTTCATACTCGCATTCTGACACTGTTCTCCCACAAACCAGCAGTAAAATGCATTGATAGGACTGCTGTGCTCACACACACACACAATGGAGAGGACTCAAAGAGGAGTCCTCCTAATGCATTTTACTTCTGGTTTCTGGGAGCACAGCGTCAGAATGCAAGTGAGTATGAATTGCATAATCAGACTCAGCACCACTAAGACTATACAATGTTTACTCTAGTTTGGGGGTGTTATGGAGCTGACAGACTCCCATTAAGGGGTTGTCTACCTTTTATTAAAGGGTCACTTTACTTTCAGTAAGCTTTTGATATGTTATAGCACTGAGAGACCCACTGATCTTTAGAACGAGGGGAGAGAAGTGGTTGCTTAGCATGTTCTCTCTCTTCTCTGCAGGACAAGAAGCAAGAAAGACTCAATAAAAAGTCTGTTAGCCGGTCTTTCTCTTGCAGCAAGGAGAGAGAATACGCTGAGCAGGGGCGGATTGGCCTTGGATCTTTCAGGGAAATTTCCCGGTGGGCCAATGCCTGGGGGGCCACCTGAGCCTTCCTCAAACTGCCATCCAGGTAAGTAAAGATCCTGACCCTTGAATTTAACTCTATTGTAATCCTGAGGCAACTGGAGTAGGTGGACAGAAGATGACAGCTGGTGCTGGCCACCACAGGGGGGAAGTTACTGGGGAGTATTTTGTGCTGCTCGAGCATTATTTTGTGATGCACTGTGGTATTTGGCTCTACTGGGGTGATATAATGCGCCGCAATATGATAATGCTGGTCCTGCCTACTTGTGTTTGCTCTGCCTTCTGTCAATTTGCTGGTCCTACGTACAACATGGGGCCCCTATTAGGTTTTCCAGATCTGCTTTAGGTTCCCAGTCTGCCCCTGTAAGCAAGCTCTTCTCTACCCTCGTTTTAGAGATTCACTGGGGCTCAGATCCCCACTGATCTAAACTTTTGATATGTCCCTATAACATATGCAGGCATAGAGGAGTAAAGCATGCCTGAATAAAGCGAAATTGCTTTAAACAAGAAGTCGAGTGCCGGTCTTTCTTACTGAAGTTTCAAGTGGGTTTTCCTACCCTGATGCGAGCACCGGGATCCCTGGAGAGGAGTGCCGACTGCTTCTATTGCATTGTATCCCTATAACATATATTTTTTTTTACTGAAAGTACAGTGCGCCATTAAGTGATGGCCTATCTTTAGGATAGGTCATCACTAGCTAATCAGCTAGAGTCCGACACCCTGCACCTCTGACGATCACCTGTTCGCCACTTACTCCATCACCAGAAGGAGAAAGCTTCATCAACTTTGTAGTGGACTGGGCTCATCACTGCAGCACTGCTCTCATTGAAGTGTTGGACCACTGCCATGGCCTATCCACAGGATGTAATAAAAGGTGGACAACTCCTTTAAAGGGGTTGTCCGGGTTCAGAGCTGAACCCGGACATATCCCCATTTTCACCCAGGCAACCCCCTGACTTGAGCATCGGAGCAGTTCATGCTCCGATGCTCTCCTTTGCCCTGCGCTAAATCGCAGGGCAAAGGCATTTTTTTTAGTTCTGGTGACGAACCAGGCTCTCCATGGGGCTGCCAGGTGGAGGCTTCCGTCCAGCAGTGAGCCCGATGATGTCACCGGCACTGATGGGCGGAAGCCCTGGGCGATCCAGCGCAGGGCAAGGGAGCGCATTGAAGCATGAAATGCTCCGATGCTAACATCAGGGGGGCTGCCTGGGTGAAATTATGGGTATGTCCGGGTTCAGCTCTAAACCCGGACAACCCCTTTAAATAACAACTTTTCCTACAGAACTTACCTACGTACTTCCTTCATCATACAGTAGTTTATGCAGAGTAAGGCCAGGTTTAGACAGCCAGAATGTGCCTACTTTTTCTCTTTTTTTCTTTCACTTGATACCTATGTAGATGTGGAATTCATAAAGGAAAGCATTTTGTGTTATCTGGACGATATAAACTCTGTTAGTGGAATTCACCTATTTGGAATGAAAGTATGTGTACTGAATAAATATTCTACAACAAGTACAGATGTAGCACTCCTCATCTTGAATCTTAACGAGTGGCGTAAACAATAACAAGAAAGTTTTAATTGACCTATTCAATGGCTTTTGTGATATGATATCACAATGATATCACTCGTGTTTAAAACTGCTACAACAGTATTGTGGCTTGGATATACAGTATAACATCTATGAACTGTTGACACATTTATAATGTATATACAGTATGCATCACTTGTGTGTTTATATATATTTTTTTATAATCTAATATATAATTACTTAATATGTTATAACCCTGAATGTAGCCATCTTTTTTGACAGTCTCCCTCACTTTGAACTAAGATTTAGGGCAACTGGCTATATAGCTCTCCGAGTTGGAGAGATCCATAATATGGCACCCATAGAATTCTGTGGGAACCTACTGTACCTCTGTCTACAGATTGAAATGGAGGTATATATTTAATTTTACAGAGCATGTTTGCCCTAGAAGCAATGTTTTAAAGGGCTTCTGTCACCCCACTAAAGTGATTTTTTTTTTTTGGGCTAGTCAAATTAGTTATATTGCGATTTATGACAATATAATTGTGTTACTTACTTTGATCCAGCAGTTTCTGCAAAAAACGAAGTTTTATAATATGTAAATTCGGTCTCTACCAGCAAGTAGGGCGTCTACTTGCTGGTAGCTGCTGCAGAAATCCGCCCCCTCGTCGTGTTGATTGACAGGGCCAGCCGGGATCTCCTCCTTCGGCCAGCCCTGTCAGTATTTCAAAAATCGCGTGCCTGTGTGGATTCGGCGCAGGCGCTCTGAGATGAGGAGGCTCGTCTCCTCAGCACTCCCTCAGTGCGCCTGCGCCGATGACGTCTTCTATTTCGGTGATGTCATCGGCGCAGGCGCACTGAGGGAGTTCTGAGGAGACGAGCCTCCTCATCTCAGAGCGCCTGCGCCGAATCCACACAGGCGCGCGATTTTTGAAATGCCGACAGGGCTGGCCGGAGGAGGAGATCCCGGCTGGCCCTGTCAATCAACACGACGAGGGGGCGGTTTCTGCAGCAGCTACCAGCAAGTAGCCGCCCTACTTGCTGGTAGAGACCGAATTTACATATTATAAAACTTCGTTTTTTGCAGAAACTGCTGGATCAAAGTAAGTAACACAATTATATTGTCATATATCGCAATATAACTAATTTGACTAGCCCAAAAAAAAATAATCACTTTAGTGGGGTGACAGAAGCCCTTTAAGCGAGAATTTCTCCATAATACGACATAGAGACACCATGCATAGTGCTTGCAACTTTGGGGTAAGGAGCTGCAGGGACCACGTGCCTCCATGCAGACTCCGTGCACATGACTCAGCTGTGTGCATGAGCGCTGGACCATCCTTTACTTTCTTAAAGGGGGAATAAACATTTGGTGAAATCACAGTCATGCTGCACCGCTTCTTAGGTTTACATTTAGCGTTCCCAGCGTGCAGAGTACGGATCCACAGAAAGTATATGGGATCTGTACTCCACACTCTGGAGAAGGCAAACTCAGCCGATGAAACCCAACAGCGCAGAGCGCTCTGAGAAGTGCTGCTGTATGATTTCGGGATTTCACCAAAGGTTTAGGTCCCCTTTAACCACGTGCGGTGTTCCTGACACATCTGAGCATCACAGTAAAGATGATTGATGATCTATTGTACTCAGCAAGATAAAAAATCTTTAAATTCGTGTTGACATTGCATGAACTGAGCTCAACTTGAACAATGCTGAGGAAACGTCTTTCCATGGCACAGGTTTTAAGAAAACAGGCAGAAGTAGGAGGGATGGAATATATTTTAAGACATGGAATTTTTTTTTCAGATGATCAAATCAATTTTTAGTTAAAATATGTGTGAAAGTGAGCGCTTTTGAGAACAAAGCAAACATGATTAGATCAAAATGCTGTAATAAATAATATATCAGTTTACCTTCCAGTGTTGTGAAACAGTTTAATTACAGATCCCTCGATTAGATTAGATACATAACATTAAGTAATTAAAACTGTATCAAAGAAGCAGCTTTGAGGAGAACAAATGTAAACATCTCCTGAAGTGTATCCCATAATTACATGTGACAGTGTGGTCTCAATTTTAACAGCTATATAATGAACAATAAGTGTGGTAAAAAAAAAAAAGGAAGCTTTCCATTTAAATTTTCTGGGCATATCTGATTAATTTTTTTTTATAAATTGTATAAAATAAAAAAAGAAGCAGTACTTAGCTATTAGATCCCCCGCCATTCTAATGCTGCTCCAGTGATCCCCACCAGTGTACTGCAGGACTGACATCACATCGACATGCGAATGCTGGCCCCAGTCATAAGACACAATTTACAACTTGCTTATAAAGAGTTAGTCCACCATCTATATTTACAGCATAGCTATAGAAAATAAAAATCCGTAAGAGTTCAGTAAATTTGTAAATATTTTGTATTACTTAAAAGTATTTTCCATTTTTATGTAAAGCTCAATAGCTATGTAAATAAACTAGAAACGCTGTATAAATAAAAAAGAAATATACAACATTCTAATATACTTTATGTTTTAATTGTTTACAAGGCTTAGGATATATGGCTTTCACGCAGTGATTGATCAGTGATTTCCTTCAGTTATTGGAAGCCAAAACCAGGTGCGGGTCAAAAACTCAGAAGAGGCACAGATCTTTCCATTATACCTTATGTCTGTGGAGACTCCAATCCTGGTTTTGGATCACAATCGCCGATGGAAATGAGGATCAAGCTCTGCCTTTTCTGCTCTGTTTACCTGCTCGCCACAGCAATTGCAGTGGTGAGAAGATGTAATTACAAGTATGGGATCCCTATTCAGTTCTATGGGACAGCTCTGTCCTATTCACTTGAACAGATGGAGCCATCACATAGAAGTGAATAGGGATGCCATGCTTGTAATTACATCTACTCACCACTGCAATTGCTGCAGCGAGCTAGGGAGTCTGAAGCTATCAATGGCAAAGGTATATGGCCAGGAAGGGGTTTAAATAGAGCACCGAGTCCCAGGATCAGAACCTGATAGGTCCATGACTTGGTGCTGAGCAATCAAGCACTGCTTCAGCACACGCCCGCTGTAGAGAGATACAGAGCATTGCATCCTATTGCTAGGGATGATGTCGCATCAGGGGGCATGGCGTCGCAGCACGTTTCTCCTGGTGCTTGAGATTTGGCCGCTGGAGCCCGGACACGTAAGTTTGTGACAGTGCATATTCATTTTGGAGAATAGTTACAGATATAGAGGTCAAAGTGCGTAACTTTGTACTGCTGTGGAGTAAACTATGTGGGGAGAATTTATCATCTGGATTTTTATGTCAGTTTTTGAGTTAGTATTTGGGTACTTTGCACCAAATTTATAAACTGTTGCACCTTGTTTGTTAAATTTGACACTTTTGAAACTTACTAAATGCTTTGCCAACATTTTTTTACTTTGTAAAAAAGTCACAGTGATAATTCTAGAGTAAAACAAATTAATATAGCAAACCCCACTCCCTTTTCCACCCGCTTTTCCAAACTGACTAAACAGGCATAAAATTGCAAAAAGGCACACATTTTGGCATAAAACAGGACTTGCGCTAAAATTGCATCCCCAAAAATTGCCATAAACCATCGATACATTCTCCCTGTGCATCCTTTCTCAAGTCATGCAATTTCTTTCAAGTCCTTTTTAGTTGATATTAACTTTTAAGTGTAATTTCCATGTACTCCTCTGCACTTTGCTAAATACTACTCTCTAAGCTGGCTGCAAGGTTATTGATAAAACTCTGTAAAAGAACCCAAGGATGGCTCATCCAGGTCCTCACTGGTACCTTTTTTAAATTTAAAGGCTATAGACATGGGGAACAATGTTTGTTTGTTTTTTTTACATATGTTAGTGATTACTGTGAGTAGAAATTTCTCAGCTGCGGTCTGTGGTCTTCATTCCTTCATTCATTTTCAGTTTGCAACTTGCTCCCAAATTTTAAATGTGTGACCCTCTAGAAGACCATGACATCAGCAGGACTTGCGAACAAAATCTTTTCCTCTCCCAAAACTTGGCTACAACGGTTGATAGTACATGAACAGGCTGAGTGCTCTAGACAATTGCAGTTTTATAGGTACCGACGTGTGCATTATTTCAGTCTAAATCTGAAAAATATTTGCAGAGGGTATTTTATTATGATACACCTGTTTAATAATATTATTTATTAAAGCGCCATTCATTCCATAGCACTGTACATATGAAAAGGGGGATATATACATAATACAGACAATTGCAATAAGCATGAACAAGACGAGTTACCAACTGGTACATAAGGAGAGAGGACATAATGGATGACCTGTTTGTCAGACATATTCTTGGCCTGCATGAAGCGATAGGCAGCTTTGTTCTAGAAAATAAAATGACATCTGCAGGTTAGACACTGGTATGTAACATGAAATGCATTATTATTACTGTTTTATCATTAATAGTGTGCTATGAAATATAGAATATAGTTACTGTACAGATGTGGCTTTTTACAACAGTATAATTACGTTGTGTCTTTGCTTTTTCCTGCCGTTGTCTGGTTGATTTATAGAAATCAGCTTTATCAGTCATCCTGTGAATATATATATTTTCCGGTTTATCTGTTCTCTGTACAGTACAGGAATAAACAGCAACTCCTCAAACCACCGTCCAGAGAGAAAAATCTCACCGACTGAAAAAACAGCTTGCAAAAACATTTGTAATTAGCAATGGTGATGATAATTACTGTAGTATGCCTTATGAGCACCAAGGGGAATTCTTTTTTCCCAGACCATCTTGCAGTTTTCTATTTTTCTTGATTCTGTTTAACCTGTAAAAGAAATAAGCTATTGCTAGGCTGAGGCCTCTTCTCTTTGACCACTTACAATTAAGTGGTAGTTCTTCACTGTTCAGTGGTGCCGTGTTGTGGAGTGCGGAGTTCTCCTTGGTGAATTCTAAATGTAACAAGTAGAGTAACAAACAGGAGTTAACTGATTTATAATATATTATAAATATCATTGTAGAACAGATACATAGTTGTTACAATATACAAATATGGAAAGGAGGTGGAGAGGCCCTGGGATCCTGGGAAGTGCTGAGAAGTTGTATGCAAAATGTGATTGCTCCCCATGTAATTTCCTAGCTTCTCGTGTGCCCAATCTCACAGTCAATTAATTTATCAATATTTTTGGAGTGTTGGAGAAAATGGAACCACTAAGTGTAAGAGGAATAGGTTGGAGCTCCACCAAAATGTCATGTGAGCTAAGAGGGTATAAGAAAAGACGCAACATGGACTTTTAAACCTTTCCACACAATAAATATAGCTTGAATTCACACAAATCACTTATGTATTGCCTTGCAAAGTGTTGCCCTATATGTTGCTGCTGATTTAGTTGGCCTCAATGCTGCAAGGCAAAAGTGGTACCAAGTGGAGCACCATATAGTACAAACAAATGTATGAACCTCTATTTTAATAACCTCTGTACTTTTCACAAAAGTAACTGTCCCATCAGGTGACACAGGTACGGCTGCCAGGCACTGACTGACTCTATTCACTCAATCTTGCACACCCCTTCAGGTAGGCTGCAAATTGAACACAGATCACACCCCAACACAGCCTTTCACACACCCCAAAACACACTGTACCACCTATTGCATTAAAAGTATATTAAATTAATTAGGGGTCAATAGGTACCTTGACAATGCCCTACCCGCAAGCAGGTACACAGTAACAGAAACCGTACTAAAGCAGAACTTAGGTTCGTTTAGGACAACAAGGTAAACCATTAAAGTTTTAGGCTTTTATGTATAAAAGGTAAAGAACTTAGTAACAAAAATGAAAAGAAATAAACATACACATGCAAAAAAAAAAATAAAAGTCTTATACTTAGCAGGTTGCTTGATAAAAGTCCATTTCGATCAGATCTTCAGCTTGTGTCAACTAGAATGCCCATAGTCATGTAGTTTTATCCCCCCTCTGCAAAGGGGTAGGCTGAAAGGGAACTACCTTCCATTCTGGCCCAGCCTTCGGGGAAAGCACCTCATTATGCATGCTCGCCACACCTCCCCATTCAGCTGGCTGATATTAATATATCAACAAAACATGATATCACGCCTGAACCAAGGGGCGTGCAGGCGCCATCATGCTTTCATAATTCGTGTTTCATCCTACTGACCCTTTAGACACCAAATATGAATTATGTAGTTGTCCCAGAATGCGAGATCCTCATTATGTGGGAACGCATTCTGTCAGGCATGGGGCTGTCTGGTCTTCGTGCAATGCTCATATTCTATCTAACGCCCCAAAGCCCATGTTGATTCATCACCAGATGTTCATTTCTAACAGGTAGGTGCCAATTGGATTGCACCCTTGGATGTGTATCCAACTACAGACTTCTTGGCACTGTAAGGGCTCTGTTATCATAAGATTCCGTACAAAATTATACAAGTAGACATATGACACAGTCCTAAAATCGCATTACAGAGAATATATGCTACTAGATAAGCAGAGGGCCTCTACGATCATACTCCGAATACTGCTAAGGTCAATATGCGGTGAGGTATAATACGTAAAGTTACATGACATATTCATAAAATCACGTAACAGATAATAGATGCTACAAGCAAGGCTGTCTACTTATCTCAGTACTAAAGTCTAGAAACACTCGAGTTTCATGTTGTGTTATATATTAGACATAATTGAAATGACATGTATTGTCAAAGATAACCGGACATAATAGTTTATCGCATTAACCATACAACACTATTACTGCATCATTTGCCTCTGCTATATATATTATGCTGGGAGTCATGAGCAGATTTCATGAATAGAAAAGCTCTTTAGCTGTGGAAGATTTAGACTTCTTTGTATTCTGCAAGGATAATAACCAAATATCAGTGGGGACTGATGAAAAAGAAATTGTTCCAACCGTTCAATCAACTTCCATTGAGACTATTGTTCAGCCATCATCCCTTATAGAATTATCTATACAAGATATCTCATTAAGTGTGCCATTACAGCTGGATTCTGATAATACATGAAAAATTGTCAAAGGCTATGTTCAGGTCACAGACACCTTCAATATATTCTGCATTGGGACTGAATCTAACCAATGCAAACATTTGTACATGTCATTAATGTTGTACGGTTTTACCTAAAAACTCACCGATCAGTTAAAAGACTTACCTTGAAGTATAGAAATTGCGGAGATTGACGCATATGCCTAAGCTTCAGGATATGCTGGAAGTGAATAACTGGAAAGTAATATTTAGGTGTAGTTCTTCCTGACTCTTCCACCACGCTCTTGTAAGATTAGTGACAGTTGGCTATATTATATTAGTTGCCCTCTTATCAATGTAGCAGTTATGAAATTGAATGTCAACCGGTGAACACCATTCTGGAGATAGAACTTTCTTAATACATGGCTTTTCTTATCTTGTGCTGACCTTGAGTTGCAGCTATATATACACCTGTGAAATGGTGTGTAAAGGTTGACATATACTTTCAGGAAAAGATTGCAGTGTATTTATGAAGTTGTTGATTGGTCTAACATGACAAGGTTTCTATTTGGGCTAAAATCTATATTTAAATATTACACAGTAGGTACTATTGGAAATAAGGCTTATTTCACATCTGAATCAGAGACTTTGTTAGAAATAGGAGGACTAAATAGAGCAGCATGCCCGAATGGAAACCCAACAAACCCCATTATAGTCACTGGGGTCTGTTGGAAGTTATTGATGTCAATCATATGGTATTATTTCCATCATCCAACTTTCATTTTGTTCTAACTTTTTAAGATTTCAGTCTAGTTTTTCTGCAAGTTGTATTCTTTATAGACATAAATAAAAGTGTATATTCCCAGCTGTTCGCTCCAGCTTATTACAAATATTTTAGACTTATGAATCCTCCTCCTGCTCCATGGCTGACATATGATGAAAAACATATGACAATAAACTGTAATATTTACGGGTGTAATTTAAACCACGCCATGTGTAATACATTCTCACTGGGAGACAGTTCTGTCTTTCATACAGTTTTCCTGCTGATGTTTGCATCTATAGTTAATTAGATGCAGGTAATAGACACCACATTTATCAATGTAACGTATGTTTGTAAAGTACTACGATAGCTGAGTTTGTCGGCAGCATATGGGTTTTATGGTGTGAAACGTAAAAGTTAAGATGTACTTTATTTATGACAGTAATATGATTAGTAATACTTCTCTAGATAGTAGTGCTGTGATGTACAGCAGGTATGAGTGGTGACATGTCTCCTGAATGAGCCTAGGAAACTGGTTTATTGGAATATCTGTGAAGTATGTCCTCTGTTGCGCTGATTATTCTACCCTACTTTGAAAACAATAAACACATTTTGAAAAGAAAGAAAGAATAGCAAGTCACATCATCCACAAATACTGCAGTCACTTTTTTTCAACTAGTGACCTATCCTCTGAATAGGACATCAGTATCTGATCGGAGGGGGTCTGGACACCTAGACCCTCTGACGATCAGTGGTTTGAAAGGGCACTGGCGCTCCTGTGAGTGCCACAGCATTCTCGCAGCTTACCAAGCACAGCCCTGTACATTATATAGCGACTGTGCTTGGTATGGCAGCTCAGCCCCATTCACTTGAATGTTACCCATGAACAAGATGTCATTGGCTTAGGGAAATCTGCGAGCACGGGGGACTTCCAAAACAGCTGATCGGCAGAGGTCCCAGATGTCGTACCACCACCGATCAGAAACTGGTGACCGATCCAGAGGATAGATCATTAGTTAAAAAGTTTCAGAAAAAAACCTTTATTAGCACGGAAATTGCACAAGGGTTACATTAATAGGAATGTACTTTGTTTAAGAAATGACTAGAATGTGACTAAAAGAAACTAAACACAACGGGGAATATTATCTTAAAGTTAAAGGGGTTTCCGGGCTTTTAATATTGATGACCCGCGATCAGCTGTATGAGAAGACAGCGCGCGCAGTGTGTACGTGCCGTCTCCCGTCTCTCTTCCTGCTCACTGCTGCTTTGATAGACAGCAGCGGTGAACAGGAAGAGAGAAGGGAGACTGCTTATCAGGAAGGAGGGGGTGCCGGATGTGGACCCCCGCCTCTCTGATATTGATGACCTGTTCTGAGGATAGATCATCAATATTAAAAGCCCGGACAAACCCTTTAAGGCTGGGTGCACATCTGCAATATTATTTCCATAGTTCTGCTTAATTATGGGAACAGAAAAAATGAAAATAATTGTAGCGCTGAATGTATCACATGGATGGGCATAACTAGAAAAGACTGGGCCCCATATCAAATTTTTTAAATGTCCTCGCCACCCCCAAGCAAGGTCCCCAAAACCCCTCTCCCCACAGTTAGTCAAGACCGCCCACGATCTCCATACAACCCCCACCCACTCAATAGCTATGTCCTGTTAGTGCCGCTACACAATAGTTATGCCCCCTTAAGTGCCCCCTTCACAGTAGTCATGTCCACTTAGTGCCTGCACACACTAGTTATGCCCCTTAGTGACCCCACACAGTAACTATACCCACTTTGTGTCCCCACACAGCAGTTATGCCTCTTCACATACTTTTACCCACGTATTGCCCCCACAAAGTAGATAGGCCCCTTTAGTGCAGCCACACAGTAGAATGTCCCCTCACTTTATTTATGTCCCTTTAGTGCCGCTACACAGTACAATACTCCCTTAGTGCCCCCACATAGTAGTTATGTCCCTCTAGTGTCCCCACACAGTAGTTACGCCCCATAGTGCCCTCATGCAGTAGATATGCCCCCTTAGTGCACCTAAACAGTAGTTTTTCCCTCTTAGTGCCTACACACAGTAATGATCTCCTTTAGTACAGTTCTCCACTATAGTGCACCACGCAGTAGTGGTCCCTCTTAGTGTCCCCACACAGTAGTAGTTAGTGATGGCCCAGTGGTGTAAATAAAATAAAAAACACTAATACCTTCCACCTTTCCCCCAGCAGGTACAATGCAGGAACGTCATCCCACCTGCTAGATAGTGTGCAAGGGCCGAAGGAAAGGCCAGGGAATGATCATTGGCCTGTGTGCTCTTCTGCTCAGCCCAGCAGGCGTGATGCTGTCAGTGCTTTGCATCTGCTGTGCCCTCCTGCCACTGCGGGCCCCGTAGCAGCCTCTGTGGCTGCTATGGCAGTAGTTTCACAACTGATCACATGACAGAAACCAACAGTGCCTGACAGACCCCATGGACTATACAGGGGTCCATCGGGCTTCCATGCAGCGCCTACTCTATTTATTCTTGGCTTTTTGATGAAATCGACAAAGGAGACTTCTATGAGAGCCTACAACGCAGATGAAAACACCGCCTAAAATTTGTTCAGGCAGGTAGATGTGCCAAATGCACAGTGGTGCACGTTTTGTGATAGAGTTGGGGCATCTTGCTAGACATGTTAGACACCTTTTTTCTTTCTAATTAAACTCTTGCTTGGCTTATTTTAGACCAGTGCAATTTGTTGCATTTAAGCCCTACCCCCTTTTCCAAAGTCCCACCCCTTTTATGGATGTAAAAATTGTGTAAGACACATAATAACTCCGGGACAAGGCATGCACTGCAGTTGTTGGCTCAATTTGAATTCTGGCATATACTGTATGCAATTTTGCAAGTTACATTGTACAAGTGTCAATACATTTTAAACTATAGCAGAACAGTGGGCCTTTCCATTGATGACTATTAGAAGAAAAAATGGTAAGCAACTGTATTTTGCATTATGCCTATGAAGCTCGTGTCTAAAAAATCTTTTTCCTAATTTCCTAATTTAATATAACTGTAAACCATTCAGATAACCAGTATGAATTGCCAAGTCATATCTGGTGACCAGTCTGCAAATTAAAATCCCCTCCCCAGTCTCTGAACTTTCTAGACTGCATAAAAAGTCACAAATTCTTAGTTCTGTTCAGTTGTTAACGAGCCGATTCATGCCTGTTGTGGTGAATTCACAGTGTCTGAGCAATGAGGGAAGTCCAATCCTGAAATTACTGAAGCAAATTATTCTTCACAATGTTTTTAACTCAATTTTTAAAGTTCAGATTGCATGGAAGAAAAGGGCATCTGCAGTTGAGAAATAGGGAGAAGTTATAGCAGTACTTTACTGTTAATAGAAGCCATCTCTATTCATGGTTTTGTATGGCGCAATGACTGCAGCCTACGGGGAAAGTTCAATCTGTTGCCAGTCTAGAAGTGCACTAAATCAAAAAGGAGCTTATTTCCATGGGAAACCTGTGCAGATCACAAAGATCGACTGTTTGATGTGTAGATTCTTTGAAAACACTGATGAAACAGCAGAAAAAGCAGAGCACATGCTTGCGTTGACAATTTTAAGTCTCACAGATGTTTTTCATCTTCTCTCAATGTAGCATCTGACTTATCTGTAAACTGAAATCAGTATCCTGCTTAGCTTCTCCTGGGAAACGTAACAATCATATGTCATAATGTCTATATAATTTTGGACAAGTCAGTTATGCATGGATAATGCATAAATAAAAGTTGTTAAACATAGACACCAATATCTCACCGAGCTTCTACTACCCCTTGATATCAGATGAATAACGTGACTGTAGCACTTTCCCCTCACGGCTCCATACATTTGGCTGTGTCTGGAACCACAGTGCACATCATCTCAGTCCCACTGATGTAACAGGCATGGGCGTGACGAAATGTACGGTACTGTGCTTGGTAAATAATTTAGCAATAGCTCCAGGGGGTAAGCCATCAATATAGGGCCCTGACTCCTAGTGTTTCAGTTTGTATATTAACCAGTTACGTTGTGATGTCTTTTGTTTTCTACATGAACCCTCTGAATGTATAAGGCACTGCGGAATATGGTGACGCGATATAAATAAAGATTATTATTATAGCAGTAATGGAAAACCTTAAAATGCTATGTACACCTTCAGGGGCATTTTTTTTATGATTGCATTTTACTCATTTTGGGCTAAAAATATTTTTTTTTATTGGTCTTTATTAAAAAAGTATTGAGCCATTCTGTCACAAAGGGTTAACTGTTTGCCTAGATGTGTGAATATACTTTTTACTTTCACTTTGTGCCGGTCATCTAATAAACCTTATATCTAAATTACTAAAAGGTAATAAACACCTATTTAAGCAACATTCTTATCAGTAAGCTAAGAACGGATCTGTAATAAGTGTTTATAAGGTCAGAGAGAGCCCCAGGTGAGCTGCCTGACAAAACAGAGGGAAAATACAGATTCTGCTACTAGATAAACTCAAGGCTGCACAGAGACAGTGGTTCAACTTTTTTAATAAAGACCCATTAAAAAAATGATTGCAATAATGAAAAAAACATTTCCCCCAAAGGTGTACCTTTAAGTGATATAAATTTGATTGTTCCCTAATTCCAAGGCTGTTCAAAATTGAATGGTTTTGCGCATGTGTCTGTGAACCAGAGATCATGACCTATATCAGTGATGGCTAACCTTGGCACTCCAGCTGTGGTGAAACTACGAGTTCCAGCATGCTCCATTTATTTCTACAGATTTCTGAGAGCAGCCAAGCAAGGGGGGCATCTTGGGAGTTGTAGTTTTACCACAGCTGGAGTGCCAAGGTTAGCCATCACTGACCTATATGGTCACATAACTGCATAGACTTTACATGACTGCAAATGCAGAGGCAGGATCCTGATCGAAAATACTGTATATTAGTAAGCGACCTAGTTAAGCACTCAGACGACCGTATCCGTTTTTGCAGTCTACAATTTACAGATCTGCAAAACTTTCGCATTTTGCGGAACGGAACGCCCAGCCCTATGATAGAAATGCCTATTCTTGTCTGCAACTGCAGACAAGAATAGGACATGTTCTATATTTTTGCGGGGCCACGGAATTGAAGAATGGATGCGGACAGCACACGGTGACTACTGTACTAGCAGGCACCAGGACTGCTAAAGCAGCTCTACAGAAGAGTAACCACACAAAACACTTCTCAGCTTCTTAGAATGTGATGTCCAAGCAGAGGATATTGAGAATATTTACTTTTACACCTGAATTTTCAGGATCTGATTGGAGTCAGTTTTTAATGATCACACTAAGCACCATGATAATGGATTTTTTCCCCGTCAAGTTAAAGCCTTGAGTTCTATCTAGATTCCCGTCATACTATAAATACGAATTAAGTTTCCAAATTGAATTGTGTATGCGGTATGCATTTACATGAGAAAAGTCTTTGTGTGGGAAGGAATCCTATCACTGACTGCTAGTAAATGCTTATGAAAAAAAATTAAGTGTGTGACACTTCTCACTTTAGTAGATGCTACCTACCACTCATGGACAAACCAAATCTGTCAACGTAAAATGTAAATATGTGAGAAGCCTGTGATCAGAATTACATGGCTGCCAGGCCCAGATGTCATTTAGTGCACTCTAGCGTGCAGACATCACAGCTCCAGCCATGCCTCCACTGACGGGGAGGTAGTCACACACAAAGCACATGTCTGAAATGTAGCAAATGGAATTCTTGGTGTCCACCTGTTCAAGTTCAAAGTTGTTGCCAAGGCCACAGGAAGTGAAAAGGATGAAATGTCAGGAGATGCAACAACAGCTGCCAAATAAACCAGAGCATTGTTCAGCATTCCTCTACAGACGGAGCATATTTTTTACATTATCTACAGATATGAAATTGCTTGTATCCAGACATATGGTATAATATGGCTAGTTGTTAATCTTGCTGTGTTGGAGGATAGTTACATAATGGACAGTGGACTGCGCCTGGTGTGATGACAAATACAGAAAGTATGTCATATTTAAAGGGGAATTGTATTTTATGCAAAAAATTAACTTAAAGGGGTTGACCACTTTCTGGTTATTGTTGAACAATGTGTATGTAAGATGATTATATGACACTAATATAGTCTTTGTTGAAATTATGTGGCATTTTCTATATTTTATAAGGTATACTTTGAGACTACCAGATATGTACTTGTATTACATCGCTGCCCAATTAGTGTTTGCCTCTTAGTGGATTAGGGCAGATGCCAATAATCCTGCAGTGGTATTAGAGGCGGCTCTGGTGGGCTCTCATGAGGCGTTGGCCAACTTGGCCTATCGGGGGGAGTGACCTCAGCCTTGCATTACACTGAAGCGATGGCACACTGCGGGTGAGGGGGTGGATACTTGGTCCCCGTATATACCCCTGTGGCACAACAGGCAGCTGCAAGAACTATTTCATCTATCCGATTATGAATTCTGGCCTCAGAGGGGTGTGAAGTATCTTACCCAATTGTATGTGGATGGGGTATTCTGTTCATTTGAGACCCTTCGCAGGGATTATAATTTGCTCCATACATGTTTCTATCGGTACCTCCAGCTGAGACACACCTGTGAGGCCCAATTCAAATCCTTATCTTTGTGTTTGAAATGTGGCCCCATTTAATCTGTGGCTCGGTTGAAACAACCATACAAACCTATTTCCTCGTTCTATGTTGAAATGATGAAAATGCAAGATTCGCCGCTCTGTCACTCCTTCGAGTGTTGGAGGGTTGATATCCGGATCTAGAAGCATCTCACCTGGAGGAACTGAGTTCTGTCTGGAAGACCACAGAGATAAGCGCTCATGACCAGCTCATTCAACTCAAGTGGGTACATAGGGTCTATCTCACTCCAGTGCGTCTGCACCATATGCGTAGGCTTTCAGACCCTTCTTGTACCAGATGTGGAGCGCCGAGAGGATCTTTATATCACACAATATGGACTTGTCCTGTTATGCAGCGGTACTGGAGTGAGATTTGTGTTTTTATCTCCACGAAGCTGGGGCTCCCGGGGATACTCTCTCCTATTGTCTGTCTGTTGGGATTGGTGACGGAAATAGATCCTACCAAAATGGAAAGAAGCTGCTCCGTTTACTTAAGTTCTATGGTAGGAAAACAATCCTTTTGAATTGGAAACCACCCATAAACCCCACTCTTGATTTCTGAATCCAACTGATAAACGCTGACCTTCAGATGTACAAGCTCACATATGCAGCAAGGGGGTCTTCCGATAGGTTCGATCAGATTTGGGGCTTATGGTTATGTGCGCAAGGCACAATTTGATTTTAGGTGCAGGGTTCTGGGAATCCAGGTTGAATGAGTGTGTGTGTGTGAATTGTTGTCTGGTCCTGTACTTGTAAATATACCATGATATAACACAGGACTGCCTAGTTTTTTAGGAACATATTGTCTCTGTTTTATTCTGATATATCTCCCGTTTAGGGATCCTTGTATGAGGACTGGATTACGGACTTGTCCGGCTGTCTTTGTTTTCTGTATCCCCTTGGGATTTGATAAGTTTGTAAAATGAAAATGGTTTCTATAAATAAACACTATTAAAAGGTATACTTCCTTGTTTACACAGTCTCTTGTGCTCTTCACACAGAGGTCCTTTCCATAAAATGGCTGCTGATGGAGGGTCATGTGAGCAGACAAACCACCTCCATTTGATTCTAATACACTGCACCTGCTTGTTCTGTTAGGAGTTTAGTGCAGATGTAGTGTATTTGAATGGAGAAGACATCACATGGAGGAGATTTGCCTGGTCACATGACCCTCCATCAGCAGCCATTTTGTGGGCAGGACTTCTGTGTTAGTTAAGCTATCTGCAGATCCTTAAAGTGGTTTGTCCTGATGAAACAAACCTTTTAATCAAATATAAAGCTAATATCTATAATTGTAGATATATGTCATTTCGTTTCTGTGTAAAATAAGGGGTGTGGGTCAAAATAAGGAGCAAATCCGCTCAAGGAAGAAAGGAACATTTCCTAAGGAGAGTGGGTGAGTAGATTGGATCTCCTGAACACAATGATCAAGTAAATGCAGATGTTGTCTAAACTGTTACAATAAGAATGGAATTGGTGGGAGTCTAGGATCTGGAAGCTCTGACACATTGGTGTAAAGGAAACCTGTCTTAGTTGCTCATAGTAACCAATCAGATTTCACCTTTCATTTTGCAAAGCACCTTTGGAAAATGAAAGGTGGACTCTGATTGGTTGCTATGGGCAACTAAGCCAGTTTTCCTTTACACCAGTTTTAATGAATCTCCCCCACTGCCTAAAGAGTACAGGGACTATCTGATTAGCGAAATATACATTCCAGGTATTATGTGGCATCACATAAAGGCACAGATTTTAACAGCAATACAGCTAATAGAGATAAAGCCCAATATATAACCCCCTGAACAACAGTAACAGTCAAGTGAATTGAATTGACTAACTTGTTACAAAGGCAGCAGTCAAGGTGTGGAATATTTTAGGCAGTGAGTAAACAGTCAGTACTTCAACGTCCACTGGAGTAAGATGTACCAACTTTATTAAGAGGCTCAAGCACATCTTCTAGTGTATAATTCTGGTGTAAATTTTAGTAAATCTGCTCAGCCACCAGAGGACACTCCCTTCAAAGAAAGCCACATCCCTCTCCCGCCACTTTAAAAATATTTGCATTTTATGCACCACAATTTGTGACTTTGTTATGCCACAAAAGTGACATAAAAGCGCTAGTAACACTCTGCAGTGTGTTGAAAGCAAGAAAAGTAGGCATGAGAATCTGAGCAACTTTGACAAGGGCCAAATTGCAATGGCTCAACGGCTAGTCAGAGCATCTCCAAAATTGCCAAAAATGGTCCAAGGAAGAACAATCGCTGAGCGAGCAACAGGGTCATTGGCACCCAAAGCTCATTGATTTACGTGGGGAGCAAAGGCTAGTCCGCCTGGTCCGATCCCACAGAAGAGGTACTGTACTGACCCGTGTCCACCACTGAAAGCACCTAGTTTGGGCAGGGGGACCATAGATTGATGGAAGAAGATAGCCTGGTCTGATGAATCACATTTTCTTTTACATCATTCAGTTAGCAAGTTGTGTGTCACTTGGGTAAGGGATGGCAACAGCGATGGCTAACCTCCGGCACTCCAGCTGTGGTGGAACTAAGACTCCCAGCATGCTACATTGATTTCTATGGAGTTCTGAGAACAGCCAAGCAAGTGTACATCTTGGGAGTTGTAGTTTTACCACAGCTGGAGTGCTGGAAATTAGCCATCACAGAACTATAGGCTGAAGAACCGATGGAGACAGTGTGATGGCGATTGATGATAGAAACTAGGGTATAATTTAGATGAATACAACTCAACCGAATTATTACTTTAGTTACTTTATAAAATGTGCTTTTTTTACTGTAGATTTTTGTAATATTTTTCTAATGTGAAGAATCATGCATGATCAAGGAAGCTAGAGTTCTATCATATTTTTTGCATGGGTTCTCTTTAAAGATGTCCTTTCAGAAGGTCCAATCTTCTATTTGCTTTGTAAATAGGACATGGTTCTGGTAAAAAAAAAAAAAAAAAGTGTCTCTTTAAGAAATTTTTACAGCAAGTCTTTATATAACTAAATGATCATTTCACTGAATTCAGTTCATAGCTGCAGTGTCATTTTGCCCAAACACTTGCAGCCTATACTTGGCTGGGGTTCCCTTGAGACAACCATCGGAAGGCAATTATAGAAAGTTGTTTCATTTCTGTGTTATGTATGATAACAAACTGAATAGGTAAAGTGCTCCCTTCATATTGATTTGTGCCCAGGGATTTATCATGTATCCAAATGTAGTATATTCCATTCCATCTTTTCTATTAACTCACAGGTAAAACTGAAACATGATAACATCAGCTGTCACCCTACAAAGTAGTCATTTATCACTTGTCTCACACTTGCTCAGGTTCTTGAAACATAACAATATGAATTAAATATGACTTTTCAATTTCTTTTTAATATGTTTTTCCCATGTGCCAGAAATCTCTTCCACCTGTGTAAAGTAATGGCTACAGTTTTACTGTGTGATTTTATGCTGTGTTTGAGTCATCTACATAAATGCCTCAGGTGTTCTACTTCCATTACCTTCCCTTTGTACATTAATTCAGCCTGAACGCCTATATTAAGAAAGTATCAGACTACCATACCAACCAGTCCAACACTAGGCAAGTCATCTACATGCCTGTCAAGAATGGGATCATCTCCTGATCCTTCATAGGCAGAGAATATACATGCACCATTTAGTTACCAAATCCTAGCATATTTTATGAAATACTTCAAGAACCTGCAACATGTAAAGTGGAGAAATGACTCACTGAAACCTTCAGTGCTGAAACCATGAAAGCCTTACTTTTTGTTATCTTAAATCCATATACACAGCATATAAAAAATGGATAGAGGTACAGCACATTGACATTTTACGGCATGCACCCTTAAGCTGGTCATACACATTAGATAGAAGTTGGTTGACGGTTGAACAAACATGTTGGCACAGAAGTTCAAACTGGCCATACATGTTCAATGAAACCAGGCAATAGATCTTTCTGGGAACATTTATGATTGATCTTTCTTTGAACAAAAGATCTTTCCTCTGACTATCGGACAAAAATATTAAACACGGTATACTTCATTTCAATGGATAATGATTAGGGATGAGCGAACTCGAACTGTATAGTTCGGGTTCGTACCGAATTTTGGGGTGTCCGTGACACGGACCCGAACCCGGACATTTTCGTAAAAGTCCGGGTTCGGGTTCGGTGTTCGTCGCTTTCTTCGCGCTTTTGTGACGCTTTCTTGGCGCTTTTTGAAAGGCTGCAAAGCAGCCAATCAACAAGCGTCATACTACTTGCCCCAAGAGGCCATCACAGCCATGCCTACTATTGGCATGGCTGTGATTGGCCAGAGCACCATGTGACCCAGCCTCTATTTAAGCTGGAGTCACATAGCGCCGCCCGTCACTCTGCTCTGATTAGCGTAGGGAGAGGTTGCGGCTGCGACAGTAGGGCGAGATTAGGCAGATTAACTCCTCCAAAGGACTTGATTAACTGATCGATCTGCAGCTGTGGATCATTGAGCTGCTGATCCTCAATTGCTCACTGTTTTTAGGCTGCACAGACCGTTTGTCAGTCACATTTTTCTGGGGTGATCGGCGGCCATTTTGTGTCTTGTGGTGCGCCAGCACAAGCTGCGACCAAGTGCATTTAACCCTCAATGGTGTGGTTGTTTTTTGGCTAAAGCCTACATCAGGGTGAAGCTGTCACACCAAGTGCATTTAACCAGCAATAGTCTGTTCATTTTTTGGCCATATACAAAATCAGGGGCAAGCTGCGCCTGTCACCAAGTGCATTTAACCCTCAATGGTGTGGTTGTTTTTTGGCTAAAGCCTACATCAGGGTGAAGCTGTCACACCAAGTGCATTTAACCAGCAATAGTCTGTTCATTTTTTGGCCATATACTAAATCAGGGGCAAGCTGCGCCTGTCACCAAGTGCATTTAACCCTCAATGGTGTGGTTGTTTTTTGGCTAAAGCCTACATCAGGGTGAAGCTGTCACACCAAGTGCATTTAACCAGCAATAGTCTGTTTATTTTTTGGCCATATCCCAGTCTAATTCTGTCACTAAATCCATACCGGTCACCCAGCGCCTAAATACTAGGCCTCAAATTTATATCCAGCTAAATCTGTCCCTAGTGCTGTAGCTGGGCGAGTTATTTAGTGTCCGTTCAAGCACATTTCTTGTTCTGGGTTGAAATACAATTCCCAATTTAGCAATTTCATAATTTAGTGGTTTCTGCTATATCAGAGCTATTTGAAATCTATCCCTAAAAGGGTATATAATATTCAAGGTGCACATTGGGTCATTCAGAATAACTTCACACACACCCGCTACTGTGTATTTCCAAGTCTAATTCTGGCACTAAACCCATACCTGTCACGCAGCGCCTAAATACTAGGCCTCAAATTTATATCCAGCTAAATCTGTCCCTAGTGCTGTAGCTGGGCGAGTTATTTAGTGTCCGTTCAAGCACATTTCTTGTTCTGGGTTGAAATACAATTCCCAATTTAGCAATTTCATAATTTAGTGGTTTCTGCTATATCAGAGCTATTTGAAATCTATCCCTAAAAGGGTATATAATATTCAAGGTGCACATTGGGTCATTCAGAATAACTTCACACACACCCGCTACTGTGTATTTCCAAGTCTAATTCTGGCACTAAACCCATACCTGTCACCCAGCGCCTAAATACTAGGCCTCAAATTTATATCCCGCTAAATCTGTCCTTAGTGCTGTAGCTGGGCGAGTTATTT
The DNA here is from genome assembly GCF_014858855.1 of Bufo gargarizans. Taxonomy (NCBI): domain Eukaryota; kingdom Metazoa; phylum Chordata; class Amphibia; order Anura; family Bufonidae; genus Bufo; species Bufo gargarizans. The sequence continues at coordinate 208,967,338 of NC_058082.1, read as the reverse complement.
AGTGTCCGTTCAAGCACATTTCTTGTTCTGGGTTGAAATACAATTCCCAATTTAGCAATTTCATAATTTAGTGGTTTCTGCTATATCAGAGCTATTTGAAATCTATCCCTAAAAGGGTATATAATATTCAAGGTGCACATTGGGTCATTCAGAATAACTTCACACACACCCGCTACTGTGTATTTCCAAGTCTAATTCTGGCACTAAACCCATACCTGTCACCCAGCGCCTAAATACTAGGCCTCAAATTTATATCCCGCTAAATCTGTCCTTAGTGCTGTAGCTGGGCGAGTTATTTAGTGTCCGTTCAAGCACATTTCTTGTTCTGGGTTGAAATACAATTCCCAATTTAGCAATTTCATAATTTAGTGGTTTCTGCTATATCAGAGCTATTTGAAATCTATCCCTAAAAGGGTATATAATATTCAAGGTGCACATTGGGTCATTCAGAATAACTTCACACACACCCGCTACTGTGTATTTCCAAGTCTAATTCTGGCACTAAACCCATACCTGTCACCCAGCGCCTAAATACTAGGCCTCAAATTTATATCCCGCTAAATCTGTCCTTAGTGCTGTAGCTGGGCGAGTTATTTAGTGTCCGTTCAAGCACATTTCTTGTTCTGGGTTGAAATACAATTCCCAATTTAGCAATTTCATAATTTAGTGGTTTCTGCTATATCAGAGCTATTTGAAATCTATCCCTAAAAGGGTATATAATATTCAAGGTGCACATTGGGTCATTCAGAATAACTTCACACACACCCGCTACTGTGTATTTCCAAGTCTAATTCTGGCACTAAACCCATACCTGTCACCCAGCGCCTAAATACTAGGCCTCAAATTTATATCCCGCTAAATCTGTCCTTAGTGCTGTAGCTGGGCGAGTTATTTAGTGTCCGTTCAAGCACATTTCTTGTTCTGGGTTGAAATACAATTCCCAATTTAGCAATTTCATAATTTAGTGGTTTCTGCTATATCAGAGCTATTTGAAATCTATCCCTAAAAGGGTATATAATATTCAAGGTGCACATTGGGTCATTCAGAATAACTTCACACACACCCGCTACTGTGTATTTCCAAGTCTAATTCTGGCACTAAACCCATACCTGTCACCCAGCGCCTAAATACTAGGCCTCAAATTTATATCCCGCTAAATCTGTCCTTAGTGCTGTAGCTGGGCGAGTTATTTAGTGTCCGTTCAAGCACATTTCTTGTTCTGGGTTGAAATACAATTCCCAATTTAGCAATTTCATAATTTAGTGGTTTCTGCTATATCAGAGCTATTTGAAATCTATCCCTAAAAGGGTATATAATATTCAAGGTGCACATTGGGTCATTCAGAATAACTTCACACACACCCGCTACTGTGTATTTCCAAGTCTAATTCTGGCACTAAACCCATACCTGTCACCCAGCGCCTAAATACTAGGCCTCAAATTTATATCCCGCTAAATCTGTCCTTAGTGCTGTAGCTGGGCGAGTTATTTAGTGTCCGTTCAAGCACATTTCTTGTTCTGGGTTGAAATACAATTCCCAATTTAGCAATTTCATAATTTAGTGGTTTCTGCTATATCAGAGCTATTTGAAATCTATCCCTAAAAGGGTATATAATATTCAAGGTGCACATTGGGTCATTCAGAATAACTTCACACACACCCGCTACTGTGTATTTCCAAGTCTAATTCTGGCACTAAACCCATACCTGTCACCCAGCGCCTAAATACTAGGCCTCAAATTTATATCCCGCTAAATCTGTCCTTAGTGCTGTAGCTGGGCGAGTTATTTAGTGTCCGTTCAAGCACATTTCTTGTTCTGGGTTGAAATACAATTCCCAATTTAGCAATTTCATAATTTAGTGGTTTCTGCTATATCAGAGCTATTTGAAATCTATCCCTAAAAGGGTATATAATATTCAAGGTGCACATTGGGTCATTCAGAATAACTTCACACACACCCGCTACTGTGTATTTCCAAGTCTAATTCTGGCACTAAACCCATACCTGTCACCCAGCGCCTAAATACTAGGCCTCAAATTTATATCCCGCTAAATCTGTCCTTAGTGCTGTAGCTGGGCGAGTTATTTAGTGTCCGTTCAAGCACATTTCTTGTTCTGGGTTGAAATACAATTCCCAATTTAGCAATTTCATAATTTAGTGGTTTCTGCTATATCAGAGCTATTTGAAATCTATCCCTAAAAGGGTATATAATATTCAAGGTGCACATTGGGTCATTCAGAATAACTTCACACACACCCGCTACTGTGTATTTCCAAGTCTAATTCTGGCACTAAACCCATACCTGTCACCCAGCGCCTAAATACTAGGCCTCAAATTTATATCCCGCTAAATCTGTCCTTAGTGCTGTAGCTGGGCGAGTTATTTAGTGTCCGTTCAAGCACATTTCTTGTTCTGGGTTGAAATACAATTCCCAATTTAGCAATTTCATAATTTAGTGGTTTCTGCTATATCAGAGCTATTTGAAATCTATCCCTAAAAGGGTATATAATATTCAAGGTGCACATAGGGTCATTCAGAATAACTTCACACACACGCTTCTGTGCATTTCCAAGTCTAATTCTGTCACTAAATCCATACCGGTCACCCAGCGCCTAAATACTAGGCCTCAAATTTATATCCAGCTAAATCTGTCCCTAGTGCTGTAGCTGGGCGAGTTATTTAGTGTCCGTTCAAGCACATTTCTTGTTCTGGGTTGAAATACAATTCCCAATTTAGCAATTTCATAATTTAGTGGTTTCTGCTATATCAGAGCTATTTGAAATCTATCCCTAAAAGGGTATATAATATTCAAGGTGCACATAGGGTCATTCAGAATAACTTCACACACACGCTTCTGTGCATTTCCAAGTCTAATTCTGTCACTAAATCCATACCGGTCACCCAGCGCCTAAATACTAGGCCTCAAATTTATATCCAGCTAAATCTGTCCCTAGTGCTGTAGCTGGGCGAGTTATTTAGTGTCCGTTCAAGCACATTTCTTGTTCTGGGTTGAAATACAATTCCCAATTTAGCAATTTCATAATTTAGTCGTTTCTGCTATATCAGAGCTATTTGAAATCTATCCCTAAAAGGGTAGATCATATTGAAGGTGCACATAGGGTCATTCAGAATAACTTCACACACACGCTTCTGTGCATTTCCAAGTCTAATTCTGTCACTAAATCCATACCGGTCACCCAGCGCCTAAATACTAGGCCTCAAATTTATATCCCGCTGAATTTGAATACAATACATTGGGCCAAATAATATATTTGTTGTTGTGGTGAACCATAACAATGAGAAAAACATCTAGTAAGGGACGCGGACGTGGACATGGTCGTGGTGGTGTTAGTGGACCCTCTGGTGCTGGGAGAGGACGTGGCCGTTCTGCCACATCCACACGTCCTAGTGTACCAACTACCTCAGGTCCCAGTAGCCGCCAGAATTTACAGCGATATATGGTGGGGCCCAATGCCGTTCTAAGGATGGTAAGGCCTGAGCAGGTACAGGCATTAGTCAATTGGGTGGCCGACAGTGGATCCAGCACGTTCACATTATCTCCCACCCAGTCTTCTGCAGAAAGCGCACAGATGGCGCCTGAAAACCAACCCCATCAGTCTGTCACATCACCCCCATGCATACCAGGGAAACTGTCTCAGCCTCAAGTTATGCAGCAGTCTCTTATGCTGTTTGAAGACTCCGCTGGCAGGGTTTCCCAAGGGCATCCACCTAGCCCTTCCCCAGCGGTGAAAGACATAGAATGCACTGACGCACAACCACTTATGTTTCCTGATGATGAGGACATGGGAATACCACCTCAGCATGTCTCTGATGATGACGAAACACAGGTGCCAACTGCTGCGTCTTTCTGCAGTGTGCAGACTGAACAGGAGGTCAGGGATCAAGACTGGGTGGAAGACGATGCAGGGGACGATGAGGTCCTAGACCCCACATGGAATGAAGGTCGTGCCACTGACTTTCACAGTTCGGAGGAAGAGGCAGTGGTGAGACCGAGCCAACAGCGTAGCAAAAGAGGGAGCAGTGGGCAAAAGCAGAACACCCGCCGCCAAGAGACTCCGCCTGCTACTGACCGCCGCCATCTGGGACCGAGCACCCCAAAGGCAGCTTCAAGGAGTTCCCTGGCATGGCACTTCTTCAAACAATGTGCTGACGACAAGACCCGAGTGGTTTGCACGCTGTGCCATCAGAGCCTGAAGCGAGGCATTAACGTTCTGAACCTGAGCACAACCTGCATGACCAGGCACCTGCATGCAAAGCATGAACTGCAGTGGAGTAAACACCTTAAAACCAAGGAAGTCACTCAGGCTCCCCCTGCTACCTCTTCTGCTGCTGCCGCCTCGGCCTATTCTGCTGCTGCCGCCTCGGCCTCTTCCTCCGCCTCTGGAGGAACGTTGGCACCTGCCGCCCAGCAGGGGATGTACCACCAACACCACCACCACCACCTCCGTCACCAAGCGTCTCAACCATGTCACACGCCAGCGTTCAGCTCTCCATCTCACAAACATTTGATAGAAAGCGTAAATTCCCACCTAGCCACCCTCGATCCCTGGCCCTGAATGCCAGCATTTCTAAACTACTGGCCTATGAAATGCTGTCATTTAGGCTGGTGGACACAGACACCTTCAAACAGCTCATGTCGCTTGCTGTCCCACAGTATGTTGTTCCCAGCCGGCACTACTTCTCCAAGAGAGCCGTGCCTTCCCTGCACAACCAAGTATCCGATAAAATCAAGTGTGCACTGCGCAACGCCATCTGTGGCAAGGTCCACCTAACCACAGATACGTGGACCAGTAAGCACGGCCAGGGACGCTATATCTCCCTAACTGCACACTGGGTAAATGTAGTGGCAGCTGGGCCCCAGGCGGAGAGCTGTTTGGCGCACGTCCTTCCGCCGCCAAGGATCGCAGGGCAACATTCTTTGCCTCCTGTTGCCACCTCCTCCTTCTCGGCTTCCTCCTCCTCTTCTTCCACCTGCTCATCCAGTCAGCCACACACCTTCACCACCAACTTCAGCACAGCCCGGGGTAAACGTCAGCAGGCCATTCTGAAACTCATATGTTTGGGGGACAGGCCCCACACCGCACAGGAGTTGTGGCGGGGTATAGAACAACAGACCGACGAGTGGTTGCTGCCGGTGAGCCTCAAGCCCGGCCTGGTGGTGTGTGATAATGGGCGAAATCTCGTTGCAGCTCTGGGACTAGCCAATTTGACGCACATCCCTTGCTTGGCGCATGTGCTGAATTTGGTGGTGCAGAAGTTCATTCACAACTACCCCGACATGTCAGAGCTGCTGCATAAAGTGCGGGCCGTCTGTTCGCGCTTCCGGCGTTCACATCCTGCTGCTGCTCGCCTGTCTGCGCTACAGCGTAACTTCGGCCTTCCCGCTCACCGCCTCATATGCGACGTGCCCACCAGGTGGAACTCCACCTTGCACATGCTGGACAGACTGTGCGAGCAGCAGCAGGCCATAGTGGAGTTTCAGCTGCAGCACGCACGGGTCAGTCGCACTACAGAACAGCACCACTTCACCACCAATGACTGGGCCTCCATGCGAGACCTGTGTGCCCTGTTGCGCTGTTTCGAGTACTCCACCAACATGGCCAGTGGCGATGACACCGTTATCAGCGTTACAATACCACTTCTATGTCTCCTTGAGAAAACACTTAGGGCGATGATGGAAGAGGAGGTGGCCCAGGAGGAGGAGGAGGAAGAGGGGTCATTTTTAGCACTTTCAGGCCAGTCTCTTCGAAGTGACTCAGAGGGAGGTTTTTGGCAACAGCAGAGGCCAGGTACAAATGTGGCCAGCCAGGGCCCACTACTGGAGGACGAGGAGGACGAGGATGAGGAGGAGGTGGAGGAGGATGAGGATGAAGCATGGTCACAGCGGGGTGGCACCCAACGCAGCTCGGGTCCATCACTGGTGCGTGGCTGGGGGGAAAGGCAGGACGATGACGATACGCCTCCCACAGAGGACAGCTTGTCCTTATCCCTGGGCAGCCTGGCACACATGAGCGACTACATGCTGCAGTGCCTGCGCAACGACAGCAGAGTTGCCCACATTTTAACCTGTGCGGACTACTGGGTTGCCACCCTGCTGGATCCACGCTACAAAGACAATGTGCCCACCTTACTTCCTGCACTGGAGCGTGATAGGAAGATGCGCGAGTACAAGCGCACGTTGGTAGACGCGCTACTGAGAGCATTCCCAAATGTCACAGGGGAACAAGTGGAAGCCCAAGGCCAAGGCAGAGGAGGAGCAAGAGGTCGCCAAGGCAGCTGTGTCACGGCCAGCTCCTCTGAGGGCAGGGTTAGCATGGCAGAGATGTGGAAAACTTTTGTCAACACGCCACAGCTAACTGCACCACCACCTGATACGCAACGTGTTAGCAGGAGGCAACATTTCACTAACATGGTGGAACAGTACGTGTGCACACCCCTCCACGTACTGACTGATGGTTCGGCCCCATTCAACTTCTGGGTCTCTAAATTGTCCACGTGGCCAGAGCTAGCCTTTTATGCCTTGGAGGTGCTGGCCTGCCCGGCAGCCAGCGTTTTGTCTGAACGTGTATTCAGCACGGCAGGGGGCGTCATTACAGACAAACGCAGCCGCCTGTCTACAGCCAATGTGGACAAGCTGACGTTCATAAAAATGAACCAGGCATGGATCCCACAGGACCTGTCCGTCCCTTGTCCAGATTAGACATTAACTACCTCCCCATAACCATATATTATTGGACTCCAGGGCACTTCCTCATTCAATCCTATTTTTATTTTCATTTTACCATTATATTGCGATGCTACCCAAAGTTGAATGAACCTCTCCTCTGCCTGTGTGCTAGGCCTAAATATATGCCAATGGACTGTTGCAGTGGTGGCTGACATGAAGCCTGATTCTCTGCTATGACATGCAGACTAATTCTCTGCTGACATGAAGCCAGATTGTCTGTTACGGGACCTCTCTCCTCTGCCTGGGTGCTGGGCCTAAATTTATGACAATGGACTGTTGCAGTGGTGGCTGACATGAAGCCTCATTCTCTGCTATGACATGCAGACTGATTCTCTGCTGACATGAAGCCAGATTGTCTGTTACGGGACCTCTCTCCTCTGCCTGTGTGCTAGGCCTAAATATATGCCAATGGACTGTTGCAGTGGTGGCTGACGTGAAGCCTGATTCTCTGCTATGACATGCAGACTGATTCTCTGCTGACATGAAGCCAGATCCTCTGTTACGGGACCTCTCTCCTCTGCCTGTGTGTGTGCTGGGCCTAAATATATGCCAATGGACTGTTGCAGTGGTGGCTGACGTGAAGCCTCATTCTCTGCTATGACATGCAGACTAATTCTCTGCTGACATGAAGACAGATTCTCTGTTACGGGACCTCCCTCCTCTGCCTGGGTGCTGGGCCTAAATATATGCCAATGGACTGTTGCAGTGGTGGGTGACGTGAAGCCTCATTCTCTGCTATGACATGCAGACTAATTCTCTGCTGACATGAAGCCAGATTGTCTGTTACGGGACCTCTCTCCTCTGCCTGTGTGTGTGCTGGGCCTAAATATATGCCAATGGACTGTTGCAGTGGTGGCTGACGTGAAGCCTCATTCTCTGCTATGACATGCAGACTAATTCTCTGCTGACATGAAGACAGATTCTCTGTTACGGGACCTCTCTCCTCTGCCTGTGTGTGTGCTGGGCCTAAATATATGCCAATGGACTGTTGCAGTGGTGGCTGACGTGAAGCCTCATTCTCTGCTATGACATGCAGACTAATTCTCTGCTGACATGAAGCCAGATCCTCTGTTACGGGACCTCTCTCCTCTGCCTGTGTGTGTGCTGGGCCTAAATATATGCCAATGGACTGTTGCAGTGGTGGCTGACGTGAAGCCTCATTCTCTGCTATGACATGCAGACTGATTCTCTGCTGACATGAAGCCAGATTCTCTGTTACGGGACCTCTCTCCTCTGCCTGTGTGTGTGCTGGGCCTAAATATATGCCAATGGACTGTTGCAGTGGTGGCTGACGTGAAGCCTCATTCTCTGCTATGACATGCAGACTAATTCTCTGCTGACATGAAGACAGATTCTCTGTTACGGGACCTCCCTCCTCTGCCTGGGTGCTGGGCCTAAATATATGCCAATGGACTGTTGCAGTGGTGGCTGACGTGAAGCCTCATTCTCTGCTATGACATGCAGACTAATTCTCTGCTGACATGAAGACAGATTCTCTGTTACGGGACCTCTCTCCTCTGCCTGGGTGCCGGGGCCTAAATATCTGAGAATGGACTGTTCCAGTGGTGGGTGACGGGAAGCCAGATTCTCTGCTATGGAACCTCTCTCCAATTGATTTTGGTTAATTTTTATTTATTTAATTTTTAATTTAATTCATTTCCCTATCCACATTTGTTTGCAGGGGATTTACCTACATGTTGCTGCCTTTTGCAGCCCTCTAGCTCTTTCCTGGGCTGTTTTACAGCCTTTTTAGTGCCGAAAAGTTCGGGTCCCCATTGACTTCAATGGGGTTCGGGTTCGGGACGAAGTTCGGATCGGGTTCGGATCCCGAACCCGAACATTTCCGGGATGTTCGGCCGAACTTCTCGAACCCGAACATCCAGGTGTTCGCTCAACTCTAATAATGATCTGTCATTGGTTGGCTAACACAATCATTCGTTGCTAGCTAACATTTGTTTTGGTTGAAATCGTCTGTTTGGATTAACTTTAGTCTAATGTGTATGGCCACCTTTACTCCTAGTGTGTGGACAATCTAGTGTGTAGACAAGTGTATATATTTATAATGCAGCAATGATACGAGCCTCTAAGCTCACCATTTTCTTTTGGCAATTATGAAGATGAAATAAAAAGTTTTATGGATTCAAGTGCCAATGTATTCCTACTACTACCTAAAGGGGTGTTACAAAATAATAGCACATGGATAGGGAATATGGTAGGCCACCCTATAGAGATGTGTTTTAGGGTACGCCTAAAACAGTTGAAGTTAGGAATGTTTCTGAGATGCAGGTGGTATGAGAAAGTTAATATAGTTGGCGAATGAAAGATCAGTATCAAACATAACCCCAAGACAGTGAGTATGGTGTCTACGAGTTATGGTAGTACCACATTTTGAGTTGGAAATATCAGGTTTAGGTAGGTTGGTACATGGAAAAAACTGAAGAAGTTCAATTTTCTAAATATTCAGTTTCAGATAGAGAGAGGACATGATGTTATTGACAGTAGACAATCACTTTTTTGTAGTAGTTCGGGGGTAATGTCTCAGGACAAGGTATATATTTAGGTGTACTGGGCGTACATGTTCAATTAAACCATGCGATAGATATTTCTGTGAACATTTACGAACAATCTTTCTTTGAACAAAAGAGATGGTACTGAAAACCAAAGCTGCTGATAGTTTGTCCGATAGGGAGAAAAGAGGAGAGAACCTAGGACTGAACCCTGAGGAACCTTAACAGCAAAGTGGAGAGGACCTAGGAGAAAGTTTGGAGAAAATGTTTGTATTGCTGACTGCATAAAACATAATTTCTGATGAGATGTTGCAATGTATATTCCTGTGCATATCTATCTATATTTTACACTATGAAATAAGCTCTGGGTAAAAATGACCATCCACAGAATATGAATGAATATGGCACTTTTTTATTCATAGCTAAAAAGTTAAATTACAGCAGATATTGTATCGCAGATAAAAAAACATGGACATGGGTTATAGTCATTGGAACACTGCATTAGAACCTGAGGGACTTTAGTGTCGTCTGTCACTCCTGGTGTCATTCACGATCTGACTGACATTTCATGTCCTGTCTAGCAGAAGTGATCCATTAGGTAGCACTATCTTTTTGCTTTCTGGCCCTATGATTTGTGTGCACACTCCTGTGTGGTATTATTGTTTTATAGCATTGTTGCCGAACCTATGGCACGGGTGCCAGAGGCAGCACTCGGCTCTCTCTCTCTGTGTATCTGCATCCTGGAAAAAGTCTATGCTGTACCAATATGCCTTAGACTTTTCCTGCCATTCATCGGCGCAGGATGCACTATGAACAGCACAGGCAGCGCACTGAATGCAGGCAGGCTATTATAGGTAAATGATAAAGTACATGGAGGATATACTATATTGGCCTGTAGTATTCAGGTTGTATTCTTTGTTAGCACTTTGCGATAAATAAGTGGGTTTTGAGTTGCAGTTTGGGCACTCGATCTGTAGAAGGTTTACCATCACTGTTGTATAGCATATAGTGAACTTATAAGTTACATCTCCTTTTTAACTGTTGTCTTCTTTCTCTTTCTATTAATGTGTATTCATTAAAGTTTCTGCCGTGCTTCATTTCTTGATATTTCTGTTTCCAGCCCATTGATTTGTAGAGTACTGGTGAGACTTTGCCTCTACTTCCACTGTGCAGTCCAAGAGTTATCCTGAAACAAGGGACACTTACTTTACCGCTCTCGGTTGTGTTCTTAGAAGTTATTAAAATGGAATTTTATATTTGTCTTAGGAGCTTTCAACATACACAAAAGCGTAGCACAAACTGTACACACCTGTCAGTATGAAAAGTGCTTTTTAATAAACAAAAAAAAATCTTTTGCACAATAATGTCCCTGAAATCATGGTTACGTTTTATTTAAAATCTTGCAGATTTTTAGAGAAAAGCAATAAAAGAATAACATTAACAATTAAAACTCATACACAACAACATCAATCCAACAGCCATATGCAATGGTGTAACCTAGCACCTTTGGGTCCCTGTGCAGACCATATAACAGGGCTTTCTACCTACAATGTGGCATTTATAATACTTGTGTCCTCTTATGAGGGGCCTTTGAGCAGCTTGGCCTCAGTGTAACTTCCCCTGCACTCCCTATAGCTACATGCCTGGCTAGAGCATATATTTTATGTAGAATGAAACAGTGTCAAGCTCAGTTGGCACTACTATTTCATCAAGTTTTTATTATTTTGTGATGTTCAGAAAGTAGTAGTCTACTACGCTACTTTACTCACTGTAAAGCGGGGACCTCCTAATACAATGGGATCCAGCAGAACCTGTTAGGATCTATTACACAAAACAGTGCGCAGGGAAAGGTAGTTGTTTATATGGGCCAAAAAGAAGTGAGTCTGAGTTCACACTTCAGTTATTCGATAATTTACTTCCATCAGTTATTGTGAACCAAAACCAGGTTGGGGTCAAAAACACAGAATCCTTCCATTATACCTGATCTCTCTGTAGGCTTCACTACTGGTTTTGGCTTACAATAACTGATGGAAATAACTGAAATGTGAACTCAGCCTGACCTGTTGACACCAATATAATAGCAAATAGGAAGGGGGGGGGGGGGGGACACTAGAATAATCTAGAGTGCCAGTCACTAGTCTATACAAATCATATAGTACCACAAATACCAAAGACTATACAAACAGACCGCACATCCAAATATAGTTAAAGGGAATCTGTCACCTACATCATGGCTATTGAAGTCAAGCAATTGCCCATTAGCACATAGTACCCTATTCCCAAGACAACCTTTGTTTCAAAGATTGGGGTTTTCTATCTTCTGAAAAAAAAAACAGTTTGGTATGTAAATGAGCCAAGTAAGGTTCCCAGAGGGGCGTTATTTTCATATGAAGGAGCTAGAGTTAGATTCCCACAAAAAACAAGCCCTCGTATGTCTGTGTGAATGAAAAAATAAAAAAATATATGGCTTTTGAAAGGCTGGGAGTAAAAAAAACTAAGTGAAACTTGCCCGGTCATGAAAGAGTTAATTCCTGGATATAGGCCTGCGAGCATCTTGTTTCTAAGCTCTGAAAGTTGAAAAGAACAGAAAGCATCACCTTCTGTTTTTCGCTGCAACCCCAAAGGACCTGACAGCCAAAGCTATCTAGTGACCCTGTAACCAAAGGCCAAGTGCCGATCTGCAGGTGTCTTAATAGTGACATTTGCAGGTGTCTGGAGCCGCTGAGGAGTCCCAGTTCACATAAGGAAATCTATAAGCCTTAGTGTTTACCTTAGTGATTTCTCTCTTTTTTTCTTTAACATTGTTTTTTACTGCAGCTGCTAGTAAGTCACACATTCGTCCTAGCAGAAGGTACTTATGTTCTGTGCCGTATGTTAAAAATAGCAGCATTTGTAGAAAATAGTCAACTATAACCTGCCAAAGAGATTTTTTTCTCAAGTAGAATAAATCACTTTCACAATGTAAAAATTATGCTAAATATACAGTAACAGTTATATCACAGATAAGAGATTGACAGCTGCTTGTCAATCATAAAAGAGTATAAAAATTTGAATTTTCACATTTTTGCAGCTATGTCTTTTACCATGCTTTTTAGGTGACGGGTTTATTCATCTGTGGACCAATGATCTAGAACAGCCATCAATGTGCGGTGGTAAGCAGGCTGTTAGTTCCTTTCTCCATAATATTTAATGTGTCCCATGTTTTATTAGTATGGCTATATTAGAATTTCATATGAAGACAGAGCGTTCATGCAGGATCCATGAGAAAAAAAACTGCAGCACGATCCAGTCATTGGACTCCACACCTTCTCCTTGACCTACTCTAGGTTCTGCTCACACCACAGTTGGGCCATTAAGTTGGTACATATTTTAGTTTAAGAAACAAATATACTTCAAAATGTGTACTTCAAAATGAAGGATGCAAACATATGCCAACATACCATTATTTTCCCAAAAAATAAAAGAAACTGAAACTATGTGATTCGAATTCTAGCTGCATTCTTTTTGATGGATCGAGCAAGAAAAATATCCAATTGCCATACAATCAAGTATAAGGGAACCTGTAACAAATAAAATACAGTGCATTCTGCAGGCACCGTGTTATAGGACAGGAGAGCAGATTGATGTATAGTTTTATAGGAATAGATTCAGCAGAGTTAGGGTGGGTTCACACTAGTGTTATGGGGGTTATAACGGAACATAACGGAATCCATAGGATGGAATGCAAAACGGAAGCCTTTAAAAGGAATTCCGTTTTGCTCCGTCCTAATAGAAGTCTATAGGAAAACATAACAGACCTATCTAGGTCCGTTATGCTGGTGGACGGAAAACAAAGTCCTGTCCACCAGCCACAGGTGCCTTACTGAATTCAACTGTATCACCGTCCTCTGTATTTTATGCTGCACTGTGGTGTTTGGTTTTGCTGGGGCGGTATTTTGTGCTGGGCTACGGTATTGCTGGCCCCTGCCTACTTCTGGTGTTCCTATCTACTTGTGTTGGTCCTGCTCTGGTTGTGTCGCCCTGCCATCTGCCAATTTGGACTTTAGGCCTACAACTTGAGCCCTTTTCTAGTTTTTTTTTTTCCCCAGGGCCACTTTAAGTTCCAAGTCTGCCCCTGATCTTTACACAGGACATACTTCAGTGGCATGCCTATTTGTTTAAGCCTTCTGAGTTTGGAGGTTTACAGTAAATGTATTTTTAGACTGCACATAGAGTATCATTGCTACCGCTCTTCATCAGCAAACAACAGATATGAGCAAATTGATTCTAAAATTCCAGAGAGATAGAGAGAAAGAGGCTTTTCTAGGAAATTGGGGCACTTTTGATTCAGGTCAAATTTATTTGGACCTGAATTGAAGTGGTCAGACAAACCAATTTTTAAGACAGTGTGATCCTTCAGTCACATGATCATATTGATATACTGTATGAGTCAATTTTTGTCCAAATTAGACCTGATCATGTTGGAGGAAATCGGGAAAGACATCCACTAAGAAAAGGTCCCTTGTTTTACTCTGAAATACCATTTTTGACTAAATTTACAGCTTTTACACCACAAATACATGCAGTAGAGGAAGCATTTGTGTTAGCAAATGCCTGGTTCAAAATCTAAAACCTCTGTTGGCGGACTGGACTTTCTTTAAAAGGCTTAGTTTTTTACAGCTTTGGATACAGCATAGATAACTTGTCTATTTAGCATACGGCAAATATTATAAAACTGGAAAACAGTCAATCTTTATGTTTAGCCAAAAATTCTAGCTTAACATTCGATAACCTTAATTGCTTCCTATACTTTGCTGAATATTTTTAAAAGGTGTACATTCCTTATACCAAGTTAACCGAGGTGCCTCTATTAATTGTTTGTCTGAGTTGCCTGAAAGTGAGCCATCTGAAATTATTGATAGTTTTGCTGTGTTGAGTACATTGCACTTTATTGCTTTATTGAGAGGGCATATACCTGGACATTTCCAGCTTCTATTGTTAACAGGAGAGTCATATTTTACTGTCATGAGCTCATACAGTGTTGGTAGGACTGCTCCCTGAAATTAAGGCTGAAATCATCATTCATGTGGTTTAATAAGGTGTGTATTCAGGAAAGCAGTACTCAGCGCCATGAATGATGAGGCATAATAAGCCTAGTGCTGGGAGAATGTATTTGCTTGCTTTTCACAATGGAAGGAAATTGTAATTGACATTGACTTGTGAGAGGCTGCTTTTCTACTTTCAACCCAATTTGCTTACCTGCTGTAGATGCTGGAACAGATTTGACATTGACAGTATATTCTATCAAATGGCTTGGAACCCTCACATAAACTTGACTATAAATTGAAAGAGAATGTGGATAATAACCAAAGTAAAAATGATGTATTTTATTCTGCAGTTCCGGCAAATTTAAGGAATCTGTTCTTCAACTTCCTTGTGACTACTAAAATCAACATGGAAAATGACGCACTGCCTTTCGCTTGTGTAAACTGTATTAACCATGTTCATGAGCTGAGAAGCTTTACAGCACAGTGCAGAGTACAGGCTGCTGCAAGCAGTTTGATTCATAATGTCATTTTTTACATATAATGAGGAAAGAGTAGAAAAGAAAAGCTTCTGATGTCAAGTGTAATAACGGTTGTGAAATGCTGAGTATCTAAAGTGCTGAAATAACACATTGAAATAAAGAAAACCAATAATTTTTTGTTGCAAGAACTTCTCAGAAACGTTATTAACAGTGTTCAAACATATTTTAGGGTTTATTCTGCATGAAGCGATACTCAGACTCAGCTTTTTCTCCCTAAACATTCTAATATTTTACCATAAATTATTTTATTTCTCTGCCTGTACTGACTAGAAGTGCACTAGAGAAGAAGCAGGGCAGGCCAGGGAAAGCTTCAATAAATCCTGTCCACTGATGTATTCAAAATGGCAGGATCCATGTGTAATAGGCGCCAAAAATGACGTTGAAGAGATTACTGAGCATGCAGTGCAATCTCTAGGCAGCATGTGATAAAGCAAGGTGACTTGAGCAGATTGATATATACAATAGTTTTAAGGGTTAAGATTCAGTATAATTTGTATTTTATTTATTTAAAGGGAGTCCACAATTTCACCTTTATACACTGCTTACATAGCGCTGTAGCATGAATCTACATAATTCAAATGGTAACTTTGTTCTTTTGTTCTGACATTGACATAGCAGCAAAAACTAAGTTTTATTCATATGCAAATGAGGGCTCACAAGTGCCCAGGGGCGGCGTCGGGGCTGTAAGTGCCCAGGCCGCTCTGCCTTCCTCTCACATAACTCCTCCCCAGCCTCTTGCTTGGCCTGCCCTGTAAGCCCCTTGCATCATCTGGTGTACTGGCTGTGATCTCGCCGGCGCATGCGCACTGCATGGAGCGATGCCGCTGCCCACAATGGTCATCACAGTGCTCATGCCCGGGCCCAGGGGTGAACTGCGGACTCATGGGATCTCGACCAGTACACTAAATGACGCAAGGGGCTTACAGGGCGAGCCAAGCAAGAGGCTGGGAAGGAGTTTTGGGAGAAGGCAGAGCAGCCTGGGCTCGAACAGCCCCAATGCCAATCCTGGGCACTTGAGAGCCCTCATTTGCATATGAAAAACACAGCTTTTTAGCTGCTGGTCAATGTCAGAACAAAAAAGAAAAGATTCTATTTGAATCATGTCATGCTACAGCACTATGTAAGCAGTGTATACGGTGAACTTGTGGTGACAGACACCCTTTAAATCTTTGCACTTTCTATGCTTAGGAGTCACATGGGCAGTCCTATTCAGTGATCTCTGATCTGACAGTTATCTCTTTGTCACTTATACAAGGAAGGCTGTCAATCACTGATAAGACCGCCCACTGGACACCTAATTCTAGAAAGGATGGATTTAAAGAAGCACTCCCGCAAAACTGTTTATTCTCTGGCCAGTTAGAAGGGTACACAGTGTAAATAGTAGTGAAATTATTTGTCTTACCAGTGACTGTATTTGTGAGTTATCCAGTCCTTCTTGGTCCAGAGAAGTGTCATGTGACCATCACTCTGACTCTCCAACTGACACAGGATCTTATGACTTCCTGTGTCATTTAACATGCTGTGTCAGTTGGAGAGTCGGGTTGGTCACATGATACAGCTGAGGATCAGAAGAGAGTAGATAACTCATAAATGCAATCACTGTTAAGAATATTTATTTTACTAATGTTTACATCATGTACCTTTCTAACAGGCCAGAGAATAACATTTTTTGTAGGAGTACCTCTTTAAATGAATAAATTACCAGTTATGCTGAATCTCTTCCCATAAATCTATCAGTCTGCTCATCTCCTCCTGCTCTATAACATCCTGCCTGCAGCTCAGAAACCATGTTCACGGTGACAGGTTCCCTTTAAAGACAAAGTTAAACACAAATTAAGTTAAAGGGGTTGGCCACCCTAAGTATCAAAATCCCAAGCGCCCAAGACAATAGCCAAAACCATGAAGTATTTCTATCATGTGACCTGTACCGGCTCTATATCATGTCTCTAACCTGTTCACCATGACCTGCCTCCCTGGAGGAGCTCCTCAGACCAGCTGTGTGGCTGTAAGCCATGAACAGAATGAATAGAGGGGGAGATTTATCATTTCCCTTGTTTCTAAAATGTGGCGTTAAAAGGTTGCAAGCTATGTGTGTGCGACTTTTTAATTGTGCCTTTAAAAAAAAAGGCGTGACAATGGCAGGGAGGGGGCGTGCCCAGTCACCCCAACAGATTTATGTTAATTTTTGCCAGTTTTCTGACTCAACTGATGCCAGAAATCCATGGCAGCTCTGAGCTGTCATAGGTTTCTATTTAGGTGCACGGACTGCCATAGGAGGGGGGCTGTTGAGCGGGGGGACAGATCTTTGTTGCACAAGAGCTCTGATGAATACATTTGTACAAATCGATCTGCTGACATAGAGAGGAGCCTCCTGTCTATCATCACACGACTAGGGCTACTTTCACACTAGCATTAGCAGGGTCTGGCAGGCTGTTCCCCTGCCGAATCCGTGCTAACTCTAGCCCACGAGTGCCATTGGAAGTCCGCTCCGGCCCCATTCACATTCACTGATGCCCAGCACGCTGTGTTTTTTGTCCGGCCGCCTCTCGGCATGTTTGCCATGCTGCAGCCGCATCTCCGACCTGTCCCCATTAAAGTTAATAGGGCCGGAGTGGACTTAAGGTGACACTCGTGGGCTACTGTTAGCATGGATGTGAGAGCAGGACAGGAGGGGGCGTGGTGAGAGCAGGACAGGAGGGGGTGTGGTTAGAGGATAGGAGGGGGCGTGGTGAGAGGACAGGAGGGGGCGTGGTGAGAGCAGGACAGGAGGGGGCGTGGTGAGAGCAGGACAGGAGGGGGCGTGGTGAGAGCAGGACAGGAGGGGGTGTGGTGAGAGCAGGACAGGAGGGGTGTGGTGAGACCAGGACAGGAGGGGGCGTGGTGAGACCAGGACAGGAGGGGGCATGGTAAGAGCAGGACAGGAGGGGGAGTGGTGAGACCAGGACAGGAGGGGGCAGGGTGAGAGCAGGAGGGGGCATGGTGAGAGCAGGACAGGAGGGGATGTGGTGAGAGCAATACAGGGGATCGTGGTGGGAGCCGGACAGGAGGGGGCGTGGTGAGAGGAGGACAGGAGGGGGCGTGGTGAGAGGAGGACAGGAGGGGCCATGGTGTGAGAGAAGGACATGAGGGGGCGTGCTGTGAGAGCAGGACAGGAGGGGGCGTGGTGTGAGTGCAGGACAGGAGGGGGCGTGGTGAGACCAGGATGAGAGGGGGCGTGGTGAGAGCAGGACGGGAGGGGGTGTGGTGAGAGCAGGACAGGAGGGGGCATGGTGTGAGAGCAGGACGGGAGGGGGCGTGGTGAGAGCAGGACGGGAGGGGCATGGTGAGAGCAGGATGGGAGGGGGCGTGGTGAGAGCAGGACAGGAGGAAGCATGGTGTGAGAGCAGGACAGAAGGGGGCATGGTGAGAGCAGGACATGAGGGGGAGTGGTGAGAGCAGGACATGAGGGGGCGTGGTGTGAGAGCAGGACAGGAGGGAGCGTGGTGAGAGCAGGACAGGAGGGGGCTTGGTGAGACCAGGACAGGAGGGGGCGTGGTAAGACCAGGACAGGAGGGGGTGTGGTGAAAGCAGGACAGGAGGGGGCATGGTGTGAGAGCAGGACAGGAGGGGGTGTGGTGAGACCAGGACAGGAGGGGGCGTGGCGAGAACAGGACAGGAGGGGGTGTGGTGTGAGAGCAGGACAGGAGGGGGCGTGGTGGGAGCAGGACAGGAGGGGGCGTGGTGAGAGCAGGAGGGGGCATGGTGAGAGCAGGACAGGAGGGGACGTGGTGAGAGCAGGACAGGGGGGGCGTGGTGGGAGCCGGACAGGAGGGGGCGTGGTGTGACAGCAGGACAGGAGGGGGCGTGGCTGCCAATAGCAGGAAAACTAGCCAGATCTGCTTAAGAAGATATATTAGTAAGTGTAATATCTCCCTACTTTCTTTATAGTTTTAATAAGTGGCCAACCTCTTTAAAGTAAGGGAGCATTCACATCACCATATTTGTAGTCCGCATCCAATCCGCATTTTTGCATTTCTGCAAGTTATAGAACATGTACTATTCTTGTCCGTTTTGCGGATAAGAGTAGGCAGTTCTACAATAGGGCTTGCGAAAAGTGCGCAATGCGCAAGGCCGGTATCCGTGTTTGGTGGATCTGCAGTTTGCAGACCACAATACAGATATGGTAATTGGAATGGTCCCTAAATGGATCGTACAGTTATACCGTACATTACTATACTATATAATATACCTCTCTGACTCTGCTTTCCTCTCATTCACTACTTGTAGAGGGGATGGCATCTCCTGTCTTCTTGTCTCTGCTGTGCGCGTCATATGCTAATGGTTGTACTCAAAAAGGTGGTTTATAAATATCCCAAAATGTGTTCCTAGCTTATCTATATGATGTATCCAGAGTGCTGCAGAGCCAGCATCCTCTAGAGTGCTAGCATCAATAAGGGCCTGCAGCATGATCTATGGCTGCTCTTCAGGCATCCCGTAAAATAAAATCAGTTTACCCCCTTCACAATCCAGTGCTGGGACAAGCGGCTGAATATCAGGATAGTCTGCGGATTTGCTGTTGTTGCTAGTGTTTGTATCATTTTCCTGGAAACTGAACTTTTCTTTTGAAGACGTCTTATTTCTTGTGGCCACTCCAAGGGTTATTTATTTAGTCTTTGTGAAACATATTTTGGTTGCCTTTTGCTTTTTGCGTATTCATTATATATTATATTTATATATCATATGTACATCCTTTACTGTATGTTCTGTCCTATCCTGTAAGACATGAATCCCTGTGAGCGGCATAGCATCTGTTGTAATCTGTCATGGTGGAACATCATTATGTAACAGTGAAGGTTCTTCTGTCGCTCAGAAGCTCCAGTCCCCCGATTGATGGCAGAGAAGATAATGTCCAGACACTTTTTAGAGCCTTCCATGAGTCTTTTAAGGAGTCTGCCTATTTTTACACCTGCACCCATTTCATATCAGTAAAACTGTTTTACCATTTCAAATGTATAATATTAAAAGGCTGAGCTGCTAAGCTATACATAACAGGCTGCACTTAATCTATAGGGGTCTTCCATGTTTGCCATAATGGAAGTTAGTTTCTACCCTGTAGTGCCCCAAAAATCTGTTAATACCTAGAAACCATCAACAAGCAGGCTACCTGCTGCTGACAGATCATATGGCTATACACAGAGCAGCTTGTCTCATAAAGGGCTCATGCACACCGCCGTTCCCATATTGTGGCCAGCAGGTCCGCGATATCCGGGCAATATCCATGTGCGCACCGTATCACAGATGCGGACCTATTCATTTGAAAGGGTCCGCAATCCAGGAGTATGGTGTGGTGTGGAACAGAGGCACGGATTGGAAGCCCACGGAAGCGCTACGGAGTGCTTCCATGGGTTTTCTGTCCGTCAAGTGAATGGGCCCGTGTGCAAAGACGGCTGCCACATGGTCAGCGTCTGTGCATTGCGGACTGCAATTTGCGGTCCCCAGCACTGGCAAGGCTTTCGTGTGCATGAGCCCTAAGAAACACATGCCAGATGTTCGTTAACCCATAAATACCAACTACATTGGTGTAAACTGTATGTGGCCTCCTGGACATCAGCCTACTGGGAGATTTCCCTGTAAGGTCTATGGCCAGTCCACCCCTGACAGGGTGACATAAGAATGGGAAATCCGTCAACAGCAGTTTGATGACTGTTTTCAGGCTTGTCTGTGCTGCACTGTAAAATCAAATGAAAATATGGAAAAACAGAAGAAAAGTGAAAAAAAAAAAAAAAGATTTATGGCAACGAACAGACAATACTGCATAACTTGCACAATGCTGAATAGGAAATTACAATTCAGAACCGTGATGTGAATAGATAAGGTCTCCAAAGTGAAGAATGATTGTTTTTAGAAATAGCATGAATAAATAAACTGATTAAAAGTTGCCTTTCCCCAGAAAGTATGACATTTTCATTTTATTCTATGTCTGGATGCGTGTTTTCTGCCTTATTATCTCTATGGAAACCTCAAAGATACAGAATGAGCACAATAAGACAATAGCGAGGAGATATTTTACATGTCATTGTAGAGATGACGACGTGTCTGGAATACAGTGAATCATTGTGAAATTGTGGATCATTTTGTAGTGTCCATATCTAGGGATATGACTATTTATGCTTTTCATACGTGTATGGCATTTTCCTTTTTTTCGGTTTGGGTTTATATACCAACCAGCAGATTTGTAGCACTGCATCGTACCCTTTGTGTAATGCATGGACACAATGGATTCATTTTTGTGGCGGGTCTCCATTGTGCCTTCTATTAAAGCAGATAATAGGGTAAGTGATTGTCTAACTCAGATCACCCCGTTAACAACTGTCCAAGACAGTCAAATAAGCGAATCGATTCATATAAATCAAATTTTTTCATAAATACTGTAAGCCCGCCTGAGCAATGAGGGGCAGATTTATGAACACCCGGAAGTGTAACCGCGCATACATCTGCGTTCCTCAGGTGCTATGTGCTTGTGCCACTACTTGGAGCAGTGGTGCAGGCATAAGATTGACGAGGCCAGACTAGGGTCGTTTCGATACCCAAATTTTGATTCGGTTTCGATACCATAAAGAAGTATCGCAATACTTGATACCATTCGATACCACATGAAAAAAAAAAACACTCAAAAAATCTGCATGCATTCCACATTTTATGGAACGTCCGGCCCATAATAGAACACTCCGATCCTATTTTCTGGGGGACCAAGGTGACAAAAAAAATGGCGAATCGCGTAATTTTTACATTTTTTCTGTTACTGCATTCACCGCATAGGACTTTTTAAAATATTTCTATATGTAATATTATGTAATATGTTTATTTATTGTTTCTGTATGTTATATGTAAAATAGGGAAAGGGGGTGATTTAGGGTACTTTCACACTAGCGTTAGTGTGATCCGGCAGGCAGTTCCGTCGTCGGAGCTGCCTGCCGGATCCACTGATCAGTGTGACAACTGATAGCATTTGTAGACGGATCCGGGTGCGGATCCGTCTACAAATGCATTGCAAGAACGGATCCGTCTCTCCACTTGTCATGCGGATAGACGGATCCGTCTTGCAGTCTTTCTCACAGTCGGATCCGTCCTTCAGTTGTTTTGCAAAGCCGGATCCGGCACTAATACAAGTCAATGGGAATTCATGCCAGCGACTGATCATTATTTTGGACGGACATAATACCGCAGCATGCTTCGGTATTATGTCTGGCCAAAACGCCTGACAGTGACTCAACGGAAGGCATACTGATGCAAACTGAATGGATTTCTATCCATTCAGAATGCATTGGGATATGCCTGATCAGTTCTTTTCGGGCATAGAGCCCTTTTGACAGAACTCTATACCGGAAAAGTATAACACTAGTGTGAAAGTACCCTTTTACTTAAAGGGGTTCTGCACTTTGTTTTGGATAGATCATCAGCTTCTGATCGGCGGGGGTCCGACACCATGGACCCCCACCGATCAGCTGTTAGAGAAGGCAGCGGCGCTGGCAGTAGCGCCGCGGCCTTCTCACTGTTTACTGCCGGCCCAGTGACGTCACGACTAGTATCAAGTAGCGTGGCCGGGGCTAAGCTCCATTCAAGTGAACAGAGCTTAGCCCCGCCCAGGCTAGTTGATACTAGTCGTGACGTCACTGGGCCGGCAGTAAACAGTGAGAAGGCCGCGGCAGACGGATGCGAGCACTGCCTGGCCCTGTCAATCAGGACTTAGAGGGAGACGACAAAGGTGGGAGAACGGAGCCTCTAGGAGCAGGAACAACGCGCCGCCCCCCCCCCTCCCCCCTTACTCCTAGAGACGAATTAGCATATTATAAAAGTTATATTTCTGCAGTAACAGGGGGATAGATAAAAGTAGGAATAGGCTAGTTAGGTTTAGCTGACATTAAACATCGCTAATGTCAGCTAGCTTAATAGGGTTAAATCTGGTGACAGAATCCCTTTAAGACTTGAAAGAAAACTGACAGAATTTGGTTAATAAATTCCTTACAAATTGTATTACAAAGTTTTATAACAATTTGTCATATGGTATCCTGATTTGTGATTTACTTGTATGAAACCTCCAAACTGCTTTAATATTATCAGTAAAGTAAATCTCCATATAAGACTAGTAAATGACTACTAATTAGAAATGAGCAAAATGATTTGTAGGAATTCATTCATCAAACAGACCTCCTGAGCAGTGAAAGGGCTGGCGACGATGCTCAAGACAAGGCTGCTCCTTGTTCGACAGGGCACAGTCTGCATCTACACTGCTGCGGTGGCAGAAGAGCCACTGATCTTGCGCCGATACTCGGACCAACGGCGCAGGTGCAAGATTGACAGTGCCAGGCTAGATGTCTGGCCCTATCAATCAAGCAGCGGTGCCAGCCCCTTGTTGCTTAAGAAGTCTAATTGATGGGCTCATCTCCACCACTAATAGTAGATCCCCTATTATTATGTGGTTTACATTGGTAAATTATGTTTATGTATGTGAATTCAATTACCATGCATCCTGTTGGTAATACCGAATAAAAGTCTCTTCACATGTATTGATTTGAACCTTTATCATGGAGGAGAAGTGCCTCTGAAACCAAGACTACCAAGCTCCCATGAATTTTTAATCCCATATAAATTGATTTAAAATGGAGCCTTTGTACTCTCCAACTAGGCACAAGGCATGATGATAATGGGTTTTCCCTATAGCTTATGGCAATATTCTCAGCCATGGTGGTAATAACATTTTAATGATGATAATCTATATTAGTAGTCCATCTCTAAAGATTTGCTGCCATGAAATGATATATTCTAGACTAGAATATCCTGAATCGTGGATTTCGCACGTCTTCTATTTTTATTCCGTAGACATTGCCGGTCACATTTCATACATTTTATCAAACATTATAAACCTATCACGAAATGTTTCATGCTTAATGCCGAGCTTTTCTTATCTTGCTCTACAAGATTAACCTGAACCAATAGGATAGGTTTCAATTTTCCACTGAGTATTAGCGTCATTCCTACTCGGAGGTAGACATCTTAAGATTATTTTACATGTACAATAATAACTTATTAACTCTATCTAGATAGGCCATTAGTACAATAATTGCTGTTTTGCCAGTATTGATGATGTCACCTTGGATGATGTCATTTGCTTCGTAGAATTTTTATAAATGATATAATTACACAATTCCATTATACAGTAACATGTCTGTTTGGAGCTATAATGTTTTCAATGTTAGTTTTAAATGATCAAATATTTAAGTTTTAACATCTAGCAGCTTTACAGGACTCCTCATTAATACTAGAAGGCAAAGGTGGAATGATAGCATGGCTAGTCTACTGTACTGCTTCGCTAAGAGAAGCAGTTTTCACACGCACACATGCCATTTCAGACTCCATATTAGGGCTGCAGCTAATGATTATTTTAGCAATTGGGTATTCTACCTATTATTTTTACAATTAACCGAGTACTCTAATAGGAAAAAATGAATTAATAGACTGCTTTCCTTTATAAAAACTCTTCAGACCCCTACCATCAGTCCCCAACACCCTTCATTCCCCCTTGTGCAATCAGCCCAAGTGCATCTGTTCCCCCCAGTGCTATCAGCTCTGTTCCCCCAGGGCCATCAGCTTCCCCCGTGCCATCAGCTCCGTTACCCCAGTGCCTTCAGCTCTCCCCCAGCCCAGTGCCTTCAGCTCCACTCCCCAGTGCCATCAGCTCTCTCCCACCCCAGTGCCATCAGCTCTCTCCCACCCCAGTGCCATCAGCTCTCCCCCACACTAGAGCCTTCAGCTCTCCCCACCCAGTGCCATCAGCTCTCCCCTACCCTAGTGCCATCAGCTTCACTACCCCAGTGTCATCAGCTCTCCCCCACCTAGTTCCATCAGCTCTTCCCCACCCCAGTGCCATCAGCTCCAACTCCCCCAGTGCCTTCAGCTCTTCCCCACACAGTGCCATCAGCTCCACTCCCCCAGTGCCTTCATCTCTCCCCACCCAGTGCTATCAGTTTCCCCCACCCCAGTGCCTTCAGCTCGCCCCACTCAGTGCCATCAGCTCCACTCCCCCAGAGCCATCAGCTCTCCCCACTCAGTGCCATCAGCTCTCCCCCACCCCAGAGCCTTCAGCTCTCCCCCACCACAGTGCCTTCAGCTCTCCCCACCCAGTGCCATCAGCTCTAACCCACCCCAGAGCCTTCAGCTCTCCCCCACCACAGTGCCTTCAGCTCTCCCCCACCCCAGTGCCATCAGCTCTCCCCCACCACAGTGCCTTCAGCTCTCCCCCACACCAGTGCCTTCAGCTCTCCCCACCACAGTGCCATCAGCTCTCCCCCACTCCAGTGCCATCAGCTCTCCCCACCCACTGCCATCAGCTCCACTTACCCTTGTGCCATCGTCTCTTCCCCCTTGTGTCACCATCTCTTCCCCCTTTGTGCAATCATCTCCCCCCCTTGTGCGATCATCTCTCCCCCTTGTGCCATCATCTCTGCTCCCCTTGTGCCATCTCTCCCCTAAAGCCGGGCCACACTTCAGTTAAACCACGGATGCACGGTCCATGAAAGCCCAGTCTGCCCTCCTACTGACACCTGGAGTGCACAGCGTCATTGGTTGCTATGACGCTGTGCACTCCGTGCGCCCGGCCTTAGTCTCGCCCCCACCCCCTCGGTGTCACCAACTTATGTTTCCAGCAGGGGCGCCGACGACACTCTATAGTTCCGCGCTGCTCTGCATCTGACATCACAGCGCGTCAGGTCACGGCGTGCGTACGTCAGGTGGTCAGTGCAGCGCGGGACCATGGACGTTCTGTGGAGTGTCCGGAGGCCCCCTGCTGGAAAGGTGAGTATTCCGAGCACATTGTGGGCAAGCAGGAGACCGCGGAGCAGGAGTAATAAGAAGCGCTTCACTCGACTCAATTGAGTACTCGCTGCAGCCCTACTCCATATACTCGGCTAGAAATTTCCCTTAAATAATGTAGCATCTGTCATCAGAATGCTTCATTCTATGCTACTGGCCAACTCATGTTAAAATAATATAGCAAATATATTCGCCATCCTACTGACTGGTCATGAATATTCAATCAGGGTTTGCTCTTTCAAAATGCATTCATTAGCAGCCTCCTCTACAAGCTGACAGCTGATTGACCTATCATGTGTCCTCTCATTCAGATCTGTTCTACAGTAATTTTTAGAATCCATTTAGGAGAATATATCATATTGAAAGATTGATTACAACAAAAATAATATGACATTTTCCCTTTGAAGGCAACCTGTCAGGTTGAACATGGTGTCTGGTCTGCGGGCAGCATGCTGTAGAGAAGGGAGAGCTGAGCAAATTGATGTATGGTTTTATGGGAAAAGATTCAGTAAAACATGTAATTTATTCATGTAAATCTCTGCTTTTTATATGCTTAGGAGTCCATAGGGTGGTGCTCCTCAGTGACCGACTTCAGAGCTGTCAATCACATGAGGATAAAATTACCTTATGGACTCAGGAATTAAAGAAAACAGGAATGTAAATGAATACATTACAAGTTTTACTGAATCTTTGCCCACAAAACGATATATCAGTCTGCTGAGCTGTTCTATACCATGCCGCTCACAGATGGGACTGCAAGTACAATGGGACAGGTTCGATTTAAAGGGGTTCTCTGGGATTTTGATATTGATGGCCTATCCTCAGGATAGGTCATCAATATCAGATGGGTGCGGGTCCGACTATCGGCACCCGCTGATCAGTTGTATGAAGAGGCTGCAGATGTCTATAAGCAGTTAGGTCTCTTTCTAGACCATGTAATGTCACAGCTGCCGTCCAGGTCTCTTCCAGTGGACGGCACCGTGCTTGGTAAGCTGTGAGGAGGCCATGGCTCTCACCAGGGCTTCCTCAAAAGGCCAATCGGTGGAGGTGCTGGGAGTCGGACCCCTGCCAATCTCATATTGATGACCTATCCTGAGAATAGGCTTTCAATAAGAAAATGTCAGACTTTAACACCTTTAGGTACTGCCTCCAGGTAGTTAATAAATTCCAATAAAAATCTAAAATAATTGTAGTAAAGAAAAAATATTATTATTACTAAATATTCATCAAAATATAATTTTGAAGAGCAAATTTCCAAAAAAGCCAATATCTATAATGATAAAAATCCAATGAGAGAAAATAAGACATTGATACTATAAACCTTACTACAAAAATTATAATAGAATAAAAAAAAGTGCATGTACATGCCCGTTTCTGTCAATGTACTGTATGTGTGGAAAGAGGGATTGTAATTGTACAATTTTGCAGCCAAATTCATGTTATTTTGTTAAGTACTATATATTGTTCCCCAATACTACTGTTCTTACCTGCCAGTACAAAATTAGAGTACCCACCAAGCCACTTTAAAAAAAATCTCTGGCTCTAAATATCTGTGCTAACATGTAGAGGCCCCATGCTTCATTTTGGAAAAGTGTACACTATATAAACTTTCCTGACTGCTGCATTTGAAGTCCTTTGAGACTAAATCTTCCCATATGTTATGGGATTATAATTCTCAAATCAGTCAAATGGTATATACATTACAGAAAGAAATATGAAGGTAATAAATATCAGATTGATTTTGTGTGGCTTATGCTGCATATTTTCCAAATCGCTGCATGGAAAAAACCTGACGTATTTTGCTTTTTATAGAAAGATTAGACATGAAATTATATTTGGATAAAATATATATTTTCAACATTCACAATTTTTGGATAGTTTTCTTTCTCATCAGATCTTTGTCAGTTCTTATGATTGAAAATTCTAGGAATGTATAACGTGTCATGTTTTAGTATATTATAAATATGCAAAAACTGAGGCAGGGGGGGATCATTCATCACATTGTGAAAAGGAGTTAGAAATTTTTACTTTCCCAAACATAAGTTTAGACAGGCAGCTCCTGATCTGACATTTGTGTCTGGTTTGGGTCCATTCACTTGGCTGAAAATTGGTGCAAATTGTCTACTATAGGGTCTTACTGTACATCTCCATGTGCCCAATTAAAAATAAACAATTATGGCATGTTCCAAAGAACAGGCCAAACTTAAGTCTGCACCTGGGGCATGGGCCTGCCTACATCAGTAAACAGGAGGTAGGTGCCTCCACCAGATCTCCAGGTTAAGACTGAAGGCTGAAAATGCATCAATAAGTGGGAGCAGTCCAGCTGTCCCTCTCACTGCTTGGGCCATAGAGAAAAGGGGGAGGAACCCATATTGCTGGCATCAGAAATTAGAAATAACAATCTCTAATCTGTCATAAATGAAAGATAATTATTGTGACCATTAGGTGGCAAGTATTGAAACTATACAGATGCTGAGGCCAGCATTAACACTAGTTTGTGTTGCTAGTGAAAGAAGAAGGAAAGGATAAGAGAAAATAAGGGACGTCTTCATCTATCCCTTCCTCAACCAGCAGAAGTGGCTGCTATAATTAGGAAGCTTTTGTTTGATGAGTGCCCCCCCCCCCATGCAGGGTCCCTGGGGCCCATTGTCTCCCTCCATCCTCTTACCACCAAAACCCCAAGCCACCCCCTCTCTACGTCATTACTTCATTAAGTGATGTCTTCATCTTGTACTCCATTCCTTTAGACCTCCTGGCAGATGAAGTCTCCCAGTTCCTTTTTCAGTCCCACATGCCCTTCCCCCCAGAGATCTGACCATTTGTGTCCTACTTACGCCTCTTGCGCTGCACCTCTCCTTTGTCACTTTCTGTTCCCCTGTCCCCTATTCCCTCCACAGACCTGCCACTTTGTGCTCTCCCTCCACAGAATCCTGCCAAATAAAGACTACATAAACATTTATACTAGACTGGATTGACCGGCAGAAGTTTTTACACTAGACTGTGGACTGACCAGCAGCAGCATTTACACTAGACTGGACTGGCCGGTGACAGCTTTACACTAGACTGGACTAACTGGCTGTCATGAACCAGTGGGTGTGAAACCACTGTGCGTTGACTAAGTGTACCCCTCGATTGTTCACAGTACCCCTGATGGTGGGGATAGACTTTCCCGAGAGGAACAACAGGTCGCTACCTCTTGAGAAGGGAAAGGCAAACGAGGCAGCTGGTCCAAGTGGACCAGGAGGTACCTGAGAAGGTACGAGAAGTACAAGAGTAGTCAGGCAGGCAGGGTCGTTACAAGGAGCAACAGCACAGGATGGAAGGATGAGGCAGAGGCATAGTCAGAGAGACAAAAGGTCAGGGCAAGTGGCACAGGAACAGGTCAGGCAATCCGGATCGGCAACAGGAGAGTCAAGGCAAGCAGACAGGGATCAGACGAGCTGCAGAATCCAGGAACAAGGTATAAGTCAGGAGCACATTGTGAGTATCAGGAGCTTAGCAAACACAAGGACCTTGACACTTAGGCATCTGGGTAGGGGGCTGAACTACTTTAGTACCTGCAGGAAAGCCTGGGTTGGTCAGCGAGGTCACATGACCCAACCCATGCAACCCAGGAAGTAATGCACTCCGCCCCTAGGACAGTGTAGCAAGAAACCAGCAGCAATGTGGCCAGGGCTGAACGGTGGATTGAAGGATCACCGCTGAGCACAGCGCCCAGGACCACGGTGGTAAGTGGGGGAACAGCGGAGTACAGCAGCCGCTGTTACACCGGCAGCAGTGTTTACATCAGACTGTGAACTGACCAATGGCAGTGTTTATACCAGCCTGTGGACTGGCCGACAACAGTGTTTAGACAAGATTGTGGACTGACCAGCGGCAGCACTTATATTAAAATGTGGACTCACTGCAGCATAACGTTTATTAGATGACCAGTACAAAGTGAAAATACCAGTCACGCAGGTAGAAAAACAGTTAACCCTTTGTGGCAGAATGGCTCAACATTTTTAATAAAGGCCAATTGAAAAAATAATATTTTTAGCCCAAAATTTGTAAAATGCAATCATAGAATAAATGCCACAGAAGGTGTACATAGCCTTTGAACTTATTGGGGACCTCCACCAAATTTATTCCAGCCCTGCAAAATGAGCAATGTATTTTGAAGGTATTCTCCTCATAAGCCTTGCTTCTAGGGAAGAATATGGCACCACATGGGCCACTTACAGCTTTGTAATAAGAAACAACGTTTTTTTCCTTCTATGTAAATGGAATAGAAATTTCCCCTGCCATGAGATAGTTCTATATACTGTACAGTAAGTAGATTTCCAGAAGTCAATATGCATTACAGCTGCTGACATAACAAAGGATAACTTTTCAACAAGTGGACCTCTGGAGAGTAAGTTATGTAACTTTAAACAAATCTGTAATGTTGAGGATGCTTTGGGAGGTGAACTCTTCAATCCATCATATCAGATGTATATCTATTGCAGAAAATATGCAGTCTAGCGGCGGCATGTGTTAATTTTCAATTCTGGAACGTAGTGAGATTCAGTGACCCCTGATCTAAGTGGCAGGAGCATCAGGTGTCTGCAGTGTGCATTGGTTTTTCGGACTGCTATAATTCCATTATGTCCACAGGGGAGCGGTTGCATAAACTGGAAGGAAGACAAATTGAAGTCATATACGTCTATATTTTTGGCTGAGGATACGGAAGATGTTGTCTTAAAGTACAGTTTTGGTAGATGCACATTATCAAAAGACTTAAAGGTAGCAGATGGCAGCAATGCTACGAAACAAATAACATGGCCAAATGGAATAAATTAGTTTTTTTGGAATCTTAATATATGAGCCAGAAAGGCAGCTGTGAGGACTTGTGCTTGCAAAGAGTAGGATATTATGGCTTGTCTCAGAGCCCATACCTATGAATAAATTGACAAATATATTGTAGGCTTATCTGATCTGGTTGGCAGACCTTAATGGCATTCGTCGTGAACCTGAGTAAGGCCGCTGGCTGTGCTTTGAATTGGTGTTGAATTATATTGCAATGGTTGGCATTACAAAGCTTCAATATGATTCCCCAAGCTGTCACCAGAGATGAAAATATATAATTCAAAGGGACACAAATCACTAGTATTGTAATGCAGTTTAAAAGACACATACCGAGATGCGGCAGCAGATGCCATGCTGATCCCATGCCCAAAGTTGAAATATATACTTTTCTATCCGATTCCACTGGAACAGTGTGTCTGCATTGAGTAGGAACACTGGGCTGTGAACTGTATCGAGATGATGCATTCATTTCAGAGCTGATATCTCTTATGTAAGGGTTGGGAATATAAAAGAGTAATCTGAAAGGACGCTGAATCATTTATTCTGTTTGAAAACAGGCTTGAGAGGCTAAGCCAGGGGTTTTATGTCATTGCTCTGTAGAATGCATTATAGGCAATAGAAGAATCCTCAGAGTTTCATGTTAACCATAAAAATGTAATTGTTTTACTAGATGAACAAATGGGCAATCTGCTGTGATCACATCCATGCATCTCTCTGCTATGCACTGCCTATTTGTATGCATTTGGCGTCATGTTGTACATTATGTATCATTTATTGTGTATCATGCATTATGCATGATGATCTCCACTGAAGTCACAGAGTAGTCTGTGGGCTTTCTTAAGCTTTCTAAAAATACATTCTGCTTCCCCTTGTAACAATTGTTTCTCAGACTATGTAATTAAGCACTTGCTGTTCTAAGGCTTTTGGCATCTTGCAGATCATTCATCCGAATACTGCCACTAGTAGCTGGATACCAACCCAAGTTCCAGTCTCAGTCAGTTAATTAGTGCATCAAAGAAAGGCTAGGTACACCTTTGGAGACAATTTTTGTTTATGATTGCATTTTACTCATTTTTGGCTAAAAATCATATTTTCAATTGACCTTCATTAAAAATATTGAGCCATTCTGTCACAAAGGGTTAACTGTTTTTCTAACTGTGTGACTGGTACTTTCACTTTGTGCCGATCATCTAATTACCCTTATCTCTAAATTGCTAACAGGTCATAAATGCTTATTTAAGCCGCATTCTTATCAGCAAGATAAGAACTGAGCTATAATGAGTGTTTATAATGTCAGAGAGTAGAAATAAGGAGTCCGTCTGCTCCCCAGATGACAGAAAAGACAGAAAATCCACAGGCAACTTCTACAGCTCTGTACAGAAAAAAGGATTCCATATTGTTAATAAAGACCAATTGAAAAAAAGGTTTTTAGCTCAAAATAAGTTCAATGCAAAAATAAAAGAAATTGCCCCCAAAAGTGTACATAGCCTTTAAGGCCTCATGCACACGACCCTATGTATTTTGCGGTCTGCAAAAAGCAGATCCTCAAATTACGGATATCGTCCATGTGCTATTCGCATCTTTCTGCGGACCTATTGACTTCAATTAGGGCTGCAGTAAATGATTATTTTAGAAATAGAGTATTCTATCGATTATTTTTACGATTAATCGAGTATTCTAATAACAATAAATGTATTAAAAGACTGTTTTCCTTTATAAAATTTCATCAGACCCCATGCCATCAGTCCCAACAGCCTTCGTTCCCCCCTGTGTCATCAGCCCAAGTGCTTCTTTTCCCCCCAGTGCCATCGACTCCACTCCCACAGTGCCTTCAGCTCTCCTTCACCCCATTGCCTTCAGCTGTCCCCCACCCCAGAGCCATCAGTTCTTCCCCACGCCAGAGCCATCAGCTCTCCCCTACGTCAGAGCCATCAGCTCTCCCCCTTTGTGCCAGCAGCTCTCCCCCCTTGTGCCAGCAGCTCCCCCCCTTGTGCCAGCAGCTCCCCCTTGTGCCAGCAGCTCAACCCCCCTTGTTACAACAGATCTTCCCCCTTGTTCCAGCAGCTCTCCCCCACTTGTGCCAGCAGCTATCCCACTTGTGCCATCATCTCACCCCCTTGTTCTAGCAGCTCTCCCCCCTGTGCCAGCAACTCCCCCTCTTGTGCCAGCAGCTCTCCCCCTTGTGCCAGCAGCTCTCCCTCCCCTTGTGCCATCAGCTCTCCCCCCCCTTGTGCCAGCAACTCTACCCCCTTGTGCGAGCAACTCTCCCCCCCTTGTGCCAGCAGCTCTCTCCCCCTTGTGCCAGCAGCTCTCCCCCTTGTGCCAGCAGCTCTCTCCCCCTTGTGCCAGCAGCTCTCCCCCCTTCTGCCAGCAGCTCCCCCTCTTGTGCCAGCAGCTCCCCCCTTTGTGCCAGCAGCTCTCCCCCTTGTGCCAGCAGCTCCCCCCCTTTGTGCCAGCAGCTGTCCCCCTTGTGCAAACAGCTTTCCCCCCTTGTGAAATCATCTTACACCTGCTCCTCCTGACACCTAGAGTGCACAGCATCATTGGTGCAAGCGCTTTACTCCCACTCTGTGGTCATGTGACAAAAACGAATATTCGATGCAAAAAATTTGCATCAAGGATTTTTTTGTGTCTAATTACTCAATTTAATCGAGTAATCATTTCGGCCCTAACTTCAATAGGTCTGTGGCACACGGACAGTATCCGTATTTTGCAGATCCGCAAATTGTTGACTGCAGAATACATACTGTTTTGTGCATGAGGCCTAATACGGTGGTCAGATATCAGTAGGCTGTTGTACACTGCTGCACGTGTGAATAACATTTGGTTATACCACAGAGAAGGTTAACATTAGAACAATGACTGTAAAGGTAAAACTGGGAAAGACTCAAGGTGGATTTACACGTGGCAATAATCAGGCAAATTATCAGGAACAAACGATTTGGCCGTGTAAAGGTGCAGCAGATCACCTGATGAACAAGTGAAACGCTCGTTCATCGGGTGATCCTTTAGTTCGTGCAGGCACCCAAATTATCAATTCTAGGCAGCGGATTGTGCTATCTAAACAGTAATCTGCTTATCAGAAACAGTGCAGCTGTATGGGGGCAAGCGATCACATTAGCGATTCTTCATCCTCCTACTGTGGAGGTGATTGCTGCGTGTACAGTTGTGTTCAAAATAATAGCAGTCAGACATCACTAACCTGATCAATCACTGTTTTTGGTAGAAATTATATTTACTTTTTAATAATTTACTAGCAGGTGTAGTAGAGTAATAGGAATCCAACAGATGCAACAGTCATGACATGCATGCTGCTAATGCTGTGTAATTGAATCACTAAATTAAAGGGGCATGTTCAAAATAATAGCAGTGTGGAGTTCAATGAGTGAGGTCATTCATTCTTTGAAAAACAGGTGCAATTATTGCCCTTATTTAAGGAAGGAAGGCCGCAAATGTTGTACACGGTGGTAACAGTGCATTTCTCGCAGAAATTCAGAGGAAATTGGGTTGTTCCAGACATTGTTCAGAAGAACAGCTTACCTTGATTAAAAAGTTGATTAGAGATAGGAAAACATATAAAGAAGTGCAGAAAATGATAGGCTGCTCAGCTAAAATCATTGCAAATGCTTTAAAATGGCAACCAAAACCTGAAGGACGTGGAAGAAAACTAAAAACTACCATTCGAATGGATAGAAGAATAGCCAAAATGGCAAGGACTCAGCCAACAATCAGCTCCAGGAAGATCAAAGAAGGTCTAAAGTTACCTGTGAGTACTGTTACAATTAGAAGACGCCTATGTGAAGCCAAGCTATCTGCAAGAAGCCTCCACAAAGTCATGTGCTGAAGAGGTTACAATTTGCCAAAGAGCACATTGACTGGCCTAAAGAGACATTTTGTGGACTGATGAAAGTAAGATTGTTCTTTTTGGGTCTAGTGGCCGGAGACAGTTTGTCAGATGACCCCCAAACACTGAATTCAAGCCACAGTACCCTGTGAAGACAGTGAAGCATGGTGGCGCAAGCATCATGATATGGGGATGTTTCTCATACTACAGTGTTGGGCCTATTTATCGCATACCAGGGATTATGGATCAGTTTGAATACATCAGAATACTTGAAGAGGTCATGCTGCCTTATGCTGAAGAGGAAATGCCCTTGAAATGGGTGTTCCAACAAGACAACGACCCCAAACACACCAGTAAACGTGCAACATCTTGGTTCCACACCAACAAGATTGACGTTATGGAGTGGTCAGCCCAATCCCCGATCTTAGTCCAATAGAAAACTTGTAGGGTGACATCAAAAATTCAGTTTCTGAGGCAAAACCAAGAAATAGAGAAGAACTGTGGAATGTAGTCCAATCATCCGGGCTGGAATACCTGTTCACAGGTGCCAGGAGTTGGTTGGCTCCATGCAACACAGATGTACAGCAGTTCTCAGAAACAGTGGTTATACAGCTAAATATTAGTTAAGTGATTCAAAGGAAAGCAAAATCTTCAAACATTTTTCAGTTTATATAGTGAATGTTTCAGTTTGTAAAGAAGAATACAAACACAGCCTAATATTCACTTTCAATTTTTTTTTTGAGAAACACAAATTTGATATATTTTTCTTCATGTTTTGATTTGGAATAGAATGTGTAGTGTTCCCAATGCATTTGTGTGTATGGAAATAAAAGCTATTAGAAGGATTTTGAGCTTTATTCACTTTTTTAAACACACTGCTATTATTTTGAACACAACTGTAAATGTAGTACGTCACCCTCTCTGAACAAACAGCCTACTGTCGGGAAGCAACACTTCCTTCCCGACAATCTGCTGCTCATTGGAACGTGGAAGACAAATAATGCATTTATGGAACATAGCTTTGGCTGCTGTTCTTTAAACCTGGTGCTAATTTGGAACAAAGCAAAAAAGTTCACATCAGCTCACCACTCTTAGTATACAACAGGGCTGTTTCTTTGGTGCACAGACACAAAACTTGGATCCGAACAGGATCATGCAACATTCATTATAAACAGATTCTTCCAGCACTCGATAAAAAAAATAACTTTAATGGTCATATCTAAAAATGTAAATAGCCTGTAAAAATAACCGCTTACGCATTTCGAATGAAAAATAACCATCCTTAGTCGGTCTTAGTCTTGGCTAAGAACCATTATTTTTTTCATTCGAAACGTGTAAGCTGTTATTTTTATAGGCTATATACGTTTTTAGATGTGAGCATTAAACTTCATATTTTTTATCGAGTGTTGGAGGAATCTTTTTACAATGAATGTTGCTTATTCAAAACACTTCATGTTTTGCTGGCAATACCATTATGTAGATAGGTCTTTGACTTTAATGGTCTGATCTCTATAGTTGGGTTAGAAAAAATGTATTCCAGGTTGAATCCTAGAATCAAAGCATATGGACATCATAGTGGAGGATCCATCAACTGGATCCTCCCTTCTATTAGCTAAAGCAAAGTGCCACCAAGATTGAGCAGCACCCTCTACAGCGGACTCGGTGGCCAATTCAGAAGCCACCACTTCTGGAGCTGTAATTCCAGCAATCTGCTGATGCTAAGGTGTCTTCTTGTTAAGGTGCGGTTCTCTTGTTAAGACAACCTCTTTGTACAGTGTGTGCACTTTGTTTTGGGGAGCATTGGTTCATGTTAGTGATCAACAAAGACAATAGTCCAGTGGTTTATATACTACTTTAATCTACAGTATATCACCTAATTGTATATTTTGCTGTAGAGTAATTGGACTGCCGTCATAAAACTCCAGCTACTTGGCAATTCTTCCATGGAATTTCAATTATAGAGTATAATCCCCTTGGGGCTCGGACCAGCGAGTTGGACATTTTGCTGGAAGAAAGTTTGAGTCATCCTCTTATCAAACCTAATTTATATTCAAATCCACAACCTGCTTCTAAATGGCACCTATGCAATTTAATATTCATTTCTTTTGTTCTGTATCACCAGAGACTAGTGCGTAGCAAGATATAAAACACTGGTTTCCGAACAGTGTTCAGAGACAGGATGTCAACAGTGAGAATACATTTGGTCTCTATTCAGAATAATGAATAGGATTTAAGTGATTTGCATTCTGCTTGTTTTCAGCAATTATTTGGTGAACATTGGTTATCTATTACACAGCTTTTATTACTTTGCAGTTTATATAACCTCAAATCAATATTGCATTAACCGTTCAAATATTATTTTTCTAAAATTGCTTTGCAATGTAATCGCCTGTGAATAGTTACGGTTATTATTTCAGCCGTGTTATTTGTATAGAACTATTATTGTTATTGGACAGTTTTTTTGTACATTATGCTACCGGTATTTGCGCATTCTGTTGTGTGCCCATGATAGCATACCGTAGTTATTACACCAGGCAGCAAATGTTAGAAATACTATGCATATCAGTGTTTGCAGTGTCAATACTGAGTATTTTAGAATCTTATAAAAAAATATATTAATATATTTTGAACACATATTGTTATGTAAGAATGCTACATTCACCTTTTATGTGTGAAACTTGTCTGCGCTTATTCTTTCTAATAACGCATCTTAAAATTGCTACTACTATTAGCGCACTGGTTATACAGGATGATATAACAATCCCTTGGTAAATATTAGCTCCAGAAGATTGTTAAAAATCTGGATTGCCCGATGAACGAGTGTTTGGAGCTGTAGTTATTTCTACAAGATGTTTGGAACAACCACCCTGCTGAGTTACTTTAAAACTGTATGCAGGTGTACCTAGAAGAACTGATGCTGTTTTGAAGGCAAAGGGTGGTCACACCAAATTAGGGATCGACCGATTATCGGATTTACCAATATTATCGGCCGATATTGAGGATTTTGAACGGTATCGGCATCTATTTTGCCGATATTCCGATAACGTATTGGGAACACAGATCGCGCTGCTGACAGCGCTCTCCGTGTTCCCTTAGCAGCACAGGGGAGAAGGAAGCAGTGTCTCCCTCCCCCTGTGCTGCTGCTGCCGCTGCAGCCAATAGGAAGGACAGGGGACAAGAGAAGGGGAGGGGCTGTGGCCACTGCGCCACCAATGAAGAAAAATCTCTCATTTATTCATATACAGGAGGCGGGAGCTGCAGAATCACATAGCCGGCTCCCGACTTCTATGAGCAATAGCTGCGATCTGCGGTAGTTAACCCCTCAGGTGCCGCGGATCGCAGCTATTGTTTATAGAGGTCGGGAGACGGCTATGTGATTCTGCAGCCAGCTCCCGCCTCCTGTATATGAATAAATGAGAGATTAGTGCGCCCCCCCCTAGCCAAGTATTAGACATTGGTGGTGCAGTTCTGCCCCCCCCCCCCCCAACCCCAGTATTAGACATTGGTGGCGCAGTATTTTTTTTTCAAAAATGAAAATTCCCAGAATATCGGTATAAATTATCGGCTATCGGCCTGAAAGTTCACAAATTACCGGTATCGGCCCTAAAAAATCAATAACGGTCGATCCCTACACCAAATACTGATTTAATTCTGATTTCTTTTTGTTCATTGATAAAAAATAAACTATTCACATTTATATTTTTGAAAGCATTCTTACTTTGCAACATTCTTCCACTCATGCCTAAAACTTTTACACAGTACTGTATGTATATGTTGAAGAGTACTATCTAGACCCTTTTGTAGTTAATCGATACCCTACCATGACAGTGCTTGTTACTCATGTTGTATGAGAGAATACTGTGTCTGATTCATCCTCACTTCTTTAAGGCTACATGCAAACATGCATGCGTTATTTCAGATTGCACACAAATCCATAAATTTCTATGGGTCTGAAAAAAATATAGACCAATGTCATCCTTGTGCTATCCCCATCCATGTGGCCATTCTGTCTGTTTTGTGGACAAGAATAGTTAGTTCTAGTGAAGGGAGTGAGAAAATTGTGACATGTACATGGACAGTATCTGTATTTTGCGGAATCATGGTTTGTTGACTGCAAAACGGATATGGTTGTGTTGGCCCTATGTCAGTTATATGGATGCTCCTATGATATTTACACCCTCCATATGGTATATTCTCATGATGGCAGACCGTTTGCTTGCTTTTACCAAAAAATTACCTATGGTTGAGATGAAAAGTTTTTAGGTTAAATATATTTTTAAAGAACTTTTGGTGGTTATTTTTAATGTTACATATTGCTACCTATATAAAAAACAAAACAAAAAACCCTACAGTTTTTTCACTGGCCACTAGGCCTAATAATAGCCACTTGTTTACAGATCACTTGTTTGCAGTCACCTCATTATCATTACATGCAGGATTACAAGGACAGATATCACCTATATAATAGATAACATGTTATTGACCATTCACAATAGGTGATATCACAGCTTATCTACTCCGCCCTGACCTCTGCACAGGTCACAGAGCATGCCTAGAAAACACTACCATAGGTAAATGAGTCCGCTCCAGTCTATTATTTCTATGGCCCATGGTGGCTGCTGTAAATCATATCTCTAAATGCTGTTAAGAACAGCTCAGTCAAGATGGCAGCCCCCATAATCATGTTCACTAATTGACAGAAAAACTATAGGTGACATGTTCCCTTTAAAGGGGTTGTCCGGGATAGGGGACATTACTCTAATAGTACAAGTGTGGCATACACATTACATACAAGCAGGTAGTACCTTTGGCACAGATTTCTGCAGCCCTGTTTTCATCTTTGAAATTCATGGCCGAAAGTTACTGTTTTCTTCTCCTCATTGACGTACCGGGTCCCTTGCAGGCAAGCAGAGCTTCCTCTTCCGCTGCTCAGGGAGCCCAGTGACGTCACTGGCAGCATAGGTCATTTATGCAAAGTTGATGGAGGGGCGGTAACTAGGCTGGCCGACATTGCGCTAAGCCCCACCTCTCCAGTCTGGTGACGTCACCGGCAAGGAGCTTTAGAATGAATAGAGGTGAATATTGATGAGGGGCGGAGTTACAGCGGCTGGCCGACATCCCGCTAAGCCCCGCCCCTTCCCTCCAGTCCGGTGACATCACAGGGCAAGGAGCTTCAGAATGAATGAAGGTGAATACTGATGAGGGGGCGGAGTTACAGCGGAGCAGAGAGACAGCTGTAACCACCTGATGCTGTGCTGCCAAAGGACCCACAGGGCAGTGCAGCCAGAAGTTAGGGACAGATAAACAGATATATAAACAATGAGTGGGGGGACCGTTGGAGCCACATAGAAGTGGCGAAAATAGCTGAAAATATATAGAGGCACCTTTATTTAGATGTACATTGTGAGTAAACGTGTTTTTTTAAGTTTTTTTATTGGTCCTGGACAACCCCTTTAAGTGTTATTTAGGGAGTCGTACATGAAAGATATTTTCTTCTTTTGGGCACAGTATAACTTGAAAAGCAATTGAGTATGAATGATAGCACACATTTTATATGCACTATGTACATGTTTCTTTGCTGTAATATATCAACTTCTGTGCACTGAGTTGAGTTTTAATAATGCATGTACGCCTTGTAAAGGACACACTGTACTTCAAGACATAAAGCAGCTCTAGAGTTGTAATAGATTACGATATTCCGTCTTAGACATGGCTTGATGTATAGAGCGTCCTAGCGACCTCTGGCAGAAAGAGCAGACAAATTGTTGGAACCAACGTGTCCATATCCAGTGCATGTTCTTTTATACTTTGATTCATGACAAAAGGCAGTGTGACAGCATTCATTACAACAGCACCCTCTCCAAATGTATGGGCATCAAAAGAATTAATGGTACTCATTGCACCATTTCTGCCAAGCTGCCCCTTGCAATGACAATAACATTGCTGTTATCTAGTATCTGGTAGTCCAGAAATTCTGATAATCCGGCATTTGTTTTAGGTGAAAAATGGAAATATAATTTCACAAATTTTTACAAGAAGAGTAAGTGGAAGTTAAAATGTTTTCTATATTGGTGTTCTGGAAGTTTTAACAAAATGATGTTGTTTATGCCTATCCAGTTGTCAGCTGCAAATGTTAGCCCCTTCCCAACCTCCCATCAAACATGTACGGAAGAGTCAAGTCTTAAAAGATGGTTTTAAACAGCAGGCACCCGGGACTATTGTTTGTCTTCATCGATCTCAGACATTTAACCCTTGAAATGCTGTGGTCAGTTGTGACTCACTGTCTTTTTTCGGACTTTCCCATAGTAGGACTGGTAGGACTTTCCTAGGGTCCGAAGGGCTTCCCCCAGCTGAGATCAGGGAAGTGTCACGGAAGATGTAACAGAAAACAAGAAGTTACAAATAAGGATCAGACTGGCTTGATCCGAAACTAAGGAACAAAAGTGTGACCCCTATTTAAGCCCTGAAACTCTCCCTGTCTTCTCAGCCCATGCAAAGATCTCTATGATAGAAAATTGCATGCCCTCGTGCCTCGACTGTATGACACCTGATCACCCTATAATAGTGAGGGGACACGACCACCGGCTCCCTACACTTAATACAGAGGGAGTCAGGGTCACCTAGGATCAAGGCAACAGGAAAATACAAATAAATGAACAGACTTATCTGTAGAAGCATCAGTTGTAGCTTGCAGCATGAGCACACTCCAGGAAGTTGTATAAACTGCAAGGTAAGGCAGTATGGGGAGGAGATATATAGGGAGGCAATCACTGCTAATAGATGACAGCTGGGAGAGGGAGGATAGATGTCAAAACTAAAAGAAAAACAAAAGAAGATCATGCAGAAGGTACTGGAGAACGTCTAACAGAACTTCTCAAAGATCTGGTGGTGACAGGAAGCTATTCGCTGTGGTAGCCTTGGTCTCTCTGAAGGATCCGATGCTACCCTGGCAATAATTCCTATGGAAGGATTTAATAGTAATGTAACTGAACTCCTGTAGGCTGCAATGGTCTCCTAAGGGGATTTAATATGTGCAAAAAAAAAAAAAAAGCTTTTACAAATATTTTTTTAAAATTACAAGATGTTAAAATTTAAATCACCCTATTTCCCATAATAAAAATAAAGATCATCTGCATTGCTGTGCCCAAAATGCTTGCATTATTAAAATATAAATGTATTTATCCCATACAGTAAGCTCCATAATGGGGAAAAAATCTAAATGGCTGAATTGTCATTTTTTTTGTCACCTCAACTCCCGAAAAAATTGAATAAAATGTGATCAAAAAGTCAT
Organism: Bufo gargarizans; assembly: GCF_014858855.1. Lineage (NCBI taxonomy): Eukaryota > Metazoa > Chordata > Amphibia > Anura > Bufonidae > Bufo > Bufo gargarizans. The sequence goes on along the minus strand of NC_058082.1, from coordinate 208,925,708 downwards.
TCACACACCAAAATGGCATCACTACAAACTACAGAATGCCCCACAATAAATGAGCCCTGACAATGTTCTGTAGATGTAATTGTGAAAACTTATGGGGTCAGAATATGGAGATGCAAAGAAAAAAATAATTTTTAGTAAGTTTTTATAAAAAATTTTGTATTAGAAAAAAAAAAAAAATCTATATAAATGTTGTACTGATCCAGAGAATCAAGGTAACAGGTCTGTTTTACCACATAGGAATGGAGTAAAAATGAAATACCTAAAACTATGGTAGAATTGCAATTTTTCCCAATTCCACCGCATTTGGAATTGTTTTCCAGCTTCCCACCATATCATATGCAATAGTAAATGGTACAAATAGAAAGTAAAACTTGTCCTCCCAAATGCAAGCTGGAAAAATAAAAAAGTTATGGCTCTGGGAATACACAGAGAAAAAAAGCAAAAGTACGAAAACAGAAAATCCCATTTTTTTGATGGGCTTAATACTGGTTGAAATAGAATCAGTTGATTTCATCCAGCTTCTCTCCATGTTTGCTGAATTTGAGCTTCCATGAAAAGAGCCAGAATAAATAACTCCGAAATCACAGTAGGTTATAAATCATGAGGGAGATTTATCAAAAGTGGTGTAAAAGAAAACTGACTTAGTTGCCCATAGCAACCAATGAGATGCAACCTTTTTTTTTTCTTTGCCCTGCTTGTAATGAACAGCGCCATCTATTGGTTTCATAGTCTTATGACAAGATTATTAGTGTAGCCTTTTGCATGGAAGATTTGCGCCATCTATTGGATTCATAGTTTTGCTATAAGTAGAGCACACAAGCATACCTATGTGTTCGGCCATAGCACACTAGCCCTTTGGTGCTCGATCAACACTAGTATCTATAAATGTTTATCACTTGCTCCATTTCCAGTTGTTCTCAAATCCGTCTTTTAAACATTCATATAGTCTGTAAAACCATAATTATACTTGCTGAAGTAGAGTGACTTATTTTCACCACCTGGCATCCAGAAACCAGGGCCTTGCCAGCCCCCATAGCTGCATCACTGGGTAAGAAAACATTATAATTTTGCACGGATACGTGTGCATTGGCCATTCATAAAACCAAAAGATGACCTCTTAATGCTGATCACATACTATGAATAATAGGCACCCCCTTAAAACTGCCTAATGTTTATGTTTCTTCATGGTACATATTATAATACTATATAATACAGTAGAATTGAGCATATTCAGACATTATCGCACAAAGAGTCGTCTATTGGATGTTCATGGAGTTGGTTGCTAATGGCAATAGGTTTTAACAATGCAAAAATGTTCTTGTCTCCGGAAGCCAATTAAACTGATTCATCTTATACTAACTACTTCTGTCGATGAGGAACTATAGTAATAATCTTCATTACGATCAGAAATGTAGTTGCTAATATTCACTTACACTGAATATTCAGTAATCAAATGTACAGTAGGAGATACAAAATGTCTCCTATTTCATCACACAAAACTGACTGATTCTCATCACTGTTAGTGCAGCATTGTACTGTAAAAAGTTTCAACCTGCGGACTGACTATTTGCTCGGTTTCTTCAATTGTGGTCACCGTATGGTGTGATTAAATTTTATGTTACATAAGATTTTCTTTACAACGGTTTAAAAATGTCTTCCATGTTTCTTTTGTACTGCTACTCACGTGTACATAGACATATTTAATCCTTGTGGATCGTTGTTCATGTGCGTGCACTTCAGTAACACATTGCAAGCAGCCACATTGGTGAGGAAGTCTGAATGAAGTGTCAGTCTAGTATGCACATTCACACTCCCCCTCACAGTGACTGAGAAGGTAAGGAGGAGCAGACGTCTTGAAGCTCCCTTCAAGAGAGCTGTGACCTCCAGTTACCAGCCTGATCTTCTGAACTCATAAACACTTCTTTAAGACATATTCATATTAGTTTGATAGGAATTGAGCTATAATGAGTGTTTATGAGGTCGGGAGATCAGAGATGAGAGCTACACATAAGCCCTCAGATGGATTCAAAGAAAACAGACTGTGACAGGTTGCAAACAGACTGATTTTTAACCCTTGTAGCTTAGAAACAGCTGAACATTTTCAATAAAAACTATTTAAAATGGGTTTTAGCCCAATATTAATAAAATGCAATCATAAATAAAATGTCCTGAAGGTGTCCATAGCCTTTATTCATCTATTGTGTGGATGAACATATTCCCGGGAAAAAAAAATCACTATTAGAGTACGTACACATGTAGCATAAATGGAGGATTTTTATTAAGTGGAACAATGTGTGTATCATCCACAACAATTCACAGTACCAGCAAAGTGGATGTCATTTAAACAGTTTTCTACTACACATAAGTAAAAAATCTGCAGTGTATATTGACCTATGATGAAGATTTTAAATTTATAGCATGTCAATTTATGCTGCGGATTTAAGCCTTTTCAATGCGTAGAATGAAATACGCAACAAATCCGCACTGGAAATTCCACTGTAGAATTGCAGCAATATCCAAAGTTTAAATTCTTCTGCAGAAAATCCATCCCATGTGGCTGTGCCCATAGACATCTTATAAATATCCTAAATTAAAAAGATCAGTTTGGTGACATGCTTATTTCACTCCAGATGTTGAAGATAAAGGAGCCTCTTGTTAGAAGTTTTTTTTAGGCTAGGTTCATATCGGCAGCACTTTTCCATTTCACTGTTCTGGCATATGCCAGACACAGCCATAATGTGGTCCATTGTGTATCTGCTACAGTTTCTTCAACTCTACTGCATGCATCCTCATTTTGGCATGCAGATGTGAATCTGACTTAACTTCAAATCCTTCCTGTGAAGAGTATCTAGAGTTCTCATTTTTCTCCGTTTCTCTAAAATGCGGAGATATATAACAGAAAATATTAATATGTATAAGATCCTCAAAGCTCTTTTAAAGATTTAGGTCACTTTCAGGAAGACAGATCAGGCTGTTTCCCTGAGGGACGCAAAGTAACATTAATTACATTCAAGGACTTTCGATGATAACTTAACGTTCTTAAAAGGTATTTGAATTCACTTCCCATTTATGGATAGTCTTGTTAAAACATCATATACTTAGTCATGCACTAATAATGTTTAAAGCCTTGATTTCCCTTCCCTAAGAAGCACAATATGCAGTGTAACCCATGTATGTGTATTATTGTGTGCTATATATATGGGAAAGCACTTGAGTGGAACAGACCAAGATTATATTAAGAAAATATTGGGTGTGTGATCCCTATTGGTTTTCTTATGACCATCGTAAAATCCAACAACATTTCACCATATAAAATAGGGTCTTGTCACATTTAATTTCATTTATTGATCTCTCTTATGTGTTGAGGTTGGGCTAAATCCAAAGAACCATTCAGCCAAATAACCTGGAAAATAGCTGGTGACACCTAAGGAGATTGTCACTCAAAAACTGAATCTTTATAGCTCTACTGATATTGCAGAACATGTATATTCCTAAACTATGACAGAGAAAGCAGGATTGATAATGTCAACTTCTCCCCTGACATCTAGAAAGTCAAAAGAACCCCTACCAGTTTATTTCATAAATTATGTTTCAGTACATTTTGGCATTCATCCCGTTCCATTCCAAATTTTAATAAAGATACATATTTTTCCAATTCATTTTAGAAAAAGAACAACTGCAAAGTAAACTTTCATTCCCTACAGTATGTTGTAAATATCATGGATGGGTCTCACCCATGACCGAGCAGCTTCTTCTTTCACAATCCTTTCTGTCTCCTATGCAAAGTTTCAGTTTGATTCACTGAACTTTTAACTCCGAGAAAAATACAGTCCAACCATAGTGATGGCAAATAAGCACCATTTTGCCCTTCTCTGTCAGCAGGAGGTTGAATTATGAGCAACATATAACTTGCTGATGAAAGAGTCTCACGGGGTGAATTAGCTATTGGTTTAGGTTAGAACCCATGAATCTTCTGAATATCACCTCTCGTGCTCCGTCTTATAAAAAGATGAGCTGCTATCAATGCAATGCAGCTGGTCAGATTAAAACAAGGAACCTATTACTGCTTATTGATTCTCTTACAGCTAGAATGTGAACCACTATGTCAGGTCGTCCATCGCTGGGGCTCCCTTGCTAATAAAGGCTTAAAAAATAGAATACTGCCTACGAGTCCAGAGAAAAAGTTATATAGGCTCAGAAATCAGTAGGGCCAGCACACTTATTGGCCTTGGACCTGGCCATTTAATTTGATTAAGATACAGTGCTCCAGACTAAAAAAAATATCAAGGAGGCCACTGGCTCCTAACCTGAAAAATTGAGTAGCCAAATGAATTTTTTGTCGCCAAATTTAAAGTACATATAATATAGCTGGGATGCTTAGGAGCATGGGGTTTTCTAAGCTACAGCCCACACAGTTAAAGGGGTTGTGCACTCATTTCCATGACCTGTCAGACTAGCCAGATTTGCGTTAGTAATCCCTAGGTGCTTGGTCCTGGCTCATTCACTTCCAGGCCTCCACTGCTTATCTTGGGTTTCTCCCTGAAAACGTTTGGCTGCAGTGGCATCAAGACAATAACTGGCTACAGTGGAGATCTGGAGATCTGCACCCCTTGCTTCACATGACCTTTTAACATAATGCAAGGCTAGCAGACAGGAGTCCATGGGTGCAGCCCCTGGCAACTAATGTGTATAAGGACTTTAGTCCCCAAGAGGGCCGTCACCCGATACAGCGACTGTGACCAGACTATCAGACAGGGCAGAGGACGGCTTTGGCTGTGACCGGACTATTAGACAGGGCAGAGGGCGGCTATGGCTGTGACCGGACTATCAGACAGGGCAGAGGGCGGCTAAATTACCATCATAGTAATTTTTAGATATTGTCTATTAAATATGACTAAGTATGCTGGAGTCTAAAGAGCATCTGTCAACATAATCAACCCTAGTAAACCAGGCATACTATGTGGTAATGTTGATTACGTTAAGTGCAACAATCTCTCTCTTGCAGCAATCCGATATCTAGTTTTTGTGAAATTGATATTTTAATTTGTATTCTAATAAGGTGCTTGGTGCACTGAGTGGTGGATCTAACCTTTTGGAGCAGCACTTCACCTCCTCCTTTCATCCTTTGCCACTCCCTCTCTCCCACTGATTGACAGTTCCCGGCATCCTCAATGTTCTGATGTCTGGGCCTGAAATCTCGTGCATGTGCTGGCAAGAGTACAATCGGCACATGTACAGTGGAACTCTTTCGGCTGCCCCTGCTCTGAGATCTGAACTGCAGATTTCAATGAGGTTTCATCATGCTGACAGAAGCTCTTTAATTAGGTCTACTCAGACTTCCATTTTCTGTTCTTTGCCAGTTTGAAACTAAGCTCATTGGTTTGTAGACCAACAATCTATAACTGAGCAGGGCTGTGGTTGTTAGGTTGCATAGCTTTCACATACTGTAGAAGGTAGACCCATGGACCTGTGAAGAAAGATCTGTGAGGAAAGTCAAAGAGTTCACACTATGTTACTCCAGTAGTAGCATTTTCCCCATGTACTTTATTCATCCTAATGCCTGATGAATTTTGGGATACAAATCTATGTCATCAAACGGAGAGCAGTTTGTCTTTTTTAAATTGTTGATGTTCTAGGTAGACAAAAGAGAAAATTCACTGTCTTTCTTCAAAAACAAGGCAGTGCTGCTTATACAACGCAACAAAAAAACTTTTTGTCTGCTACTGGGCAAAAAACATTTGTCCTATACTAAATCGAGTGTGCGGATTACAAATCCGAAGTCAGAATTGTTGTAACACGTCACAAAATTTTGCTGTGCATAAGTACACTTAGAAAGCATTGAATAATTTTGAACAGAACGAGTTTTATTCCAACAATTACCTGATCTACATCAAAGTTTGTGTAGTAAACAGTGTATGAAAATGTAATAGAATTATAAAATTTCAAAAAGTCTTGTTTTTCAGTTTAAAAGTTTTACTTTAGCAAGACCCAGTACTGTTAAAAGTGTTTCAGGCATCTGCTTTTGTGTTTGTGAACATTCATATTTTCCGATTGCGAAAACTAGCAGTAGTCCCTCATCATGTTGAGATTCCAGCGGCCTTGATACCTGTTCTCCATTGGAACCGCTCTCCATGCTCGTTACTTACGTGTCCCAAAATGGGTGAGGAATAGTCTAAGAAATGCACTTTCAATGAAATTCGGCAGCCAAGTTGTTCACATGCTGTAAGCATGTTGTGTACTAATTCAGTATATGTTTGCAGCTCGTCTGTTCCCAAGGAAGTTCTGCACTACTAGCACAAATGCATCCCAAGCTGCAAGACGCACTCGCTTTGTCAGATTCTTGCGCTGATCATAAGTAGTGTATTTGCCACATATGTAGCAGAAATTATCTGAATCGTTAACACATTTGCGTTTATCCATCTTATGTTTAAAAACTGATAGCACTATAACAGATCACTTTATCAAAATCTGTCCAGCTAGCCTTATATACTTACTGCTGACATCAGCCTGAGTGCGACCGAACAGGTCTGGACATGTCCATTGGAATATCTCCAATATAATGTATTAATATTATAACTGAATCGGCTTTGCATGTATAACTTAAAATCTAGACGTGTCAGGCAAATTCCGAGTTCATAATTGGAATCAGCTCGCTCATTTTAGTATAAATCACATGTTTTTCTCTCAGTAGCAAAATCATTGTTGCGCAATGTTATTAATACTCTATGTCATAAGTTGTTAGTGATGGGATCTGCGCATATTTCATCCCCATAAATACCTAGAAAAAATGGCTGTGGTGCAAGTGACATCCCTCTGCCTCATTCAAGAGTGGTCACATACAGTAATGCATTCTAACAGTCCATCTTCATCTCTGCTAAGATGTACTGAGATCAGGCCAATTGCAGTTTAAAGGGCATATTTCAATAGATTTGTACCTTTGCAGCTGAAGCCATTTGTGTTGGTCCCATGTTCATATGTTCCCGCATTACTGAGAAAAATGAAGTTCTAATATATATATAAATGAGCCTCTCGGAGCAACGGGGGTGTTGCCATTATGCCAAGAAATTCTGCTCTCTCTGGAAATGCCATGCCCTCTGCACTTTGAGTGACAGTACCAGACAGTGAAAACGGCATAACACCTGGCCTTGTCAAAGTGCAGAGGACGCCGCAGTTGCAGAGATAGAAGAGACTCGAGATGTAATCGCAACGCCCCCATTGCTCATTTGCATATAATAAAACATCACTTTTCTCAGCAATGTAGACACATATGAACATAGGACCAACACAGATGCCTTCAGCTGCCAAGCGCACATGTAACAGGTCAGTTAGTTTCATAGGTACAAATCTGCTGACAGTTGCCCTTTAACCTCTTACAGACACAGGGCGTCCGGTGATTAGACCTGGGTGCCTGCTGAAATCAATCAGCAGGCACCCTGGGTCAAAGCCAAGGGGGACCTATGACCCCCATATCGGCGATCGCTGTGGATTAACCCCTTCTATTCCACTACCGCAACATAGAAGGGATTTGTGTTTAAGGGAGCCCATCGAGTCCCCACGCTGCTGTGGCGGGGACTCGATGTCTCAGAAGGCAGCCTGATGCCGTGCAGAGGCTGCCCAATGCCTTGCACGTCATCGGGAACTGCCTTCTACGGGAGCCGAGGAGATCCAGCCTCAGGCTGGGTCTCCTAGGCAACCTCTTTGTGTACTACTCACTGTAGTACACAAACAGGCAATGCATTACAATACAAAATGTATTGTAATGCATTGCAGAGGGGATCAGACCCCCAAAAGTGAACATCAGAAATAAAGTAAAGAAAAAAAAGTTAAAAAACGTTTTTAATAAAATTCATAAAGTCATATAATTAATAAAGTAAAAAAAGAAAAAAAACGCCCCTTTCCCCTTATTTTATAATAAAAAACTGAAAAAATCAAACTGTCATCTCATCCTGGAAAAATCATACCCTACCCAAGATAATCGCCCAAAAACGGAAAAAAACTTTGGCTCTCAGACTATGGAGACACTAAAACATGATTTTTTTGGTTTAAAAAATGAAATCATTGTGTAAAACTTACATAAATAAAAAAAGTTGACATATTAGGTATCGCCGCTTCCTAATAACCTGCTCTATAAAAATCTCATGGCCTAACCCCTCAGGTGAATACCGTAAAAAATAAAAACGGTGTAAAAAAAGCCATCACAAAAAGTGTAATAGCAAGCAATTAAAAAGTCATACGCCCCCCCCCAAAATACTGCCAATGAAACCGTCATCTCATCCCGAAAAAATGAGCCCCTACACAAGACAGTTGCCAAAAAAATAAATAAAACTATGGCTCTCAGAATGTGGAGACACTAAAGAATAAAAAAATTTATGTCATATTTGGTATTGTTGCATCCGTGACAACCTTCTCTATAAAATACCACATGATCTAACCCAGGCATCCTCAAACTGCGGCCCTCCAGCTGTTGTAAAACTACAACTCCCACAATGCCCTGCTGTAGGCTGATACCTGTAGGCTGTTCAGGCATGCTGGGAGTTGTAGTTTTGCAACAGCTGGAGGGCCGCAGTTTGAGGATGCCTGATCTAACCTGTCAGATAAATGTTATAGATAACAAAAAATTAAAACGGTTCCAAAACAGCTATTTCTTGTTACCTTGCCTCACAAAATGTGTAATATAGAGCAACCAAAAATCATATGTACCCAAAAATAGTCCCAACAAAACTGCCACCCTATCCCGTAGTTTCCAAAATGGGGTCACTTTTTGGGAGTTTCTACTCTAGGGCTGGATCAGGGGGGCTTCAAATGGGACAGTCCAGCAAAATCTGCCTTCCAAAAACCGTATTGCATTCCTTTCCTTCTGCGCCCTGCCGTGTGCCCGTACAGCAGTTTACGACCACATATGGGGTGTTTCTGTAAACTACAGAATCAGGGCCATAAATATTGAGTTTTGTTTGGCTGTTAACCCTTGCTTTGTAACTGGAAAAAATGGATTCAAATGAAAAATCTGCCAAAAAAGTTAAATTTTTAAATGTTATCTCTATTTTCCATTAATTCTTGTGGAACACCTAAAGTGTAACCAAAGTTTGTAAAATTTTGAATACCTTGAGTGGTGTAGTTTGTAAAATAGGGTCATTTTTGGGTGGTTTCTATTATGTAAGCCTCACAAAGTGACTTCAGACCTGAATTCGTCCAGAAAAAGTGGGTTTTAGAAATTTTCAGAAAAATTTCAAGATTTGCTTCTAAACTTCTAAGCCTTGTATAGTCTCCCAAAAAATGTAAATTGCATTCCCAAAATGATCCAAACATGAAGTAGACATATGGGGAATGTAAAATAATAACTATTTGTGGAGGTATTACTATCTATTATAGAAGTAGAGAAATTGAAATTTGGAAATTTTTATTTTTTTCCAAATTTTTGGTAAATTTGGTATTTTTTATAAATAAAAATACATTTTTTTTACTCCATTTTACCAGTGTTATGAAAAAACTATCTCAGAATGGCCTGGATAAGTAAAAGTGTTTTAAAGTTATTCACACTTGGTCAGATTTGCAAAAAATGGCCTGGTCCTTAAGGTAAAATATGGCCGTGTCCTTAAGGGGTTAAGGAACATGGTGCCTGATTAATGCTCTAGTACTTTCATTGTACTGATTGTGGGGACCAAAGGGCAGATGCCACACCAATCAGAATGTCTGTGACATGTCTAAAGTGCTTTACAACTGGAGGAACACTGTAACTTGAGTCCATCTGAAATATAAAAGGAGTAGATGTTCCTAAATCATAAAGAACTCGATTGAGTTGTCATCTGTTAAATTATTCTGTTAGATATTGTATATACATAAAAAGAGCCAACACTTGTCCCTCTTGTGCGGAAATGTTATATTCTGTATCTTATTCTATGTTAAGGACTCACACTGGATTTCTTTTATTAGTGTGATGTCCTGTGCAATTACTGTCCACCCTAATATTGCTGATTAAAAAAATCCTCCTTTTTTGCTACTGGAGTCTGCCTTGTATTAAATAATTTGCCAATTACCTTCCTTTATTACTCGCTGTGATCACTTTGGAAACTAATTAGTCCGTAGTCAAGGGCTTGTTTATTGGAAAGATGCTTTTGTGAGGGATTAAACATCTGCTTGTGGATCCTCCTTCAACAAAGAAGCACTTTTCAGAAGCCATAGTGTAATATTATATGCAGTCTTAAAATAACTATATTTCTTATATTAGTCAGCCAGCCTCTGAAGTGTAGTTTTGTAGTGGCGTAACTTGAATTTCTTCGTCCCTGATGCAAAACTGTAATAGTACCCTCAACTTAACATGCAGCTCCTCTTATGTGGCATAGCAGTTGTTGGTCTCCCTCAGGCACCAGCCTACCACTGCTGATATTCACAGTTATATCCCAGCACAGAGATAATGAAGACAGTATAGTCACTGTGCAGAGATAATAAACCAGTTATGTCACAGTACAGATCAAATAAATACAGTCACAATGCACAGAAAATTGGACAAGATCACTGAATACTGTGAAGTTACAGTATGGGAATATTGTGTAATGACAGCGTCACAAAATAGAAGACATGTGCACCGTGAAGTCACGGAACAGGGGTAATATTGCAGAAAAGGAATAATAAACACAGTGATGTCATAACAAATGGCCACGTTAATAGACATCATGATGTCAAAGGACAGAAATAATGAACATTTATTTCCTTATGTCACAAGATGGTCTATGAGCCCCATTGGACCTAGGCCTCAGAAGGCACTGCAGACCCTACAGACATACAGAATGCTAAATTGTTGTATACATTACCATGTGATTGTTGACCAATGCTGCACAATCTGTGGCACTGCTGCTCTCATGACGTGTTGGGGATATTCTCAACACCAGGAGATTAACCGGTTATGTTAGGGAGAGACCTAATAGACCAATTCCTTTACTTCTTATGCTGACCAAACAGGGAATGATTTTCCAGTCTATATCATGGTATAAAGATGTGGTTGCTTGGTGCTTCTCTAAGAATACTTGAGAGCTGGGTACACTCATTAGATCATTATTGAACAAGCTGTCAATACAGTTACAACGAGCACAGTAACAAGCTTCACCGTTACTGCTTTGACATCTTATTCTGACGAGTCCGGAATCCAAATCCCGTGAGTCTAAGTTTATTACACTGCTTGGCTTAAGTGCATTGGTAATGTAATGAATCAATAATGTCAGCGTCACTGTGAAGGAACACTATTTGTTTGGTCTTCGTGGTCTATAATGAGTGTCTCCTTTTGTTTCTGTTCACACCAATGTAGTAATCTTCAAACATCTGGTATACAGATTCTGTTACTTTTATTGGATTTGTAGTGTTCCTGAATTTCTGAATAGATAGTGGGCTTATAAAGGTAAAGTAACGTTCCTTCATTGTGTTTCAATCCAAAGATAGGGTCATCCAACCCAAAGATATGGTCAACCTAGGGCACGTGTACCATTGATGCCAACCATAAGTATTTCCAAACATACCTAAAGTCATTTTTCAAGATCAGAAAAAATGGCTGAAGGAAAGAAATGCCACAAAATAACCATTTCTCACCTGATTTATCCCCTGCCGTTCCAGTTCCACTCCTCCTGAGGTCTTTGCAAGACTATGTTGATTTTACATGCCCTACACCCATATGCACTGAATCCAATCACTAATTTAAAAAGCACTGGTAGAAATGAGTTTCTCATTATAAATATCATTTATGTCTGTTCCAGTGCATGCCATCTCACCCATAAGTGTAGGCAGCAGCACACAGGTAGATGTGTAGAACAGCTTCTATATAATCCAGAACATGCCTGCACTCATCTCATTTGGTTGGGGTGTGTACTGTTGCCAGCACTTCTTGGTATTTTATACTATAGAGGTGACTGGATTATAGTCATCCCATGTTTTAAAGGTGTGCTCATAAAATACATACCCCTGCAAGATGTCTCCAATTCCAAATTGCTATAAAAAAATATATGTATTGGATTTTTAAAAATTGTGCCTAATTTGAGAGAGAAGGAGGGGTGTGGTAGTGGCTGAAGGCACTTTGTCTCCCAGTTGGACTCTCAGGATATCATTTTCTTTTCCATTCACTAATAATGCAGGCAATTATAAGGTCTATTGAAAGAAACATGAAATTAGGCAGCATTTCTGTTATTTTCCTTGTCATTTGCTTTTAAACCTTTATGTTTAGAATTGTCATTATCATTTGTATGGTAGCATTTCGTTTTTTCAAAAAACATTTTCGTCACAGTTTACTGTTGCTGAAAATGTCAATCCCAAAATGTCATTTTCAAGTCTTGAATTGATGTTTTTAGATAATAACATGATTCACTATTTATTTCCGCAGCCATTATATTCTGAGCGTTCATCCAGCAATGATCTGAGTCATTAACATTTTGACATTTTTATTGTGTGGTTGATGGCGAGAAGCATTTCTTGGTAATTGTTTAATTTATCTTTGCATTTGATGTTTATGCATATGGAACTCTTCACTAGGAATGTGAGGATGAAAGGTGAAGTATTTTATGTTGACGCCGTTTCTTTTTAGGGTACAGAATAAAAAAATTGTAATCAAGGGTTTAATTAAATGTTTAACGCCAGCAATATTGTGCATTTTGAAGCCTCCTATGATCTTGTTTTAATGAATAGGGCAGCTCATTTTAAATGACAAAGTAATTAAAACCTAACTATGAGTAAATATGTGATGCTCAGTAGTCGATGAGAAAAATTACACTACAACCTGATGGGTGGGTCTTCCTTCTTCTTACATGTTGTTATTATTGAAGACAATCGCTTGCGCTACCACCCTCCTTCAATCAACCAGAGCAGAGAGACTCTATTAACGAGCATCGTTCTGGTGGATCTTCAGTATGTATTACATAGTCACCCATTCATTTGAATTGCATCGCACTGGCAGCAGATCACCTTGAGTTTCTAAATCTAAACCTGGGTTGATTAACTGATCACTAGTTTAGTGAGGACCTACTATCTCCCCCAAAAATGGTAACTGACTGTGTTGCCACGGCTTCACAGATTCTTGTTGTTGCTGAGGGCTTTTAGTTTTCAGTATAATTATTATTAATATAGTGTAACTATTAGTATTGATGTCATTCTTCTTTTTCAGTATTATCAATTTGGTTTTCATGAGAAAAATTACTATAAGGTGACAGTAGATCAGTATGGCTTTGCCAGGATAAAAAGACATACAGCTACTCATACCCGTAAATACATATAGGGACTAAAGCAATCTTTAGATTGCAGCTGAATACATTATAGATAAAATGTGTAAAATGTAATAATTAAAGGGGTTATCCAAAATGTACTGCAATCCCGTGTGGTGGCCACGTGCTGTACATTGGGCATGTGATCATAGCCTGGGATTAAAACCTGCAATATAAGTCTGAATCTCTCACCATAGTGCCAGCGAAAGATTAAGACTCGCGCATGTGCTAACCCCAAACTAGAATCATGTGCCGAATGTATGGCAGGATCACTATGCATCTTGGATAACCCTTTAAGATTAAGATTCTGATGCAGATCTGGGTCTGATAAAGAATGGAGACCCCCCCCCCCCATTGAAATGTATCACCCGTTCCCTTGTTTTATCTTTTTACCTAATAAATGATTTCCTCTTTAGTTCCAGTATCCCTCTCTTTTGTTTGTTTTTCACTGTTTCCAAAATGGAGTCATTTTTAGAGGGTTTCCTTTTTAGGGGTACTTCAGGGTACATTCAAATGAGCCATGGCGCCCAAAAGCCATTCTAGCAAAATCTGCCCTCCAAAAATCATATGGAGCTCCTCTTCTGGATCATTTTCCTCAATAAACAAATGATCAAGTCTAATATTTTTGACTCATTTGTTTGATTTGTTTATCTTTATGTTCTTTTACGAATTGTATGAAAATATGATGCAGTTTTAAGTCAAATTTATATAGAACTATAGATATAGAAAATTCTGAAGGGTTCCCAAACTTTCAAACACCACTATATGTGTATGATCAGGAACGATAGGTGTCAGCCAAACGAGCGTTTGTCCGACAGCTGTTAAAAGTGCTATCCGCATCCGTTTGTCCGTTCCGTAGCCCAGCAAAAAAAAAAAATTGAACATGTCCTATTGTTGTCCATTTTAGGCATTGTTACAATGGATCCGCAAAAAAAAAACAACGGATGGTATACGGATGTCATTCATGTTTTTTGGCGGATCCGCAATTTGCGGACCGCAAAACACATACGGTGGTGTGCATGTAGCCTAAAACTATTTCTTGTTGACCTTGGATGCTTGTCCTGCCATAAAAATTATTGTTATCAGCAGGGAAAACTAGAAATGCCATCCATAGCAAAATGTGCAATTATAACAGCTATAGCTGCCTATCACCAGGCTCCTCCCGTCAATAGTCAGGATTGTCATGTGAATGTCCATTGGACCCTCAACAATTTTTCAAGCCACTTTGATTCTGTAACATTTAACAGTCTGCTAACAGAAAGCTTTTGATCTTATTATATAGAGAAGATACTTGGATTAAGTATAAAAGTCAGGACATTTAGGACCCAAAAATATGCACCTCATTTGTATAGAATTCCTTTAACTTGTGCGAAAACTCATCTCATATAACTACTCTTTCTTTGTGATGTCTGAGTCTACTGTCCATGTTATTTCACTTCACACATCTAAAATAGCTGTCAGCATGTAGACTTATGACTCCTTGGAGTCTTAGAGGTGACCTAGTGTTATACATTGCAAACACTTAACCTCTCTTGTGAGCCAGAGCAGATTGAGAGACAGTGCCTGCCCTTCCCATGCACTCTAGTGGAGACTGCTGTAACAGAAAGCAGGCAGCTGCATGCTATCCACATGTGGGTTATTGCTTTTTTATGCTTGTAAGTATTCATTTACCCAGTAGGGATGAAATGCATTCCTCATCCTAAAACAAAATCTCCTTTACAGAACAAGCCATTGCTCCCATAAAATGTACCTAAACTTTAATTTGTTTCTATATAATTAAATAATGCAAGAAAATATTTAAAAAAAAACTACAACCTTGTAATCCACTTATCAGCCACTACTTTTCTTCCCGACTCCATCCATACACATTGATATTAGGTTAAAATTTGTACCCATAGAAGCCTGTGGAAAGGGTACGGGGAGCAGGAGGGAGATGCTGGATTAAGAGAGACAGAGATGCAGCTGATGCCTCTAGTAAGTGTTCTATTTCAGTTCTGGATTCACAACTACACTGCACAGTACTGCTGGATAATGTCCTCCATAATGCTGCTGATGCTAATGTGGGTATGCTGTAGAGATATAGGGGAGGAGCTTCTCTTCTACAGTATGGCCCTGATTTATCATGCCTTCACCCCATAATTCTGTCTTCAAACGGTTGCAAAATGAGGCTTTTTGGGCTCACTTGCTTAAAATGTTTTTTACTTTTTGCATTTTTACACCACTCACTCCAGTGGACGGTGGGTGTGCTTTTCTATGTTAATGAGTTACACTCCAGATTTATCAGATACTTTTTTTAAAGTTACATAAAGTTGCAATCTCACTCCAGTAGGAAGGTGGAGTAAGAAAACTAGAGTAGCTTTTCTAGAAAAAAAAGTGTTTGGTTTAAGGTTAGCACAAATTTATCAAACACTCTGGAACATTTGATAAATGTGGTATAAAGCACACCAACAAAGACTCAACCAAAACTGACTTCATATATTCCCCTTATGTGTGGAGTGTACAGGAGACATCATAGCAGCTAGTGTCTGCTCAATGTGCTTTTGAATTGGTTGTGTGAAATCTGTTCTTTCCCCTCAATTAATCATCCTGACACTAGTAAGGAACATAGTAAATCTATCCACTGGAGATATTGCCAGAGGCAGTCACACTTCTGCTCCAAGTGCTTTCAGATTACTTAGAATGTGGTATTAATGACCCAGCCACATAGTGAGAGTTTAATCAGCAGCTCCCACAGCACAGATATGTGAGCTCAGAGCAGCGTGTCCCTGTCAGGTCTGCTTATGACAGTCCGTAATACCCAGTGCTTACATAACAGATTTAGCTGTTTGGAAAGGGCTCATTTTATGTAAAATGTTTCATATTTCTGAAATGTCAGTGAAGAGTTGTTTCATTACCTGCTGTGGTGTGAAATGGTAGTGTTAAAAACTACAGCACATATATATATATATATATATATATATATATATATATGTATATATATATAACTGAAAAACTTAATGAGGGACATTTATCAATACCTTTATGCCACAATTGTGATGAAGAAAAGGCGCACAATATGGCACACGGCATGTGTACACCATAATTTGAAACTCTTTGAGCTTCTGCCTCTTACCAAATCAGGCGCATCTCACGCCAGCACAGGGTGGATGGATCTGCCAGTCTTGGTAAATCTCCCCCCATGTGATTGAGCTCAGATTGATAAAGCATAAACTGCTAGTGGTGCTTGGTCAATGAACACACATCCAAGGAGTTGTACAGTGAGCCCGTCAGGAGCTGGTGCAGAGGATGGGAGTAGTCCTGATGAGGTGTTGGGCCACAGTGTACTCCCTCCGACCATCTCTCCATGAGGTTTGGTGCAGTAAAAAATGTAGTCTGAAGAATCAGGCCAGAAATAAATGCATTATAGTCTCTTTTTACTAAGTGCAAAATATAACTTGTAGCACATCCAGCAGTGTGAAATACAAAGTGCAGTTTCTTTGGCATCAAATGAGGAGGTATGGTAGCAGGTTGAATAGCAATACGTTAGCAGTAGCAAGCTCTTGTGGATATAGGTGTCCATTGTAATACATGAAAAGGAAATGGTTGGCATGCCACATTCGTGATTGGATCCCGGTGCTCAATGATAGGGTGATCCCCAAACAATAATATTATAAAAAAAATCTCGGCACTCGGGTAGAGATTATCTTGCTTTTAAGTCTTCTATTATTTTATTGACACGGCCAACGTTTCAGTCTACCCTGGACCTTCTCAGCGGGCGATTAGGTCAGTTGAAGAATAGAAAGTGGATGATAATCTCTACCTAAGTGTGTTATATTTCATAATATTATTTCCATTGTAACACAGGCTTGATGTTAGTCAGGCCTAGCAGTGGTCTAGGTAGGTGGTAGTGTCTGAGCTGTAGCCCCTCACCTTGCAGCAGTGTCTATAAAGCTGTATTTCACCAATCACTCTGCTCTTTTGTCCTATTGATGCTTTATTGAAGCTGTGCTCTTGAATTTTTCTGATCTCTCTGGAGAGTTGGTCCTACAGGAGAATAAGATCTGGTTTCTGAGTATCCTGGAATGTTGGTCTCACAAGGGAATTCGATTTGGTTCCTGTGAGTGGAAGCTCTGACATGTGCTTCCTCACTCCCCCACTATCAGAACAGGAACCCTTTTCCTCCACTCTCTAGACTGACACTCCCCCTCCTGTCAGAAAGTAGGACTAGCCCAATCCTACTAAGAGGGGTGGGACAGGGTGGTTAGCCCTGTTCCTGCCAACCAGTGCCAACCATTACTTTCTCTGCTGGAATATATGGCATAGCATCAAATTACATTACATAACATTGTATATAAAACATTACACAATCACGTATATCCCCAGGTGCAGATGCACCCTTTATTTTGGGCTCTGCAGCAGGTTATATGTTGAGGCAGAGTCACATTAATACTGCACAACATCTCCCCTTGTTGCAATACAGGTTGCCACCCTGGCATGGTAATGGTCATACAGATGCTGGATATCCTCCTTTGGTATATGATTCCAAGCTCTCCAGCTCTCTGATGTGGCTATGGCAATAGTGTTCAGTGATGAATGTAGATTCTGCCTTGGTACTAATGATGGCCAGAGCACAGTTCACAGAAGGGCTGGAGAATGCCTACTGCCATCATTACCTTTAACTGTCCATGGCTCTAGTCAACCTACAGCACCACTGTGACAATACCTCTGAATATATTGATTCTTGTGGCCAAATGTGTTATAACTGTATTAAAAGTACAGTGTATTTAATTATTGCCTAGAATAACATCATATTTTATATATAAAAGTCAAAAGCACAAAAAAAATGTTGATCCTAATTTCTGTCCATATTTCATGTATACATAAAAATGGTATATAATACAATGTAAATATGCCTAAGAACAGCAATTATCACCTAACACCATGCAAAATGTACAAATTAAGATGGATACAACATACAAAAATATGATCAGAACAATCTGTATTTTGTGTCCATGTTTCTCTAAACTGTATTTCCTAAGGCTCACAAACTAACTACTGTAATCTGGGAGGAAACCAGTGTAAGACTACTTTGACACTCGCGTTTTGGGCGGATCCGTCATGGATCTGCAAAAACAGATCCTTTACAATAAAAAGAAACGCATGCATCTATCATGAAGGGATCCAGTATTATCTGTAACATAGCCAAGACAAATCCGTCATGAACTCCATTGAAAGTCAAAGGGAGACGGATCCGTTTTCTATTGTGCCAGATTGTGTCAGAGAAAATGGATCCAACCCCATTGACTTACATTGTGTGCCAGGACAAATCCGTTTGGCTCAGTTTCGTCAAGCGGACATCAGAACGCTGCAGGCAGCGTTTTGGTGTCCGCCTCCAGAACGGAATGGAGACTGATCGGAGGCAAACTGATGCATTCTGAGCGGATCCTTTTCCATTCAGAATGCATTAGGGCAAAACTGATCCGTTTTGGACCGCTTGTGAGAGCCCTAGACGGATCTCAAAAACGGAAAGCCCAAACACGAGTGTGAAAGTAGCCTTAGGCTCTCTTCAGACCAGCATCATGGCATCTGTTTCAAACTGATCCCAGTGAAACATCATGGATCATATCGACTTATTCGTCCATATATCTATCATCAAGGTTATGGTATTTTGACAGCAAGGAAAGTTCTACAGTCTATACTATTCCTGCACTACTGAAATATCCACTCCAAAAAGATAACACCACAAAACTTTATTGCTAAAATTGCCGTCATCTTTATTGAATCACCATAAAAAGATTATTAAACAGACACATACCCACATAAAATGAGGCGCCATGCTGGGAAATATATAAATTATAAGAAGGGAATTAAGAGCGCAGTGTAAACCAATTACTACCCATCCTGAGGAGCACTAAATAAGGAAACACTAAGCAAGTATCCCACAAGTACAATAAATAAAGGTAAATGCTGACCACAATGGCACCCAAGCCCCAACGCTGTTTTCTAGTCGCTTCTTTTTGGGGATAAACTCATGTCCGTCCCACCCACCATAGGTACCGGTCCAGACCAATTGGAAGGAATTATTCATTGCTTTACACAAGCACAGCGCGCCGCCGGGCCAGGGGAACACCATGCCACAATGACCAAAAACAAGTCACTGAATGCAAGTCCCACAGTGAATGCACGCCCGCACCAACACATGAAGCACATGCATGGAGAGCTAGAAGCCAAAGGATCACATATGTAAAAATGGTTCAACCCCCATGGTAAATTGACAATACCATATATATCCTAATAAGTGCACCATAGTACCACATATACCTTAAAGCAGTTGTGAAAGAAAGGGGCAACCCCCCCCCCACCCACACACACACACACACACACACACACACACTTGGCCAGACCTGTGAAGGAACGCTTACTTACCTGCTTCCCACACCAGCTCTCCATTCCTTCTCCTCTAGACCTGGATAAAAGAGTGTGTAGCCGTCATCACCAAAATCCCATCCATTCTTTCACAACCCCTTTAATATTAACCAGAAAACAAAGTGCAAAGTGTCCAAAAAAAAGTGCTCAGTGTCGGTGCCCAATCCGCATGCAGTGTGGCACATAGAAGACAAATGACTAAAGTGCAAAGTGATCCCTCACAAGATAATGGAAGATTAATATATATATATATATTTCATAATCACACTATTACCTTATATATTGGAAAATAAATACAAAAACAAATTACAAGAAATCCAGTTGCTCGGACTTATTACTGCTTCTGTATATTTTCATTTTTTCTACTGTCCACATGGTAGTAGTAGTATTTGAAGTGAGAAGATGGATCTGCTTTAGACGGATGTCTTTGTTGTAATAACTGAAAGGCTATGTGATGCATGGAAGCCTAGTCATTAAATGGGGATAACTCTCAGGAGAGGGAAAACATCCCAGAGATTACTGGTAAGCAGACATATGAGTTCTCATCTTCCCAGGCAGCAGAAGGTACAGAGTGCATGGTGAGGACACCAGTTCCCAGCATGAGTGATTCCACAATATGTATCATGTTTATTAAAAAGATAATTATACACAAATGAAAACGAATGAATGCAATGTATACGTGGCTTTATTTCCCTGTACAAGAATATCTGTTTATTGCTGTATCACATATCTCAGAATCCTAGGGGATCAGCAACAACTGGTCAGTAGTTTACCGAGGACTTTGTTGATTTAGAAAAGCAATGCATTTTTAGAATTAGAAATGCTATGTATTGAGGTTGCGTTTCCTAACCTACAGTATATACTTTACAAGTCCTTTATTACAGCTCAGTGCTCATCAGGTTCTGGATTATTGGATGGTAATAAAAGCATATAAATATCAGCTTTATGTTAGAAGAAAGATCCACATGGAGCTACCAACATGCCTGCAATTTATGTAATTGGAAATATTACTCTCTATGAGGCTTTCCAGCTATCTAGCAGTGGTGCAAGGGGGTTATGTCATTGACTGCCTTCTGTTCAAGCACTTTGGTGGGGAGGTGATCTCATAAGCATAATTTTACTCACTAATCCAGCTTTTATAAAGATTCCTACAGATTCCCTCTTTCATGAGTGGTGGACATAAGAAGTTGGGGTGGTGGGTCTTGCACAAGAATATAATATGAGCCCCTTGCTGAATAAACAGATTATCAAGAGTGAGGGGCTCATGATTAGAGTTCCTTAGAGCCCTTTTACGCGGGCAGAGGACTGGGATATTTATTGCCCGTGTTCCCGATAATTGCCCCATGTAAAGGTGCCACCAATTACCCAACATATGAGCAAACACTAGATGGGTGATCCCTTATGTCATGTGGCACCTAAATCATTGTATGTTGGCCGCCAATCACCCTGTGTGAACAGGGATGTGCGGCCCACAAACAATGGGAGAGATTTATCAACCTCCATGTGCCAAAAAGCTGGTGTGGAAAAAGTCCAAAATTGTGCACAAAATTTGCACAAAAGGCATCTGTATCTGACATCCTGGCCACTTCCTAAACAGGGGTGGGGTGCTGGTGTACTGTGGGCAGGGACATCATCCCTAGCAAATGTACCATCATTTATGCCGCCTAGCATATACATCATTCTAGGCACATGGACTGCTGGAGGATGCATTTTAATTAATTTAAGAAGCGGTGTGCACTTTGTTTTAAATTAAAGGGATTCTCTGGGCATTATTTAAAATGGCAGAAACCTACCCTAGAATGTGAGAAGGACTGGTTGCCCCCACTTGCAGAGCTGCTTAGAGAGATGAGGGGACAGGGCCTCACTATACACTACGCTCTGGCACTTGCATTTACTACATATCGGTGAGTTTTCCTGTCAGGCTGCTCAGCCATGATGGAATATTGTAGGCAGGATCACATCATTACCATCTATTGTAGAGCAGTGTAGTGAGGCTTTGCCCTCTCACCCCCCTAGGAAGCTCTGCATGTGGTGGCAAACAGTTCATCTCACATTGTAGGACAGGTTGCTGGTGACCATTTTAAATCATTACTGGAAAGTCTCTTTAAGCACATTTAAGCATATCAAGACCATCATAGAAAATACTGGTATTGATAAATCTCCCCCACTGAATCTGTAGGGGGATGAATGATCACAGTGCAGCGGAGAGAGTTTATAATGATTGGGAACAAACTGTTCGTACCAATGCCCTGTGCATCAGCCATCCGCCCATGTAAATGGGCTCTTACACTTCACTATATCTCTCTAATCAGTGCTTCATCTGATGGATCAGAATCTATCAATAATTTATAACCAAGAGAACCTTAGTGCCCTTTTAGTTTTTTGTGGTTTATGGTTCCCTTGCCCATAGGGCCCCTGAGGAGCTGCTCTGGCTGCACAGATGGTTTGTCCACCTGCTTTGCATGGAGGAATCAGATCTGCGCTTACAACAAAGGACATCAGTGAACTCCATTAATTTGTATTTATGACATAGACTCTAGTAGATTGTCACACTGATTCATAATTTGAGGTGAGGTCAGGGTTTGTTAGACTGTGTCGTCTTTGGAGCTCACTCATCTCTTATCAAAGGATGGTTCTGAACATCGTAGAAGAGCGAGACATGATTAGAAGATTGCGCCCATAAGGAGGAGCTCGTGTCAAAGTGTTCACACTTTAAAGTGCCTCTTAATCACCGAGAAGACAGTCTATGTCAAGATATCTCAACTAATGAGCTGTCTGTATGGCATACACTGGGAAAGATAAGCAGCCCGAACCAACACAAAGCATTCGTTACTTACCCTATTGATTGATTCATGTGATAATTATAAAGTATATGTGATTATAAAGGTATTCTAGATTCTGGAACTCCTTGGCCTTAGGAGCTAAAGGTACTAATGCACTAATACACATAAGTGATCTCACAAACTCACATACAGAATATAGTATATAAAAAAAACACAAACAGCCTTGTATACATAAAAAACAACATACAGTCCTACAGTATGTGAGCTCTATCATCACTGTGCAGAACAGATGTGTAGCCTCTTACAAAGCTGTCAAATACTGAAACTGGGACAGGCCTTTTGAGAATCTTTCCTATTTCTGCACCATGCTATCTAATTGACGCTCTTGTTGAACAGTGTTTGAACTGGTTTGTTTAATTGGTGAAGGCACCTTGACCTCGTAGCAGAGCTGAGATTGTCATTGTAGTTATAGACATGTCTTGTGATTTTGCATAGCATTTCAAGTAAATCTAATGGGTTAACGTAAAGGGGTTTTGCCATGATTGATGTAAAAAATGAAAACCAGACATCATATAGTACATGACAATCTCTTTCTAACAAAGCTATGTGAGCCCTGTACCTCACATAGAACCAGCTATACCTCCATTCATTGCTCCAGTTGCTCTACTAGATTTATTTCAGGGTGGAAGCTCAGGGGTGTGTCCTTTCTCAGGGGTGTGTTCTTTCTCAGGGGTGTGTCCTTTCTCAGGGGTGTGTTCTTTCTCAGGGGTGTGTCCTTTCTGCTGCAGCCCTTTCCCTGTAACTGCCACAGCTTCTAACAGAAGATCTGGCTGGTGACAGTTTAAGCTTTAAGCTGAGCATGTGCGACCACCTCAATAAGGTGGACGGAGAAGTAAAGAAAAGAACAAACAGTATGTGGCACTATGCAGATATATTTTATTGAAAAGCTTAGTAGCTATACTAATATTTAGTTATATACAATTACACAAGTATTCAGATCTAGGTGCTGGTTTAAAATCAACCCCTTTTACCGGGCTACTTTCACACTAGCGTTGTTTAAATCCGGCATTCAATTCCGACACCGGAACTGCCCGCTGGATCCGGAAAAACGTGTGAAAACGGATTACATTTGAATCCTGATCAGGATTTTGATCACAATGAAAAAATGCATTGGAAAAAACGGATCCGCCATTTATGGACTTTAACTTTTTTTTCACATTTTTCGGGTTTAACATGCAAAAGCCGGATCCGGTTTGACGGAACACACGGCGTCGGATCCGGCGTTAATGCAAGTCAATGGGAAAAAGACCGGATCCGGCTTTCAGTCAAAGTGTTCAGGATTTTTTGCCAGAGGTAAAAATACAACATGCTACAGTTTTCTGAAAAGCCTGATCAATAAAAAAGACTGAACTGAAGACATCCTGATGTATCCTGAACGGATTACTCTCCATTCAGAATGGATGGGGATAAAACTTATCAGTTCCTTACCGGATTTGAGCCCCTAGGAAGGAACTCAGCGCCGGAAAAGAAAAACGCTAGTGTGAAAGTAGCCTTAGAAAACTCACAGATACTTTTCGTTTTCATCTGTGGTTTGGGAATGCTTTTAAATGAAGACGTTTTTCTTTATCAGTTGATCGATTTTTCATCAATGGTGTTGAGATTTGTGTACTTTTCATATAATATGCTGTAGAAATATTGGACTGCATCTAGAGAACCAAATGTTGTTGCCTGCTTTCATTATGTTGAAAAGTGTGAATCACTATTTGCTATGATATGGCATAGGGGGTTATGATTGCGCCATTTTACCCTTTGTGAGCTGTTTCTGTTTTCTTCCCACCTCCGAGTTGGGTCTAGTTCTTGTGATTACCACCAGTTTTCTTATGTGCAGCATTTCTTTTTCAGAACATCATGTTGCTGTCCATAGTACTGAACTTGTAAACTGAGCTCCTGTCTTAGGCTACTTTCACACTAGTGTTTTTACTGGATCTGTCAGGGTTCAGCAAAAACGCTTCCGTTACTGATAATACAACCGTCTGCATCCGTTATGAACCGATCCTGTTGTATTATATTTAACATACCCAAGAAGGATCAGTCATGAACTCCATTGACAGTCAATGGGGGACGGATCCGTTTTCTATTGTGTCAGATTGTGTCAGAGTAAACGGATCCCATTGACTTGCATTGTGGGTCATGACAGATCTGTCTTGCTCCGCATCCCGGGACGGAAAGAAAACCGCAGCATGCTGCGGTTTGCTCTCCAGTGTGAGAACGAAACGGAATGCATTTTGGAGCATTCCCTTCAGTTACGTTTTGTCCCCATTGACAATGAATGGGGACAAAACAGAAGCGTTTTTTCCCAGGTATTGAGACCCTATGACGGATCTCAATACAGGAAAATATTAACGCTAGTGTGAAAGTAGTCTAAGTACCTGCTCACTTCAGCAAATTACATTTATCATGTAGAGAAAGTTAATACAAGGCACTTACTAATGTATTGTGATTGTCCATATTGCTTCCTTTGCTGGCTGGATTAATTTTTCCATCACATTATGCGCTGCTCGTTTCCATGGTAATGACCACCCTGCTAACCAGCATCAGTGGCCATGCTTGCGCACTAAAGGAAAAGGTACTAGCCTCTCTGGTGGCTGGGACCATGATAGCTCACATAGGCTGGTGATTTTTCCTATAGTGTGTAAGCACGGCCATTGCTGCTGGATTGTAGGGTTGTCGTAACCATGGAAATGAGCAGTGTATAATGTGATGGAAGCAGTATGGACTATCACAATACATTAGTAAGAGCCTTGTATTAACTTCCTCTACATGATAAATGCTATTTGCTGAAGTGATACAACCCGTTCAAAGGGAACTTGGGACATTTAACATGTTGTCTGAGCTTTTAGAGCAGGAACAGCTGTGCAGATTGATATATCGTTTTATAGGAAAACATTCAGAAAAATTGTAATTTATCCAGTTATATCTGTGCTTATTCTGTGCTTTGAAGTCCAGGAGGCGGTCCTATCAGTGATTGACAGCTGTCTCTGTATACACAGTCATAGAGGGAAGGCTGTCAGTCACTGATAGGACTGCCTCCTGGACTTCAAAGCCCAGTATGAGCTGGGATATAAATGTATAAATTACAAGTATTACTGAATTTTTTCATATAAAACTATATATGAATCTTCTCAGCTCCTCTTGCTCTATAACATGCTGCCTGCAGATTACACTGCATTTTCATGATGATAGGTTCCCTTTAAAAAGGTTTCCGGGATTACAAAATGGCTGCTTTCTTCCAGAAACAGGGCCACACCTGTCGTCTTGTTTTGAAGCGAAGCTCCATTGAACTGAATGGTGCTGAGAGGCAATACAACACACAACCTATGAACAGGTGCAATGCTTTTTTTGGTAGAACATACCCATGTTTTTCTAATTTTGGGCAACCCCTTTCATTTGGATAACATTCTTACTATAATCAAAATACATTATTTAAATCTGTGTTCCCCAAGCAGAACCACATGAGGCGCTTAAGAACCCCCAGTGATTGATGGCTGGAGGCACCATAATACATTAGTGGCACCAGGCAATTCATAGCTTTACTAGAACTTGGTATTACTGGTCATCAAGACTATAATAAGTGCCCAGTCATATATTTAATGTTTTTTTTACCTTTTTACATTTTAGTGTGCGTCTGCTGTATATGTGCCCTGCAAGCTACAAAATATGAGTAACCCTGATCAGGGCTAAATATACGGTAGTTATCTATTTTTACCAGTATACCATAGACATGTAATATTGGTTATCCTTACTGTGATGAGGGTAATCCTGACTAGTATTCGCAGTCTTCTAGGCATACCTCCCTCTGGCTGTAAATTAATGCAGTTATGTATCCATTATTTTATGCAAAGTTGGATATATTTGTAAAGTATTTAACTTAAGAGCCAGCTTGACTTTTCATAGCCCCTGTAGTACTTGGTTGGTGATATAATACTTGTATATTCCAATACAGTATTTTATTAGGACAGTGTTTCTTTTTTGCTACTACATGTGCTAAGTAGTGTCATTTTTGGCCAGACTAGTGTAGAAATATTCATGCATTCCTCCCAGCTGAATGGCATTTTATTGCTTTTTTCCCCATATTTTGATATATCACATCCATTCTATTCTTACCTACTTGTATCGCTATGAACAGTGACGAGGTTTATGTGACTGACTTCAACAGTTGTACCATTCATGTTATGGGTGTCCCAATGGAATGCATTATATGCTATAGCACCTTACAATAATGCTCTATTTAATTGCATCACTTTATGCATTCATGGACACCCTGCTTGTGTTCATCACTCTAGATCTTTCTTATTCCTGCTGTAAGGAAGTGTTTTTCGGCGTGATCTGCAGAGGCACATTACATTTGATATATGATATTTATTAGTTCATGCAGTTACAGAAAGCACAGTAGGGGACCTTAGTAATGCTTGCTTTCCACCGCAGCATGATGTAGTCATTGCACTATTATTTTAGTAATAGGAGAAAATGGCAAAAGAGCTAAGTTAAAGTAGGTTTATTTAACTAGTTCATGTAATGTGCATAGTGGAATTAGAGGGAAATTACTTCCATCTGCAGGGCACAGTTTATGACTGCAGTTCTAAGGTTGGGCATATAAACAGTATGGACGTTCAATGGGTTACCTGGCTAAGGGCTCATTCACATGACAGTAAAAAAAAAAACAAAAAAAAAAAACAGCTGTGATGGCCATTTTCAGAACCAATTAGAGTCTATGGGGCTATTTACATGACATTATTTAAGAAAAGTGTCCTATTTTTGTCCATTTTCACAGCCAGAATGACCCCATTGAAATCAATGGGACCATTTTTAACGGACGTTTAAATAGTAGTGCATGTGTCAAACAGTGTTGAAAACGTAAACACTGTAAAAAGGTCCTTTCAGGCTTTAAAATAAATAAAAATATGCATCCCATCCACTTACACTTAAGGGGAACATTTGCTCCGTACTGGAGGCAGCAGGACCTGATGCTCCCAGTGTTGGGGCATCACATGATGTGACATCACAACACTTTGAGGTGTCAGGTCCTGCTGCTTCCATAGCCGAGCAAGTGAATGAGATTAGTATTTTTAAATGTATTTTATTTAAATTGTTGGCACAATCAAGTGTTGGGGGTGTTGTGGGGGGGGGGGGGTCAGCAGTATAATTACTGAGGGCACAACAAGGCAAAATTTTATATACTGAGGGTACTGGGGGCACTAAGGTGGGCCATTAGTTATACTGGGGGACACTGTGTTGCCATTCATTATACTGAGGGACACTATGGGGGTACTATGGGATGCATTATGTATACCGAGAGCATTACAAGGGTTGGGATTTAAACTGTAACTGTCATTTTTTTAAATTTGCTAGTTTATTAGAGCTAGGCATGTATACCTTAGTTAGTCTGCCAATGATTGTCAAAAGATCTGTAATTACCTTATAATAACAGCTTTCATTAATGTCCCCTGTCCCTTTCCACTGCTCCCTTAAAAGACAGTTTCTATGGCTTGTCTGTCTTGCTAAGAAGACAGGAAGAAGGAGGGGTGGTGCATTAGGCTTCAGAGTAAGGAGGCGTGTCTCTCAGTAACCCAATCTGATTGGCTGGCAGGGAGCTGCTGGCTACAGCAACTGTGTATGGGAAGTGAGAGAAAGCAGTTTTGGCCTCAGAGAACTGGCAGAGGAGCCATCTTGAGAAGGGCCTCATATTGTAAATATTTAAACAACCGTAACTAAGGGAAAAACTCAAGAAAAACTGTGGTATGTAGAGAAACTAAACATAGCTTTATGCATAATGCTGCTGCAGCAGTAACATATGCTAAAATTGATTTTTTTTTTAATGAAAACATGGTGGTTAAACTTTAACAAAAAAAAGGCCTATAAAATTCATCCGTTTTTAATGGCAGTTTTTAACACCCATTTAACCATTAAAACAGAAAATTGATGCACACACTCATACAAAATGATCTTATACACATGACTGCTCATTGACTAGAAGTGCTGTACCCCTCCATTGCCTGAGCAGGTATTTCTGACCATTTCCTCTGTGTAAAGCTGGGACTAGGAAGTCGAGAGCAGTGGCGAACAGAGCAGTCATAGAACGGCAGCAGCAGGGGATTGGTTTCATATTTAGCCCTTTCCAGTCCCAAGCAAACCACTGGAAATGTTTACATTTTTCAGAGTAGGCTCTGAGACAAACAATGACCCACCTCTAACACTACTTATTAATATACCTATTTATTTTACATGTAAGCATCACTTTTAAAATACAGGGTGGCCACAAAAAAGTAGCCCACCTCCAGCGATAGTATGGCAAGATGAACAAGCAAGTGGATTGTTTCTTTTTTTTAATTACCAGTCTCTGAGTATGTTGGCTGGTACTGCTTGCAGATCTTCAGCAGAGATGCTACTGATAATATTTTTTGATGTTTTCCTTGAGTTCATCCAGGGGATGTGGATTGTTAGCGGATATTTTCTGTTTTAAATTTCCCCACAGATAAAAATTGCATCAGGACAAGTCTGGGGAACATGGTGGCCATAACCTCCTGCTCACAGTTCGCTCCTCTGTAAACAGTTCATGAACCGATGCCAGTGAGTTCTGTGAGGTGCGGTATATTGCCCTGTCTTGTTGGTAAAAGCAGGACATTTTTTCTTCTTGTGTTAGTTGGTTGTAAAACTTTTCAAAGATGTCCAGGTAAATTGCCATGTTCACAGTTGATTTGAAGAAAATTCGGTCCACTATTCGTGTTCCTGAAGCTGCGTGCCAACTCCAATTTTCTGGTCATGAAGTGGTGTTTCAGGAGTCAAATGGGATTTTCAGCACACCAGTACCTCGTATTCTGGGTATTTATGTGACCTGATAAATGTAACCAAGCTTCGTTCGTCATGAAGTACAGCAATGGGTCCAAATGTTTACCTTTGTCAGACTCTTTCAGTTCCTGCACACACATTATTTAGTACAGTTTCAGCAGGTTCAGAGATTTCAGTGCTCGCTGGCACGTCGTTCGTGATACACCAACTTGCAGAGACAGTCTTGGAGTTGATTTTTGGGGGCTACTTGCAATCTGCTGCTGAATTTCATGCACAACTTCAGCTGCCCTGATTGATGGAGGCCTCGCTTTCTTCATGTTTGCAGCTGAGCCAGTTTGATGCCATTTCCGAACCAGACTTTGAATACAACATTTAGCTGGTGGTTTTGTTCCCAGGTACTTGTTGCAAAGGTCTTTTGTGTTTCCTTAATTAATCTGCTTGGCACATAGCCTTCCACAATCATTATTCGCTGTTCCAGGGAGAACACCATCTTTCTGACACAATAGGCCACTTTTATCAAACTGAATCATAAATCAGGATTAGTTGCCCATAGCAACCAATCAGAGCTCAGCTTTCAGTGCCTATAGGGCTGTGAAAAAATGAAAGCTGAGCTCTGATTGGTATGGACAACTAAGACAGATTTACAATTAGGCAGTTTGATTTGGAGATATGGCAGGCAGCTTTTTC
The DNA here is from genome assembly GCF_014858855.1 of Bufo gargarizans. NCBI lineage: Eukaryota > Metazoa > Chordata > Amphibia > Anura > Bufonidae > Bufo > Bufo gargarizans. The sequence goes on along the minus strand of NC_058082.1, from coordinate 208,895,752 downwards.
GTGGGCCACCCTGCATGTAAAATGATAGCCACCCTTTATTTTATTGAATGTAGAATTTTTTATATAAATGGAATAAATAATATGGCTGCTCTCACTGGTACCACAACACAACTGCAGTGATTTAGCCCCCGACTGCAAGTTCCAAGTATAACGGCTATTGAAAGGGCTTGTGCAGTGCTACAATACTGATGACCTATCCTGATAGGTCATCAATATCAAATCATCAGAAGTCTAACTCCTGACAGATATAGCAACGAGGTGTAATTACACTGCTCTGCAAAGGAGATGGCATACTCGTAATTTTGAAGCAGAAGCAGCGCTCGCACGAACGCCACTATCTCTTCAAACAGCAGATCAGCGGTGGTGCCGGGAGTCAGACCCCCGCTAATCTAATATTGATGGCCTATCAATATTATAGCACTGCTCAACCCCTTTAAAGCACCAAACACTGATTGTGATGGAACAAAAATGGTATACTATAGAACATATTAGCATATAGTCACCCCAAAGTCTATAATATCAAAATATTGAATTATGTCTCCTGATTGACTCTACCATTTCCTTTCAATAGAGCTGATGATAATGATTTCTCTTCTAGATCTATAGGGTGTACCATTTGGTGTAATTTAGGTTAAATGTTTTGTTTCTCATTGGTCAATACTTCATACAAATGTAATACGAAAGGTCATTCCCAAGGAAACCCAAGCAGATAGTCTCAAGGAAACCCAAGCAGATAGTCTCAAGGAAACCCAAGCAAACACAGAAAGAACATACAAACTCTTCACCGAAACTGCACATAGCTAACTACCGAACCACCACGAAGCACTATTATATAGAATGGTGTACGGTAAGTGTTCTTGGATCTTTTCTCTGTGGTGTGAACTACAGATGAACATGTAAGATGTAAAGCACAATGCACTGTGACACTCATCAGTCACGGCCATTGCTGAATCACATTCAATTTACCACACATTATCACAAGGTGAAGGTTCTCTCCCCGTTGACGAGTGCTCTGACAGAAGCTCAAGAGGAGATGAGAGAGATTGCTGGGGCGTACTATATGATCTGTGAAATTACAGTTACCTGTCTGCGTTATCAGCATTTTTGAGGGAACAGCCGTTTCACCCTTACAGAAGACGGCAAAGCTCTCCTTTTCTTTCTTGCAGTTATCCTTAAAATCTGGATTTTACACATTTCACATCAGACCTGCTTAGACAACGTAACAGTGATATAATTATATTTATCCTCCTTATCATTGTTTCATCTTCTATCTTCTGAGGCAAACACAGCCCATGAGGCACAACATACCATACTCACCAATTCTGAAGATCACTGAGGACAATGTAATAGAGTCACTATGCTAATGTTCAAAATGCTACCCGAGGTGAAAACCAGGGGACTGCCAGGATAGCAACCTTAGGAGTAGTAGCCCCATGTCAAGTCTGTTTGCTTGACACAATGGTTCCATACCCACTGCATAAGGCCTCATGCACACGACCGTATTTTGTTTCCGCGTCCGATCTGTTCTTTTTTGCGGATAGGATGCGAACCCATTCATTTCAGCACCGTGTGCTGTCCGCATCAGTATGTCCGTTCCGTTGCTCCGCAAAAAAAATTGTGCATGTCCTATTTTTTTCTAGTTTGCAGACAAAGATAGGCATTATTACAATGGATCCGCAAAAAAAACGGATCCGCAAAAGAAAAAGGATGCCATACGGAACGTCATCAGTTTTTTTGGCGGATCCGCAATTTGCGGACCGCAAAACACATACGTCGTGTGCATGTAGCCTAACAGATAGTATGTGCTATCACTTGCTAAACGGTGGGGTCTACTTAAAATTAATCTCCACATTTCATCATGTAATTTTTAGGACCAATATCCTCAATTGAATATTATATTTATAGCAGTTAGACCTCCATTTTTATACATAGATGTAGAGTAAAAAGAACTGTGGCTCCCAGCAGTGCACATGAAGCTTACAAGCTCACTCTATACTGGGTTATTATTACTGCTTTCATTATATAAATAGTCTGCAGTAAGCTCCATCTAGTGGTGACTGCAGGCAGCCAGATTTGCATCTTGTATTTAAAAAAAAGTGCTTATAAAAAAATTGTCATTGGAGGTATATACTAAATTGTTAAAGGGTGATTAGAGGCATATAGCTGAACCTGTACGCCATATTTTTACAAACATAATTAAAATTACAAACATAATTTTTGGGACTTAGAACTTAGGTGTCCGCATCATTTTAGATGTTGGCGTACATATATACAAACTGCACATTCTGCAATTCCCTGATATACTTCTATTATAAAAATACAGCATTTTTTAGAAAGAGTGAGCCAATAAATGATTTGCTGTTAATTTGGCAGCGTACACAGGCTATTTGTTTGTCTGTGTGCATAGCCCCTGGTAAAATGCAGAGCAGTACAGGCACACTTGGCTTCACTTGTTATTGGATCACTTTCAGTCAAAAATAGGGCAACGCTAATGATAGAAATTACTGTATGTTTAATATATGTGCAAGGTTAGGTTCCTAAGAAAAGGCCTTATATGTTAAAAAAGTGGTCTGATCACTGAGACCCCCAAAGTCATTAGAATGAAGGGGTTGGGGTGTCCAAACGCTGTGCAGATGCTACGATTCAGCCCATACCAAATTGTTATAATCTGCTAGCTGTAGCCTCATAACAAATTATTATAATCTAGCCGGAACAAGTTGATGATAAAAATATGGTAGAACAATTCTTTTTCATCTGTAAATGTTGCGCTTTAGAAATCAACACCAACAGCTTCCGGGATAAGAAAACCCTGTTCCATTCAGCTCTGAAATTGTGCTGAATTTCTATGTGTATTCATCGACGCTCAGTATTTTGTCACATTTTGAGCAGCATCGAGTTACACATTGGTATATATTAAATCTGAGGGGATTCAGGTATTAACCTATGGCAGACCTGCTCTTAACCCACAAGGCATGAGTGAAAATCAATGCCTTCAATTACTAAAAACCATGTTCTGAGATTTAGTGAGCGTGTGCAGGATAAATAAAATGATTTAACAAGCTGCTTTGACCTGTGCAATTTGAAGAAACATTGTCTATTATAAGAATCAATCTAGGATTAACATACTTTAGAATATGTTATTTAATCTATACAGGCAGCCGAGCATGGTCCCATGTCTATTCACATTATCCTTTATTATAGCGCTCTAGAAAGCAGCAATAATGTTTCTACTTTGTATATTGTGTGTATAATATTCCTCGCTGTAGACCATCAATTTGTTAATAGGGTTTTTACTTAGCATAAGAAAATAGTGCCCTAAAACTATACCATAGCGCTATTCATTATCTGGGAGCAATTATTATAAAACCTTATAAAATGACGTCAATTTATTGGTTCTGCTCCAAAGTCAGATGTATCATGATGTGTCTATGACATATAGCTATGATCTTTAGTTCATGGTTAACCATGTGAATAATCTGAACATGTAGTACAGCTCCACATATCCGAGCTTTGAAAAAAAGAAAAACATGATTTTTCATTTGGGAGATGTTTATGCTATATGTGTCTAAACTCGGTTTTCCAGGGATTCTCACGTGAATTGCAGCATGTGGAAGGTTTGGATAGTTAAACAAGAACTTGTATTGTGAGAAATCAGACCCCTTAACAAAATGTTTTAAGTTGTGGAGGTGCGGTCAGAAGAATTGAAACACAAGGGGTCATTTATTAACCAGAAATACGTCTATATTAGGCATATTTCTGGTGCAGATTGCGGCACAATGGTCCTGGCACCTCAATCTGTGACTTCTCCCCACTCACACCAGGTCTAAAAAAAGTGGGCGTGGAAGGGGACGAGTTGGCATGCCCGTCTCATTTACCATTTTCTGTGCCTGCTTTAGGCATAGAAAATGGTCTAAATGTAAGCCAGTTAGGAAGCCGGCGCCTCATCATAACGTCAGTGGATCAACCGCCGGCATAGGGCCTTATTAAGACCAGTGTCTAAAACGCTGGTCTTAATAAATGTGCCCCACAGTTTTTGGGCAGAATGTATCCTAAATCATTATGTGAACTAAAGTTGTATTTAATTGTTTGCCCTTTTCTTCTCTTTTCCTGCAGAATATTGCTCAGCTTCCATGTGGAAGAGCACTCTATGCTTATGAGGGAAAGCAGCCTGGTGATCTGAAATTTAACAAAGGAGACATCATCATTCTGCGGCAGAAGGTGGATGAGAACTGGTACCACGGAGAACTGAATGGAAATCGTGGCTTCTTTCCTGCAAGCTATATCCAGTGCATAAAGCCTCTTAGCCAGCCTCCTCCACAAGGGAAAGCACTTTATGACTTTGAAATCAAGGATAAAAATCAGGATAAGGACTGTCTAACATTCACCAAGGTAAATATTCAATAATCCCATTGATCTATGCAGTGTTTGCATATCCTTCAACAAGCTACATTTAAAAGGACACATATCAGAAAGGGTTAGAAAACTTTTTTTTTAAAGAATTTTGGCTTCTTTTCTGGTTCATTTTGGCAGTACTATACCATAGAAAATTATATTATATAGATTTTGCCCTTCTATAACAGTCAGCACAGAGTGAAAACCCTCTATATAGATAGGTAAGCCATTGTCAGTTTACTGCTGCTGTGAGGAGGAAATGGTATTTGCTAGTATAATAATAGATATAGAATTGGGGTGACAGTATGACAGGTCTATTGTTTTTTTGATAGGCCTAGATAGAAATGTCTACAGAACAGCACTGCACTTATCAGTGTATAATGTCTAATTGAGTCACTTTTCAGCATTCCCTCTCTGTCCGCAGTCATGGTTTATCTGAGAAAGTCAAACAAGGCTGTCTGCCATGCTAAAAGTCCAAACAACAGAGGAAGTTAGGAGTCGGAACAGGAAGTAGAATATATTGAGTGACTTAAAAAAATTATATTCAGAAAACGATTCACCAGTTTTTTGAATAGTTAGGCCTCATGCACACAACCGTTGTTTTATTCCGTGTCCGTTTTTCAATTTTTCGTGATTTTCTGCGGACCCATTGACTTTCAGTGGGTCCATTAAAAACTTGGCTAATCCCAGTCCGTCAAAAAAATATAACCTGTCTTATTATTTTCGCGGAAAACGGTTCACGGACCCATTCAAGTCAATGGGACCGCTAAAAAACACTTAGGCACACAGGATTGTCATCCGCATTCGTTTTTTTTTCTTTCATTTGCATGGAAAAATTTTTTTTACTTTCCTTTATGTCTGGTGGTCCTCCAAAAATAAAGGAAGACACACGGAAACAAAAGCGGTATCGGATCACAGAACAACGGAACCCCATTTTACGGAACACAACAACGGTCGTGTGCATGAGGCCTTATAGATTGTTAATATGTGATAAAACTGACGGTAGTGTCCTACTTCTATTTTTGTATATATTTTGTCATTATCAACACTATCTATAAAAGTGGAAAATACTCATAGTAATATAGTACCATAGTTTGTAAGGCTGAAAAAAGTCATCTGTCCATCCAGTTCAGCCTGTTATCCTGCAAGTTGATCTAGAGGAAGGAAAAGAAAAAACCTGCGAGGTAGAAGCCAATTTTCCTCACTTTAGGGGAAAAATATTCCTTCCCAACTCCAATCAGGCAATCAGAATAACTCCCTGGATCAACAACCCCTCTCTAGAAGCTATAGCCTGTAATATTATTACACTCCAGAAATACATCCAGGCCCCTCTTGAACTCTTTTAGTGATCTCACCATCACCCAGTGGTGTATCTATCAAGAGGCAAACAAGGCATTTGCCTAGGGCGGCACTTGCCAATGGGGCGGCAAAATGCCTTGTTTGCCCCTTGTCCCATCCGTCTTATATGCCGGTATACTCAGAAGATCCGATGGTATATTCTAACCCCCACCGTTCCCATGGTGACGGGGAGGCTTGCCTGGGGGTTAGAATATACCATCGGATCTGAGTTTTCATGATCTCAGTGAGATCGTAAAAACTCAAATCCGATTGTATATTCTAACCCCCAGGCCTTCCCATGGTGACAAGGACCCTTGCCTGGGGGTTAGAATATACAGGGCCACTCCGCTCACAGGAGTACATTTATAAACTAATCAGTAACTTTAACTTTAGTCATTGCTGATGTCTTTACTGGATACCTTACTCTGTCTTAGCTCCGGTAACAGCAGGAAGTGCGGGCGGGCGGCGCTCACTCACTGACGTCACGCGCCTGCTTCTCCCACTAGGCGGCGCAGGCGCGTGACTTCAGTGAGTGAGCGCCGCCCGCCCGCACTGCCTGCTGTTACCAGAGCTAAGACAGAGTAAGGTATCCATTAAAGAGATCAGCAATGATTAAAGTTAAAGTTACTGATTAGTTTATAAATGTACTCCTGTGAGCATTGGGGAGGGGGATCTGTGGATAGTACCGTTTAGGGGGGATCTGTGGATGTCACTGTTTAGGGGGGAGATCTGTGGATGGCAACGTTTAGGGAAGGGGGATCTGTGGATGGCACTATTTAGGGGAGGGGGATCTGTGGATGGCACTGTTTAGGGGAGGGAGATCTGTGAATGGCACTGTTTAGGGGAGGGGGATCTGTGGATGGCACTGTTTAGGAGGGATCTGTGGATGTCACTGTTTAGGGGGAGATCTGTGGATGGCACTGTTTAGGGGAGGGGGATCTGTGGATGGCACTGTTTAGGGGAGGGGGATCTGTGGATGGCACTGTTTAGGGGAAGGGGATCTGTGGATGGCACTGTTTAGGGGAGTGGGATCTGTGGATGGCACATAGGAAGGGGTGGGGTTTAGAGAGAAAGGGGTTGGCCTTGACAGGAAGGGGTGGGTCAAATTTATATTAGGGGGGTGCCCGAGTTTAGTCTCGCCTAGGGCAGCACAAAACCAAGATACACCACTGCCATCACCACCTACTCAGGCAGAGAGTTTCATAGTCTCACTGCTCAAACCATAAAGAAAATATGCATATTAGACAGTTTTTTGAGAATGAACATAATATCTTGAGTCTATGGTTCCATACATGAAGCACAAGTGTGTTTCCATATGATTGAGGCCACTGAGAAAGCTGTGTGACTGTGGTGTGAATGGATTGGAGTATCTCAGCTACTAGCTAGCAATACATTATACAGTATCTATCAAATGCCATAGATGTATATGTTTAATACTTGAGTACTATTGTCAGTATTTTTTCCCTCATGTAATGCTGTGATTAATCATTGTTTGGTTATTGTAAAGCTGCCTAATACACTAAGTAAATGTAACTGACAAGCTTTTTTTATAGGGGATTTTCTAAATATTCCCTGAAGGCAGGTATTTGATTTCAACATCAAGCGTAAGACACAGAAATAATACATTTATGGCTATTTCAAAAGCTATTTTGAGCCTTAATTAAAGGAGGTTTCCACGACTTTGATAATGATGACCTATCTACAGGGATCAGTCATCAGCATCAGATTGGTGGGGGACAGACACTTGGTACCAAGTCAAGTGCCGGGGCCCACAGCTCCTGCGGGGGCCCACAGCACAGCTGGCAGAGGCCAGAAGCAATGAGTGCTCCCCCCCCCCCCCGTATCAACAATCGCTGCAAACCGCAGGTCAATTCAGACCTGCGGTTTGCAGCACTTTCGGACAGAACATTTAACTTTTTAACCCCCCCTGCAGCCCTGATTGTTATGCGGTGCTGGGGGGGCGGGCGCGTGATCATCTGCCCGCCCCCTCTCTCAGGATGGCCGAGCGGTTAGCAGAGTGTCAGAACATTGCTGACACTCTGCTTGAAACGGCTGACATCTGTGCTCACCGCTGTATGGAAGGGGTTAACAGGGAGGGAGCTACCTCCCTCTCCCATCGGGGGCTGCTGTGCCATTTCAGCCCCCGATTCTTGACTGGATCGAAAAGGGAGGGGGCCCCCCTCCCTCCCCATCACTTGCTGCTCTGTTGTGTCACCGAGTGATGGTTACCATGGCAACCAGACGCCTTCCCAGGCTTCCGGCTTGCCATGGTAAGTCTAAGTCTGATCAGACTTCTGCTAAAGGCAGAAGTCTGATCAGACTAAGTGTAAAGTAAAAATACAGCACAGTACGCTATATAGTGTACAGTATTGTATTATACAGACATCAGACCCACTGGATCTTCAAGAACCAAGTGGGTCTGGGTCAAAAAAATGATAAAATAAAAACACATTTATCACTGATTAAAAATGTAAAAAATAAAATGCACTACACATGTTTGATATCACCGCGTCCGCAATGACCTGATCTATAAAACGGTCATGTTACTTTACCCGCACGGTGAACACCATAAAAAAATAAAAACTATGATGAAATTGAAATTTTGCCCACCTTACTTCCCAAAAAAGGTAATAAAAATGATCAAAAAAGTCGTATGTACGCCAAAATGGTAACAATAAAATCAGCACCTCATCCTGCAAAAAATGAGCCCCTACATGAGACAATTGCCAAAAAGTAAAAAAATATGGCTCTTAACCACTTCAAACCCCCTAGCTGAAACACCCTTAATGACCAGGCCACTTTTTACACTTCTGCACTATACTACTTTCACCGTTTATTGCTCGGTCATGCAACTTACCACCCAAATGAATTTTACCTCCTTTTCTTCTCACTAATAGAGCTTTCATTTGGTGGTATTTGATTGCTGCTGACATTTTTACTTTTTTTGTTATTAATTGTAATGTAAATGACATTTTTCACTTACAGTTGTAATTTTTTTTTTTTTAAAACGACATCCATATATACATTTTTCACTAAATTTATTGTTCTACATGTCTTTGATTAAAAAAAAAATGTTTGGGTAAAAAAAAAAAATGGTTTAGGTAAAAGTTATAGCATTTACAAACTATGGTACAAAAATGTGAATTTCCGCTTTTTGAAGCAGCTCTGACTTTCTGAGCACCTGTCATGTTTCCTGAGGTTCTACAATGCCCAGACAGTAGAAACCCCCCACAAATGACCCCATTTGGGAAAGTAGACACCCTAAGGCAGTGATGGCTAACCTTGGCACTCCAGCTGTGGTTAAACTACGACTCCCAGCATGCTCCATTTATTTCTACAGAGTTGTGAGAGCAGCCAAGCAAGGGGGGCATCTTGGGAGTTGTAGTTTTACCACAGCTGGAGTGCCAAGGTTAGCCATCACTGCCCTAAGGTATTCGCTGATGGGCATAGTGAGTTCATAGAACTTTTTATTTTTTGTCACAAGTTAGAGGAAAATGATAATTTCTTTTTTCCTTACAAAGTCTCATATTCCACTAACTTGTGACAAAAAATAAAAACTTCCATGAACTCACTATGACCATCATGAAATACCTTGGGGTGTCTTCTTTCCAAAATGGGGTCATTTGTGGGGTAGTTATACTGCCCTGGCATTTTAGGGGCCCAGATGTGTAGGAAGTAGTTTGAAATCAAAATCTGTAAAAAATGGCCTGTGAAATCCAAAAGGAGCTCTTTGGAATGTGGGCCCCTTTGCCCACCTAGGCTGCAAAAAAGCGCCACACATCTGGTATTGCCGTACTCAGAAGAAGTAGGGCAATGTGTTTTGGGGTGTCTTTTTACATATACCCATGCTGGGTTAGAGAAATATTTCGGCAAAAGACAACTTTTCCCATTTTTTTATACAAAGTTGGCATTTGACCAAGATATTTATCTCACCCAGCATGGGTATATGTAAAAAGACACCCCAAAACACATTCCCCAACTTCTCCTGAGTACGGCGATACCACATGTGTGACACTTTTTTGCAGCCTGGGTGGGCAAAGGAGCCCAAATTCCTTTTAGACATTTGGATCCCAGACTTCTTCTCACGCTTTAGGGCCCCTAAAAAGCCAGGGCAGTATAAATACCCCACATGTGACCCCATTTTGGAAAGAAGACACCCCAAGGTATTCAATGAGGGGCCTGGCGAGTTCATAGAATTTTTTTTTTTCGGCATAAGTTAGCGGAAATTTTTTATTTATTTATTTTTCTCACAAAGTCTCACTTTCCGCTAACTTGGGACAAAAATTTTAATCTTTCATGGACTCAATATGCCCCTTAGCGAATACCTTGGGGTGTCTTCTTTCCAAAATGGGGTAATTTGTGGGGTGTTTGTACTGCCCTGGCATTTGAGGGTCTCCGCAATCATTACATGTATGGCCAGCATTAGGAGTTTCTGCTATTCTCCTTATATTGAGCATACGGGTAATGAGATTATTTTTTCGTTCAGCCTCTGGGCTGAAAGAAATAAATGAACGGCACAGATTTCTTCATTCGCATCGATCAATGTGGATGAAAAAATCTCTGCCCAAAAAAAAAAAGGAGGGGAAAGGCGTCTGCCAGGACATAGGAGCTCCGACCAACATCCATACCCACTTAGCTTGTATGCCCTGGCAAACCAGATTTCTCCATTCACATCAATCGATGTGGATGAATAAATCATTGCCGGGATTTTTTTTATTTTTTTATATACAAAGTGTTTGCCAAAGCATATGAACACCGCCACCTCCTCAGCTCATATGCCTCGGCAAGCGTATTTTTTACTGCAGAGGAGAAATCTCGTCTTGCAGCGCCACATACACCGACTTGTGTGTAATCTGACAGCAGCGCAATGCTTCTGTCAGAATGCACATCAGTGCTGCAGCTAGTCGATCGGTTGGTCCACCTGGAAGGTAAAAAAAAAAAAGAAAAAACCAGGCCGCAACGCAATAATTTTATTAACTTTATAGTAACTTTTGAACAGAACATATAAACTTTATTTAACTTTTGGAACTGAACGTTAACTTTTTTGCTTACTGGTGTTTTTTTTGTTTTTGTTTTTTTACCTTTATAGGACAAACCTCTCCTTCCCCATGGGACAATGTGCAAAGCACAAATCTCCCAAAGATGTGGCAAAGTGCATTATGCACTTTGTCCCAGGTGAAAAGAGAGGTTTGCAGCAGCTGTGTGTGAATGGCCCCTAATAGCCCTGTGTGCCTGTCCTGGTGAGATGTGATCCCTATGCTAGGTGTACCTGTGTGTGGTACTTCCAGAAACACTCTCCTAGGCACAGGGCAGGGTGGTCAGGGCAGTCAGGACAGAAATAGCGGGTGTCACGCCTTATTCCACTCCTGCTACAGACACAACATCTTTTTCAGAGTGACGGTTGGGTTGAGGTACCAGTAACGACATTGGGGAAATGTCGCTCGTGTAGACGGCTAACTACACTGGTGGATGGGGCCACGGAACCTCCTGGATACAGGAGGTTCTCGATGATCTCTTCCTGAAATTTGAGGAAGGATCGTGCTCTCCCAGCCTTACTGTAGAGAACAAAACTATTATACAGAGCCAATTGAATTAAATATACAGACACCTTCTTATACCAGCGTCTGGTGCATCAGGAAACTAAATACGGAGACAACATCTGGTCATTGAAGTCCACCCCTCCCATGTGAAGGTTATAGTCGTGGACTGAGAGGGGCTTTTCAATGACTCTGGTTGCTCGCTCAATTTGGATTGTCGTGTCTGCGTGAATGGAGGAGAGCATGTAAACATTACGCTTGTCTCTCCATTTCACCGCGAGCAGTTCTTCGTTACACAAGGCAGCCCTCTCCCCCCTTGCAAGACAGGTGGTACCGAGCCGTTGGGGGAAGCCCGTGCGACTAGTTCGTGCGGTGCCACAGCAGCCAATATGTTCTAGAAACAAATGCCTGAAGAGGGCCACACCTGTGTAGAAATTGTCCACATAAAGATGGTACCCCTTGCCAAATAAGGGTGACACCAAGTCCCAGACTGTCTTCCCACTGCTCCCCAGGTAGTCAGGGCAACCGACCGGCTCCAGGGTCTGATCTTTTCCCTCATAGATCCGAAATTTGTAGGTATAGCCTGTGGCCCTTTTACAGCGCTTATACAATTTGACCCCATACCGGGCGCGCTTGCTTGGGATGTATTGTTTGAAGCCAAGGCGCCCGGTAAAATGTATTAGGGACTCGTCTACGCAGATGTTTTGCTCAGGGGTATACAAATCTGCAAATTTCTGGTTGAAGTGGTCTATGAGGGGCCAAATTTTGTGGAGCCGGTCAAACGCTGGATGGCCTCTGGAACGGGAGGTGGTGTCGCTAAAGTGCAGGAAACGCAGGATGGCCTCAAATCGTGCGCTGGACATGGCAGCAGAGAAAATGGGCATGTGATGAATTGGGTTCGTGGACCAATATGACCGCAATTCATGCTTTTTGGTTAGACCCATGTTGAGGAGAAGGCCCAGAAAAGTTTTAATTTCGGAAACTTGGACATAGGCTGGGCATAATAGCTTCCCGGGTTGGCGGTTATAAATTGTGTGGCATACCGGTTTGTTTCTGCCACGACTATGTCCAAGAGCTCCTCAGTCAAGAACAGCTCAAAACATCCCAGGGCCGAACCGAGCTGAGCTGTCTGAACCCGAACTCCAGACTGGGCGGTGAAAGGGGAACTAATGGTGCGGCTGAAGTTGGGGACTGCCAATCAGGATTTGCCAGCACCTCAGGGATTCTAGGGGGTCTACGGGCCTGGCTGCGACGGGGTAACTATTGCACGTGCCACTGTACCAGCTTCAACTGCCCTTCTGGTGCTCGCCACTTCACCATGTTGTACGGCAGTGCTGGTACTAGGTCCAGGGAGGGCTGCGCTGCTGGTGTATGCCTCACCACGTAATCCAACAGCGTCAGCCCCACTCTGCTGCCCTTGAAGCGGATCCTGCGCAACCTGTGGTCTAGCAACACAGGGCCGGGTACGCCTGGTGCTATCAGGGACCTCAACCTCCTCGTCCGAACTTTGAGTCAGACTGCCACTGCTTTCTACAGGTACATATTCTGACCCACTAGATTCATCAGATGAGGGTTCCCGTTCCTCATCCGACTGGGTCAGAAGCCTGTAGGCCTCTTCAGATGAATACCCCTTGTTTGACATTTGGGCTACTAAATTTAGGGGTATTCCCTGAGACTACCCAAGAAAAAAAGCAAGCCTGTCTTACAAATGGGAGGCTAGCGAAGTACCGGAGGCCGCTGCGGTTGATAAAAAATATCAAAACTGATTTTTTTATCGCCACAGCGCTTGTAAAGTGATTGTGCAGTGATCAAAAAAAATAACATTTTTGTCACTGCGGCGGGGCGGGCGTAGGTGAACGCACGTGTGGGCGACCGATCAGGCCTGATCGGGCAAACACTGCGTTTTGGGTGGAGGGTGAGCTAAGGTGACACTAATACTATTATAGATCTGACTGTGATCAGTTTTGATCACTTACAGATACTATAAAAGTACAAATGCTGATTAGCGATACGCTAATCAGCGAATCAGTGACCGCGGTTCGGTGGGCTGGGCGCTAACCGATCGTTAAACTACCGAACAAACGGGCCTAAACTATCCTAAAACCTAACAGTCAATACCAGTGAAAAAAAAAAGTTTACACTGATCACTTTTTTGCTTTCACTAGGTGATTGACAGGGGCGATCAAGGGGTGATCAAAGGGTTAAATGGGGTGCAGGGGGGTGATCTGGGGCTAAGTGTGTGGTGTTTGGTGCTACTCACTGTGATTCCTGCTCCTCTGCTGAGACCAACCGACCAAAAGGACCAGCAGAGGAGCAGGGAAGCCATTTAACACATTATATTTACAAACCGGATTCCAAAAAAGTTGGGACACTATACAAATCATGAATAAAAACTGAATGCAATGATGTGGAGGTGCCAACTTCTAATATTTTATTCAGAATAGAACATAAATCACGGAACAAAAGTTTAAACTGAGAAAATGCACCATTTTAAAGGAAAAATATGTTGAATCAGAATTTCATGGTGTCAAAAAATCCCCAAAAAGTTGGGACAAGGACATTTTCACCACTGTGTGGCATCTCCCCTTCTTCTTACAAAACTCAACAGATGTCTGGGGACCAAGGAGACCAGTTTCTCAAGTTTAGAAATAGGAATGCTCTCCCATTCTTGTCTAATACAGGCCTCTAACTGTTCAATCGTCTTGGGCCTTCTTTGTTGCACCTTCCTCTTTATGTGCTAAATGTTCTCTATAGGTGAAAGATCTGGACTGCAGACTGGCCATTTCAGTACCCGGATCCTTCTCCTACGCAGCCATGATGTTGTGATTGATGCAGAATGTGGTCTGGCATTATCTTGTTGAAAAATGCAGGGTCTTCCCTGAAAGAAATGACGTCTGGATAGGAGCATATGTTGTTCTAGAACCTGAATATATTTTTCTGCATTGATGGTGCCTTTCCAGACATGCAAGCTGCCCATGCCACACGCACTCATGCAACCCCATACCATCAGAGATGCAGGCTTCTGAACTGAGCGTTGATAACAACTTGGGTTGTCCTTGTCCTCTTTGGTCCGGATAATATGGCATCCCAGATTTCCAAAAAGAACTTTGAATCATGACTCGTCTGACCACAGAACAGTCTTCCATTTTGCCACACTCCATTTTAAATGATCCCTGGCCCAGTGAAAACGCCTGAGCTTGTGGATCTTGATTAGAAATGGCTTCTTCTTTGCACTGTAGAGTTTCAGCTGGCAACGGCGGATGGCACGGTGGATTGTGTTCACTGACAATGGTTTCTGGAAGTATTCCTGAGCCCATTCTGTGATTTCCTTTACAGTAGCATTCCTGTTTTTGGTGCAGTGTCGTTTAAGGGCTTGGAGATCATGGGCATCCAGTATGGTTTTACGGCCTTGACCCTTACGCACAGAGATTGTTCCAGATTCTCTGAATCTTTGGATGATGTTATGCACAGTTGATGATGATAGATGCAAAGTCTTTGCAATTTTTCGCTGGGTAACACCTTTCTGATATTGCTCCACTATCTTTCTGCGCAACATTGTGGGAATTGCTGATCCTCTACCCATCTTGGCTTCTGAGAGACACTGCCAGTCTGAGAAGCTCTATTTATACCCAATCATGTTGCCAATTGACCAAATTAGTGTTAATTGGTCTTCCAGCTCTTCGTTATGCTCAAATTTACTTTTTTCAGCCTCTTATTGCTACTTGTCCCAACTTTTTGGGGATTTGTTGACACCGTGAAATTTTGAATCAACGTATTTTTCCTTTAAAATGATACATTTACTCGGATTAAACGTTTGATCTGTTATCTATGTTCTATTACAAATAAAATATTGACATTTGCCATCTCCACATCATTGCATTCAGTTTCTATTCACGATTTGTATAGTGTCCCAACTTTTTTGGAATCCGGTTTGTACTAATATAATGTGTTAACTGGCTTCTGATTGTTTTTTTTTTATAAATCTTCAGCTTGCCAGCCATGATCATTGGCTGGCAAGCTGATGACCCGACCCCCCTCTAACTATTGCCGGCCCGTGATGCGCATGTGTGGGCCGGCTAATCGCGTCATCTCGCGTCTCGCGAGATGACGCATTACTGCGTGACTCTGCCTGGAGCTGCCGCCTCCGGACCGCGATCCTGCGTTAGGCGGTCCGGAGGCGTTTAAACATGATTTCACTCTCTATAGTGTCTCTATAGTCTCTCAGACTATAGAGACACTAAAACATGATTTTGTTTGTTTCACAAATGAAATCATTGTGTAAAACTTACATAAATAAAAAAAAAAGCAGACATATTAGGTATCGCCGCATCCGAAATAACCTGCTCTATAAAAATATCACATCACCTAACCCCTCAGGTGAATACTACAGTAAAAAAATTAAAATAAAAACGGTGTAAACAAGCCATTTTTTGTCACCTTACATCACAAAAAGTGTAATAGCAAGCGATCAAAAAGTCATGCGCACCCCAAAATAGTGCCAATCAAACCATCATCTCCTCCTACAAAAATCATATCCTACCTAAGATAATCGCCCTAAAACTGAAAAAACTATAGCTCTCAGACTATTGAGACACTAAAACATGATTTTTTTTGTTTAAAAAATTAAATCATTGTGTAAAACTTACATAAATTAAAAACAGCAGATATATTAGGTATCGCCGCGTCCTTAATAACCTGCTCTATAAAAATATCACATGACCTAATCCCTCAGGTGAACACCGTAAACAAATACAAATTTAAAACAAAAAGCCTTTTTTGGTCACCTTACATCACAAAAATTGTAATAGCAAGTGATCAAAAAGTCATACGCACCCCAAAATAGTGCCAATAAAACCGTCATCTCATCCTGAAAATAATGAGCCCCTACACAAGACAGTCGCCCCAAAAATTTATAAAACTATGTCTTTCAGAATATGGAGACACTAAAGAATCATTTTCATATTTGGTATTGTCGCGTCCATGACAACCTGCTGTATAAAAATACCACATGATCTAACCTGTCAGGTGAATGTTGGAAATAACAACAAAAAAAAACTGCTTTTTCTTGTTACCTTGCCTCACAAAAAGTGTAATATAGAGCAACCAAAAATCATATGTACCTTAAAATAGTACCAACAATACTGCCACCCTATCCCGTAGTTTCCAAAATGGGGTCACTGTTATGGAGTTTCTACTCTAGGGGTGCATCAGGGGGGCTTCAAATGGGACATGGTGTCAAAAGAACAGTCCAGCCAAATTTGCCTTCCAAAAACCGTATGGCATTCCTTTCCTTTTGCGCCCTGCCGTGTGCCCGTACAGCAGATTACGACCACATATGGGATGTTTCTGAAAACTACAGAATCAGGGCCATAAATATTTTGTTTTGTTCGGCTGTCAACCCTTGCTTTGTAACTAGAAAAAATATATTAAAATGAAAAATCTGCCAAAAAAGTGAAATTTTGACATTTTATTTCTATTTTCCATTAATTCTTGTGGAACACCTAAAGGGTTAACAAAGTTTGTAAAATCAGTTTTGTATACTTTGAGGGGTGTAGCTTCTAAAATGTGGTCACTTTTTTGGAGTTTCTTCTCTAGGGGTGCATCAGAGGGGCTTCAAATGGGACATGGTGTAAAAAAACAGTTCAGCAAAATCTGCCTTCCAAAAACTGTATGGCATTCCTTTCGTTCTGCGCCCTGCCGTGTGCCCATACAGCAGTTTACGACCACATATGGGGTGTTTCTGTAAACTACAGAATCAGGGCCATAAATATTGAGTTTTGTTTGGCTGTCAACCTTTGCTTTGTAACTGTAAAAATGTTTTATTAAAATGGAAAATCTGCCAAAAAAGTGAATTGTTTTAATTTTATTTCTATTTTCCATGAATTCTTGTGGAACACCTAAAGGATTAGCACAGTTTATAAAATCAGTTTTGTATACCTTGAGGGTTGTAGTTTCTAAAATTGGGTCACTTCTTTGGAGTTTCTACTCTAGGGGTGCATCAGGGAGGCTTCAAATGGGACATGGTGTCAAAAAAAACAGTCCAGCAAAATCTGCCTTCCAAAAACCGTATGGCATTCCTTTTCTTCTGCGCCCTGCCGTGTGTCTATACAGCAGTTTACAACCACGTATGGGGTGTTTCTGTAAACTACAGAATCAGGGCCATAGATATTGAGTTTTGTTTGGCTGTTAACCCTTGCTTTGAAACTGGAATAAATGGATTCAAATGGATTCAAATGGAAAATCTGCCCAAAAAGTGAAATTTTGAAATTTTATCTCCATTTTCCATTAATTTTTGTAGAACACCTAAAGGGTTAACAAAGTGTGTTTTGAATACCTTGAGGCGTGTAGTTTGTAAAATGGGGTCATTTTTGGGTGGTTTCTATTATGTAAGCCTCACAAAGTGACTTCAGTCCCGAACTCGTCCTGGTTTTACAAATTTTCTGAAAATCTTCAAGATTTGCTTCTAAACTTCTAAGCCTTCTAACGTCCCCAAAAAATAAAATGGCATTCACAAAATGATCCAAACATGAAGTAGACATATGAGGAATGTAAAATAATAAAAAATTTTGGAGGTATTACTATCTATTATAAAAGTAGAGAAATTGACATTTTAAAAATAGCTAATTTTCCAAATATTTGGTAAATTTTGATTTTTTTTATAAAGAATATGTATTTTTTTACTCCATTTTACCAGTGTCATGAAGTACAATATGTGATAAAATAACAATCTCAGAATAGCCTGGAAAAGTAAAAGCGTTTTAAAGTTATTCACACATAATGTGACACTGGTCAGATTTGAAAAAAAATGCCTGGTCCTTATGGTGAAAATGAGCCCAGTCCATAAGGGTTTAGTGCAGCAGATAGGCTCTATCAGCTACAGAGTTTCATACATGATTGACTCAGCACTATAGGAATCAATACCACCTTCAAAGAAGTACTGATATTCCAAGATAAGATTCAAAAGAACTTTGGGGGCCTAGCTGAGAGACATCCTTTATTAGGATTAATTCCATTACCTTACCTTGAAACATTGGATTACAGATGTGTCCTTCCTTACCTTTCCTCTTGACTCCACTTATCCCAGCTTAAAAAAAACAAAACATGATTTTTCAATAGTCAGTTGGAGGGTGATCACGCTATATGTGTCTAAATGTGGCCTTCCAGTAGTTCCTATGTAAATGTCAGCTGATATTTCAGTGTTATGTCTCTATTATACACAGAGTTAGTTCAGGTGAAACTCGAAAAATTAGAATATCGTGCAAAAGTTGCATTTATTTCAGTAATGCAACTTAAAAGGAATTGCATTAATGCAACTTAAAATTAGAATATTGTGAAAAGGTTCAATATTCTAGGCTCAAAGTGTCACACCCTAGTCAGCTAATTAATCCGTACCCCCTGAGCAAAGGGTACCTGAGAGTGTGACTTTGGGGTTTTCATAAGCTGTTAGCCATAATCATCCAAATTATAACCAATAACGGCTTGAAATATCTTGCTTTGCATGTAATGAGTCTATCTCATATATTATTTTCACCTTTTAACCCCTTCCCAACATATGATGTAATAGTACGTCATGGCGGCAGGTGCGTTCCCGCATTTTGACGTACTATTACCTCATGGTGATCGGGCGGGCACCGGAGAGTTGCACGCCCAATCACTGCAGGGGCCCGGCAGTCCCTGGTAGCCGGGCCCCTGCTGTATCCGCCGGCATCGGTCTGAATAAGAGACCTGATTTGGTTGTCCAATACAGATAACTGGAGAAGGAGTTTTTCTTTCCCTCGTTATAGGTGCACAGGTGTGCAGGTGGGGAGGGGAATTCAATTAGTGGTTACCCAGCCCCTTGCTATAAGAGGGTTTTCATTTTTAACTTATGGATGTCATGATGAAGGACCGCTATGTCTAAGGTCTGAAACGCGTAGACGAAGTTTATGTATTTGATGTCTGGAGATTTTATTTTACTATAAGGAAATAAAGCTTTTTTATGGGAAGCTGGATCCGATTTTTCTTTGTGGAAGGCTATATGGTCGTTGTCCAGGACCTTTTTTCCGTGCTTCCAGGAGAAAGCCCAAGAGTGAGCGCTGCAGTTGATCACTTTGCATTGAATTACAATACAGATGTATTTTTTTGGGCCACCTTGCCTGATAAAGTGTAATAATGTACCAAAAATGGTACCAATAAAAACATCATCTCTTCCTGCAAAAAATGAGCCCCTGCACAAGACGATTGAAAAAATATATATATGGCGTTCAGAAAATGGAGACACAAAAACATATTTATTTTCAAAAATGCTTTATGATGTAAAACTGAAACAAACAAACAAAGAAGGTAGACATATTTGATATCACCGCGTCCGTAACAACCTGCTCTATAAAAATAGTGCATAATCTAACCTGTCAGATGAACGTTATTAAAAAATTAAAACAATGCCAAAACTTTGCCTCACAAAAAGCATATTATAGAGAGATTAAAAATCATATGTACCCCAAGATAGTACCGATAAAACTGTCACCTTATCCCCTAGTTTCCAAACCGGGGTCACTTCTGGGAGTTTCTACTGTAGGGGTGCATCGGGGGGCTTTAAATGAGACATGGTGTCTAAAAACCAGTCCAGCAAAATCTGCCTTCCAAAAACCATGCAGCAGTTCTTTCCTTTTGCGCCCTGCCGTGCGTCTCATGTGGGGTGTTTCTGTAAACCTCAGAATCAGGGTAATAAATGTTGCATTTTGTTTGGCTGTTAAACTTTGATGTGTTAAGGAAAAAAATGGATTAAAATGGAAAATCTGCCCAAAAAAGTTGAATTTAGAAATTTCATCCCCATATTCCTTTAATGCTTGTGGAACACCTAAAGGGTTAAAAACGTTTGTAAATCAGTTTTTGAGTAACTTGAGGGGTGTAGTTTCTACAATGGGGTGATTTATGGGGGGGTTTCTATTATGTAAGCCCCACAAAGTGACTTCAGACCTGAACTGGTCCTTAAAAAGTGGGTTTTGGAAATTTGAAAAAAATTCTTTAGAATTGCTAAAATATATATTATGTATATATGGGTAGAGGAGATAATTAGAAATAGGGGAAAAATAAAAGTAAAATGAATGAAATAGAAGAGACTACTAGACAATATAATACTTCAGGAATGGTGTATAGAGAATAAGATAAGAACCGTTAATATAAGATCATTACAAAAAACATCCCAAATGGCTGTTAGTGACATGTTACATGGTGGTGTGGTTGGTTGGGGTGAGGGGGGGGGGGGATGTTAGGGAAACCGTGCCCTTTTTCCCCTCCCCCCTTGCTTTCCCTTCCCAAAACCACCTCACCACTATCTAACATGTCATTAACAGCCCTTTGGGATGCTTTTTGAGATGATCTTATACTAACGGTTCTTATCTTATTCTGTATACATCATTCCTGAAGTATTATATTGGTTAGTAGTCTTTTCTATTTCAATCATTTTGCTTACATTTTTCCCCTATTTCTCATTATCTCCTCTACCCCTATATACATAATATGCATTTATCATGACACTACCCTCCATATTATTTAGTTGCCCCTCTTTGACCCAATGCTGCTCAGTACCCCTAGCTTTTTCCTACACTATCCTGGACCCCAACAATATGCAAGCATATATATATCAATTTTTATATATTCTTTCCCTCTTTATATTATGTATCATTTATTTGATAGAATGTGTCTTCTACTATACCATATCCTTACAAGCATTTAGTGAATTCAGATATCCTACATATGCTCTTTTTATCCCCTCCAGATCCCTTGACAAAGGTCATTATTGACCGAAGCGTTGGGACTTCTTTTGATGGCGCCATATATTTGTTACATATTCTGGATGGAAATTAAACACAAAATGATGTAATTGCACAAATATGTATTAAAGCATTGTTTTAAAAAGAATCCTTTGGTGTGCCATAGATCTTCCTCTCTATAACGGATTGACTCTTGTCTTCTATGAGCACCCACCATTAGAGGGTGTGCAGATCTCATTCTTTTGAAATAACAATGCCTAACAGACTCCATTGATTTATAAAGGGATCCTTCAGATTCTGTTTTAGCATTAAATAAATTTGCAACTGAGCCTCTGACGCAGGTGCGAACATAGCCTCAGCTGTCTATTGACATACCGCTATTCATTTTGAAATTAATTTTGAAGAAAAATGTAAAAAAAAAAAAAAAGCTAAAATATGGTCATTGAGAAGAAAGGAATGAAATTGTATAATTTTGCCACCTTGAAACTTTGAGCATTTTGAACATGTTATGTAGCAGCTCTAGTATTACAAGAAATAGCAGGGCTGCAATTTGCTGTAAGTTCTAGGAGAAGATTGAAAATATAAAGGAGAACGGAACAGAGAACTGTACCGTGCATTGCAAAGAAGAGGCGAGGTGAAATCATATGGTTTAGTGACAAAGCTGGCATAGGAGGGTCAACTTCAATACAGTGAACAGGGCAGAAGTTTAATTGGGAAAAAACTTTCAAAGACTGAGCTATTGATCAAATGGGCTGTGCGAGGGATGCCAGACAGAAAGGAACAAAATAAAATACAGGTTACGAGTCGTAAGAGACCTTATGTGACAAGAACAAGAATGGACTTTGTTCAAGGGAACATGAAATAGTATTCAGTAAGCTCCAAAGTTACAGAAATTAGCAGAGAAAGTCTTTGGAACTGTATTTTAGTTTGCCCTTCAAATAATTGCTAATTTTCTATTTTATGTAGATTTTAGCAAATGATTGCTAATCAAAATATTTGCATTTGCTATTACCGGTATGTTGCATTTGATATTTCTATTGCATTTTGTATTTGCAAATATTATAGGATAAGACAATATACGTGTAGATGAAAAGATAAACTACAGGGATACTACAGGGACAGCCCTCTGATGGTGCTGTGACCTCTGACTGGCATTCTGCATACACCTTACAGGATAGTATTAAGGAGATTAGATCTATAGACCCTTCTATGTATATGTTGCATATCCTGTGTGTTTTGCATATAGTAGGACAGATTTGCTACAGAAGTTGTGCATACTTGCTGTGCCAAAAATATGAAGTGTATGCACCACAATTTTCTTTCATCTATGACATGGTTTTGTGCCAGATTTTTGTCTCTGCCTACTTTGTGCCTTCTTTTCTCACAATCTTAGCTACTTCATGACATATGTTTTGTTGTTCAAATACTTTTATTTACATAATTATAATCAATTTGGACACAGTTTAATCGAAATCAAGTAGAGTTATCAGACACATATAGTATAGACTTCAGAATATTTAGAATATCACCAAATTTTGTGAAAAACATGTAATATAAATGATCATGAAAGGATTACAAATAGATGACCCATCTACATACTCAAGGGGGAAGGGAAAACTGGGAAGGGAAGACAGGGAGAGATTACAGTTAGGTATATTGTTTTCTTTTATTACTAGACACATTCTAGCCAATTTTGAAATGCTTGAGATCCTTTAAAGAGGAAACAAGGAGTCCAGATTTTGATATATTTCTCATCTGTTCCCTCATCCGCTGCTGACAACTCCTCCATTCTATGTACTTGTTCAAAAGTATGCAACCAGTCCCTAATGTGTGGTGTGGTTTGGGATTTCCAGTATCTAGGTATGACCAAGCACGCGGCCTGCAAAAAAAATCTTAAAAGTCCCCTTTTTAGAGTGAAGATGGATCCCTGGAGCACAAAAAGTATAGCCTCTTCAAAAGTCCACCTTTCCGAGCGACCACATACTCATTCATACAGATCATTTAAGGTTTCCAAAAAGAAAGTTAAACTGGAACACTGCCACCAAATATGGGCCATTGAGCCTATCTCCTTGTTGCAGCACCAACATAAATCCAAACAAGTGGGATAAAAAGAGTGAAGAAGTGCTGGGGTTCTGTACCATCTGGACACAATCTTGAAATTCGCAGCTAATGGACGCCTTATGCGATAGGGCAGTGATGGTGAACCTTTTAGAGACCGAGTGCCCAAACTGCAACCAAATACCCACTTATTTATTGCAAAGTGCCAACACAGCAATTTAACCTGAATACCAATATAGTATATCTTCCATGTACTTTATCATTTAGCTATAATAGCTTAATAGCCTACATTCAGTGCGCTCCCCATGCTGTTCATAGTGCGTCCTGTGCTGATGAATGTCAGGAAAAGTCTAAAGCATATTGGTACGCCATAGATTTTTCCAAGGCACAGGTGCCCACAGAGATGGCTCTGAGTGCCGCCTCTGGCACCCGTGCCATAGGTTCGCCATCACTGCGATAGGGTAAATGCTTTCAACCACTGCTCTGAAGAAAAGGATCTACCCAACTCTCTCTCCCACGCCTAGGAGATGAACCTGCCCATATAAAATCTAGGAACCTTGATCTGAAGGCCTTAAAGTATTTATATGGTAGGGTGATGGGGATAGTTCTAAAAACATACAGAATCCTAGGCAGGATATTCATTTTGATTGTATGAATCCTTTCAAACCATGATAATGGTGCTGTCTTCCAAGCCTGTAAATCCTTTCTAATTTCCTCCAAGAGGGGGGCGAAATTGGCAGAGTAGAGGTCTTTTAAGTTTGAGGGGATAGCAATACCCAGGTATTTAATATGACCCTGCGCCCATTGAAAAGGAAATGACGACTGTAACATAAGTATAGTGGAAGAGGGTAGGTTTATATTAAGTATCTCAGATTTGTGGAGGTGCACCTTAAAGTTACTTAGGTCCCCGAAGGCCGAGAACTCCTTCAGAATATTGGGAAAGCCAACAACCGGGTCTGAGCAATATATGAGGAGGTCGTCTGCATAGATAGCTATTTTAGAGTCTACTTCTCCAAGACCTACTCCTCTAATGGATTTACTAGCCCTCAGGGCCCTAGCGAGGAATTCCATAATCATAATATATAATAAAAGGGAAAGTGGGCACCCCTGTCTGGTCCCATTGTGGATCTCAAAAGGGGATGATAACGAGCCATTAATTCGAACCTGGGTTCTAGGGTTCTCATAAAGAGCAAGGATACGAGTAACCATTTGAGGGCCCAATCCAAAAGCCTCCAAGGTCCTCCCAAAAAGATCCAGTCTACCCGATCAAATGCTTTCTCAGCGTCGACCAAGAGCAGACACAGAGGGGAAGCTGTTCCTTGGGCACGAGCTATAAGAGCCAAAGAACGTGTTGTATTGTCTCTGGCTTCCCTACCCGGGACAAAGCCCACCTGGTCCTCATGAATTAAGGAAGGCGTATGGATTTTCAGTCTATCAGACAGAATTTTAGAGTAAATCTTTACATCGATATTGATCAGTGTAGTTACTACAGGTCAGGGGTCTTTGCCCGGTTTAGGGATGACACAGATGTGAGCAGTCAGGGCCTGAGGAGAAAAAAAGAGGCACCCCCCCTAGAGGGAGTTACACATTATATTGAGAGGTTAGGAGACATCCTCCAGGAATCTCTTATAAAAACGAGGAGTGAATCCATCAGGACCAGGGCATTTCCCAACCTCCAACTTTTTAATAACCCCTTGAACTTCCTGTAACGTTATTTTCCTCTCCAAATTGTCCCTATCAGCTGACGATAGCCTAGGGCCCAGTAGGTTGGAGATATATTCTTTGATCTTTTGAGTCTTAAGGTCTATAGGAAGGTTATAGAGGTCCTCATAGTACAATTGAAACTCCTGCAGGATGTCCCCAGTAGAGTGAATGCGACCACCCACTCTCCTATTAAGGGTGGGAATATAAGAGGAAGTCTGTCTGGGCCTCAACATTCTTGCCAATAACCTGCTGCTTTTATTTCCCTGACCATAAAAAAGCTTCTTGAGCTTATCCCGTGCATTTAAGTACTTTTGATCTATCAGTTTCCTAAGGGCCGACCTTGTATCACAAAGCTCTTGATAAACCACAGTAGAGAGGGAGCCTTTGTGTCTCCTCTCCAAGACCGCCAGTTTCTGAAGGAGTGCCTGTATCGCCGCAGCCCGCATTTTCTTAAGCCTAGAGGCATGCGAGATAAATCTACCACGTACCACGCATTTTAATGCTTCCCATTGAATTGTAAGGCTTGAAGCATCCCCTGTATGAACCTCCACAAATTCTGCGATAGTAGATCTAATATCTGCTCCTCTCTAAGGATATTATCATTAAGCTTCCACGAGCCTCTAGAACGGGTAGGATCACCTAACCTCAGTTAAACCCATGTGAGAGAATGATCAGAGAAGAGGATAGGTTCAATACCGCCAGTAGGGTGCAGATCCAGGAGTGAGTGGGAAAGGAAAAGATAGTCGAGGCGATGGTATGAATTATGAGCAGAGGAGAAGTATGTGAAGTTTTTAGCAGTGGGATTTAGGATACGCCACATGTCCACTAATCTAAGGGACTGGAGGTGTCTCCTAAATCCCCGGGCAACTCCAGCAGATACGGAGAACCTACCTGTAGATGTTTCCAGAGCTGCCTCTAGAGGGAAATTAAGGTCTCCACCCAGAATGACTGGGAAGCCATCTGTAAAGCTGCAAATACCGTAGAGGCGAATAAGGTCTGTCCTGAATTAGGTAAATATGCATTAGCAATAACATACGTCTTTGAGGAAATAGACAGTTTAAGAAAGATATAACGACCTAAATCTTCTGCAATTCTATCTAATATGGTGCAAGGGAATGACTTATGAACAGCTATATATACACCTCTAGCTTTGGAGACATTAAATGTGCTATGAGACCAGACCGAGAAGTACCTTTTCTTGCAAGACGGGACATGTCCCGATTTAAAGTGAGTCTCCTGCAGGAGGGCTATAGCAACCTTCTGTTTATGGAGGCTATACAGAATCTGGTTCCTCTTGGCCTGGTCATTTAAGCCATTAACATTGTATGAACATATCTTAATAGAAGCCATAGTGCTAACTGTGGTATCTTAGTTACCAATTTTGTATACCCAGGAGTGGGAATGGAGGGGGGTGGGAAGAACAAGAGGAAAGACAAGACATACAAGGGGAAAACAGCATGCATGTGGCACACTTTCTATCTACCCTCTAGGGTAGGATATCAATTATAAACAGCAGCTAGGGGAGGACCCACTGCTACCACTAACTACACAAGGGGGAAGTGAAAGCCTCAACACAGCGAACGTTCCCCCTCCACCTCTGCTTCTGATATATTTCTTATAACATAGAATTATAAAACCATCCAACATTTGACTGCCTAAACCGATGAGGACCTCCCCAACAAACGCCCCCAATGAAGAGAGGCATCTCTCACCGCCATCCTAGCGGTAGGGGGAGTAAATAACACGGACCCCTCCCACAAGGAGCCCCAATGAAGTATTACTCTGGTCAAGGGACCTAAACCAGGCCCTCTCTCAACAGAATATGCAGCAGATCTAGTAAAACAGTGTAAATAAGAGACATGCTTCACGGTGTCTTCCTTTGTTTAGAAGAACGAGGGGACACCTGAGACCACTGCTCCCTCGTGGGCAACAGCCTCGGCAATGACCCGTTCGGCCAATCGGGCAGAGAAATCACCGGCAATTCAAAAGTCTCCAGAAACTTAGGGAGGTCATCAGGATCCTTTAACGTTGCCGATCTGCCGTCTTTCTTAGCATGCAATTGGAATGGAAATCCCCATCTGTATGTGATATCTTTCTCTTTCAGAAGAGTAAGTAAGGGCCTCACTGCCCTATACAGCTGGAGTGTCCTCCTGCATAGATCCGGCATGATCTGAATGATAGAACCCTTAACCTCCATCTTGATTGCCTGGCAGGCGGCTTTCAGAATGTCCTCCTTTATTTTGAAGAAATGGACCCGGCACACAATATCTCTGGGTCGGGAGATGTCGTTAGAGCGGGGCCCCAGGGGCCTGTGGATGCGATCCAATTCAATAGGAAATTGCAACTTGCCTTGCAGCAGAGACTCGAACAGGTTCTGGATCGTGGCCTCCAGCTCCCCCGTCTGAACTGTTTCAGCGACCCCTCTTATCTGCAGGTTATTTCTGCGGTGACGGTTATCAATATCATCCAGGTGGGTCAACAATTAAGATATATTCTGGGAGTGGGCCGTCAGTACCTTATGATGGTCCTCTAGGTGCGTGTGCATAGCCTCTTGCGTCTTTTCAGAGGACTTGGCTCGGCTGCCTAAGTGCATCCCTTTAGGGTCTCCATCTCTATGCAGTATGTCCGCTCCAACCTGTTCTCCAGATCCTCCTTTGTGGGGAGAGATTGTAATTGAGCCCGGAGGTCCCATCCTGCGGCAGACGATGCCGATGCTGGGCTGCCTGTTTCACGGTCAGACATAGGAGAGCGCATGCTCTGGCTTGCCACCGGGGGAGACGCTCCAGCGGCCATCTTGGGTAAATCCGGAGGCCCCGGAAAACTTTTGGATGCCCGCTTTGTCGGACTGCTGGTCAGCCTCAGATGATCCCTTAGTTGTTCTGCGACCCATCAGGCTGGTAGTTTAGTGAAATCCGCTGGATGGATGGTTATAATATCAGAAGTGGAAGGAGAGCTGCAGTCCTGCACGTCCTACTCCGCCATCAGCAAGCCACGCCCCCATGACATATGTTTTGGACTAGACCAGCTCCAAGGCAGTATAAAAAGTGGTGTGCAATTCTTTTAGTATAAGGCCCTATGGTGCATTGTATTGCAAATAGGGTGGTTGTATGGTACATTGTGTCACATCGTCCCTTCACCACTTTCTAAAACAACATCACAGATTTAGACATTTAATAAACCAAATCATAAATTTGGTGCAAACTAAAAATGCCATACGCACAATATTCTAGCATAAAATAAGCCTATCTTAATATATCTGTCCCAGTATGTGTCAATCGAGCTGTCATGAATTGGTAAAAATGCCAGTGATGTTACTATTAATGTTATGTTGATACTTACAGTATGTTACAGTATGTTAAAAAGTAAGGACGCCTCATTTCATGTTTATTTTTTTTCGAAAGCATATGCAAAAAATATATCTTAATTCAAACTGTATATAAAAATAAAGGTAATGCATTTTGTTTTCATTTTTTATTTATCTTTATTAGAATAAGACATATACATGCCATTTTTACTCCAAATTACAATTCTAAATTACTATACTCCCCCCCCCCCCCTTACACCACTTAGCTCCCAACCACCCACCCCCCTAAAGGTGATCTCATTAACAAAACAAAAAAAATAGAATTTACTATATTTTTAATAAATTAAGTGGTCGGAGTTAACTGGCGGGGAGAAGACACTATCATACAGGCAAATTTATAATATTCTTTTTCCTGGTATGTGGTTTTTAGTAAATTTGGAATGATTACTTCAGTGGTTATTGGTTTAAAATTGGCATATGAAAAGTCTGTCTTAATATATCTCCCCCTATGGATTTGTTTCTCCTTGTTGAAATATGTCTATCGCCAAGCTCATGTACACAGAGCTCTCTTTGGCTTTCCAAATGAGTTATATATTGCTATGGGTCAGGAAAAAGTTTTAAAAAATCACCAACTAATTGGATATCTGGAAAATCATCTTCAAGGAGAAGATTTTATACAAATGTGAGCTTCCCAGACCAGGCTGTCCAGCAAGTTCATATTTGAGAACTTGAATGTTGAAAAATGTTGAAAAGTGTATTTTCAAACCCCAGAATTTCATTATGGTTGGCCTGTTCTTTTGGGCAAGGAAGACAAGAATCGTTAATTTCTAACGATAATTTGTTTTCCCTTAGTCCTAACAGCAGCACAGATGGGGGGGTTAACTGCCCCTGTGGACTGGTAGGACCGGCGGAATTTTAATGAGCCCAAGAACCAATAAACGATCTTCAGCTCCCTGAAAGGGAGGAGATCACCCCCCAGCCCACCGTGTTTTTAACAAGCATAATGTATTTAGGGTGGGATATTTGTGTGCTGCTGTTAGGACTAAGGGAAAACAAATTATCGTTAGAAATTAACGATTCCCTTACGTCCTCAACAGCAGCACAGATGGGGAGATAGCAAGAAGAATCCCCTAGGGAGGGTCCTCATGCCTGGCAGAACTAAGAACAGTCTGCCCAAAAGCCGAAAACTCTGCCATCCTAGCATCTATCCTATAATGGGAGATGAAGGTTGACTCAGAGCTCCAGGAGGCCGCCTTACAGATCAACTCTAAGGGGAGGAGTCTTCTCTCCGCAACCGAGGTGGAGACCGCCCTAGTAGAATGGGCCCTCACAAACTCGGGAGGATCTAAGGATTGGGAGACGAAAGCTTCCAAAATGGCCTCCTTGATCCAGCGACTAATGGTGGCTTTAGACGCTTTACGGCCTTTAGACTTACCGGCAAACAGGATAAGAAGATTCTCATCTTTCCTGAACTCACTAGATCTATCCACATAGATCTGGAGGCATCTTGAAATATCCAGCGGGTCTCTAGCTGGAGTATCAGAGGAGGAGGCTGTAAACAAAACTGGTAAAGATATTACCTGATTGATGTTCTGGAAAGTAGGCACCTTAGGCCTGAAGTAAGGTAAAAACTTCAGGAGTACTCTATCCTGTAGAAAAATAATGTACGGGTGATTTGCGGAAAAAGCCTGCAATTCAGAAACTCTTTTGGCTGAAGCTATAGCCAGAAGAAAGACCATCTTTAAAGTCAGAAATTTAAAATTTACCTCCTCCAAGGGCTCGAAGGGGGGAGATGCTAGCCCCCTGAGCACTACTGAAAGATCCCACTGGGGGATAGGTTTCAGTATAGTAGGCTTTAGTCTTTCAGCTCCCTTCAGGAAGCGTTTGATGAGTGGGTCCCGAGAATGTGGCCTGTTGAGACAGGCCGAGATGGCATAAACCTGTACCTTCAAGGTAGCTGGAGATAGGCCTCTATCTAATCCATCCTGAAGAAATTGAAGTATCGCAGGAAGGGGCGGATCTGCAGACGCCACCTGTCTGGAATCACACCATGCCTCGAAGATTCTCATGATCCTGGAGTAGGCCTTCTTTGTAGACTCTGCTCGGGAATGCGACAAAGTTCTCAGGACCGACTCGGAAAGCCCTTCTATGTTGGGAAGGGACTGATCAACCTCCAGGCTGTCAGGTTGAACCTGTGCAGA
Source organism: Bufo gargarizans (assembly GCF_014858855.1). NCBI lineage: Eukaryota > Metazoa > Chordata > Amphibia > Anura > Bufonidae > Bufo > Bufo gargarizans. The sequence goes on along the minus strand of NC_058082.1, from coordinate 208,865,463 downwards.
TCTGGGCAGAGGTGAGTGTCCCACGACACCAGGGTCTGCTCCGGGGGGAGTCTCCAGTATTGTCCCCGACTCATCTGAATGAGCTGGGTAAACCAGGATCTTCTGGGCCAAAACGGTATGATGGCTATTACCGAGGCCTGATCCTGACGGATTTTCATCAATACCCTCGGTATCATGGAAAAGGGAGGGAAGATGTAAGCCAGCCTGAACCTCCACGGTATTGACAGAGCATCTATCGCCAGGGGGTTGTCTTCCCTGTAGAGGGAACAGAACCTCATCACCTTGGCGTTGAACCTGGTTGCCATGAGATCCACTTCTGGCATACCCCATCTGTGAACTAGCTGCCTGAAGATCTCCGGATGCAGAGACCACTCCATGGTCGGTAATCCTCGACTTAAGCGGTCCGCTATCATATTGAGGGAGCCTCGAATATGAACGGCAGATAGATGGGAAAGGTTCAGCTCTGCCCACCGAAGAATTACCCCGATCTCTGACAGAAGGGGCAATGATCTTGTGCCTCCCTGTTTGTTTATATAGAGGACAGCAGTCATATTGTCTGACTGGACTTTCACTGCTTTGCCCCGGATCTGAGGCGCAAAGTGAAGGAGGGCTAGCCGGATAGCTCGCATCTCGCGAAGATTGGAGGAAAGATGCCGCTCCAGAGGAGACCAAGATCCCTGAATTGGGGATCCGTCCAGGTGAGCGCCCCAGCCTACAAGGGACGCGTCTGTAGTCAATATGACCCAAGCTGGTTGGGTCATAGACTTCCCTGCTGGTAGCTGAAACCACCATCTGAGGGAATTTCGGGTTTGACCGGACAGGGAGCACAGGGAATCTAGCCCCGCAGGGCTGCCCATAGGTGTAAGACCTCCGACTGAAGAGGACGGAGGTGCCATAACGCCCAAGGGACCGCATCCGCAGCCGCTGACATGAGCCCCAGCATCTTCATGAGAGTCCGGATAGAGACTCGACGAGGGACATAAAGGACCTTTGCCAGGTCCTGAATCCGCGCTCTCCTTTCTGGAGTCAACCGGAGGGACATCTCCACAGAGTCGACCACGAATCCTAAGTAATGGATTGAAGTCGATGGGCTCACATTCGACTTCTGCCAGTTGATAATCCAGCCTAGGCGGAAGAGAAAGGAGACTGCGACCTGAAGATGGTGGGTAAGGATCGGAACTGAAGAGGCTATGAAAAGCCAATCGTCCAGATAAGGAATAATAGTCAGTCCTTGGAGTCTCAAAGCTGCCACCACCGAAACCACCGCCTTGGTGAAGATGAGGGGGGCAGAAGAGATTCCGAAGGGAAGCACGGCGAACTGAAAGTGCCTGCAAACCCCTGAGATCTGGACCGCGATCCTGAGGAGTTTCCGGGAAGCGGAATGGATCGGAATGTGAAGGTACGCATCCTTGAGGTCCAGAGTAGCCATGACGTCCCCAGAATTGAGGATATGGCTGACTGACCTTATGGTTTCCATGCGAAACCTTGTTTTCCTTATAAATCGATTGAGGAATCTCAAATCGATGATCATCCGGAGATCTCCTGTCTTCTTGGGAACCAGGAACACTGGTGAATAAATCCCTAGGCCCCTCTCCCCTGCCGGTACCTCCTCCAGGGCTCCCTTGGAAATATAGTCCTGAATGTAAGATTCTAGGACCACCTGTTTGGCAGACCCGAAGCTTCATGTGGCGATGAATCTCTCTGGGGGGAGAGAGATAAGATCTACCCGGTACCCGGCGGAAACTATGTCCTGGACCCAGGGGTCTGCAATCAACCGGCTCCAAGAGTCTTTGAAATGGGTAAGACGGCCCCCCACGGGAATCTGGGGGAGGGGTACGGGAAAATCTAGAGGAGACACTGCAGGGGCAGCAGGGCTTATCCAAGAGCCTCGAGGAGGCCCATAGTCAGGAGGGTTTTGCCTCCCTGGTGGGTTTGCGGGGGCGTCTCGGATATTTACGAGATGGCCCCCCCCAATCTCTGCGCCTAGACTGCTGCCCAGAACGACCTCCACCCTTCTTTTCCTGTCTGGGGCGTCCCCGAAAGGGCTGCTGGGGGAGGCTCTTCCCTTTTTTATCGGAGAGCCCCTCCATTATTTTGTCCAATTCGGACCCGAATAACCTATCTGGTTCGAAGGGGAGCCCACAAAGGTTAAACTTGGATGCGTTATCCGCAATCCACGGTTTCAGCCAGAGTGGTCTGCGGGCAGCTGAAACTAGGGCCATAGTTTTGGCGGCCAGCTTTAGCTGCATCTGGGAGGAATCAACTAAAAAGTCCATAGCCAGGTTGGCTGACTTGAAGGCTGCCAGGATGTCGTCTCTTGATACGCTCTGGTCCACATCCGTCTGGATTTGATTAAGCCTAGAGCGTAGATAGGTGGCTACCTCAGTGGCCGCAATGGAAGTAGATGCGGAGGCGGCGGCCGCCGCGTAACCCCTCCTAAGGGTGCACTCTGCCCTCCGGTCTAGGGGGTCCTGCAGGCTAGACCCATCGTCTGCAGGGACTAGAGTGCGCCGGGACAACTTGGCTATAGCCATGTCCACCTTGGGAACGGAACCCCACGATTCCACCAAGGGTTTAGCCATCGGGTACATGAGTCTGAATTTTCTGGTAAGCACTGGACCCTTCTCAGGCTTCTTCCACTCTGTGCGCATCACAGAGAGGAGGGTCTCATCCGCTCTAAAGACACGCTGTGTCCGACCGGCGGGATCGGAGGACTCCCCCATGTCAACATCCTGGTCCCCCGACCTGATGGACTTGAGTAACTTCTGCGTCTTTTCTGGAGGAAAAAAGCAAGAAGTAGATTCTTCTTCCTCAGAAGAAGAAGACCCCACTGAACAGGGGGTAGGTCTTTCGACCGGTGCGACCACCTCCATGGGAGTCTGAGAGGTACCTGGTAGCCTCTCATTAAGTAGCTGAACTACTCCCTTGATGGAATCATCCACGTATGTCTTGGTCCATTGGAACATCTCCTGCATCGTGGGTTCCGTGGATGCCGTGCGACAACTCTCACATCTGGAGTAAGGACAGCTGTCAACTAGGGGTGTGTTACATTCGTAACATGCCAAATGCTTCCTCTTGGCCCCAGCCTTCCGCTGATCCTCCTTAGGGGAAGCCATAGTCTGTAATGGAAGAAACAAAACAGGTCATAACACCTACAACATCAGGAGGTGGAGAAAACCAGACCTTAAGGGGGCCCACCAGCACTAGAAGAAATAGAGCTGAAAGAAGAGGAAGTACAAAACCCAAGCAAAGCAATACTGCAGGAATATCACAAAGCACAGGAGAGCTCTGGAGCTAACTTGTGAAAGCAACGCAACCAGAGCACTGACTGATGGGCTCTGGGCGCTTGAAAGGAGGAAACCCCGCCCAATGGGCGGGTTCCTGAAACGAGATCAGCACCACTCCCTTTTTTTTTTTTGTATATGTGCTGCCAAAGCAAGCACTCAGAAAAACCAGAGCCTATACTGGCTGTACCTAAACGAAAAATTGTCTCCCCAGACTAATCCTAAGTCCAGGATGTCATTCTAGGGAGCCAGTTTAAGAAAAGGTGAGTTTTATACATCACCGCATCGCTTCGGAAAACCGGAAGTGACGTAGCGCACCTAAGGCGCGTCACTTCCGGGAAATGGCGGCGCCCATAGCGCCGCACACATGCGGTAACAGAGGAACGGAGCACCGTCTACAGATGATGAAAGAAGAGGGGAGGGGACGCCCCCCTCCCCAACGGTACCCCAGACCGAAATCGCCATGATCAGGCCTAAAATAAAGGCACTGAGATGCATAGAAAGCGAGCTAAGCTTTAAGGAGGGAAAAAAGAACCCCTAAGCAATCTTCAGCTCCCAAAGAGGGAGCGACACGCCAGTCCACCTGTCCAGAGGACAGAAAAAAACACGGTGGGCTGGGGGGTGATCTCCTCCCTTTCAGGGAGCTGAAGATCGTTTATTGGTTCTTGGGCTCATTAAAATTCCGCCGGTCCTACCAGTCCACAGGGGCAGTTAACCCCCCCATCTGTGCTGCTGTTGAGGACGTAAGGGAACAAATAGTTACAAGAATAGGTGCACTACTTTGGTGGATGCAAACAGTAACATCTGACTAAACCCTCACACTGCTGTTAAAAATGAGACTTTAGCCAGTATATCCTTATTAAGGACATACCTGAGCTCGCGCACCACACCAAGGTTTCTCAAGTGGCACGGGACCTACATCTAAACCTACTAGGGATCGACCGATTATCGGATTTACCGATATTATCGGCCGATATTCAGGATTTTGAACGTTATCGGTATCGGCATTTATTTTGCCGATATTCCGATAACGTCCTGGGAACACAGATCGCGCTGCTGACAGCGCTCTCCGTGTTCCCTCAGCAGCAGCACAGGGAAGAAGGAGCAGTGTCTCCTCCCCCTGTGCTGCTGCTGCCGCTCCAGCCAATGGGAGGACAGGGGACAAGAGGAGGGGAGGAGCTATGGCCACTGCGCCACCAATGAAGCTTAATCTCACATTAATTCATATACAGGAGGCGGGAGCTACAGAATCACATAGCCGGCTCCCGGCCTCTGAGCTGTAGCTGCGATCTGCGGTAGTTAACTCCTCAGGTGCCGCGGATCGCAGCTACAGCTCATAGAGGTCGGGAGCCGGCTATGTGATCCTGCAGCCAGCTCCCGCCTCCTGTATATGAATAAATGTGGGATTAAGCTTCATTGGTGGCGCAGTGCACCCCCCCAAGCGCCCCAGTATCAGACATTGGTGGCGCAGTGCGCCCCCCCTCCCCCCCCCCCAATATTAGGCATTGGTGGCGCAGTGCGCCCCCCCTCCCCCCCAGTATTAAGCAGTGGTGCGCCCCCCCCCCCTCCTACCCCAGTCGCAGTGCGCCCCCCACAGGATTCCCTCTCCCCTGCTCCTCCGATCGGAGCCCCAGCAGTGTAATGCTGGGGCTCCGATCGGTTACCATGGCAGCCAGGACGCTATTGAAGCCCTGGCTGTCATGGTAAGCTCCATGCTGCTGTGTGCACAAAGCACACAGCAGCAAGGACAGTGTGAGCTCCTATTCACCCTGATAGATCTCTATCAGGGTGAATAGGACAAGGGTTCTAGTCCCTAAGGGGGCTAAAAGTTAGTTTAAAAAAAAAAAAAAGTAATAAAAATAAAAACACCAAAATATTAAATATAAATGAAAAAGAAAGATTTACAAAAAATAAAAATACCCATTAACAATAAACATTAATTTTCAGCAGATTTGTGGGAATTTTTTATTTTTTTTTCAAAAATGAAAATTCCCAGAATATCGGTATAAATTATCGGCTATCGGCCTGAATGTTCACAAATTATCGGTATCGGTATCGGCCCTAAAAAATCAATATCGGTCGATCCCTAAAACCTACCTGTACCGTATGGGTAGTACCAGGAGCCAGTGGGCAAATTACAGCAGCGTAAGGTCTGACTCACAGCAAACAGCTCCCAGTTCCCTCCAGTGTGACTAACCACACATACAATGGGAGGAGGGAGAAGGCTTAGACTCCCACCCATGGCTGGCTGATATGTTGCTGGCCTCACAGGTGCACCTAAATGCTGCCTATGGATGGTAATCAAGGCGCATTTAGATTGGAGTTCACTTATATGTGGAGGTGTATAAACTCCAATCTAATTTGCCAACTGGCTAGTGGAACTACCCATACGGTACAGGTAGGTTTAGCGTTAGGTCCCGTGCCACTTGAGAGACTTTGGCGTGGTGCGCAGGCTCAGGTATGTCCTTAATATAAGGATATACTGGCTAAAGTCTCATTTTTAACATCAGTGTGACGGTTTAGTCAGATGTTACTGTTTGCATCCACCACAGTAGTGCACCTATTCTTGTCACTATTTATTCTATATATCATTCCACATCCACACATTTTACCATCTGGTTTCTCTGTGGCACTTGTGGTCTGCTGCAGGCATCCTCCACTGTATGCATTTTTTGCTGGGGATCGCCCTTAGCAACAGACCACAAGTGCAGTATCTTCTACCCCGAGCATAAATGCACAACTGCATTTGGGGTTGAGCATTTCCTGCCTTTTGAGACCACATATTTTTGTCAAGGAAGACAAGAAAAACGAAATCCCTCTTAAGATAAGCAAACCTATTGGCCAATAAGACAGGGACGATTGTAAAGGTCCATTGACTATCTGTTTCTTGGCAAGTGAGACTAAGCTGTTTTTTTTTTTATATATGTAGGCCATATGTTCCCACAAGCCTTTCAGACCCTGGTCTTCTGTGTTTGGTTGGTCCACTTTTTGTCCATTTAAAGGGCTTCTGTCAGCCCACTAAACCCTTTTTTTCCCCCCGTTAATATTAATCCCTACACTGCAAGCTCCCTGTACATATGCTAAATATTCATTTTCGTTCAGTAGATATTGTTAAAAATCAAGTTTTATAATATGTAAATTACCTTGCTACCAGCAAGTAGGGCGGCTACTTGCTGGTAGCAGCCGCATCCTCCTCTCATCATGACGCCCCCTCCGCCGTTTGATTGACAGGGCCAGGGAACGGGTTCGTTCTCTGCTGGCCCTGTTCGAATTCAAAATATCGTGCCTGCGCTGTACCTTTCTTTAATCGGTGCAGGCGCACTGAGAGGCGGCCTCTCTCCCGGCCGCTCCATCCTCAATGCGCCTGCGCCGGGTGTGGATGTGACGTCATCGGCGCAGGCGCACTGAGAGGCGGCCGCTCTGTCGGCTATGGTTGGGGGTGGGGGTTTCAGCAGCTGGGACAGGAAGACTGATCAGAGTTAAAGGAAAGCTGAATGGAGCAAGATGCATAGATATTCTTAATTAAAACCTGATCCAGTGTATTATAGACTTCCAGACTGGGACGAAGATTTACCTTCCATCAAGACAATGACCCTAAGCACACAGCCAAGACAACACAGGAGTGGCATATGGACAACTCTGCTCTGTGAATGTCCTTTAGTGGCCCAGCCAGAGACGTGACTTGAACCCAACTACATATCTCTGGAAAGACATGAAAATGGTTGTCCCCCAACGGTCCCCATCTACCCTGACAGAGCTTAAGAGGATCTGCAGGAAATAATGGCATAACATCTCCAAATACACTTGTGCAAACCTTGTTGCATCATATCCAAAACTGGAGGCTTTATTTGTTGCGCTGTCTTCATCCTTCCTCCGGCTGTGCTTTGAACTGGTGCGCACAGCGTGAGGACACAGAGCGCCCTAACGCAGCAACTGCACAGCCGACTGCAGAGGACCAGGAAGTGGTGAGCACAGAGCCTTCACCACTTCTGGGTCCTCCGGTAATAATGAGCGCTTCCATTATGGAAGCACTTATTAATATTCACCCCATAAGACTCACTTTTGGGGGGGGGAAATAATGCGTCTTATGGGGCGAAAATACGGTAAATACTGTAGATAGATAGATCGATCCATTAGATAGACAGACAGAAAGATAGATAGATAGGTAGATATATATTAGATAGTTGGTAGATACGTACAGTGGATATAAAAACCCAAATGTCCATGGCACTTCCTTAGATAAAAAAGTGTAGATTTATTCACCAATCGCAACCTTTCTCAACCAGTGATACAAACAGTGGGTGCACAGAGTATATATAGAGGGTGATCAAAGGGTGATCACTAGCGTTTTCCTTTTCCGAGCTCTATACCGGAAAAGAACTGATCAGGCATATTCCCATGCATTCTGAATGGAGAGTAGTCCATTCAGGGTGCATCAGGATGTCTTCAGTTTAGTCATTTTGACTGATCAGGCAAAAGAGAAAACCGTAGCATGAAAAAAGCTAAAGACTTGCCTGAAATGCCGGATCCGGCATTTTTCCCCATAGGAATGTATTAGTGCCGGAATGCCGAATCCGTCCTTCCGGTCTGCGCATGCGCAGATCGGTAAAAATGTTTAAAAAGATACAAGATGGATCCATCTGTCCGCATGACAACCGGAGAGACGGATCTGTTCTCGCAATGCATTTGTGAGACGGATCCGCATCCGGATGCATCTCACAAATGCTTTCAGTCACATGCAGATCGGCAGATCCGAAGTGTGAAAATAGCCTAAATCTACACTTTTTTACCTAAGAAAGTGCCGTAGACATTTTGGTTTTTATAGTATTGGAGGAAGGATCGCTCCATCAGCCGCTGGCACCCAAATTCAATACTTTCTTTTGTGCTGTTCACATGCTTTGGACTCTTATAGATAGATTGATAAATAGATAGAATAAAATAAATAGGCAAAGAAATACATTGCCATACTGTACTGATTTCTGAAGCTTCCAACTGCTGACACTATTCTGATCTCTGTTGTGGGGACAGACCCATTCCACCCGGCTTTTGGACCCTTACAATTCTATACTGCTGTTATCCTGGTTTTAACTATTCATGGCTTATATTGTGTTTCACTCTGCTATTTCGATGTTATTGACTATGCTATTTAAATTTTATACATTCATTTACACTCATTGACAAAAAAAATTACAAATTTACCAAGGAGTTAATGGAATCAAATGAAACCTTCTATGTGTGAATTTAATGATGATATATGTAAATGATTACAATATTGGAGCACAATTATAAGTTTATTGTGGAAAACTGTGTAATCGATGGAAGGCTCTGGTACCCTGATGGTGGCCTCTAGCCTAGACACAAGATGAGATACAGTTGGGTATGTAGACATACAGGTTCTGTATGGTATCCTGCAGCACATTTGCCCACAGATGTTGCAGCTGGGTCTGTAGATCCTGCACACTCGTAGGTTACTGAAGCTGGCATCCCAGCTGGTCCCATAAATGCTCAATTGTTAAAAAATCTGGTGACAGAGCAGGCCAAGAAAGTATTGCAATCTGGAAGAGACATTCCTGGGAAACCCTTGCTGTGTGTGGGGGTGCCTTATTCTGTTGCAAAATGTCATTTGGAAGCCCTGCCAAGAGAAGCGACACATGTGGCCGCAGGATGTCCTGCACATATGGCTGAGCTGTTAGTGTCCCCTGTATCACCACTGGGAGTGACTGTCATATGTGATGGCTCCCCAGATGATCACACCAGAAGTTGGAACAGTCTGTCACTCCATAGCAAAGGCAGGATTGAATCGTTAACCACAAGGCCTGCATACCCGAACCCAGTCTTCTTTGGATCCCAAAGAAAACCTGAATTCATTGCTAGAGACAATATGGTTCCAGTTTGTAGCAGGCCTGGTTTCTTGCTCACAACACCATTGATAATGAAGGTGGCGGTGGCTGGTTGTCAATGGCAGGAAAGATAATGGCCACCAAATCTCCTTGTGCTATGCATCTGGAAATGGTCCAGCGACAAGGGTGTGTAATGAAAAGACCACCTGTGTCTGGATGGTGGACAACGAAACTGTTGGTGCTCGATTCTCCAGTTTCCTCTGTGTGTATGTGCCCTTACTTAACCACTTCTTCCAACTGCTAGGTCAGAACAGCCTAGATGGTGGGCAGTTCTTTGAAGTGACCATCCTGCTTTTCTCAGTCCACCTCTCAAAGACTGTCAACTGGGCAAAATGTCTTTGAGTGTCTCGTAGAGGCATGTCTAGGAAACAACAATCTCTCACCAAGAGGTACATTAGCCAAAAGCAGACGCTTTTTGTAGGGCAGACAGAGAAGCACTTTTACATCCTCTTGTGGTAACACCCAGTGTCTAATCAGACCACACCTGTAATTATTAACACATCTGTCTGAGACATAGCTGCATGCTGAGTTTTGCATACATCTGACATTTGCTACTGTCACAATGCCAAGACCATAAAATGTATAAAAGAAAGTGGTCCTCCAGGGGAAATTTATCATATGACCAAAAATGTCTGGGATGATAAATCTCATGAACATCAATTTAAGATTTGGCATAGAATCAGGATAGTTGTTGAATGATAAATCATTTATCACAATTTTTTATTTAACATGAAGGATCAGCTGCGGTAAAAAGATAGGAAAGATGCCTCATGTCCTTATTTTTTTTTTTATGGTAATCTTCAGCAGTGGACCCATAGACAGTGGATTGTTGACTATATAAAATTACTATTATGTTCATCGATGTTACAAAAAAATAAACTTACAGCATAACCATGTGAATGAGGATTTAGAGAATATTTGCTGACTAGTATGTTAGGTTTGTTAAACTGTATGCACACCTTACTATAGTTACAGCTGTGATCACTAGTTCACTAATGTGTAGTTTATACATATTATATTTTATTATTTTATACTCTGTATTTGATCCTTTTTATGATACAACAGTTACCATGTATGTGGTTATATGTATATGTATGTTTTATGTGTTATATTTTACTGTATTTGTCAGTTTTTATTGGGCAACAATTACTTTGTTTCGATTATATGTATTATTTTGTATTCTTTATTTTACCCGTTTTATATCACAGCAGTTACTTTCGTTAGAACTAAGTCACAAATTTGGAAACAAGCTCTGCCGTCTCAGATCCCAGCGTGCTTGCATGTTACAGCATATACATTATCTTACTCCTGGTGTGCAATGAAATAACATTGCAGAGAGCTACATAAACATTCCGACAGATTTGGTAAAAATATGTTTACATATAATGGCTCACATTTACTAATCCTAAAGGCGAAAGCTTAGACCGGCTATCTAGACCTGCACCAGATCTATCACAGTGCCTTAGGCTGCATGATAAATGTGGTGCTGGGCAGGGGTACAACTAGCCTTCCTGCTGCCTGAGGCGAAAACTGAAATGGCGCCACCCCCCCAATGCCAATTTCTTCACCTAACCCCTTTGCCACAATGAAAGCGCTCATTGCCTATGACCCTTCTGCTGCCCCACTCTTGCCCCTACCTGGTGCTGCTTGAGGCGATCGCCTCACTTGGCCTCATTGGTGGTGCACCCCTGGTGCTGGGAAAGACACTTCTGTCTGACTCAACTGTTGGTTGACGTACTTTTGAGTCAAAATTGAACGCCCCTTTTTAAGAAAACCTAAAAAGGATAGAAACCCTACTTGCGCCAAATTGAGCCAAAATTGCACCACTTTGTAGACAGATTCTAGGCTCAGACAAGTTAATAAATCTGGGCCAGTGTCTTATTTTTGCGAAACTCCTTTCAAATCTGTCAGTTATCTATAGCTATTTTGCAGGATTATTTGAATAGCTGTCGTAATATTTTAATATGACATCTGTATATCAACCCTGACAAGAGAAATTTATCAGCTACGAAAAAAAGAGAAATAAAATGTAAGAAATCCTGAGGAGTTTATTACTTTCAAAGTAGGTCACTTGCAGGGAGACCAAAAAACTCCCACAGAGGAAAATGCTTAGGGTTTATAAAAAAGAAAAAATTGAAAAATAGTGAAAGCAGCACCAGTTATACAGTGTATAAAATGTGCCCATCCTTAGTCTGCCAGGCTCCGCTCTGCCTTTGATTACCTAGCAGTGGGTGGCCATTGAATGTTATCCTCTAAACTACAAGTAAAGCGGGTTAATATGGAGCTTGTCATGTCACTCACATTGTTCACTACGGAGTGAGATGAAAAGAGACCTTCTTCAGTGACCCCCTAGACTGAAGCTCAGTTCTGCTGAGCCCCGCTGAGTACTGGCAGAGCTGGTGTAGATTTATCTACCTCAAGAGACACTTGGCTTAAAGGTCTTAAAGCTCTTCATCCACACGGAACTGAATCGATCTTTTTTTTTCTTCTTGTTTGTTATTTTACTGAATGTCTTAGTTAAGAATGAATTGTATACTGAATGTGTATGGAGTTTTAGACCTGCTGGATGATGGTTGGTCCGTGATCATGAAAGGTTAGGGAAAGCTAAGTCGTTATAAATACAAAGCATCCAATATTTTCTCAAAGTATGGATCTTTGCGTACGTAAGAAGTGACACGTATGTGGTAACTACCATCCCAGCATTGTGCCCCTTTATTAATCTGCCGCAAACACAATTTAGTAGAGATAAATCCCTTCAATGACGGGCTGCCGTAAAAAAGACTTTAATCCAGCGTAATTTTGTGCTTGTTACATGCAGCCGCAGGTAGGGGCTCGCCTGTTAGCGCCAGCAGGACACTTTGAAGAGAGACATTATTTAACCGCTTCAGTCTTTTTGATCATTTCATACAAAGCACTCATTGACCGATGACATTTTAGGACTCTATTTTAGGGACATCTTTTGTTGAACGGTAGAGAAAAGGTGCATTTTTTATTATATTATGACTATTATTATTATTGTTATCATCTACCTTATCATCTTGACAAATGCATTTTAACCCTGCACGTTTTAGAGCAAAATGGCTAAACTATGGTGAAACTATCCTGGTCATTTAGGGGTAGATTTATCGAAACCAGCATGTGCTACATCTGGATATCCCCTGCCTGGTACAGGCCGTGTCATAAATTAAGTGCATCCTCCTGCAGTCTATGCACCTGCTTTTAGCTGCTGTAGATTTCAGTTATTTACACCCAAAAACTGGTGCCGCCCATACATCATGAATTACCATGCCTCGTTTCCGGATAGTGAGTGGCAAGGGCAGAGTAAAAACACCAATTGCAACTAGATTTAGTCACAATGGCATTTAACATTTTTACGCCAAGTTTTGGCAAAGTTGACATAATAAATGACCCCCTAAGTGTTGAAAGGCAGTGAGGTCTACTAAACGAATACCATCACCTGGTAAGGACTTTAAAACATGTTCAAACATAATACTCTTTTGGACAGCAGAGAAAAAGAACTTTAATTGATCATGCTAGTGACATCACAAGAGCCCCAAGGGTTGCCCGAAGGCCATGCATGTTAGAATCATTGGTGAAGTCTACAGTCTTGTATTTCAGGAACAAAGGGCTGTATAGAAAACATTAGCCATCTGGACACTGCTCAGAGATTTCTGGTCCTCAAAATCTACTCTGAACTAAGCTGCATGATGTCTATGGGACTTCGATAACAATCAGACCACATTCTATTAGTGATGCCAAAATCCAGGGAATTCCAAAGGGTTCGCTTAGTTCTTCCTGCAGTAATTTGTGATTATTCAAGCCCGCCATTTACTTCCAGCCCGATAAAAAAAGCTGCCCCAGCAATGGTTAAAAAATAAAAATAAAAGAGTTTATACTTTTTTCACCTCCCACAACCACTGCTGTTCCCATGGTGCCCATGTCCCTGTTGTGCTCTACTTCCTGGGAATGCTGCTTACCCAATCACTGGCTGAGGTGGGTCATTGCTGCAACCAGTGATTGGCTGAGTGATGAAACAGGGGCAGGAAGTGGCGCGCAGCGGGTACATGGACAGCATCGGTGAGGTGAGTATAAATTTGTTTGTATTTAACCATTTGCAGGCCATGGGACATCTTTTGATTGGGCTGGCATACTTCTTTAAGATCCAGTTGTTTTATACCAGGTACAGTATGGCTTCGAGAAATCCGAAAATTGGATTACAGATTTTTCAAACACAATTGCTGTGGGCTGTGTACACACTTTACCAGCTGATTGATATGCATACAAATGTAAATGTATTTAGTAAAATCCAGTAATGTATGCATTGTTTTTCAGGATGAAATATTGACTGTGATCAGACGTGTGGATGATAATTGGGCTGAAGGAATGTTGGGAGACAAGATTGGGATTTTTCCCATTCTCTATGTAGAGGTGAGAAAATGACAGCCATGTACATACATGTGGTGGCAGGGGACCGAAACAATTATACATCAGAACGAAGACTATTGTCTTGTGTAGATAATGTGACAATTTTCATCAGGAAATTAAATATTCTGTACCGATATGGGGAAATATAAAGCATAAAGCTGTTGTTCACAAACTAGCACCACAGGACAGGAGCTGCTGCGCATGCATCCCTATGTGTGTTCCCTAGATCTCGGACACAAAAGAGGAAGGCTCTTCTTCTTCCACTGCATTGTATTATGAGAGAGAAAATTGATTGAAACAAGAACAGGAAGCAATATGGACAATAAATATGCATTAGTGGATTATATTAACCGCATGTACATGATAAATATAATTTTTTCATGTGAGATGACCTTTTTAAAGGATCTGCTGTGAATGTCTTGTGGCAGATAGCACAGGACACCTTCAGAGGTCTTTTGGAGTCTACTCCTTGACAGGTCAGATCAGTTTTGGCAATATAAAGGGGATCCTACACAATATTAGGCAGGCGGCTTATTATTATGGCTGATCAGTGTATACATACAGTATACAGTATTATTACTTGTTTCATGAAGCAGATGTATGTGCTAAGAGTATAAATGTGTCTATCTCAGCAAGAGGAGAACTATATGACTCTTGCAACTTAAAACTTCACATAGGATAAGATGGATGCAGTGTTTTGCAGTACCAGAATAATTATAGACGTTCATTCATAGACAAAATAAGTCTTTATGGATTTAACGTGTTTATTTTAGTTCATTCCTTGCAACTGCACCTAATGAAATAGCCCAGCATCAATTATATACTGTAAAATATTTGCTGACGTGGAACCTCTTTAATGTCCTAGTGTTAAACTCTAATTCTTCCACAAGACCATATAAAGTTCTACATACTGGTATTACCTTATAGAATATAGAAGGGTGTGTAGAAGTATATTTGTGCAGGAAGTTGTTTGAAGAAACCTCTATAAAAAGAGCAGAAGCAGCTGCCCCTGAATGCTGAAGGGCTAGTTGTGAGCCAACTTGGTTGAACAACATAGTAGAAGAAGCTTGCTAATTTTAGGTTCTGGGTAGGCACATATTGTACAAAGTTTGCCTCCTTAAAGGTGTTCTCTAAGATTTTGATTTTGATGGCCTATCCTCAGGATAGATCAACAACATCATATTGGTAAGGTTGACTCCCTGCACCACCACCGATCAGTTGTTTGGAGAGACCATGGCAAGTCTTCCTACACCAAGTAATTCTCACCATACCAATCTGATGCTTCCCTATCCCCTGCCAGTCTCTGTATGCTTGCCTCCAGCTATGACATGTTGACTCAAACATATGACCACTGAGCCCAATCACTGACTGCAGTGGTGACCTCAGTGGTGTTGGCACGTTATATAGTTTCTATATTGTAGGAATTTTCCTAATTGACAGTGGGTCTACTAGAGCAGTAGTAGTCATTAAAAGACTGAATATTGGTTAGCCTCCAATCTATTGTATTTAAATCCAAATTCATATGCCTTGAAAGTTGGTTTCTTATGTTGAAATGTTACTAGGCAGCTCTCTAGCCACAAAAATATATTGTATCGTAACAGTATTTTATCACACATTGACCTTTAAAGGGCACCTGTCAGCAGACCTGTACCTATGAAACTGGTTACATGTGCGCTTGGCAACTGAAGGCATCTGTGTTGGTCCCATGTTCATATGTGTCCGCATTGCTGAGAAAAATGATGTTTTAATATATGCAAATGAGCCTCTAGGAGTAATGGCGGCGTTGCCATTTCTCCTAGAGGCTCAGCTTTCTCTGCAACTGCTGTGCCCTCTGCACTTTGATTGACAGGGCCAGGCAGGTGTAATTGCATGTGCAATGCGGGCACATATGGACATGGGACTAACACAGATGCCTTCAGCTGCCAAGTGCACATGCAAGAAGTCAGCCAGCTTAATAGGTACAAATCTGCTGTCAGATGCCATTTAACGTCTGAACTACAATACTGTAACATCGGCTGCTGTGCGCCGCTGTTCCCCTGCTTACCGCCGCGGTCCTGGGCGCCGTGTTCAGCGATGATCTGCTGTCAGTGTTTCATTTCAGCCCTGGCCACAGCATACTTGCTGCTTGTTTCCTGCAGCATTTCCTTAAGGGTCGGCGCGCGTCACTTCCTGTGTTTTATGGTTTGGATCATGTGACCTCGCCAACCAATCCTAGCCCTCCTGCACATATATAAGTGGCTCAGCCCTTTTCTCAGATACCTCAGTGTCAAGGTCCTTGTGTCTTGCTAAGGTTCCTGATATCCACTTGTGTTCCTGGACTCTGCTACCTGTTTTATCCCTGCCTGCTTGCCTTCACTCTCCTGTTGCCGACCCGGATTGCCTGACCTGTACCTGTGCCCCTCTGCCCTGACCTATTGCCTGTCTGACTTTGCCTTTGCCTCATCCTTCGGTCCTGCACTGTTGCTCCTGGTAATGACTCAGCCTGCTGACAACGCCTGTACCTCTGGTACCTTTCTCAGGTACTTCCTGGTACATCCTGGTCCGCCTGGACCAGCTGCCTCGTGTTCCTATCCTCCTCAAGTGGTAGCGACCTGGTGTTTTCCTCTGGAAAGTCTGTCCCCAACATCAAGGGGTACTGTGAAGATTGAGTGGTTCACTTAGACAACGCCCTTAGAGGAGGTTGGACACATGGCACAGTGGGTTCACACCCGCTGGTTCATGACAAATATGCATATGCTATAGTTAATGAGAAGATAATGTAGCCCAGATGTCCCTAGAATAGCTTGAAATTCTTTGTACCTATGAAAATACTGTTGCTTTATATATGTTTTACTTCATTACCATGTTTTCATTCATTTCAGTTTAAATGCCATTTTTATAACAAATAATTACGTCCAGAATTTTTATGATAATAGCAGCGTTTCCCACCTCTTGCACCCAGGAAACTTTTGTTACTGCCTAATTGCTCCAGAGCTTTGATTCCACAAAGTACCGAACAAAATAGGACTTCATTAATAGGGGATTTGTTAGTTAATTGCTTTGTGCAAAAGTGGACCAATTAGCCCTCTAGAAAGCTTCTTATTAACCAGACCTGCAGAATAACATTTATTCTTCACAGCTCAGAATTGAATATCATGCCTTAGATATAGAGAATTACACTCTTCAGCAATAATCATCACATTATCCTGTGCTATTATGCAGAGGCCACTTGTCTAAATTTCCAAAGTTTTTGAAGAGTTGGAAATGGGTGTCAACTCAAGTTCTCTTTGATAATCAGATCAGGGACAAATAGGTCAGTGCATTGTCCAAATGCAATTCTTGCTGCCAACTGCAGCTAAGATTCTATGTGCAATTTAACCAAATTTAAGGGCCCTGAAAACTAAAATGACTTAAAAGTGGACATGCACATTCCCTGAATATATTAAAGAATGATCCCTCATGGTGGTGAGCCCAATGAACTTCAGTCCAATGCTGTTCTACAGGATATTATGTCAGATAAATAGGTTCTTAAAGGGGTTGTCTCATCTTGCCGTTACTAAGGCGCAATGAGACACAGTCCTGACCACCTCCTGGCCAGGAAACAGCAGAACGCTTCGGCGCTCTGCTGTTTTTAGGAGCTCTCATTGCTGTGCATGAGAGCTACTGAAACAGCGTAGCACAGAAAGATATACTGTTTCCCTACCTCAGAAACACCATAGCTTGCTGTGCTACATACACTGTTTCAGTAGCACTCATGCACAGCAATGACAGCTACTGAAACAGCAGAGCACCAGAGTGCTTTGTTGTTTTCCGGCTGGGAGGTGGTCAGGACTGTGTCTCATTGCGTCTTAGTAATGGCAAGATGAGACAACCCCTTTAAGATCTTATCTGACATAATATGCTGTAGACAGCGTTGGACTGAAGCTCCTTGGGCTCACCAGAGGAAATGATCTTGAGGGACCATTGTTTAATAGATGCAGGGAATGTGCATGTCCACTTTTAAGTAATTTTAGTTTTCATGGCACATACAGGACTTACCTTCAATAAGGTTTAGGCCTTTTGCACGCAGCGATTGTTTGGCTCCACCTCTGATTTGCATTTTTTGTACAAGGAGTCATTAATTTCTATGAGTCTGTGAAAAATGCAGATAGGACAAAAATGCTGTCTGCATCTGTGTGACGTTTTGCGGACAAGAATAGGCAGCTTTAGAGGAAAATGCGACATGCACACAGACATAGACTACAAATGCCCTTGTGCTATAAAATTCTATGGGCACCTTTTATGAAACATCTACTTTGTTGAGAGGGAGGTGGTCATCATAGAGCTTATGCTAGAGCTAAGGGTTGTCACGGGTAATAGGGAGGGGATAACACCAGATAACACACAGAAGGAATAGACTGGAGTCTAGGCCTCAAAGCTAAGGGAGAGGGATGTTGACATCCTAGGAATCCCTAGACCTCTCCCTGACTCCTGCATCCTCCAGTATGAGTAGACCCTGAAGGTGGAAATACTTATACACCGGAACCTTAGCCCTGGAGACCCTGGAAGACCCTAGGAGCGGTGGCAGGGAATGAAACTACTGGTTCCTTCCCAGATCAAGGAACCAGTGTCTCCCTGAGGCCTACACAACAACACACAAGCCAACAACAAAATGCTAAACAAAATGCACTTAGCTTAAAGAAGAATGGAGGAGCAGGAGATCCAAAGGAACAACACATCGGCTCAACCAACTCCAGCAGGAAATATCAATCGCATGGTAAGCAGTGTGAGTCAGAGCTAAATAAAGCCCCAGTAATGACCACAAGCTGCATCTAACAAGAGGTGTGGTCATTACCAAACAACAGCACTGCAAGATGAAAACAGAGAAACTGTCAGATACCCTCATGTGCTGCCAGTCTCTCAGCTCTTCTCACCTCTGTCATGGGAGGGACCATGACAAGGGCATACTGACTTCTCTTCCAGATTGTAATCCACCAATAAGAGCGCTGACAACAGATGACAGCCCTTTACATGCAATGAAGTAGACATTAGATACATTAATGTTTTCTTGGTGAAATGGAAGTGGGCCCCTTTTTCTACTTCATCTTCAAATGTAGCATGTCGACTACTGTTGTTAATTCCAAAATCAGCTCTAAATGAGATTGTCTTCTGCTAGACCTTTGTGTTATTAGATGTCTATTATTGTTTCAGAGCTCCGGTCCACTAGAGGATCCTCTGGTGGGCTAGTTCAGCACCGGCTGTTGAAGAAATAGGGTGGCTCAGTGCCCTATTTCCCAGTGGAAAGTCTTTGCATTGCAGAATAATGTGTGCTTTTATGAACTGAAATGCTATCAGTAATCTTGCTATCTTCCAGTAATAGGCAATCTGTAAGATGCCCTAAAGTACAGACATGTATCCATGTGACAGGCTTACTTTAAAGCTACAAATCAGTGAACTATTCAAACATAGCTAGCTAGCTGTTATATGTAATCCTCCTAAACAATAGCTTGGAATGTGTCATTTTAGTGATTCACCCATAATGAAGGCCTATTGTGTTTCATAAGATGCCATTTCTTCAAACTACTTCTTTATGAATTCCATTTTGGTAGGCAGTTCAAGATAGATTGCAATGGATTTTATGGCAGAAAGCCTCCGTTTATGTTGCTCATCACCATCTTCATCCTGACCCTAATGGTATAATTGAGATAATCAAGTCCGGCTCTTAGAATGGAGTAAGGCTTTTATTGACTTGTCAGACAATAACTTGTGTGATTATTTCTTCAAATTGTCTTTTACTAAAGGTGATCATAGCAAATGACAGTTTGCAGCCTCTGTTAGTCTTTCCAATGTTTGACTACCACAAATATACAGAAGATGCATTTATTCTGCCTCTTCAGATGGATGAAGACAATGAATGACTGAAGAGAATCAGGTCTAAAGTGCATTATATGGTGAAAATAGGGCAGTCAATGACCAATATTATCTTTGACATTTCTCTCAAGATTTACGTTGCAGAACTCTAAAAAGACAGTTCTATTGTAAAAAAAAAAAAAAGTCCTAAGGAATTAGTTTATCGAGGAATAGTTGTCCCTGGGCACGTTGTATTATATTACTGATGCCAATGTATTTTTCTACTGGACCCATTTACTACCAATGTGGATATGATTGACAATGTGTTTATCCCATCAGTTCCCTATTTAGACCCACGACAGTATGTTGCCACTTTAAGTTTTCTTTTGAGGGCCAATTTAGGTTTCTAATCTTCCCCTTTATGTCCTTATTTTTTAACAAGTCAAGGGGATTGAGTCTGCTTGTTTTGACCCATCTTGGAGTGCCATTCACTTGGTACTGTTGTTTCCATTAGTTCAGCTGTTATACAGTAAAGCACACATAAACATTAGTTTTCAAAGGTAATAATATATTGATTTTGTGCCATTGTCTTTATTCGCCTACGTTCTCTCACATTGTCCTCATCTTATTTTAAAAAGGTTGAGTTTACTGGGTCTGAAAACAGGGATCTATGAGCATTTGGTATTAGTGATGAGCGGCAGGGGCTATGTTTGAATTCGCAATATCTCAACGAATATTTTGGCTAATATTCGTCATATATTTGCGAATTCGCTATCTCCATTCATTATTTTTTTCACAGCGAAAATCGCAATGTAAAATGTGCTTAGTACGAACGTGAAAAAGGGGCGTGGCCTAGTTTAGCAACTGTTTTCAAACTACCTGAAGTTTGAGGAGATTGGAAAACATGGTTAGCAGCAATTTTCTCAGCTCAGCAGCGGTGGAGACAGTGGCTTGAGGGAGAGTAGCACATCTGAGATGCCACCACATCTGATAATCCCTCCCCGGCGCCACGGAGGGACAACCAATGGGCAGTAAAGCTTATGTATCGTCCCTGCCCATGTCTGCTGGTCCAGGCATCCATTGTCAGATGTACCCTGTCGCTGTGAGATGTGTTGGTGTATGGCAGGGAAGCCGGTCTTGGCAAAGAAATGGCGAATGGGGACATGCCATCTGGGTTGGACCTGCTCCAACATCTGCCAGAATTGCAGTCCACAATATTGAAGGGCAGCAGATGTTGGGCGATAATCCTTGCCAGGAGCCCATTGAGTGAAAGCACCCATCGGTCCCCGGGGATGTAGGCCGTGGTGCGTTCAAATGCGTCAGCAACCAACGGCTGGAGCCAGATGGCAGTGGAGGCGATAGAGGAGGGTGCATAGGAGGCAGAGGTCTGGCTGCCGGTACCAGTACCTCTAGGAGAGGGAGTGGGGGAGTGGGAATGCATTGTTGGAAGGGGGTGGGATGGCTGCAGAACAGTGGCAGGAGCTACTCTCCCCTGCGCACTGCTCTTGGTGCTTCTGCGACCACCCCGCATGTAGTCCCACTTCCGCTAGTGGTTGACTCTCAGGTGCTGGGTAAGGGCAGTGGTAACCAGTCGAGCAACAGACCTCCCTCTCCTCACCCTGGCATGGCACAGCTGACAGATGGCAATTGTCTGATCATCTGCTACCAGGGTAAAGTAAGCCCAAACAGGCGACTTACGCACCAAACTCCTATTAGAGGGAGTGGTGCTGGCTTGTGCCTGTTCGGGCTTGGTGTGCATAGGTGGAACCTGTTGCTGCTGCTGGCTGCTGCCATTATCAGTGGAGCCCCTGCCACTGAGCTCCCTGGTGACCTGGCACACCGTTTGCCTTGGGTGCCTACCTTCCTCATCAGTGCTGCTGTCGACTGACAAGGGAGGTAGCACCCATTCTAGGTCACCCTCCTCTTCATCTCCTGTAATGTCAGACCCAAGGTCGACCAGATCATCAATGCTTGATTGTCGGCATCCAACCAATCAGCAAAATAAAGGGGTCATATCTCTGGGTCATATCTCGGTACTGCAGATCAGACCTCTTCAATTGAGTGTAATGCACGTGTTAGATCTTGTTCCTTCACCTAGTAAGGCATAATACAAAGTTTAATATGCTAACATGTGCTACTGATTTGTGCAAAATATAATATATAATGATAAAAACACAGGCACTTCTATCACCTAAGTACCAATTTTTCTGTGTTTTTAGAACAATTAGTATAGAAACCTAAAATTAATGCACCCTGCTCTATGTAACTTTTATATATTTTAATTAGCATGCATCCAGCTGGCTGCTCATGAATATTTAGGAGGTGTTAAGCCAATGTTTAGCCCTCTGTTTAACCTGAGATTATACCATATTACATACTATGCTGCATGTTTTCAGATGCTCAAACCGGCCCCAGACCTTATGCTCATTTAGACACAAGTTGATTCTGTCATATTCCCGTAAGTGTGTATATAGATTGTATGTATGTATGTATGTATGTATGTATATATATATATATATATATATATATACTATATATATATATATATATATATATATATATATATGGGAAAGGGGTGTATTGGGAACTTAAAGTGTCCCTGGAAAAAAAACTAAAAGTGGCCCCATGTTGTAGGCGGGACTAAATAGATAGAAGACAGGGTAACATAAGTAGGCAGGGCCAACAGAAGTAGACAGGACCTGCAATACTATAGTGCAGCACAAAGTGCAGCCGCAGGAGAATCAAATACCAAAGTGCAGCACAAAATACTGCCGCCCTCTCCACAGTATTCAACTGTATCATCGTCCTGAATATGGTAATACAGTTGAGTTCAGGAGGGCAACATCGGCCGTTTAGCATCAGATCATTATATACCTGGCCCGCGCCCATCAGGAGTGCTTGGGTGGCTCCCTGGGCATCGGCCCACCAGTAAATTTCCCTGTTGGGTCTATGGCCAATCCGCCCCTGTATAGGGAATTTGTGTGGAGTTGTGTATATCTAGGCTCTGTTCACATCTCAGAGTCATACTTTCCATGGAAGGCTCCGGCATATGCCACTTTATACCCACACAGTTGCACAGTGTTACAAATCCCTGTCAAGATGTGTATATATTTTTTTTTGTTGTTTTTGTTTTTCCTGCAGTGAGTTACTGTCATGGAACCATGAACCAGACGTACAACAAGAGATAAGTGGAAAATAAGAAGGTTTTATTGAAGAGCAAGCCGTAAGCAAAGTCCGAACGGATGGCTAAACCGAAGCAGGGTCTTGCGGAGACAGAGGTCAGGAACCAGAAGGGTAGTCAGACGAAGCCAGGAACAGGAACCAACGGGGTAGTCAGACGAAGCCGGAATCAGGAACCAACGGGGTAGTCAGACGAAGCCGGAATCAGGAACCAACGGGGTAGTCAGACGAGGCCAGGATCAGGAACCAGAAGCAGCAGCAGTCTTGGAAGCATGTGAACACAGGAGGACCAAGCAAGGAACTGAAGCCACAGACCTCCTATATATATGAGCTGGGCATCCAGCTCCTCCCAGTGGGAAGGAGGAGCCGCAGGGTGGGAGGCTACAAGAAAACCCAGAAACCAAGATGGCCGCCAGCACATGTCAAACGAAGGGAACAGCAAGGAGGTAAGACCATGACAGTACCTCCCCCTCAAGGGCCCCTCCTCCGCGGAGTAAGGAACGGTTTCTGAGGGAAGCGTGCGTGGAAGGCTCGGAGCAAGACAGGAGCATGAACATCTGCGGAGGGAACCCAGGAACGCTCCTCTGGACCATAACCACGCCAATGGACCAAAAACTGCACCCGACCGCGGACCAGGCGTGAGTCCAGGATATTGCTCACCTCATACTCCTCACGATTGCCCACTTGGACCGGACGAGGCCGAGGAATCGAGGAAGTGAAACGATTACACACCAGTGGCTTCAACAGGGAGACATGAAACACGTTGGAGATCCGCATGCCAGGAGGAAGCGCAAGGGCATAGGCTACCGGGTTTACCCTGCGAAGCACTCGGAAGGGACCAACAAAGCGAGGCGCCAGCTTGGGAGTGGGCACTCGAAGGTTGAGGTTGCGGGTGGACAACCATACGCGGTCTCCGACCTGGTAGGAAGGAGCGGGCGCTCGTCTGCGATCAGCCTGGAGTTTCTGGCGCTGCGCAGAGACCTCAAGGGACCTCTGGATCTGTACCCAAGAAGCACGTAGGACGGAAAGGTGATCCTCCACAGCCGGAATATCCTGGGGAGAGAATACCTCCGGTAACACGGCAGGTTGGAACCCATAATTGGCCATGAAGGGAGACGTCCCAGAGGAAGAGTTCACCGCCGTGTTCCTGGCAAACTCAGCCCAAGGCAGGAGGTCAACCCAATTGTCTTGGTGATCGGAGACATAGCAACGAAGGAATTGCTCCAAGGCCTGATTGGATCGTTCTGCGGCCCCATTGGACTGAGGGTGGTAGGCCGAGGAGAAAGAGAGATGAATCCCCAACTGGGAGCAAAAGGCGCGCCAGAACCTGGACACAAACTGACTCCCCCGATCCGACACAATCTCCTTGGGCAAACCGTGCAACCGGAAGACCTCCCTGGCAAAAATCGAGGCCAACTCTTGTGCAGAGGGTAACTTCTTGAGAGGAACACAGTGGCACATTTTGGAAAACCGATCCACAATCATGAGAATGACCGTATGGCCTCGGGATGCAGGGAGGTCCACAATGAAATCCATCCCCAGGTGTGACCATGGGCGCTCCCCGGTGGCTATGGGTTGCAAAAGGCCCAACGGAAGGTGCCGAGGGGACTTACTCTGGGCACAAACGGAGCATGCCGCTACATATGCGGCGATGTCGGAACGTAGAGAAGGCCACCAGAACAGACGTGAGACCGCCCAGGACAGCTGATTCTTTCCAGGGTGCCCCGCGGCCTTGGAGTTATGGTAGGTTCGCAACAACCGAGTGCGCAACTCCTCAGGCACAAAACATCTGCCGTTGGGTCTCCCAGAGGGAGCACCAGATTGAGCCGCCAAAATCTGCTCACCCAGAGGAGAAGTCAGGCTGGTGCGAATAGCGGCCAGGATCTGATTCGGGGGTATGACCGTAGTCGGAATCGACTCCTCCCCGGACAGCTCGGAGTACTGCCGTGATAAGGCATCCGCTCTGATGTTCTTGGAGCCGGGTAGGTAGGAGACCACGTAATTAAAACGTGACAAGAACAGAGCCCATCTGGCCTGACGTGGTGTCAATCTCTTGGCCTCAGAGAGGTAGGTCAGATTCTTGTGGTCCGTCAGGATGAGAACCGGAACCACCGAGCCCTCGAGCAAGTGCCTCCATTCTTTAAGGGCCTGCACGATGGCCAATAACTCCCTGTCACCAATCTGATAGTTGCACTCCGCGGAAGACAGTTTCCGGGAGTAAAACCCACAAGGAAGCAGAGGACCCTCTGGTGTTCTACGCTGAGACAGGAGGGCGCCTACTCCCGTCTCAGACGCGTCCACCTCGAGGACAAAAGGCAACCCAGGGTTGGGATGCGACAGAATCGGAGCCGACACAAAGGCGGACTTTAGAGCCTCAAAAGCTCGGATGGCCTCGAGCGGCCAGACCTGAGGATTACTGCCCTTCCTGGTCAGATCCGTGAGAGGCTTGGCTAGCATGGAAAAGTCCCTGATGAACTTCCGATAATAATTGGCGAAGCCCAAAAAGCGCTGCAGGGCACGAAGCCCACTGGGCTGGGGCCACTGTAAGACAGCCGAAACCTTCTCAGGATCCATGGAGAACCCCTCAGCGGAAATGATGTAACCTAAGAAGGTTACCTGGGATCGGTGAAATTCGCATTTCTCAAGCTTACCGAACAGCTTGTTCTCTCGTAAGCGTTGCAACACTCGTCTGACATCCAGAATGTGGGCCTCCATGGATGCAGAATATACCAAGATGTCATCCAAATAGACCACCACACACTGCTGCAACAGGTCACGGAAAACATCGTTGATGAATTCCTGGAAGACTGCGGGCGCATTGCACAACCCAAAGGGCATAACCAAGGATTCATAATGACCGGTCCTGGTGTTAAACGCGGTCTTCCACTCATCGCCCGCCTTGATCCTTACCAGGTTATATGCCGCCCTCAGGTCGAGTTTGGTAAAGACCGTGGCCCCTTTGAGGCGATCGAACAGCTCGGAAATCAAGGGTATCGGGTAAGCGTTCTTGATCGTGATGCGATTGAGACCCCTGTAATCGATGCAAGGCCTCAACTCGCCGCCCTTCTTTTTCACAAAGAAAAATCCAGCCCCTGCCGGGGACGAGGATTTGCGAATGTGTCCGCGTGAAAGCGCCTCCCTCACGTACTCCTCCATGGCCTCATTCTCCGCTACCGACAGTGGATAGACTTTGCCACGAGGAGGAACGGCACCGGATTGTAACTCTATGGCACAATCGTATGGGCGGTGCGGAGGTAGGGCAACCGCGCGCACCTTATCGAATACATCCCGGTACTCTTCGTATTCAGGAGGCAACAGAGAGTCCGAGGAAGTACACAGCAACTTGACAGGCCCATGGATGCAACTCGCCCCACACTGCGGTGACCACGAGAGGATCTCGACCGATCTCCAATCGAAAGTCGGATTATGCTTCTGGAGCCAGGGGTACCCCAAGACCACCGAGTAGTGTGGAGACGAAATAACCTGGAGACAGACCGACTCTCTGTGAACGGCACCAATGGCTATCCCCACTGGAAGGGTCTCATGAGTCACGTGTGGCGGCAGAAGGGGTCTGCCGTCTATCGCCTCAAGAGCCAGTGGGGAACCTCGAGGCTGCAGAGGAATGGAATTGGCGGCAACGAACACTCTATCAATGAACAAACCACCAGCACCAGAGTCCACCAACGCCTGGGTCGTCACCGAGCCCCCGACCCAGGAGAGGACAACCGTGATCAGTGGTTTGTCAACACGGGAAACCGGGGACGAGGAGACTCCACCCAAGATCTGCCCCCGACAGGACCTCAGGTGCGAGCGTTCTCCCGGACGGTTCGGACATGCCAACCGAAAATGCCCACCGAGACCACAGTACATGCATCGGCCCTCGCGTCTCCGGAGTACCCTCTCCCCCTCAGACAGGCGAGCAAACCCCCGCTGCATGGGTTCACCCCCAGACAAGTCATCCCCAGGAGGCGTGGGAGGAGAGGGAGGCACGGGTGGGACAGCAAACGTAGGCGCCAATCTGTTAGGAGACCTCCGCAGGCTCTCCTTAAAGGAAGGTCTCTCCCTGAGTCTGGTGTCAATCAAAATCAGGAAAGAAATAAGAGACTCGAGCTCCACTGGTAGGTCCTTAGCTGCAACCTCATCCTTCAAGGCATCCGAGAGACCATGAGAGAAAGCAGCGACCAGAGCCTCATTATTCCAGCCCACCTCTGCTGCCAGGGTACGAAACTCAATGGCGTATTCAGCTACGGATCGTGAACCCTGTCTGATGGACATAAGGAGCTTCGCAGCAGAGGCAGCACGAGCCGGCACATCGAATACCTTCCGAAGAGAAGCAACAAAACCGGAAAACTCGGCAACCACCGGATTGTTGTTCTCCCATAAAGGGCTGGCCCAGGCCAAGGCCTTGTCCGAGAGCAGCGAGATCAAGAAGCCCACCCTTGATCTCTCAGTAGGAAAGGCATGTGGCAGCAACTCGAAGTAAATGCCCACCTGGTTAAGGAAACCTCGGCACTGAGTTGGCTCTCCCCCAAAGCGCTGTGGAAGGGGGGCAGAACCGGTCATACCCTGAAACACCACAGGCGCAGCAACAGGTGTCAGGGTAGACTCTGGCGCAACAACCGGAGCGGCAGTAGGAGCGGGCCCAGGAGCGACAACCGACCCATCGACAACGGAAGCTAAATGAGCCGTGCGTTCAAGCAGGGTTTGCAACGCCACAGCGAACCGACCCAACAGGTGATCCTGCTGATCAAGTCTGGCAACCAGCGTAGGTAGCGAGGGTGGCCCTGTACCGTCAGAATTCATGGCTTGGTCCTAATGTCATGGAACCATGAACCAGACGTACAACAAGAGATAAGTGGAAAATAAGAAGGTTTTATTGAAGAGCAAGCCGTAAGCAAAGTCCGAACGGATGGCTAAACCGAAGCAGGGTCTTGCGGAGACAGAGGTCAGGAACCAGAAGGGTAGTCAGACGAAGCCAGGAACAGGAACCAACGGGGTAGTCAGACGAAGCCGGAATCAGGAACCAACGGGGTAGTCAGACGAAGCCGGAATCAGGAACCAACGGGGTAGTCAGACGAGGCCAGGATCAGGAACCAGAAGCAGCAGCAGTCTTGGAAGCATGTGAACACAGGAGGACCAAGCAAGGAACTGAAGCCACAGACCTCCTATATATATGAGCTGGGCATCCAGCTCCTCCCAGTGGGAAGGAGGAGCCGCAGGGTGGGAGGCTACAAGAAAACCCAGAAACCAAGATGGCCGCCAGCACATGTCAAACGAAGGGAACAGCAAGGAGGTAAGACCATGACAGTTACTGTATAGGAAAAGCAGTCCATACTTTTCTATAAAGGTCTGGCGTGTTTACCATATGCTAGATGTTCCCGTGTTTGGCCTATGCACTTGGTGCTCTCCCACCATATACACCAAACATGCTCACAAAACAAGAAATGAACAATTCCTTACATTGCAAGACACCCTCTGCTGGACCAGGGTGTGTAACACTGGCATTGTTTAAGAAGTTTGGCAATAATTTGTAGAATTCATTTCTGTTGGACCAAAACTAAATAGGCTGTTATGCTGATTACATTGCAGATAGATTAATGATTGTTTTCAGGCTAAATCTTTGCATTGCGTCCTTCTCTGATTTGCTTTTTAAATGATAATTTATTGATTCAGTGCCTTAGATTTATTGCTCTTATAACTCAGTTTATGAATGGGTTTTTATCAGTTATTCATTTTAGCGACATCCCTTTATTATGTGATTGGAAGCTGATTATTTCATTAAATGTGTTTATGTATACAGTGAAATTAATCTCCTGTTTTATGCAATAACATTAATTTTATCTGGCATTAAGGATCAAACATTGCAGGCAATCCAATAGACACAGACACATGAAATAGATGTAGTAGAAAGAGATAAAATAAAAATAAAACTGGTATAGCATATTTCTAATATACTATACTACACAGTATGTCACTATTTTTCTGTTCTGTGAACACTAGTGTCTTCTTCTCGTTTGCTTAGTTCTGTGGCATAAACAAGAACAGACATTGTATAATAGTAGAGGTAAAGAGGTAAAACATTTCTTATGGCCTGAACATGCAAAATGATTCTCGGAAGTGGGAAAGAAGGAAGTTGGGACTTTATGGTGGTTCAAACTCTAAGGACAGAAGAGCTGAATAGTATGATAAAATGAAATTGTAGACTTCACTTTTTGGGGGTACTATCGCTCCTTCGGGAGAGAGCACCTTAATGGGCATAAGGAGACTTATATGCCATACATGCTTCTCTGGAATTCTGGGAAGAAAGGAATTCAAATGAGTTTTTAACAAGCTCTGCCTCTAATGCCACCAGATGTAAGGCAGCTATCCTATAAGTCAATGTTTGACCCTTTAAAAAGGCTTGGACTTATAGGATAGCTGCCTTCCATCTGGTGGCATTAGAGGCAGACCTCGTTAAGAGCTCATCTGCATCCCTTTCTTCCCAGAATTCCAGAGAAGAAATGTCTGGCCTATAGGTCTCCTCATGTCGATTAAGGCGCTCTCTCCCCAAGGAGAGATAGTACCTCCGAAATCCTGACTTAGTCCTCTCACCCAGTTAAGCCAGTACTCCCTGCTCTGCACTGATGAGGGGCAATAACCCTGCAACAGCTGTCTGCAGATGATGTGCTGGCTAATTTGTTATCCTATCTCAAAGGGTCAAACATTAAATTGAATAGCTGCCTTACATCTGGTGGCATTAGAGGCAGAGCTTGCAAAGAGCTCATTTGCATCCATTTCTTCCTAGACTTCATTTGTTCCAGGCTGCTGTTAAACCTTCCACACAAGACTACTGATTAAAATTCTTGTAGTTGTATCTTCTTCTCATAGGTATTAGCAGTGATAATTCCATAAACCCTGACCAAATATCCAGATTATACTTGTTGATGTCTTTGTTTTAAAGGACTCCTTTTTTTGGCCTACTGCTGCATTTTTAGTCTTCCACTTTTACAGTATCTTTGTGTTACTGTACAAGAGGCTTGAGAGCCCCTTAGTGGCTGAAAAGTTATTTTTGGTAGAGATCATTCTTATCATTCTTTCTAGATGAATCACACAATAGGGTATAAGTCCCCCAAACCACCCAGTTATGTTAATTTTTTTTTGGGTATTGACACTTTCTGATTGCCTTCAGGGTCTTTTAAATAATACTGGTTCTTTTTGGTGGCCCAGATAAACAAGTATAAACAGGCTGGAGCAAGATATGTGCAGTGTAATGGACTTTTTACATTAGCTGATGCACAGGCAGTTATTGGAAATGAACTGATGGTCCAATAATTGCCTGATCGTGAGCAGAGATGAATGCTTCATTTACATGTATGAATCATTTCCTCTGTACGAGGACGAGCAGTCCCTTGTTCCCATACTGATTCATTGTTTCCGGACAGTAGATCCCTATTTACACAGGACAATCTACTACTTAGAAACAATGATTTAGGTGTCACATCAACAGTGAGTTCACCTGGCTTCACCTGGTTCCTTGGTTGATTGGTGGCACATTTACACTGGCCAATTATGGGAACGTTGTTCTCGATAATTGGTCTGATAATCCACCTGTGAAAAAGGACCTTTAGAGACTGTGTAGTACGTGGGGTATGATGCAAGAAGAATTTAAGTGACACGAATTGTGAATGCTGAACTGAGCTTTATCTCAGTCAGTCAGTCAGTCAAGATTATGCTTAGACAAACTTAGCACAGCTCTTATGGGTTATTCTCAACATGAGCTCAAATGTGTGGCAGTTTCACATGGCTACTTTTCACAGGACAAATTTATGACAGCTGAACACAGTGTTGGCTGTAGACCTTTTCCACTTCAAGTGGCGTACGATTTCTGATCAAGCCTGAGAGACAAGGCAATGTTCATTCACCTCATGGTTGGGTTTAGTTGGCTATAATGTGCAGTGCGGGACTCAGGTCTTAGTCTGTATTGTCAGTTTAGTGGCCATTCCAGAATCCCTACTGAATAGTGCTTGCCTCATGATCCCCTACATCACACATTATTTGGCCTTTATTTGGCAGATTGAGCTCTCCTTGGCTAGTTAAATCCTACTCTTTAAGAAGGACCTTCAGCTTATTGTTTCAGAAGCCTCCTCTCTCACACCATGTGGCTTCAGCTACAGACTGTTGCCTGCTTCTTGCCCGAAGTCCTTATATAATATATAAAACGAATACCAAGTATTAAGAGTCAACACTAAAATACACATATTAGATGTAAACAGGGTGGGGCACAGCATGTTTCAATACAATGCAATAAGCATAGGCTGACACAAAACACACATGGACCTCAGTGATACAGTGAGCAGAAAGGGGTGCTTGTTACCTTATTTACTTATCCTGCAAACAGGGTTGTGTGAACAGATACCAGATACCATTATAGAAAGGCCATGTATACACACTCTGTTTTGCTTCTGAGCAACCATATTGCTTTAAACAGGGAATGCACAGTTGAATCTTATCACCTTATAGTCTCTCCTCACTGTCTGAATTATACATTTTTAAACAAATTTTATTTCCAAGCGCCACATAGAAAACTTTCTAGTGGCTTTATTTGTTAAAACATGATCTTGTGGAAGTGAAGATGTCAGGCAGTGTAGCTTTGTATGCTAAAGGGAGAACACAGTGTTCAGCTTCCAAAACACTATGAGTGTATAATATCTTTCCAAGCACTCCAGGCAATAAATCTGCCAGTGATAAAGGTCACAGTATGTTGTAGTATACAGTAAGACAACAAATGTTAGTGGAATAAATAGTATTAGAAATCAAGTGACATAGAGAACCGGAGCGCCTGTGCTGAATCTTCACAGTGGTGTCTTAGCTACTGGTGTAGCAGTATCATAAACCACTTTATAGAACTTATTGTTCTTCAACAGAAGCCTCCAACCTGCTATGCCAGAAAACAGCTGCCAGTGTTTCCCAAGAACTGTACATCAGAAGCATTGCAGGGTGGATGCAGCTGGGTGTTATTTATACATGGGAATAAACTCAGAGTGATACATTGCTACAACAATTAATACAATGATAAAACTAGTGTGTGGCTTTGGATAATACAATGCATACCTTATATATATTCTATAATGTAACTGAAAGTGTTCTTCACAATTTAATGTACCATTGTATAGGCTTATCCAAGCTAATCCCTTCTTAATTGGTATCTGTCACTAGACCTAGCCTGTAATGTTGCTCATGCACATGTTGGTGAATGTGTCATATGATCATCGGGCTGAGTGCGAATTAAATGGACACTACCATCAATTATTTAACCCCTTAGGGACGCCTGACGTACCGGTACGGCATGTTTCCCCAGTCCTTAAGGACCCATGACGTACCGGTACGTCATGGGTTTAAAATGCGATTGCAGCGCCGCGGGTGTTAATCGGAACAGGATGCCGGCTGAAACATAAAAAACTATGACTCTCAGACTTTGGAGACACGGAAACAATTTTTTCCCCCAAAAAAATATTAGTTTTAATGAAGGCATCCTCAAACTGCGGCCCTCCACATGTTGTAAAACTATAACTCCCAGCATGCCCAGACAACCTACAGCCATCAGCAGGGCATGATGGGAATTGTAGTTTTACAACATCTGGAGGGCCGCAGTTTGAGGATGCCTGCTTATTGTCTCCAAAGTCTGAGAGCCATACATATTGGGCACATACATAAAAATCTTCTCTATAAAAATTACATTTAGCCCAACCCCCTGGATGAACAGTGTTAAAAAAATAAATACTAAAGTGTAAAAAAAAAGCCATTTTTTGTCACCTAACATCACAAAAAGTGTAATAGCGAGCAATTAAAATGTCATATGCACCCCAAATTAGTGCCAATAAAACCGGCATCTCATCCCGCAAAAAATGAGCCCATACATTAGATAGTCGCCCAACAAAAAAATAAATAAACTGTAGCTCCCAGGCTATAGAGATACTAAAATATTTTTGGGGGGTTCCTAAAATGATAATATAGTGTAAAATCGAAATAAAATTTTAAATGTAGACATATTGGGTATTTTCGCATCCGTAAGAATCTGCCCTATAAAAATAACATTTGACCAAACCCCTCGGATGAACAGCATTAAAAATATAAAATAAAAACGGTGCCAAAACACCAATTTTTGGGCAAAATTTCCATTTGAATCCTTTTTTTCTGGTAATAAAGCAAGGGTTAACAGCCAATCAAAACAAAATATTTATTGCCCTGATTCTGTAGTTTGCAGAAACACCCCATATGTGGTCGTAAATGGCTATATAGCCACACGGCAGGGCATAGAACGAAGGGAACGCCATATGGTTTCTGGAAGGCAGGTTTTGATGGACTGGTTTATTTGACACCATGTCCCATTTGAAGCCCCCCCTCATGTAGCCTAGACTAGAAACTCCCAAAAAGTGACCCCATCTGAGAAACTACACCCCTTAAGGTATTCAAAAGCTACTTTACAAACTTTAGAATTTAAATTTTTTGTTACCTTGCCTCAACAAAGTGTAATATAGAGCAACCAAAAATCATATTTACCCCTAAAATAGTCCCAAAACAACAACCACCTTATCCCGTAGTTTCCTAGATGGGGGTCACTTTTATGGAGTATGTACTCTAGGGGTGCATCAGGGGGCTTGAAAGGGTACATGGTGTAAATAAATCAGTCCAGCAAAATCTGCCTTCCAAAAACCATATGTCCTGCCGTTTAGCCAAATAGTAGTTTACGACCACATATGGGGGTTTCTGCAAACTACAGAATCAGGGCAACCCATATTGAGTTTTGTTTGGCTTTTAACCCTTACTTTATTACTGTTAACCCATTTTTTCCAGTAATAAAGTAAGGGTTAAAATGGAAAATTTTCCAAAAAATAGAAATTTCTAAATTGTTTCTCCATCTGCCATTAACTCTTGTTGAACACCTAAAGGGTTAACAAAGTTTGTAAACCCAGTTTTGAATACCTTGAGGGGTGTAGTTTCTTAGATGGAGTCACTTTTTTGAAATTTCGATTCTAGGGGTGCAACGGGGGGCTTCAAATGGGAGATGGTATAAACAAAACCAGTCCTGCAAAATCTGCCTTGCAAAAACCATATGGTGTTCCCCTCCTTCTATGTCCTCCCGTTTGGCCAAACAGTAGTTTACGACCACATATGGGGTGTTTCTGCAAACTACAGAATCAGGGCAACCCATATTGAGTTTTGTTTGGCAGTTAACCCTTGCTTTTTTCTGGGAAAAATTGAATATATTGGAAAATTCTTAAATTTTATGTTCATGAAGTCTTGTGGAAGACCTAAAGGGTTAACAAAGTTTGTAAAATCAGTTTTGAATACCTTGAGGGGTGTAGTTTCTAGAATACACTGTGGATAATGAATGTATTATGTAACCATGTGATTGACAACGTCCGTTTGGGGAGGTGTGGCTTGCACTTTTTAAGCAGGATCATTTGGGGATCACATTGTGCTTGATAAAGGATATGCTAAAGCCGAAACATAGCAACTTTTGTAAACACGTTTTGCATGTAAGCAGTTCCCAATAAAGGGATTTTCACCGGACATGCTGCCTCCGTTATCGCTTATTGCATTGTATATTCAGGAGCCTCTGTGGATCTAGGGCTCCAGGTGGGCTTCTGCATTCCGGATGACCGCAAGATCTGGCGAGTGCGACTCCCTATTGATGTATTTCATGATTTGGATCCAAGGAGTTAGCACCGGGGTTTGAAACTTCCAAGATGGAGGGAACCTCAGGGTCTGGTAAGGTCAGCGAGATTGCTATTGTGAATACGTGCTAATATACTGAGGAACAAATTCAGAGACTCATTAATGGTGACAGCGGGGATGTGTCATTTTTGAGTACCCCGTCTGTAGACCTGCTCAAGAGAAAGTTTGAGCATGAGTCTAAAAGATTGGTCACCATGGACTTACACCGAAATACCTTAAGGGAATATTATTGCTCACAGCGGATACCTAGGGGATTGAGATCCCATCTCAGACCGACTCTATTCCCGAATAATGACGAATTCTGTAAGAAATTTGAAATGATTAACAACAAACATGCCTTTGAATTTATGCTGCTAAATATAGACTTCCTCGGTCAGGAGATTGAGGGAGTCAAAAAATCCATGACTGCTATAGAAACAAATTCAGGGATTACTGAGTAATGAGTAGGCCATGGCTTTCATTGAGAAAATCTAAATCTATACACAGCGACATAAAGCAGGGGTGGAGAAAATTAAGAGGGATAAATGGCACCGTGATTTAGAGGACTATCAGGTGGGCCAGATATATAATTGGCAGCAACAGATACAGAATAGGCCACGCAGGAAGAAGGGAAGGAAATTTGACCAGAGCCGGTTTGGCTTCACTACTGGCGATTCTGACTCATCAGATGATGTGAATAAAACAGCTTTTTTAGGACCTACCCTAACCGGCGCAAGCAACAGTGCCATAGGGGGGGAAGGAAACACCGCAGACCCCAGAAAGAATCTACCTCCACCATATCAGAAATCCAACAGGGGCACAAGGGGGAGAACGACAAGACGCAACCATCTGTAATGAATAATTTGGTTGTGAATATTTCAGCAAGTGTATTGACCAGTGAACAATTGAAAGTATTGGGACGCGGTTTGTCCTTTTGTCCTGGACAAGAGAGAAATTGGTTCAATTTGGAACTTGATTTACATTGTTCTTACCGATTGTTGAGACTTAAAGCCTTCTTTTTCACCAATGGGGAGAATGTTGTGGGACCGGTATCTGATACTGGTGATGGTGTTGATTTTGCATTAAAAGCATTGGATTTAAGTGTTAAGAGTGATTTTGCACCTCCCCACAACAATCATGTTGTGGAGGCTTATATAGATATTTTGTCACAACAAATTGACTGATTGAGGGAAGGCAATAGGATGGGTGCCTCTGTGAATCTGACAAAGGGAGAGAGGGAGGCATTGATACAACTGGAACAAAATAAGATCCTGACCATTAAACCGGCTGATAAGGGAGGGGCGGTGGTGGTGATGAACACGGTTGGCTATAATCGGAAGGTGCATAGACAGCTGAGTGACCGGGAGGTGTACATAGAGCTACAGAACGATCCCAAGTGGGACATTATGTGTAGCCTGGAGAATATTATCAGTGACGTCCTAGTGGAGGGCATCATTGACAGGGATGTCAGTGAATTTCTCAGGATTAAGCATTCGGTCACTCCCCTGTTCTATGTACTCCCCAAGATTCATAAGAGCCTTGTCGATCCCCCTGGCCAACCGATTGTATCAGGTAGGGGGTTGATTTTCAGCAATACGGCCATATTCCTTGACAAGGTGTTATGTGTCCATGCCACCAGCACCCCTTCCTTTATTAGGGATACCAGCCATTTTTGGTTGAAACTTAGGGATCTGAGTTTGCCTGCCCACTCTCTTCTCGTCAGTTTTGACGTGGTCTCACTCTACACTTCTATTGAGCATGCATCTGGATTAAGTGTCATCGATGTGGCCCTGGCCGGCACCAGGCTCTACCTGGGTGGCCGTAGATTTGTCCTCCAACTCCTTGAGGTGGTCCTGAGGCGGAATTATTTCCGCTTTGGGGACACCTTTTACCAGCAGCAGCGTGGAGTGACCATGGGGTCTAATGTGGCACCCACGTCTTCCAATATGTTCATGGCGGAGGTGGAGGACAAATTTATATATAGGTCGACCCTTTTTGGGGGAGACCATTGTTGGTGGCGCCACATCGATGACATCTTTGTGATCTGAGGTGGTACCCTAGATGAATTGCAATTGTTCCATCAACATCTTAACAATATGGTACCTGGTCTAGAGTTTACCATGACGGTCTCTCCGGTTAAATTACAATTCTTAGATGTGATGGTATATATCAAGGATGGGGCAATCGCGACAGATATCTATCACAAGCCAACTGGTAGGAATAACCTGCTGAAATTTGACAGTAACCATCCCCGTCGGATGGTGGAGTCATTCCATTGGAGCCAACTGCTGAGGGTGAGAAGGGTGGTATCAAGTGATGAACGGTTTGGAACAAGAGTTGATGAGATGGGGAGGAAATTCCTGGATAGGGGTTATCCTCATAAATTAGTGGAGAAAATGAAACAAAACGTGGTGGCTGTTGACCGTGAGTCCACGCTCCAAGGCATAAATAAGAGTAGGGATCAGAAACGTATTCCCTTTGTTTCCACCTATGGTGCACTCAGTGGGAAGATTGCACGCATTATACGTAAGGAGTGGCATATCCTACAGAAAGGGTTGCCTACAATAAGTGAGTTTGAGAATTTCCCTATGATGGCGTATAAAAGAGGCGCCAATTTACGGGATAAGTTGGTGAGGAAAGAAGTCAGGGATTCCCGAGGGGATGGACAAAGGTATCTGGCGCCAAGGAGGTTGGGATGTTATCCCTGCCTTGGCTGCTGTAACTGTGGCAATATGGTGAAAGGAGATACCTTTACCCACACCTATAGTGGTAAATCCTATAAAATAAAAGATTTTTTTACATTGTAGTTTACATGATCACGTGCCCTTGTGGTCTCATCTATATAGGTGAGACCATGATGGAGGCCCGTGAGCGGATTAACTCCCACAAGAGCAACATTAGAAGGGCACAAGTGGATAAACCTGTAGCTAAGCATTTTGTCGAGAGTGGACACTCGGTCAATCAGCTACGGTTCTGGATTATTGACTCCGTTGGTAAAATGAGACGTGGAGGTGATAGGGATCGAATCCTATGTAGGAAGGAACTGAAGTGGATTTTTGAACTGAAGGCACTCCAACCTTTTGGGATGAATATTGAATTTAATGTGGGGAATATATAGGTTATCCATGGGACGTAATGATGAATCTGTACTCAGTATGGTGATTTTTAATGTGCCTGTTTTTAATTATAGGGCTATATTCACTTATGTCACTATGTTCTGCACATTGAACACTGCTCCGTGATCCACAATGTGGAGGAACTTGCCCCCCTCCATAATTGGGAATGAATACACGATCGCTGGTCTTTAAGATTATTATGGGTATGTCTGCTGCCAGCGGCTCTGGGTGGGGGCGGGCGGTTTGCTATGCGTCCCTAGTAACAGAGCGCAGCCTGGGGAAGGAGTAGGAGGCGGCTCGGCGGCACTGATGATTGCATGTACAGGTTAGTCTGCGATCATGTGATCAGTGTCGGGCACGTGAGTGAACGACTCCTCCTCCACGGACATGCGCACTGGATGCAGGGGGATGCGCTGTAAGCGTGCATTACGGAGGTATGTGTTCCATAGCGTTTTACTCTTCACATGGGAGGATATCTATGTATATTTTAAGTGAATGTATGTGCACTTTTTAAGCAGGATCATTTGGCGATCACATTGTGCTTGATAAAGGCTATGCTAAAGGCGAAACGTAGCAACTTTTGTAAACATGTTTTGCATGTAAGCAGTTCCCAATAAAGGGATTTTCACCGGACATGCTGCTACCGTTATCGCTTATTGGATTAAATCATATATTAACAGCCCTCGTGGCTGGTGAAGATTTTAGTAATAATTTACACCAGTTTCTGACATAAATGATAATAAATATTTTGGGGCAGATATGCACAATATCCTTTTTCAGAAACGGTCAGTGTAAAAACGCTAATTGTGAGTAGATTTACTGGCAATGAAGTTTGGGATGAATTTTGTATGCCAAAACAAGGTATAGGGGGATGCTAAATACCCCCAAGTGTCTCTGGTGCATGGATTTTCTTCATATCAGTCATTTTATATTCATTTATTTTGTATCCTATGTTTATTTCCGGGATGGAATATTTACACTTCATTAGACTCCATCTGGTACTTGAGATGGAATGTGATGTCATCAGCTCTCTCAGGATAACTCTGTTCTGTGTCTCTTGTCTTCATTTTTCCTTTTGTGTCTTTATCTGAGCTAGTACAATACATTTAATTTTGTCATAAATCCCATGCCACCATTGCCTGGCCTTTCAGGGGCTGCTATCTAACATTCTTGAAGGGTCCGGGGCGGCGTTGTTATAAAATATGATGTCATACAAGGGACAAACAGCTATGAAAGGTTAAGAGGAAATGCAAAATATGAAGCAAATAATAGCTACATAAGCAATGATAAGCAAACAATGTATGGATCCTCCTGAAAGTGAGAAATAAATCCTCCCAGTGCACAGATGACTATCAGATACAAAGGCAGCTAAAATATTAAATGGCATCCAACACTCAGCAATAAAATCCAATACATTTTTTGGGGACGTATATAAAATTTAAAATCCAAGTTGACTACATGTTTTGAGGGTAGCCACGACTAAGAACGTGTTGCATGCTCGAAACATGTAGGGAACTTTGTGTGTCCTAAAGAAAGTTATATAATACTGCAGCAATATCTAGACAGACGATTTGAGTAAAATTGACTATTTAGTATACCTGCTAAAGGGATGCTCACCAAATAAAAACACTCTGGTGCACCTCCTGCCTTCTACCTTTAGACACTATCAAATGCAGATACATATATAGTTAACAGCTAGCTCACAGTAACCACAGTATATTTAATACAACATAAAAATATATTTACAAAAAACATAAAAAAAAAAAAAACATATAATAATGGAATAATCCCGGTCCCTTTCTTTTATCTTTGTTTTGCAAACTGTGCTGGTCTTGTATTATGATACTATTGTAGATACAAGCTGGATACTTCTTACCAGACTCCGTAGTCTTGCTGCGTTTATCGTGCTCTCTTCACCAGCCCGGAAATCTTCGCTCATGTGCTTCTGTATCTTCCCCATGACGGACCTAGGTTTAATGTTCTAATAATATGCTTGGAGTATCCTGGTAAGATTTATGAGATATGCTCAAGCACTTTTGCCGTTTTGTCAGACGCGTTTCAGAACCCAGTGCTCCTTCCTCAGTGGCATAAAGGGTTATAGTTAAATTGCGACCTTCTCTTATTTATAACTCCATAAAATCTTCACAAAATTAAGATTATTACCATTGTAGTATGCACACCTTGCGGTTTTTCTCTTTTTCAAAAAAGAATTTTTGTGTCCACCCCATTCATAACCCTATTATAATTTTTATAACAATTGCAACAAGATGCTGTAGATTGGGGCAGCATTACTTTTCAAAAATAAAAAACAAAATACAATATAGATGGATGTATGGTACATGGAATTATCTTGCAAAAAGCCTCTTATTCAGTACAATAAGGATTAATGGAAGGATGCAGGGCAGGTCAGTGCGCTGGTAAACAGCCTGGCACCTGTTGTGCACACCATCCAATGAATCCAAAAACTTCCACTTCTGAATTGAGGCCAGTAAGCATCAGGGATCTAAATGTAAAAATCTTCCTAGAGTCACTCCTAGACCTTTTAGATATTAAATCTCCCCATATTCAATCTTTCTTGATGGACTGTATGGCCATACATTTCATCCTCACTGGATTACTAGCATGATGTGTTTTAAAATAATACGATAAAGAATGTTTTTTTATATTGCTCATATATTCAGCAATTTAGATTTTTAGTGCTCTCCCTGTGCGTCCAATGTATTGTTTGGAACATGGACATTCAATTATACTGCTTTTGTATTACAAGTTAATATATCTTTGATTTCCCAACTAAAATCGTTGACTGTGGATTTAATTACTGTAGTTTTCTTGTTAAATTCCATTATTCTACAGTTGTGGCATATACCACACCTGTAGAACCTCTTCAGAGTCATCCATGGAGTACTGATTGTCTTCATTTGTTTGTTTCTAACAGTTGGGGCAACGTGGAGTGCTAAATTTGGTGCTATAATACAACACTATAGGAGATTGACTAGGCAAGATAGGGCCTAAAACTTTATCTTCTTTTATTTCTTTTTTTTTTTTATTTAACTTTACTTTTATTTATAATATCAAGAGATTTAAAATACATTAAGCATCTGATTGCTCAAACTACACCCTCTCACAGGGAAGCTGCCAAATAAACCATATCAAGAACATACACCCCATAAACAGACACCCCATAGTCCCTCTGGTGGAGTGGAGTGAGGGAAAAAAAAACATCTACCATGAAGACCATATTTTAGACCATGCTTCTGGCTTATTTTAAAAAGTGTATCTAATCTTTTCATATGCCTTCACTTTATTAACCAGGCCTGAGCCAGTTGTTTATATCTGGAGCGGCTCTAGCCATCCACTCACGTGCAGTAATCAGTCTAGCCAACATAAAAACCATAGAAATAAGTTTGAGCTTATGAATTCTAACTTGACCTTGCTCTATATCCCCTAATATGGCAGCTTGGATGTTGAACGGCGGCTATACCCCAGTCTTATTTTTAACAGTGCCATATACACCCTGCCAAAATACCTGAACATATCAACAGTCCCAGCAAAGATACATAAAGTCGGCGAACTCACAGTTCCCCCTAGGGCAATCCGAATTGGGCCCCCCATGCATCCTTGCTATTTAAGCAGGAGATAGATATAACCAGTGCACAAAATGAAACTGGATTACTGTGTGATTAAAATTCACTAAACATCTGCTTATTTTTCAGCAAATCCTATCTCAATCTGTCTGTATTAATCCGGGAACTTCACGTCTCCATCTTTCCCAACTAGGAAATGAGACCCTACCTTGCCGAGCCATGGATAAATCCCCTATATATGTGTGATAATTTGATCTTCCCTTTCTGTATCTTAGTCAGACTTTATATTAATCTATTATGTACTACTATAATTAATGGAGACTGACCTGTAAGAGTATAAGCAAAGTATAATTGTCTATATCTAAACCAATTAATCCTGCGTATACCTTCTAGGTGAGAAATCTCATCTAATGTGAGCATAACCCCATCCCTAAAAATTTGTATAATATAATTAATACCCGATTTTATCCAGAACGTCTTGTCACATATTCACAAATTCACTTAAATGAACATTTCCCCAATTTGGCGTAAAATCTAGTGCGACAGTGACCTCTAATAATTTTCTCCTGTAATCCCATACTTTATTAAGGAGGTTCACCATGGTACGGCATGTACGGATGTAGCAGGGTTAACACACAAACTCTTAGCTCAAATTTCTTAACTCATAGCGTTATCTTGAAACAAAAGCCATTGAAAAGCAATTGAAGGTGTTTGCTTAACGCATTTAGTTTAGATAACACATCTCATAAAGCATGTGTGTTAACTCTACTACATCTGTGTCATGCCCTGCTCTGACTATGTGCGGAGGTCGGCCAGAATAGCAGCACGTGTTTAGTGTTTTGTTTTGGATTCGTGCTGGATCTGCCTCCCATCAGGTGCACTGGGTGGGGTCATTAGTTTAAATAGCTCTCAATTCCAGTGCTCTGCGCGGGTTATAGAAATCAGTCTGGCCTTGGAAGCAAGCAAGGAAGGAAGGAAGGTTGTCTGTTCCAGCTCAGAAAAGATAAGTGTGGTTTCAGTTTTTGTTGTTTGCTGTCTAGGTTGTGTTTGTGTCATCTCTCCCATCCAGGTTCTGTGCGAGCAGGCTGCTCCTATTTCCCCTTTTCACCATCTCAGGGAATCTAGGGTGTTTTAGCCCAGGCACGGGGACACATCATTCCTACCACCAAGGTCTGAATGTGGGCTGAGCAGTGCAGGAAGAGAAGTCCTTAGCTAGGAGGTGACCCTTCCACTGCTACTCGCCTAGAGCCTGGTTGTTGGTTTATCTGTGTGTCTGAGTGCTCGTCCGCCGTGACATTATAACCCACCAAACTTTGACTGTCATTGCTCAGTGGTTTTGTGATGGCGTCAATTGATGCGTTAGTTGACCGCATGCAGGGGCTATCCCTAGAGGTTGCAGGGCTATGTGGTTCGGTCACACGGTGTCAGAATGCTCTGGCATCAGGTGCAGGTCAAATTTGTGTGGAGCCTAAAGTGGCTCTTCCTGATCGATTTGCAGGGGGTTACGGATAACTTTACCCGTTTTAGAGAGTCTTGCAAATTGTATTTTTGGCTGCGTCCATCGTCGTCAGGTGATGAGAGTCAGAGGATAGGTATAATCATTTCTCTGCTTAAAGGGGACGCGCAATCCTGGGCATTTTCTCTGCCGCCCGGTTCTCTGGCCCTCTGGTTGGTGGAGGAATTTTTTAAGGCTCTGAGATTAATCTACGATGACCCAGATCAGATCTCGATGGCGGAGTCGAGATTACGTAATTTATTTCAGGGTGAACATACTGCAGAGGCTTACTGTGCTGAGTTTAGGAGATGGGCTACTGAATCAGAGTGGAATGATCCCGCGTTACGTAGTCAGTTTTGTCAGGGGTTATCTGAGAGATTGAAGGATGCCCTTGCTTTTCATGAATACCCAGACTCTTTGGAGAATGCCATGTCTTTAGCAGTACGGTTAGATAGACGTATCAGAGAAAGGTGTAGGGCTCCCTCTGCAAGGGATCCCTTCTGTGAGTGGTTTCGTCTCTACTGCCTCCCCGGGTGATGTTACAGGTAACTCTGGGGTAGCGGAGGAACCCATGCAGCTGGGTAAGGTTTCTTGCCATTCTGATAGTAGAGACTTTAGGAAATTGCACAAACTGTGTTACTACTGTGGTAAGAGTGGTATTTTATTTTTGTTTGTCCTTTTGTTAAACTGCAGGTGGAAGAGAAAAAGAAAAAAACTTCCCTGACACTTGGTAGCGTGAATGGTGTGGTGGAGCAGGCAGGTATGCAAGCTCCCTGCAGTTCCTGTTTTCTCCTTCCAGCTGTGGTGGCGCTAGAGTCAAGATTTTTTTTTTTTTTTTAAGTATTCCTTGATTGTGTTGCTGGGGTAAACCTAATTGACTTTCTTTTTCTTCAAAATCTGGGACTAAGTACTTGCACTTTGGAGAATGAGATTCGAGTTTTTGCAATTGATTCTTCCCCTCTTTCTGAAAGGAGTCTTACTCACATTGTTCATGGTATTCACTTGGGGGTGGGGGATTCACATGTTCAGATTATTTCTTGTTTTGTCATGAAGGATTTGCCAGCTCCTATAGTTTTGGGGTTGCCATGGTTGACTAAACATAACCCAATTATAGATTGGCAAGCGAGACAAATCATTGGTTGGAGTGAGTTTTGTTCGGATAATTGTCTTGGCACATCTATCTCTGGTGTTTCCACTTTGGGAGAATAAATGATATGCTAAATTGGAGAAATGTTTGTTTTCGGTGCAGGAGCTTCCGTTCTTGGGATATCTGCTTTCTGACTCTGGTTTTCGTATGGACCCCGAAAAGGTCCGGGGGGTTCTGGAATGGGACTGACCAGAGAATCAGAAAGCTTTGATGCGGTTCTTGGGGTT
The DNA here is from genome assembly GCF_014858855.1 of Bufo gargarizans. NCBI lineage: Eukaryota > Metazoa > Chordata > Amphibia > Anura > Bufonidae > Bufo > Bufo gargarizans. The sequence continues at coordinate 208,821,600 of NC_058082.1, read as the reverse complement.
TACTAATTCCACCGTTGTAATACCTCTCACTGATATGACTAAGAGGGCGCTGACGTCTCTGTCTGGTCGGATGAGGCATTGCAGGCCTTTTCGGCTATTAAGGAGCGTTTTGCGTCTGCTCTCATTCTGGTGCAGCCCGATGCAGCCATTCATTGTGGAGGTTGATGCATCTGAAGTGGGGGTTGGAGCGGTGCTGTCGCAGGGTTCAACTCCTGGCAAATGGGTCCCGTGTGCTTTTTTCTCCAAGAAGCTCTCGGTCACCGAGAGGAATTATGATGTTGGAGATAGAGAGTTGCTGGCTATCAAGTTGGCCTTTGAAGAATGGCGTCACTGGTTGGAGGGGGCGTCTCACCCCGTTACGGTATATACAGACCATAAGAATTTGGCTTACTTACAATCTGCCAAGCGGCTGAACCCTAGACAGGCCAGATGGTCACTGTTTTTTACCAGGTTAAATTTTGTGGTTACCTTTTGCCCAGGTGTTAAGAACGTCAAGGCAGATGCCTTCTCTCGCAGATTTCCTGGGGGAGGTGATTCAGAGGATTCTGCTCCGATTTTGGCTGATGGAGTGGTGGTCTCCGCTCTGTACCCCGAATTGGAGATGAAGGTGTTGGGAGCCCAGGAGGGGGCTCCTGGTTCTTGTTCCCCAGGGAGGTTGTTTGTTCCTGAGGGCCTGCGATACAAGGTATTCAAGGAACATCACGATACTGTCCTTGCTGGACATCCTGGTGGTAAGTCCACCTGTGATCTGGTGTCCCGGAGCTTCTGGTGGCCAGGGTTAAGTAAGAGCATTGAGGATTACGTGGCAGCTTGTGAAACCTGTGCTTGGTCAAAGGTTGCTCATACTCGACCGGCTGGTTCACTCCTTCCATTGTCTATTCCGTCTCGTCCCTGGACGCACTTGTCTATGGACTTTATTATGGATCTGCCGAGTTCCTCCGGGAGAACAGTAATTTTGGTGGTAGTTGATCGTTTCAGTAAAATGGCTCACTTTATATCTTTAACTAGTCTGCCTAACGCCAAGACTCTTGCGCAGATTATTGTGGATAATATTGTGAAATTGCATGGTATTCCTTCGGATGTGGTCTCCGATGGGGGCACGCAGTTTGTCTCCAGGTTTTGAGACATCTGCCTTCCAAAACCGTACGGCATTCCTTTCCTTCTGCACCCTGCCGTGGGCCCGTACAGCGGTTTACAACCACATATGGGGTGTTTCTGTAAACTACAGAATCTGAGCCATAAATATTGAGTTTTGTTTGGCTGTTAACCCTTGCTTTTTAACTGGAAAAAAATGATTAAAATGGAAATCTGCCAAAAAAGTGAAATTTTGAAATTGTATTCCTATTTTCCATTAAATCTTGTGGAACACCTAAAGGGTTAACAACGTTTGTAAAATAAGTTTTGAATACCTTGAGGGGTGTAGTTTCTTAGATGGGGTCACTTTTATGGAGTTTCTACTCTAGGGGTGCATCAGGGGGGCTTCAAATGGGACATGGTGTCAAAAAAAACAGTCCAGCAAAATCTGCCTTCCAAAAACCATACGGCGCACCTTTCCCTCTACGTCCTACTGTGTGCCCGTACAGTAGTTTACGGCCACATATGCAGTGTTTCTGCAAACTAAAGAATCGGGGCAATAAATGTAGCATTTTGTTTGGCTGTTAACCCTTGCTTTGTTACTGAAAAAATCGGATTAAAATGGAAAATTTGCCCAAAAAACTAAATTCTTAAATTTTATCACCATTTGCCATTAACTCTTGTGGAACACCTAAAGGGTTAACGACATTTGTAAAATCAATTTTGAATACCTTGAGGGGTGTAGTTTCTAGAATGGGGTCATTTTTGGGTGGTTTCATAGTTATGAAAATAAAGAAAACGTGTGTCCAAACTTTTGGTCTGTACTGTATATATATATATATATATATATATACACCCCTGCAATGTTTTGTGACCACTCGCACTCACACATATGGGCCAAAATTGCCAACAATACAGTACATATATACAAATACTCCAGCCAACCCCATGTTTTTTTTTTTTTTTAAAAGCACAATTTCATGTGGCATATCCCGCTTTGACCACCACTTGATACAAACTGTCAAAGTTAATGAGACCTACTGCACCAAATTGATACCAGATTGCTCCCAGACATGCCTATGTTTTCATATACTAGGCTCTACGAGGCTCTACACACCCAGGAGCCGCATGCCCAGATCATACCTACATTGCTAACAGAGCCCGTAGTGCAGGGATAGCCAACCTAAAGCTCTCCAGATGTTGCAAAACTACAACTCCCAGCATGCCTGGACTGCCAACAGCTATCAGCCTACAGCAGGGCATGGTGGGAATTGTAGTTTTACAACAGCTGGAGAGCCACAGGTTGGCCACAGGTTCTGCCATAGTGCATTCTGATAAACATGCAGGGTAGAGCCGCCACACCCCACGGGCACTAGTGGATGAAGCGTACCTCAATACACTCTTCGATGAGTTTCTAGCAGAGTTGACAACACCCCGGGGCAACGCAATGGAGCCACTGCTATTAGCTACAGTACATACTGGGTAAAGCCGCCGACTTCCCGAGCGCTACAGTGAAAACAGCTGCCCACTACTCTTTCACCCACTGGAGGCACAGAACGACCTTCTTACCCGGAACAGCGAGCGCATGTCAGAATAAATAAAAACCAGACATAAAAAATAATAATATATAATTTTTATATATATATATATATATATATATATATACACAAATTTTTGGTTGAAAAAAGCTGTATTTATTTACCCATTTTAAATATATAAAAATATATACCTGTATGTATGTATGTATGTATGTATATATATATATATATATATATATATATATATATCAGTAAATATATATTTGTATGTTAATAATAATGTTTTTTTTTTTTTAACAAAGCTATTATCTCCTAAATCTGCTGCAATAGAATTACCGTAGCTCTGTCAATCCCTACATTCAACATCTATTGTTCTCAAAGGAAAAAAAAAAGGGTGTAGTGCATACTTTGTTCAGCTGGTGACACCGGAGGAGGAGGGGGTAAGTGCATTAACCTAACCCCGCACCCTCAGGACTGACGAACTGCGCTTCAAGTACAAGTGACATTGGAGACAATACTAGAAATATAATAGAGATTCCATAAAAGGATTGACTGTTTATAGTAGGTTGCGCTGAATTAAATGATGAGTCCAGCGTGCGTGTTTTGCCTGGTTTGTGAAACAAAGTCCATCATTGACAACACTTGTACAGTACTTTAAGCGCAGTTCATCATTCCTGAGGGTGCAGGGTTAGGTTAATGCACTTACCCCTCCTCCTCTGGTGTCAGTGCTAGGTGATTTAGTACCTCATGGAGATCGCTATAGTAGTAGCCGGCTTCTTTTGATATATATATATATATATATATATATAGTAGTAGCTGGCTTCTACTGATATATATATACAGACAGACATATAAAATAATTACGTGTATACCGTATTTTTCGCCCTATAAGACGCACTTTCCCCCCCAAAAGTGGGGGGGAAATAGCAGTGCGTCTTATGGGGCGAATGCTGCATTTTGCCGAACTGTCACTGATACACCGCGCGGTGATGCCGCGCGGCGGGTGTATCAGCTGAGAGGGAGGAGGGGCTGGCATCTGGTTTATAATGACAGCGGAGCCCGTGCAGTGACTTTATTCTACTACACGGGCCCTGGGAGGAGGCAGGCCAGGAAGACGGGCGCTGGCAGCGTGAGTCACTACGTCATGCGCCCATGCCGCCTGCTTCATTCAAAAAGTCGGCGGCGCAGGCGTGCCTCCTCCCTCCTCTCTGCTACCGAGCGCTTGTTGTAAGTAATACAGGCGCTGATTACCCTGAATTTGTATATATTAACAATGCCTACAATTATAGATAAGATTACGGTATATACAGTGAGCGGGGTCAGTGTAATAGAATACAGTCACTGCACGGGCCCCGCTGTCATTATAAAACCATATGCGACCCCCACCCCCTGTATTGGGGGTCATTCTCACTACAGGGACACTGTTATGGAGGGGATCTGTGGATGACACATATATTTGTCCTCAACAGATCCCCCATAATACTATCATCCACAGACCACCATTAGTTCAAAACCCACCAAAAGCACACCTTTTTGTTCAAATTTTTCTTTTCTTATTTTCCTCCTCAAAAACCTAGGTGCGTCTTATCGGCAGGTGCGTCTTATAGGGCGAAAAATACGGTATATAATTTTTTATATATTTAAAATGGGTTCATAAATACTCCTTTTTTCAACCAGACATATGTGTGTATATATATATAATATGTTTATATATATATATGATGTAGCTGGATCACAAAGCTACGTCTTTTTTCCTGTGTGTCCTTAGAATAGTCCGGATTTTTATCGCGAATATCGGCACTTTGAGAATTCGCGAAGATCTAGACTATAGTGCTATATCTTCATAATCACGAATTTTCTAGATTTTTTTTTCATCTGAACCCATGATCCCTCCCTGCTTCTTGCTTGTGGGCCAATAAGAAGGCTGCAATATCTTTGTCTGAGCTTAGCAACATCCCTAGCAACCAATAGGAAAGTTGCATACCCCTTATTAGTGTTGATCGCGAATATTCTAATCGCGAATTTTTATTTATTACATTACTGATTTTCGCAATCAAGAAAATTATGACTGGAGATCACGAATTCTAGAATTTACGAATATATGGCGAATATTAGGCCAAAAATTTTGGATATATCGCGATTACGAATATTGCCTATACTGCTCATCACTATGGATAGATAGATAGATAGATAGATAGATATCTTATGGCCATTGTAACAGAGATCTGTTTTCTCCCTTGCTCTCTTCAGGATCCTATCCCTATCTTTGGAACTCAATATTTTGGCTAACAATACAGGTGGATAGGACCCAGGGACTCTTTTTTTTTCCAAAATTGCAATCGATGTGCCCGTTCCACCCCAAAAAAGTAAGAAAAATGATCCTTCCTCAAATTGTCCAGTAACCATGTTTGCAAAAAAAATTCAGGATCCACCCCTCAGCTCCCTCAGGAAGCCCTATGATCCTAATATTACAGCGTCTTGATCTGTCCTCTAGATCCGGGAGTTTTGCTTTAAGGGCCCCTCTTTCCTCCTTTAAAAACAAAATATCTCGTTGCATGATATCGACCTCTGACCTCAAATCTGAAGTAACAGCGTCTAGTTCTTGGAGCTTAGATTGCAATTTATTTAGGTCATGTCAGAGGCTACTTTCACACTAGTGTTTTGGCTTTCCGTTTATGAGATCTGTTCAGGGCTCTCACAAGCGGTCCAAAACAGATCAGTTTTGCCCTAATGCATCCCCTGAATGGAAAAAGATCCGCTCAGAATGCATCAGTTTGCCTGCGTTCCACCTCCATTCCGCTCTGTAGGCAGACACCAAAACGCTGCTTGCAGCGTTTTTCTGTCCGCCATGTGGTGCGGAGCAAGACGTTTTCTCTGACAAAACCTGGCACAATAGAAAACTGTTCCGACTCCCATTGCCTTTCAATGGTGTTCAAGATGCATCCGTCATGGTTATAGAAGACATAATACAACCGGATCCGTTCACGAAGGATGCACGCGGTTGTATTATTGTAACGGAAGCGTTTTTGCAGATCCATGACGGATACGCAAAAAACGCTAGTGTGAAAGTAGCCTAATAAGAGATATGTCAGTTTTTACTGATCCCATTTGTGTTGTTAAATGCTCTGTTTTTTTGCTGTGCGGACGGATCATGGACCCATTCAAGTTAAATAGGTCTCGATTCGTCCCGACGGCGCATGGACGTTGCCCTTGCATTGGGGACCGCAAATTGCGGTCCACAATGCACGGAACGGATGTGCAACGTTCATGTGCAAGAGGCTTTAGGATCAGTGTAACATAATTATTTTATGATAGAGAGAATAGATATACCGAATATATAAACAATTAGAGAAGTGACCATTGCTCTTCAAACTGTATCTGAGAGTCAGTATTTTGTGCTTTTCATTCTCCAGTGGTTAATCTGTGACAGTTTAAATATGATCCAGATGTCTTGTTAAACTCCCTGCGCACAAGTAAGTCATTCCGTTATTTCATATTTTTTAGGTTTTGGATCCTAAATATATGAAATGGATTGAATCCAAACGTTGGAAACGGCCTGCAGATTATAAAATACGGATGACATTTTTCAGGCTTTGGAGAAAATGTCAGATCAGGATTTCATTTAACAACATTTTTATCATTCTGAATACAATTTCCAGGGACATTTCAATGCTTGGCAGGTGCATCTATACACATCACTCGTGCTGCAGTGCTATGCAGGAACAAATACTACATATATATTACCACTTCCAACGTGATGTTCATAAATTTAGAGATATCCTGTTTCAGTTCTATTAAACAGAATTTAGCAAATGCAAACGTAAAACACAAAAATCATTATGTAAGTTCATTTGTATTTTATATGGATAAATGGTGACATCAAATATTGGATTATAAGCTAGCTGACTTTTTAAATTTTTAATTTAGAATGCACACCCTGTAGATCCCATGGGACGACCTTCCTGGTTAGTGGGACGATCAACTGATATTGTATTTCTTTTTCATGCAAAATATAAAGTCACACACACATGGTTAAACAGTCGAGTTATAGATTTGTTTGGGCTATTTCATTTGATAGTAGACAATTTTTTTTTTGTAAATTCTTTATTTATGAAGAATTTTCATTATATAGACAAAATAACATGACATGTTCAGAGTCAATTTTTAAAGGGCTTCTGTCACCCCAATAAAACAGTTTTTTTTTTGTGTGTACTTATAATTCCTATACTGCGATTTATCCATACATAATGTGATTAATCATTTTGGTTCAGTAGATTTTGCTAAAAACATACTTTTATAATATGTAAATTACCTGTCTACCAGCAAGTAGGACGGCTACTTGCTGGTAGCAGCCGCATCCTCCGCTCCTAATGACGCCCCCTCCGCATGTTGATTGACAGGGCCAGGGAACGGGATCGTTCTCTGCTGGCCCTGTTTGCATTCAAAATTTGGCGCCTGTCTTCAATCGGCGCAGGCGCACTGAGAGGCGGACGCTCGCTCGGCCGCTCCATCCTCAATGCGCCTGTGCCGGGTGTAGATGTGACGTCATCAGCGCAGGCGCATTGAGGATGGAGTGGCCGAGCAAGCGTCCGCCTCTCAGTACGCCTGCACCGATTGAAGACAGGTACGGCGCAGGCGCCAGATTTTGAACGCAGACAGGGCCAGCCAGAAGACGAGCGTGTTCACTGGCCCTGTCAATCAACATGCAGAGGGGGCGTCATTATGATAGGAGGATGCGGCTGCTACCAGCAAGTAGCCGCCCTACTTGCTGGTAGACAGGTAATTTACATATTATAAATCTACTGAACCAAAATGATTAATCACATTATGTATGGATAAATCGCAGTATAGAGATTATAAGTACACAAAAAAAAAAAAATGTTTAGTGGGGTGACAGAAGCCCTTTAACATGATAGATTATGATGAAAATACAGGAAAACATCTAATTATTTAACAAAGATACATTGCAAATTTTGCTTCATTGGGCAAATGACCATGACTGTATAACACTGCTTAATAACATAACATCAGAATGGTAAAGCCTGAATTTCTTTTAACATAATTCAAGATGGATACAGACTTAATAGGAACCTCATCCGCTCTGGTTCAGCTAGTGGCCCCAGTTTATCGCCATCTCCACAGCTTCTCCAGGGAGCAAATATTTGCTTAGTTTGTAGTTTCCTTATCTTCACTTTCTCCAGTACATCCAGCACCTTGGAATAACTTAGTTGATCTCTAACCTACACAATTCATTCTGTTCTGTATCTGATGCTCCAGCAAATTATCAGTTGCTGTTCAATCTGGACATTGTCTGGATCAATTTTATTGACATGTATTTTTTTAAATTGAGCCCTAAGATCAGAGACAAGCTGATTTCCCCCTCTGGGCTCTAGTTTTTGTTATTATCAAGTCTGTGGCCGATGCATCGGGAAATGATCAGGAATAAAACGTTTGTTCTTGATCATTTTCCACTCTTTTAGCTGCATTCACATGCACCATCCATCCCCTCTGTTTGTGGATAAACAATTACCTCTATGATCGTTAATCCCCATACAGATTCATTGTTTGTCTGCAGCATGTCCCTGTTTACAATGGTTTTGTGTGCCGCATGAAAGATGCGATCACCCAACAAACAGACGTTTTCTTGTTTGGTGGGAGATCCAAAGTACCTTTACACGGGCATTAAATGGGAACAAGTGTTTGTACCATACATAGGTTCATCCCCAAATGATTTTTCTGATCCACAGTCCACATTAAAGGGCAACTCTCAATAGAAAAAAGCATGCTTAAAAGTATCATAGCAACAAAGTTTGTGTGAGTGTAAAAATACATCTATTCAGTTCCGACATATGTTGCAGTGTTGATCCAGAGGAAGAAAAAAACATCAGAAGCCAATTCAAAAAATCATTCCTGACTCTAAATTTGGATTTACTGGATCAACAAATCTAGTACCTATAATTTGTAAGAAACATCACTTTTGAACTCTTTTATTGTGTTCACCATTACAAATTCCTCTGGCAGAAAGTTTTACAGTCTCACTGCTGTTGCCGTAAAGAATCCTCTTCTATGTTGGTGTAGAACTTCTTAACTCTAGACGCAGAGGATGTCCCCTCATTACTTTTGAATTCCTGGGTATAAATAGATCATGGGAGAGATCTCTGTATTAACTTTACACAAATATATAAAAGGTCATTTGGTCCCCTCTCAGCCATCTTTTTTTCTAGACTAAGTAACTCTAATGAAAATTAAAATAAAAAACATAGTAATTTGGGATTCATGTACAAAGCAGCATTTCTAGAATGAAAATTACTTACTTTCAATACTTTCTTTAAGTGGGCTTTCCGATACCCACCAGAGTTACAGTGGGATGCGAAAGTTTGGGCAACCTTGTTAATCGTCATGATTTTCCTGGATAAATCGTTGGTTGTTACGATAAAAAATGTCAGTTAAATATATTATATAGGAGACACACACAGTGATATTTGAGAAGTGAAATGAAGTTTATTGGATTTACAGAAAGTGTGCTATAATTGTTTAAACAAAATTAGGCAGGTGCATAAATTTGGGCACCACAAAAAAGAAATAAAATCAATATTTAGTAGATCCTCCTGTTGCAGAAATTAGAGCCTCTAAACTCTTCCTGTAGGTTCCAATGAGAGTCTGGATTCTGGTTGAAGGTATTTTGGACCATTCCTCTTTATAAAACATCTTTAGTTCATTCAGGTTTGATGGCTTCCGAGCATGGACAGCTCTCTTTAAGTCACACCACAGATTTTCAATTATATTCAGGTCTGGGGACTGAGATGGCCATTCCAGAACATGGTACTTGTTCCTCTGCATAAATGCCTTAGTGGATTTTGAGCAGTGTTTAGGGTTGTTGTCTTCTTGAAAGATCCAGCCCCGGCGCAGCTTCAGCTTTGTCATTGATTCCTGGCCATTGGTCTCCAGAATCTGCTGATACTGAGTGGAATCCATGCGTCCCTCAACTTTGACAAGATTCCCAGTCCCTGCACTGGCCACACAGCCCCACAGCATGATGGAACCACCACCATATTTTACTGTAGGTAGAAGGTGTTTTTCCTGGAATGTTGTGTTCTTTTTCCTCCAAGCATAACGCCCCTTGTTATGGTCCAAATAACTCAATTTTAGTTTCATCAGTCCACAGCACCTTATTCCAAAATGAAGCTGGCTTGTCCAAATGTGCTTTAGACCACCTCAAGCGGCACTTTTTATGCTGTGGGTGGAGAAAAGGCTTCCTCTGCATCACTCTCGCATACAGCATCTCCTTGTGTAAAGTGCGCTGAATGGTTGAACGATGCACAGTGACTCCATCTGCAGCAAGATGATGTTGTAGGTCTTTGGTGCTGGTCTGTGGGTTGACTCTGACTGTTCTCACCATTTGTCGCTTCTGTCTATCCGAGATTTTTCTTGGTCTGCCAATTCAAGCCTTAACTTGAACTGAGCCTGTGGTCTTCCATTTCCTCAATATGTTCCTAACTGTGGAAACAGACAGCTGAAATCTCTGCAACAGCTTTCTGTATCCTTCCCCTAAATCATGATGGTGAGCAATCTTTGTCTTCAGGTCATTTGAGAGTTGTTTTGAGACCCCCATGTTGCTACTCTTCAGAGAAAATTAAAAGAGGAGGGAAACTTACAATTGACCCCCTAAAATACTCTTTCTCATAATTGGATTCACCTGTGTATGTAGGTCAGGGGTCACTGAGCTTACCAAGCCAATTTGAGTTCCAATAATTAGTTCTAAAGGTTTTGGAATCAATAAAATGACAACAGTGCCCAAATTCACTTCTCAAATATCACTGTGTGTGTCTCCTATATGATATATTTAACTGACATTTTTCTTGTAACAACCAACGATTTATAAAGGAAAATCATGACGATTAACAAGGTTGCCCAAACTTTCGCATCCCACTGTATGTGCTCGAACCTGCTAAACCTAAAGAAAGAGAGGCTCCCATGCCACTAAATGATGGCAGGGGTCCAAATGAATGGGACATGCCACTTCCTGTCGTCCACAGGTGACTGGAAGCAGTAGGGACAAGACCGTTGGCGCTGGAATGAAGTGCCTGTGACTAGATACATGGAAGTGCCTTTTTTTCTTTAGGCAGAGCAGTTTGGAGCACATAACTCCAATTGCAAAACAGAAACATGAAATGAAAGTTAAATGTAAATAGGAGATGAACTTGACCGCATGCTACAGCATCTTCAAGGTTTACAGCACTCTGTGCGATATTCATAGAATACCATATTTTTAATAGCAGCTGTTCTGAGTATTACAGACTTGCTCTTCCCTTTAAGGCTGGGTTAACATCATGTTTTTGACCTACGTTTAACATATATGCTTGGAAAAGAGGATACAAAACTAAAGTATGCTTTTCCATCCTGAGGAGTCCAGTAAAAAATGTATACGTTAATGTATAAGTATTTTTTTTTTACATTTAACATATACGTTTTTGTATATGTTAAATGTAAGACAAAAATGTGATATGAACCCAGCCTTATATTAATGGCCTGCCATAATGATAGGTCATCAATATTAAAAGCTAGATTACTCTTTAACCTACATCATCTCCTCTTGTAGACAGGGCTGAGGGAGGAGGTTCATACTGCAGCCATTTTTCCTACAGCAGACATAGGACAGCTGGGTCAAGTGCCCCTTGAGGACACATCACCGCTGAGGCCAGTGATTGGCTGCAGTGGTGGACTTGACCAGATTTGGAAGATTACAGGTCAGCGACTAGAAGCATTGCCGAACAGAACCTCAGTGCTGGAGCAGCGGGGTGCAGGCAAGTTGATTTCTTATTTTAGGCGGACAGGGGCATAGTTTAAAAAATCATTAAAACTAGACAACCACTTTAAATGAGAAATTGTGGATTGTGTGTATTTTTATTCTTATTTTCAATGTTGTGTTCCTTAAGGCAGGCCTACATATCCCAGACTGGCTTAAAATATGACCCAAAATGATTCTGTGGTTGAAAGCTGAATGAAATTTTGATAGAAATCCCATTTGACACCACTGGTAGATCCTTGCTATAATATATGATACACTTTAAAGGCTGTACAGAATCATCCTTTTCAGTGCTTGTAGCGTTTCATATCATTGTAAAGCTATCATCACATCTTTGTATTTATGGGCCACAGACAATGTGTTGTCTGATTAATGGACAAAGTGGGACATATAACTTCCTTGGTCTCTATTTGAATGGCTCTGCGTGCTTTTTCATTCTTGTTATTTAGTTGGTGAATGATGACACATATTTTCCAGCTCATGCTGTTTCGGTATAAAACATTCTTTCATTCCCACGATACAGATGAAATCATTGCCAGCTTTGAAATAGAGAGGAATTTGTACAGTGCAGAACTTCAAATAAAGCATGCCAGAAAATTAGAAAGTACTGAACATAAAAAAGATTGCAACACAGAAAACAACATATTTTAAGTGCAATCATTTGTCTGTAGACAGTATAATATAAGGTTTTGTTCATGCTGGGAGTCTCAGTTTGTAGGTGGAAACCCTATGTTATACAGTATATAGGACCCAGTGTCATCAGTCATGTAGAATCCCAATATCTTAGCCCTCATGTCAGAACTTTACTTCTTTTCAAGCAGAACACTGATAAGGTTTGTCAAGTTTCAGAACTTTTTTTACTTTTTCTTTTCAATTTTATGTCCCTCTTTGGGATTTTAACATGTGATAATCTGATCTCTTCGCTTCTTCTGCAGACTGCAGTGAATTACCATTGCAGCCTATGGGAGTTTCATTGTGCTATAGGAACATTGCTGTAACAAGGCTCGCATCCTTCAGATTGCCCAAAGCTGACACAGCAACCGAATGGCTCCCTCGATTGCCGTGTAAGATGCCGTGCACACAATTCACAACGGCATCTGAGGGGTTAAATGTCTGTGATTGGCATTATCACCGATTACGGACATTGGCATCAGATGTCTGTTGTGTAGCATCTGGCAGCTATAACACCTGCATTGTCCAGAAGCAAACGCCATCTTTAAAGAGACAATGAGCAATGTACATATATGGTGCTCTTCTTAAAAGGGTTAATTTAGTCTTGAGTATAGACATGATTAGCCTATACAAATATATCAATGGCCTGTAGAAAAAATATGGTGAAAAGCTGCTTCATCTAAAATCTCCTCAATAGACAAGAGGGCACTGCCTCCGTCTGGGTAAGAAAAAACTCAGTCTCCAGAGCGGACAAGGCTTCTTTGCAGTAAGAACTGTGAATCTGTGGAATAGTCATATCAGGATGTGTTAACGGCAGAAACAGTAGATGGCTTTAAAAATAAAAGCTCAGATGATTTCTTAAAATTAAATAACACTAATACTTATAAAGAATATGTAGAAGTCTGGGTCTCACTCCCCTTCCCTAAATTCTGATCCCCTCCCATCCCCTGGTTGAACATGATGGACTAACTTTTTTTTTTAACCGTGCTATCTATGAAACTGTAATATATCGTAATTGTTTTATTATTAGAAATATTCACACTTTGCTGTGTGTATTTTTTTTTACAGAATTCTCATAAACGTGTTATTTGTACACAAGTTTTATATCCTAAAATATTCCATAGTTTATTAATTATGTTGTGGGCAGTATAAAAATGGCAGTAGCACCACAGAGACATACCACACCACTGTTATGGAGAGGCACTACATTTTGGCTCAGAGACCTCCTCTGTTTTTTTCTGTCTACCACACGCTCTCTATAACTTATATGTTATGTATTCACAGAATTATTGTAATGGGGACACTACTAGAATGATGCTCTGCCATCTGATTTTTTTAATTCCTATCATAATAGAAGAGTTTGTTTTTCAGTCTTAAATATGTTTACTTACATTGGACCAATTTTGAAAAACGAGGACAAAAAGTCAAAGGGATAACACATTCTAGGAAAAATATTTTAAAGCCTGTAGTTCAGGTCCACAGACACTTCATTTCTAAAAAGAACATTGCTAGATTTACTAAAGAAGCAGCAGGGACCTAGATGGACAAGACTACCTCAACATCTGCAGAAAAGGTCATATGCCCTTCAGCAGGAGATGAATCATAGGTAGACCTTCTCTACAACATGTTGTACAGATACAAATCTCAAATGATGCCATATTGTTAAGTATTATGTTAGCTGGCTTTGCCTGCAATCTAAATGTTCTCTATAAGTTCTCTGTAATTAATTATCATAGAAATGTCATATTACCTTTCAGAACCGATGTGAGCGGGCATTAATAATGTGCACAGTAGAGTCTATTTTCAGTCTCATTACTGCTGAGCTGCATGTACTGTACATGTAGCAATTTTTAAACCACTGATAATTGATAAATTTTAAAAAATTGTTACAAGTATTTGGTGGACATTTCAACCAGTGCAGTCATTGTACAAATGCTGACATCTTCGAAAACACGTTCCATCACAAATTATTTATAAACATTAATGTGTTGACCAAAATTGTTTATTTCATTCGTATATAAAATTGTGACTAGATTGAGCCTAAAATACGGTATATTATGATCATTAGCTTTTAAAATTTCTCTTAAATGAATCCATAGGCCACCCTTTGCCCGACAAAAGCCGAAAGGTCATTTTTCAGGCAGGAATTCCTTTTTTTTACTGTATAGGTAAGCTCAGTGCACTTCATATACAGTGGGTCGTCCCTCCACTCACCCTGTGTGCATTGGGACTAGTGTTCAGTGAACTTCCTTACAAAGGGGGTCATTTATCAATCTGAAATACACATAAATTAGAAGTATTTCAGGCGCACATTGCGGTGCAACAGTTAGTTGCGCCTCAATCTGCAACTTCTCCGCAATCCGCGACTTCTCCCCGCTCACGCCAGGTCTAAAATTGTGGCCGGTCTTAATTAATGTGCCCCTTTATCCTTCCCTTGTCCTCACTGTCCAGCTTCTGACCAAGTTGCTAATCACTTTATTTTGATGGGCTGTGGTTCCACCTCCTTGCCTGAGCATTAAAGTTTTGTAGTGTCTAATAACCAGCAAAGGTGTGGTGACTACCCATGCAGTGTACCTTGCCTGACTACTGATTCTTCTCCTTTTCCTGGCCCTGACCTTGAGATTGCTATCTGCAGTATGCTTATACTCAGCCAGCCCCAACCTTGGACTTGCTATCTGTAGTACACACATACTCAGCATGCCCTGACCTTGGGCTGTGTTCAGACTATGCCTTATGCCTGAACCCTTGGTGCTTCGCGCCAGTGTTTTGACCCCTGTGGGTCAGCTGCCAACTACACCGCGACTACTCCAAGAGGTAGCGGCCTGGTTTGTTTCCTTGTTTCCTGCAGCAAAGTCCACCTCCCTGTATAGGCGTTAAAGGTTGAATACCAGGGAATCGCCAGGACAATGCCCTTAGTTCAAAGTCAATCCGGTTTCTTTTACAACAAGAAAAACCCGTTCTATCCCCTGCCAAGCCAGCACAGATACTTAGTTCTTGTTTGCAACTTTCCATCATGCGATGCAGGCGGTCACGTATCAGTCAGTTGTAAACAAAGACCAAGGGTTTCGCCTGATGGTGTGCACTGGAGACTCAGTAGACGGATGAGTTTTTTTTTATTTTTATACTTTGAGCATATACTGTTTTTATTTATTCCTTTTATAATTCCTTTACCAAATTTTGAGACGTCTATAGTACTTATAAAACCTTCAGCATGTATTGTAAGGCTAGGTGGAAGGATTTCAGACATGTAAGAATGCATAACCTTACTGTAGTCCTGGGTTTATCTTAAATCAATATGAAACATGAAAATAGTTTGTGTGAGATAATAAATCACCACTGCATATCAAGGGTATTTTATTGATCCGCAAAAGATCGGTTTTCTTAGAATTATAGGCGTAGTAAAAGTGCACAATAAATCTAACATAAGTTTAAAGGGAACATACACATCATCTGGCTGTGCCTGGTACGCTGGGAATATTTGGCTGTTCCTACATTTGTTTTATTCTTGAAATTCGGTGCTTTCTATTTTCTGTAAAGGCTAAGAATTTAAAGAGAATCTGTAATTACTGTAATTTAAGGACTAGCTGGGTGTTACCAGTCGGGGATGTGTCCTTGCACATTATGCCACTGACAGCCCTGAGTGGTTAGTGTCAGATTGTGCAGGGATACACCCCAACTGGTAACACCCAACTGGACCTTCATTGCAAATGCTAGTAATTCATTCACACCTTCTAGACAGAATAATAAAGTAATGACACAACATAGAGTTATAAGAATAGATGCTCCAGAATTGTTATTACAGGGGGAATGCAAGGAGTTGCTAAAGCAGACATTTCAGGAGAGGTGACAAGTCTGTTCAATAACTAAACGTACCAGTGTCACTAATGGTGACACTTTTAGATATCAGGGCAGGATGTTCAAAGTGTATTAGTAAATCCAGTTATAACTAAAGCTGGCCATGCACTTGAGATAAAAAATTAAAAAAAACTGGCAGATTTTGGTGGGATTCCGCCATTTGCATGGCCATAGATTTATGTTATTCTACTCTCCCTATTGAAATAAAAGTGTATGCTCTGTCAAGTGTGCTAGTGTCAGGAGCAATATCTGTCATTCACGCTGACAGTGGCTTTTGACCAGCAGCTACAGATGTTTTAAACATTAACTTAGGCTGAGTTCACACGAGCGTGACAGATTTGGTCCGGATGCGTTCAGGGTGCGTTCAGTTAAACTCGCACCATTTTGCAAGCAAGTTCAGTCAGTTTTGGCTGCAATTGCGTTTAGTTGTTCAGTTTTTTCCGCGCGGATGCAATGCGTTTTGATGCATTTTTCACACGCATGATAAAAAACTGAATGTTTACAAACAACATCTCCTAGCAACCATCAGTGAAAAACGCATTGCATCCGCACTTGCTTGCGGATGCAATGCGTTATTAACGCAGCCCCATTCACTTCTATGGAGCCAGGGCTGCGTTAAAAACGCAGAATATAGAACATGCTGCGATTTTAAAGCATTGCAGAAGTGATGCATGAAAAAAAATGCTCATGTGCACAGCCCCATTGAAATGAATGGGTCAGGATTCAGTGCAGGTGCAATGCGTTCACCTACTGCATTGCACCCGCGCGGAAATCTCGCCCGTGTGAACTCAGCCTTAGGGTGCATTCACATCACCGTTTAGCTTTCCGTTTAGCCATTTCCGTCTGAGATCCGTTTTTTTAGACGGGAAAAAAGTCCTGCATGCAGTACTTTTGTTTCCGTCTAAAAAAACTGATCTTAGGGTACTTTCACACTAACGGCAGCCTTCTCCGGCAGCATGCTGGATCCGTGCTGCCACTAGTGCACACGTGCCGCCGGAGGTCCGCTCCGGCCCCATTAACTATAACGGGGGCGGGCCGGAGTTCCGGCGGCAGCACGGCAAACATGCCGAGAGGTGACCGGAATAAAACTATGACATGTAACTCCTTAAAGACATAACATATTAAATGCACTGTTGCAGCAAATGTTAAAAATTGATACATAAACAAACCTGGTCTACTGCAAATGTGTATTTAAAAGTTAACTGTCAAGTTGAAACTTGCTACATCTGTAGCTTAAAGGGGTTGTCTTATCCCGTTGCTACTAAGGCGAGATGAGACACAGTCCCGAACACCTCCCGGCCGGGAAACAGCAGAGCGCTCCAGTGCTTACTGTTTCCGTAGCTCATATGCACGGCAGGAGGTGGGCGGGACTGTGTCTCATCTCGCTTTTGTAACGGTGAGATCAGACAACCCCTTTAAGGGATTTACCCAATTAAAGAAAACTTGTCACCATAAAATGCAGTGCACTCTGCAGGTGGCATGTTATAGAGCAGGAGGAGCTGAGCAGATTGATATGTAGTTTTATGGAAAAAGATTCAACAAATGTATTCATTTAAGTCTCTGCTTTTTCTGAGCTCAGTTGTACACAGGGGCTGCCTTATTAGTGACTGATAGCATTCTCTGTGCGCACACCTACACAGACTATGCTATCAATCACTGGTAATAGTGGAATGGGCCCTGGTAATAGTGAAACTTTTGGAGTTCACAAAAAGCAAATTTTATTGAATCTTTCCAACAATCTGCTTTATAACATTCTGCTTGCAGATTGCACTGCATTTCGTCTTGACAGTTTCCTGAGCCCAGATAACAAATGTGTATTATGCCCCCCAACCATCATGTGCCATGTATAATGTTGGTGTCATCTTAAGGTGCTGATGGTGATACCAAGGGCCAAGCACGACTACACTGCAATAGAAATGAATAAATATTTTTTTATTTATATTTTTTATATTAGATCAAACTTGTTACAAGCATATTGAGTTTTTTTTTATTTGCAGAATCCATAGCAACCACATTTGGTAGCTGACATGGTTTACTAAAGATTTCTTCGTTGTGCTTGCTTATTTTATAAAGCTTTCCGAATACCAAGAACCCTATAATCATTGTGACTGATGCCTAAATGTGTACAGTAATGAAATGAGTGCCTGGACAAAAATGGTCACATTGGTTACAGAAAAGTTCTCTAACATGTTAGAAGCTTTTACTGTGTGGATATCCTTCTTATGCAAAGTTTAAATGTTTATCTATATATAAAAAAAAAAATATGTTAAAAAAAAAAACTAAACGACTTAGATTTTTAGTTTTTTATTTCTTATGACATAGTCACAACAATTTCAGACTTTCAATGCAAGAATCTTGCAGACAGCTTCCTGCACTCCTATTGTGCCTAAGTATACCTACACCGGAATCTACTGTATAGGTTTTGGGTTTAATTTAGGGGGTTTTCTGGTTTGCATCAACACCCTTTAAAATAATCATTTATAAACGTTGCTGTTATTTCGTAATGTATTTATTTTACCTTTATTGATCTATCTTCTGTTCTGGGCTGTGGTCACATGACCATGATGTTATGTCCATGGGCATGTCAAAGTGGCAACAGAGGAAGTGATAGGTTAATGTCTGTATAACTAGCTGGGTGGGAGGAGCTATAAACTAGGGGCGGTGCTGGAGCTGTGGTAGAGGAAGGAGAAATGCATCATGGGTTTGATTGGCTACAGTAATAGGAAGTGCTACATACAGAATAGAGACAAACCAGAGGGATTTGTTTACATGGTAAAACGGGTCAGAAGAGTCCATACTGAAATAAAAAAGGATGAGTAAAATGTACATGTTCAATTTTATCGCAGAAAACCCTTTTAAGGACTAGTGAGTGATTGGTTGAAAGGTAATCTATGTATTCATGGCCAGAACAATGCTGGTAAAATAAGGTCTCCTGAAATCCGGATTATAAAGTGCATGTTCTCTGAGGTGTACGGGAACCTTTCTTAAAATTCAAAATGGCACAGCTTAGCTTTTGATAAGGACTAGAAATAATCTCCTCCATAGACGCATTATGCAGCGTGAGTATGCCGAACATATAACAAAAGAATCACAAGAAGTAATCTATTATACTGCCATAAATGATGTTAGCGCTCATATCTCCACAGAAGCATTGTCTGAATGGAAATCAAAAATGGAACCTTGTTATTGACTTATTGCTGAATTTAGAAAGCATGTTCTAATGGTGACATACCGCATATTTCTGTATTAGGAACGTGCAGATGTGAGGAGCACAGATAGTCTTCCCTTAGGTGATAAGTCATTTCATGCTGGTGCCCTTTCAGCTCAGCAAAAGATTTGGTAGAGTTTTAATGGATACTGATAAAATGCAGCATTTAAAGCATTCAATGGGTTTTTTCATCTCAGTTAAACTGGAAAGTGCTTTGCAGAAAGAATAGTTTTTCTATGTTATTGTTTTGCCCGTTCTCTCTAGCTGCGATGGCCAATTGGCCATTTCTTCTTGTGTGCCTCCATACCCACGCAGCACCACCCGTGTACACTTTTATGGCATAGGACACTATCATGCATCAGCCATCTAAGTTTGGAGAAAATATGAAATACATTTCCCACCACCTTGGATAGGGTGGTGGGTATGCTGGTGTGATTCCTAATTGTGAAGACCATTATTGGAAAGTCATCTCATATGGGTACTAGATGTACTATATAACTTGAAAAGCAGCAATTTGTGTGATTTCTACAATACGTTTTCAAATTTATATAAGGAAAGTATTACTGATCGGTTAGAAGTCCTTCTACAGCGCTATAGACCACTGTTCAGCTTTTTAATTTACAGCAAAGAAGCATTTTCATGTGAAAATAGGTTTGGTTTCTTTATTTTATTCACACACAGGATACATTTTTGATTAAGCCTTGTGTTCCATATAGATGCCATCAAAGGTGCTCTCTGGTCTGCACCCCTTTGGTGACCTGGATCACCAAGCTTTGAGGATCTGCAAAACACCGGGCCGGCACCCCGATAGAAATGCCTATTCTTGTCCGCAGCTGCAGTCAAGAATAGGACATGTTCTATTTTTTTGCTGAGCCGCGGACCGGAAGTTCGGGGCCGCGGAACGGAAATGCGGATGCGGACAGAACACTGTGTGTTGTCCGCATCTTTTCCGTCCCCATTGAAAATAAATGGGTCTGCACCCGTTCCGCATAATTGCGGAACTGATCCGGACCCAAAGTGCGGACTTGTGAATGGACCAAGGAAATCTGTCACCGCATACCTTCCAGTGAAACCTTCTCTGTATAGCTGATCCACTGATTCTATTATACTTTGTGCCATCTTAATCCATGGCCCCTATTCAGCCCTGCAGTGCACATGCACCGAACGCACGTCCACAAGATTTCAGAGCCAAGCGTGAATGCATCTACATCGCCTGGCCCTGTCAGCCAAAGTGGTCGGGGTGCACCCAGCGGGAAAAAGAGTGGAGCCTCTGGGTTCAATGAGGTGCAAGAGAAACACCAAGGGACTCATTAGAATACATTAAAGAGGGTTATTTCTCAGAATAGGTGCCACAGATCAAGACTGCACTCAAGAAGGGTTAGTTGGAAGGTATATAATGATAGATTTCCATGTTTTATATGGTATGACTGCTGCATACACAGCTTTTATGTCGGGAACCAGCCCCGGCAGCAGCCATCAGATCACAGGACCAGCTTCTATTAATAAAGCAGTTGTCAGGTCAGGTCCTAATTATATTTATGTCTTCATGAGGCAACACATTAAAAGTCTAATTCTTAAAAAAAAAAAAAAAGTTAAAATGACCATAACCATCAGATTAACTGCCTATGTATACTGGTTTATCCAACCAACATCCTTGAAACTGCCACTTCCTAGAGACAATCAGTTGTAATTTCATTTGCCATGTATAGTTTGTCTTCTTGTATTCTGATCCTCAACATCCACAACTCATCTGTTCAAAGTATGTCCTGTTTTTGGATGTGGTAAAATAAATTGGCAAAGTCCACACATCATGATGGAAGCCATAATGCTCTGCTGGATCCATTATATGATAGTTGCCATTGCCACCCATATAAACCCCATTTACTTAGAATAGCTCCCACCAGCTTCCATTGTGGTGTACGCCACTTTGATGGAAAGAATAGTGCTGCATGCAGTGGTATTCTTCCCATCAAATCTGACGGAATTTGTAACAGAGGCAACAATTGGAGCCTCCCATGGAAATGTGAACAGGGCCTAAGAAATGTTGTAGTGGAATCAAGCAGAACTGCCAGAATATGACTGTACAAGCCAGATGGAAGATCTAATATCTATGACTAGGTGTAAGTACAACCTTCTCCAAAGGCATAGCAGGGTGCATTCACATGACCGTAAGTGTTTTGCAGTCTGCAAACTGCGGATTCCACAAAACACGGATACTGGCCGTGGGCATGCCGCATCACGGTGCGGATGGGACATGTTCTATCTTTTGTGCAGATGTGGAAACACACAGAAGGGTCACCGTACGGAGCTGGAAACAGACAGCTCCATACACTGTGTAGTGGCCGTGCTAGGTTATTGCAGCTCAGTCCTCATGAATAAGAGGTCATCAGTATTGAAGTCCTGGAAAACCCCTTAAAAGCCAATGGGTCATTATGTTCTGGCTCTTTGGACTTTTTGTAGAAAAAGTTTGAGAATTCCCAAGCTAGCCAGATTGAACTTTTCTGTTGGGTGGTGTATCATGACATTATGGGTAAGGGTAATTGGAGAAATACCATTTTCCTTAATATAGTATATTTCTGTAGATGATTGTTTCTTGTGCCATTTAGATTTTTATATTTGGTTTGTCCATTATACAATTTCTACTCCACTCCACAGAAAAACTCGTTCAGTAAAATTGGACAGAAATATACGTAGACAACAAGATGCAACTTGACATCCATTTAATTTCTTTTCCTTTTTTTTTTTCTCCTTAATGTCCCCTTCTGCACTCAGCTGAACGAGGCAGCCAAACAGCTCATTGAGAAGGACAAGACAAGCATATCCTCAGCACCAGGCTATGGGGTCCGTGTCGCTGTTGATGCCAACATGGTACTCAGTGTGACCCAGAGTCCTATTCTAAACAATACTGGAGTTGTCAGTGCCAACCAGAGGCATACCGACATCAAGAAGAATGCCAAGAAACGACACTCGTTCACAGCTCTCAGTATGACGCACAAATCCTCCCATGCCATGAATAACAGGCATTCCATGGAAATTAGTGCTCCAGTATTGATCAGTTCTAGTCATCCCCGCGCTGCTGCCAGAATCGGAGGCATGACTCAACTTTCATCCAGTGCTCCAGTCCAGGTAACTGTTTATAGAGCAGCCACACGAGGGCATAGCCATCAGTGAGGAGCCCCTTCAGATGGCATCTGGAGGAAATGAGCCAATATTTGCTATCTATGAATATAGTGTGTTGCCTGTGCTGTTACATAATGCATACATGTATCCTTCATACATGTGCCCACTATGGGAACCATAACATGCTATCTTTGAAAACTATTTTGCATGTATGTCTCTACTAATATTTAATCTAATATACAAATTTTCTAATACTAACCCTGTGCTGCCCTCATTATGACAGCATAAGCAGGATCATATTAAAATATAGTGTTGATGCTCCTGGTTATTCATGGCTGTTGGACGGTTAACTAGTCATATAAATTATAATTTATTAACATAATAAAGCTTATTAATGCGCCCTCCATAGTAAACCTAGGCCTATTTACACCCGCCTTTTCCACTTGCCCTCTCGCGCCTTTGTACTTAATGCATAACCATGTGAATAGTATTGCACCAGACTAACCCTTTTCAAAGATGCTCAGTTCATTGTTAATGACTTTCAACTGTTTTATTCTTTAGGTCTTAATAATTTTTTTTTTCTTAATTCAGCGGAAGTGTAAGTAGTGTCATTAGAGTTGAGCGAACACCTGGATGTTCGGGTTCGAGAAGTTCGGCCGAACATCCCGGAAATGTTCGGGTTCGGGATCCGAACCCGATCCGAACTTCGTCCCGAACCCGAACCCCATTGAAGTCAATGGGGACCCGAACTTTTCGGCACTAAAAAGGCTGTAAAACAGCCCAGGAAAGAGCTAGAGGGCTGCAAAAGGCAGCAACATGTAGGTAAATCCCCTGCAAACAAATGTGGATAGGGAAATTAATTAAAATAAAAATTAAATAAATAAAAATTAACCAAAATCAATTGGAGAGAGGTTCCATAGCAGAGAATCTGGCTTCCCGTCACCCACCACTGGAACAGTCCATTCTCAGATATTTAGGCCCCGGCACCCAGGCAGAGGAGAGAGGTCCCGTAACAGAGAATCTGTCTTCATGTCAGCAGAGAATTAGTCTGCATGTCATAGCAGAGAATGAGGCTTCACGTCAGCCACCACTGCAACAGTCCATTGGCATATATTTAGGCCCAGCACCCAGGCAGAGGAGGGAGGTCCCGTAACAGAGAATCTGTCTTCATGTCAGCAGAGAATTAGTCTGCATGTCATAGCAGAGAATGAGGCTTCACGTCAGCCACCACTGCAACAGTCCATTGGCATATATTTAGGCCCAGCACACACACAGGCAGAGGAGAGAGGTCCCGTAACAGAGAATCTGGCTTCATGTCAGCAGAGAATCAGTCTGCATGTCATAGCAGAGAATGAGGCTTCACGTCAGCCACCACTGCAACAGTCCATTGGCATATATTTAGGCCCAGCACACACACAGGCAGAGGAGAGAGGTCCCGTAACAGAGAATCTGGCTTCATGTCAGCAGAGAATCAGTCTGCATGTCATAGCAGAGAATGAGGCTTCACGTCAGCCACCACTGCAACAGTCCATTGGCATATATTTAGGCCCAGCACCCAGGCAGAGGAGGGAGGTCCCGTAACAGAGAATCTGTCTTCATGTCAGCAGAGAATTAGTCTGCATGTCATAGCAGAGAATGAGGCTTCACGTCAGCCACCACTGCAACAGTCCATTGGCATATATTTAGGCCCAGCACACACACAGGCAGAGGAGAGAGGTCCCGTAACAGAGAATCTGGCTTCATGTCAGCAGAGAATCAGTCTGCATGTCATAGCAGAGAATGAGGCTTCACGTCACCCACCACTGCAACAGTCCATTGGCATATATTTAGGCCTAGCACACAGGCAGAGCAGAGAGGTCCCGTAACAGACAATCTGGCTTCATGTCAGCAGAGAATCAGTCTGCATGTCATAGCAGAGAATGAGGCTTCACGTCACCCACCACTGCAACAGTCCATTGGCATATATTTAGGCCTAGCACACAGGCAGAGCAGAGAGGTCCCGTAACAGACAATCTGGCTTCATGACAGCAGAGAATTAGTCTGCATGTCATAGCAGAGAATGAGGCTTCACGTCAGCCACCACTGCAACAGTCCATTGGCATATATTTAGGCCCAGCACCCAGGCAGAGGAGAGAGGTCCCGTAACAGACAATCTGGCTTCATGTCAGCAGAGAATTAGTCTGCATGTCATAGCAGAGAATCAGGCTTCACGTCAGCCACCACTGCAACAGTCCATTGTCATAAATTTAGGCCCAGCACCCAGGCAGAGGAGAGAGGTCCCGTAACAGAGAATCTGTCTTCATGTCAGCAGAGAATTAGTCTGCATGTCATAGCAGAGAATGAGGCTTCACGTCAGCCACCACTGCAACAGTCCATTGGCATATATTTAGGCCTAGCACACAGGCAGAGCAGAGAGGTCCCGTAACAGACAATCTGGCTTCATGACAGCAGAGAATCAGTCTGCATGTCATAGCAGAGAATCAGGCTTCACGTCAGCCACCACTGCAACAGTCCATTGTCATAAATTTAGGCCCAGCACCCAGGCAGAGGAGAGAGGTCCCGTAACAGACAATCTGGCTTCATGTCAGCAGAGAATCAGTCTTCATATCATAGCAGAGAATCAGGCTTCACGTCACCCACCACTGTAAGAGTCAATTTTCATAAATTTAGGCCCAGAACCCAGGCAGAGGAGAAAGGTCCCGTAACAGACAATCTGGCTTCATGTCAGCAGAGAATCAGTCTTCATATCATAGCCTAGAATCAGGCTTCACGTCACCCACCACTGTAAGAGTCAATTTTCATAAATTTAGGCCCAGAACCCAGGCAGAGGAGAAAGGTCCCGTAACAGACAATCTGGCTTCATGTCAGCAGAGAATCAGTCTTCATATCATAGCAGAGAATCAGGCTTCACGTCACCCACCACTGCAACAGTCAATTGTCATAAATTTAGGCCCAGCACCCAGGCAGAGGAGAGAGCTCCCGTAACAGAGGATCTGGCTTCATGTCAGCAGAGAATCAGTCTGCATGTCATAGCAGAGAATGAGGCTTCACGTCACCCACCACTGCAACAGTCCATTGGCATATATTTAGGCCTAGCACACAGGCAGAGCAGAGAGGTCCCGTAACAGACAATCTGGCTTCATGTCAGCAGAGAATCAGTCTGCATGTCATAGCAGAGAATGAGGCTTCACGTCACCCACCACTGCAACAGTCCATTGGCATATATTTAGGCCTAGCACACAGGCAGAGCAGAGAGGTCCCGTAACAGACGATCTGGCTTCATGTCAGCAGAGAATCAGTCTGCATGTCATAGCAGAGAATCAGGCTTCACGTCAGCCACCACTGCAACAGTCCATGGTCATAAATTTAGGCCCAGCACCCAGGCAGAGGAGAGAGGTCCCGTAACAGACAATCTGGCTTCATGTCAGCAGAGAATTAGTCTGCATGTCATAGCAGAGAATCAGGCTTCATGTCAGCCACCACTGCAACAGTCCATTGGCATATATTTAGGCCTAGCACACAGGCAGAGGAGAGGTTCATTCAACTTTGGGTAGCATCGCAATATAATGGTAAAATGAAAATAAAAATAGGATTGAATGAGGAAGTGCCCTGGAGTCCAATAATATATGGTTATGGGGAGGTAGTTAATGTCTAATCTGGACAAGGGACGGACAGGTCCTGTGGGATCCATGCCTGGTTCATTTTTATGAACGTCAGCTTGTCCACATTGGCTGTAGACAGGCGGCTGCGTTTGTCTGTAATGACGCCCCCTGCCGTGCTGAATACACGTTCAGACAAAACGCTGGCTGCCGGGCAGGCCAGCACCTCCAAGGCATAAAAGGCTAGCTCTGGCCACGTGGACAATTTAGAGACCCAGAAGTTGAATGGGGCCGAACCATCAGTCAGTACGTGGAGGGGTGTGCACACGTACTGTTCCACCATGTTAGTGAAATGTTGCCTCCTGCTAACACGTTGCGTATCAGGTGGTGGTGCAGTTAGCTGTGGCGTGTTGACAAAAGTTTTCCACATCTCTGCCATGCTAACCCTGCCCTCAGAGGAGCTGGCCGTGACACAGCTGCCTTGGCGACCTCTTGCTCCTCCTCTGCCTTGGCCTTGGGCTTCCACTTGTTCCCCTGTGACATTTGGGAATGCTCTCAGTAGCGCGTCTACCAACGTGCGCTTGTACTCGCGCATCTTCCTATCACGCTCCAGTGCAGGAAGTAAGGTGGGCACATTGTCTTTGTAGCGTGGATCCAGCAGGGTGGCAACCCAGTAGTCCGCACAGGTTAAAATGTGGGCAACTCTGCTGTCGTTGCGCAGGCACTGCAGCATGTAGTCGCTCATGTGTGCCAGGCTGCCCAGGGGTAAGGACAAGCTGTCCTCTGTGGGAGGCGTATCGTCATCGTCCTGCCTTTCCCCCCAGCCACGCACCAGTGATGGACCCGAGCTGCGTTGGGTGCCACCCCGCTGTGACCATGCTTCATCCTCATCCTCCTCCACCTCCTCCTCATCCTCGTCCTCCTCGTCCTCCAGTAGTGGGCCCTGGCTGGCCACATTTGTACCTGGCCTCTGCTGTTGCAAAAAACCTCCCTCTGAGTCACTTCGAAGAGACTGGCCTGAAAGTGCTAAAAATGACCCCTCTTCCTCATCCTCCTCCTCCTCCTCCTGGGCCACCTCCTGTTCCATCATCGCCCTAAGTGTTTTCTCAAGGAGACATAGAAGTGGTATTGTAACGCTGATAACGGTGTCATCGCCACTGGCCATGTTGGTGGAGTACTCGAAACAGCGCAACAGGGCACACAGGTCTCGCATGGAGGCCCAGTCATTGGTGGTGAAGTGGTGCTGTTCTGTAGTGCGACTGACCCGTGCGTGCTGCAGCTGAAACTCCACTATGGCCTGCTGCTGCTCGCACAGTCTGTCCAGCATGTGCAAGGTGGAGTTCCACCTGGTGGGCACGTCGCATATGAGGCGGTGAGCGGGAAGGCCGAAGTTACGCTGTAGCGCAGACAGGCGAGCAGCGGCAGGATGTGAACGCCGGAAGCGCGAACAGACGGCCCGCACTTTATGCAGCAGCTCTGACATGTCGGGGTAGTTGTGAATGAACTTCTGCACCACCAAATTCAGCACATGCGCCAAGCAAGGGATGTGCGTCAAATTGGCTAGTCCCAGAGCTGCAACGAGATTTCGCCCATTATCACACACCACCAGGCCGGGCTTGAGGCTCACCGGCAGCAACCACTCGTCGGTCTGTTGTTCAATACCCCGCCACAACTCCTGTGCGGTGTGGGGCCTGTCCCCCAAACATATGAGTTTCAGAATGGCCTGCTGACGTTTACCCCGGGCTGTGCTGAAGTTGGTGGTGAAGGTGTGTGGCTGACTGGATGAGCAGGTGGAAGAAGAGGAGGAGGAAGCCGAGAAGGAGGAGGTGGCAACAGGAGGCAAAGAATGTTGCCCTGCGATCCTTGGCGGCGGCAGGACGTGCGCCAAACAGCTCTCCGCCTGGGGCCCAGCTGCCACTACATTTACCCAGTGTGCAGTTAGGGAGATATAGCGTCCCTGGCCGTGCTTACTGGTCCACGTATCTGTGGTTAGGTGGACCTTGCTACAGATGGCGTTGCGCAGTGCACACTTGATTTTATCGGATACTTGGTTGTGCAGGGAAGGCACGGCTCTCTTGGAGAAGTAGTGCCGGCTGGGAACAACATACTGTGGGACAGCAAGCGACATGAGCTGTTTGAAGCTGTCTGTGTCCACCAGCCTAAATGACAGCATTTCATAGGCCAGTAGTTTAGAAATGCTGGCATTCAGGGCCAGGGATCGAGGGTGGCTAGGTGGGAATTTACGCTTTCTATCAAATGTTTGTGAGATGGAGAGCTGAACGCTGGCGTGTGACATGGTTGAGACGCTTGGTGACGGAGGTGGTGGTGGTGGTGTTGGTGGTACATCCCCTGTTTGCTGGGCGGCAGGTGCCAACGTTCCTCCAGAGGCGGAGGAAGAGGCCGAGGCGGCAGCAGCAGAATAGGCCGAGGCGGCAGCAGCAGAAGAGGTAGCAGGGGGAGCCTGAGTGACTTCCTTGGTTTTAAGGTGTTTACTCCACTGCAGTTCATGCTTTGCATGCAGGTGCCTGGTCATGCAGGTTGTGCTCAGGTTCAGAACGTTAATGCCTCGCTTCAGGCTCTGATGGCACAGCGTGCAAACCACTCGGGTCTTGTCGTCAGCACATTGTTTGAAGAAGTGCCATGCCAGGGAACTCCTTGAAGCTGCCTTTGGGGTGCTCGGTCCCAGATGGCGGCGGTCAGTAGCAGGCGGAGTCTCTTGGCGGCGGGTGTTCTGCTTTTGCCCACTGCTCCCTCTTTTGCTACGCTGTTGGCTCGGTCTCACCACTGCCTCTTCCTCCGAACTGTGAAAGTCAGTGGCACGACCTTCATTCCATGTGGGGTCTAGGACCTCATCGTCCCCTGCATCGTCTTCCACCCAGTCTTGATCCCTGACCTCCTGTTCAGTCTGCACACTGCAGAAAGACGCAGCAGTTGGCACCTGTGTTTCGTCATCATCAGAGACATGCTGAGGTGGTATTCCCATGTCCTCATCATCAGGAAACATAAGTGGTTGTGCGTCAGTGCATTCTATGTCTTTCACCGCTGGGGAAGGGCTAGGTGGATGCCCTTGGGAAACCCTGCCAGCGGAGTCTTCAAACAGCATAAGAGACTGCTGCATAACTTGAGGCTGAGACAGTTTCCCTGGTATGCATGGGGGTGATGTGACAGACTGATGGGGTTGGTTTTCAGGCGCCATCTGTGCGCTTTCTGCAGAAGACTGGGTGGGAGATAATGTGAACGTGCTGGATCCACTGTCGGCCACCCAATTGACTAATGCCTGTACCTGCTCAGGCCTTACCATCCTTAGAACGGCATTGGGCCCCACCATATATCGCTGTAAATTCTGGCGGCTACTGGGACCTGAGGTAGTTGGTACACTAGGACGTGTGGATGTGGCAGAACGGCCACGTCCTCTCCCAGCACCAGAGGGTCCACTAACACCACCACGACCATGTCCACGTCCGCGTCCCTTACTAGATGTTTTTCTCATTGTTATGGTTCACCACAACAACAAATATATTATTTGGCCCAATGTATTGTATTCAAATTCAGCGGGATATAAATTTGAGGCCTAGTATTTAGGCGCTGGGTGACCGGTATGGATTTAGTGACAGAATTAGACTTGGAAATGCACAGAAGCGTGTGTGTGAAGTTATTCTGAATGACCCTATGTGCACCTTCAATATTATATACCCTTTTAGGGATAGATTTCAAATAGCTCTGATATAGCAGAAACCACTAAATTATGAAATTGCTAAATTGGGAATTGTACTTCAACCCAGAACAAAAAATGTGCTTTGACGGACACTAAATATCTTGCCCAGCAACAACAGTACAGCGGTGGGTAACGAGAGATTTAGAGGGATTAAATTTGAGGCCTAGTATTTAGGCGCTGGGTCACCGGTATGGATTTAGTGACAGAATTAGACTTGGAAATACACAGTAGCGGGTGTGTGTGAAGTTATTCTGAATGACCCTATGTGCACCTTCAATATTATATACCCTTTTAGGGATAGATTTCAAATAGCTCTGATATAGCAGAAACCACTAAATTATGAAATTGCTAAATTGGGAATTGTACTTCAACCCAGAACAAAAAATGTGCTTTGACGGACACTAAATATCTTGCCCAGCAACAACAGTACAGCGGTGGGTAACGAGAGATTTAGAGGGAATTAAATTTGAGGCCTAGTATTTAGGCGCTGGGTCACCGGTATGGATTTAGTGACAGAATTAGACTTGGAAATGCACAGAAGCGGTGTGTGTGAAGTTATTCTGAATGACCCTATGTGCACCTTCAATATTATATACCCTTTTAGGGATAGATTTCAAATAGCTCTGATATAGCAGAAACCACTAAATTATGAAATTGCTAAATTGGGAATTGTACTTCAACCCAGAACAAAAAATGTGCTTTGACGGACACTAAATATCTTGCCCAGCAACAACAGTACAGCGGTGGGTAACGAGAGATTTAGAGGGATTTAAATTTGAGGCCTAGTATTTAGGCGCTGGGTCACCGGTATGGATTTAGTGACAGAATTAGACTTGGAAATGCACAGAAGCGTGTGTGTGAAGTTATTCTGAATGACCCTATGTGCACCTTCAATATTATATACCCTTTTAGGGATAGATTTCAAATAGCTCTGATATAGCAGAAACCACTAAATTATGAAATTGCTAAATTGGGAATTGTACTTCAACCCAGAACAAAAAATGTGCTTTGACGGACACTAAATATCTTGCCCAGCAACAACAGTACAGCGGTGGGTAACGAGAGATTTAGAGGGATTTAAATTTGAGGCCTAGTATTTAGGCGCTGGGTCACCGGTATGGATTTAGTGACAGAATTAGACTTGGAAATGCACAGAAGCGTGTGTGTGAAGTTATTCTGAATGACCCTATGTGCACCTTCAATATTATATACCCTTTTAGGGATAGATTTCAAATAGCTCTGATATAGCAGAAACCACTAAATTATGAAATTGCTAAATTGGGAATTGTACTTCAACCCAGAACAAAAAATGTGCTTTGACGGACACTAAATATCTTGCCCAGCAACAACAGTACAGCGGTGGGTAACGAGAGATTTAGAGGGATTTAAATTTGAGGCCTAGTATTTAGGCGCTGGGTCACCGGTATGGATTTAGTGACAGAATTAGACTTGGAAATGCACAGAAGCGTGTGTGTGAAGTTATTCTGAATGACCCTATGTGCACCTTCAATATTATATACCCTTTTAGGGATAGATTTCAAATAGCTCTGATATAGCAGAAACCACTAAATTATGAAATTGCTAAATTGGGAATTGTACTTCAACCCAGAACAAAAAATGTGCTTTGACGGACACTAAATATCTTGCCCAGCAACAACAGTACAGCGGTGGGTAACGAGAGATTTAGAGGGAATTAAATTTGAGGCCTAGTATTTAGGCGCTGGGTCACCGGTATGGATTTAGTGACAGAATTAGACTTGGAAATACACAGTAGCGGGTGTGTGTGAAGTTATTCTGAATGACCCTATGTGCACCTTCAATATTATATACCCTTTTAGGGATAGATTTCAAATAGCTCTGATATAGCAGAAACCACTAAATTATGAAATTGCTAAATTGGGAATTGTACTTCAACCCAGAACAAAAAATGTGCTTTGACGGACACTAAATATCTTGCCCAGCAACAACAGTACAGCGGTGGGTAACGAGAGATTTAGAGGGAATTAAATTTGAGGCCTAGTATTTAGGCGCTGGGTCACCGGTATGGATTTAGTGACAGAATTAGACTTGGAAATACACAGTAGCGGGTGTGTGTGAAGTTATTCTGAATGACCCTATGTGCACCTTCAATATTATATACCCTTTTTGGGATAGATTTCAAATAGCTCTGATATAGCAGGAACCACTAAATTATGAAATTGCTAAATTGGGAATTGTACTTCAACCCAGAACAAAAAATGTGCTTTGACGGGCACTAAATAACTTTCCCAGCTACAACAGGACAACGGTAACGAGAGATTTAGAGGGATTTAAATTTGAGGCCTAGTATTTAGGCGCTGGGTGACAGGTATGGGTTTAGTGACAGAATTAGACTTGGAAATACACAGTAGCGGGTGTGTGTGAAGTTATTCTGAATGACCCTATGTGCACCTTCAATATTATATACCCTTTTTGGGATAGATTTCAAATAGCTCTGATATAGCAGAAACCACTAAATTATGAAATTGCTAAATTGGGAATTGTACTTCAACCCAGAACAAAAAATGTGCTTTGACGGACACTAAATATCTTGCCCAGCAACAACAGTACAGCGGTGGGTAACGAGAGATTTAGAGGGAATTAAATTTGAGGCCTAGTATTTAGGCGCTGGGTCACCGGTATGGATTTAGTGACAGAATTAGACTTGGAAATACACAGTAGCGGGTGTGTGTGAAGTTACTCTGAATGACCCTATGTGCACCTTCAATATTATATACCCTTTTTGGGATAGATTTCAAAGAGCTCTGATATAGCAGGAACCACTAAATTATGAAATTGCTAAATTGAGAATTGTATTTCAACCCAGAACAAGAAATGTGCTTGAACGGACACTAAATAACTCGCCCAGCTACAGCACTAGGGACAGATTTAGCTGGATATAAATTTGAGGCCTAGTATTTAGGCGCTGGGTGACCGGTATGGATTTAGTGACAGAATTAGACTGGGATATGGCCAAAAAATGAACAGACTATTGCTGGTTAAATGCACTTGGTGTGACAGCTTCACCCTGATGTAGGCTTTAGCCAAAAAACAACCACACCATTGAGGGTTAAATGCACTTGGTGACAGGCGCAGCTTGCCCCTGATTTTGTATATGGCCAAAAAATGAACAGACTATTGCTGGTTAAATGCACTTGGTGTGACAGCTTCACCCTGATGTAGGCTTTAGCCAAAAAACAACCACACCATTGAGGGTTAAATGCACTTGGTGACAGGCGCAGCTTGCCCCTGATTTTGTATATGGCCAAAAAATGAACAGACTATTGCTGGTTAAATGCACTTGGTGTGACAGCTTCACCCTGATGTAGGCTTTAGCCAAAAAACAACCACACCATTGAGGGTTAAATGCACTTGGTGACAGGCGCAGCTTGCCCCTGATTTTGTATATGGCCAAAAAATGAACAGACTATTGCTGGTTAAATGCACTTGGTGTGACAGCTTCACCCTGATGTAGGCTTTAGCCAAAAAACAACCACACCATTGAGGGTTAAATGCACTTGGTCGCAGCTTGTGCTGGCGCACCACAAGACACAAAATGGCCGCCGATCACCCCAGAAAAATGAGACTGACAAACGGTCTGTGCAGCCTAAAAACAGTGAGCAATTGAGGATCAGCAGCTCAATGATCCACAGCTGCAGATCGATCAGTTAATCAAGTCCTTTGGAGGAGTTAATCTGCCTAATCTCGCCCTACTGTCGCAGCCGCAACCTCTCCCTACGCTAATCAGAGCAGAGTGACGGGCGGCGCTATGTGACTCCAGCTTAAATAGAGGCTGGGTCACATGGTGCTCTGGCCAATCACAGCCATGCCAATAGTAGGCATGGCTGTGATGGCCTCTTGGGGCAAGTAGTATGACGCTTGTTGATTGGCTGCTTTGCAGCCTTTCAAAAAGCGCCAAGAAAGCGTCACAAAAGCGCCAAGAAAGCGACGAACACCGAACCCGAACCCGGACTTTTACGAAAATGTCCGGGTTCGGGTCCGTGTCACGGACACCCCAAAATTCGGTACGAACCCGAACTATACAGTTCGAGTTCGCTCATCCCTAAGTGTCATATATAATATAAATCGTATTAGAATTTGTCAAAACCGGTATTAAGTTGGGGTCACAGAAGAATAGCTCCATGAGCAGACTGCTTGTTATGCAGCAGGAGTATTCTTCATGATGGAGAGGCGCTTGTATCATGTGTGCTCGATGGCTCCAAGGATGTCAGGTCTCAGATGGTAAAGTCCGTGATTATATTAGTAATTAAGTATTCTTGACAGATGCTTGGCATGATGCACAGTTGCACACATGAATAATGTAGCTCTGTTAATTCCAATACTGGTAACGTCCTGCCAGTTGATGCCCAATTTGAGGATGTAGTCATATAACATAAGGTAGATATGATAAATTACAATTCCAATGTTGATAAGGTATGGCTGTAGCAGAACTAAAAGGATCTGTGATAACACGTCATGGTGTTACCTCATGACAAAAGCCTTTGAAAAAGTCAGTTAACATGTTCTTGCCATTGTTTACTTAACACATTAACCATTCCTTTAAGATCGGCTACATTTGTATATTCGCCCATGATTATGAGGTTAGTTTACTTTGGAATATCAGTTGGGCTCATAGAGACATCCATACCCAGCATTGATTTGATGTTTATTTTCATTTTGGCTTACGTGGTGGGCAATTATATGATGCATATACTATATAATACATGTAAACACCAATAGTAAATGACTCACAATAGTGAGTACCCGTGCCAAGCCAACACGTGTAATAAAACACCAAAAGAGGAAAACAGGACCAGCACACAATAATGTTATATATCGACTTTATTAGCGTCTCCAAACGAGACAAAGAGCAATAAAATACACATTCAGAAGAAGCTGCGTAAAGCGTACGTTGGGGTTGTTGGTGCACCACTCAGGTATCTATTGTATGGCTCCTTTGCGGACTATTCAGTCTGAGCGATCTATATACTTTGTTACTTTTGCACTATGCACTTTATATCTTTTTCTTGTATATTGTGTGACATCTTTACCCTGCTCTGATAGTCCTGCCTGACTATATGTATTTTACATCCTGTTTGGCTCCTATGCATTATACATGCTATTTCCTTGAATTTACTTGCCATAATAGGATGAGCCTTTAGTGGTGCTCCATGTCATCTGGTGTGCTCTCTATCCACCATCATATTGTTTTTTATGTGTATTTTATTGCTCTTTGTCTCGTTTGGAGACGCTAATAAAGTCTATATATAACATTATTGTGTGCTGGCCCTGTTTTCCTCTTTTGGTGTTTTATATAATACATGTGTTTATAAGTCAAGTACCCTGTGATTAAACAAATGCCATCAGTATACCAGTAGTGATCACACACTGTGCTGCTGGTTAAACTTCCCCAAGTCCTGGATTCAGCGGGGCAGTCACATGTCCTTCTATGTGCGCCCTGACATGGGGCTCTGTTGGCTTTCACCCTCTGCTGGTATATCTCAGTGCCCAGAAATTCTCCTTCTTAGATACCCCCTTCAACCCACACAAACATCATGGGGAGATTTTCTCCTCCCCTCTATGGCTGAGTCTCAGCGTCATGGCACTTGTCGAGAATCCCTGCAGTTACAGTGTTGACACTTTGCTGTCCCCAAACTCAGAAACTTTCTATACCCTGTATACCTCCCATCAATACTGGATTTAGTGGGACAGTCCTGCCCTCAGGGGCTGCCCCAGAGTGTCTGCCACATGTCCTTCTATTTGCACCTTGGCATAAGGAGTTTTTCTCCTCCCTTCCACGGCAGTGGCATAGCATCATGGTGCTGGTCAAGCATCCTTTCAGTTACAGTGCTGATGCTTTGCCAATGCACCACCACCTAAGGCTACTTTCAACTTGCGGTAGCAGGGTCCGGTAGGCTGTTCGGGTAGGGGAACAGCCTGCCGGATCCGTGCTAGCGCTACCCACCGTGCCGCCGGAAGTCCGCTCTGGCCCCATTCACTATAAAGGGGGGGCCCGAGGTCTGGATGCAGCATGGCAAACAAGCCGAGAGGCGGCCAGACAAAAACTACAGTATGCTGCGTTTTTTGTCCGGCAGCCTCTCGGCTTGCTTGCCCATGCCGTTATAGCGAATGGGGCCGGAGTGGACTTCCGGCGGCAAGGTGGGCTAGCGCTAGCACGGATCCGGCAGGCTGTTCCCCTGCCTGAACAGCCTGCCGGACCCTGCTACCGCAAGCGTGAAATTAGCCTAAGATATATTGAGGTCCATCAGTGTCTGCCATTTTCTCATAAAATAGCACTGTGTGCAG
Source organism: Bufo gargarizans (assembly GCF_014858855.1). Lineage (NCBI taxonomy): Eukaryota > Metazoa > Chordata > Amphibia > Anura > Bufonidae > Bufo > Bufo gargarizans. The sequence continues at coordinate 208,785,689 of NC_058082.1, read as the reverse complement.
CACTTTTTTTTGCATCTATTTCTTCCCAGAATTCCAGAGGAGCATGTATGGCCTATGAGTCTCCTCATGCTGATTAACGCGCTCTCTCCCCAAGGAGGGATAGTACCCCCAAATCCTGAGCAAAGGCCTTTTCACCCAATTAAGCAAGTGCTCTCTGCTCTGCACTGATGAGGGGCAATCACCCTGAAACAGCTGTCTGCAGATGAGATGTTGGATTATTTAATAACCAAGTCATATATCAAGACCTATTTAAAGGGTCAAACATTGACTTATAGGATATCTGCCTTACATCTGGTGGCCTTAGAGGCAGAGCTTGTTAAGAGCTCATTTGAATCCCTTTCTTCCCAGTAGTATTTTGTAATGGAGGTTCCTGATGGAGCCTTTCATGCAGATGTGACAGCCTTATGTACTGTTGCAATAAGACTGCTAGGGTGGGGATTGGTGTAGTTAAAGGCATGGCTTAGCTGAAAAAGTGTACCAGTAAATTAGCTTTGAGACAGAACTTCAAGCCGTTTTAGTGTACAAGGGATAGTCTCATGACTGCTGGTGAGAAAGGGGAGATGGCGCCAAACTGGAAACACTTTATTATTAATAAGTAAATTATGAATTAATGAATTAATAAGTGCATTATTATGATAGCGTAAGTATGCCTACACAGTTTTATATGACCGCACAACTAATTTAACTGCTACAAAGAAGTTTAATGTAAGTTGGAATGCTGTATCCAGAATTGTCAGCAAGTTCTGACCAAGTTTCTAATCTTGAGCAACTATCCCGGAAACGATTCCTACAATAAACATATGTATGCCCAGATGATTTGAAGTCCAGACAATCATAAGTATCAATAAATCTTTATTTCATGTTATAACTTCCCCTGACTAAACCATTGGGCGAAACGTGTTGGGTAAGTGTGGGACACTGGTATGGCAGGGATGTGTTAGATGGGTATATGGTATACAACTGACTCGTATAGATAGAACAAAGTTTTTAGGCCTTTTTGTCCATATTATTGTTTGATCACAACGAGTGTGTTGTAGAAGACTAGGGGTACCAATACGCCACTATGGCATTGGTCTATTCAGATATAAAGTACTTCATCGCTAGCCTTTTCCAGTGGTCCCTCTTTTATGTAACTCATCTTGTAATGTGGTTCTCTATGTAGATTTTTAATCTTGTATTAATTATAACATGAAATAAAGATTTTTTTGATACTTATGATTGGACTTCAAATGATCTGGGCCTACATATGTTTATAGTAGGAATTGTATTGTTATTTATGTGGCCCTCATAGGTCGGTTTGTAGGTATCCTGGAAATGGTTAGAAACTGACATTTTTCAAAATGTGTTTTGTCTTTGTTGAATCCGCGTCAAACGGAACTATTCGAACAACTGAATCATACATTGATAAACCAAGCAGAACGAAATGCAGGTCTAGTCTAGGTCCATTAATATTTTCTCAAGCAGTTGAATGCACATATCTAATGAGGTCCCTTTTTATCCCACTCATGTGGACATCTTGAGTTGAAGCATGTGAGATATTTTAATATGTGGCAAGCAATTTACTCAGGTAACTGTGCAAATTGCTTCTGACATCTAAAACGTGAGTGGAGAGAGGAGGAGGAGGAGGTTTTTCCAAGTAGCCGTCACATTAATTCAGCAAATGCATCAATACATCTGTTCTGTGTGATATCGTCTAATGCAGTAACAACATTGACAAGCTCTACTGAGCTAATCTTCTTTTAGCACGTCAGAGATATGCATCCAATTTTAAATACTATTTACCTGACGACAGGTAACAGTAGATACCAGGGAAAGAATATTAAAAAAAGCCCTTTCATATTTCCTAAATTTGTAATGTCTGTCAATTGGTATTTACTGGGTAAAATGCTATGGGGTTACAGAAGGCGGAAAAAATACCATGCCATAAACCTATGAAGAACATGTGGAGAGTGGATGAGTAATGTGCTCTCTTTTCCTATAAGACACTGACTATCCATCTGTTTTGCGTACTCTTTGTCATTGAAAGTATAAAGCCTGCCTGTGATAACCTGAACATGCATTGATATATTGGTAAGATATCCTTCTTTCCAAAGCCTGTGGAGACATTTGGGGAGACTGGGATGTCTATGAGGATGTTAAAGTCACCCAAAATCAGAGTTACTAATTCAAAAGAGAGGAAATGGGGAAGTCAGGCAGCAAAGTGATCCAGGAACCAGGTGGGTGAGCCAGGAAGTCGGTATACAACTGCCACAGTATACAACCCAAGACCCAAAGATAGAGCTAAGGCATGAGGCAACGGTTCTTAGCCCTTTCTCAGTTTGAATCTGTGCTACTTGGGGCACAGGAGGTGAAACACTGATTGCTGAGACCAGAATTTACAGCGCAGGCAGTGGAATACATGTCTCAGCACTAGAAGAACAGCAGGCACTAGAATTTTTTTACCCTTGCCCTCTCTTAACTAGAGATATGCAATCTTCCAGAAACAATTCCTGCACTGTATTGAGATGTCAAATCCCTCTTCCACTTGTTATCATTCTTGTTACTGTAATATTAAAGGGGTTATCCCACTTAGCTTTTTTATACTTACCTGCTGCCATCGCGCGTTCACTTCCTGGATTCTGGCTGGGGGCGGGCTTCATCTTGATTGAAGTCTTCTCCCGGCCGTGCCGCGCGCTGGACTGAATGCGCACGCCGCCGCGCATGCGCAATGGTGACTTATTCCTACAGAGCCGGCGTGCACGTTCGCAGCTCTGTACTATTCTGGCCGGGAAGAAGTCACCGTCGCGCATGCGCGGCAGCGTGCGCATTCAGAACAGCGAGTGGACCGGCCGGGAGAAAAGAAGGAGTCTTCTGGGCAAGCGCGACCTTCCGGCTTTTGGAGAAGAGCGGAGGTCGTAACCAGGGGAGACCGAGTCACAACAATCAGGTAAGTGGGGATGAATTTTATCCTAATCGGTGGGGATTTGTTAATAAAGTATATTTACAAAAATGATCACTGTCAAATCATTAACAGATTTAACAGTGATCATTATGATGGGATAACCCCTTTAAATCATATTGAAAAAACTTGAAAGAAGCACATCTGTATACTAGGGGAAGTGCTTAGGAGTATTTTTGTAGTATGGTTAATGAAGTGATTTGGTTCAGTTTTATTTTTTTTAAAGTCATCACTTAGCAATGCTGTTATGGAAAACCCATCTTCAGAGAGTGCTGAACACTGAATTCAGCTCACTGTTACATGGAGAGGCAGGCTTGTAAGCCTGCCTCTACTCTCCCTGCTTCATACATCAATGTAAATGTCCCTATATACTGTAAAACTGCTTCTCCCTGACTATTACACTGACAGTCAGTGGTGAGCACTGACAGCGCACCTCTCCTCTATCTCCTTGGTGGCTAGTTGATTAGCGGGCACAGTGGAGAGATAAAGGAGAGATACTGTCACGGCTGAGGATGGGGAAAACCCTCAGCCGTGCGATGGCAGAAGATGATGGTCGCTGCAAGGCCAGGACAGGAATCAGGGAGCAGGTCACCTCCTATCACATCCCTAATTCTGACCCTGTCTCCTAGCCGTATGAGCCGACCCTGATGGTAGGAGGGCTCATACTCTGGAACCTAAGATTCCTAGTAGCCCTCAGGGTGGCCCTGGACTAGGAGCAGAGTAAGACGATCTGTTCCTCCTAGATACGGCTGAACAGGAGTCTCACTGGCCTAGCAACAAAGAAAGGGGGGACATAAACAGCTTATGGCAATGGCAGGTATATGAAACAGTACAACACCTACCTGCCACAGACACAAAGCCTGGAACCCATGTACAAGTGCTGCTGTCCACAAGAACACAAACGGACACAGCACACACCACACATCACACAGGAACCCAGGACCATAAGCTGCAATAAACAAAGAGACCAAGGAAACATCTTCATAACATCATGTATAACTTTTATGACCACAAGGGTGGCCCACACTGGCAGATGGTAAAAGACCAGGAGGACGACTCCAGCTTACAAACAAGGCTGGAGTACCCCTCAGACTTCTGATCTAAACTGAGGCTAAATAGCCCATGTAGCCACACCCACACACAGACACACACTGGGAAGGGAGTTAACCCTTGCAACACAAGAGAGGGTAAGGTAGCCACTTAAAGGGGAAAGTGCACACATAACTTAAACCCCATGCACACCAGACATAGAAAGTGCATACATACACACACACATATAGACAACTGCACACATCAACAGTGAGGCGCCTAGCAACCAGCTCAGGCTGCTACACTGCCAAATACACCTGTTGTCCACGGCAACCGCACTTGAGGAAAACTACTAATAGCCCCAGCTGCAGTTGACAAAACTCCCAGACCGCGGGCAACTGCATAGGGCTCCCAAGGAGTCATGACCATGAACATGGGCGTGATAGATACGTTGTCAGTGACCATCAGTGAATTGTCTTCTGTGTACTGTACACGGTGAACACAAAATCACTTAAAGGAAACCTGTCACCGGAATTTTGTGTATAGAGCTGAGGACATGGGTTACTAAATGGCCGCTAGCACATCCGCAATTCCCAGTCCCTATAGCTCTGTGTGCTTTTATTGTGTTAAAAAACGATTTGATACATATGCAAATTAACCTGTCCCTGACTCATCTCACCATAGGACTCATCTCAGGTTAATTTGCATATGTATCAAATCGTTTTATTATGAAGAATGTGGACATGATACTAGTTGCAGTAGATATGAGCAAGAAATACGTTGTGGTAGATGTGTTGATTTCCAATTCCATTTTGTCTGGCGCATGTAGATAGCATGTCTCTCAAAGCAGTAGTACATACTGTTAAATTTCCCAGCAATAAAAGGAAATGCAATAGAAATGAAGCCATTTTATAATCATTGGAAACACTAATGACAATACTGATGTTCAAAATGCAGCTAAGCGGAAAATGATTTTTTTTTGTCTTATTGGCACAAGGATGTAAAACGAATAAAAATATAGAGGCCTTGAAAAGTCTATTTCTCTTTAGATGCTACATAACTGGTGTAGTTCTGTATTATGTATGTGAAACTGCAGAATTTGTAATGGTTAAAGAGGTCAATTATTATAACATAAAATAAATGGTCTCTTCCTTTGAATATTTTCCAGCAACACTCTCTAAATATTTGAGTACAGTAGAATTCTCTTAACCTGATAGGTGAAAATTGTCAGGCATTCTGGTTTATTACAGTCATGGAATATAATTTCTCTTGCTAATTTAGAGAACCTTTAAGGTGGTAGGCCAAAATAAAATGTTGGCACAACTGGTAAATCTGTAACGTAAAGATATGCACTTTTTATATACCAAGGTTTTTCCGTCATCTATTCCCCCTTGGACATATAGCCCAATCAAGTGGATAAAACTGCTATACCCTGCACTGCCACTACAAGTGGGTGGTGTGCAGGTAGACCGTACATAGGTCCTGGGGCTTGCACAAGCTCCACAGCTGATGATGATTGACCATCAGTAATACCATCAATATTCCAAACCTGGAAAATCCATTTGAACATTGTATAATGACATGTGATTTAACTTTTCAGCTACTATAAATGATGTTACAATCCTAAGTCTTTTCAGGATCTTTTTTTTGCTGTCAGCTACTAGGACCATTCCTCTTACTGTTGAGGATTGACTATAATTGAATGTTAGCTTGTCTGCCCACTTAAATAAACATAAACATTTCTGCTCACAGTAGCGTCAAGGCTTCCATAGATGGATCCATTATTGAACCAGAATACACAAACAATTCTAGTGGATGCCCTTGACTTTGAATACTGTCAGAATTTGAAAAAATTATATGGAATAGAAGCTGATGCCAACTGATAGCCATCAGAAACTTCCTATTAAAATCATTGAGAATTGTGAATGTAAATTTTTCTCTACATTTTGCTGTAAAAATGACAGAATGGAATAACGTAGGGAAAAACACTGTGTGAATAGAGCTGGATCTTCACCACCTTGCCTGATGGATGTTTGGTGATCCTGTACTCATAGAAAGGCCTTAACTTTTGAAGTTAAGTTTATAGAACTGTTTTGGTAGTTAAACAGCAGTTGAACAAAAAAACATCTGGTAAATAATTTTTTCGCCGATGCAGCCATACTCATTTCACTCCATATAAATGAAACCAGGTGATGGACGAAAGATTGTTCTAGGAACATTCTTTCATCCAAATATATTTTGTCCATGAATGATCTTTCTTTGAAAAAAAGATCATTAATTTGACTGAAGAAACTTTTAAGCATGGTCAACTTCTTTTCAGATAATTGTCATTGGTCAACTAAAATGATCGTTCATTGACAGATTTCACCCGACGAACAATTGTTTTTTACGTTGACATTGTCTGTTTTGATCACGTTTAAACTAATATGTATGGACACCCTAAGGGAATTGCCAGCTTGAGTAGACCACAGTGAAAATGGCTATTCACATACATGATAACCTCTTCTTTATGTGGCTGCAGTAAGGGGACAGGTCTGAGACCTAGAGGTAAGATGAGTGCTCCACCAACTGTAATCAAGCCCTGCAGTTTTGGGTTGTAGCTCCAACAAGTTCTGCAGCATTTTACAATTATTTAAAAACAAATCGAAAATAGATGGCAAGGAACCTGCCCACTAACACATTTCAAAATTATGCGCTTGAGTGGAAATGTACTGCCAAAAACTAGCTTCTTCAAGTTTAGTATTTAACTGAAACATACAGATAATGCTTCCAAAACACCAGTTGTGACCCCAACCAAAAGCCTGTATTACACCTAGGGATATTTCGGCAGATGATCGCTAATGAGCATTCGTAGTAACGTTCATTATCAATCGTCTGGCAGTATAATACAGCTGCCAAATGCCCAATGAATTAGCAAACGCTCGTTAATGGGGCAATCCAAATCTTTTGACAGGTTAAAAACTCTTCGTTTGTAGGCGTCAGATTGTGCTGTCTAATTACAATCTGCTGTCGGCAAACAATGATTCAGTATAGGGAAGAACGATGGTATAACGTTCGCTCCTCCCTATACTGAGGAGGAGATTGCTGCATGTAATAGCAGTGGTCTCCTCCGCTAGAGAGCAGGTGATTGCTGGGAAGGATGGCTTCCTTCCCAACAATCGCCTTTTAAATCGGGCTGTCTAATATAGCCTTTAGACTGCAGAATACAGTACTGACAAAATCTGAAGGAGGATAACATGGCAGTATAATTTAGTTTTATATAGATCCAGCAGTAGCTTGATAACTATATGACAATTGAATGATAAATCTTTTTTTGAAATGTAGATGCCCACGCATTACCCCTTTGCCCCTTTCTTTTTACTAGGTATAAGTGTAAATACTATTTCCCCAAGACTGCCTTTGAGAATGCTTGTAATCTACAACCGTTGGGATTATTATCAGCTTTACTGAGGCTTAGTGTGTCTTAAGGGACCCGGGCAGACACTTAATCATTTCCATAGTACAAAAGACCAGAGTGATGCATCCGTGCCCTGGTGATCCCAGAAGTGGATGATTTTACTGGAAGCAAAGCAGTTTTCCCAAACCAGTGTAGAAAGTCATAACACAGAATTAACATTTCTTTGACATCAAGAACAGTTTTCTTTTATTTGCAATGTATCAAAACTATTATATAAAATGCAACAAAAAAGATTTCTCTGAAGTGTCTAAAAAAGTAAAAATTAATATTAAGCAAAAACTGTTCATGAAAAGAAATATTTTTCATTCTTTAAGATGCACTTTTTTTCCCCCAAGAGTGGGAGAAGATGTCAGTGTGTCTTATAGGGTAAATACTATGGAAGTGCTCACAAGTACAGTAAGACCGGGGAGCGGTGAATTCTGTGCTCCTTGTACTGTCTGTACCCACCACTCTCTGGTCTTCTTATGCTGGCGCTGCATGCTGTTCTGTGACCTGCGCACAGCGTGAGGATGTACATGTGTCCTGTGATCTCACACCGTGCGATATCAGGTCACAGCACACTGGATCTCCTGAGTGGCGGAGGCGTCATAATAAGGAGAGGTGAGTTGATTGAGGTCTGAATAACTTTGGAGGTCTGATTAACATTGGAGGTCTGATCTGAGGTCTGATTAACATCTGGGGTCTGATCTGAGGTCTGATTAACATTGGAGGTCTGATCTGAGGTCTGACTAACATTGGGGGCCTGAGCTGAGGTCTGATTAACATTGGAGGTCTGATCTGAGGTCTGACTAACATTGGGGGCCTGAGCTGAGGTCTGATTAACATTGGAGGTCTGATCTGAGGTCTGTATAACATTGAGGATCTTATTGGGGGGGGGGGGGTCTGAGCTGAGGTCTGATTAACATTGGGGGTCTGAGCTGAGGTCTGATTAACATTGGAAGTCTGATCTGAGGTCTGAATAACATAGAGGGTCTGATTGGGGGCTCTGAGCTAAGGATTGATTGATTAATATTGGGGATCTAATCTGAGGTCTGATTAACATTGAGGGTCTGATGAAGATCAGGGGTCTCATCTGAGGTGTTATTAAAAAAAAATTTTTTTTTATTTTCCTCCTCTAAAACTTAGGTGTGTCTTATGGGCAGGTGCATCTTATAGGGTGAAAAATATGGTAATATTTCTCCCAAATCAATCAACCAAGACAGACACAGCTAGAACACATATAGTGATAGAGAAGTTATTCAGTTCAATGTGTTCCATGAAGAAATATTTGCTTTTCCAAAATACAGATGACTAAGCAGACAGGATGTTCAAAATGATTGTACAAGATTAAGAAGACAGGTCCGCTATCTTACAGTGCCACACGTGTCCATCGGTTGTGTCTGGTATGCAGGGGTCAAGTCATGGGAAAAAAGGGTGGGAACTCACCCAAGAACCACTGCCACCCCTACCCCCCACCCCAAAAAAAAAATATATATATTTCGCAGAAAATTCAGTGCAACATAAAACTTAAACAAAAACTGGAATTTGCGCTTTATGTCTGTTCATGTGTAATCCGTCACTTTCATATTATAAGCTCCCCTTATATATAATTAACTTACAGTTCTGAAGACTCAGGGGTGCTGGCTGGCTTAGCCTCAGGGGTGTTGGCAGGCTTGGCCCCAGGGGTGCTGGCAGGCTTGGCCTCAGGGGTACTGACAGGCTTGGCCTCAGGGGTACTGACAGGCTTGGCCGGGCAGAAGGAGTGTGGGGGACTGTGAGGCCTTTTTTCTCCAAGCTGCACTGCCCACCAATGATTTTAATACTGGGGAGGGGGGGAAGGGCGCACTGCCCACCAATAATTTTAATACTGGAAAGGGCATGGGTAGAGCGCACTGCCCACCAATTATTTTAATACCGGGGAGGGGGGGGACGCACTGCCCACCAATGATTTTAATACTGTGGAGGGGGGGAAGGCGCACTGCCCACCAATGATTTTAATACTGGAAAGGGCATGGGGAGGGCACACTGCCCACCAATTATTTTAATACCGGGGAGGGGGGGGGGGAACGCACTGCCCACCAATAATTTTAATACTGGGGAGGGCACACTGCCCACCAATTCAAACATTGTAGAAACATTCCCGGCACCTGGCCTCTGACAGGGAGCTGCCGTCCGCACAATGAACCCTGTCAGAGGTGCGTCTCCATCACCATGGGAACACCTCGGGTTTAGAATATACCATCGGATCGGAGTTTTCTCCAATCCGATGGTATATTTTAACTTTAAGCGTTACCTACCGAGGACCAGGAAGCAGTGAGTACAAAGCCTTCACTGCTCAGTGGTCCTTTTGCCCGGCGTTAAAGACGGGCGGCCCTGAAAGGGAACAGCGTTCCTGCTATGAAAAAAGTGCATGAACGCCGTTCCCACGCATTCCCGCAGGACTCGAGCCCTGCTGGTATAGTATTTCTGCTTTATAGAAGTAAATAATGGGACTGATATGCAATACCACATAGAACCCATGGATGTTTCCAGATCAGTTTTTTTCGTGCTTTTTTATGTTGCAATTTCTTTTTCTATAGAAAATTCATAGACAATGTCTTAGGCATCGTAAGAACATTTTATATTGCCTCTGTGTGAGTAAAGTATATATATATATATATATATATATATATATATATATTCACAGAGGAAACTAATTTAAAATTCATACTGAGTTATGCAAATGAATTAAGGCCATGCAAATTTCATTATGTCGATGAACAGATCGAAGCCTGAGTTCTTATATCAGGAAAATGATTTAAACTACCCAGACATGAAACAAGATTATTTCCATCTCAATATATTATTAAGATGTTTACAAGTGACATTTTCTGAAGGCTTTTGTACGAATGTTATGGTATTTACTAGAATTAATATACACTCATGTCTCAAACATTTTCTTCATTAATTTGGTGAACAGTGTGACTTAGCAGTTGTCAAGATCTAATTTAATAGAGTTTTAAATCTCAGTCACGCTGCTAAAGCATATTAATAAGATAGTCAAGTTTTGCAACTTTCTATTATATATTTTTTTTCAATTCTGCAACTTTTTCAAAATGTATGCTTGCTGTCAATGAATGGATATATTGAATAGTGGCAGTTGATGGCAGTTGTCCTGATCACATCTAAGTTGACAGCTATCTCTTTTCATTAGCCTTGTACCCATTTCCAGTGCACATGTTCAGTTTTACAGCACTTAAAGGCTGTGCACACCTTTGGGCAATTTTTTATGGTTGCATGTTACACATTTTGGACCAAAATTTTTTTTTCCCCTACTTTTTTTAAAAAAAATCAGCCTTTTATGAGATACAGTCTGTCTATTTGCAGGCTTTCAGTATCTGTTTTCTTTGAATCCCGTCATCTGGCGGCTCATGTGTGTTTCTTGTCTCTGATCTCCTGACCTCATGAACACTCATTATAGCTCAATTCTTATCATAATGATAACAATATGGCTTAAATAAGTGTTTATGAGGTCAGGAGATCAGAGATAAAAGCTACACATGAGCCGGCAGATGACAGGATTCAAAGAACACAGGAACTGACAGCCTGCAAACAGACTTATTTTTAACAATACCATCTCCGAAAATGAAAAAAAATATATATATATTTTTAGTGTAAATTTGTGAAAGCAATAAAAAAAAATGCGCCTGAATTTATGCATAACCTTTAAAGTTTATCACATTCACTGACAGAAGCTCTTCGTTTTGGCTCAGAGATGGGAGGTTCCCTAGCAGAGGATTCACTCTCTATAATGTCCATGTACCTTTACAGGGCATATGGACAGGGGTTGTCTTCATGGGTCACCCCTTTAAGTCACTATTTTTCAGTTTTTGCTGTAGGTTGCCAATATTTTCCTATCTCAATGCAATCCTTAATGGATCTGTTTAGAGAATAAATCTGTATGTGACGTAATCCCACTCATAAACCTCTACACACTGCTTTTATCCTATTTCTCATCTCCCTTCAATTTCCTTTTTAACTGTTGAGCACTTTGAGTTATTATTGGACTTGGCACCAGTTTAATTGCTTGGTAGTAATCACATAGTCATAATCATCAATCTGCATGTTCAGCCTAATCATGGTTATTGCCTCAATTAAGCAGTTAAGGCCACAGATTGCTCCAGAAACGATGAATAAGAGTGCAGCCTTATTATGCCTAATAAATAACCAAACAGCAGTAGTAGTAATGCCACTAATAGCTGATATGTCTAGGAATAAGGCTTTGTTCACACTAATGTTTCATTGTACCTCGCTGTCTACTCCGTCATTTTTACACAAATTTGTTAATAAACCTTTCCATGTACATGCCCATTGGCTTCAGCAGGTTTTCGGTTTGCATGTGCTCTGTCTGGTTTGGCAGAATATTGAATCTTGCTGTTATACCCAGTGGAAAAGATAGAAAGCTAATAGATCCCATTAAAGTCAATGGGATCTGTTACACTACACCAGGCATGCTCAACCTGCGGCCCTCCAGCTGTTGCAAAACTACAACTCCTAGCATGCCCGAACAGCCTACAGCAGGGCATTGTGGGAGTTGTAGTTTTACAACAGCTGGAGGGACGCAGGTTGAGCATTCCTGCTCTGCACCATAGATCCATGACAAATAGAATTATTCACATAGACAGCCTGTCTTAAAATGTACATAGCTTATCAAATTCAGAAAGTTCTACTACATCTAACTGAAAAGAGTATGTTAGGTTTTGTAAAATGTTTAACTACTTCACGACCATCGCTGTAGTAGTATGGCGCTGGCTGGGTCTTTAAAGATGACATAGACGCGGGTTTCAAGCTGTTTCATACAGCAGACCCCCTAGCCTCAATCCTGACCACTGCATCTGAGCGTGTGCAGTGTGGGAAGCTCACACTTCCGGGTATGGTCAGGCTCCCTCCAGCGGCGATCGAAGGAGACGGAGCTTGTGTGCTACAGCCCCTGTCATAGAGAATGACAGGAGGCTGCTGCATAGTGTTTCCTATGGAGTCCCAGTAGCTGGGCTCCATAGGAAACATAGTAACATAGTACATGAGGCCAAAAAAAAAGACATCTGTCCATCCAGTTCGGCCTGTCATCCTGCAAGTTGATCCAGAGGAAGGCAAAAAATAAACTGTGAGGTAGAAGCCAATTTTCCCAACTTTAGGGGAATTAAAAATTCCTTCCCGACTCCAATCAGGCAATCAGAATTAGGGTCCATTCACGCGTCCGTTTTGGTGTTCCGCATCCGTTCCGATTAAAAAGGGAACGTTATGCGGATCCATTCATTTTCAATGGAATCCGCAAATAATCGGACAGCACTCATGGTGCTCTCCGATTCCGTGATTCCGTTCCGTGGGTTCCGTTTATTCGGATCCAGGAAAAAAATACACCCTGTCCTACTATTTGTCCGATTTTGCGTTCCGTCATGCCATTCTAGTCAATGGATCCGTCAAAAATGCGGAAAACATGCTAAAAGCATCCTCATGTCATCCAGATTTTCGGATCCGCAAAAAACAGGAACGTTTATCTGGAAAGGTAAAAATACTGACGTGTGAATGGACCCTAACTCCATGAATTAACGACCCCTCTCTAGTAGCTATAGCCTGTAATATTATTACACTCCAGAAATACATCCAGGCCCCTCTTGAATTCCTTTATTGTACTCACTATCACCACCTCCTCAGGCAGAGAGTTCCATAGTCTCACTGCTCATACCGTAAAGAATCCTCTTCTATGTTTGTGTACAAATCTTCTTTCCTCCAGACGCAGAGGATGTCCCCTCGTCACAGTCACAGTCCTGGGGATAAATAGATGATGGGATAGATCTCTGTACTGACCCCTGATATATTTATACATATTAATTAGATCTCCCCTCAGTCGTCTTTTTTCTAAAGTGAATAACCCTAATTTTGATAATCTTTCAGGGTACTGTAGTTGCCCCACTCCAGTTATTACTTTAGTTGCCCTCCTCTGGACCCTCTCCAGCTCTGCTATGTCTGCTTTGTTCACAGGAGCCCAGAACTGTACACAGTACTCCATGTGTGGTCTGACTGGTGATTTGTAAAGTGGTAGGACTATGTTCTTATCACGGGCATCTATGCCCCTTTTGATGCAACCCATTATCTTATTGGCCTTGGCAGCAGCTGCCTGACACTGTTTTTTGCAACTTAGTTTGTCAGTGTTAAACCTCATCTGCCACTTTTCTGCCCAAGCCTCTAGTCTATCCAGATCACTCTGTAGTAGTATACTGTCCTTTTTCAGTGTTAATTACTTTACACAGATTAGTGTCATCTGCGAAAATTGATACTTTACTATGCAAGCCTTCTACAAGATCATTAATAAATATATTGAAGAGAATAGGGCCCAATACTGACCCCTGTACTACCCCACTAGTAACAGTGACCCAATCTGAGTGTGTACCGTTAATAACCACCCTCTGTTTTCTATCACTGAGCCAGTTACTTACCCACATACAGACATTTTCTCCCAGTCCGAGCATTCTCATTTTTTATACTAACCTTTTATGTGGTACAGTGTCAAATGCTGTGGAGAAGTCCAGATACACGATATTTATAGATTCACCACTTACCTCCTCATAGAAACTGATTAAATTAGCTTGGCATGACCGATCCTTCATGAAGCCATGCTGATATGGCGTTATTTGCTTATTTCCGTTGAGATAGCATCTCTTAGAAAACCTTCAACAGATGTTAAACTTACCAGCCTATAGTTTCCAGGCTCTGTTTTTGGACCCTTTTTGAATATTGGCACCACATTTGCCATGCCCTAATCCTGTGGGACATTCCCTGTCAGTATAGAATCTGCAAATATCAGAAATAAGGGTCTAATGCATTGGAGTCTATGAGAATAGCAATCTAATGATTGCTTGATATACTTCCCTATGGGAACTAAAACAAAGTGGAAAAAATAATAATAATAATAAGGTTTTAATTTTTTTAAAAAAGGATAAAAATGCAAATCACCCCCCTTTCCCCAAAATAAAAAACAACAAAAATAAAAAAGATACACATCATAGGTATTGCCACATGAGAAAACACCCATACTATAAAAATATCTAAATATTTTCCCGATGCGGCAAACGGTAAAACCGAAAAAAAAGGTAAAATATGACGATTCGCTGTTTTTGGTTGCTTTATTTCCCACAAAAAAATTAAGAAAAAGTGATCAAAAAGTCTTACACAACCCAGAATGGAATCAATGAAAAGTACACATCGCCCTGCAAAAAATGGACACACAGCTCTATACACATAACTACAAAAAAGTTATAGGAGTCAGAATATGGCACCAAAAAGATAAAACTGATTTTTTTTCCTAGGTTTTTATTATTTTATCAGTATCAAAAAGCAAGAAAAGCTATACATATCAGGTATCGCCAGATTCGCACTGACCTGTAGAAATAAACTACAGTCACTGGTCAGTTTTATCACACATCGAACGTCGTAAATAAAAAAACTGTAAAATTGTGGCTGAATAGCTTTTTTTTTCAATTCCACCCCGTTTGGAATTTTCCTGCCTCCCACTACATCATATGCAATATTAAATGGTGGACAAGTACAACTTGTCCTGCAAAAAGCATTTTTTTCTGCCATTTGAGGCCCCTTTCACACAAGCGAGTATTCCGCGTGGGCGCAATGCGTGATGTGAATGCATTGCGCCCGCATGGAATCCGGACCCATTCATTTCAATGGGGCTGTGTACATGTGCTTTGGTTTTCACGCATCACTTGTGCATTGTGTGAAAATCGCATGTTCTATATTCTGCCATTTTCACACAACGCAGGCCCCGTAGAAGTGAATTGAGCTGCGTGAAAATCGCATTGAATCCGCAAGCAAGTGCAGATGTGATGCGTTTTTCATAGATGGTTGCTAGGAGATGTTGTTTGTATACATTCAGTTTTTTATCACGTGCTTACAAAACACATCAAAACACATTGCACCTGTGCGATAAAAACTGAACAACTGAACGAGATCGCAGGCAAAACTGGATGACTTTGCCTGAGAAATCGCGCATTTTTCACTGAACACCTTTGCAACGCATCCGGACCTAATCCAGACACGCTCGTCTGCAAGGGGCCTAAAACCAGATAGTGAAACATATCCTTTCTTTCTAATCTGTTTTCTGATTGTAGAGTAGATTTATCATTCTCTTTCTTGAACATGATTATGAAGGCTGCCATCTTGCCTGAGCCACTGTAATCAGCATTTAGTACGGCATACATATTAGGACATCGTCAGACATCATCCACAACTCCATCCTCCGTCAGGCAAAACTCCATCAGCCCTCAGACATCAGACAAAACTCCGTCCTCCATCACCCAAAACTCCATCAGACATCAGACAAAACTCCATCCTCCGTCAGGCAAAACTCCATCAGACCTCAGACATCAGACAAAACTCCGTCCTCCGTCACCCAAAACTCCATCAGACCTCAGACATCAGACAAAACTCCGTCCTCCATCAGGCAAAACTCCATCAGACCTCAGACATCAGACAAAACTCCGTCCTCCGTCAGGCAAAACTCCATCAGACCTCAGACATCAGACAAAACTCCGTCCTCCGTCACCCAAAACTCCATCAGACCTCAGACCTCAGACATCAGAGAAAACTCCGTCCTCCGTCAGGCAAAACTCCATCAGACCTCAGACATCAGAGAAAACTCCGTCCTCCGTCAGGCAAAACTCCATCAGACCTCAGACATCAGACAAAACTCCGTCCTCCGTCAGGCAAAACTCCATCAGACCTCAGACATCAGACAAAACTCCGTCCTCCATCAGGCATCAGCCAAAACTCCGTCCTCCCTAACTCAAAATACGCCCTACTACACACACTCTTCACCTGACGGAGCTGCTAGCTGCTGGAGAGGCAAAGGACCTGTGATGACGTCATGACCATGTGACGAGTCACGTGTGTGGGAGGGGTCAGATGTGCACAGCAGCTGGTAGAGTGTACAGAACAGTAGCCATCAAATAGAGCTCTGTACTAGAGATGTGTGTGTAACCTGCATGTAGCAGAGCTGTGTACTGTGTTTTAGAGTTGTATGTGTAACCTGCAGGTAGCAGATCTGTATGTGTAACCTGCAGGTAGCAGAGCTGTGTACTGTGTTAGAGATGTATGTGTAACCTGCAGGTAGCAGAGCTGTGTACTGTGTTACAGAGATGTATGTGTAACCTGCATGTAGCAGAGCTGTGTACTGTGTTACAGAGATGTATGTGTAACCTGCAGGTAGCAGATCTGTATGTGTAACCTGCAGGTAGCAGAGCTGTGTACTGTGTTAGAGATGTATGTGTAACCTGCAGGTAGCAGAGCTGTGTACTGTGTTACAGAGATGTATGTGTAACCTGCATGTAGCAGAGCTGTGTACTGTGTTACAGAGATGTATGTGTAACCTGCATGTAGCAGAGCTGTGTACTGTGTTACAGAGATGTATGTGTAACCTGCAGGTAGCAGATCTGTATGTGTAACCTGCAGGTAGCAGAGCTGTGTACTGTGTTACAGAGATGTATGTGTAACCTGCAGGTAGCAGATCCGTATGTGTAACCTGCATGTAGCAGAGCTGTGTACTGTGTTACAAAGATGTATGTGTAACCTGCAGGTAGCAGATCTGTATGTGTAACCTGCAGGTAGCAGAGCTGTGTACTGTGTTAGAGATGTATGTGTAACCTGCAGGTAGCAGAGCTGTGTACTGTGTTACAGAGATGTATGTGTAACCTGCATGTAGCAGAGCTGTGTACTGTGTTACAGAGATGTATGTGTAACCTGCAGGTAGCAGATCTGTATGTGTAACCTGCATGTAGCAGAGCTGTGTACTGTGTTACAGAGATGTATGTGTAACCTGCAGGTAGCAGATCTGTATGTGTAACCTGCAGGTAGCAGAGCTGTGTACTGTGTTACAGAGATGTATGTGTAACCTGCAGGTAGCAGAGCTGTGTACTGTGTAGCAGATCTGTATGTGTAACCTGCAGGTAGCAGAGCTGTGTACTGTGTAGCAGATCTGTATGTGTAACCTGCAGGTAGCAGAGCTGTGTACTGTGTAGTAGATCTGTATGTGTAACCTGCATGTAGCAGAGCTGTGTACTGTGTTACAGAGATGTATGTGTAACCTGCAGGTAGCAGATCTGTATGTGTAACCTGCATGTAGCAGAGCTGTGTACTGTGTTACAGAGATGTATGTGTAACCTGCAGGTAGCAGATCTGTATGTGTAACCTGCAGGTAGCAGAGCTGTGTACTGTGTTACAGAGATGTATGTGTAACCTGCAGGTAGCAGAGCTGTGTACTGTGTTACAGAGATGTATGTGTAACCTGCAGGTAGCAGAGCTGTGTACTGTGTAGCAGAACTGTATGTGTAACCTGCAGGTAGCAGAGCTGTGTACTGTTTAGCAGATCTGTATGTGTAACCTGCAGGTAGCAGAGCGGTGTACTGTGTAGTAGATCTGTATGTGTAACCTGCATGTAGCAGAGCTGTGTACTGTGTTACAGAGATGTATGTGTAACCTGCAGGTAGCAGAGCTGTGTACTGTGTAGCAGATCTGTATGTGTAACCTGCATGTAGCAGAGCTGTGTACTGTGTAGCAGAGCTGTATGTGTAACCTGCATGTAGCACAGCTGTGTACTGTGTGCTAGTGCTGTATGTGTAACCTGCATGTAGCAGTGCTGTGTACTGTGTAGCAGAGCTGTATGTGTAACCTGCATGTAGCAGAGCTGTGTACTGTGTAGCAGAGCTGTATGTGTAACCTGCATGTAGCAGTGCTGTGTACTGTGTAGCAGAGCTGTATTTGTAACCTGAATGTAGCAGAGCTGTGTACTGTGTAGCAGAGCTGTATGTGTAATCTGCATGTATCAGAGCTGTGTGCTGTGTAGCGGAGCTGTATGTGTAACCTGCATGTAGCAGGCTGTGTACTGTGTTACAGGGATGTATGTGCAACCTGCATGTAGCAGTGCTGTGTACTGTGTTACAGAGATGTGTGTGTAACCGCATGTAGCAGAGCTTTTTACTGTGTAACAGAGATGTGTGTAACCTGGGAACTATAAAAAAGTGTAAAATAAAACATAAAAATTCAGATCACCCCCCTTTTCCCAAAATGAAAATAAAAGAACTAAAAAAATACACATCATGGGTGTCGCAATGTGTAAAAACACCCATTGTATAAAAATATATTCCCCATACGGCAAACGGCAAAACAGAAGAAAAAAAAGAGTCTAAATGTCCGATTCGCCGTTTTTGGTCACTTCATTTGCTACAAAAATGTAAATAAAAAGTAATCAAAAAGTCTTAAACACCCCAGAATGGTATCAGTGAAAAGTTCAGATTGCCCCGCAAAAAATGAGCCCCCATCCAGCTCCGTACACATAATTACAAAAAAGTTATAGAGCTCAAAATATGACGACAAAAAAAAAAGTCACTCCGAGTTACTCAGAATTGGTAACCCTAATTAATAAATACATGCAACATGAATGCATATATGCCGCTTCACACAGATCACAAGTGTTAGGCCTCTTGGACATGAACGTTGTTGGTCCATTCCGTGCATTGGGGACAGCAATTTGCAGTCCCCAATGCACGGGCAACGTGCGTGCAGCGGCCGGGACAGATCCAGACCCATTCAACTTGAATGGGTCCGTGAATATGTTCTACTTTTTTGCTGTGCGGAGGCACGGCCAGAAACACCACGGAACCAGCACTCTGTAGTGCTTCTGTGGGGATCCGATCCGTGTTTCTGTTCCGTTCAAGTGAATGGGTCGACATCACGGATGCGGGATGCACACGGCTGGTGCCCTGTGTATTGCGGAACCGCCGTATGTGGTCCACAATTCGACCACAGGCACACAGCGACCATGTGCAAGAGGCCTTACAAAGATGGGATTTAAGGTGCACATCCTCTTGTGCTTCCCATATTCCACAGATTTATATCACACAGCTACTTACAGTTGTGCTGATAAGTTTACATACCCTTGCAGAATTTATGATTTCTTAAAGGGGTATTCTCATCTTCCCTTTTTCATACTTACCTTCCTTGAGCGTGATGTTCACTTCCTGTATTCTTCTCCCGCGCAATGTCCTGAACGCGCACAGCGCCGCGCATGTGCCATGGTGACTTATTCCTGGCCTGTATAGTACAGAGTCGGCGTGCGCATTCGCAGCTCTGTACTATACTGGCCAGGAAGAAGTCATCATGGCGCATGTGCAGGACATTGCGCGGCCCAGCCGGGAGAGAATTTTCCGTCTTCTGCGCAAGCGTGGCCCGGCTGGATTCGACAGGAGAGGTGGCCGTGACCAGGGGAGACCAAAGACAACATCAGGTAAGAGGGGACTTATTTTCTAAAAAAGGATGGGAATTGGGTAATAAAATGTATTTAGAAAAATTATCACTGTCAAATCATTACCAGATTTACCAGTGATCATTAAGATGAGAATACCCCTTTAACCATTGTTTAGAGAATATGATTGATAACACGGACACTTCTCTCTCGCTCGTGGTTAGTTGTCGGCTGAAGCCATTTATGTCAAACAACGGTGTTTACTCTTTATAAATCATAATCACAACACAAACTCCCCAAACTCCCCAAATGACCCTGATCAGAAGTTTACACGCCCCAGTTATTAATAACATGTATTGCCCCCTTTAACATCAATGACAGCTTGAAGTCTTTTGTAGTAGTTGTGGATGAGGCTCTTTATTTTCTCAGATGGTAAAACTGCCCATTCTTCCTGTTGAAAAAAAAAAGCAATTCCACCACAGTTTTACGTGATTTTTATTTACGACATTCGATGTGCGATAAAACTGACTGATTACTTTTATTCTACAGGTCAGATGGAATCCGGCAATACCTTATATGTATAGTTTTTCTTGCTTTTTAATAGTGATAAAAAAAAAAATATATATCCGATTTTTTTTGTCGCCATATTTTGAGCCCCATAACCTTTTTGTAATTATGTGTACAGAGCTGGATGGGGGCTCATTTTTTGCGGGGCAATCTAAACTTTTTACTGATAGCATTCTGGAGTGTTTAAGACTTTTTGATCACTTTTTATTTACATTTTTGTAGCAAATGAAGTGACCAAAAACGGCGAATCGGACATTTGGACTCTTTTTTTTTTTCTGTTTTGCCGTTTGCCGTATAGGGAATATATTTTTATACAATGGGCGTTTTTACACATTGCGACACCCATGATGTGTCTTTTATTTTAATTTTGGGAAAAGGGGGGTGATCTGAATATTTATGGGTTTTTTTTACACTTTTTTATAGTTCCCAGGTTACACACACATCTCTGTAACACAGTACACAGCTCTGCTACATGCGGTTAGACAAACTGCTCTATATACACAGTACACAGCTCTGCTACATGCAGGTTGCACATACATCCCTGTAGCACAGTACACAGCTCTGCTACATGCAGGTTACACATACAGCACCGCTACACAGCACACAGCTCTGCTACATGCAGATTACACATACAGCTCTGCTACACAGTACACAGCTCTGCTACATTCAGGTTACACATACAGCTCTGCTACACAGTACACAGCACTGCTACATGCAGGTTACACACACATCTCTGTAACACAGTACACAGCTCTGCTACATGCGGTTAGACAAACTGCTCTATATACACAGTACACAGCTCTGCTACATGCAGGTTGCACATACATCCCTGTAACACAGTACACAGCCTGCTACATGCAGGTTACACATACATCTCTGTAACACAGTACACAGCTCTGCTACATGCAGGTTACACATACAGCTCTGCTACACAGTACACAGCACTTCTACATGCAGGTTACACACACATCTCTGTAACACAGTACACAGCTCTGCTACATGCAGGCTACACACACATCTCTGTAACACAGTACACATCTCTGCTACACAGTACACAACACTGCTACCTGCAGGTTGCACATACATCCCTGTAACACAGTACACAGCTCTGCTACATGCAGGTTACACATACAGCTCTGCTACACAGTACACAGCACTGCTACATGCAGGTTACACATACAGCTCTGCTACACAGTTCACAGCTCTGCTACATGCAGGTTACACATACAGATCTGCTACACAGTACACAGCTCTGCTACCTGCAGGTTACACGTACATCTCTGTAACACAGTACACAGCTCTGCTACATGCAGGTTACACATACATCTCTGTAACACAGTACACAGCTCTGCTACCTGCAGGTTACACATACAGATCTGCTACCTGCAGTTTACACATACATCTCTGTAACACAGTACACAGCTCTGCTACCTGCAGGTTACACATACATCTCTGTAACACAGTACACAGCTCTGCTACCTGCAGGTTACACATACATCTCTGTAACACAGTACACAGCCTGCAACATGCAGGTTACACATACATCTCTGTAACACAGTACACAGCTCTGCTACATGCAGGTTACACATACATCTCTGTAACACAGTACACAGCTCTGCTACATGCAGGTTACACATACATCTCTGTAACACAGTACACAGCTCTGCTACCTGCAGGTTACACATACAGATCTGCTACACAGTACACAGCTCTGCTACCTGCAGGTTACACATACAGATCTGCTACCTGCAGGTTACACATACATCTCTGCAACACAGTACACAGCTCTGCTACATTCAGGTTACACATACATCTCTGTAACACAGTACACAGCTCTGCTACATGCAGGTTACACATACATTTCTGTAACACAGTACACAGCTCTGCAACATGCAGGTTACACATACATCTCTAACACAGTACACAGCTCTGCTACATGCAGGTTACACACACATCTCTAGTACAGAGCTCTATTTGATGGCTACTGTTCTGTACACTCTACCAGCTGCTGTGCACATCTGACCCCTCCCACACACGTGACTCGTCACATGGTCATGACGTCATCACAGGTCCTTTGCCTCTCCAGCAGCTAGCAGCTCCGTCAGGTGAAGAGTGTGTGTAGTAGGGCGTATTTTGAGTTAGGGAGGACGGAGTTTTGTCTGATGTCTGAGGTCTGATGGAGTTTTGCCTGACGGAGGACGGAGTTTTGTCTGATGTCTGAGGTCTGATGGAGTTTTGCCTGACGGAGGACGGAGTTTTGTCTGATGTCTGAGGTCTGATGGAGTTTTGCCTGACGGAGGACGGAGTTTTGTCTGATGTCTGAGGTCTGATGGAGTTTTGGGTGACGGAGGACAGAGTTTTGTCTGATGTCTGAGGTCTGATGGAGTTTTGGGTGATGGAGGACAGAGTTTTGTCTGATGTCTGAGGTCTGATGGAGTTTTGGGGGACGGAGGACGGAATTTTGTCTGATGTCTGAGGTCTGATGGAGTTTTGCCTGACGGAGGACGGAGTTTTGTCTGATGTCTGATGGAGTTTTGCCTGACGGAGGACAGAGTTTTGTCTGATGTCTGAGGTCTGATGGAGTTTTGCCTGACGGAGGACGGAGTTTTGTCTGATGTCTGAGGTCTGATGGAGTTTTGGGTGACGGAGGACGGAGTTTTGTCTGATGTCTGAGGTCTGATGGAGTTTTGCCTGACGGAGGACGGAGTTTTGTCTGATGTCTGAGGTCTGATGGAGTTTTGGGTGACGGAGGACGGAGTTTTGTCTGATGTCTGAGGTCTGATGGAGTTTTGCCTGATGGAGGACGGAGTTTTGTCTGATGTCTGAGGTCTGATGGAGTTTTGGGTGACGGAGGACGGAGTTTTGTCTGATGTCTGAGGGCTGATGGAGTTTTGTCTGACGGAGGACGGAGTTTTGTCTGATGTCTGATGGAGCTTTGCCTGACGGAGGACGGAGTTTTGTCTGATGTCTGAGGGCTGATGGAGTTTTGCCTGACGGAGGATGGAGTTGTGGATGATGTCTGACGATGTCCTAATATGTATGCCGTAATTTAGAGATATGCTTTACAGCAGCCACACAATGACCAAGAAGGGACAAGTAGAGAAGGGGAGCAGTGACAATTTAAAACTTAGCTTTTAATGTGTCTATTCTCCCTGGGTAGGGAATAAAAGACCCCTTACAAACAAAAAAAACACAAAAAGACAGACGTAAATCCTGGGTTGGTGTGCTGCAAGTGTTGCGTTGCGCACCAAAACAGGTGTCGTCCTCCCTAGGCCTGCAGAAAAGTGTTGCAAAGGCCTATGGTGGAAGGACTGTAAGATCCCTAAAATCTGGATCCCAAGATATAGTATTGGTGTCAAACTGATAAGAAATGGAAAGATCTTACCAGTTCTTAGAGAGGCCTCCCTTGTTAACCACGTTTGGTGGGTTAGTACAGGAGGTGGTCACGTGCAGCAGGTCGGTCATTCATCAGATGTCCATAGGAAGGAGGATATCCGAAATATCAGTAAGACCTGGTATTAGAGTAGCCTCAGCAGAGAAACTCACCCTAGTACCGCCCTGCTTGACCTATCCGGCCCTAGTGACCTAGCACGGGGTGGCCCCGTCCGGAAACTTGCCCTGATACGGAGTCCCTATGTGACCCTATCACAGGGTGACCAGGGGCAGAGTCCTAAGTATCCAGGCAGGTGGAGGTGTGAAGCCGTATTAAATTGCGTGTACCGCAAAATGAATAAAATGAAGGGTAGATAAGCGCAAATGAATTGCGCGTCTAGTGATATGTAAGCGTGTTCCAACGCGTTTCATTGGTTTGACATATCTTTGGTCCGCTTTCTTAAGCCTGAAGCCCCATAAATCATCAGGGGACACGGGGCTTAGTATTATGGCTCCTGTCGATCTACTTATTGCGACTATAGAAAGGTATTGCAATATGGCGAATATATGGGGCTATTGCTCTAGGAAATCCCTCCAAACCAAAGTAGACCGTTGACAGAGTGAGGCATGTGGGATGGTATACCTATAAAGACACATAGACAGAAACAGTATAAAAAACTATAAGAGTCTAAGTGCCCATACTGCCCACATAGTGATGGATGAGAGCCGGTACTCACATAATTACTGGAGCGGTATCACAAGGTATCCAGGAATGACGGCATGGAGGTTCACCATATCATTCATCACAGGTGCACGCCTGGCAGCTATGCACAGGCGCGCTGTATTTAAATGAGAGGAAGGGGAGGATCGTCGGTCAGTGTGCATGCTCCGTGTATGACGCCAACCCACGTGACCGGATCAAATCACATGATCGGGCCAAACGGGGGTGCGGCGTTCCCACAGGGCGCATGCGCCGTTGGTCGCGGCGATGCCAGAGCAGGCCGAGGAGGACGCAACTATAGTGGCGTGAAAACGTCATCACGCCTCCAGGGCTGCACGGTGGACGCAAGACAGTGGGTGTGGGAACAGTCACCAATCAGCCTCAGTATATTGGGCCCCTGCAGCACAATCTGCAGATATCTCTATATAAATCTAATTTAGACTATGTTTTAAAATGTCTCCATGGGGATTTGAACTCACAACCTTCTACATCAGGGGTGTCAAACTCAAATTCATCGGGGGCCGCATCAGCAGTTTGGTCACCCTCAAAGGGCCGGTTGTATCTGTAGGACTATGTGTCCACTCTTTATTATCATAAATTATTGTCACTGCATTCAATTATTACTGTTTTTTGTAATAATGTAAGTAATAACTAGCTCTGAAAGCTTGACCTGCAAGCGCTGACTGGGGTCACATAGCATTATACTGATTTATGATGCTATGTAACCATTACAGTTCTGGAATGTGTTGGATAACACTGACATAATGCTGTCAGTGTTATCCAACACATTCCAGAACTGTAAGGGTTACCATATTTTTCGCCCTATAAGACGCACCGGCCCATATAACGCACCTAGGTTTTTGAGGAGGAAAATAAGAAAAAAAATATTTTTAACCAAAAGGTGTGCTTTTGGTGGGTTTTGAACTAATTGTGATCTGTGGGTGGCACTGTTATGGGGGATCTGTGGATGGCACTGTTATAGGGGATCTGTGGATGGCACTGTTATGGGGGATCTGTGGCTGACGCACTGTTATGGGGGATCTGTGGGTGACACTTATGGGGGATCTGTGGGTGACACTTATGGGGGATCTGTGGGTGACACTTATGGGGGATCTGTGGGTGACACTTATGGGGGATCTGTGGGTGACACTTATGGGGGATCTGTGGGTGGCTCTTATGGGGGATCTGTATATGACAGTTATGGGGGGGATCTGTGGATGACACATATATAGCATCTTATGCTATGTGTCATCCACAGATCCCCTCCATAAGT
The DNA here is from genome assembly GCF_014858855.1 of Bufo gargarizans. Lineage (NCBI taxonomy): Eukaryota > Metazoa > Chordata > Amphibia > Anura > Bufonidae > Bufo > Bufo gargarizans. The sequence continues at coordinate 208,760,067 of NC_058082.1, read as the reverse complement.
GCCCCTGTAGTAGTGAATGACCCTCAATACACGGGCTAGGGGGCCGGCATCTGCTTTTATAATGACAGCGGGGCCTGTGCAGTGACTATTCTACTACACGGACCCCGCTCACTGTATAATCGTATCTCTAATAGTTAATGGTTACCGTATGTATATAATCGCATAAGGAGCGCTGTGTATTACCGGTACTTACAACTACAAGCACTCGCCGAGAGGAGGGAGGAGGCAGGAGGCAGGCCGGGACGTATGACTCACACTGCCAGCGCCCATCCCTCCAGCCTGCCTCCTCCCTCCTCTCAGCGAGCGCTTGTAGTTGTAAGTACCGGTAATACACAGCGCTCCTTATGCAATTTATTATCACTTCCTGCAGGGGCCGCCTGCAGGAAGTGATAATAAAAGGTGAAGGCTGGCGGCTGGCGGCGGCTACGCGGGCCACATGATGAGGTCTGGAGGGCTGGATTCGGCCCGCGGGCCTTGTGTTTGACACCCATGTTCTACATTAAGGACAAGCACCTTAACCACTGGGCTATAGAGCTCAATGCTAAGCAAGTCCTGAAATACCTCATAGAAGTTTCTCTTGGATAATACAAGCAAAACTTATATACTGTTTTTAACAGAAGAGAAACTTCTATGATGTTTTTCAGGACTGCTACAGCATTGAGCTATATAGCCCAGTGGTTAAGGATCGTTCCCTTGATGTAGAAGGTTGTGAGTAGAGTTGAGCGAACACCTGGATGTTCGGGTTCGAGAAGTTCGGCCGAACATCCCGGAAATGTTCGGGTTCGGGATCCGAACCCGATCCGAACTTCGTCCCGAACCCGAACCCCATTGAAGTCAATGGGGACCCGAACTTTTCGGCACTAAAAAGGCTGTAAAACAGCCCAGGAAAGAGCTAGAGGGCTGCAAAAGGCAGCAACATGTAGGTAAATCCCCTGCAAACAAATGTGGATAGGGAAATGAATTAAAATAAAAATTAAATAAATAAAAATTAACCAAAATCAATTGGAGAGAGGTTCCATAGCAGAGAATCTGGCTTCCCGTCACCCACCACTGGAACAGTCCATTCTCAGATATTTAGGCCCCGGCACCCAGGCAGAGGAGAGAGGTCCCGTAACAGAGAATCTGTCTTCATGTCAGCAGAGAATTAGTCTGCATGTCATAGCAGAGAATGAGGCTTCACGTCAGCCACCACTGCAACAGTCCATTGGCATATATTTAGGCCCAGCACCCAGGCAGAGGAGGGAGGTCCCGTAACAGAGAATCTGTCTTCATGTCAGCAGAGAATTAGTCTGCATGTCATAGCAGAGAATGAGGCTTCACGTCAGCCACCACTGCAACAGTCCATTGGCATATATTTAGGCCCAGCACACACACAGGCAGAGGAGAGAGGTCCCGTAACAGAGAATCTGGCTTCATGTCAGCAGAGAATCAGTCTGCATGTCATAGCAGAGAATGAGGCTTCACGTCAGCCACCACTGCAACAGTCCATTGGCATATATTTAGGCCCAGCACACACACAGGCAGAGGAGAGAGGTCCCGTAACAGAGGATCTGGCTTCATGTCAGCAGAGAATCAGTCTGCATGTCATAGCAGAGAATCAGGCTTCACGTCAGCCACCACTGCAACAGTCCATTGTCATAAATTTAGGCCCAGCACCCAGGCAGAGGAGAGAGGTCCCGTAACAGACAATCTGGCTTCATGTCAGCAGAGAATTAGTCTGCATGTCATAGCAGAGAATGAGGCTTCACGTCAGCCACCACTGCAACAGTCCATTGGCATATATTTAGGCCTAGCACACAGGCAGAGGAGAGAGGTCCCGTAACAGACAATCTGGCTTCATGTCAGCAGAGAATCAGTCTGCATGTCATAGCAGAGAATGAGGCTTCACTGTCACCCACCACTGCAACAGTCCATTGGCATATATTTAGGCCTAGCACACAGGCAGAGCAGAGAGGTCCCGTAACAGACAATCTGGCTTCATGACAGCAGAGAATCAGTCTGCATGTCATAGCAGAGAATGAGGCTTCACGTCACCCACCACTGCAACAGTCCATTGGCATATATTTAGGCCTAGCACACAGGCAGAGCAGAGAGGTCCCGTAACAGACGATCTGGCTTCATGTCAGCAGAGAATCAGTCTGCATGTCATAGCAGAGAATGAGGCTTCACGTCAGCCACCACTGCAACAGTCCATTGGCATATATTTAGGCCTAGCACACAGGCAGAGGAGAGAGGTCCCGTAACAGACAATCTGGCTTCATGTCAGCAGAGAATCAGTCTGCATGTCATAGCAGAGAATGAGGCTTCACGTCAGCCACCACTGCAACAGTCCATTGGCATATATTTAGGCCCAGCACCCAGGCAGAGGAGGGAGGTCCCGTAACAGACAATCTGGCTTCATGTCAGCAGAGAATCAGTCTGCATGTCATAGCAGAGAATGAGGCTTCACGTCACCCACCACTGCAACAGTCCATTGGCATATATTTAGGCCCAGCACCCAGGCAGAGGAGGGAGGTCCCGTAACAGAGAATCTGTCTTCATGTCAGCAGAGAATTAGTCTGCATGTCATAGCAGAGAATGAGGCTTCACGTCAGCCACCACTGCAACAGTCCATTGGCATATATTTAGGCCCAGCACCCAGGCAGAGGAGGGAGGTCCCGTAACAGAGAATCTGTCTTCATGTCAGCAGAGAATTAGTCTGCATGTCATAGCAGAGAATGAGGCTTCACGTCAGCCACCACTGCAACAGTCCATTGGCATATATTTAGGCCCAGCACACACACAGGCAGAGGAGAGAGGTCCCGTAACAGACAATCTGGCTTCATGTCAGCAGAGAATTAGTCTGCATGTCATAGCAGAGAATGAGGCTTCACGTCAGCCACCACTGCAACAGTCCATTGGCATATATTTAGGCCCAGCACACACACAGGCAGAGGAGAGAGGTCCCGTAACAGAGAATCTGTCTTCATGTCAGCAGAGAATTAGTCTGCATGTCATAGCAGAGAATGAGGCTTCACGTCAGCCACCACTGCAACAGTCCATTGGCATATATTTAGGCCCAGCACACACACAGGCAGAGGAGAGAGGTCCCGTAACAGACAATCTGGCTTCATGTCAGCAGAGAATTAGTCTGCATGTCATAGCAGAGAATGAGGCTTCACGTCAGCCACCACTGCAACAGTCCATTGGCATATATTTAGGCCCAGCACACACACAGGCAGAGGAGAGAGGTCCCGTAACAGAGAATCTGTCTTCATGTCAGCAGAGAATTAGTCTGCATGTCATAGCAGAGAATCAGGCTTCACGTCACCCACCACTGCAACAGTCCATTGGCATATATTTAGGCCCAGCACCCAGGCAGAGGAGGGAGGTCCCGTAACAGAGAATCTGTCTTCATGTCAGCAGAGAATTAGTCTGCATGTCATAGCAGAGAATGAGGCTTCACGTCACCCACCACTGCAACAGTCCATTGGCATATATTTAGGCCTAGCACACAGGCAGAGGAGAGGTTCATTCAACTTTGGGTAGCCTCGCAATATAATGGTAAAATGAAAATAAAAATAGGATTGAATGAGGAAGTGCCCTGGAGTCCAATAATATATGGTTATGGGGAGGTAGTTAATGTCTAATCTGGACAAGGGACGGACAGGTCCTGTGGGATCCATGCCTGGTTCATTTTTATGAACGTCAGCTTGTCCACATTGGCTGTAGACAGGCGGCTGCGTTTGTCTGTAATGACGCCCCCTGCCGTGCTGAATACACGTTCAGACAAAACGCTGGCTGCCGGGCAGGCCAGCACCTCCAAGGCATAAAAGGCTAGCTCTGGCCACGTGGACAATTTAGAGACCCAGAAGTTGAATGGGGCCGAACCATCAGTCAGTACGTGGAGGGGTGTGCACACGTACTGTTCCACCATGTTAGTGAAATGTTGCCTCCTGCTAACACGTTGCGTATCAGGTGGTGGTGCAGTTAGCTGTGGCGTGTTGACAAAAGTTTTCCACATCTCTGCCATGCTAACCCTGCCCTCAGAGGAGCTGGCCGTGACACAGCTGCCTTGGCGACCTCTTGCTCCTCCTCTGCCTTGGCCTTGGGCTTCCACTTGTTCCCCTGTGACATTTGGGAATGCTCTCAGTAGCGCGTCTACCAACGTGCGCTTGTACTCGCGCATCTTCCTATCACGCTCCAGTGCAGGAAGTAAGGTGGGCACATTGTCTTTGTAGCGTGGATCCAGCAGGGTGGCAACCCAGTAGTCCGCACAGGTTAAAATGTGGGCAACTCTGCTGTCGTTGCGCAGGCACTGCAGCATGTAGTCGCTCATGTGTGCCAGGCTGCCCAGGGGTAAGGACAAGCTGTCCTCTGTGGGAGGCGTATCGTCATCGTCCTGCCTTTCCCCCCAGCCACGCACCAGTGATGGACCCGAGCTGCGTTGGGTGCCACCCCGCTGTGACCATGCTTCATCCTCATCCTCCTCCACCTCCTCCTCATCCTCGTCCTCCTCGTCCTCCAGTAGTGGGCCCTGGCTGGCCACATTTGTACCTGGCCTCTGCTGTTGCCAAAAACCTCCCTCTGAGTCACTTCGAAGAGACTGGCCTGAAAGTGCTAAAAATGACCCCTCTTCCTCCTCCTCCTCCTCCTCCTCCTGGGCCACCTCCTCTTCCATCATCGCCCTAAGTGTTTTCTCAAGGAGACATAGAAGTGGTATTGTAACGCTGATAACGGTGTCATCGCCACTGGCCATGTTGGTGGAGTACTCGAAACAGCGCAACAGGGCACACAGGTCTCGCATGGAGGCCCAGTCATTGGTGGTGAAGTGGTGCTGTTCTGTAGTGCGACTGACCCGTGCGTGCTGCAGCTGAAACTCCACTATGGCCTGCTGCTGCTCGCACAGTCTGTCCAGCATGTGCAAGGTGGAGTTCCACCTGGTGGGCACGTCGCATATGAGGCGGTGAGCGGGAAGGCCGAAGTTACGCTGTAGCGCAGACAGGCGAGCAGCAGCAGGATGTGAACGCCGGAAGCGCGAACAGACGGCCCGCACTTTATGCAGCAGCTCTGACATGTCGGGGTAGTTGTGAATGAACTTCTGCACCACCAAATTCAGCACATGCGCCAAGCAAGGGATGTGCGTCAAATTGGCTAGTCCCAGAGCTGCAACGAGATTTCGCCCATTATCACACACCACCAGGCCGGGCTTGAGGCTCACCGGCAGCAACCACTCGTCGGTCTGTTGTTCTATACCCCGCCACAACTCCTGTGCGGTGTGGGGCCTGTCCCCCAAACATATGAGTTTCAGAATGGCCTGCTGACGTTTACCCCGGGCTGTGCTGAAGTTGGTGGTGAAGGTGTGTGGCTGACTGGATGAGCAGGTGGAAGAAGAGGAGGAGGAAGCCGAGAAGGAGGAGGTGGCAACAGGAGGCAAAGAATGTTGCCCTGCGATCCTTGGCGGCGGAAGGACGTGCGCCAAACAGCTCTCCGCCTGGGGCCCAGCTGCCACTACATTTACCCAGTGTGCAGTTAGGGAGATATAGCGTCCCTGGCCGTGCTTACTGGTCCACGTATCTGTGGTTAGGTGGACCTTGCCACAGATGGCGTTGCGCAGTGCACACTTGATTTTATCGGATACTTGGTTGTGCAGGGAAGGCACGGCTCTCTTGGAGAAGTAGTGCCGGCTGGGAACAACATACTGTGGGACAGCAAGCGACATGAGCTGTTTGAAGCTGTCTGTGTCCACCAGCCTAAATGACAGCATTTCATAGGCCAGTAGTTTAGAAATGCTGGCATTCAGGGCCAGGGATCGAGGGTGGCTAGGTGGGAATTTACGCTTTCTATCAAATGTTTGTGAGATGGAGAGCTGAACGCTGGCGTGTGACATGGTTGAGACGCTTGGTGACGGAGGTGGTGGTGGTGGTGTTGGTGGTACATCCCCTGTTTGCTGGGCGGCAGGTGCCAACGTTCCTCCAGAGGCGGAGGAAGAGGCCGAGGCGGCAGCAGCAGAATAGGCCGAGGCGGCAGCAGCAGAAGAGGTAGCAGGGGGAGCCTGAGTGACTTCCTTGGTTTTAAGGTGTTTACTCCACTGCAGTTCATGCTTTGCATGCAGGTGCCTGGTCATGCAGGTTGTGCTCAGGTTCAGAACGTTAATGCCTCGCTTCAGGCTCTGATGGCACAGCGTGCAAACCACTCGGGTCTTGTCGTCAGCACATTGTTTGAAGAAGTGCCATGCCAGGGAACTCCTTGAAGCTGCCTTTGGGGTGCTCGGTCCCAGATGGCGGCGGTCAGTAGCAGGCGGAGTCTCTTGGCGGCGGGTGTTCTGCTTTTGCCCACTGCTCCCTCTTTTGCTACGCTGTTGGCTCGGTCTCACCACTGCCTCTTCCTCCGAACTGTGAAAGTCAGTGGCACGACCTTCATTCCATGTGGGGTCTAGGACCTCATCGTCCCCTGCATCGTCTTCCACCCAGTCTTGATCCCTGACCTCCTGTTCAGTCTGCACACTGCAGAAAGACGCAGCAGTTGGCACCTGTGTTTCGTCATCATCAGAGACATGCTGAGGTGGTATTCCCATGTCCTCATCATCAGGAAACATAAGTGGTTGTGCGTCAGTGCATTCTATGTCTTTCACCGCTGGGGAAGGGCTAGGTGGATGCCCTTGGGAAACCCTGCCAGCGGAGTCTTCAAACAGCATAAGAGACTGCTGCATAACTTGAGGCTGAGACAGTTTCCCTGGTATGCATGGGGGTGATGTGACAGACTGATGGGGTTGGTTTTCAGGCGCCATCTGTGCGCTTTCTGCAGAAGACTGGGTGGGAGATAATGTGAACGTGCTGGATCCACTGTCGGCCACCCAATTGACTAATGCCTGTACCTGCTCAGGCCTTACCATCCTTAGAACGGCATTGGGCCCCACCATATATCGCTGTAAATTCTGGCGGCTACTGGGACCTGAGGTAGTTGGTACACTAGGACGTGTGGATGTGGCAGAACGGCCACGTCCTCTCCCAGCACCAGAGGGTCCACTAACACCACCACGACCATGTCCACGTCCGCGTCCCTTACTAGATGTTTTTCTCATTGTTATGGTTCACCACAACAACAAATATATTATTTGGCCCAATGTATTGTATTCAAATTCAGCGGGATATAAATTTGAGGCCTAGTATTTAGGCGCTGGGTGACCGGTATGGATTTAGTGACAGAATTAGACTTGGAAATGCACAGAAGCGTGTGTGTGAAGTTATTCTGAATGACCCTATGTGCACCTTCAATATGATCTACCCTTTTAGGGATAGATTTCAAATAGCTCTGATATAGCAGAAACGACTAAATTATGAAATTGCTAAATTGGGAATTGTATTTCAACCCAGAACAAAAAATGTGCTTGACGGACACTAAATAACTTCGCCCAGCCAACAGGACAGCGGTAACGAGAGATTTAGCGGGATATAAATTTGAGGCCTAGTATTTAGGCGCTGGGTGACAGGTATGGGTTTAGTGACAGAATTAGACTTGGAAATACACAGTAGCGGGTGTGTGTGAAGTTATTCTGAATGACCCAATGTGCACCTTGAATATTATATACCCTTTTAGGGATAGATTTCAAATAGCTCTGATATAGCAGAAACCACTAAATTATGAAATTGCTAAATTGGGAATTGTATTTCAACCCAGAACAAGAAATGTGCTTGAACGGACACTAAATAACTCGCCCAGCTACAGCACTAAGGACAGATTTAGCGGGATATAAATTTGAGGCCTAGTATTTAGGCGCTGGGTGACAGGTATGGGTTTAGTGCCAGAATTAGACTTGGAAATACACAGTAGCGGGTGTGTGTGAAGTTATTCTGAATGACCCAATGTGCACCTTGAATATTATATACCCTTTTAGGGATAGATTTCAAATAGCTCTGATATAGCAGAAACCACTAAATTATGAAATTGCTAAATTGGGAATTGTATTTCAACCCAGAACAAGAAATGTGCTTGAACGGACACTAAATAACTCGCCCAGCTACAGCACTAAGGACAGATTTAGCGGGATATAAATTTGAGGCCTAGTATTTAGGCGCTGGGTGACAGGTATGGGTTTAGTGCCAGAATTAGACTTGGAAATACACAGTAGCGGGTGTGTGTGAAGTTATTCTGAATGACCCAATGTGCACCTTGAATATTATATACCCTTTTAGGGATAGATTTCAAATAGCTCTGATATAGCAGAAACCACTAAATTATGAAATTGCTAAATTGGGAATTGTATTTCAACCCAGAACAAGAAATGTGCTTGAACGGACACTAAATAACTCGCCCAGCTACAGCACTAGGACAGATTTAGCGGGATATAAATTTGAGGCCTAGTATTTAGGCGCTGGGTGACAGGTATGGGTTTAGTGCCAGAATTAGACTTGGAAATACACAGTAGCGGGTGTGTGTGAAGTTATTCTGAATGACCCAATGTGCACCTTGAATATTATATACCCTTTTAGGGATAGATTTCAAATAGCTCTGATATAGCAGAAACCACTAAATTATGAAATTGCTAAATTGGGAATTGTATTTCAACCCAGAACAAGAAATGTGCTTGAACGGACACTAAATAACTCGCCCAGCTACAGCACTAAGGACAGATTTAGCGGGATATAAATTTGAGGCCTAGTATTTAGGCGCTGGGTGACAGGTATGGGTTTAGTGCCAGAATTAGACTTGGAAATACACAGTAGCGGGTGTGTGTGAAGTTATTCTGAATGACCCAATGTGCACCTTGAATATTATATACCCTTTTAGGGATAGATTTCAAATAGCTCTGATATAGCAGAAACCACTAAATTATGAAATTGCTAAATTGGGAATTGTATTTCAACCCAGAACAAGAAATGTGCTTGAACGGACACTAAATAACTCGCCCAGCTACAGCACTAAGGACAGATTTAGCGGGATATAAATTTGAGGCCTAGTATTTAGGCGCTGGGTGACAGGTATGGGTTTAGTGCCAGAATTAGACTTGGAAATACACAGTAGCGGGTGTGTGTGAAGTTATTCTGAATGACCCAATGTGCACCTTGAATATTATATACCCTTTTAGGGATAGATTTCAAATAGCTCTGATATAGCAGAAACCACTAAATTATGAAATTGCTAAATTGGGAATTGTATTTCAACCCAGAACAAGAAATGTGCTTGAACGGACACTAAATAACTCGCCCAGCTACAGCACTAAGGACAGATTTAGCGGGATATAAATTTGAGGCCTAGTATTTAGGCGCTGGGTGACAGGTATGGGTTTAGTGCCAGAATTAGACTTGGAAATACACAGTAGCGGGTGTGTGTGAAGTTATTCTGAATGACCCAATGTGCACCTTGAATATTATATACCCTTTTAGGGATAGATTTCAAATAGCTCTGATATAGCAGAAACCACTAAATTATGAAATTGCTAAATTGGGAATTGTATTTCAACCCAGAACAAGAAATGTGCTTGAACGGACACTAAATAACTCGCCCAGCTACAGCACTAAGGACAGATTTAGCGGGATATAAATTTGAGGCCTAGTATTTAGGCGCTGGGTGACAGGTATGGGTTTAGTGCCAGAATTAGACTTGGAAATACACAGTAGCGGGTGTGTGTGAAGTTATTCTGAATGACCCAATGTGCACCTTGAATATTATATACCCTTTTAGGGATAGATTTCAAATAGCTCTGATATAGCAGAAACCACTAAATTATGAAATTGCTAAATTGGGAATTGTATTTCAACCCAGAACAAGAAATGTGCTTGAACGGACACTAAATAACTCGCCCAGCTACAGCACTAAGGACAGATTTAGCGGGATATAAATTTGAGGCCTAGTATTTAGGCGCTGGGTGACAGGTATGGGTTTAGTGCCAGAATTAGACTTGGAAATACACAGTAGCGGGTGTGTGTGAAGTTATTCTGAATGACCCAATGTGCACCTTGAATATTATATACCCTTTTAGGGATAGATTTCAAATAGCTCTGATATAGCAGAAACCACTAAATTATGAAATTGCTAAATTGGGAATTGTATTTCAACCCAGAACAAGAAATGTGCTTGAACGGACACTAAATAACTCGCCCAGCTACAGCACTAAGGACAGATTTAGCGGGATATAAATTTGAGGCCTAGTATTTAGGCGCTGGGTGACAGGTATGGGTTTAGTGCCAGAATTAGACTTGGAAATACACAGTAGCGGGTGTGTGTGAAGTTATTCTGAATGACCCAATGTGCACCTTGAATATTATATACCCTTTTAGGGATAGATTTCAAATAGCTCTGATATAGCAGAAACCACTAAATTATGAAATTGCTAAATTGGGAATTGTATTTCAACCCAGAACAAGAAATGTGCTTGAACGGACACTAAATAACTCGCCCAGCTACAGCACTAAGGACAGATTTAGCGGGATATAAATTTGAGGCCTAGTATTTAGGCGCTGGGTGACAGGTATGGGTTTAGTGCCAGAATTAGACTTGGAAATACACAGTAGCGGGTGTGTGTGAAGTTATTCTGAATGACCCAATGTGCACCTTGAATATTATATACCCTTTTAGGGATAGATTTCAAATAGCTCTGATATAGCAGAAACCACTAAATTATGAAATTGCTAAATTGGGAATTGTATTTCAACCCAGAACAAGAAATGTGCTTGAACGGACACTAAATAACTCGCCCAGCTACAGCACTAGGGACAGATTTAGCTGGATATAAATTTGAGGCCTAGTATTTAGGCGCTGGGTGACAGGTATGGGTTTAGTGCCAGAATTAGACTTGGAAATACACAGTAGCGGGTGTGTGTGAAGTTATTCTGAATGACCCAATGTGCACCTTGAATATTATATACCCTTTTAGGGATAGATTTCAAATAGCTCTGATATAGCAGAAACCACTAAATTATGAAATTGCTAAATTGGGAATTGTATTTCAACCCAGAACAAGAAATGTGCTTGAACGGACACTAAATAACTCGCCCAGCTACAGCACTAAGGACAGATTTAGCGGGATATAAATTTGAGGCCTAGTATTTAGGCGCTGGGTGACCGGTATGGATTTAGTGACAGAATTAGACTGGGATATGGCCAAAAAATAAACAGACTATTGCTGGTTAAATGCACTTGGTGTGACAGCTTCACCCTGATGTAGGCTTTAGCCAAAAAACAACCACACCATTGAGGGTTAAATGCACTTGGTGACAGGCGCAGCTTGCCCCTGATTTAGTATATGGCCAAAAAATGAACAGACTATTGCTGGTTAAATGCACTTGGTGTGACAGCTTCACCCTGATGTAGGCTTTAGCCAAAAAACAACCACACCATTGAGGGTTAAATGCACTTGGTGACAGGCGCAGCTTGCCCCTGATTTTGTATATGGCCAAAAAATGAACAGACTATTGCTGGTTAAATGCACTTGGTGTGACAGCTTCACCCTGATGTAGGCTTTAGCCAAAAAACAACCACACCATTGAGGGTTAAATGCACTTGGTCGCAGCTTGTGCTGGCGCACCACAAGACACAAAATGGCCGCCGATCACCCCAGAAAAATGTGACTGACAAACGGTCTGGGCAGCCTAAAAACAGTGAGCAATTGAGGATCAGCAGCTCAATGATCCACAGCTGCAGATCGATCAGTTAATCAAGTCCTTTGGAGGAGTTAATCTGCCTAATCTCGCCCTACTGTCGCAGCCGCAACCTCTCCCTACGCTAATCAGAGCAGAGTGACGGGCGGCGCTATGTGACTCCAGCTTAAATAGAGGCTGGGTCACATGGTGCTCTGGCCAATCACAGCCATGCCAATAGTAGGCATGGCTGTGATGGCCTCTTGGGGCAAGTAGTATGACGCTTGTTGATTGGCTGCTTTGCAGCCTTTCAAAAAGCGCCAAGAAAGCGTCACAAAAGCGCGAAGAAAGCGACGAACACCGAACCCGAACCCGGACTTTTACGAAAATGTCCGGGTTCGGGTCCGTGTCACGGACACCCCAAAATTCGGTACGAACCCGAACTATACAGTTCGAGTTCGCTCATCCCTAGTTGTGAGTTCAAATTCCTACAGAAATGTTTTAAAAATAGAGGCTAAATAAAACTTAATTACACAGGGTGTTCCCAACAATGAAAAATTAGATTTTATTGAGAAAATAATGGAACAAAACGTAAATTATGATCAAATAACACACATATTAACCTACACCAAACATTTGAACTTGTTTAACCAGTATATTTAAAATGTTTCTGTGGGGATTCAAACTCAGAACCTTCTACATTACAGGTAAAAACCTTAACCACTGGGCTATAGAGCTACAACATTCAGCCTTGAGCTCTACAGCCCAGTGGTTAAGGTTTTTGCCCTTAATGTAGAAGGTTTTAAGTTTGAATCCCCACAGAAACATTTTAAAAATAGAGGCTAAATGAAACTTAAATACACAGGGTGTCCCCTAACAGTGAAAAGTTTGATTTTACTGAGAAAAAAATTGAACAAAACATAAAATATGATCAAATAACACTCATATTAACCCACACCAACTTTTTTAACTTGTGTAACCAGTATTTTTTGTTGAGAAAAGTGGCAACCCTAACAGCCCTTCCACTCAGGACCTCTATAGGACCGATCACTGTAGCAAGCTAAGCCTCATCAGGACTATCTTCTTTTTATCGCGATATTCTGAACGTCATAACTTTTTTTATAGTTACGTCCACGGAGATGTGTGGGGGCTCATTTTTTGCAAGATGATCAGGTTTTTTTTACATTTGGGTTGTTTATGACTTGATCACTTTTTATTCAATTTTCTTGGGAAATGAAGTGATAAAAAAAAACTCAAAACGGCCTTTTTTTAAAAAATTGCCATTTACCAAAAAAAAACAACTTTTTTTTATATATTTTAATAGTATGGGCGCTTTTGCATGCGGCGATGCCCATAATTCTAATTTTTTTTATTTTTATTTTTTATTTTGGGGAATGGGGGTGATTTTTATTTCTATGTTTTTTTTTATATTTGTAAAACTTTTTTTTACATTTTTTTTTTCTTTTTGTTAAGTCCCCCAAGTGGACCACAACTTACAATCATCAGATGCAAATTGCTCCATTATTCTGTATAGAAATCACTTTATCACAGTTCAGAGCTGCCATCTAATGGCCTGAACTAGGATATACTAACAATGAGCCTGGAGGCCTAGTACAGGCTGCGACTCATTTTTAGAACAGTGTGCTTTCCCTGATCTCCTGCGGGGGAAAGCGTGCCTAAAAAGGAATCCCGCACTTCCGGTTTTTAACACTCTCAGATGCCGTGAGTAAGGGGAACTCATTGCTGTGAGGGGAGGGGGCATGTGGCGTATTCTGTGGCCATGAGGGTGAAGAACTGTGTGAAGAGCTTTACGGGTTGTAAATCTGTGAGGGAATAATCAGAATGTAACTGTGTTGTTAGTAAATTATTACAAGATTTGGGGCCACACTTTTGTCTAAAACCGGCCCTGATTACAGACCTCCTGTTATAAGAATCTTGTGGGTCAAAAGATGAAAGTACAGTTCTATAGAGAACACTGAGGCCCCTGTGTTTGTGTCGGTTGTAATTCATGGACTCTATCTATCAAGTCTCTAGGCAATGTGAAGAATTTATCAAAATCAGAAACTTCAGGATGCAGTTCTTCAGGGTAGAGTCCTATATCTGAAGTGTGTTTAACTTGTAGGCTCATTTCATATGCAAGCTCCGACAACTAGATATAGAAAAGCGAAACCGCAGGGTATCAAATTACCCACCATTACCATGCAAATTGAACACGGGATGTAGGATGCCAAAAAAACAATCATGACAAGGAACTTGAAGTCATTTCTGCCTCATATCACTTCTGCTACATAAGAAAACAACTTTGATAATGAGGATATATGTCATGTTGTTTTTTTATTCTATATGTGTGGAGTCACCATAGCTGAAACTGGACTTCATGAAGGCAGAATTTGAGTTTATGTGTAAAGTTAATAGTGGCAAATATAATTAGGTAGATTTGTACACTGCCATGTGTAAAAACTAATAAGACTTCTGTAATAGTACTAATGGTATACCCTACATCTAAAAATTCTAGAAAGAATGAATAAACTCTGCATACAGTATATATATATATATATATATAGCAACAATATATATAAAACAATGCTATTTAAAGGGACACCAAAGCCAGAAATGCTAAAGGTAACAAGAAATACTATATAGTCGCCCTTACCGTTTGGCAGTCTGCGGCATTTTCTACATTATTCTAACACAAAGAGCCTTGTAGAACCACTGCAGAAAATAAAGGAATGAAATGGGTTGTCCAGGCTTTTAATATTGATGACTTATCCTCAGGATCATCAATATCAGATCATCAATATCAGATAGGCGGGGGTCCGTCACCCGACTGTATGAGGAGACGGTGCGCACAGTGCACACGTGCCGTCTCCCGTCTCTCTTCCTGTTCACCGCTGCTGTCTATGGCAAAGCACCAGTGAACAGGAAGAGATAAGGGAGACGGCACCACTGTGTGCGCCATCTCCTCATACAGCTGATGGGCAGGGGTGCTGGGTGTCGGCCCCCTGCCGATCTTATATTGATGACCTATCCTGAGTATTAAAAACCTGGATCCTGCTGATCTGCTCCATCCTCAGTTGCAGACTGGCAGAGGAGCGGGTCTTAGATATGGGGTCAGGATTTACGTTTTTCTTCTGTTCCCGGCAGGGCACAGCAGGGAGGCTCTTGCTCCAGTCACTTGTCTTTAGTTTGTCACAGAACTGTGTGGAGGAGGAGGGAGACACGGATGACCTCCTGGGACAAAGAGAGAAGGTTTATTTGTATATTTCTCAGTTTTAACCCTAATGTAAGACAAGTGCTTGTGCTGGTTCTGTGTTCCTTTAATCAGTGAGATACTCCTTTTATGGATTGTTATATTACTTTTCTTCCAATTTGTTTTGTCCAGTTCAGTCAAAATAATAACATTTGAATAAAATTATGCAAAAACATAGTTGTGACAAGTTGTGCTTTTTTAGGCACAGTTCCACAGAACATTAAATAGTGATTGCCTATGTCTTTATTTTATTGAGTGAGAATTACTGAACTGAATCTCAAAGGTCATTAGAAATTTACCTACTCATATACTTCTGGGGAGCAACCTCTCCATATGCCGCCAGCCAGCCCTGTCTGCGTCACTTATATAACTAAAGAAATTAATAAATAAAGCCGAGCACAAGATAAGATGTAAGTAAGCATCTGAGACATAGAAGTACATTTCCCTCTGAATTAATGAAAGTGGCAGTGGCCTGCGGTGAGACAGTTCTAGATTCACTTTGAAGTCAGAATAGAGATTTCAGGCTGGTGATTTTATTGATGATAATAACCCTCTGCTTATTGCTGAAGCAATTACTTTTAGTGTGTTGCTGGAATTGCTGCTATGTCTTTCACTTGCACACTTAACAATTCAGCCATCAAGAATCTCATTCGGATGGGAAGACGCATTTGTAAGCAGTACTGGAGCAGTGTTAAACTGCTTTGCCCAAGAGAGAAGAAATCCAGTGGGCTGGAGGCATCTAGGAGGCTTCATATGTTTAGTTTGCTGTCACATAGTCAAGTATATATTGATGGGTTGGGAGATAAACTGCATCATTTGAATAGATTTATTTATTTGGTTTCTTATTTTAATAAGGAATTACATTTACAATTGCAACATTAAGAAGATGAGCTTAAAGGGAATGTGCCCCCCATAATTATTTCTGCCTGTTAAAACCAGATAGTGACACATTTCCTTTTTTTCTAAATAGTTTTTACTTTCTGATTGTAGATTTTTCTTTATATCCTGAGCATGATTATGGGGGCAGCCATCTCTTCTGAGCCATTGTTAACAGCCACCAAGGGCCATAGACCGAAGAGACTTCTATGGGAGAGTTTTCTAGGCATGCCCTATGACTGTGCAGACGTCATTGTAGTGATACAGTAGATTAGCTGTGACTAGGGTTGAGCGAATTAAGCTTCGGATCCTAGATCCAAAGTCGATTCGGTCAAAACCTCGGTTTAATGCTATATGGAGATCCATCTCCATACAACATTAAAATGTATGGCCTCCGACGAGACGAAATGAGTTATTACCGAAGTCTCTCAAGACTTTGGTGAATAACTTCGGTATTTGATGATTGAACTTGAAAACAATTTTAAAACAGTTATCTGAAGTACCTCGGAACCGAAGCAAATTTTGAAATGGTTTTTAAGTTGAAAAATCAAATCCAATCCCGAAGCTATTCACCGAAGTCCCGCGAGACTTCAGAAGTAACGAATTTTCCTTGTCGGAGGCTGTACATTTTAATGCTGTACGGAGACGGATAATAGGCCTTAATTCAGTAATGTTCATCCAGTATTTTATCCTATTATCCACCAATCTCATCTGTTCTTGGTAAAAATATAATTTTCATTCCATATCTATTTGATAAGGCCAATACAGGCTGTTATGTCCTCGGTGGCTAATCTCTCCCTGGTATGCTCTTTCTCAGGCCTCTGAAGCTCTGTTAGTGTCATTATATATTCAAGTCGTAAGAGGTTGTGATTTGCAAAGTGGCAGTTCCTTATCCTAACTCACAGACCATGTCAGCTATTACAGTATAAAGCACTTCACAGGGTGAGAAGTATCTTCCATCTCACGCCTTTGACCAAACTGTGCTCTTCTGTTTCTTTCTGGAATAAATGACTTGCAGCTCTTTTTATTGCTTTGCTAAATCACATCTGCAAGTATAACTTAATTAATACAAGAATTTGAACTAAAAAAAAACAAAAAACATACAGTTATATAAGTTATCATGCTCTAAGTGCCCCCAATGTACGTACCTCCCAAAGCTACCTTCCAGGAGACCATCCACGTTCCTCCCGTAGGCTGCAGCGGAATCAAATGAAGGACCATGGATTTGAATAGCATACCGTGCAACAGCTTTGCCAATGGGGTCTTCAGAAAAACAGTTTTGAGGTAGTTAAAAAAAATGGGAAGTTGTAGTGTGCAAAAACTCTGGATAAAAGCTAAACATTTCAGACTGGTGGATTGACCTTCAGGAGCAACCTTTATAATTGTCTCCAGTGTTAGCCACGGTACCCGGCAGATATCCCAACCGACTGAAGATGGAGAACGACTTACTTCTGACATCATCAGAACATGATGATACATTTATTTTCAGAAACTTAAATGGTTAAAAACAAAATCATCATGTCATAAGTAGATTATATTTTAGTGTACACTAAAGAATGATGTGCAGAGAGGGCCCTACCATGTACCCTCCAGTGTAACTAACATAGCCAGAGTATACACCTTTCTAGAGCACTATACTATAGTGTTACTAGGCAGATCATGTGACTTTGTGGCCATTTACTAAATCTGTTATTGTAGCTCTGTGAACTATACTTGTTATTATGACTGATTGGTATAGTGCCGTCATGTTCAGGTATGCTTTATGATACAAAATGCAGATAAAATGACAATCATTTGTTATGTGCTTTTCTCACAGGGACTCAAAGTGCAGGGACAGTTGTGTGGCCGGGGCGACTCCCTGGGAGATCAGTGGCTGCTATATAGGTGCTCAACCCCAACATACACTAGGGTCTATTTTCGGAGTGTGGAAGGAAACCCACGCATACATGAGGAGAACATACAAACTCTGTGCAGATGTTGTCCCCGATCAGATTCAAATTCAGGACCCCTGCGCTGACACCATACTGCCCACTAAAATTACAATCGCAAATAAGGGCTTGGTCACATCTGTGTTGGGGCTGCTTTTGGGGCCTCCATCGCAGATTCCATCAAAAAGAACACATGCAAGATTTTTTGGGTAAAAAAGCAGGTTCCCAAACGAAAACTGAACTGACTCCATTGTAGTCAATGGAGTCTGTTCATCTCCATTCAGGGTTGCCAACTGTCCAAAAATTTCTGGACAGTCTGTAAAAAAAAGGCCATTTTTTTCCTGTGTTCGTGAAAAAAAATAGATGTGTCCGTGATTTTTTTGAGGCTGGTGGTAATTGACTACATAATTTTTGTGGTAATTATCATAATTTTACAGCTCACAGTACATTCTGGTAATGAGTTCTCATCAATATATTGAGCTATAGACATGGATTACTTATAACCTTTATCATTTATTATGGTTTTCCAATTGCAGATTTTTTTAAATTCTATTTTCTGAACATTATTATGAGGGCAGTCATCTTGCCTGAGCTGTTCTTAACAGCATTTACACAGCTTTAAAAAAAAAATTGCTTCACAGCAGCCCAATGATCCATAGACACAATGGTTGGAGGGGACCTCATTGACTTGAAATGAAAGAATCTATTCTTTCCTGTGACCTCTGCAGGAAAGAATAGATAAGCTTTGACAATCACCCATTGTGAATGGTAAATCCTGTCTTAGGCTACTTTCACACTAGAGTTTTTACTGGATCCGGCAGGGTTCAGCAAAAACCCTTCCGTTATGGATAATACAACCGTCCGCATCCATTATGAACAAATCCGGTTGTATTATCTTTAACATTGCCAAGACGGATCCGTTTTCTCTTCTGGCAGAGTGTGTCAGAGAACACAGATCCGTCCCCATTTACTTGCATTGGGGGTCATGACGGATCCATCTTGCTCCGCATCCCTGGACGGAAAGCAAACTACAACATGTTGCTGTTTGCTCTCCAGTATGGAAACGTAACTAAACGGAACAGAATACATTTTGGAGCATTCCATTCTGTTCAGTTCCGTTTTGTCCCCATTGACAATGAATGGGGACAAAAATGAAGCGTTTTTTTCTGGTAATGAGCCCCTATGATGGATCTCAATACCGGAAAACTAAAACGCTAGTGTGAAAGCAGTCTTATCTGTACACTGAGGTGATATCATTACAGGCAGTGTTAAAATGACAGCTAAGCAGGTAACTGCAATAAAGTGATTTGTACAGAAGTGGCACCTATTATTAGGCTTGGTGGCTAGTGCAAAAAATGCAGGATTTTATGTTTTTCGTTTGAATATAGATATTAATATGGAAAATTAAAAATGACAAAAAATTCTATAAACATATGGTAAACATAAAAACAATAAACAATAGTTAATTTACTTTAAAACAAGTAATAATGTGGATATATAATGGAGGTTGAAGGACAAACTGAATGAGGCATCTCTATTCATATGACCTATCATTCTAAAGGCAAAAGGACAAAAAGATGAGGTTAGATCTTCTGTCTTCATATACGTTCACACAATGTGCAGTCTGACATTTAGCATAAACCTTTCCTGTCTTCCAAATAAGAGGACTGTTCTTTGTAGTCTAAATTGTTTATTGGTCAACAAGTTGTACTCTCTGCGCAATGCACATGAGTGAGAGATTGTACATTTGATTGATTGGTAAAACAGGAGTATTTGATTGATTGATTGGTAAAACTATAAGAATACAAATAACATGAATAAGTATATAGCACAGTATGTACTGTTACATTTGCATAACACTGAAGCCCATGGTAAAATGGCTGCCTAACATAGGACTTCATGTCTAACATCTAACAGTTATAACAATTCCCTGAGTGACAATTATAACTAACTAAACAGCTCTGCATAACATAATGTCCCTGAAACAAAGATAGATCTCTTACCAGATATGCTTTTACCAGGATGGTGGAGTTTAAGAAGGAGATATGCAGGACAGCTCTGTACTGTGTCCTGGAGATTTCTCTTTCCCAGGGTGCTTTGCACTTCCACAATGCTTTGCACCACCCACAATGCAGCAGTCTCTGAACCAAGAAAAACAAAGTGCAATACAATTTAAAACCGCTAGATGGTGATTTAACCACATTAATCACTACAGAAATACCAAACCCTGGATGAATTAAACAGAATCCTTTTCCCTAACCGAGCTGGGCGGAACATTAGATCCAACATAAGCACAATTAGTTATATTAAGAGATTGTCATGTTCTGGATTATGACCCAACGTTTAGACATTCCTTTCTCTCAGTATAACAGAGACATCAGGTCACAAGGATATTGGGATTGTTATGTCGCTGTTTACTTTATCTGTTCCTTCTTTCCCCTGTAGGTTAAACATTTATCTTGTTGAGAACATAGTCCAAATGATGGCATGATCTCATTAAACAAAATCGTATATTGCGTGTTAGTGAGCACTCGCCACTAAACTTCCCTCTGAATGTGTTAGGAAAATCATTTTTTTCTTGCTGGTGTTGAATGGCTGAATAATGATCATCTCGACCTTCTACCTCGCTAAGCAGTGAGCAGTCGTAGATCACCAAATAATGTTTCTCCAAGAAGCACACCATTCATTTACATATAGAATATTCAGTTCTTGATAGGTGTAGCAAAGAGGCATAATGTGTGTTTATAGCCCGCAGCATTCCCCTCTATGAGTGAGACTGTTTTATCTACCATCTGACATGTTGCAGTTGCTGGGATATGGGTTTGTGTCATTGGGAATATTCCATGTAATATTTTAGATTGTAGGGTGACATTTTGCCTTCTTTTTAATCCATCAGGCAGATGTTATGTTTGTATATTTAGCACTTGGTTCTTTGACATGATAGTTTAAACATTTCCAAAGTGGAGTAGCTGTAAAACATGCACATTTTATAGGGCATTAAAAGAAAGCTCAAAAGAAAATGTACAATTTCTGGTAGTTTGTTTGTTCTTGGTTTATCAGTCAATGTATTTTAAATTTGTATACTTTGATCTGGTGTTTAGAAGATCCAGTATTGTTGGAATTGATTTTACAAAGTTGGCCTTCTATCATAATATGAGGTGTCATTTGAACAAGAAAGTAGATAGATAGATAGATAAAATAGGATTAGGTGCAGGAGATGTTAGCCCTATGATCTTCAGTGTCTACATGTTTTTGCCATTCAACCTAAGATTAGCCCTTTGGAAGACACTTAGAGGGTCATTTACTAAGCTGAAATACACGTAAATTAGGCATATTTCAGGAGCAGATGGCGGTGCAACGGTTAGTTGTGCTGCTATCTGCAACCTCACCCGCTTACGCCAGTTCTAAAAAGTGAGGGTGGGGAAGGGGACGGGCCGGCAGGCCTGTCTCATTCACCATTTTCTACACCTATTTTAGGCATAGAAAATGGTCTAAATGTATTACAGCTCGGAAGTTGTCTTACATTTAGAACTGGTGCTGGATGCTCCACCAGCTTTGGGGCTTTATTAATAAATGTGTATAGATAGATAGATAGATAGATAGATAGATAGTAACATACATAGTCTGTTAGGCTGAAAAAAGAATCTGTCCATCCAGTTCAGCCTGTTATCCTGCAAGTTGATCCAGAGGAAGGCAAGGAAGCCAATTTTTCTAATTTAAGGGGGAAAAAAGTCCTTCCCAACTCCAATCAGGTAATTAGAATAAAGTGTGTATTAGACACCCTAATGCCGCAAGCAATTGTCGGGAGGGAAGTGTTCTCTCCCGGCAGTCACCAGAATGCTAAAAGAGGACACCACTGCTATTACATGCAGCAATGTCCTCCACAGCATGGGGAGGAACAATCGCAATGCCATCACTATTCCCCATGCAGGACAGCGGTGTGCCGATGGCAGATCGTGATTACACAGCACAATCTGCCACTGGCATGCTGAAAGATCTAAATTGTCCGATAAACAAGTGTTTTCTCATTCATCGGGCAATCGGAGGCAGTATTAGACTGCCAGATGATCACTAAAAACCATTACTAGGAATGCTCGTTAGCGATTATCGGGCAGAAAATCGGCCTGGATCAACGATCCTTCTCCAGAAGTCTAGTAGCTATAACCTGTAATATTATTACACCCCAGAAATACATCCAGGCCCCTCTTGAACTCTTTTAGTGAGTTCACCATCACCTCGTCCTCAGGCAGAGAGTTCCACTGCTCTTACCGTAAAGAATCCTATTTTATGTTTATGTACAAACCTTATTTCCTCCAGACGCAGAGGATGACCCCTCATCACAGTATCTCTGTACTGACCCCTGATATATTTATACATGGTTATTAGATCTGAGTGTGTACCGTTATTAACCACCCTCTGTTTTCTATCACTGAGCCAGTTACTTACCCACATACAGATACTTTCCCCCAGTCCAAGCATTCTCATTTTATATACTAACCTTTTATGAGGTACAGTAGTAATTGCTTTGGAGAAGTCTATATTTACGACATCCATTAAATCGCAGTGGTAAAGTCTAGAACTTTTTTTTCCTCATAGAATCTGACTAGGTTAGTTTGACATGACCGATCCCTCATAAAGCCATGCTGATATGGCGTTATTTGCATATTTTCATTGAGGTGCTCCAAGATAGCATCTCTTAGAAAACCTTCAAGCGATTTACCCATGACAGATGCTAAACTTACCGGCCTATAGTTTCAGGGCTCTGTTTTTGGACCCTTTTTGAATATTGGCACCACATTTGCTAAGCTCCAATCCTGTGGAGCATTACCTGTCAATATAGAGTCCTTAAATATCAGAAATAAGGGTCTGGCTATGACATTACTTAAAGGGAGTCTGTCACCACATTTGAGCATATTAGACTGATCAAATAGCGTTATATGTGCCACCGAGAACTTAAAAACGGTACCTTTGTTGTATCTAATGGAGTTTTCTTTCAGCCAAAAATGAACTTTTAAGATTCTGTAAATGCGCCCTCTCATTTTCATTTTTGGCTGAAAGAAAACTCCATTAGATACAACAAAGGTACCGTTTTTAAGTTCTCGGTGGCACATATAGCGCTATGTGATCAGTCTAATATGCTCAAATGTGGTGACAAACTCCCTTTAATTTTCTTAGGATATGGGGGTGTATGCGATCTGGTTCCGGTGATTTTTCTATTTTAATCTTTTTAAGACGCAGCTGTACTTCTTCCTGGGTCAGACAGGACACTTGAAATAGGGAATTTTCTTTTATATTCTGAATTTCATCTAACAGTTAATTTTTCTCAGTGACTGCAGTGGAGGAAAAAATACTTTATAGATTTGCTTTCTCCTCATCGTTCTCTACAACTTCTCCCACATTACTAAGTAAAGGGCCAACACTATCAGGTTTAAACTTTTTACCTTTTATATACTGTAATTGAAGAACATTTTAGGGTTAGTTTTACTCTCTTTGGCAAATAAATCTCTCTTCCTACAGCTTTGCTGTTTTTGTTTGTCTTTTATATATTCAATTTTTTTCCTTATAGTTTTTCAAGGCTTCCTCGCTATCCTGTTTTAGTGATTTAAATGCTTTCTTTTTGTCATTTATTTATTCTTTTAAATTTGTATCTATCCACATAGTTGTTTTTTTGTTCCTTACCCTTTTATGCCTATAAGGCATAGATGTATGGCAGCAGCAGCACTAGAGTAAAATAAGAGCAAACAGCAAAATAGGTGCATGCCTGAGGGGACTAGACTATTGCCCAATATACAAGATCGCAAAAAGGCAGCACTCAACAAATGTAAAAATTCTAAAAAGTTTATTCACCCATGTGGATATGCAATGTTTCGGCTCAACCTTAGAGCCTTTCTCAAGCTTGAGATAGATAGATAGATAGATAGATAGATATAAGAAAGATACAGTAAATATGAGATAGATAGATAGATAGATAGATATGAAAAAGGTGATAGATAGATAGATAGATAGATAGATAGATAGATAGATAGATAGATGTTCTGATAACAACATGTTTGGCTGCAGAATATTCCTGTGTAAGCCATCAACAATATGCAGGTTGCCACTTGGCACAGTCTAATTTGAATTAAGTGCAGATTTTAAAGTTTTGCAGCGCACTCAGTATCTGCTGACAGTGAGATTGTGGGGAGTTTTCGTTCGTCTGTCAGCCATACTCAGTTATTAGACCTCTACAGTTATATGAATTGTTATGCATGCACTATCCGAATATAATGTTATTATCGCTTTAAATCATTTCTTAGCATATACTGTATATCAAATTGGCCAAAAACTAATTACATTTTTTTATTTATTTATTGCTGTGTAAGCTTGGCCCAGTATAAACTGTAGCATACCATTTATTTACATTGTATGATATACATATAATACATATGTAACCCTGTGCAGCATAAAGATGATTGCTTCTGCTGGTGGCCTGAAGTGGCCGGTAACCCCTTGTCCAGCAGATAACCCAAGCAGAGGTGTCCGGCCCAGGACCACTAGCTGCAGAGTGCTGGCGCAGACACACTAATGAGTTGTTTGACTGCTTTCTACTTCCCATTTAAGTTCCAGTAGAGAGGCTTTACAGTGCCTGCAGAGAAGCTGTTAACAAGCTGATGTCCCTTGTGGCGACATTGGATTGCTGAAGTTTCAAAAGAGAGCTTGGAGTCATGCTGACATGTCTGGCATTGCAGTGACAAATTGTCAGATCAACCCCCTGTGCTGCCGAAAGCAGCAGACAATTTTCTTGATGTCTACAATGATAATAGTCATCCATCCAGTGAGTGATATATCAGAATAAAGATTTAAATGTCTGGGTTATATTTTCTATACCTATACAATGTCACGTTCAACACAAATGCAGTGATATTGCATGTACCAGTAGCAGGGTTAATAATATTGAGTATAAGATTAAGCGTAGCATACAGAATTCATATCCTTCTCATGAAGCATATTGAACCACATTTACCATTGTGGCTGTGCCTGATTTTTTTGCATAATTGGCATCAAAGTATAGTGTATTTTTAGTGTAATGATCAACCTTAGTAAACCTGGTAGAGTTGATCATACTGAGTGCAATGACCCCTATCCCATAGCAATCCGATCTGTTATTTTGGCAGAAATACTACTTGTATTTTTTATGCCAATGAGCTGCTCGAAGCACCAAGAGCCGGGCCTAGCCCCTCGGACCACCACTTCACCTCCGCCTTTCAGCCTTCGCCACTCCAACTCTCACACTGATTGACAGGGCCGGGCATCATCACTGCTCTGGTGCCTGGCCCTAAAGTCTCGAGCATGTGCAGTCCATCTCATTCCTCTCAGCTGCCCCCACTCCTGAGATCTCTCAAGGGCGCATCCTCTCAATCATTGGGAGAGAGGGTGTGACTAAGGCTCAAAGACGGTGGTATTTTTTCCAAAATGACAGATCGGATTGGCAGAATTGCAGCATGCCATATTTAGTAGGGGGTTAAACATGTGACAGATTCTCTTGAAGATGAAAAATTTAGCATCAACATTTTGGCACATGATTCTCTTGAAAAGTAAGCCAATAGGTGGTATAAACTTAGACAAAAGTATCATCATTCAGGTGGCAGTATGAAAAGTTTGGCACATCTTTACACTTTAAACAGGTTAAGGCTACATGCACACGACCGTGCCGCAAAAAACGAAAGCCGACCCTGTGCCTTCCGCAATTTGCGGAACGGAACAGGCAGCCCATTGTAGAAATGCCTATTCTTGTCCACAAAACGAACAAGAATAGGACATGCAAAATTTTTTTGCAGGGCCACGGAACGGAGCAAAGGATGCGGCCCCATTGAAGTGAATGGGTGCGCACCCGAGCCGCAAAAACTGCGGCTCGTATGCGGACCCGAACTACGGTCGTGTGCATGAGGCCTTAGTGAATATGCATCAGTATCCTAAACCATTCTGGTCAAAGTCCATTTTGAAAATGCTGATATATTATACTTTACAGAAAATAGGATTAAAGGGGTTTTCCAACACTTTTTAACTGTTGACCTATCCTCTGGAGAGGTCATTAGAATCTGATAGGTGAGGGCCCGCCATCTGGGACCCTCTCAAATCAGCTGTTTGAGAAGGCACTAGTGCTCCTCTGAGCACCATGGCCTTCTTGCAGACTACCTTAGGCAAGTGATGTTATGTTCCATAGGATAGGTCATTAGTTAAAAAGTGTCAGAAAACCCCTTTAAATTAAATTCATAGCACAGAAAAGCCTAGCATTACTGATTTTAATGCTAGGTTAAAATACCAGTTGCCAGATCATTGGTCGTGCACCATACTATTAGATTAGACTACCTCTGTATGCACAGCCGGCAAATTACCGATACCATATTTTCCAAGATCATAAGGCCAGACTGCATCCCGCAAAAACCTCCCTCATGTAACATCTTCAGAACATTGAGCAGTCCTAGCCCTGAGCCTTCTGACTAATATCGTAGCGGCATTTCTCTGTGAGATATCTGTCTGACCAAACAGGGTGTATTCAGCAGATCACCTTCAATAATCTCTACTCCTACCTACCTCCAAAATATACTGTACTGTACACCTACCTACCTAAACATACTGTAGCTTCAGTATGGTCAGAGCTGACATGCCACAGTAGATAGTAACCCTTCAGTACCTAACTATGCCTCTAGAGAGAAATCAAGTATGGCATAGATGTTTACTATGCAGTCAAGAAATTATTGTACTATATATATAGTTTCTGCAAGTGTTGATGAATCAGTTTCCTGGAAGAAATGACACATATATATAGTGACGATATAAGAACACTCCAGACACTCTGTGACAAGGTTATTGAAAACAGAGATGGCACAAGAAAATGTCCAAGGCACTGAATATCCCTTGGAGAGCAGTTAAGTCAATCACTAAAAAGGGAAAAGAATATGCCATGGCTGTAAGTCTGCCTGGAGCCGACCGTCCTCAAAACGTTGACAATGCAAATAAATATAAATCATATCAGTCCTTGTTGCTTAAGAGATCTCAGTGACTATTGCACAAGTATATATTTGCTACTTGCAGTATAATACAGTGCATTTGCAGCAAGTCACTGAGGAGTTTGAGCAGATGATGGGAGTGGTAGTGGCCCAGTAAAGAACCATATTCTTTACTGGAGGTTACAGTCAAATTGCATGCAATTACAATACAATACATAACTATCCTATATATTAAAATCCCTGTGTCAGTGCGCTTTGTCCGTGTTACCAGTGCACACTGGGCATGCGCGGTGGCCATGCAGGACACAGCGCTCCACGCGGACACAGCACTGCATACAAGTTTCCCTGCAGCCTGACTGCGCAGCACCTCCCCCCTTTTCAGGGTGGCAGAGCGGCAGCGGGCAGAGTGTTAGCTGTAATGTCCAGCTAACACTCTGCTTGAAACAGCCGACATCGGTGCTGGCACAGATATCGGTCGTTTAACCCATTCCATGCCGTGGTCCTTAGGGACCGCAGTATGGAGGGGCTAAGTATTGGGCGCTGCTCTGCTGTGGCAGCGACCTGATGCTTGAAGGGTAAACTGAGGGAGAGAGCTCCCTCCCCCATCGGGATGCTGAGTGAAGGAGATGCAGAGCATGCAGCAACCCCTCCTACCCCCCTTTCAGGATGGCAGAGCAGCAGCGGGCAGAGTGTTAGTTGTAATGCCCAGCTAACACTCTGCTTGAAACGGCCGACATCGGTGCTGGCACCGATGTCGGCCGTTTAACCCCTTCCATGCTGCGGTCCTTAGGGACCGCTCTCTGTAAGGGGCTAACCATCAGGCTGCTGCTTTGCCCTGGCAGCGGCCCGATCCTTGAAGGGTTAATGCCCCCCTCATGCAACACCCCCACCCCCCCTTTCAAGATGCAGAGCGTGCAGCACCCCCCTTCCCCCTTTCAGGATGGCAGAGCGGCAGTGGGCAGAGTGATGGCTGTAATGTCCAGCTAACACTCTGCTTGAAACGGCCAACATCGGTGCTGAGAATAGTTGTCAGGTGATCATAATTCGGCTTCATGCTCACAGCTATATTACAGCTTCATCTACTATACCACTATAATATACTACTATATATTTTTTTTTTTCTGTTCAATTACATATGAATCTGTCAGTAAACAATGTGGCGTCATCTGATTCTGATCTGCAGATTGCAGATTTAAGCATTGAGCCACTTTTGTGCTGTTTGTAGTTCAAAATGTGTTACCAAATAGTTTTGGCTCCCAATGCACAAGAGGTTTCTGGAGAGGAGGGCTATTCTGCATGTCATGTGTAGTTTTATGGCCCATCACAAGGAAGGGTTGCATATGTTATGCAATTGACGGCATGTTACGTATTCTACTGTGTGTTGTATGGGAAATAAATGAAAATGCAAATGTCGTGACAGGTCCTCTGATTACTTGCTGTAATAGCACCCTGCTAAAGCGATCCCTTCTGTTCTTTTTCTGCAGGATTCTTCTACATTCGGCACTGCGGCTGCTGCTGGTGCTGCTAGCCCCAAAACAGGCACACTCAATGGAGAACAAGCACATTCGCCAAAAGTTCAATTACCTCTTAATGTGTAAGTTAAAATAATATAGTCATGGTCACTAGACATCTTTCATTTTATTAAGTATCCACTTCATCTGGTACTTTCTGTAGGATGACTGAACACAAATGTGTATGCAGGTTTACAAATGTCCATGTCTATTTTAAAAGAGTTGTTGAGCTATGTCATTTTTAATAAGCGTTTATAATTATGTTAATAAATAATAAAATAAGTAATCTTCAAATAACTGATCCCCCATTCTTCCCTGACCCATACCCTTTATACTACTTGCAGCCTTGTGTATTTTTAAAGGTCCATGTGAAGATATTTATCATGATTATTTTTCCCCCATGTCACTCAGACCCCCTTCCTGACCTGTCCTTTACACTTCCTCCAGGCTCGCAGGCCTGCTGCCTGGGGGTAACATTGGATTCTGACCTGTCCTTTAAGCCACACATCCAAACCCTTACCTCCACCTGCCACTTCCATCTCTGAACTACTTTCCCGATACATCTCCACATGTAATTTCAAATGACCTCCTCCTCAGGTCTTCTCTCATCGGTTCTTCACACAATCGACTGCAATATTTCTGATGTGCATCCCCCATACTCTGGAATTCACTACCCCAGCACATCAGACGCTCCTGAACATCCAAATATTAAAAAATAAACTGAAAACCCACCCTTTTCAGGAAAGCCTACCATCTGCAATGAGCATGCTGCCACCACACAGCCACATAGTAACATAGTACATAAGGCCGAAAAAAGACATCTGTCCATCCAGTTCGGCCTGTCATCCTGCAAGTTGATCCAGAGGAAGGCAAAAAAAAAACTGTGAGGTAGAAGCCAATTTTCCCCACTTTAGAGGAATACAAAATTCCTTCCCGACTCTAATCAGGCAATCAAAATAGTTCCCTGGATCAACGACCCCTCTCTAGAAGCTATAGCCTGTAATATTATTACACTCCAGAAATACATCCAGGCCCCTCTTGAATTCCTTTATTGTACTCACCATCACCACCTCCTCAGGCAGAGAGTTCCATAGTCTCACTGCTCTTACCGTAAAGAATCCTCTTCTATGTTTGTGTACAAACCTTCTTTCCTCCAGACGCAGAGGATGTCCCCTCGTCACAGTCACCGTCCTGGGAATGAATAGATGATGGGATAGATCTCTGTACTGACCCCTGATATATTTATACATATTAATTAGATCTCCTCTCAGTCCTCTTTTTTCCAAAGTGAATAACCCTAATTTTGATAATCTTTCAGGGTACTGTAGTTGCCCCATTCCATTTATTACTTTAGTTGCCCTCCACTGGACCCTCTTAAGCTCTGCTATGTCTGCCTTGTTCGCAGGAGCCCATAACTGTACACAGTACTCCATGTGTTTGGTCTGACTAGCGATTTGTAAAGTGGTAGGACTATGTTTTTATCACGGGCATCTATGCCCCTTTTGATGCAACCCATTATCTTATTTGGCCTTGGCAGCAGATGCCTGACACTGTTTTTTGCAGCTTAGTTTGCTGTTTATTAAAATTCCTAGATCCTTTTGCATGTCAGTGTTACCGAGTGTTTTACCATTTAGTATGTACGGGTGACTTGCATTATTCCTTCCCATGTGCATAACTTTACATTTGTCAGTGTTAAACCTCATCTGCCACTTATCTGCCCAAGCCTCCAGTCTATCCAGATCCCTCTGTAGTAGTATACTGTCCTCTTCAGTGTTAATTACTTTACACAGATTAGTGTAATCTGCGAAAATTGATGTTTTACTATGCAAGCCTTCTACAAGATCATTAATAAATATATTGAAGAGAATAGGGCCCAATACTGACCCCTGAGGTACCCCACTAGTGACAGTGACCCAATCTGAGTGTGTACCGTTAATAACCACCCTCTGTTTTCTATCACTGAGCCAGTTACTTACCCACATACAGACATTTTCTCCCAGTCCGAGCATTCTCATTTATATACTAACCTTTTATGTGGTACAGTGTCAAATGCTTTGGAGAAGTCCAGATATACGACATCCATTGATTCGCCGCGGTCAAGTCTAGAACTTACCTCCTCATAGAAACTGATTAAATTAGTTTGGCATGACCGATCCTTCATGAAGCCATGCTGATATGGCGTTATTTGCTTAGTTCCGTTGAGATGCTCTAAGATAGCCTCTCTTAGAAAACCTTCAAACAGTTTACCCACAACAGATGTTAAACTTACCGGCCTATAGTTTCCAGGCTCTGTTTTTGGACCCTTTTTGAATATTGGCACCACATTTGCTATGCGCCAATCCTGTGGGACATTCTCTGTTAGTATAGAGTCCATAAATATCAGAAATAAGGGTCTGGCTATGACATTACTTAATTCCCTTAGGATATGTGGGTGTATGCCATCCGGTCCTGGCGATTTGTCTATTTTAATCTTTTTAAGTCGCTGGAGGAACTTCTTCCTGGGTCAGACAGGGCACTTTTAATGGGGAATTTATTTTTACATTCAGCATTTCATTTGACAGTTTATTTTCCTCAGTGAAAACATTGGAGAAAAAAATATTTAACAGCTTTGCTTTCTCCTTATCGCTCTCTGCGACTCCCCCCTCATTACTCTTTAAAGGCCCGACACCTTCAGATTTATACTTTTTAGCATTTATATAATTGAAGAACATTTTAGGGTTAGTTTTTCTCTCTTTGGCAATTAATCTCTCGGTCTCTAGTTTGGCCACTTTTATTTGTTTTTTACATGTTCTATTTTTTTCCTTATAGTTTTTCAGTGCTTTCGTGCTACCCTCGTGTTTTAGTGATTTATATGCTTTCTTTTTGTCAGTTCTATTTATTCATATTGGTTTCTTTTTGTTCCTTAACCTTTTATTCCCATACGGTATGTTCCTCTCACAATGAGATTTTAGAATGCTTTTCAATATATCCCATTTTGTGGCTGTATTTTTGAGGACTTTGTCCCAGTTAGTTAGGCCTATGGCCTCTCTTAGTTGGCTAAATTTTGCTTTTATATAGCAACATCAGCAACATTTCCCCCCACATTCTGTGTTCTTTCCCCTTCCCTTGTAGATTGTAAGTTCTTGCGGGCAGGGTCCTCTCCGCCTCTGTACCAGTCTGCTAATAGTTCTTTGTTTATTGTATTTTATGTTACGTGTTTGTTACCCCCTCTTGATGTACAGCATCATGGAATGAATGGCACTTTCAAATAAATAATAATAATAATCGTTTGGATGGTTTCATACACAGGGGGTATTAATCAAGCCTTACACTGCACAATTCTGGTTTAAAAAATTAGCAAAGTAGGGCTTTTTGCGCTTTTGGGCTTATTTGTGCAAAAAATTTAAATTATACATTTTACACTATTTACTCTAGTATTGAAAAGTGGGTATAGTTAGCTATGTTAATTCCTTTTACTCCAGATTTATCTCTCTGACAGAGCAAACTGAATTTACTAAGTGTGTATACATAGATAGCTGTCAGTCACTGATAGTTGTACACAGGGAAGGTGTTATCAGTGACTGATAGTATTCTCCGTGTAAGCGTGTATATAAAGATAACTGTCAGTCACTAATAGTTAAACACAGGGGAGGTGTTATCAGTGATTGATAGCTATCTCTGTGTAAGTGTGTATACATAGATAGCTGTTAGTCACTGATAGTTGTACACAGGGGAGGTGTTATCAGTCATTGATAGCATTCTCTGTGTAAGTGTATATACATAGATAGCTGTCAGTCACTGATAACTGTACACATAGGAGGTGTTATCTGTAATTGATAGCATTCTCTGTGTAAGTGTGTATACATATATATTTGTTAGTCGTTTATAGCTTTACACAGGGGATGTTTTATTAGTGATTGATAGCTTTCTCTGTGTAAGTGTGTATACATAGATAGTTGTCGGTCACTGATAGTTGTACACGGGGAGGTGTTATCAGTGATTGATAGCATTCTCTGCGAAAGTGTCTATATATAGATAGCTGTCAGTCAGTGATAGTTGTACACAGGGGAGGTGTTATCAGTAATTAATAGCATTCTCTATGTAAGTGTGTATACATAGATAGCTGTCAGTCACTGATAGTTGTACATGGGGAGGTGTTATCAGTGATTAATAGCATTCTCTGTATAGGTATGTATACATAGATAGCTGTCAGTCACTGATAATTGTACACTGGGGAGGTGTTATCAGTGATTGATAGCATTCCCTGTGTAAGTGTTTATACAAAGATAGCTGTCAGTCACTGACAGCTGTACACAGGGGAGGTGTTATCAGTGATTGATAGCAATCTCTGTGTAAGTGTCTACAGAGATAGCTGTCAGTCACTGATAGCTGTACACATGGGAGGTGTTATCAGTGATTGATAGCATTCCCTGTGTAAGTGTGTATACAGAGATAGCTGTCAGTCACTGATAGTTGAACATAGGGGAGGTGTTATCAGTGATTGATAGCATTCTTTGTGTAAGTGTGTATACATAGATAGCTGTCTGTTACTGATAGTTGTTCACAGGAGAGGTGTTGTCAGTGATTGATAGCATTCTCTGTATAAGTGTGTATACAGAGATAGCTGTCAGTCTCTGATAGCTGTACGGGGGGGCTTTCTTATCAGTGATTGATAGCATTCTCTGTATACATGCTTAAAATGGGTCTGTCACTAAATTATCAACCATTAAACTATCCGCAATGGTCAGCAGAACATTGCCCAAGCATGCTAGACATACCTTTATGTTGTTTAAGTCTGTAGTGAATGTTCTGGAAAATACATTTTATCATATGGAAAACAGCTCTGAAGTGCCCAGGGGGACGGGATTCAATTTTCGAAGTGCCCAAGTCCACAGCCCATCCTCGCACTGTGTACCTCCTGTAAGCTATAAAGGTTTCCTACCCTCTTTTCCAATGTCACACTGATGCAGCGCTTGCCCACTGCTTGCTCCTCCAGTAAGCTGTGCCTGGCATCCTCCCCCTCTCCCCGACGTCAGGGGGATGCCTCGGCAAATCTCATGTGTGCTGCGCTCCTGGTGCTTGTGTAGATCCTTCTAGTGGACAATTGCCTCAGAGAATTGTTCTGTGCATGTGCCAGAAGTGCAGCACATAGGGCTCAGGCAAGATTTGCCAAGGCATCTCCATGATGTCAGGGCAGAGGGGAAGGATGCAAGGAACAGCTTACGAGAGGAGCAAGTATCGGGGAAGCACTGCATCAACATGACGTTGGGGGAGAGGGGAGGAAACTGTTGCAGCTTAGGGGCACTTTAAAAACTATCAGGCCATTTTCCATAAGATTAAAACAGCTTTTGCAGGACATTCACTAGAGACAGAAACAACATAAAGGTATGTCCAGCATGCCTGGGCAATGTTCTGCTGGCCATTGCAGATAGTTTAAAAGGTGAACATTTGGTGACAGACTCCCTTTAAGGCACAATCACTGTATGGACACGAGCGATTGGTACTGCGATCCCGCATGCTCATACAGATTCATTGTTTCTGGGCCACAGATGGCTTTTTACACAGCACAATCTGCTGCCCGGAAACAATTTATGTGTTAGCATAGCATAAATGATGAACTCACCAAGTGAATGAGCATTTGCTCGTTCTTCAGGTGATTGGCGGCACCTTTATATGACCCGATTATCGGCAATGGACGTTAATATGAAATCTCATTCCCAAAATAATCAGCCTGATTTTATTCCCGTGTAAATGTACCATTACACAGGGAATGCTATCATTCATTGGTAATGGCCAACCTTGAGCTCTGAAAGAGCAGAGATTTAAGATTTAAAAGTTTAATAAAAAAAAATTCAACTAAATTAATACATCAATCTGCTCAGCTTCCCCTGCTCTGCAACATGCTGCCTGCGGACTGCATTGCATTTCATGGTGGCAGGTTTCCTTAACCCCTTAAGGACTCAGCCCTATTTCACCTTAAGGATTTTTTGCAAATCTGACAAGTGTCACTTTAAGTGCTGATAACTTTAAAACGCTTTTACTTACCCAGGCCGTTCTGAGATTGTTTTTTCGTCACATATTGTACTTCATGACACTGCTAAAATTGGGTCAAAAAAGTTAATTTTTTTTGCATTAAAAAATACCAAATTTGCCAAAAATTTGGAAAAATTCGCAAATTTCAAAGTTTCAGTTTCTCTACTTTTGTAATACATAGTAATACCCCCCAAAATTGTGATGACTTTACATTCCCCATATGTCTACTTCATGTTTGTATCATTTTGGGAATGATATTTTTTGGGGGGGGGATGTTACATAGCTTAGAAATTTAGAAGCAAGTTTTTCGGAAATTTTCCAAATCCCACTTTTTATGGACCAGTTCAGGTTTCAAGTCACTTTGTGAGGCTTACGTTATAGAAACCATCCAAAAATGACCCCATTCTAGAAACTACACCCCTCAAGGTATTCAAAACGGATTTTACAAACTTTGCTAACCCTTTAGGTCTTCCATAAGACGTCTCATGGCAAATGGACATAAAGTTTAAGAATTTGGATTTTTTGGAAAATTTTCCAATATAATAAATTTTTTCCAGGTAAAAAGCAAGGGTTAACTGCCAAACAAAACTAAATATGGGTTGCCCTGATTCTGTAGTTTGCATAAACACCCCATATGTGGTCGTAAACTACTATTTGGCCAAACGGGAGGACATAGAAGGAGGGGAACGCCATATGGGTTTTGGAAGGCAGATTTTGCAGGACTGGTTTTGTTTATACCATGTCCCATTTCAAGCCCCCTGTTGCACCCCTAGAATAGAAATTCCAAAAAAGTGACTCCATCTAAGAAAGTACACCCCTCAAGGTATTCAAAACTGGGTTTACAAACTTTGTTAACCCTTTAGGTGTTCCACAAGAGTTAATGGCAGATCAAGAAACAATTTTGGAATTTCTATTTTTTGGAAAATTTTCCATTGTAACCCATTTTTTCCAGTAATAAAGTAAGGCTTAACTGCCAAACAAAACTCAATATGGGTTGCCCTAAATCTGTAGTTTGCAAAAACACCCCATATGTGGTCCTACACTACTTTTTGGCCAAATGGGAGGACATAGAAAGAGGGGAACGCCATATGGGTTTTGCAAGGCAGATTTCGCAGGACTGGTTTTGTTTATACCATGTCCCATTTCAAGCCCCCCCCCCTTGCACCCCTAGAATATAAATTCCAAAAAAGTGACTCCATCTAAGAAAGTACACCCCTCAAGGTATTCAAAACTGGGTTTACAAACTTTGTTAACCCTTTAGGTGTTCCACAAGAATTTTAACCCTTACTTTATTACTGGAAAAAATGGGTTAACAGGTAAACAAAACTCAATATGGGTTGCCCTGATTCTGTAGTTTGCAGAAACACCCCATATGTGGTCGTAAACTACTGTTTGGCCAAACGGGAGGACATAGAAGAAGGGGAACGCCATATGGTTTTTGGAAGGCAGATTTTGCAGGACTGGTTTATTTACACCATGTACCCTTTCAAGCCCCCTAATGCACCCCTAGAGTAGAAACTCCCAAAAAATTTACCCCATCTAGGAAACTACGGGATAAGGTGGTTGTTTTGGGACTATTTTAGGGTAAATATGATTTTTTGGTTGCTCTATATTACACTTTTTTGAGGCAAGGTAACAAAAAATTTAAATTGAAAAATTGTTTCTACATTCGCTATTTAGTTTTGTAGAACACCTAAAGGGTTAACAAAGTTTGTAAAGTAACTTTTGAATACCTTGAGGGGAGTAGTTTCTTAGATGGGGTCACTTTTTTTGAGTTTCTAGTCTAGGCTACATAAGGGGGGGCTTCCAATGGGACATGGTGTAAATAAACCAGTCCATCAAAATCTGCCTTCCAGAAACCATATGGAGTTGCCTTCGTTCTATGCCCTGCCGTGTGGCTATATAGCTATTTACGACCACATATGGAGTGTTTCTGCAAACTACAGAATCAGGGCAA
Source organism: Bufo gargarizans (assembly GCF_014858855.1). Lineage (NCBI taxonomy): Eukaryota > Metazoa > Chordata > Amphibia > Anura > Bufonidae > Bufo > Bufo gargarizans. Next base: position 208,723,985 of record NC_058082.1, on the reverse strand, counting down.
TAAATATTTAGTTTTGTTTGGCTGTTAACCCTTGCTTTATTACCGGAAAAAAAGGATTCAAATGGAAATTTTGCCCGAAAAATTGGTGTTTTGGCACCGTTTTTATTTTATATTTTTAACGCTGTTCATCCGAGGGGTTTGGTCTAATGTTATTTTTATAGGGCAGATTCTTACGGACGTGGCGATACCTAATATGTCTACATTTAAAAATTTTTTTTTTTTTGTTGGGCGACTATCTAATGTAGGGGTTCATTTCTTGTGGGGTGAGATAGTGGTTTTATTGGCACTAATTGGCGGTGCATATGACATTTTGATCGCTCGCTATTACACTTTTTGTGATGTTAGGTGACAAAAAATTGCTTTTTTTACCCTTTTTTTTTTTTTCTTTTAACGCTGTTCATCCGGGGGGTTGGGTTACATGTTATTTTTATATAGAAGATTTTTACGGACGCGGCGATGCCCAATATGTATGGCTCTCAGACTTTGGAGACACTAAGCAGGCATCCTCAAACTGCGGCCCTCCAGATGTTGTAAAACTACAATTCCCACCATGCCTTGCTGATTGCTGTAGGTTGTCTGGGCATGCTGGGAGTTATAGTTTTACAACATCTGGAGGGCCGCATTTTGAGGAGGCCTTCACTAAAACTAATATTTTTTTGGGGAAAAAAATTGTTTCCGTGTCTCCAAAGTCTGAGAGCCATAGTTTTTTATGTTCTCTAGGGGACTGTTGGGGATTATAAAAATGTAGTACTCCATGGAAGTGTGATACTCCCTGAAGCAATCGATAATGCAGAGGCCCGGATGATCGGGGCACGTGTCACACTGAGTGGTGGTGTCCTTCCGTATCCCCCTCCTGTGACACACTCTGCACTTTTCTGGGGTTCATCCCTTCTTTCCAGTATGGGGGACCACACCTGGAAAATGTTGGCCAGGGACGATCCGGGCGCCTCCAATTCCCGAGGTACTCCGGCCTGCTCTTACCCGGTCCGAAAATATCAGGTCCTTGAGGACTGCCTCATATAATTGGAGGAATGTCCCTGTGCTCATCAACCGTGACCTCCCTTCCAGGTACGTAGGCCTGCGCAAATTTGGCCCCGAAGGGATCGATGACCGGCCGTATCTTATACAGATGGTCATGGGCAGGATCACCTCGGGGGAGACATGCTGCATTATCTGAATAATGCAGACATTTCCGGATGGCCTCAAACCGGGGACGTGTCATGGCCATACTGTAGAGTGGGGTCTGAAAGCTGAAAAAAAAAAGTTTAGATAAAAGTGTTTTTTTCTCCCCCAAACTAACTTTTCCCTTCTATCCCTGCCTAACGGTGCCTCTCCTTCACTGACCCTAACCTACCTGGAGGGTGATGGGTGCAGGAGGGTGATGGGTGCCGATGGAGGGATCGCAGGAGCTGGTGCTGAATGGTGCTGCAGGGTGCGGGTGCTGAACAGGAAGAGGAGGAGAGAGAGGAGCGCTGGAAGTTTGAATCTCGCGCCTCTCTCCCTGCACCAATCAGCAACCCGGACAGCGGCATTCAGCACCAGGGCCAGCACCGCCTCTCCAAATGTTCCTACTGTGATTGGTGGTGTGTAATCACACCACCGATCACAGTCTTTTTCCGGTTCATCGGGTCACCGGAGACCCGAATGGACCGGAAACGCAGCAAACCGCAGGTCTGTGGTTTTCTGCGATCACCGATGCGGGGGGGGGGGGGTCACATGACCCCCCCCGGGCGTTTTGACAGGATGCCCGCTGAATGATTTCAGCGGTCATCCTGTTCGGATTAATCCCCGCCGCACCGCAGTCACGATTTAAAGTTAGGACGTACCGGTACGCCCTAAGTCCTTAAGGGGTTAAAAGACTACTAACTGACATTTGGGACCTCTATCATTTCCAGAAACAAGGGTGGTGAATCTCCCCCAGCAAAGAGGCGATGTCACATATTATATCAGTTTCCACTAACCCTTTAATGTTAATAAGGATACAATGTTCTGAATCACTATTAGTATTAAAGTAGATACTCAGTTGTGACCTGAATTCCTGACCAAATACTTTTTGCTAATATTACCTGGTATATATTTTTTTTTGCGTTAGCTGATTTTTACCTCTATTTGATACTGTAGCTCGGCCTCCTAAGGTTGGCTGCTGTGTATAAGCACAAGCCCAACACTGGCTCATTAAGAGTGCACAGAGAGCTGATTTCTATTATAGCAAAGATATCAGGATTATAAATTGCTAGAACTAATCCAGACTCAACATGCAAATGCAAACACATTTTTGTTTCACTTCCTAGGGGTAGAAAAGTTGAGAATCCAATAATATATTCATTTTCAAGATTTTACTTTAAGATGTGGGTTTTCTTACACTTTCTTGGACATCATTTCTACCTGCTTTAATGCCAACTGGCAGCCCTATTCGTCTAGTGTGTCTCTTCTAAAGAGTACAATGTGAAGTCAACCATAAACCACTAAATATAGCTTTATAAGTCTGGTGTAATGCAGATGTACCGCTGATCTCTTTTCCAGATTCAGCATTTTTTTATGGGAAAAAATTACCAGTTATATTTTACAAATATTACTATATATATGGTATGTATGGTATGTATGAAATCATGGAAGAAAACTGTAGTTTGCTGTCATCTTTTCTTAGCTATGCCAATAAGTGCAGTGGCCGACTTTGCCACCATGCAGACCAAGAAATGCTTTTGCCCCATGGATCAGGGGGGCGCCTGCTGGCCCTAAGCATTTGAATGAAAAAAAAAAGACTAAGGCCTCATGCACATGGCCGTTGCTCGGCCATGGCCGTATTGCGGCCTTCAAGCAGCGGGTCTATAATATGCGGGCACCGGCCATGTGCACCCCATGGGTCCGCAATCCGGAGGTGCGGTGCAGAACGGAGGCACAGAACCCCACGAAAGCACTACAGTATTATAAGAACAACAGAGAACTATGGAAAGAATTTGGCCATATTTCTCGTTATAAGCCACTATGCAGCTGTGATTGGCTTGCATTCCTAAATGTAGGTGTCTGTATGGTAGTGTTGGGTGATAGAGGCTCGTAGATGGTAGAGTCCTGGGGATTATCCTTTGCCCCCTATAATTTGACTCTGTTGGCACACATTTTAAAAAATAACTCGCCCCAAGGAGAACAGGGCCTTTAATTTGACCAGCATTATAATGCTCTATCACATTTTCACAATTTCACTGCTATTAGTATTTATGGTTGTTTTTGGGGTTCTTCAGTTTGGCACCAGTGACAATGGACGACATCAGAGAGGTATAAAATATATTTTTTTATATTTTGGTATTTTAAAGTCCTACCTTAGTGTGGCCTTTGGTAAATGAAAGAATGTAACATTTGGCACCCAGCAGTACATTGAGAACGTGATGTAGCCTTAATGCTGCAGTTGAGACATTAAGGTTATAAGAGTGAGAAATAATAAAAGCTTTCTTCTTTTATGTACTGGAACACGTGTGACTTGTTATCTGCCTCCACTCACATAGGAGAGAACAAACGTGAAGGATTTCATTATACTGTAGTCTAGGATAGTAACATAATTAAGATGGCAGTATGAGATAGTAAAGAAAATGAATGGTCTCTAATAAGACTGCTCATGTGTGAAAAATGCATGCGGGTATTTAAGTTGGAATAAGCAACAGCAAAAAGGACACAGGGAACGTGATATTTAATCAACTCCATTTCCTGCTTTAATTCCTTTAACTCCTCTGTAGCAATGCATGCATGGCACCGTAATGGCGTAAGGAAACATACATTGCACATAAAGGATGTGCCCTTTCTGGACTATCGTATTTTACGGTGTTACACTGGATATGTAGTCACATCTGGCTAACCATGTATTTCCACCGTGCTTCTGTACTTGCCATGGTTTAAATAGCTAATACAGGTGTACCCGTCTGTGGCTAACATGGCTGGCTGCATGGTGTACAGGCACCTCAACGCTCTCTACACACACATTTTCACAGGTTTTTTTGGGGAGGTTGAGGAGGGTGTAAAAACACCAGAATAACCTCATTCATTGGGTCCATCCGTTTTTTTGTTGTTTTTTTTTGCAGTTTTTATGGGGTTTTGTGGGTGATTTTTGCAAGCTGTGTGTTTGACTACTAGCATTTTAATAGCGTTTTTACCCTATAGAGAAAAAGCGCCAAAGCTTCAGCATGCTGTATTTTTGAAAGGAAGCCAAAAAAGGGCACCTAATTAAAGAGGTTATCCCACATATATGATGCTTCCCAAAGTGCACCTCATACAGGTTATACTTACCCCGCTGCCCGACACCCGTGTTGCTTCTTATGCCCGCACGGCTGCTGCTGCATCTCACCGGCAAGGGGGGCAGCCAATTGCATGCCGTGATGGGGATTATAACCTGTATGAGGGGCCCAGGCACATGGGGGGGGGGGGGGGTCATTATATGAGTTGGATAATCCCTTTAACAACAGCAAAAAAAAACTGGATTTCTAAGTTCCTATAGACCTTCAGCTAAGAGCTGATGTTTACAAAAAAAATCACACCAAAAAACAGGTACAAAAAGCCACTAAAAACACAAAATTGCAGAAAGACAACAGCTAACACCGACATGAGAACCCACCCTTAGGCTACATGCACACGACCGTGGTGTGTTTTGTGGTCCGCAAATCGCGGATCCGCAAAACACAGATTGCGTCCATGTGCGTTCCGCAATTTGTGGAACGGCTCAGACAGCCTTTAATATAACTGCCTATTCTTGTCCGCAAAGCGCAAACAAAAATAGGACATGTTATATATTTTTTGCGGGCCACAGAACGGAGCAACGGATGCGGACAGCACACGGAGTGCTGTTCGCATCTTTTTCGGCCCCATTGAAGTAAATATGTCCTCATCCGAGCCGCCAAAACTGCGGCTCAGATGCAGACCAAAACAATGGCCGTATGCATGAGGCCTTAGAGAGGATGGTTATATAGGTTTTTTCTACACTGTTGCAGTTTTTAGGTGCACATGTGTTTTTGGTGTGATTTTTGCTGGAAAAAATTAAAACGCTAGATACGCTAAATATGAAACGCAGGACACACATGTTTTTACTTTGGAAAAGCGTCTCTAAAAAAGTCATAAAAATTCATACATTATGGAAAAAAGCAAGCGTTTGTTTGCTGTGTCTTAGGGCTCGTTCACACGAATGTTTTTTGCTTTCCGTATATGGGCCATTTTTTGCGTTCTGTATACAGTCCGTATACGGAACCATTCATTTCAATGGTTCTGCAAAAAAAACCTGAATGTACTCCGTATGCATTCCGTTTCTGTATTTCCTATGTCCTATTATTGCCCGCAAATCACTTTCCATCGCTCCATTCAAGTCAATGGATCCGCAAAAAAATGGAACACAAACGGAATGTACTCCGTATGTCTTCCGTATCCGTTCTGTTTTTGCGGAACCATCTATTGAAAATGTTATGCCCAGCCCAATTTTTTATGTAATACTGTATATGCCATATGAAAAAATGAAACAGAAAAACGGAACCAGAAACACTACTGAAACAAAAACAGAAAAACTAATCCGTTAAAAATGGCCCGCAAAACACTGAAAAAAGCCATATGGTCGTGTGAACGAGCCCTTAGTGTTAAAAAAATGCCAAAGAAAATTTGTGTGTGGAGGAAGCCTTAGGCCACCTGCACACGTTGCGGCACATGTGCGTTTTTTTCTGAGCAGATTCCCGTGCGAAAAAAAAACCGCTACATAGTACCGTACCAGCAAAGTGTATGAGATTACACAAATTTTCAGATTTTTTCTGTGCAGAAATTGACCTGGCGTGCGGATTTCTGAATCTGCAGCATGTCAATTATGTTTGCGGTTTTTGCTGCAGATTTCACCACTTTCCAATGAAATGTGAGATCTGCGGCAAAAGCGTATCAAATTCACACCAAAAACACTCAGAAATTGCAGATTTTGGGGCGGATATGCTGCAGAAACACACATGAATTTGTGCATATCGTCTGTGCGTTCACCCACACTTACGTGTAGACGATTGTAGGCCTCTTTCAAACATCAGTGTTTGGTCAGTGATTTCCATCAGTTGTTGTGAGCCAAAACCAGGAGTGGAGCCTCTAAAGGTATAAGGCTTCATACACCCAACCATAATTTTGGTCCGCACCTGATCTGCATTTTTATCCTTTCAGATGCAGACCCGTTCATTTCTGTGGTGCCACAAAAAATGCAGACAGCACAGATGTCATCCATATGCTGTCTGCATCTGTGTGTCCTTCCCTCAAATCATAGAACAGGTCCTTATCTTGTCCGTTTGGGAGCATGCACTTGGCCGGTACTTGTATTTTGTAGATCTGTGGTTTGCCGACCACAATATACATATGGGAGTGTGCATGAGGCCTAATGGAAAAATGTTTTTGACCCACACCTGGTTTTGACTCACAATCACTGACTGTGTGAAAGGGGCCAAATTGTCAAAAAAGGACCCTTTGAATGAATCTGTACAATGATCTATTACATTAATTGTGTACATTACATAGGAGGCCCATGGCTGCAGTGCTCCAAAGCTACATGTAAAAAAATTTGGCGCAATACTACATATTACCGATTGGTGCACTAAGTATTGTTTTGAACTTGTGACATCACAGCACTATGTCTGTAGCATGTATGTATGGACAGCAGAACCTATCAGCTACACTATATCAAGATCTAACCTACAGTGACTATCTCCCACTAACTATCTGTATTATATATATAAGCTAACTAATTAAGGCTGGGTTCACACGGGTGTCATGTTTTGGCTCAGGGTGCGCCCCGAGTGCATTGCTGCAAACCCGCGCGAGTAGGTATGCAATTTCAGTCAGTTTTGACTGCGATCACGTTCCGTTGTTCAGTTTTTATCGCGCGGGTGCAATGAGTTTTGCACGCGCGTGATAAAAAACTGAATGTGGTACCCAGACCCGAACCCGGACTTCTTCACTGAAGTTCAGGTTTGGGTTCAAGGATGTGTAGATGTAATTATTTTCCCTTATAACATGGTTATAAGGGAAAATAATAGCATTCTTTAATACAGAATGCTTAGTAGAAAGTCAATTGAGGGTTAAAAAAATAAAATAAAATTAACTCACCTCCTCCAATTGATCGCGTAACTGCTGGTCTCCTGTTCTTTCTTCAGGACCTGTCAAAGGACCTCTGGTGACGTCACTGAGCTCATCAAATGGTCCAATATCACTGACGAGATTCAAACTCACAACCTTCTACATTATAGCCAAGAATCTTAACCACTACACTATAGAGCTGCATGGCCAGTTACAAAATAAAATAAAATGAGACTTAGGCCTCATGCACACGACCGTTTTTCATGTCCGCATCCGAGCCGCAGTTTTTGCGGCTCGGGCGCAGACTCATTCACTTCAATAGGGCCGCAAAAGATGTGGACAGCACTGCATATTCTGTCCGCATCCGTTGCACTGTTCCGTGGCCCCGCAAAAAAAAAAATAGCATGTCCTATTCTTGTCCGTTTTGCGGACAAGAATAGGCATGTCTACAATTTCCGTTTTTTGCAGTCTACATGTCTACAATTTCTGTTTTTTGCAGTTCCGCGGCTTGCGGACAGCAAAAAACGGTACGGTCGTGTGCATGTAGCCTTATGCTGTATAGGAATACTTACTAGTAGTAAGTATTCCTATACAGCAGAAGTCTCACATTTTATTTTATTTTTTGTAACTGGACATGCAACTCTATAGAGTAGTGTAAATATATTATGGCTAAAAACCTATATATATGTTTAAATTAAATTAAATCTAGAGTGTAGTGGATAAGATTCTTGGCTGTAATGTAGAAGGTTGTGAGTTCGAATTTCACCAGAAACTTTTCATAAATAGAAGCTAAATTAGATTTAAATACACTGGGGTGTCCGCAAGCACTGACTCCATATATGGACATAGCTATATATGGAGTCAGAGCAGGGACTCCTAAGCCGAACCAGAGTCCCGACACCCTCCCCTGGTTCTTATATAGTAAGGGGTAGGCAACTTTCCTTTTGGTTGCTAAGCTCAGAGAAAGACATTGCAGCCTTCTGATTGACTCACAAGCAAGAAGCAGGGAGGGATCATGGGTTCAGATGAAAGAAAAATCTAGAATATTCGCAAATACAAATATATAGCACTATATTCTAAATCTTCGCAAATTCTTGATGTGGCGTTATTCGCGAGTACTGTTATAAGTTCACTATACTTAGTCACAGCATAAATCTTAACCACTTGCCGCTGCGCTAACGCCGAAAGGCGTCATTGCGGCGGCTCTGCCAGGCTACGCTAACGCCAATAGGCGTCATCTCGCGTGAGCCGAGATTTCCTGTGAACGCGCGCACGCAGGCGCGCGCGCTCACAGGAACGGAAGGTAAGCGAGTGGATCTCCAGCCTGCCAGCGGCGATCGCTCGCTGGCAGGCTGGAGATGTGATTTTTTTAACCCCTAACAGGTATATTAGACGCTGTTTTGATAACAGCGTCTAATATACCTGCTACCTGGTCCTCTGGTGGTCCCTTTTGTTAGGATCGACCACCAGAGGACTCAGGCAGCTCACTAAAGTAGCACCAAACACCACTACACTACACCCCCCCTGTCACTTATTAACCCTTTATAAACCACTGATCAGCCCATATAGACTCCCTGATCACCCCCCTGTCATTGATCACCCCCCTGTCATTGATCACCCCCCTGTAAGGCTCCATTCAGAGGTCCGTATGATTTTTACGGATCCACGGATACATGGATCGGATCCGCAAAACGCATACGGACGTCTGAATGGAGCCTTACAGGGGGGTGATCAATGACAAGGGGGAGATCACGCATATAGACTTCCTGATCACTTCCCTGTCATTGATCACCCCCCTGTCATTGATCACCCCCCTGTAAGGCTCCATTCAGACGTCCGTATGATTTTTACGGATCCACTGATACATGGATCGGATCCGCAAAACACATGCGGATGTCTGAATGGAGCCTTACAGGGGGGTGATCAATGACAGAGGAGTGATCACCAATATAGACTCCCTGATCACCTCCGTCATTGATCACCCCCCTGTAAGGCTCCATTCAGACGTCCGTATGATTTTTACGGATACATGGATCGGATCCGCAAAACACATACGGACGTCTGAATGGAGCCTTACAGGGGGGGAATCAATGACAGGCGGGTGATCACCCATATACACTCCCTGATCACCCCCCTGTCATTGATCACCCCCATGTAAGGCTCCATTCAGACGTCCGTATGTGTTTTGCGGTTCCGATCTATGTATCCGTGGATCCGTAAAAAACATATGGACGTCTGAATGGAGCCTTACAGGGGGGTGATCAATGACAGAGGGGTGATCAGTGACAGGGGGGTGATCACCCCATATACACTCCCTGATCACCCCCCTGTCATTGATCGCCCCCCTGTAAGGCTCCATTCAGACATTTTTTGGGCCCAAGTTAGCGGAAATATATATTTTTTTTTGTTTGTTTTTTCTTACAAAGTCTCATATTCCACTAACTTGTGTCAAAAAATAAAATCTCACATGAACTCACCATACCCCTCACGGAATCCAAATGCGTAACATTTTTTAGACATTTATATTCCAGACTTCTTCTCACTCTTTAGGGCCCCTAAAAAACCAGGGCAGTATAAATACCCCACATGTGACCCCATTTCGGAAAGAAGACACCCCAAGGTATTCCGTGAGGGGCATATTGAGTCCATGAAAGATTGACATTTTTGTCCCAAGTTAGCGGAAAGGGAGACTTTGTGAGAAAATAAATAAATAAATAAATTTCCGCTAACTTGTGCCCAAAAAAAAAATTTCTATGAACTCGCCATGCCCCTCATTGAATACCTTGGGGTGTCTTCTTTCCAAAATGGGGTCACATGTGGGGTATTTATACTGCCCTGGCATTTTAGGGGCCTGAAACCGTGAGAAGAAGTCTGGGATCCAAATGTCTACAAATGCCCCCCTAAAAGGAATTTGGGCCCCTTTGCGCATCTAGGCTGCAAAAAAGTGTCACACATCTGGTATCGCCGTACTCAGGAGAAGTTGGGGAATGTGTTTTGGGGTGTCATTTTACATATACCCATGCTGGGTGAGAGAAATATCTTGGTCAAATGCCAACTTTGTATAAAAAAATGGGAAAAGTTGTCTTTTGCAGAGATATTTCTCTCACCCAGCATGGTTATATGTAAAATGACACCCCAAAACACATTCCCCAACTTCTCCTGAGTACGGCGATACCAGATGTGTGACACTTTTTTGCCGCCTAGGTGGGCAAAGGGGCCCACATTCCAAAGAGCACCTTTCGGATTTCACAGGTCATTTTTTACACATTTTGATTTCAAACTACTTACCACACATTAGGGCCCCTAGAATGCCAGGGCAGTATAACTACCCCACAAGTGACCCCATTTTGGAAAGAAGACACCCCAAGGTATTCCGTAAGGGGCATGGCGAGTTCCTATAATTTTTTATTTTTTGTCACAAGTTAGCAGAAAATGATGATTTTTTTTTTTTTTTTCTTACAAAGTCTCATATTCCACTAACTTGTGACAAAAAATTAAAAAGTCCAGGAACTCGCCATGCCCCTCACGGAATACCTTGGGGTGTCTTCTTTCCAAAATGGGGTCACTTGTGGCGTAGTTATACTGCCCTGGCAATTTAGGGGCCCTAATGTGTGCGAAGTAGTTTGAAATCAAAATCTGTAAAAAATGGCCGGTGAAATCCTAAAGGTGCATTTTGGAATATGTGCCCCTTTGCCCACCTAGGCTGCAAAAAAGTGTGACACATCTGGTATCGCCGTACTCAGGAGAAGTTGGGCAATGTGTTTTGGGGTGTCATTTTACATATACCCATGCTGGGTGAGATAAATATCTTGGTCAAATGCCAACTTTGTATAAAAAAATGGGAAAAGTTGTCTTTTGCCAAGATATTTCTCTCACCCAGCATGGGTATATGTAAAATGACACCCCAAAACACATTCCCCAACTTCTCCTGAGTACGGCGATACCAGATGTGTGTCACTTTTTTGCCGCCTAGGTGGGCAAAGGGGCACACATTCCAAAGTGCACCTTTCGGATTTCACAGGCCATTTTTTACACATTTTGATTGCAAAGTACTTCTCACACATTTGGGCCCCTAAATTGCCAGGGCAGTATAACTTCCCCACAAGTGACCCCATTTTGGAAAGAAGACACCCCAAGGTATTTCGTGATGGGCATAGTGAGTTCATGGAAGTTTTTATTTTTTGTCACAAGTTAGTGGAATATGAGACTTTGTAAGAAAAAAAAAAAAATCATAATTTTCCGCTAACTTGTGACAAAAAATAAAAAGTTCTATGAACTCACTATGCCCATCAGCGAATACCTTAGGGTGTCTACTTTCCGAAATGGGGTCATTTGTGGGGGGTTTCTACTGTCTGGGCATTGTAGAACCTCAGGAAACATGACAGGTGCTCAGAAAGTCAGAGCTGCTTCAAAAAGCGGAAATTCACATTTTTGTACCATAGTTTGTAAACGCTATAACTTTTACCCAAACCATTTTTTTTTTTTACCCAAACATTTTTTTTTTATCAAAGACATGTAGAACAATAAATTTTGCGAAAAATTTATATATGGATGTCGTTTTTTTTTGCAAAATTTTACAACTGAAAGTGAAAAATGTCATTTTTTTGCAAAAAAATCATTAAATTTCGATTAATAACAAAAAAAGGAAAAATGTCAGCAGCAATGAAATACCACCAAATGAAAGCTCTATTAGTGAGAAGAAAAGGAGGTAAAATTAATTTGGGTGGTAAGTTGCATGACTGAGCAATAAACCGCTAAAGTTGTGGAGTGCCGATTTGTAAAAAAGGGCCTGGTCACTAGGGGGGTATAAACCTGTGGTCCTTAAGTGGTTAATATTGGTACAATAGGATAGTTTTGATTCACTTCTGACTTCTCACCTCCTAAGGATTTTACATAGACTATAAAACTAACATTTGACTTTTGTTTTTTAATAGATCAAGTATCAAGTGAATATTAGAATGGTTTGATTTTTTTTATTAGTGCATCAGGCTACATTAATCAGCCAGCCGAAAACAACAGAATCATGATAGAATGAATGCCAACTGTTAAGTGGCATTTACTATTAAACTGAAAAATCTGAAATTAATGGAGCTATTAAAGGAAATGTTTCTTTTCTCTTTTATCGGAGTCCATTTGCTAAAAACATATACAGACTGAAATACATTTACACAGTATGAGTGAGAATGCAGATATATTCCCTACTATAGTATCTTAACTTTAGCATATATTTTTTTCTTCAGGTATTTAGCCCTGTATGCCTACAAACCACAAAAGAATGACGAACTCGAACTGCGTAAAGGAGAGATGTACGGAGTCACAGAAAAATGCCAAGATGGTTGGTTTAAAGGTACCTCCCTCCGCTCTGGCGCATCAGGAGTGTTTCCTGGCAATTATGTTACTCCAGTTTCCAGGTGAATATCTTCACAGTCCTCCAATTTATGACTAAAGTAACTGATAATGCTTGCAGAAAAATATGAAAGGCAATGCTAGACCTATGTGTCCCCATAACAGTCCCTGTAACAGACTACAAACAAATCCTGTGCAGTCTGATTGTGCTTTTCCATCAGTCCTCTACTAATTGATCATCTAAATAAGTTATCAATAAGTAGGGCAATGACAAATAAGGATCTGATTATGCAGGGTTTGCTTATGGACTTTATGCACAATAAAGGTGGAGATTTTAAAATAAGATTTGCTTTATCCAAAATGATATCTGACCTCACAGAGTGGCCGGCCCACAGTGGTGATCATACTTACTTGGTCCCTGCCACTGGGTTTGGTCTCTATGGTTCTCAGGCTGGGTCTTCGTCTCTCATTGGGAGGAAGAGGTCACGTGATCGCTGCAGCCAATTGCTGGCAGCAATGGTAACCTGCTTTCTTACGTCACAAGAAATAGTCATGTGACAACCCCTCCCCCTTCGGTCAATCGGATGCTGATATCAGTGCAACAGGGAGAAATGAGCCAGCTGGGCAATGATAGAGACCAAACCAGGCAGGGAACAGGTAAGTATGTGAGTCAGCCACATTCTGAGGTATAAAATAATGTTGGATAAACCATTTAATACAGAACACTTACCTTCACATTAATCTAGTTTAATTGTTAGACAATGGTAGAATTTTCAAAAACTCCATCCTCCATCCTCTTCTACAGTATTATACACTCTCCAAATTTGAAATTTCAACACCAAGGTTATGCAAACTAAGGAAGTAGCAGGTATCACTAGGACCTGGCAATGATCAATTTTTCAAGCACCTAATTCCAATCTGTGGCACTCATAAAAGCCAGATTGAAAGCAAAGTTTTTTAGCCACATGAAACCTGGAAAATTGGATCAAGTCATGTGGGATGATTGTGTGATACCTCCTGTTTCTTAATGTTATCTCCACTTGTCGCAAACTAAGAGGGACGGAATGCTTGAACTGAGAGACCCTGGTTCATAACTCCCGCAGATTGCTATGCTCCTAAACCGAGATGTAAGCACTGTTCAATATTATATGTCCCGGTAGTTGGGAGAACAGTGATGAACTGGAATGAAAGAAAGAGGTGCACAGAGGCAAACCTTTGCACAGACTGATCAACAGAAGAATGGTGTGTATTCTGTAACCCATTCTGTACTGAAGTGAAATTTTACATCATGTCCCAAACCTACGGTGGCAAATGGTGTCTACATAAAACATCAGAAAGCATTTGCAGGTGTTCCATTGACCTCACACCACCACTCTCAAAGGCTATCATGGTGCAGAGCAAGACAGCAATGGAGGCTGGAGTGACTGTCTATCCTCTTTAATGATGAGCCTCGCTTTTTTCTCAGAAGGAATGATAGGTCTGGAGACCATATGGGCAACACCATGAAGAGACCTTTACAAAGGAACTTTACACTGGTCCTACTCCCATGATTATAGTATGGGATGTCATTCTAAACGGTAACCAGACACCTCTAATGTTCATTAAAAGCTCAGTGTTACATTAATTTGGCCGTGGGACCATTGGTACAGTCATGTCTCCAAAGTGTTCCAGGAGTCATTTTTTAACAGGACAACACCAGGCCACATGTTGTTCATACTACTCTAAGCAGACTGTGTTGCCTAAATGTGCTATCATGGCCCTCAGCGTCTCCGGCCCATTGAGCACATCTAGAACGTCATTGGCTAGCCGGCATTTTCAAAGGAAGCTCCAGTGGTGGATCTTGATGATTGTTATGCTCAAGTACATTCAGCATGGCGCAGCATTCCTCAGACAACCATTAGTAACTTCATTGATGACATTCCTAAGTGTGTATATTTTGTTTCCATTTTTTTATTATTAGCATATTATTAAAGTCTATCGATCCTGTGGTTTCCATAATTCCACAACTTTTCACTCTTGGTGTTGTAATTTCAGTGTTGAGGAGTGTAATTAAAATACTGGTATATAGTTTTTCGATTAATTTATGTTTTTAATAAGGAAAACAAGAGACTGTTATGTCGCATACTATTTATATGTTAGTTATATCACTGTAAACCTCAAGTATTGCTTTTGGGAAGAGAGAGATTTTGTAGAGCCTCTTATGAATTGTGTATGATTTAAAAACACCCTATGCAGTGCTGGGAAAATATTTGCCCTTCTTAGACAAAACTTGTTGACGACTATTGTTTGAAATGAACGTGTGTATCTACCTATACAGTGAAGTTTTTGAATGTCTGTATAGGATTATTTAGATAATTTTATACCAACTGTTAGTGCTTTTTGTGCAATTAAGGGGGTTTTCTGGGCTTTTGATATTGATGACCTATCCTCGGGACAGGTAATCAGTATCTGATCGTTGAGGGTCAGACACCTAGGACCCCTGCCGAACAGCTGTTTGAGACGGCAGCAGCTTACCAAGCACAGCACTGTACATTGTATAACAACTGTGCTTGGTATCACGCTCAACCCCTTTCACTTCAATGGGACTGAGTGCGATACCAAGCACAAACATTATACAATGTACGGCGCTGTGCTTGGTGAGCACAGAGATGGCATCGCTGCTCACAGCATCGCCGCTTCTTTCTCAAACAACTGATTGACAAGGGTCCCACCGATCAGATACTGATGACCTATCCTGAGGATAGGTCATCAGTATCGAAATCCCGGACTGAGTATAGATATCTGTGAAAACGTAAGTCAACTATAATGGGTACTGGAATTGAATATTTGAATAGTCATTAATGACAAATGTGCACCACAGGGTATGGGTCTACAAACCCCATCAGGAGAAACCCAGGTTATAGATCAAGACAGAGATTCATCTGGCAGTTGCTGGTGTATCATATTTACATTTGGCATTGTCAGCTTGAAAAGCACATTCAATGACAAGACATCTGAAATCTCTAGTGCATGATCGGATGTGCACGCTGCATCCATTGTCATCAAACCAGTTAACTTGGGATTGTGGAAGGAAACGGAAGTACCCCAGGGGTACTCATGCAAGTACAATGAGAATGTGCAAAGCCTAGATCCTGCTACTCCGAGGCAGTGTTAATTCCTTCATTATAAATGCATTTCAAGAACTGTACTAAAACCACTTTAATGGCTAAATATGGATTATATAATACTTAACAAGCAATACACTAGCTACATTAAAATGAATGAAGCTAAGAAGCTATAATTCACACAGCCTATAGGCAGGCATGGCAGTATTTTGGAAGAAAAACTCTGCACATCCCCTATATACTGTACTAAGCTTCTATTTCACAGCTTTACAAACTAAACACAACTGCCATGGGCATACATTGAAATCATTAGTCCCCATAGCAAGAATCTGAATTTGGCCCCCATGCCCCATCCACAGCTCCTTCCACTACCCATTCTTAGCCCCTCTTCTTGCTGCTACGTGTTATATAGTGTGCCATCAGGGCCAAACTGAGATTACAAAACAGCTCAGGCACAGAAACCCCACCAGCCCACATACGATATTGCATAAAAATATTGGTGTGCAATGCACACTGCGGAGGTGAATTTTGATTTTCTTGGGTATGCCCATATGTAAACCATTAGTACAAGATGGGAAATAAAAGTGGAACACAAAAATGTCTAATCACGTGGTCAAGAACATATGTTACCCTCCCCAAAAGCAACACATATCAAAGCTCAAATCTGATACCAGCGTGTATTTCAAAATACCTCCAAGCAGCATCTGATACCTCCCCAACTTCTCCATATAAATACATTATAGCACAAAATATTTTCTCAACAGCGCCAAATAAGTACTCCCATGAAGTGTAAAATCTCCAGCATTATTGATTCCTGACAACCCTTCCGCCACTGGCAGCAGCATTGTCCCCCTTTAAATGTCGCACCTCTGTTTGGGACTTCCATAACAGGTGTGGCAGGCGCATCTATGAAGTGCCTTTTGCGCTGTGGCATTAGAAGAATTTTGGTATCTCTGACTTTTAGTCTAACCAGACTGTCTATTACTCTGTAATTCCTCTAGCGCCGTTCTATGGAATCAATAGGTTTAAAGAGCACACCAAATGCTTCAAATAACTTATTTATTAACGTCAACTTTTCTTCATATATTACACTGCTGCCTCCGCAGCAGTTAGTCCGTGTACAAAACATGTCTTGAAAAGATATAACAAAATGGCAGTATGTATAAGATGGTGGTTCAACTGTTCAATCTTGTCATTCAACATACAATGGTGGATATATTTCTCTCTTCAGTATCTGTACTGTCACTTTAAGTTATTTAAGCACTTTATGATCTCTCTGAGAGGTATATCTGAGGTCTAACTAATAGTTCACTTGCAGTATGCAGTTAGCAGTGACTATTTGCAGATTGGTTGAGTATGATCTGGTATTGTTGTATGCAATTTGGATTCAAATATAGAATATGAATGCTTGCAATTTGTAACTTGCAATTTGTATTTGCAATTGTATGGTTGCAATTGGTGTAACTGTAAGTAAACACATATATATATATAGTTCAGTATACAATTCTTAACACAATTCTAACAATATGAACATTATATAACTGTTTTAAATACCTATGTTGTCCTCTCTTCTTCCATAAAAACACAGCTCTCAGTGGAGTGAATGTCTCTTCAGCTCCTGTCTCTGGTGAATAATGATTCTAGCAGCTCCTGCTAGGGAAATTCCCAGACAGGCTGTGTGTGAGGCTGGCTGTGATTGGTGAAAACTCTTGCTGTTTGAGAAACTGGCTGTGATTAATCTAGACTTCTGTCCAGCAACAACAGATTAACACTATGCTGTCTGTTGTTTCTGCTGTGTCACTGAGCTTACCTTACATTACAAAATGAATCTTAAAGGCATATTATCTTTTTCTGCTTCTGTGAACACAAAATATAACAGTCATATAACATCCAAAACATGATGTCACAGTAAATAACTCTGCTTTTGTCTTTAACACATAAACATAGGAACTGTATTAAGGTGATTTGCAGGTCGAGCTGTATACACATATAAGCTATACTAGCAACCTAAGACAGGTCCTAGCTGGCCAGCTACAAGGCTGGAGTTGGAGGGTAGAAAGTAGAATGTAGTGGGTAAAAGGAGGTATGACTGGTCACATGTTGCCAATAAATATGTGGTAAAAGTATAATAGATTACACCTCGTACCTCTCATATCAGTGCACTGCTGCAGGGGCGTAACTATGATAGCGGCAGACCATGCGACTGCTATGGGGCCCAGGGCAAGAGGGGGCCCAGCCTTAGGGTACTTTCACACTAGCGGTTTTTTTTTCCGGTATTGAGTTCCGCCACAGTGGCTCAATACCAGAAAAAAACTGATCAGTTTTATCCTAATGCTTTCTGAATGGAGAGCATTCCGTTCACTATGCATCAGGATGCATCAGTTCTGTCCCTCTTACATTTTTTGCCCAGAGAAAATACCACATCATGCTGCAGTTTTCTCTCCGGCCAAAAATCCTGAACACTTGCCAGAATGCCGGATCCGGCATTCATTTTTATTGAAATGCATTGAAGTGTTCCGGGAAAACTGATCTATTTTTGTGGTCTGCACATACCTTTAAAAATGAGAAAAAAATAAATACCGGATCTGAACAAAAATTTTAACACAGCACTTTTGGTTTTGCTGCCATTTTGCATGAGCTGAACTCATAGATCTGAAACATTTTCTACAAATATCTACAATAATAATATTTCTCAAATATTGTTCACAAATCTGTCTAAATATGTGTTAGTGAACACTTCTCCTTTGCCGAGATAATCCATCCCACCTCACAGGTGTGGCATATCAAGGTGCTGATTAGACAGCATGAATATTGCACAGGTGTGCCTTAGACTTCCCACAATAAAAAGCCACTCTGAAATGTGCACAGTTTTGCCTTACCGGGGGGGGGGGGGGGGGGGATCAGAAAACCAGTCGGTATCTGGTGTGGCCACCATTTGGCTCACTCATTGCAACACATCTCCGTCGCATAGAGTTGATCAGGTTGTTGATTGTGACCTGTGGAATGTTGGTCCACTCCTCTTCATTGAGTCTTCAATAGCTGAATATTGGCAGGAACTGGAACACGCTGTCGTATACGCCGATCCAGAGCATCCCAAACACGCTCAATGGGTGAGATATCCGGTGAGTATGCTGGCCATGCAAGAACTGTGATGTTTTCAGCTTCCAGGAATTGTGTACAGATCCTTGCAATATGGGGCCGTGAATTATCATGCTGCAACATGAGGTGATGGTCGTGGATGAATGGCACAACAATGAGCCTCAGGATCTTGTCACGGTATCTCTGTGTATTCAAAATGCCATCAATAAAATGCACCTGTGCTCGTTGTCCATAACATATGCCTGCCCATACCATAACCCCACCGCCACCATGGGCCACTCGATCCACAAAGTTGACATCAGCAAACCGCTCACCCACACGACACACGCTATCTGCCATAATCAGTGAAAAACGGGATTGATCTGTGAACAGAACGCCTTTCCAATGTGCCAAACGCCATTGAATGTGAGAATTTGCCCACTAAAGTCAGTTACGACGATGAACTGCAGTCAGGTCCAGACCGCGATGAGGACGACGAGCATGCAGATGAGCTTCCCTGAGACGGTTTCTGACAGTTTGTGCAGAAATTCTTTAGTTATGCAAACCAATTGTTGCTGCAGCTGTCCGGGTGGCTGGTCTCAGACGATCATGGAGGTGAACATGCTGGATATGGAGGTCCTGAGCTGGTGTGGTTACACGTGGTCTGTAGTTGTGAGGCCGGTTGGATTTACTGCCAAATTCTCTGAAGCGCCTTTGGAGACGGCTTATGGTAGAGAAATGAACATTCATTGCACAGGCAACAGCTCTGGTAGACATTCCTGCAGTCAGCATGCCAATTGCACGCTCCCTTAACCACTTCAGCCCCGCTAGGTAAAACCCCCTTCATGACCAGAGCACTTTTTACACTTCGGCACTACACTCCTTTCACCGTTTATCGCTCGGTCATGCAACTTAGCACCCAAATGAATTTTACCTCCTTTTCTTCTCACTAATGGAGCTTTCATTTGGTGGTATTTCATTGCTGCTGGCATTTTTACTTTTTTTGTTATTAATCAAAATGTAACAATTTTTTTGCAAAAAAATGACATTTTTCACTTTCAGCTGTAAAATTTAGCAAAAAAAACGACATCCATATATAAATTTTTCGCCAAATTTATTGTTCTACATGTCTTTGATAAAAAAAAAATGTTTGGGCAAAAAAATAATGGTTTGGGTAAAAGTTATAGCATTTACAAACTATGGTACAAAAATGTGAATTTCCGCTTTTTGAAACAGCTCTGACTTTCTGAGCACCTGTCATGTTTCCTGAGGTTCTACAATGCCCAAACAGTAGAAAAACCCCACAAATGACCCCATTTCGTAAAGTAGACACCCTAAGGTATTCGCTGATGGGCATAGTGAGTTCATAGAACTTTTTATTTTTTTGTCACAAGTTAGCGGAAAATGATGATGATTTTATTATTTTTATTTTTTCTTACAAAGTCTCATATTCCACTAACTTGCGACAAAAAATAAAAAATTCGAGGAACTCACCATGCCCCTCACAAAATACCTTGGGGTGTCTTCTTTCCAAAATGGGGTCACTTGTGGGGAAGTTATACTGCCCTGGCAATTTAGGGGCCCAAATGTGTGAGAAGAACTTTGCAATCAAAATGTGTAAAAAATGACCGGTGAAATCCAAAAGGTGCACTTTGGAATATGCGCCCCTTTGCCCACCTTGGCAGCAAAAAAGTGTGACACATCTGGTATCGCCGTACTCAGGAGAAGTTGGGGAATGTGTTCTGGGGTGTCATTTTACATATACCCATGCTGGGTGAGAAAAATATCTTGGTCAAATGCCAACTTTGTATAAAAAAATGGGAAAAGTTGTCTTTTGCCAAGATATTTCTCTCATCCAGCATGGGTATATGTAAAATGACACCCCAAAACACATTCCCCAACTTCTCCTGAGTACGGCGATACCAGATGTGTCACACTTTTTTGCAGCCAAGGTGGGCAAAGGGGCACACATTCCAAAGTGCACCTTTCGGATTTTGCAGGCCATTTTTTACACATTTTGATTGCAAGGTACTTCTCACACATTTGGGCCCCTAAATTGCCAGGGCAGTATAACTACGCCACAAGTGACCCCATTTTGGAAAGAAGACACCCCAAGGTATTCCGTGAGGGGCATGGCGAGTTCCTAGAATTTTTTATTTTTTGTCACAAGTTAGCGGAAAATGATGATTTTTTTTTTTTTCTCTTTTTTCCTTACAAAGTCTCATATTCCACTAACTTGCGACAAAAAATAAAAAATTCTAGGAACTCGCCATGCCCCTCACGGAATACCTTGGGGTGTCTTCTTTCCAAAATGGGGTCACTTGTGGCGTAGTTATACTGCCCTGGCAATTTAGGGGCCCATATGTGTGAGAAGTACTTTGCAATCAAAATCTGTAAAAAATGACCGGTGAAATCCGAAAGGTGCACTTTGGAATATGTGCCCCTTTGCCCACCTTGGCATCAAAAAAGTGTCACACATCTGGTATCGCCGTACTCAGGAGAAGTTGGGAATGTGATTTGGGGTGTCATTTTACATATACCCATGCTGGGTGAGAGAAATATCTTGGCAAAAGACAACTTTTCCCATTTTTTTATACAAAGTTGGCATTTGACCAAGATATTTTTCTCACCCAGCATGGGTATATGTAAAATGACACCCCAAAACACATTCCCCAACTTCTCTTGAGTACGGCGATACCACATGTGTGACACTTTTTTGCAGCCTAGATGCGCAAAGGGGCCCAAATTCCTTTTAGGAGGGCATTTTTAGACATTTGGATCCCAGACTTCTTCTCACACTTTCGGGCCCCTAAAAAGCCAGGGCAGTATAAATACCCCACATGTGACCCCACTTTGGAAAGAAGACACCCCAAGGTATTCAATGAGGGGCATGGCGAGTTCCTAGAAATTTTTTTTTTTTGCATAAGTTAGCGGATATTGATTTTTTTTTGTTTTTTTCTCACAAAGTCTCACTTTCCGCTAACTTAGGACAAAAATTTCAATCTTTCATGGACTCAATATGCCCCTCACGGAATACCTTGGGGTGTCTTCTTTCCGAAATGGGGTCACATGTGGGGTATTTATACTGCCCTGGCTTTTTAGGGGCCCTAAAGCGTGAGAAGAAGTCTGGAATATAAATGTCTAAAAATGTTTACGCATTTGGATTCCGTGAGGGGTATGGTGCGTCCATGTGAGATTTTATTTTTTGACACAAGTTAGTAGAATATGAGACTTTGTAAGAAAAAACAAAAATAAAAAAAAATAAAAAAATATTTCCACTAACTTGTGCCCAAAAAAATGTCTGAATGGAGCCTTACCAGGGGGGGGGGGGGGGGGGGTGATCAATGACAGGGGGGTGATCAATGACAGGGGGGTGATCACCCATATAGACTCCCTGATCACCCCCCTGTCATTGATCACCCCCCCGGTAAGGCTCCATTCAGACGTCCGCATGATTTTTTACGGATCCATGGATACATGGATCGGATCCACAGAACGCATGCGGACGTCTGAATGGAGCCTTACAGGGGGGTTATCAATGACAGGGGGTGATCAGGGTAATCAGGGTGATCACCCCCCTGTCACTGATCACCCCCCCCTGTAAGGCTCCATTCAGACGTCCGCATGGTTTTTTACGGATCCATGGATACATGGATCGGATCCACAGAACGCATGCGGACGTCTGAATGGAGCCTTACAGGGGGGTTATCAATGACAGGGGGTGATCAGGGTAATCAGGGTGATCACCCCCCTGTCACTGATCACCCCCCCTGTAAGGCTCCATTCAGACATCCGCATGATTTTTTACGGATCCATGGATACATGGATCGGATCCACAGAACGCATGCGGACGTCTGAATGGAGCCTTACAGGGGGGTTATCAATGACAGGGGGTGATCAGGGTAATCAGGGTGATCACCCCCCTGTCACTGATCACCCCCCCTGTAAGGCTCCATTCAGACACCCGCATGATTTTTTACGGATCCATGGATACATGGATCGGATCCACAGAACGCATGCGGACGTCTGAATGGAGCCTTACAGGGGGGTTATCAATGACAGGGGGTGATCAGGGTAATCAGGGTGATCACCCCCCTGTCACTGATCACCCCCCCTGTAAGGCTCCATTCAGACGTCCGCATGATTTTTTACGGATCCATGAATACATGGATCGGATCCACAGAACGCATGCGGACGTCTGAATGGAGCCTTACAGGGGGGTTATCAATGACAGGGGGTGATCAGGGTAATCAGGGTGATCACCCCCCTGTCACTGATCACCCCCCCTGTAAGGCTCCATTCAGACATCCGCATGATTTTTTACGGATCCATGGATACATGGATCGGATCCACAGAACGCATGCGGACGTCTGAATGGAGCCTTACAGGGGGGTTATCAATGACAGGGGGTGATCAGGGTAATCAGGGTGATCACCCCCCTGTCACTGATCACCCCCCCTGTAAGGCTCCATTCAGACATCCGCATGATTTTTTACGGATCCATGGATACATGGATCGGATCCACAAAACGCATGCGGACGTCTGAATGGAGCCTTACAGGGGGGTTATCAATGACAAGGGGTGATCAGGGTAATCAGGGTGATCACCCCCCTGTCACTGATCACCCCCCCTGTAAGGCTCCATTCAGACATCCGCATGATTTTTTACGGATCCATGGATACATGGATCGGATCCACAGAACGCATGCGGACGTCTGAATGGAGCCTTACAGGGGGGTTATCAATGACAGGGGGTGATCAGGGTAATCAGGGTGATCACCCCCTGTCACTGATCACCCCCCCTGTAAGGCTCCATTCAGACATCCGCATGATTTTTTACGGATCCATGGATACATGGATCGGATCCACAGAACGCATGCGGACGTCTGAATGGAGCCTTACAGGGGGGTTATCAATGACAGGGGGTGATCAGGGTAATCAGGGTGATCACCCCCCTGTCACTGATCACCCCCCCTGTAAGGCTCCATTCAGACATCCGCATGATTTGTTACGGATCCATGGATACATGGATCGGATCCACAGAACGCATGCGGACGTCTGAATGGAGCCTTACAGGGGGGTTATCAATGACAGGGGGTGATCAGGGTAATCAGGGTGATCACCCCCCTGTCACTGATAACCCCCCTGTAAGGCTCCATTCAGACATCCGCATGATTTTTTACGGATCCATGGATACATGGATCGGATCCACAAAACGCATGCGGACGTCTGAATGGAGCCTTACAGGGGGGTTATCAATGACAGGGGGGTGATCAGGGAGTGTATATGGGTGATCACCCGCCTGTCATTGATCACCCCCTGTAAGGCTCCATTCAGACGTCCGCATGTGTTTTGCGGATCCGATCCATGTATCCGTAAAAATCATGCGGACGTCTGAATGGAGCCTTACAGGGGAGTGATCAATGACAGGGGGGTGATCAATGACAGGGGGTGATCAGGGAGTGTATATGGGTGATCACCCGCCTGTCATTGATCACCCCCCTGTAAGGCTCCATTCAGACGTCCGTATGCTTTTTGCGGATCCGATCCATGTATCCGTGGATCCGTAAAAATCATACGGACGTCTGAACGGAGCCTGACAGGGGGGTGATCAATGACAGGGCGATGATCAATGACAGGGGGGTGATCAGGGAGTTTATATGGGGTGATCATGGGTGATCAGGGGTTTATAAGGGGTTAATAAGTGACGGGGGGGGGGTGTAGTGTAGTGTAGTGTGGTGTTTGGTGCGACTGTACTGACCTACCTGAGTCCTCTGGTGGTCGATCCTAACAAAAGGGACCACCAGAGGACCAGGTAGGAGGTATATTAGACGCTGTTATGAAAACAGCGTCTAATATACCTGTTAGGGGTTAAAAAATTCGGATCTCCAGCCTGCCAGCGAGCGATCGCCGCTGGCAGGCTGGAGATCCACTCGCTTACCTTCCGTTCCTGTGAGCGCGCGCGCCTGTGTGCGCGCGTTCACAGGAAATCTCGCGTCTCGCGAGATGACGCATATATGCGTGACTGTGCGCCAGCCTGCCACCTCCGGAACGCACATGTGCGTTAGGCGGTCCGGAGGTGGTTAAACATTGCGACATCTGTGGAATTGTTCTGTGTGATCCAACTGCACATTTCAGAGTGGCCTTTTATTGTGGACAGTCTAAGGCACACCTGTGCAATATTCATGCTGTCTAATCAGTACCTTGATATGCCACACCTGTGAGGTGGGATGGATTATCTCGACAAGGAACAAGTGCTCACTAACACAGATTTAGACAGATTTGGGAACAATATTTCAGAGTAATGGGTCTTTTATGTATGTAGAAAATGTTTCAGATCTTTGAGTTCAGCTCATGCAAAATGGGAGCAAAACTGAAAGTGTTGCATTTATATTTTTGTTCAGTGTATATTAGAGGAGATGTATGGTATGATTTGCTGGGTTTTCCCCACGATCACCTGGCCTAAGGTGAGGCCAGGTGCGATAATCACTTGGGGATAAAGCAATCCTCAGAGTGGGAGGGGGAATTGAAGAGGAAGCCTGCAGAGGCTCCGGGTGGTTCCAGTCAGGAGGGCTGGGCGGTCACAAGGCTGAGGAAGCCTGAGTTTGGGGCGACCCAGCCACGCCTGAAGAAGAGAGGGTCACATGGTCAGAGGACTGCTAGACTATATCCCACCAAGGTATTTCGCTGCTTCCACCAGGAGGACTGGTGGGTTGCACTGGTTACAGCTAGGGGTCTGACCGAAGCCGAATAGCGTAGTGTGTACACTGGCCTAGTATAATGAGTTCCTAGCCGGCTAAGTGTTTATTGTTTTGTGAGGTAAAGCTGCGACTTCTTGGTGCCAAGTGACGCCAAACTTGGAAGTGTGATGAGCTGTTTGACAAATAAAGCACTGTTTGAGGTCTGTCATTGCTGACCCCTGAAGGAGAGCGATCCCTTACAATATCAGTAAGCACTGCATCTATTATACTGTATAGTATATGCAGTGTGTGTGTATATATTTATAGTATGTACAGCAATGTACTGATGTGAGAGGTACAAGGTATAACAGATGCAGTATGTACAGGCAGACGTTGTGCTACATTTGTTTCCAGAAAAGTAAAAATACTGCTCTTAGCAATTTTGAGGAGTATTTTTAGCTGAGGAGGAGTACACATTTTGTGCTAATTCATATATATAATAGGACTACATAATGTTAAAACGTTGCTATTTATGCAGGGATATTATTACTTGTGCCATCTCCACGCCCAAGCAAAGTACAGAAGCCATTGTTTGCTTGTTTCCTCTCTGTTCCTCTGTTCAAATCTCATATTTACAGGAGGAGGAACGTGCACACCGAAGCACCTACTGTATGTTATGCTTGTCATGATAGTATGATTAGCATGTCCTAACAGAACATATATCATTTACATAGACCTTAACAGACGTAGTTTATGGGATGAGGAAAGTTGGCTTCTTCCTCATGAGGTTTTTTTTCTTCTTCTGGATCATCCTTATGGGTTCATAGGATGAACTGGGTGGAAGTACAGTATGTCTTATTTCTGCCTTCCAAACAATATTATTATGATATGTTACTGTGCTGTGCATTATATAATAATATTGATTGCTAATTTTATTTCTTTGTTTTTCTTTACGTTCTAGAACTATGTTATTGGGATCGACTCAATAATTTTGCAATGGCATTGTGTTGTCATAGCAACAGTGAGTCTTGCGGATTTATATGCATCTCTTCACAGTTGGCAATAGTAAAAAGATTGCAGGCAAAATTAATTCCAAGGGACCAGTCGTGAACCAGCACTGTTATGTAAAATTGCTGCCATAGCACCGCTCAAGTACAGCTTGACTGTTACAAGTTCATATATAATATTTATCTGTGCTTTCTGGTAAGAATAGCATGGACCGTACTGGAAATAATTTGCAGTTCTGAATGGCTTTTTTGTACAATCAATACCTGAAGTCAATTGCTAGTTGACTTTCTTACTGATTTAAGAAACAAAGCATTGCTTATCGCTATCTGCTGAGAGAGTACTGCAGGTGCAATATATCGTTTATACATAGTTTTTAAATTATCGCACACCCTTTGTTTCAGTTTCTAACTGTTTTGAAGGTTTCTGCATACTGCCAGTGAATGAAGAGATGCTTGCTTACATGCTTGCTGAAAATCTGCCCTGATTATATTTGCAGAAGGGCATACATGGTTCCTTGAATAGTGCATGAATTCAGAAAAAGCACAAAACACTAAGAGATAGCTGTGGTCCAGACCGCAGGAGTATCAGTTGAACCTAAAGGCCTGACGAGGTCTAAGGCCCCCCTCACACATAAGATGATACAAGTGTTATAAGTGACACTTGGTCAGTGGAGGTATTGTTTTACACATTTCCAATGGGGCCCAGGAGATTCAAGGTCTTTATGTTATCCACAAAGCTAAGGAGAGAATTAATTATCATAAAAATTAAGCTGTATGTGGCTTGGGCAACATTCTATATTCCAATCCAAGAGCGATTACTAGTGTAAAGTAACCACACCTGACTGGAAGGAATACTGCTGACACAGTGTAACATAGTTCAACATAACTTTATTATTACTTAAAGGAGGTACATATCAGGGTTGCATCCATCTAGAAATAAATGGAAAGTCCAGTCCATTGTCCATGAAAAAAAAAGGATGTTTCCATGATTTTTTTTGTTTTAGGCTGGTAGTACTTGATTGTGATTGTGAAAGTATTTAAAAGTATTTTAATGATGGTTATGAGTTCCTATCAGTATATTGAGTTTTAGACATACATGTAATATGTTCTTTTTCATTAATTATGAATTCTAGTTTGTCTGTAAAAATGTTCGTGATTTTTGAATATGTTGTCCAGAAATAGAAAAATTCTGGTTAACAACCCTGGTAAATGTATTGATATCTTAGCAGTGATAGGAATGCATTCAATAGGCATATAAGTGTCACTCACATTGAAGCATACACCCATGGCTCTTTCAGCATACAACTTTGTAGACTCTCCATATGTATCTTCCCTGATAAAGGGGTATTCTCTTGGGTCTCTACTCCACAGTACTATAATCTGTACTATTCATTTCCTTTGTTAGTCGCAGACAGCTCTTATGCACATCTTCCAAAAAGTTCAACTTTTTTTCTTGTCAGTCTACAGAATATTTTCCCAAAAGGCTTGGGGATTATCAAGATGTTTTTTTTTGCCAAATGTGAGATAGGCGTTTGTTCTTTTTGATCAGCAGTGGTTTTCATCTTGGAACTCTTCCATAGATACCATTTTTGCAGAGTCTCTTCCTTATTGTTGAATCATGAACACTGACCTTAACTGAGTCAAGTGAGGCCTGCAGTGCTTTAGATGTTGCTCTGGGTTCTTTTGTGATCTCCTGGATGAGTCGTCGATGCGCTCTTGGAGTAATTTTTGGTAGGCTCGCCATTCCTGGGAAGGTTCTCCACTGTTCCATGTTTTCTCCAGTTGTGGATAATAGCTCTCACTGAGGAGTCCCAAAGCCTTAGAAATGACTTTGTAACCTTTTCCAGACTAATATATGTCATGACTTTCTTTCTCATCTGTTCTTGAATTTCTTCAGATTGGGGCATGATGTGTTGCTTTTTGAGATCTTTTAGCCTACTTCATGTTGTCAGACAGGTTCTGTTTAGGTAATTTCTTGATTCTACAGGTCTACAAGTAATCAGGCCTTGGCTAGTGAAATCAAGCTCAGCTTTCCAAAAACTGTGGTTAATCACAGCTAAGTCATGGGGGTACAGGGTTCAATTGTTTTTCTCACATAGGGCCAGGTTCTTTGGGATAGCTTTTTTCCCTTAACCATTAAAATCATCATCTAAAAACTACGTTTTTTATTTACTCAGATTGTCTTTGATATTCAAATTTGTTTGATAATCTGAAACATTTAAGTGTGACAAATGTGCTGTAAGGTGTCAAATACTCTTTTACAGCACTGTAATTACAGGGAGTGCAGAATTATTAGGCAAGTTGTATTTTTGAAGATTAATTTTATTATTGAACAACAACCATGTTCTCAATGAACCCAAAAAACTCATTAATATCAAAGCTGAATATTTTTGGAAGTAGTTTTTAGTTTGTTTTTAGTTTTAGCTATTTTAGGGGGATATCTGTGTGTGCAGGTGACTATTACTGTACATAATTATTAGGCAACTTAACAAAAAACAAATATATACCCATTTCAATTATTTATTTTTACCAGTGAAACCAATATAACATCTCAACATTCACAAATATACATTTCTGACATTCAAAAACAAAACAAAAACAAATCAGTGACCAATATAGCCACCTTTCTTTGCAAGGACACTCAAAAGCCTGCCATCCATGGATTCTGTCAGTGTTTTGATCTGTTCACCATCAACATTGCGTGCAGCAGCAACCACAGCCTCCCAGACACTGTTAAGAGAGGTGTACTGTTTTCCCTCCTTGTAAATCTCACATTTGATGATGGACCACAGGTTCTCAATGGGGTTCAGATCAGGTGAACAAGGAGGCCATGTCATTAGATTTTCTTCTTTTATACCCTTTCTTGCCAGCCACGTTGTGGAGTACTTGGACGCGTGTGATGGAGCATTGTCCTGCATGAAAATCATGTTTTTCTTACCTTGCAGACTTCTTCCTATACCACTGCTTGAAGAAGGTGTCTTCCAGAAACTGGCAGTAGGACTGGGAGTTGAGCTTGACTCCATCCTCAACCCAAAAAGGCCCCACAAGCTCATCTTTGATGATACCAGCCCAAACCAGTACTCCACCTCCACCTTGCTGGCGTCTGAGTCGGACTGGAGCTCTCTGCCCTTTACCAATCCAGCCATCTGGCCCATCAAGACTCACTCTAATTTCATCAGTCCATAAAACCTTAGAAAAATCAGTCTTGAGATATTTCTTGGCCCAGTCTTGACGTTTCAGCTTGTGTGTCTTGTTCAGTGGTGGTCGTCTTTCAGCCTTTCTTACCTTGGCCCTGTCTCTGAGTATTGCACACCTTGTGCTTTTGGGCACTCCAGTGATGTTGCAGCTCTGAAATATGGCCAAACTGGTGGCAAGTGGCATCTTGGCAGCTGCACGCTTGACTTTTCTCAGTTCATGGGCAGTTATTTTGCGCCTTGGTTTTTCCACACGCTTCTTGCGACCCTGTTGACTATTTTGAATGAAACGCTTGATTGTTCGATGATCACGCTTCAGAAGCTTTGCAATTTTAAGAGTGCTGCATCCCTCTGCAAGATATCTCACTATTTTTGACTTTTCTGAGCCTGTCAAGTCCTTCTTTTGACCCATTTTGCCAAAGGAAAGGAAGTTGCCTAATAATTATGCACACCTGATATAGGGTGTTGATGTCATTAGACCACACCCCTTCTCATTACAGAGATGCACATCACCTAATATGCTTAATTGGTAGTAGGCTTTCGAGCCTATACAGCTTGGAGTAAGACAACATGCATAAAGAGGATGATGTGGTCAAAATACTCATTTGCCTAATAATTCTGCACGTAGTGTAGTCCTGTGTTGTGTTGCCCATCTTAGGTTGTATTTACCTAATTGTAAGACCTTCTAAGGACCAGATGTTTTTTATTAAGTCCTTATGCATAAAATCATAGAATTCAAAGAGAGTGTACATTGTTTTTCTCATACCTTTATACAGGTGTGGCTGAGAAAGCAAGTCACGATCAATAAAAATAGGATTTAAGGTTCGATATGATGTATGATAGGGATTAATTAGTTGGATTTACTTTCTAATCTATTTGTATATTAATGCTATTCAAGAGAAGGGAAAACATCTGCTTATTCATTTGGGCATGATCGTTTATGGAATGTTTGATGCAACAAACATGTTTTTGCACAATAAATAGAGAACATTGGGAACAAAGATTGCCAGACAGCAGAGAAGTTGAATACAGAACATCTGCTTGTGTTTTCCTTTTCTCCTTTCCCGAAAAAACTTTCTATGCCACCTATTTTGCTTTATGAATGTGATGGTTATTTATTTGTTTGGTATATTGACATCATGAGGAGCTAAACTATTGTGTATATTAGTTTACATGAAACATAAACATGTTGCTTGTTAATATTTATAACTTGCAGGAAGTGAATTGGTTATTACCCATTGAGAAAATGTTGCAGTCTTACCAGGAAAAGGTCGGAATGTATTTAATTATGATAAACAATACAATATAGAACATCATATCCTGCTGGTTGAAGCATCCTAGCAATTAGCCCAAGCAGTATTATATTATAATTCCTATATTAGCAACTTGCAACACTGACCTCACATTCACACGTCACGTATTGTATAAAATGAGTGTTTATTTCAGAATT
This sequence comes from Bufo gargarizans, assembly GCF_014858855.1. Lineage (NCBI taxonomy): Eukaryota > Metazoa > Chordata > Amphibia > Anura > Bufonidae > Bufo > Bufo gargarizans. The sequence continues at coordinate 208,693,059 of NC_058082.1, read as the reverse complement.
TACTACACCAAGCATGCTTATTAGGTAAAGTGTGATCTATTCTGCTGGGCAAAAACAAAGACCTTTTAGTAAGTAGAAAAATAAAGTAAAACTCATATAATTAATCAGCATATGAAATATATATTATACAAAGTAAACTGCATTCCAGTGACTAAAATCGGAAGTTTTGATGAAACAAAATCCCATCTTGTGTATAGTAGCCGAGACATAGACACGTTTGCACATGTATACAGTGCACCAGTAGGACCCAGAGTTTCCATAAGACATATTAAAGCCACATCATAATTAAGTGTTCTTGCATAGCAAGACCACTTAATGTTATCTCACATATATATTCTTATTCTTATTATAGCCAAATTTGCCACCCTAACTCCTCCCACAGTTTTTACACTACATAGACAAAAATTTACCAAAACGTGCAGATTGTTCCCGATCGGATTGCTATTACTTTGTGGAACGTTTCACCGAATGGTTCACGGAATATCGTGGTTCTTGTGGCGAAAGTTGTCCCATAGGAATGAATGGCAAAGCTAGAGTGGGAGCTGGCAAAAGCTGAAAAACCAGGACATGATTTCTAAACTGCCACCGCTCCCTCATTTTCAGGCCACCTGCACAAATCTTATATCAAAACGTTCAGCTATCCCTGCTGCCACTAAAAATGTCCACGGATAAGCCACAGTCCTGATAGTTTTCACAATATGACCATTTGTTTGCAACTCACGCCGTCCATTGACATTCATTGAAACTCTACTCTGCAAAGCTCACATTTGAAGGGCAAGCTACTCCTCCTACAGTTTTGGAGCTACATACCCCAAACTTTCTACACTTCTTCGACCTATAGCGACTCGAGTTGCTTGTGCTTTTCTAAGCGATCCCACCCCCGGGGCCCCCGTGGCGGGCCCCGGAAGCCCCCTTTTTTCCCATAGACTTTGACAGGGTACATTTTCAAATCGCTCCCACTCGCCAGGTATTGACGATAAAGTCACCAAACTTGGGTCACTTAGTCATGTGGTCAACCCGAAAATTTTGGGCGCATTTTGGGGACCCCAAAAAGTGGGCGGGGCCACACAGAACCAATCAAAATCTCCCCATTGACTGTAATGAGACCTTCAAATTGCTACTCCTCCCACATTTTTAGGAGTACAAATTCCAAACTTTGCAGACTTGGTCGGCACCCACCCGAGTACCTTGCTTGTGCTTTGTTACCCGATCCCACCCTCCGGGCCCCTGGACAGGGCCCCCAAAATCCACGTTTTTCCCATTGACTTTGACAGGGAAAATTTTCAAATCGCTCCCAGTCGCACAGATTTTAAACTAAAGTCACCAAACTTGGGTCACTTAGTCATGGGGTCAACGCGCAATTTGTTAGCACATTTCGGAGACTTGAAAATGTGGGCGGGGCCACACAGAACCAATCAAATTCTCCCCATTGACTACAATGAGACGTTCAAATTGCTACTCCTCCCACAGATTTAGGAGTATCAATACCGAACTTTGCACTCTTGGTCGGCACATACCCGAGGATCTTGCTTGTGCTTTGTTAACCGATCCCACCCTCCGGGCCCGAAAACCTCTTTTTTTCTCCCATAGAGTTTTATTGGAAAAATGCAAACATTTGTCACTCATACAGCTTCGAAGTGAAACTCACCAAACTTGGGTCACTTAGTCATGGGGTCAACCTAAAAATTTCTGTCACATTTTGGGGACATTAAAAAGTGGGCGGAGCTACAAACAACCAATCAGATTTTCCCTTTTGTCTTCAATGAGAAAATTTTAAATTGCTGCCATTTCAACATTGTTAATGGCAGGGTTGTTAAACTTAATATATTCGGTTAATAGGTGACTAGAATTCAAATGTTTTAAAGTGGGCGGAGTCTACAACGGCCAATCAAATTTCAACTATATGTTTTAATGGGAAAATTTAAAACTGCCGCTGCTCTTAGACTGTTAATGGCAGGATCTCCAAACTTGGTACAGTTGGACAATTTAGGATTAGGATTAAAATTCTGAAAAGTGGGCGGGGCCAAAAACAACCAATCAGATTTCTTTGATTGATTTCCATGGGAAAATTAAAAAATACAGAAAATTGAAAAATGCTGCCATTATTGATGTCAGGGGCTTCAAATCTCAGAAATCTGGTCATAGATTACTTCGGCTTCAAAAATTGAAAAAGTGGGCGGAGTCAACAACGACAAATCAGATTTTTCCTATTGACTTCAATGGGAAACCTTTAAATTGCTGTCATTCTCACAGTATTTAAGCCAGAATACCCAAACTTGGCACCGTAGGTCATTGGGTGACTGGGGTAAAAAAAATTTTTTAAAGTGGGCGGGGACTACAACGGCCAATCAAATTTCAGCCATTTGTTTAAATGGGAAAAATTCAAACTGCCGCTGCTCTTAGACTGTTAATGGCAGGGTTCTGAAACTTGGCACAGTTGGTCACTGGAGGACTGTGCCAATGTATATCTTATTTTGGGGATGCTTAAAAGTGGGCGGAGCCACAAACAACCAATCAGATTTTCCCTATTGACTTCAATAAGAAACCTTTAAACAGCTGTCATTCTCACAGTATTTAAGCCACAGCACCAAAACTCGGCAGGGTGGGTCAGTGTGAGACAAAGGTCAAAATTTAGAAAAGTGGGCGGAGTCTACAACGGCCAATCAAATATCAGCCATTTGTTTAAATGGGAAAAATTCAAACTGCCGCTGCTCTTAGAATGTTAATGGCAGGGTTCTGAAACTTGGCACAGTTGGTCACTGGAGGACTGTGCCAATGTATATCTTATTTTGGGGATGCTAAAAAGTGGGCGGAGCCACAAACAACCAATCAGATTTTCCCTATTGACTTCAATAAGAAACCTTTAAACAGCTATCATTCTCACAGTATTTAAGCCACAGCACCCAAACTCGGCAGGGTGGGTCAGTGTGAGACAAAGGTCAAAATTTATAAAAGTGGGCGGAGTCTACAATGGCCAATCAAATAGGTGCAACCACCCGGACTTTTAGGTGCAACCTTTCCACAATTACTCCAGCCAATCCAACCACACAACAGTTACTCAAGCCACTCCACCCAGTTACTCCGCCCACTCCAGTTGTAAGCTACTGGTGGAGGCAAGAACACTTTACACAATTTCCCCAGAAATTGTAGCTTTTCTAGTTAATACTTGCTATAATTCATATAATCTGGAAATGTTATTACTAAACCATTCCTATCATTCTAAGTTTTTTTTTGCAGAAATCAGCAGTACACGTATACTTTGCAATATATGTTATTATGGAAAGTATGTTTCATCTGTACTATAAAGTATAATAAAGGGTGCCAAAGTGATTTCATAGAGGAGGTTGACTTTCTTTATCTCTTGAATATTTCCCTATTTATAAAAGTTGCTGACATTAGCTGTCTGATAGATTGTGAGGACTCAGCCAGTGCTCAGCTTTTTTATACTTTCAGTACTAGTTTACACTGCTATCAATTTCATAGACCAACTCAAAAAATGATAATAAAATATTATAGAATTCCAGAAGCACTGAATAATGCATTTCAGTAAGTTGCAATTGCACTACAAAAGATTAGGGCCCCTTTCACACGAGCGAGTTTTCCGCGCAGGTGCAATGCGTGACATGAACGCATAGCACCCGCGCTGCATCCTGACCCATTCATTTCAATGTGTCTGTGTACATGAGCATTTTTTTTTCATGCATCAGTTCTGCGTTGCGTTAAAATACGCAGCATGTTCTATAATCTGTGTTTCTTACGCAGCCCTGGCCCCATAGAAGTGAATGGGTCTTCAGTAAAAAAAAACGCATTGCATCCGGAAGCAAGTGCAGGTGCGATGCGTTTTTCACTGATGGTTGCTAGGAGATGTTGTTTGTAAACCTTTAGTTTTTTATCACACGGCGTGAAAAGCGCATCAAAACGCATTACAGCCGTGAGGAAAAAACTGATCAACTGAACAGAATCGCACACAAAACTGACTGAACTTGCTTGCAAAATGGTGCAAGTTTCACTGAACACATCCGTACCTAATCCATCACGCTCATGTGAAAGAGGCCTAAACTATGCAGGGTACGTTCTTAGAATTCTATACAGGTTTCAGAGGGGAAAACATATGATTACAGTTGGACACAATTGAAATTGGGTATGGTAATATGTGATCCATGGATTCAAAATTTTGTCACATTAATAAAGTGGAATATTCTTCATTCAGCAGCCTATACTTTCCAACTACCATTTATAGTCAACCTATCTGCAAAGAAAAAAAGGGGGTCAGTCAGCACATCCCAATGCGCAGGTGCACGTTGCTACGGCTGAAAACACAACATAGAACAAAACATACAATGCAACAGCACTCTGTAAACCAAATAAAGTACAAAAATGTATTATATTGCTAATGCTACGCTTATAAATTAGAGATGCTTGGCAAATACATTTTGCACAAAATTATTTGAGCCCGTCTGCCACACGTCAAGGCGATCTCTATAAGATGGGAACCTAACACTAAGTGCAACCTGTTATGTGCCATGACAGCGACCATGAAGTTCAGGTGGTGTAGGTTCCGCATGCATGCTGGTCCCCCTTTGGTTTTTATCATTTTTGTTGCCAAAATGGCCTCCATTGAATCCAGGGACTACAAGTACCAACATGCATGCAGAGCAAACTAAGCTTTATACTCATGCTATTTAAAATCAGCCTATGAGGCAAACAGGCTGATCAGGAGTGCACGACCAAATGGAGTCGGCCACACCTCCAGCACAAACTGCAAAGAGAAAAGGGGGGTCAGTCAGCACATCCCAATGCGCAGGTGCACGTTGCTATGGCTGAAAACACAACATAGAACAAAACATACAATTCAACAGCTCTCTGCAAACCAAATAAAGTACAAAAATGTATCAACCTATCTACCATCACCAAAAAGTAGTTTAGAGTAAATAATGGAGGGAAGGGAGGAAGAAGGAGCATGTTGCAGTGTCACTGCTTCAGCCTGGAAATTCTGTCTTTGAGAGTTCTGTGCTGCCAGAGGGCAAAGGGAGTATCTAGCGGGCATACAGATGTAGTAGAGTTAACACACATGTTTTCTGAGACGTGTTATCTTAACTAAATGCGTTAAGAAAACACCCTCAATTGTTTTTCAATGGCTTTTGTATCAAGATAACGCTAAAGTTTGTGTGTTAACCCTGCTACATCTGTATATGGTCAGAGAATACAACACAGCTCCACAAGTAGAGCCCAATCAGCAAGTTGGAGAATGCACACTTACAGAATGTGGTGGAGGGATGGCTACACTACATTTTAAATACATCTCCTGAGCTGCCTAAAGTGGAGTTGATCATAGAAAATGTCTTCAGATGCAACCTACAGTATCCCAAAAAATCCAGCAGTGCTTAAAGAGTACCTCCAGTTATAAGTTTTCAGAAATGAATAGTACAGGGGAAACTCGAAAAATAATAATACTGTGCATAGTTCATTTATTTCAGTAATGCAACTTAAAAGGTGAAACTAACATATGAGACTCATTACATGCAAAGCAAGATATTTCAAGCCTTTATTTGGTATAATTTGGATGATTATGGCTTACAGCTTATGAAACCCCAAAGTCACAATCTCAGGTCCCCTTTGCTCAGGGGGTATGGATTAATTAGCAGACTAGAGTGTGACACTGAGCCTAGAATATTGAACCTTTTCACAAAATTCTAATTTTAAGCTGCATTAATGCAATTCCTTTTAATTTGCATTACTGAAATAAATGGACTTTTGCACAATATTCTAATTTTTCGAGTTTCACCTGTATATGTGAATATAAGAAACTTTGCAATCTATCTTAAAAAAAATGATACTTCCACCTGGGCCTCTCAGGCTGCTTTTCTCCTCCTTCCCTTCACTCAGCCTCTTATCTCTAATAGTACTCAGTCTCTATCTCCAGCTTTAAACACTAAAGTCTAAGGAGAGAAGAGATGGGATGAGGAGGCAGCTGCCTATGGAGGGATTTACTACCTTAGTCCTCTTGCACACAAACGTTGTGCATCTGTTCTATGCATTGGGGACTGCAATTTGCGGTCCCCAATGCATGGGCAACGTCCATGCGGTGGTGCGGAAAAGGATCGAGACCCATTCAACTTTTTTTTGGCGGTGCGGAGGCACGGACAGAAACATTGCGAAAGCGTGCTTCAAGTGAATAGGTCCACATGCGTGATGCTAAGTGCACACGGGCTCGTGCCCGTGTAGTGCGGACCCGCCGTATGCGGGCCGCAATACGGCCACAGGCATTACTCTGCACAGTAGTAGAGCCTTCTTACTAGATATATTAGAGTGAAAAGTGCTAAGTGTAGCAAAGCAAAAGAAACTGCAGTTTGTGCGTATTCTTTACAGCAGCCTTCTCTTCCCTTTTCCTCTCTCTTTAGACTTCAATGTAAAAAGTAGGAAAGAGCAAAGCAGCCTGATAAAAGCAGATAGAAGCCTTTTTGTATTACCAAGATATATTACAGAGTTCCCTATATTAATCTGTACTATTCAGTTATGGAAAGTTGTTTTATAACTGAAGGTAATTTTCCATAATGGTGCAATGTTTGCATTGTCCCTCCGTATAAATGTCTCTGATAGTGCCATGTAATAAAGCCTTTCAACTTTGTATATTTGACTTACAACCATATAAAATCAGCTTTAATCACAGGTTTTGCTTTAATTAGGTTAAGGGTCCATTCACACGTCTGTATGTGTTTTGCGGATCCGCAAATTGCGAATCCACAAAACATGGACACCGGCAATGTGCGTTCCGCATTTTGCAGGACTGCACATCGCCGGCACTCTCATAGAAAATGCCTTTTCTTGTCCGAAATTGCGGACAAGAATAGGACATGTTCTATTTTTTTGCGGAACGAAAGTGCGGATCTGCAATGGAGTGTAGCGTTGCATCAATTTTTTTTATTTTACAATAAGCCACAACTTGAAGCCCACCTAATCCCATTAATTCCAACCACACAGCAATAGTGCCTTCATAGTGCCTCCAGACACATAGGAATGCCCTCGCAGTGCCACCTAACAATAATGATGCCCCTCAGACAGTATGATATTCCTTTAGTGCCCCCCACAGATTATGCTGTCCCCTAAGTGTCCCCTCACATTAGGATGTTCCCTAAGTGAACCCTCACAGCAAGTTTCTCCTTTAGTGCCCCTAACACAGTGTGATGCTTCCTTAGTGCCTCCCCACACAGTATGATAATCCCTTAAATCACAGTGACCCTCACAGTAGGATAATCCCTTAAATCACAGTGATTCCTTAGGTCACATGACCTAGCTGCATTTCAGCCCTATTCAAGTCAATGTTTATAAGCTGCAATACCAAGCACAGCCACTATACCTTTTATGGCGCCGTGCTTAATAAGCTTCCCGAAACAGCTGAATGTGATATTGATGACGTATCCTGTGGATAGGTAATCAATATTATTTCCCGGACAACCCCTTCAAGGTGGTATTTAAATCAGTATCCAGTAGAAACATGAAGTATGTTTTTTTTATTTTATTTTTTATACAATTATACTTTGAGTATGAGGGTGGAAATTCAAGGAGAAGCTTTAGAATTTTTTTAATGACTATTTATTCTACAGCTTTTTCTGCAAAGCTATTAAAAGAGCTCAGCAGCGAACTAGCAAAACCATTAACAGATTTATTTAACCAATCACTGGCAACAGGAGTCGTCCCAGAAGATTGGAAATTGGCAAATGTTGTGCCCATTCACAAGAAAGGTAGTAGGGAGGAATCGGGCAACTATAGGCCAGTAAGCCTGACATCAATAGTGGGGAAATTAATGGAAACCATACTTAAAAGGATTCTGTCACCAAGTTTTAGGTTATAGAGCTGCGGACATGCACGGCTAGATCGTCGCTAGCATGTCTGCAATATATCTGTCCTATAGGGCTGTGTGGTTTTATTTTCTTTAAAAAAGGATTTTAGAGATATGTAAATTAGTCTTGTAAGGTGACCAAGGGGCTGTATAAACCTTCCTTGTGCCCAGCCACGCCCGCCAGTGAAGGAGCCCAGCACCGCCTATGTCCTCCGAATCTCCTCCTTTCGTCATCCGTTAGATAGCCGTAATCTCGCGATGCACGAGCTCGCACATGCACAGTTCTTTCCCTGAGGCTGATGCCAGCACAGGGAAGGAACACTATACCGGCACTGCGCATGCACGAGCTCGTGCATCGCGAGATTTCGGCTATCTAGCGGTGACGAAAGGAGGAGATTCGGAGGACATAGGCGGTGCTGGGCTCCTTCACAGGCGGGTGTAGCTGGGCACGGCTGGGCTCCAGGAAGGTTAGTACAGCATCTTGGTCACCTTACAAGACTAATTTACATATCTCTAAAATCCTTTTATAAAGAAAATAAAAGCACACAGCCCTATAGGACCGGTATATTGTGGACATGCTAGCGGCGATCTAGCCGTGCATGTCCGCAGCTCTATAACCTAAAACTTTGTAACAGAATCCCTTTAAGGAGAGGATTGTGGAACATCTAAAATCCCATGGACTGAAAGATAAAAAACAGCATGGGTTTACTTCAGGGAGATCATGTCAAACTAATCTTAGAGATTTTTTTGATTGGGTGACTAAAATAATAGATGGAGGATGTGCAGTAGACATCATTTATCTAGACTTTAGTAAGGATTTTGATACTGTCCCACATAGAAGACTTATCAATAAATTGCAGTCTTTGAGCTTGGACTCCCATATTGTTGTATGGATTAGGCAAATCTGGAAACTAAAATTTAATGTTGATAAGTGCAAGATAATACACCTGGGGCGTAAAAACCCAAGAGCAGAATATAAAATCAGTGATACAGGGATCTAGGGGTCATTATTTCAGAAGACTTAAAGGTAGGCAGACAATGTCCTAGAGCAGCAGGAAATGCTAGCAGAATGCTTGGGTGTATAGGGAGAGGCATTACCAGTAGAAAGACGGAGGTGCTCATGCCGCTCTACAGAGCACTAGTGAGACCTCATTTGGAGTATTGTGCTCAGTACTGGAGACCATATCTCCAGAAGGATATTGATACTTTGGAGAGAGTTCAGAGAAGAGCTACTAAACTGGTACATGGATTGCAGGATAAAACTTACCAGGAAAGATTAAAGGACCTTAACATGTATAGCTTGGAAGAAAGACGAGACAGAGGGGATATGATAGAAACTTTTAAATACATGAAGGGAATCAACAAGGTAAAAGAGGAGAGAATATTTAATAGAAGAAAAACTGCTACAAGAGGACATAGTTTTAAATTAGAGGGGCAAAGGTTTAAAAGTAATATCAGGAAGTATTACTTTACTGAGAGAGTAGTGGATGCATGGAAGAGCCTTCCTGCAGAAGTGGTAGCTGCAAATACAGTGAAGGAGTTTAAGCATGCATGGGATAGGCATAAGGCCATCCTTCATATAAGATAGGGCCAAGGGCTATTCATAGTATTCAGTATATTGGGCAGACTAGATGGGCCAAATGGTTCTTATCTGCCGACACATTCTATGTTTCTAGCTTAAAGGGCTTCTGTCACCCCACTAAAGTCATTTTTTTGGGGGGGCTATTTAAATTCCTTATACTGTGATAAATGAAAATATAATGGTGTTACTTTCCTTCAGTAGTTTCTTATGAAAACAAACTTTTATAATATGTAAATGAGGTCTCTACCAGCAAGTAGGGCGTCTACTTGCTGGTAGCCGCTGCAAAAAAACGCCCCCTCGTCGTGTTGATTCACAGGGCCAGCCGCGATCTCCTCCTCCGGCCGGCCCTGTCAGCATTTAAAAAATCGCGCGCCTGTGTTCATTCGGAGCAGGCGCTCTGAGATGAGGAGGCTCGCCTCCTCAGCACTCCCTCAGAGCGCCTGCGCAGATGACGTCTTCTCTTTCGGTGATATAATTGGCAGCATGCGCACTGAGGGAGTTCTGAGGAGGCAAGCCGCCTCATCTTAGAGCGCCTGCGCCGAATGAACACAGGCGCGCGATTTTTGAAATGCTGACAGGGCCGGACGGAGGAGGAGATCGCGGCTGGCCCTGTCAATCAACAGGATGAGGAGGCGTTTTTTTGCGGCGGCTACCAGCAAGTAGACGCCCTACTTGCTGGTAGATACCTAATTTACGAATTATAAAAGTTTGTTTTTATAAGAAACTACTGAAGGAAAGTAAGTAACATCATTATATTTTCATATATCGCAGTATAAGGAATTTAACTAGCCCCCCCCCCCCAAAAAAAAATGACTTTAGTGGGGTGACCGAAGCCCTTTAACATCTTTCCTCAATGTTTAATACAACCCTCTGCTGTTCTTCTATTCCATGAAGTTGTAGAGCCACAAGTACATTACACATAATGATGAGACAAAGCATGCATCATTCTCCTGTGTATAAGAACATTATTGACAGAGTTGTATGAGGTTATTGATTGTATCTGTCACTGGGAAACTCTTCAGCAAATTCTATCACTACAAAACCTTGTTTCTAAACATTTATTTTTAAAAAAGCTAAAAAAGTGAAAAACTTACTGAAACTACATTCATTAGAAACAATTTGTTTCACTACAAAATAAGCCTGGAGTGAAAGTGACATTATAAAAATATTATCAGGAGCAGGAGGCTGTACATCATGTTGCTTGTTTTTGTTTTACTGCTTTAGGATGCCCGCTGGACTTGCCCAGTCACGAAACTGCACCATGGGAGTTCCACTAACAAGCAGAGGTTCTCCATTAGCTTCACATGGGTCTCCTGGTGGGATGACAAATTGTACCAATGTTGTCAGACCTGTTCTCCCTATTACCGTAGCTCAGATACATGCTCACCAATCTCCAATATCCTCTCAGAACAATTCATCCAAGATCTCCAACCAGCAAGCTATTAACCACACACGCACCTCTGTGCAGATGGGTAAGTAGAAGAATGAAACAGAAGGCTGCTGTTGTTTCCTTGCCCAAATATATAAAATTTATATGTTCCCAGAGCAGCATGCAAAAGTACAGAATTGGTGATAGCAGCAGCAGAGGATCATTTGCTAATGACATATCTTCTTTACTCAGACGCAACGACTGGCTGAGCCACTATAAAAAATGTGACCAGATAGTACTGAAAATCTGCCTTGCAGCCCCAGCCCTTGCTGTCTAAGATGGGGCTTGAAACAGGACACACTGACGCAACCACATCTTGCCTTTTTGTGGACAGACGAGATGTGGTGCTTTAGCTACTACAAGATGCTCTGCTGCTGAATTTCTAGGTTTAGTTAGATCTTGAGGTTAGTTACCACTTTGTTGACATCTGCATTGGAGGATCTGTCACATTGGATGGAAAAAATAGTGCATTCAGTCAATACAGCACTATTTTTATGGTAAAATTATGGACACCATGAGGAAACCTGATAGACCCCATTATAAGTCAGTGGGGTCCATCAATGGTCATTGGTATCTGTTGAGTGATGGATCTGTCGCAGCAGATGTAAGCTCAGTCTATTAATTGTGTTCTTCATTAGTAATATGCTGTACTGCATAGATTGCACAATTCATCTGTAGGACCCATTGAAAAATGGACAAATCTGTAGTGGTTTAGTCAGGGCATCAGTGATGATTTAGGTAAAATCCGAATCAGGGGTCTGTGGAGAATTGGATTATCAGACAAATGATCATGAGTAGTCAAGCAGACATGTTGTCAGAGGACAGAGTAGGAGAATGATTAGGAACAATGTGGGGAAAGTCACTGGAATGCTTTAAAAAGAGATTAACCAGTATGACAGGTGCCAAGAAGGGTTTTTATAAAGGTTACTGGACTTTGGGTTAGAGAAATCTGTGTAAAACATTTCTGACTATTTCCTTGATTTTACTATAGCTATTTCAGTACCAGATGTTACAGAGAAACTCTAGCCTTATCTTGAATATATTTAACATTTTCTCCTCTCAATTTTTTAGCTTTCTAAATTAAAAGTAGGTTTTATAGTTGTTTTGAGTATGTTGATTGTATTGAGTCACTTTTTATTGGGTTTTGTTGAAATGCATATATACTGTATGCCATGAATATATATATATATATATATATATATATATATATGTGATTTACAGTGTGTATGTATATGTATATGTATATATATATATATATATATACACAATGTAAATCATTAGAGGTATTTATTTGTTAATGGATGTTAAGATGTTATATTTTTTTCCGTTCTTGAACACCTCCTTCAGCACAGCCTCAAGAACGTCCCACAGCAACTGTATCACCTATAAGGACTCACAGTTCACCATCTCGACTTCCTGCTAGCCCAAACAGGGCACAGTCAACTGCTTCTCCACAACACTTGTCCCAGCAGCACTCCTCTGTACAGACTTCTATAGCAGTACACTGCACTCGGCCAGTTATCCCATTAACTTCAGCGGCAGCAGCCATCACGCCTCCAAATGTTACTGCAGCCAGCATTAGTGCTGAAGCTTTCAATGGTCCGGTCAACTGTATGCCAACTGGCAGCCCTACAAACACAGGCTGCAAGACAGAAGAGAGGAAGATTGAGAAGGTAAGTCTCTTTTTGGTTTTAGGCCTTGTGCACCCAGCAGTAATATGGCTCTGTTGTGTAATGTGTATGTGCATTGTGTATGGCACTGCAATCCCATAGAGGTTCAATGATCATTTGCTGTACCCCTGAATGGCTTAGATTTTATTAATGAGGCATTCGGTCATATTGTTTTGTGTTTCCTTTTATGTCATGTAGTGAAGATATTTTTTATGGTGATTGGTAAGCAGCGTAAATAAAAATACGGTTGAAGGGGACACGGTTTGACTGTATGTCTGAAATTCCTGTTGGGAGCCCTAGATTCAAGTGTGCCTTGAAGCCCTGCTGCTCTAAGACACAACATCGTTGTTGACATTACGTCTACAGGGCAGGATCCAGGAGAATTAGCAGAACACTGCCCTCAGAGGCAAGGTCACTCACGATGTTGTGTTTATGGGGTAGAGCCTTACACGCCTTGCCACGCCTCAGATGTAGACATGATGTCATCAGCACACTGAACCAACATGGTGGAAAATGTCATGTGACCACGATGGAGTGCAGGAAAACAGGGCATTACAGATAAACAATCGCTATTAGTAAGTGATAACATGTTGTTTCCTTTCAACTGATGCTGAAAATTGCAAAACCGGAATACACTATTAAAGAGGACCTGTCACCATTCCTGTTGTCTGTTTTAATAGCTTCATTGCATTCCCCATGTAATAACAATTCTGGAGCCTCTATTCTTATGACTCTATGTTGTGCCATTCCTTTATTATTTCTGCTAGAAGTTATGAATGAATTGCTAGCAGTCTGCAGTAAGGGTACAGAGGGGAGGTAACCAGTTGGGGGGTGTTCCTGCGCAGTCTGAAAATGGCAGCACTGATTGGATAGAGTGAGTCTGTGCAAGTACACACCTCCAACTGGTTACCTCCTCTCTGTACTCTTACTGAAGGCTGATAGCAATTCATTCATAACTTCTAGTAGAAATAATAAAGGACTGGAGCAACATACAGACATAAGACTAAATGCTTCAGAACTGTTATTACATGGGGAACACATGTAGCAATTAAAATGAGCATGTCAGGAGTGGTGAAAGGTCCTCTTTAAGGATATCTGTGTGCTATAATGAACAGAAAAAAATTGGTGCTTATAAAAATTCTGACCATGACAAATGTTTTCAGCCTTGGATGATGTAATAGTTTAAAATAAGTTCATTCTGTTTGGATAACTATTTATCGGTATTGAGTTTTCTTTTTATGCCACACATTTCCCATTGATTTGTTCTTTATTTGTGGACAAATGTTCCTGTGCTAATGGAGAACATGCATAGATATCTCTGTAGTTGTTTCATCTATAGAGGGTAAATTGGATGATCGATTCTGTGGTGAGCATGACCATAAAAACAAGGCTTGCCTCAGCACGTAGATGCCCCGGACAAACAGTACTTGCATAGTTAATCTCTATTTGTATAACCTCTGAAACAACCCTAAAATGTAGCTCTTAAAGCTACTTTTCTGTTTAGATTAATTAAAAAGAAATGCCTGTTTTCTTCATTATCACATTATTTTGTACACTTTGACAATGTTGTCACTCTCTTCCAATAAAAAATAAATCAAGCAACTTTGCCAACAGACTTGATTAAAAATCTACCCTACTATTAGATGTCTAAAGCTACTATGAATATCTATGTGTCTCCATGTGTACAGACTACAAACATACCGCTTGTAGTCTGGCTTCTTTAGAATGCAACCTTCATTCACTGCATGTTGGACTCCTCTTGTGTGTATACTCCTCCTTTATTTGGCCATACACATTAGATGTATGTTGGACAAGCTTTCCAATTTTGTCGGGATCGGCTGACCATCTAATATGCATGGGGGTCTTCCCACTCTCCTCCGACATCTGATGGGCATGCTGAATTTTGAAATTTCATATGCTTTTGTTCTCAGCGAGATAAACAGTTGTCTTTGGGAGTTTGATGGTGGCTCCCTGCTCTGTCCCATAAAAAAAGGGCATGCTTGGCCAACAAAGCCTGCATATGTATGGGGGAGGGGGGAGGGGGGAGGGGGGGGGGTTGTGTATTGTGAATGATTGTGTATGGCTGGCTTTACATTTGTGCAGGATTCAAAATAAAAAAACTGTATAGTACATGGATTATGAGTTATGACCTGTTAGAAAGATAGATTATGTAATCTATAGTGAATGTAATCTTCTTACCACTGTCTGTAGTTGTGAGTTATTCCCTCTCTTCTGTTTCTCAGCAGTGTCATGTGACCAGAAATCAGACTTTTCAAATAACACAGCATGTAATGTGTGGACAGAAAGTCAGTCTCTCTATGTATTCCTGCGGGAGCCTCACTCTGTCTCATAGGAATGAATAGATACAGTCATGTGAAAAAATTAGGACACCCTTTGAAAGCATGTGGTTTTTTGTAACATTTTTAATAAAAGGTTATTTCATCTCCGTTTCAACAATACAGAGAGATTAAAGTAATCCGACTAAACAAAGAAAACTGAAGAAAAGTCTTTTCAAGATCTTCTGTAAATGTCATTCTACAAAAATGCCTATTCTAACTGAGGAAAAAGATAGGACACCCTTGCCCCTAATAGCGAGTGTTACCTCCTTTGGCTGAAATAACTGCAGTGAGACGGTTCTTGTAGCCATCTACCAGTCTTCGACATCGGTCTGAGGAAATTTTACCCCACTCCTCAATGCAGAACTTTTTCAGCTGTGAGATGTTTGAGGGGTTTCTTGCACGTACAGCCCTTTTCAAGTCACCCCACAGCATCTCAATGGGATTCAAATCTGGACTTTGACTTGGCCATTCCAGGACTCTCCATTTCTTCTTTTTCAGCCAATCTTTGGTTGATTTACTAGTATGTTTTGGGTCATTGTCATGTTGCATGGTCCAGTTCCGCTTCAGCTTTAATTTTCTAACTGATGGTCTCACATGTTCTTCAAGCACCTTCTGATACACAGTAGAATTCATCGTGGATTCTATGATGGTGAGCTGACCAGGTCCTGCTGCAGCAAAGCAGCCCCAAACCATGACACTTCCACCTCCATGCTTCACAGTTGGTATGAGGTTCTTTTCTTGGAATGCTGTGTTTGGTTTACGCCAAACATGTCCTCTGCTGTTGTGTCCAAATAATTCAATTTTGGACTCATCTGTCCAAAGAACATTATTCCAGAAGTCCTGGTCTTTGTCAACTTTATCTCTGGCAAATGTCAGTCTGGCCTCGATGTTTCTCTTGGAAAGCAAAGGTTTCCTCCTTGCACACCTCCCATGCAAGTTAAACTTGTACAGTCTCTTTCTGATTGTAGAGGCATGTACTTCTACATCAACAGTAGCCAGAGCCTGCTGTAGTTCTCGAGATGACACTTTAGGGTTTTTGGAGACCTCTTTTAGCATCTTGCGGTCTGCTCTTGGGGTGAACTTGCTGGGGCGACCAGTCCTGGGCATGTTGGCAGTTGTTTTGAAAGCCCTCCACTTGTAGACTATCTTCCGGACAGTGGAATGGCTGATTTCAAAATCTTTTGAGATCTTTTTAAATCCCTTCCCAGACTCATAGGCTGCTACAATCTTTTTTCTGAAGTCCTCTGACAGCTCTTTTGCTCTCACCATGGTGCTCACTCTCACTTCAACAGTCAGGAGCACACCAAACTAAATGTCTGAGGTTTAAATAGGGCAAGCCTCATTCAACATGCAGAGTAACGATCTACTAATTATGTGCACCTGGTGTGATATACCTGTGTGAGATCTGAGCCAATTTAAGAGGGAATACATGTGAGGGTGTCCTATCTTTTTCCTCAGTTAGAATAGGCATTTTTGTAGAATGACATTTACAGAAGATCTTGAAAAGACTTTTCTTCAGTTTTCTTTGTTTAGTTGGATTACTTTAATCTCTCTGTATTGTTGAAACGGAGATGAAATAACCTTTTATTAAAAATGTTACAAAAAACCACATGCTTTCAAAGGGTGTCCTAATTTTTTCACATGACTGTACGTAACTGACTTCCTGTCCTGTGTCAGTTGGAGATCAGAGAGTTGGTCACACGACAAAGCTAAAAATTAGAAGGCAGGGGATAACTCTGATAAAATACAGTTACTGATGAGAAGATTACATTCACTACAGTTTACATCATGCACCTTTCTAACAGGTCAGAGAGTAAAAAATGTTTGTGGGAGTGCTACTTTAAATTATTGCAGGAATGCAAATGAAAAAAATAACCTATTGTCACGGCCTTTGGTGTGTGCCGTGACACTTTCGCCGCGCATGCTGGTTTCCGGTGGCAACTTGTTGATATGCATGTGTGTGCGCTTTCCCTTTAAGGATGTTTCCTTTCCCTGTTTTGGTGTGCACGGGGTTAAGGTGTGCTTGGTAGGTGTGGTGGGTGTGACCTCAGGCCTCCTTATATGTTGGTGTGGTGAAGCCTGAAGGTCAGTTTGATTTTGCTTCAGTCTGTGTAGGAGCTTTGCTCCCTGGCTGAATGATTATGTCTGTGTGAGCTATCCCTATTTGTTATTTTGTTTACCTTGCTCTGTCTGTTGTCCCCTCCGGTGTGTTTCTGTCATTCCTCCCCCCACCTGGTGTATGTAGTTATGGTGTGGGTTTTGCTTGGAGGTTTGATTGTGGTATGTGGCTCCGGAAGGAGTGTGCTTTCCCGGAGGGATTTAAGCGGAGACTAGACTGTGGGTTTTCCAGCTTGGAGCCCCCTGCGGCAGGTAAGTGTGGATAGCATTGTTATGTTGCTGTTACTTACCTGCCGTACTGTTTAGCCCATGGTCTTACATCCTGTTTGCCACTGGGCCTCCGGAGACACCATTCATCCGTGGTGTAGGATGAATGGGTGGTCTCTGCCCTGTCATAAGGCCTAGGGCTTTGCATGGATAGCAGGGTCAAAGGTTGGTGAGCATGTGCACCCTTACCTTCTGAGGCGGCTCATGCGTCAGGAGTCTAGGTAGGAGAGTCCAGGGTTAGACCCTAGGAGGTGACCTGCTCCCTGTTCCCTGCTATCTGGCGTTGCAGCCACTGACTTTGCACGGTGGGGGGTTTTCCTCACTCCCCGTCGTGATGCCTAAACATTGTGCACTACTTCACTTTTTCAACGCTAACTAACTGGGGCACTATAACTGAGATCCGTCATGTTTCTTCTGGAGGCTTCTTGGGACAGACAGCGGTCTCCAACTGGTCAACAGTTCTCTCTCTGGTGCTGGCCAGGGACTGGTGAGTGTCCTTCTTGACCCCATAGCTTCATACACTTAGATTATATCTTTAATCTTTGCATCCATGAAACATTGATGGACAAGGTCCCTTGTGCATCAGACCCGGTGTGCCACTTCTTTGGAGCAGCTGCACATAACCAGCAGGCTAGCTTAAATTATAAATTACAAAACCAAACTAAAAGCACTCTGTGTGATACATTAAAAAGTGTGACTGAAAACTGTGACTGTTGCAAAATAAACTGCAAAACTAAAGGAAATATAGACTGACACAGAACTGATATTTGACAGTGCTGGTGACATATTGTATATTTGGAATCAATAGGTTATTGACCACAAAAAAGGTGCCAGGTTCAATTTTGTGGACTCACATTCCTTATAATATTCTGACATGATGTGACTCTCTTCATAAGAATATTTTGAAATAAAACCCCATTCCTCTTCTTCCTTGGATCACTTAACATTATAGATTACAACTGTGGTGGAGAGGAGACATATGTGGGTTCCTGGTGCCCATCTGTGCTTCATAATCTTGGGTTTCCAATTCACACCTTCTTGACTTTGGGTTACAAGCTCTAGGTCTTAGATAATGAGTATTATATGCATACACTTTTAGAAAGTCAAAATCTGTTATTGCCCACCTGGCATTTTGTCTGCGATAATGAAGAAGCAGCTGGATTCTCCAGTTTTATGTTCATTTTATACATTGTTTTTCCATTTTGATGAGTTTTAGCTGCAGAGAAACATTGTATTACCTTGATTCGTCATAGCTGACATGTTTATGAAATTACACAATACGTGAGTTCATTACATCTAATAAACGCAAGAAAATTCATGCAGATTATTGCAGTTTTTGGCCACACAGTTGTAAAACAGTTTAAAAACATAGCCCATTGATAGTAACATAGTTTATAAGGCCAAAAAAAGACATATGTCCATCCTGTTCAGCCTGTTATCATGCAAGTTGATCCAGAGGAAGGCAAAAAAAAGACTGTGAGGTAGAAGCCAATTTTTTACCAAATTCCTTCCCGACTCCAATCAGGCAATCAGAATAACTCACTGGATCAACGACCCCTCTCTAGTAGCTATAGCCTGTACTATTATTACACTCCAGAAATACATCCAGGCCCCTGAATTCCTTTATTGTACTCACCATCACCACCTCCTCAGGCAGAGAGTTCCATAGTCTCACTGCTCTTACCGTAAAGAATCCTCTTCTATGTTTGTGTACAAACCTTCTTTCCTCCAGACGCAGAGGATGTCCCCTCGTCACAGTCACAGTCCTGGGGATAAATAGATGATGGGAGAGATTTCTGTACTGACCCCTGATATATTTACACATAGTAATTAGATCTCCCCTCAGTCGTCTATTTTCTAAAGTGAATAACTCTAATTTTGATAATCTTTCAGGGTACTGTAGTTGCCCCATTCCAGTTATTACTTAATTTGCCCTCCTCTGGACCCTCTCCAGCTCTGCTATGTCTGCCTTGTTCACAGGAGCCCAGAACTGTACACAGTACTCCATGTGTGGTCTGACTAGTGATTTGTAAAGTGACAGGACTATGTTCTCATCTCAGGCATCTATGCCCCTTTTGATGCAACCCATTATCTTATTGGCCTTGGCAACAGCTGCCTGACACTGGTTTTTACTGCTTAGTTTGCTGTTCACTAAAATTCCTAGGTCATTTTCCATGTCAGTATTACCCAGTGTTTTACCATTTAGTATGTACAGGTGACTTGCATTATTCCTTCCATGTGCATACCCTTACATTTGTCAGTGTTAAACCTCATCTGCCACTTATCTGCCCAAGCCTCCAATCTATCCAGATCCCTCTGTAGTAGTATACTGTCCTCTTCCGTGTTAATTACTTTACACATTTTAGTGTCATCTGAAAAAAATATATATTTTACTGTGCAAGCCTTCTACAAGATCATTAATAAATATATTGAAGAAATAGGGCCCAATACTGACCCCTGAGGTACCCCACTAGTGACAGTGACCCAATCTGAGTGTGTACCATTAATAACCACCCTCTGTTTGGGATGTATATCCATTGCCTTATGCATACACTATGGGGCACATTTATTAAGGCTACATTCACATCTGCATTGGAGGCTCCATTTGGGGCCTCCATCACGGAATTTGTGAAAAATAGCAGAGAAAAAAATTCTGCATCCAGGACTTTTCTCCCCTCTAAAAAAGCACTCTTCCAAACAGAAACCTAATGGATCCCATTATAGTCAATGGAGTATGTTCGTCTCCAATAATGTGGGAGAAAAACGGAAATAACTAACGCTGATGTGAAAGAGAGCTAAGGCTGGAGTATTACTCCTCTCTTAATAAGTGTGGTGCATCTGTGTGGATCTCGGTACCAAAACAGAAAACTGTGCCAGTAAGGGATCTGGTATAGATTTCCGCTGTAATTTATGCCCGTTTCTTGTTAAACAAAGTAGCCAATGGGAAAATTGGTTTCTGCGATACACCTGGCACTTTCAAAGTTGTGATGACTGCACCAGATTTAGGGTACTGACGGTGGTGTACTGACTTTTCCTGACAGCAGGTGTTTTCAACAGTTGGATTTCAACATGCCCAGTTCTGTTCTAAGGGGATGTAACCGCTGACCGAGGTGTCAGGCAGTGGCTTACTCCCCTTTCCCCTTTCACAACACATGCATGCTTGGCTGTCCGAGCAGCCGTGAATATGGGGGAGTTGGGAGGGATAGCTGTAAGCTAAACAAGTCTTCAGCCAGTAGCTATGTAAAGTATGTGACAAGCTTTAAGGACCCAACAGATGTTGTTGAGAGAGAGAAAGATCAGGCAAAATGAATATTTTCAACCAATCCTTCTGTTCTCCCAGGATATAACTTCCAGAAGTGTCTGGCAGCGGCTTTCTCCTCTCTCCATAATAAATACACATAAACATTCGGTCGAGCTGAATATGTGTGGGGATGACAGGAGGGAGTCGGGAGAGATAGCTGTTGGCCAAACGATCATTCCACCAATAGCTGTTGAATACGTATGTCCCTGCTTTAGACACGAGCACTACATCTGGGGGCATTTACACGTGTGTTTTCTGCATCCCTATGTCTGTTCTGCAAAAGATGAACATGTCCTATTTTTGCCCATAAATGCAGATCATAAACCCACTGAAGTCAATGGGTCCGCAAAAAGAACAGATGCGGCACAGATGTCATCCGTATTTTGTGGATTGCGTTTTTGCAGACCGCAAAATACATACAGACGCTTGAATACACCCATACTAGATGTTTCACAAAGGCTGTTCATGGGTTGCAGCATTGTTTACCCAATGGGTCCATTGTCTTTGCAGACTGTTTGTTGGCACTAAAATGGATTGCAAATACAAATAAAAAAATACATGATATACATGATAGTAAACACTTGCTGTACACCATGACAAAGTAAAAGTGATATGAGACATGCTGAATCTCAAAAGCAAATGCAAATTTATTACAAAACCTCCCATGGACCCCCATGAATTTTTATGAAAAAGTGCAGGAAAAACCCTAAATGTGAACAGAACCATAGATAAACAGAAATCAGTTTTTCCTTTTTTAAGGGATACAAATGCAATAGATTAATACTTTCAAAAATTATTTTTCATAATTTTTAGCTTTCTGTAGCAGATTCCCACTCTTTTTTGTATCTATGAAATAAAATAGAAGATTATAAAAAAAAATAAAGTGCAGTCACACACCTAAGTAATAAACATCAAATAAAAAAGAAAAGCTAAGGGTACTTTCACACTAGCGTTTTTGTTTTCAGGTATTGAGTTCCGTCACAGGAACTCAATATCGGAAAAAAGAGTGATCAGTTTTATCCTAATGAATTGTGAATGGAGAGTTCCGTTCAGGATTCATCAGTTCAGTCCCTCTTACGTTTTTTGGACGGAGAAAATACTGCATCACTTGCCGGAATATCGGATCTGGCATTCATTTACATTGAAGTGTATTAGTGCCGGATTCCAGCATTAAGGGTTTTCGGCAAAACGGATCTGGCTTTCCGGGCTGCGCATGCATAGACCTTTCAAAATGTAAAAAAAATTAATACTGGATCAGTTTTTTTCGGTTGACAAATGCCATCAGTTTGCGATCCGGACTTGCCGGATCCGGCAGGCAGTTCTGCCGCAAGTGTGAAAGTACCCTAAAAAAATGTGTTTTCTTTAATGTTTTATTATTACTGACTTTCCTTGAGTTACCACATTATTATAAACATTGTGTCACAAAGGGGTGTTCTCGGCAACCAACAACCAGTGTATTTCAGTACATCTGCTGTACTTCCTATTCCTTTGCGCAAGATGAATAAAGGAGGTTTGACCGTACACGCACAAGAATATTTACCATGTAAATGGATTAGAGTCTCGGAACATAATCTAGGTTAACCCTGTCAGGTCCATAGCTAAATGATTACTGCTGTCAGTCTGCAGGTCTTCAAGGCCACAGGTGATTTATTTGCTTTGTCTGTTCATGTTTACTCTAAATAAATAGATATTTGACATTGTTGTAGGGGTAAATTACAATCCAGCCTTGGCTGCATTGATGTCTTGTATTATCTTGTGGTCATACTTTGTATACGGTAATGGAATTGTAATGCATTTATACTCGCTGGCTGTCAGGAGGACTAGCAACATATTGTGCACATAGGCAATTACTGACCTCTGTGTCTGTTGAACCGGAGAAGCTGAAATTTGTATTCAGAATTGCGTTGTCAATATTCCCCCCTTTATCTTTATAACATGAGGTGACGGAACAGATTTATTGTGATGGTTTAAATGGAAATATAAACTTACAGATCAAAGCATTTTTCAGCCCAAGTCATTACTACCACTAGTTATTTGCTGGTGAAAAACTACAGATCACTGGTAACATCTATCACATGGACAAGTTTTTATGTATTTAAACTATTGCAGGCAAAAGTGGAGCAATTACTCACAGCAACCGGATTCTAGATATCATTTTGGAAGTTGGAAAATAAAAGGAATGATCTGACTTTCGCTCTATTTTTGTTGTACTTGGGGCACATTTACATTAGCGCTAGTAATGTCCGTAGTTCTGCTCCATTAGTGTTGCAGAACAACGAAAAGAAAGTGCTTGATCCAGCATATCATTGACACGAATGGAGGAAAAAAATAAACATTGACTATAATGGAGTCCGTTCGGTCCCCTCTTTTTTTGGCAGAAAAAAGTCCTACATGAAGGAAATTTTTGAGCGTTCTTTTTGAAGAAATCTGCAACTGAGGCCCCGAACACAGCTTCCAACACAGATGTAAACATGCTATTTGTACAAGAATCCTAGAAAGTTTTATAATTTGCCACATTTCTATAAATTATTATAATTAGGAAGAGGCGGTTAGGTCAAGTTCAGATTCGGGAGATTTGTTGCAGATTTTCATTGTGGAATATATGTAAATTAAGGATTTGGAAACCGCGTCTGCATGTAACAGAAAAAAATCCTTGAATAGTCTGTATCATTACTATTGCCATGGATTTTCACAGTAGAGTTCACTGTTTTCAATGCATCAAATTTGCTGTAGAAACATACTGCTGTGTATAACTGCAGGGAAAATTAAAGGGGTTTTCTAGCTTGTACCAATATCTTTTAAAATAAATAATTTATGAAGGTAGCTGTCAATTTGTAATGTATTTCCATTATCTTTATTGTCCCAATCTTCCGGTCTGTGTTGTGGTCACATGACCATGTCCATACAGCTCTTTTCTATTTCATTTTACCATTTATTTTGTGTGGCTCTGTTTTTTATTTATTTTCTTTTTGTGGCTGCTTTGTATGTTGTATGTGGTCTTGTTAATTACTTTCTGCATGGCTCTATTTCCACTTTGTATAAACCTTATTTTTCTACAGCTGTGTTGTTTTTGGCCTGCTGTCACTTGAACGGACACTTAGGGGCACATTTATTAAGACTTCTTAATACACCCCTAAGCTGGCGGTGGATCGGCTGCAGTTATGTAAAGGCGGCCGGCTTAGGTGGATCCTCTGCCAGTTCTAAATATAAGACAGCTTCCGAGCTCTGTGCAGTACATAAACAGTGCAGCGCAATGTGCCGGAGTACCACTGCACAGTATATAATGCTGTGTAGTTCTAGCACCACAGTTCATGAAAACAGTTGAATGTTGGGGTGCTGGGAGTGGATCCATTCTAATCTGATATTATCAAATGTTCTTGTAAACATAGAGGATGTCCCTTTTTTACTGTAACAGTCCAACCTATATAATTTTTCTATTAACATAACCATATGGTGACTTTTTTGCAGGTATTTTTTTGTTGGCACCATATTGTGGTACACAATCTATCGAACAACTTTTTGGGCCAAATGGAAAAAACATATAGCATTTGCATTAACAATGTTATATTTATTCTGCGAGTATAATTATAGCGATTATAGCAAAAACCAAATTTATGTCTTTTTTATGTTTTTCCACTTTTCCACAATAAAATCCATTTCAATAAATAATTTGTGTCGGCACATTTCAAAACACATAACATGTTTATTTTTCTATCAACAGAGCTGTGCAAGGATTTTTTTGTTTTCTTTTATGAATAGTTATATTTTCTACTGGTACCTTTTTGGGGTACATATGACTTTTTGATTACTTTTTATTAGAGTTTTTTGGGGCGTGATAAAAAATACTCTACCATTGTTTTTGTTATTTAATATGTTTATCATGATACCATAATTGATGTGGTAATTTTATAGCATAGTTCATTATGGATGTAAACATATAAATTAGGTAGTTTTTTTAAAGCTGTAGTCCTTCAAAATACATTGTAAAGGGAAAAGGTTTTTGTAACTTTTTTCATATTTTTTTAGTTCATGTGATACTTTTATATTTATATATAAGTTTCATATTACATTGCAATATTCCTGTACTGCAGTGTATTAGCCCTGTCAGTGTAAAACAGACTAATAGGTTCTCATACATAGCAGACCTGTAGACTTCTGTTCTACCCCAGCTGCCATAACAACTCATTGTCAAACCGCAATGGAGGTGCAGGTTGGCTCACCGAGGAAACCCCCCACCCACTGTAAAATTACTTAGGTACTGCAAATAGTATTTAGCACAGCATCCCAGGCTTTGCAACAGACTGTCAGCAGTAAGTTGAAGCTGGCAACTGATGTGGATGGCATGGGTACAGCTACTAAGCGCATCAGTTCTGCGCCATATCTTTATAGCACTGTGTGGGAACTTCATCAGAGCAGTAACTGTATGGCACAATATGGGAAGGGGTTAAAAGGCATGTATCACCTATCTGTAAATATTTTTATCTAATTTGAAAACCTTTTTATAATCTATTTATTTTCTGATTGTAATTTTTGTTTTATATTTTCACTACTTGATAATAGTGGCAGCCATATTGGCAGAACTGCTTGCCTGTTGAGTAAACAGTAGTGCAGGGCAGGGGCGTAACTATAGGGGAAGCAGGGGAAGCGGCTGCTTTGGGGCCCTGACCCAGAATGGGCCCATCCATGAAGAGGAGGACTAAAAGATTTTGTCAGGGCCCCCTGAACAGTATTACACAATCGAAACGATATGCAGTGGCAGTATAGACAGTGTAGAAAACGGATGGAACAGCTGCCGGGCCTGGTCTGAGAGAGTAATCTTCGCTAGCCGCAGGAATGGGGGCGGCATGGAAGGAAGGGCACCATCACATAGCTACAGGCTAATTTCCTTTCTTGACCCATATAATAAAATGTAACTTTTAATGATTTGCTTAAAATGAAGTCAGCACATCTATTAACTATTATAAGTGAGCTCTAAACACTGTGGGTTAAATCTAGCTGATGCTCATTATTAGGGCCAGATCACTATGTTATTGAATTGCTTTGTTTTTAGACGGTGGCTGGGAGTGCACTTCCCCACACTACCACTCTGATTGAAGAGTGCGCTGGCGCACACTGATCGCTTGTAGCATAGCACGTATCTGTGTATTTAATCAAACACTTGAAGGCACATAAACATGAGAGGTCAGCAAACTGAAACCTAAGACTGCCCCCCGACATGTTTCACCAGCTAATCTGGCTTCATCAGGGGTTTGGGCAGCATGAAAGGAAGGAGTTGCATTAAAAAAATTGCTGTGGGGCCCAGTCATTTCTAGTTACGCCATAATAGAGCAGTTACCTTTCATCGTAAGGAAATATTCATATTTTTTAATTTTTTTTAAAGAAAGTTTTCACCAAAAATAAGGCTATACAGTATTAACATGTGGCATATTTGTTGCAGAAATCCCTGCAACTGAAAATCAGTTCAATTCATTTGAAGGGGATTACCACCTGCGATGATAATGAGAAGACTATTTAAAAGGTATCAGGTGTCAGTCTGTTATGAGGATCAGGGGACAGTATCAAAAACAAGATTTCAGTATTTTTTAAGTATAATAGTGAGATAAAAACTAGAAAAAAAACATAGAATATTTAACCTTTCAAAAACGAAAAGGAAAATCATTTCAATTGTGCTTCTCTTTTAAATGGATTATAACAGAAAACATATTTATGACCTATCCAAGGGGTCCCTGAGTCCTCTCTATGAATGGTTTAGTAATGCACATGTCGGTCCACTGCTCCATTCACTTCTTTGGTATTGACTCATTGCTGTTTATGTCAATCCCATAGATATCTATGGAGCAGTAGACTGATGTGCACTATTTCTCCATTCAGAGATGGAACTCAGACCCTCACTCCCCCCATTGTCAGGATAGCTAGGTGTCCCAGAGGTAGGACAATCCTTAATCTGATATTCATCAACAGTTCTTTGGATAGGTTATAGTTATAGTTTGTGGGATAACACCTTTAAGAATCTACCTCTCCTTTTGGATTAAAAAAATTCCAAAAGGTGTTACCTTCTGTCATGTCTCCTAAATTACTCTGATTCCATGCACTGTGCAAAGTACAGTTAATACAGTAGTTAGCAATGAATGTGAACATATAGGTGCAGTATATAATGCTACTCATTTTAATGTATATAACGTTACTTCTTTCATGCTAAAACATTGCGAGTGTGCTACAGGCATTCTGTCACCAGTAAAGTCACTGATAAACCAGGCACAGCTCATTTGAATGTACATTTATGTGAATGAAACATTTCACCTGGTTATCCATTCTTTCAGTAATTTTATCTGTATGCAAATGAGAAGTTAGGTGCACAGGGGATGGGCCTAAGTCACTCTACTGCACTCTTGCTCCTCCCACTTCCTCTGCCAGCCCACTTTCCTTGTTGATTGGCAGGGCTAGGCAGGGATGACTATGCAGTAACCTGGCCTTGTCAAGCAGAGGGAGGGGCTGCCAGAGGAAGTAGGAGGAACAAGGGTACATTGGGTGGCTTGGGCCCACCATTGGTGCTCTAAACTAATCATTTGCATATATTAAAAGTACTTTTTCTACAGAATTAAGCAGCAGATCACTAAGGTATGATTACATTCAGATGAGCTAGTCCTACACCTTTAAGGTCTGATTTACTGTACCAAAGCGAAAAAAGCTTTGTGTTATAATACAATTATGACTTGCAGGACCTAGTTAATGCTAAAGCATGTCTACGTATGCACTGAAGCGTCTTGCAGTTTCTCAGAGTGCTGCCTGTTTCCCATTTAGTAACCAGTGACTCGTGTCTCCTGGTGTCTTCTGGCATTACCTGCTGCAAGCGTCACATTTGATGGATGGCGAGTCTGACAACTGCCACTTTTGTCAAGCACATCAAGTAGATTGCAGAATTACTGGAGGTTACAATGATATGAATTCCCAATAACTCTTTTCATCTTCTACATGTAATTTAGAATATTGTAATATTTGGTTTTATGTAGACAAGGCTGCCCATGTAACCATACATCAACTGGTAATTCAAAAGATGAAGGTCTTGCAGCTATTCTCTCCTCCCAGAGATGAACGTCAGCGATGCCCTCACATAAGTTAAAATTGAACCCATAGTGAGGCGGCATGATCTAGTACCAACTTATTACTATGGCCTCCTTGTCTGTATGAATGTCCCTGATTAGGATGAGTTCTAATAAATTTAAATAGAATAATTCTTATGTGCTCGACTACACAACCCATCAAATAGTTACTTGTGATGAATGCTGGAGAATCGATTTTAGAAACCCTGAATTAAAGGGGTTATCCCATGATTAATGTAAAAAATGAAACTCAGACATCATATGGTACATGACAATCTCTTTTTTTAAAAAGCTAGAACCAGCCCTATACCTCACATGGATCCAGAGATCTCCCCATTCAGTGCTTTGCTATATTTATATCTAGCTGGCAGCTCGAGAGGAGTGTCTGTTCTGCTGCAGCTCAGGGGGCGTGTCCATGCTCTCCCTATCACAACTCAGGGGGCGTGTCTGTTCTGCTGCAGCTCTCTCCCTATCACTGCTCAGAAGGTAGTTGAAGGATGAAACTGAGCATGTGCGGCCATCTCAGTGAGCAGGTCAAAGAAAGAAGAAAAAGAAGAAACAGCACGTCGCACTATACAGATACATTGTAATGAATAACTCAGTGCCTATCCAAAACATTTTAATTACATGTAGTTACAAAGTATTCAGATCCAGGTGCTGGTTTGAAAACTGTAGAATATTGTTTTGTGGGACAAGCTCTTTAAATATAATATAATATAAAACCTAATAGTCCCCAAGTTTAAAACTAGTAATACAATTGTGCTGTGGTCATGGTTAGCAATAGTCTGGCTTGTAAGGAATGCAGAGCCAAGTCTGGGATAAATAAATCTGATTATATTCCATATCTGGAATGTATGTATGTTCTATTAGTGTTCACATGGCTTTTTTCAGGGTACACAGAAACATAATTAGGTTTATTGGATTCCTGAATTTGGTTCTTATATGCATATATACATGCTTGCCTGATATTAGGTTATTAAAATGTGGAGACATAAAAATGTTTACAGAACTGCAGAATATGTCAGCACTATGTAATAACAGATAAGGAATAAGTAAGTACCACGAATAGCAGCCAACCAGCAAGGCAACAAATCCTGTTCTAAATGTGGCGTCATATTAAAGTAAAAATTCAGCTCAGAGACCTAGTGAGAGTATTAAAATTTAACCTACTGCAAAGAAAAACTTGCCCATAGCAGATTTTAGCTGTTAATTTCGAATGCCATTTGGAAAACGGAAGTTTAACATGACTGATTGCTATTGGCATCGCTGCCAGTTTGAAAAAGTTATCATCCCGATAAGTCCAAAATACCTAATAATCCTAGTTTCAGCAGTGAGGACTAGTGGACGTCTTACCATGTGTAATACAAGTGGTGCAGGTGCCTGTACTGATGCCCTATACCACCCGTTCTGCGCTATACTGTGCCATAAGGGTACATTCACATTTCCATTGTGAAATCTGGCAAGCTGTTCCGGCAGACAATCTGGCAATGACGGACACTGCTGTTCACCTCCAGATGCCCTTTGAATATAATGGGATAGCGTGGTGATCTGGCTGCTTTCCAGCATAAATTCTGGGTTTCGGCTGGACAAATAGCTGTTCTTGTACAGCCAACAGCCAGCATTTATGCGGAACAGCCTACCGGATCACCTGCCAGATCGCCTAACACTAGTGTGAACCTAGCGTAAGTGTCTATTTTCCTCATAAGTGTAGCTGACCAAACAACAGTCGCTGCAAAAGTCATTGATTAGGAATTCTGAGAGACTCTTTTTAGTGAAACTTTGGCAAAGTAGAGGATCCTTAAAGGGATCTTCTGACAATGAAATGCAATGCAGTCTGCAGGCAGCATGTTATAGCGCAGGAGGTCTTATCAGTGACTGCTATCTGTGTATAGCTTGAAATGTTCCCAAGTTGGCGCAAGGAACATCACAACAGGAGGATCT
Organism: Bufo gargarizans; assembly: GCF_014858855.1. Taxonomy (NCBI): domain Eukaryota; kingdom Metazoa; phylum Chordata; class Amphibia; order Anura; family Bufonidae; genus Bufo; species Bufo gargarizans. The sequence goes on along the minus strand of NC_058082.1, from coordinate 208,663,472 downwards.
TCTCATTTATTTGTAGATCAAGTAATAAAATTATGTGTTTCGGGGATCAGACGGTCCTCTTCTTCAGGTTACAAATGCAACTGTAACCTAAAGAAGGGGACCTTCTGATATCCGAAACACTTTGTTTTATTGCTTGATCGACAAATAAATGAGAAGATTCTTCAACATCCGCTTGTTGTGATGGTTCCTTGCGCCAACTAGTGAAAATTTCAAGTTGTACCTGTCCTTCTGGGAGATTGGACATCTCTGTCTCAAGGCACTCCATCTGCGGCAGCATACCTTACAACTGTTTTTACAGTGACCTTTGCCATCGGCATCAAACTATCCATGTGTACACACTTATACAGGGAATTATAACTTTTATTGACTCTTATCCCATAAAGCTATATATCACTTTGTTCAGCTCCTCCTGCTCTGTAACAAGCTGGCGACAGGTTCTCCTAACAGCAAAATATAGACTGCACCTTAGACCCACCCCCTGTATGCACTCTTCTCCATTGTAGCTGTGTCTCCTATGAATTTTGCTATATTTCAATTTATTTGAACATGTACTAGATTTGAAATTATACTAAACTGTTTCATTTTAAATGTCATAGAATTAGACTTTTTAAACTCGCTTTGTTGGCTGGGGTCAATTGATAATGTACTTTTCACACTTTATATGTGCTATAATTTTCTGTACACTTCTATTTCTAGAAAATATTCTAAAAATAGAAATTACAGAGGTATAATTGCATACAAAGATGACTTTAGCAGCTCAAAGTTAATAATAAAATGAAGTGAGTTGGTGTTTCCATTGACTTGATTAAACAATGAAAAAACATAATTAAGCGTACATTACTTATGCTTCCAGTATATTTCTGGCACAAAATTATCAATCTTATAGTGCTACTCTAAGTACAGCATGTACCAATAAGCAGGGCCGTCTTTAATATTGATTGGACCCTGGGCAAAAATTTACTTGGGCCCCCTGGATCCCGTGTTCCCACACCTTAGCAGGCAATCATGCCCTCCACCACAACACACACACACAAAATCCACACATCTGGTAGAGTCCAGTGAGTGACTGTAAATACTTCCAGTTCTGAAGACTCCAGCGGCTCAGAATCAGTGCTCTGGGCAGCTGGGCTCAGGCTGGATGTGGGCACCACTCTGCAGGAAGGAGACCAGGGCTCACCCTAGTGTTACAGTGCACCCCAGCACCCCACCGTATGCAGTATAGCACCCTATACTATACAGCACCACACAGTATGCAGTATAGCACCCCAGACTATACAGACCCCACAGTATATAGTAGAGCAGTATAGCAGCCCACAGTATACAGCACCCCACAGTATACAACACCTCACAGTATACAGCACCCCAAACAATACACAATACAGCCCCCACACTATACAGTACAGCAGTATAGCCCCCCCCCACTATACAGCCCCCCCCCCCACTATACAGGCCCCCCCCACACAGTATACAGGCCCCCCACAGTATACAGGCCCCCACACAGTATACAGCCCACCACACAGTATACAGCCCCCCCCCCACAGTATACAGCCCACCACACAGTATACAGTCCACCACACAGTATACAGTCCCACACAGTATACAGCACCCCACAGTATACATCCCACCACACAGTATACAGTCCCACACAGTATACAGTCCCACACAGTATACAGCCCGCCACACAGTATACAGCCCACCACACAGTATACAGTCCAACACAGTATACAGTCCAACACAGTATACAGCCCACCACAGTATACAGCCCACCACACAGTATACAGCCCACCACACAGTATGCAGCCCACCACACAGTATGCAGCCCACCACACAGTATGCAGCCCCACACAGTATACAGTCCCACACAGTATACAGCCCACCACAGTATACAGTCCCACACAGTATACAGTCCCACACAGTATACAGCCCCCCACAGTATACAGCCCCCACAGTATACAGCCCACCACACAGTATACAGCCCCCACACAGTATACAGTCCCACACAGTATACAGCCCCCCACAGTATACAGCACCCCACTATACAGTAGTTTACAGTATATTAACATAACAGCCCCTGTCACCTTTTTCTGATGTAATCTTCACACAAAAAAGCTCCACCGTTAACTTCTGCAACACTCCTGGTAGGACCTGTGATGACCTCATAGCCATGTGACCAGTAATTGCTAGGTTACTGGTCACATGGTGATGATGTCATTAAGGTCCTAAATCACAACTTTAACACAGTACGATCATGATGCCTGGACTCCTGGTAGAGCTGACAGCCTGACACCCGGGGCAGTGGCTAACAGGGCTCCAGAGGCAGCTACCTTGGGCCCCCCACGAGCAACTGGGCCCGGGGCACCTGCCCCTTTTACCCCTTGGTAAAGACAGCCCTGCCAATAAGCCATCAAATAACATGAATAACAATGATTAGCTTGTTACAATGGTGCCAGACAACAGGTTGGATATGTTAAACACCAATGTGATATGTGGGGAAACAAGAGGTTCCAGTGACTTTGACAAAGACCACATTGTGATAGAAGACTGGCTTGGAGTATCTCCAAAACTTTAGGTATTGTGGAGTGTTCCTCGTATGCAGTAAATAGTAGCTAACCAAAGGAGGACAACTGGTGAGCTAGCGACTTGGACATTGATGAGCAAGGATCACAGATGTATGTGGAGAGAATAGACTATCCAGACTGTTCCAGTCCCACAGAAGAGCTAAATTAACACTGATGGCTGAAACATTTAATACTATCTATGATAGAAAGGGGTTAAAAAACACCAGCATGGCAGCTTGCAGTGTATGGGCCATTGTAGCTATGACCGGACAGAGTGCACATGCTGACTACTCTGTGCCTCTCTAATTAGGCACAGTGATTTTGTCAGCATCAGAAGGTGGCATAGTCTGATGAATCACAATTTTTTTCGCCATATGGATGGTCAGGTCCATGTTTGTGGATCTTACTTTGACATATACCACCTTCCTATCATAAATATTTTTGCAGACAAAGTGCATCCTTTTATGGCAACACATACCATAATGATAGTGACTTCTTTCAACAGGAAAGTGCCCAGCCACACTGCAAAAAATGTTAAGGAATGGTTTAAGGAACATGAAAATGAGTTCAATCTGTTGACTTGGCCAAATTCTCTGATCTCAGTCTAATCAAGCATTGACGGGCTGTGTTGGTAAAGTAATCCATGGAGTCCCCACCTCACAATTTATAGGACCTAAAAATCTGCTGCTAACATTTTGGTGACAGATACCACAGGATACCTTAAGAGGTCTTCTGGAGTCATGTCTTTATTAGTCAGAGCTGCTTTGGTTGCACACGGAGAAATATTATATTATTATAATATTAATGTTATGGCTGATTGGTATATATATTTTGACATGTGGTAAAGTCAATCGAACATTTGTACCTCTGGGTGTTGTGCATTTCACCAGATTAGACTATAACCTTTTTTGATAACTTCTGGAAATCAGAACTAATCATAACAAAAAACAAACAAATGGAAGTCCTTCTTAAAAAGTGCAAGAAAGTCCTTCTTTAGTGCAAGAAAGGAAGGTGTGGCCTCTGGTGTAGATGTAGGGCTGGTGCTGATAATAGAACTACACGTATGTAATTTAACCTTGTTATTCCTAGTCACTTGCATTTGAAGTTATATATTGTAACTTTGTAGTGTAGCAACAGCATAAACTAAAATGGTTTTACTGTTGTATAGACTTTTTTTTAAAGTTTTTTATGCATTGCTACGTGTATAATTCATTAGTAAAATGTGTTATCTTTTAGAGAGAAAAAAAGGGTGGCTTGCTCAAACTTCTGGCTGGAGCCTCTGCAAAAAAGAAGTCCCGTTCTCCTCCATCTATCTCACCAACACATGATCCCCAGGCTATCGTGGAAGGAGTAATTCAAGGTGCTGTAGGACTTGAGCTCTCAATGAGCAACCATGGAAGAGCAGGGTCATGTCCCATTGAAAGTGAAATGCAAGGAGCAATGGGAATGCATCCATTACACAGGAAAACTGGCTCTTTAGATCTGAATTTTTCAATTCCATCTCCAGTCAGACAGCCTGCCTGTGCAATGGTAGCTGTACGCCCAGAACCCAAATCACTGTCCAGAGAACGGTAAGAACATTTCTGAAAAAACAAACTGTGCTTCTATAATGTATTGATAATGTATTACAGGAAATGTAAAAAAAATTAAATTAGAAAGTTATAGAGACAGGCCAAATTATGATAATAATGGATGATTTATTCCCTAAAGCTTATATGACACAAAGACTAGAGATGAGCAAATTTTATAAAATTTGTTTCGGTCCAAACTGGCCAATACATTTTTGAGTCGGCCACAAATCGATTCTACCTCAATCGAAAGTGTTTTAAATGCCTGGGAAATCTCTCTCTCTTTCTGTGTAAAAATTCTACCCAAAGGAATCAGAATTTTACTGTTGAATTTCCATTCTAACGAATCGATTTGCTCGTCTCAAACCAACATATTTTGCAGCACTGTACAGAGATTGGCATCACTCACATCAGTCCCTGTCCCCAGTGGGGATCACTGTCCAATTTGCATATCTCATATACACACTAGAGAAAATTTCATTTAAAGCTAGTTATCCTATTAGCATGATTTTGGAGTAAAATATTTTGTTTGGAAAAACTGAGAACCTGGAGGAAACCCGCACAAACACATAGAGAACATACAAACACATGGATAGTGGTTCCAGTCCAAATTGTTTCCATGTATTAGCCATCTTAAACAGTATATTTAGCCAATAGACGTGATTGTTTTTTTTTGTTTTGTTTTTTCAAATCATAAAGCATAAAATATTTTTGGCAAGGAGACTGCCAGGGGAGATTTTCCCATCACCTCTAGCACATCAGAATCTTTAACAAGCTTTTCACAGTAAAATCTCTACACAGGTCAAGAACATTTTCCTTTAAGCACAGGGAAATAAATTGTAAAGACTCCAAATGAATTTACATAAATTAAAAAAGTGAATTCCCAAGAAACATGTAGAACTCTTTTTGAGTTAATGTTGTTGAAATGTGATTTAAGTCTTTTGTGATAGTGGCCATTGATGTGACTTCATGCTGTCAATGCAGAGTGATTACTCTCTTCATTCACTTGGAAAGATAGTGCCGGGCCTTAAAATCTTCTGAGTAAATTCACTTTAACTGGCTCCTTCATATGTATTCATAGCACGATGACACTTTCTAGCTAAACTAATAAACTCATCTATAGCACACAATGATTTTCTTGAACTAATTTTACTTTTTGCTGCCACAAGCTGACATCTGGAAGGCAGGTGTTTGTGGAGGTGTCTAAGAGGGCTCCTAGTGTACTGCTTTTCTGAGAACTAGAAATACTCTTTAATTAACACAGACTCAAAGTCACTTGCAGCCAATAAGATATGATCTTTATGTCGTGTTATCTAATATATACAGAAAATATCATTTCCGTTTTAGAGTTTTTTTGTAAATATGAAAACAACATATTTGACTTCCGAGCTTGTCAATTCCTAAGGAATTAATGGAAATGTATTATGTTTGAGCCTCACAAACTCCTAATATGTAATTGTTATCTTGGTCCTCACTGGCATTCCTGGCACTCAGCCCACCAATAGTTCATATTCTGTATGCTAAGGCATATCTGGGACTCTAAAGCTTGCACAGTGCACTCTCCAGAGGTGGGATTCACACCTATCTGACATTGGTGGCATATCCTAGCGTTATGCCACCAATGTCTCAGGTAAGACGAACTCCTTAATGCTCTTGTCGATTGGGAAGGGTTGATATTTTTGCCATTATTGTAGTATGTACACCACCACTTGTATTTTTATAGTGATCTATGTCTAACCATCATATTCCCCTGTTGTTTTCCCCTGGTGTGCCCCAGTATGTAAATTAATTCTGTTTTCAATACATGTTTCTGCCCCCCTGCTGAATTACACCATAAGACAACACAAGTCTGAACTCTTATTCAATAGTTAGGGTCTGTAGGTGTGAAAAGGAAGACATTACCTACAATTATGTAAAACTACTACTACAGTCTAGTACTTAATGATCTCTTTCTAGGATGAATATGGCCTTCAATAGTCTTTCTGTACTGCTCTTCGTATGAGATGATAATGATTTAGCTTGTCCATTGCTGACCACTCACCTTTAATAAGGAGGTTATGCCCTGTTTGAGGTAAAAAATCTAAATCAGACATCAAGCAAGAAAGGAAGAACAAACAGCAATACAGATAACTCGGTGGATATAATACATTTTTAATTACAGGCAATTACAAAAGTATTTAGATCCAGGTGCTGGTATAAAAAATGTAAAAATGTTTTGTGACACAACCCCGTTAATGGAATTGTCTCTATGTGCTACTAATTGTAGCTCTTTGAATTGTAACACTTATTGGTTTAAGTTCATGCCCTTCATCTTACTAGCCAGCAGCAAGAATTCTTCAGTTTTAATGAGAGATATCTGGGATTATATTGTGGGACACCTTGAAGGCTTACCTACAAGGATATTTATTAAGGAAGTAACTTCTATTTAATACAAAACTAGGCATTTAAGACAGGTATTACAAGACCGCACACAGACACCACACTTTATGGAGCACTGACATGTTATCCATTTTGGTCAAAACAAAATATTTTAAGAAACAGATCCATCTGCACTGCCTGAGACACATAATGCAGACACTAAGATGTTTTGTTCAAATATCTATAAATGGGCTTTAATGTTATATTTTATTGCTTCAATGTTCTGAATTTCAGATATCGAGTTGTTGTTCCCTACCCACCGCAGAGTGAAGCAGAAATTGAGCTAAAGGAAGGTGACATTGTGTTTGTTCACAAAAAGCGGGAAGATGGTTGGTATAAGGGCACATTGCAAAGAAATGGAAGGACAGGGCTCTTCCCTGGGAGCTTTGTGGAAAGTTTCTAATTGTCTCATGCAGCATTTCTATACAATGAAGGAGCATCCAACAAAACACCATATGTTTTGTGGAAACATGGTGGGTGAAACATACATGACACACAATAAGCACAAAGCAGCAAATGAAATGGATGCCAAAACAATATGAGTTGCCATTTTGACTTCCAAAGATACCCATGGACCATCAGCCTGTTTCCTACAGAGAGTTTGATGTCCATACCTGACACATGGCTGACTGAAGATCCAGTGGTATGTTGGAGTAGTGCCTTCGGAGCCATGAACTGAGAAGATGCACATTTTGACCATGTTTGCTAATTGTGATGTATACATCCTAAATGAAATTACTTTCAAATGAATCTTTTATTCTACGCTAACTTATTTGTATACACTGCAGTGTTCTTATTACTTGCCTATGCAAGAAGAATAAATTCTATGAATCGGCCATTGGGCCTTGCACATTTAACTGTACATTTGATGTAGTGGATTGTGGTATATTCTGCTACTGTAATACCGGCACAATAGTGGGCTTGAGCTCGCCATGGTTTTAAAGAAATTATGTCAAAATTTAGATTAATATTTAGCAAACCATTGAATGTTGTTATTTCTTTTATTTGTAAGTTGACTTTTGAGTAGGATTTTTATGTTTACATTTTTATTGCATTTATGAACAAATATAGTCAAATTTAGTCACAAATTTTTCCTAATGGTCGTCTATCAGTTTGATGAAAACTGATAACGTGAACCAGCTCAATAAAATAAAGCACAATTTCAGGGAAGGAAAAGTGAATTATTGTCAAAACTTCAAATGTTTGACAAGATATTGGACAGATTTACAATAGAAAATGCGTAAATTTTTTGGTGCAATTTCAACAACAACAAAAACTGGTGTGAATGCTTTGCACTGCATTTATAATTTGTTTAAGACACTTTTCAAACCTTTTACACCTTGCATGACAAGGGGCATGGCTAAGCAGGAAGGGGTGTGGCCTTGCAGGAAAGGGGTGTTATCTAAATGCGCTTTTGTGTCAACTAAGCCATTTTATAGATGACGTAAAACTTAGACTCGACAGTCTGAAGATACAACAGATTTATCATGTGGCATGAGCCACTTTGATAATTCTAGTGCAGTTTAAGACAGTCCGTCCAAGTGTAGACAATATTAGTAAATCTGCCCAATTGAAAGGGTTTTCCCATCTAAACATCTGTGACTTATCGTTAGGTTATGCCAGTAATGTCAGATATGTACAGGTCCCACCTCTGGGACCCACTCTTATCTTAATAATGGGGCTCACAAAGTGAGCATGCTCGGCTATTTTCGAAGGTCCCATAGCAGTAAAAGGAGTGCAAGACGTCCAAGCGCATCCACTGCTCCATTCACTACTAGGGGACTGCCAGAAATAGATGATTCAGCACTCGGATGTTTTCAGAACTTTCCTAATGGTGAATGGAGGGTGGCTGGTCATGCATGACTGCTCTCCCTTAACTTGGGAGGCTTTATTCTAAAGATAGGTACAGGTGGGACCTGCTGCTATCTGACATTTTTTATGCCACAGATGTTTAGATAGGAATACCCCTTTTAGTAAAAAAAAACATGGTTGTCTCCTTCGACAAGCAGCACTACTCTTGTCCATTAGCTGTGTCTGGTGTTACAACTCAGTCCTATTCACGTAAATAAGGCTGAGCCACAATATCAAACACATTTAATAGTACCACTGTTTTTAGGAGGAATCAGCCATATTTTTCTTATGACAATGGAAATGATTTGTAAATGCAGTTATAAGTAATTTGTGAAATGAAAAAAAAAATGAATGAAATAATTCAGAATCATATTTATTAATGGCACATTTTGGGAACAAGAAATTTAAGATAGCTAAAAAAGGATATGATATAAAATGTGCTTGTAAAAAGAACACTGCAAGTCCCTGTGAGGAATGATTTGTGTACAGATTGTAAAGTTGTGTTGGAGTTCCATACTTCTCATCTAAATAATTTTACAGGACTGTGTGAATGAAATTCAATGTCTAGTCTATTCCAATAAATAAAAGACCAGCAACAAAACATAGGTTTCTAGGGACATATCAGTGCAATAATTATGATGGGCATATTATGATTAATGCCAGGAAGAAGCTCTAAGATCAATTAAAGGGGTTGTCAGAAGTAATAAAAATTTCGGACATACCACTGAATGATGTAAAATAAAAATGAGGGTATACTTACCTCTATCTCCAGCATTGGCCTCTGTGCCGGCAGTCCTGTTCTCCTGCCTCTGCTTGTTTACAGCCGACAGCGGTGATGTGCAGGTATACCGCATGTGACCACTGTGATTGCTGTCCTAAGCCATATACCTGAACATCAAAGCAGATAGAGGTGAGTATACTATAATTTTCTTTATTCTACACCATTTGAGGGGCAAGTCCCAGATGTTTAATTATCTTGGTCAACCCTTTGAGGACTAGAATTCTCTACAGGGTTTATTCTATGTGCTGCCATATCTGAGCCATCAATAGGAGTTGTCAAGAATGGGTATGGGCAACTGATAAAAAACAATATCTTAATTTTAGCACAATACTGACATGAAGCCACTGTTAATGCTGATCATTGCCCAGTATAGAACCTATACCTACAGAGTCCAATGGAGCATGTCATAATTTTTTTTTCTGGTGCATTTTTTCTTAATTTCATGGATTGAGGCGGTATAATAGAAAGCTCATAAACTCAAGGAATCAGTATAACGGCCCTGCTCAAAAGCGCCTTACACATGAACCTCAAATGGGCTTTCTAAAAATTTTTAACTGATGACCTATTTTCTCAATAGGTCATCAGCTGTTTGAGAAGGCACCAGTTCTTGCAGCGGCCTTCTCACAGCTGTCCCTAGACCATGTGACAGTCACATGGCTTAGGTGCAGCTCAGCCCTATTGAAGTGAATAGGGGTGAGCTGTAATACCAAGTACAGCCACTATACAATGTATGGCACTGTGCTTGGCGAGCTGAGAGAAGGCCATGGCAATACAGGTGCCTTTTGAAACAGCTGATTGGTGGGGCTCACGGGTGTCGGACCCCCACTGATCAGATACTGATGACCTATCCAGAGGATAGGTCATCAGTATAAAAAATCTCCCTTTAAAGGCTATGAACACCTTTGGGGGCATTTTTGTATGATTGCATTTTACTCATTTTGGGCTAAAAATCTTTATTAACTGTATTCAGCAGGGTATCTTAGTTTTAATTTTACACTGAGTCCACATCATTTTGCTGTTTTGATGGCTATGTATAGCTGTCAGGAATTCAGAGACAAGAGCTACATTATATATTCAGTCATCAGAACAGTAACATGATGTAAAGCTAAGATACTCTGCAGGAAGGCTGAAATTTAACCCTGGTGGACAAAAACTGCTGAAAAATTTTAATATGACCATTTGAAAAAAAAAATTATTTAGCCCAAAATGTATCAAATGCAATCATAAAAAATTGCCCAAATAGGTGTTCATAGCATTTAAGTCAGAAAGAATTGGATGTAGTAGAAAAATGTAAATGTCATATTACTATCTATATACTGTACATAGTAAAGGTGCTTAATGTCACACAGGCAAAAAGGAATCTGGCTTCACACATGTACTAGAATAACTTATACATAGTTACATACATAGTTACATAGTTAATACGGTTGAAAAAAGACATAAGTCCATCAAGTTCAACCAAGAGATAGCTGGGGATGCGAATCCTAGAAGGAATTGATACTCAGATTTCTATACGTTCTCATAAGCATTATTGTTGTTTACTTTTAAGAATTCATCTAAACCCTTTTTGAAACTGTCCACTGTTCCTGCTGTGACCACGTCTTGAGGAAGTCTATTCCACAAATTCACAGTTCTTACAGTAAAGAAGCTTTGACGCTTCCGGAGACTGAACTTTTTCCTCTCCAATCGAAGGCAGTGCCCCTTGTCTTTTCAGTGTACAGAATGAGTATGTTTTAATATAATTGTAAAGGAACTCTATGATAAGAAAGGTTTGTATATGATTACTACTGTACATTGATATATAGGGAAGTGTCATATAGTTAATGTATAAAAATATCAAAGATATTAATATATATGACGATGCTGTGCATTAAAAGATAATTTCACCCAAGAGACATTAATTACATTTACCAGGATTGGATAATTGCCAATGAAAAGGGTATCCAGCACTGTCTAAACTCTACTAGCTTTGATAGTCAACTTTTTCATTTTAATCCTCAATGGAAAGGGAAGCAGTTGTCCGTAGCAGTCAGATTTCATCTCCTATTAGCCCTTGACAATGATCAACCTAACTTACCACTATGGGCACCTATCCTCAGGATAGGTCTGACCCCCGTCATCCTCACTGATCTGCTGTCTGAAAAGGCTGCATCATTCGCACAAGCACTGCATCCTCTTCTATGTTTATCTGCACACTGTCCCCCTTGTATTGGCCGTTCAATGGAATGAGAGAGGAATGTGCAATTATACTGTACCACTGCTACAAGGAAGCATGAGCACCACAGCCTCTTCCACCAGCTGATTGGCGAGGGTTCCACTATGGGCACTGCTTTTGATAAATCTTCCCAAAAGCCATATGCAGCTGTAATTTCACAGTGAGAGAAAGGTACAACATATTGCTGACATTGCATGCAGTTGTTTACTGCTATAATCTGACTGCAAGCTAAGAGAAACTGGAGAAATAACCACTGTGGTGTTGTACTGCCATACTGTACAGATAAATAATGCTGCTTTACAGAGCACAAATTAGGCTCTGTGCACACTGCATTCAAACCTTTTGGCAAAGGTATCCAGGATAGGTCTGACCCCTGGCATCCTCGCCGATCTGTATGAAAAGGCTGCATCTTTCGCACAAGCACTGCATCCTCGTCTATGTGTATCTGCACACTGTCCCCCTGGTATTGGCCATTCAATTGAATGCGAGAGGAAGGTGCAATTATACTGCAGCACTGCTACAAGGAAGCACGAGCACCACAGCCTCTTCAACCAGCTGATTGGCGAGGGTTCCAGGAGTTGGACCCCCACTAATCTGATATTGATGACCTATCCTGAGCATATGCTGGCACTGCATAACCCCTTTAATGATACCATCAAAGCCAGCAGAGTGCATCTCTAAGCAATGGTGACCCATATTAACAGTGCCACTAGAATGCATTTCTACAGGATAGTGCGAGCAGAGTATTCCCCATAAACGATACTGCCAGCAGAGTGTAATGGTATTATCTATGGTTGTGTAGGGCAGTAAAGAAATATATTTTCACTGTTATTTTGTTTTTCTTATTTATTTTGTACCAAAGATCTTTGCTAATTATTGTCATAATCTGTCTTCATAGAGGTTGGAGCTCCACCTTTATGAGACGTAGCCATTGAGTTACAAAATTCTGCCACTCTTAGAGAAAGCTGACTGCAAGCAAAGATGGAGGCCTTGTAATAGGCTCCCTACATTCTGAATCTAACACCTCACTCTATCACTAGATACCAACAGTAGTCACCTTCACAGGTCCCACTGGAGAAACTGCTGTTGACTCCTATTGATATTGTGTTTCCTTAGAGTAGCAGGAAACACCAAAATTAAAATGCCACATTTCATCTTCTATAATTAATTAGATTAGAAGTACGGCAAAAGACTTTGAGAACACTACCTCTTTAGAAGACTATTATTTTCCACTTCTATGTTTTGATGAGTTTGTCCCACAATTCAATATTACATTTCTCTGGTAAATCAAGAAAACCAGTTTTTCATTTTGAACATTTTTTTTTAAAGAAATGCTCCTGTTTTTGGATATTACTTTTACATATTTGTTAAAACACTACCTACTGTTCTCTTAATTCACTTTCACAATGTCTGCCTTATGTGAACCCCAGTGAGAAGAAGCTGTTTCTAGTGTACCTTTTATTATTGCCTGGGCTACACAGTAGCAGAAATCACTCCAGTGGCTGTGTAGAAGAGAATCCAGGTGGCTGGACTGAGCTACTGAGCATGTGTGACCATCAGCACTGGATACATTAGATGGAAGTTATGGGAAGGAATCAAGAGAACAGCATTAGGCACCGTAACAAGCAGTATCTAAACTCTGGAGAATTTTTCTAAATGATTCCATCTGAAACTTGTTCTCCGTTGCCTGCTCTGACAGTGTAACTTTATTGTGAGGGCAACCCACAAATAGTCATTGTCCTAAACAGATTTCTGTATCATATACCTAGAGGATAGACCTGTGGCAATATCCCATATCTAATCAGGTTCTGTGCTAAGACATAGTGATTTCCCTTATGGCACTCAAGCTGCTGTGAAACTACCACTCCCAGCTGCTCTTGTAACTCCCATAGAATTGAATGGAGCATTCAGAACAGCTGATGTAGAAGATGAGATGATGACATGTACTTTCAAATGCACTCATATCGTCATTGCATATTGTATCAGTACTGTCTACATGTCCATTACATAGGTGGTGCATGTGTCATTTTGTATTTTATTCATTTCCAATATAATATATATATATATATATATATATAGTGTTAAGCCTAATAGCAACACTCTGCTGACATTTGGATCATTCTCCAAATTATATATTTGTCTGGAAATGTAACTTATAATAAAACCATTGCTGGGTATCAGCAATGTCATTAAAGGGAACCTGTCATCAACTTTATGCTAATCTCACTCAGGGCAGCATACAATAGTGACAGAAATGCTGATCTCAGCGGTGTGTCTCTCATGAGCTAAATGTAAGTGGTTGCTGAGAACCAGCATCATAATCATTGCAGCACAGGCCTTAATAAGAGTCAAATCTACCTGAGAAGAGTCCTGGTTATTCCTAATCTCCTGATCTCTCACCCATCTGCTGATGATTGGCAGTTCTCTCCTAGATAGAAAGCGAGAAAACTAGGTAGAAGACTGTCAGTCATCAGCAGGTGGGCAGAGAGCAGGAAGTCATGAATAACCAGGACTCTTCTCAGGTGGCCGGGACCCTCTTCCAGGCCCAGTCTACAATAATTGTGATGTTGGTTCTCAGCAACCACTTACTTTTAACTTATAAATGACAGACCCTGAAATCAACTCACCTGTCTCTACTTTATACTGCCGTTAGATTCCCTTTAGATTCCCTTTATGATGAAGCAAACTGAACTGCATTCGGCACACCTCTCCTGACCTCTTCTAATAGCTTATTTGCAATATAAACTAATATTAATGTTTGTCCATGATTTCTGCTGATGAAATGAATGGGTCTTATTTAAATTTAGCACTACAGTCCATTTTTGGCTATGAAGGCAGCTCTGTTACACAACCAGAGGCGTAGCTAAAGGATCATGGGCCCTGTTGTAAGAGTTCAGCTTGGGACCCCCTTCCTTCAGTGCTTTGTGGCCAGGGGGCAGGGAAGCACGTTGCCTTCATGCTGCCTAAGGCAAACATTGAAACGGCACCCCCCTGTACAAATTCTTGACATTACCCCTTTCCTCCAGCCAGAGGTGTAACTTGACCAGCATGCACTTTCTATAATACCTGTCTTCTTATGCAGCACAAGGGTCTTTGGGCCCCCTCAGGCTCCTGGGCCCAGTAGCCACTGCTACCTCTGCACCTCCTATAGCTACGCCCCTGTACACAACTAAACCTGAAATAAGAGGCCCAGAAAGGATGCAGCACATAACACTAGGCTGCTAACACATCACACCTCATCTATACATTAGACCTATACATCTGTAAAGCAAAAAACATAAATAGACATAGGGCAGCATTTACTATGCTATGTATGTCACTGTTGTGGTGTCCAAAAGTTGCAAATGTTGTTTTTTTTTTGTGGCAAAATGTATGACTTTTCCTGCTTGACACCAGTTTTCTGAAGTGACAAGAAAAGGGTGCATGGTGAAGTTGTGGACGGGGCGCCAGAGTATGCCCTCCACATATATGTTTATTCATGTAAGTTTGATGGTGTGAATAAAGAAATCTTCGGCAGCTAGGAGGCTACTGTAGATTTTAAACTGTTACTTGGCCATAAATGTGGCGCATCCTCTGGCAGCGCAATGCCGTTCTTGATAAATGTCCCCCATATGCTGTATAGTATCAATATGCTTCAGTTGTGGAGACATCTGCTTAAAGTGTCTCCCTTTGTCTGGTTTACTAAAGAATTGAAAAATTTAGATGACTACATGATTTAATACCGCAAAAAATCTATATATGTGTTTTTTTTGTGGAAGTCAATGGCAGACAGCAGACAGTTAACATAAGTAACAGTTTTACTTGTCCTGAAAATAAATAGTTAAAAAAAGATGAAAATGATATCAACTCTATACAAAGAGTTTGTTGTGCAGGTATAATATATATATATATATATATATATATATATATAGAAGACGAACTCGGAGAGATTTATCAAAGTGGTGTAAAGTAGATCTGGCTTAGTTGACCACAGCAACCAATCAGATTCCACCTTTCATTTTTCACAGCTCCTTTTGAAAATGAAAGGTGAAATCTGGTTGGCTGCTGCGGTCAACTAAGACAATTCTAATTTACACCAGTTTGATAAATCTCCCCCCAAAAAATGTCTAAAACCTAGTTCATATTCGACTAAGGATAACCGTTTTGAGTTGCATTCTGTTTTCTTCTTCATTCATACCTAAAGCTACAGTACAAGTAGAATTATGCTAGTTCACCATGTGTAATGCATTGTGGGAGTTGAGATAAACAACCACCTGTTTCCAAGGGCAACCAGCAGAATTTTGACAGCATTTAGGCAGAAATAGGTAATAAGGCATAAATAAGAATCAGTGCAAAGTCTGCATTTACTCATTATTATGTGTGGGTTTGCACACTATCATACCTGTATTATATATTCTGTAGCCATATTGCTAAGTTTTATTACCGTATATGACTAAGTTTACTATGACCCTTCATCCACATACTGTACAGAGAGATCTGCTGCCCACAAACAAGAATTTTACATTCTGCAATCACCCAACAAATTAGCCCCTATACATGGAGTAATTATCAGGAATGAGTGTTCATATGAACATACATACCTGTTAATTGGAAAAAGGATATGCAAATGAGCTCGTATCAAGCTCTGAATCTGATGCTATCAGAGGTAAGGCAGCTATCCTATAAGTCAATGTTCATCCTTCTTAAAGGCCTCTCTTGAATATTAAATAAGCCAGCTCCTCATTTGAAGATAGCTGTTTCGGAGTAATTGCCCCAATCAGTGCAGAGCAGAGTACTGGCTTATCTGGGTGAGAGGCGTAGGTGAGAATTTGGAGAATGCAGTATCTCTTTATGGAGGGTGCCTTAAATGGGGTGAGGAGTCTTATAGACCAGACAATGCTCCTCTTGATTTCTGGGAAAAGGGGATGCAAATGAGCTCTTAGCAAGCTTTGCTTTTGATGCCACCAGATGTAAGGCAGCTATCCTTTAAGTCAGTGTTTGATCTTTTAAATAGGTTTTGAAAAATAACTTGAATCTGCAGACAGCTGTTTTGGGGTGATTGCCCCTTATCAGTGCAGAGCAGAGAGTACTGGCTTACCTGGGTGAGAGGCCAAGGCCCAAATGCCTGATAATTGGCATGATAGTCTGCCCATCTAAATTGGTCCTTACCACGATTAGTAAGATACAGATTAGGGTATTTGTTAATCCATTTTAAAGGTTTGAATTTGATGGAAATTATGTAAAGTAAGGCTTCATTTACATCTACATCTGACGGATCCCATTATACTCAATGGGGTCCATCAGGCACTGTTTGTTAATGTAATTTGGTGGAAATTGTTATTTTGTCAGTATATATAACTGTTGATGAGAACCCAGCCTTACCTAGATATAACTATCGTTGTAAAGTAAGGAATCTCTTTTTAAAACTCTTTTCCTATCTTCAAGCAGTCAGCATAACATCAATTTGCTGTTTATTCACAGTGATTACAATAAATGACTAGCAATCACCAGCATAATCATCACATTTGCATCCAAACATAATTTGGTCATATTTGACTTGATGAATTGTGCACTTTCCAGAAGAGCTCACGAGATGAATGAATGATAAGCTTCATTCACTAAATCACTTACCAGTTTCAGATTGCTTTAAAAGTGAATTAACCGAGAAACCAAACGTTGTGAACTGGGATGAAAATAGGAAAACTTTGTAATCTATACAAACACAATTTTGAGTAGACCAGGCTGTTTTATCCTGGTTGGCAAAACACAACACTATACTGAGGGGTTTCAACAAAGTGGCAGGCAATGTCGTAATACAAGCACAACAGTTTTTGGAAAAATTCCTCTGCAGTTTCTGATTAGCCTAGACAAGGAGGGGATCCAGCAGGGAGGAGAAGTACGAGCCCTACCTTTATGTTTTCCAATTCTTTTTTGGCTCATAAAATTGCTAGAAAAACTTTTTCACAAAAAATGCTCTGCGTGAAGCCACATTAAAGGGGATACTATAGGTGTTGATAAAGCACATTTATTAAACTGGAGGTGACAGATTTTTTTTATTTTTGTATATATTTGGATGAAATCAACCATGATCATTGGATCCAACTAACCAACGTGTGTTCTGTCACATGGTCAATACAGGTTAAAGACCACCTACAATAAGGATAATTGACATCAAATGCAGCAAGTAGTGTAGATGTTTTTGGTTTATCGCTTGTCCAGCCCTCTTTAATAATATCCCAAGTGCATTTGACTCATTTGGATTGATGATATTTCTTTAAAGAATGTGGGAGCTATAATTACGATGCATGGGTATATTCACAATTTGTCAAAATTCTTCAGGGCAGAAATAGTCCCATGATTGCCATGTGTGGCCAGCCCCTAACAGACTGTGACAGGTCACTGGGCACCAGTGTACATGAAGTACCAGCCTAAAGCTAAGCAGGTTTCATAGAGTTTTGATAAGTAACATGTTTTCTGTGTGCAATCCATTTTTTTAAATCCTACTGGTAAAAAGAATTATTACATAGTGATTCTTGAGCGTACGCCATGTGTATCAAATCATTGTACAACAACACCTTAGCTCCAGCGGAGATGATGACTAACCATATTTGCATTTTAAGATTTCATTTCTAATTCGACATTGTAGAAGTAACTCCTACCCTGAGTCATCTGTGTAGGCTTTTTATGAAAGATGTTCTGTATATTCAATGATTGCAGCTGTGTTTTCTGCTTTTTTAAAAAAAAAATGGCATTAAATGAATGACATAATGTCCGTTAACTTGTGGAAATGTTAGATGTTCTAAAATGTCAGTGCCAATAAAGAAGGCAGGTATGATTTCATATTGTGCACCTTTAACTATGGGGTCCATGGAAGCTTGGGTCATCACCTTTGACAGACGATTTTGTACAAAACATAATCTGGTGTGTTCAAATTGTACATGATGAATTTCTTTGTAGTTTGCACAAACCTCAAAAATGTTTCTACCAAGTATGAATGTTAACATTGAATCGTGGACATACCAGCTCCTCCTGGTGACCATTGAACAACGAGAGTGTGTTTTGTTCTTCAAATAAAACAAAATATTATAATGTATCCTGTTGAGTGTCATCATTTACTACAACGTATTAGGCAATTGCTTACAGATTTTTCATATGGGATTTGAAGAAGGCAACTTAAACCCCTATAGTAAATTAGTGTTGTGCATTATCATGAACACAGATTTTAAGGCCCCATGCACACAACCATATCCATTTTGCAGTCTATCTTTTTGAGGAATAGACATACGGACGTGGAAAGCTCACGGATGCTCTATGTGCTTTGTGCATCTGGATAGAACATGTCCTATATTTGTTCACAGAATGCAGACCACGGACCCTTTGAAGTCAAGGGGTCCTAAAAAAATACAGATGCAACACATACCACATCCATATTTTGCAGATCTGGGAATTGCGAACTTCAAAACGGATACGGTCATGTGCCAGAGGCCTAAGACTAATCACTTTACCGCAACTGGTGCAAAGATTCAGTTTGCTGCCACAGTCCAGTAAATAAATAATGTAGTCGGAACAGAATGGCTTGTTAGTACCTCACCCTGGCACCTATAGAAACACCATAGAAACTGCTTGCGGGGTTTTCCATACTACAAGCAGTTTTTACAGAATTGTTTTAACCTGTGTCTTTTCTAAATAACTTGTTTTTTTCAGTTTTGTTTCCCACTAGAGAAGGAGGAGATGTCAAAACACCAGAAAAACATCAAAACATGCAGATTATTATAATTATTGTTTTTAAGCCACAGACCCATTCAAAAAAACTTCAGTGTATTCTAATGTTTCACATATCCTTTCAGGTAACTTCTGGAGCTGCTTTATTACTGTAAAACCACAATTGTTCCAAAATTCTGTTACTGTCAAGGAAAGTTCAGATAAGGTTGGGTTCACATCAAGTTTTTTCCTTGCATTTACTGTATGTAAAAACATATACATTAAACGTATGGGTGCACTACACTTTCGCATCCTTTTTACAAATGCATTTGTTAAACTTAGGGCAAAACATAGGGGCACATATATTAAGACTAGCGTTTTGGACACCGGTCTTAATAAAGTCCCATAGCTGGCGGTGGATCCGCCGGAGTTATGAAGAGGCGCAGGCCTCTCCATAACTTCGACGCATCCAGTGCCAGTTCCGAACTGTCTTGCATTTAGATGTTTTTCTACACCTAAAATATGCGTAGAAAATGGTGAAAGAGAAAGGGCCCACCAGCCTGTCCTCCTCCCTACCCACGACAAGCCTACAATTTTAGAACTGGCATGAGCGGGGCGAAGTCGCAGATGGCGGCGCAACGTTCAGGCGTATTTTAGCTTAGTAAATGACCGCCATAATGTGAACTAAGGCAAATAAATTCCAAAGTGGATCTCGCCACAAAACCACATTGAATGTACGTGACATGAAGATCTTGCGGTGGATTGAAAGTAGGTGAAATCGGCTGTAAAATTTGCAGATAATATACACAAGAATGAGCATGCTGTAGACTTAAAAATCCACAGCATGCTCTCATTTCAATGCAGATTTTTTTGCGCCACATGAAGACGTGATTTTAACACTTTAAGGACCCGGCTCATTTTCACCTTAAGGACCAGGCCATTTTTTGCAAATCTGACCAGTGTCACTTTAAGTGGTGATAACTTAAAAACGCTTTAACTTATCCAGGCCATTCTGAGATTGTTTTTTCGGCACATATTGTACTTCATGACACTGGTAAAATGAAGTAAAAAAAATAAATTTGTATTTATAAGAAAATACCAAATTTACCAAAAATGTGTAAAAAATTGCAAATTTCCAGGTTTCAATTTCTCTACTTCTATAATACATAGTAATACCTCCAAACATATTTATTACTTTACATTCCCCATATGTCTACTTCATGTTTGCATCATTTTGGGAATGGTATTTTATATTTTGGGGATGTTACGAGGCTTAGAAGTTTGGAAGCAAATCTTGAAATTGTTCTGAACTTTTCAAAAACCCAATTTTTAGGGACCAGTTCAGGTCTGAAGTCACTTTGTGAGGCTTATATAACAGAAACCACCCACAAATGACACCATTCTAGAAACTACACCCCTCAAGGTATTCAAAACTGATTTTACAAACTTTGTTAACCCTTTAGGTGCTCCACAAGAATTAATGGAAAATACAGATACAATTTCCAAATTTCACTTTTTTGGCATATTTTCCATTTTAATTATTTTTTTTCCAGTTACAAAGCAAGGGTTAACAGCCAAACAAAACTCAATATTTATGGCTCTGATTCTGTAGTTTACAGAAACACCCCATATGTGGTCATAAACCACTGTACGGGCACACGGCAGGGCGCAGAAGGAAAGGAATGCCATACGGTTTTTGGAAGGCAGATTTTGCTAGACAGTTTTTTTGGGACACCATGTCCCATTTGAAGCCCCCCTGATGCACCCCTAGAAAAGAAACTCCATAAAAGTGACTCCATCTAAGAAACAACACCCCTCAAGGTATTCAAAACTGATTTTACAAACGTCGTTAACTCTTTAGGTGTTCCACAAGAGTTATTGGCAAATAGAGATAACATTTCAGAATTTCAATTTTTGGGCAAATTTTCCATTTTACTATTTTTTTTCCAGTTACAAAGCAAGGGTTAACAGCCAAACAAAACTCATTATTTATGGCCCTGATTCTGTAGTTTACAGAAACACCCCATATGTGGTCGTAAACCGCTGTACGGGCACACGGCAGGGCGCAGAAGGAAAGGAATGCCATACGGTTTTTGGAAGGCAGATTTTGCTGGACTGGTTTTTTGACAATATGTCCCATTTGAAGCCCCCCTGATGCACCCCTAGAGTAAAAACTCCCAAAAAGTGACCCTATTTTAGAAACTACGGGATAAGTTTTGTTGGTACTAGTTTAGGGTACATATGATTTTTGGTTGCTCTATATTACACTTTTTGTGAGGCAAGTTAACAAGAAATAGCTTTTTTGGTACCATTTTTAATTTTTTTTATTTACAACATTCATCTGACAGGTTAGATCATGTGGTATTTTTATACAGCAGGTTGTCACAGACGCGGCCATACCTAATATACAATTTTTTTTATTTATGTACGTTTTACACAATGATTTCATTTTTGAAACAAAAAAAATATGTTTTAGTGTGTCCATAGTCTGAGAGCCATAGTTTTTACAGTTTTTGGGCGAATATCTAAAGTAGGGTCTCATTTTTTGTGGGATGAGATGACGGTTTTATTGGGACTATTTTGGGGTGCATATTACTTTTTAATCGCTTGCTATTACACTTTTTGTGACATAAGATGACAAAAAATGGCTTTTTTTACACCGTTTTTATTTTTATTTTTTTACAGTGTTCACCTGAGGGGTTAGGTCATGTGATATTTTTATAGAGCCGGTCGATACGGATGCGGCGATACCTAATATGTATACTTTTTTTTTTATTTATGTAAGTTTTACACAATGATTTCATTTTTGAAACAAATCATGTTTTAGTGTTTCCATAGTCTAAGAGCCATAGTTTTTTCAGTTTTTGGGTGATTATTTTGGGTAGGGTATGATTTTTGGCGCTATTTTGGGGTGCATATGACTTTTTGATCGCTTGCTATTACACTTTTTGTGATTTAAGGTGACAAAAAATTGTTTATTTAGCACAGTTTTTATTTTTTACGGTGTTCATCTGAGGAGTTAGCTCATGTGATATTATCATAGAGCTGGTCGATACGGACGCGGCGATACCTAATATGTATACTTTTTTTATTTATGTAAGTTTTACACAATAATATTTTTGAAACAAAAAAAATATCATGTTATAGTGTCCCCATAGTTTTTTTTATTTTTTGGGCCATTGTCTCATGTAGGGGCTCATTTTTTGCGGGATGAGGTGACGGTTTGATTGGTACTATTTCGGCATATATGCGACTCTTTTAATCACTTTTATTACCTTTTTTGGAAGTAAGGTGGGCAAAATTTCAATTTCCTGATAGTTTTTATTTTTATGACGTTCACCGTGCGGGGAAAGTAACATGACCGTTTTATAGATCAGGTCGTTACGGACGTGGCGATACCTAATATGTGTAGTGTATTTTTTATTTTATTTTTTTATTCAGTGATAAATGTGATTTTATTATCTTTACTTTTTTTCACTTTTTTTTAAATTTTTTGGACCCAGACCCACTTGGTTCTTGAAGATCCAGTGGGTCTGATGTCTGTATAATACAGTACAGTACAATATATATTGTACTGTACTGTATTTTACGTACACTGAACAGATCTATGCTTTTTTTCTTTTGCCATGGGAACCTTCCCCGTCTGCCACAACTGAGCAGACGGGGAAGGGGAAGGAGGGGAGCTCCCTCCCTCTGTCCTCCCATCCATCTGGGGGCTGCAAAGGCACAGCAGCCCCCCGATGGCAGAGGGGGGGAGCTCCCTGACTTAACCCTTTCCATACCGCGGTCCGTACTACAGTGATGTCAGCTGTTTATACTAGAGTGTCAGCAATGTGCTGACACTCTGGTATACCACTGGACACCAATAAAAATTTAGTGGATCGCGGGCGGGGGATCGCGATCCCGCCTGCCGCACCACCCGCCTCCCGCAACTACCGCACCACAACTGCCGCACCACCCACAAACCGCCCCCCTGCACCCTGCCACATAAAGGAATTCAGGGGTGCAGGAGGGGGTTTAAAAATTTAAATTTTGGCAGCGCTTTATGTAGTTTCTGATCCCTGCGGTTTGCAGCGATCGCCGATATGGGGGGGTCACAGGACCCCCCTCGGCATTGAGCCTGAGTGCCTGGCTGTGTGTAACAGCCGGCACTCAGGGCTGTCACCATGTCTGCAGACATGGTGACAGTTTAATGCCAGGAAGAGTATACTCGTCCTGGAGCGCTAAGTACCCTTGCTCCAGGATGAGTATACTCGTCCAAGGTCCTGAAGGTGTTAAAACCTCCATCCACGTGCTACAGATTTGTGCTGCAAAATTGGCATCAGAACAATTGCTTACAATTCTGCCATCTCTGAACATAATGTCCCAGTTTTCCTATATTCTTTCTGTATTAATTCAGTTTGGGTTTTTAAGATCCCTGCTTCCTGTAAGACAATTGAAATCTTTTTTGGATATGTGCCAGGGGAAAACAGTCTGTCCTGATCCGGGTATGGACATACAGGGGCAGGCCTGATTACAGTTGATACTATTTTCTGTTTGTTGCCTTTTAGCATGCCTCGCCTAAAGGGGTTCTCCAGGCTCTTTCTATTGATGACCTATCCTCAGGATAGGTTGTCAATATCAGATCAGTCGGAGTCTGATACTTAGCACCCTCCCCAATCAGCTGTATGAACTGAAGGAGCATGCAGTGCATGCCGTCTCCCTTCTCTCTTTCTGCTTGCCATAGCAGCAGCGAGCAGGAAGAGAGAAGGGAGACGGCACGTGCACACTGTGTGCACCGTCTCCTCATACAGCTGACATCAGCAGGATAGGTCATCGATATTAAAAGCCCAGAGAAGCGCTTAAATTATCTCAGTTAAATCATCACTGCAACCAGGGAGAGTACCCCCAGTAGAACCTCAGCTAGAGCATCACACATTGCAGTAGTCAATGCAATGCTCTTCTGAGGACATATTTATCTAAGGCTACATACACACGACCGTATGTGTTTTGCGGTCCGCAAATTGCGGAAACGCAAAAAAAAGGATGACAGCCATAGGCCATTCGTTTTTTTTTTTTTTTGCAGATCCATTTTAGCAATAAAACGGATAAGAATAGGCCATGTTCTATTTTTTTTGCAGGGCTACGGAACGGACATACTGATGCGGACAGCACACGGTGTATTTTTTGCGGACCCATTGAAATAAATGGGTCTGCATCCTATCCGGAAAAAAAACTAAACTGACACGGAAACAAACAACATTCGTGTGCATGTAGCCTAAGGCTATTAAAAATAAATGTTATGTCACTTGGTTATTCAAATTGTAGGTCTACAATTATAATGAGGACTACAATGCAGATAACACCTTCCCCTCACAGCAGCAGTAACCTGATAATAGATTACCTATCATTATAGCTGGTTTTATCAGTTTTGTTGACTGCTACAGATGAACAGTGTTTTATATTTAATTTTCAATGGCATAAACAGCCAAATAAAAAAGAAAACAGTAAAAAAAAAAGAAAAAAGGTTTTCTATTAATATTTCCCTCTTTCTGAGGAGAATGTTCCATTAAACATGAAAGCTTTTGTGCTTCGACGTGATAACTTTTCTCTCTCTGGTGTTTATTCACATTGGACATGTGGAGCAGCAGTGCGAAAATCTACTGTAAGAAATGTCTTGAAAAGTCATGTTGCCTCTATATTGTTTGCTTCACAGATAAAGCGCATATTTATGGGATGAAATTGCTTAATGTTCCACTAAATGTGCTCGCTCTCAGCAGGAGGAGGGTCAGCATTAATGCTTCGTATAAATCGTACCTAAGACATAAAGTCTTTCAGCCAGAAAATGTTCTTCCTCTGTTTCCAGCAGAGTATTTTCCTGCACTCTGTGTCTAAAGGGTTTGTCTGGGCTTCATATTTTACTGCATTTTATGAATGGCACAATATCAAGAATATCGCATGTGGATAAGTAAATGTTTGTTAAGGCAGATAGACAATTTAATTAAAATACTTGCATTTAGTAACCTGAGATCTCAACATGTAAGGATGTGTACGACGACCATGTGAAAGTATCGAACTTTAGACCTAATTGGCTCATCACATAAGGTTTCATAGATACGTTCCTTCTGTAGATTTATTATAGATGTATCATTGGTATGGAGATGGGCCTAATATGTTAAGGGACATCTGCCTCTTCATAAATTAGGCGCATCTCATTCCAGAGGCACAGGGGATCATGTCTGGCGTGTGAGAACACCATTACCGATAAATCTCCCCCTTAGACTCTGTTCATATTGCAGATTTCATTGTATTTGCTGGGAACATAGCATGGAATACAATGCTACTCTTCTGGGTAAAATGACAGACATCATGGTGGAACCTGACAGACACCATTATAAGTCAACTGGGTCAGTTTGTGACCTTCATAGTTTGTGTCCATCATGTAGTGCAGGCATGCTCAACCTGTGGCCCTCCAGCTGTTGCAAAACTACAACTCCCAGCATGCCTGGACAGCTTACAGCTATCAGTCTACAGCAGGACATTGTGGGAGTTGTAATTTTACAACAGCTGGAGGGCCGCAGGTTGAGCATGCCTGATGTAATGGATCCATCACAGCCCCAATTCTGTTTTTCTATTCCTATGATGAGACAATGGAATGGAATTCCTAATATAGATGTAATTATATCGTAGCCTTAGTGTCAACGCTCAACACATTGGCTTGTGTACAGGACCACATATGTCTTGTGTTGGCTGCTGTATTTTTGTCGAAAACAGGATTGTCTAATGCGGACGAATAATATTACACAGAACGCATGGACCAAAAATACAGCGCTAAAAAAATGAATGTCATACCAATCAGGATTCATCTAGGCTTGCAGTTTGACCCTGTCAAAATTTACCTAATACTGCCCCCCTACTAACCTGATTCTTCAAGCAGATGACAAGATGCTGACAGCTTTCCCCATCTTACTGAATGACTGAATACCAATGTGTTATTTCTTACTCATTATTCCTGGGTGAAATGCCTAATATATGCACTTGTGCTATTGGAGAGCACTTAAAGAGGACCTGCCACCATTTCTAACATGTCTGTTGCAAATAATTGTATTCCCCCTAAATATCACAATTCTGGCACATATTTTCTGAGAGCCCTATGTTGTCCTGATCCTCTGTTGTTCCTCCTAAAAATGTGCAACAGGGTGTGGTGCTAACAGTTGGAGGGGTCTGTCCAGTCAATTCCATAAAAGATGAGTAAAGAAAGACGGGCGGCACTCACCACTGCTGTAGTTGATTCCTTTATTCTTCATATAAAGACAGGTACAAACAAAAGGGCTGGGGCGGACTAAGGGTCCATTCACACGTCCGCAATTTGGGTCCGCATCTGTTCTTCAATTTGCGGACCCATTCACTTTCAATGGGGCTGGAACGGATGCAAATCCGCACTTTCGAAATCCGCATCCATTTTTTTGGGATGCATTTTTGGGGATCTGCAATTTAGTTCCTGAAAAAAATAGAACCTGTCCTATTCTTGTCCACAATTGCGGACCAGAAAAGGCATTTTCTATTATAGTGTTTGTGATGTGCGGTCCGCAAATTGCGGATCGCACATTGCAGGTGTCCGTGTTTTGCGGATCCGCAATTCGCGGATCTGCAAAACACTTACGGACATGTGAATGGACCCTTATTCTGACACAGAACACCAAGCGGCGATGGCTGTTTCGCGCTACCGCGCTTCCTCGGGCCACTGACCTCGCAACGCAAGTCCTTTTAGCGTCACTACCTGTGGTCGTCATATTGACCTCAGACGCCTATTAGGTGAGTTAAAAACAACATACAATATAAACAAACAATTGATTAATGCCTGAAAAACCATTTGATATAAAAAAAAACAATGGGTAATTTAGTAACCCAGCTTGGGGCAGTGCAGACAGACGTTATGGTTATCAGAGCCGAGATGGAAAAAGTAAGACAGCGTTTACAAGAGATGGAAAAAAGGATTCCCACCCTAGAGAAATCTGTGCAGAAATTAGAGAAGGAGGTGGCCCACTTAAAACAAACAAATGTTAAGATGGAACAAAAATTGGCAGACCAAGAGGACAGATCAAGAAGGGCTAACATAAGATGTGTGGGGGTCCCAGAGAGAGCGGAGGGAGGAAACTGTACGGAATTTATGGAAAAATGGTTGAGGGAAAATAGCAAAGTAGGTACTCTTTCTCCCTTATTTACTATTGAAAGAGCACATAGGGTCCCCACAAAAAATAGGCCGCCAGGGGATTACCCCAGACCTATACTGGTGAAATGCTTACTATCTAAGGATCGAGATGCAATACTTTCTGACGCAAGAACCTCAGAAAAATATTATATACAGGGTGTAAAGATCAAACTCTTTCCAGACTACTCATTTAGTACTAACGCACAAAGAAGAGAATTTATATCCGTTAAAAAAAGATTAAGAGAGGCCGGTATAAAGTATAGCTTACTTTTTCCGGCAAAATTAAGGGTGGAATATAACGGCAAGATTTCCTTTTTTCAGACTCCGGAGGAAGTCAGTGACTGGGCGGATGGAGAGGGTTTCTGAGGCTGGTGGGGGAGGGGGGGGTGAAAGGAGTCACGCTAAGTTATGGAGTCGCCCGGACTGCTGGACAGCAGAAGGGGGGACTATATAGAGGGGGGGGGCATATAGGGGGGGTAGGGACGGGGACGTGGAGAAAACCCTTTTTTTTTTTTTTTTTTTTCTTTTTTTTTTTTCCTCCCCCTCTGTTAGATGGTTAGGATCCTTTCATTGAATGTGAGGGGGCTCCGAGAGAGGGTTAAAAGATATGCTATCCTTGAGTGGATGAAGAGGTTTCTGCCAGCCATCATCTGCCTCCAGGAGACACATTTGGATAAAGAATCAGTAAGATGGTTGGAGAGGGGATGGGTGGTGGCGCGATATCATTCTGTATACACCACTTACTCTAGAGGGGTTTCAATTTTGGTACATAATAAGATTAAATTTGAATCTTTGGCATGTGAGACCGATGACCATGGTAGATACCTCTTTTTACATTGTTTTGTGGATGGGATTAAAACTGTAATTGCAAATATATATATTCCACCACCATATAAACCAGATGTTCTGTACCAACTGTATAGATTTATGTTGAATAAGCAGGAATGTATATTGATTGCGGTAGGGGACTACAACGCGGTTATGGATCCACTCAGGGATAGGACATCTAGCAGAGGGGGAGGAGCACAAAATGCAGATTTATGTAAAGTAGCCCACGAATTTAACTGGGTAGATGTTTGGAGGGTTCAACACCCGGATGAAATTAGATATTCCTGTTACTCAAAAACACACCAAACTTGGTCGAGAATAGATATGACTTTTGGAAATAAAAATTTAATGTCCCTAAATAGGATCATGACAAAATATATACCCATGGCCTTGTCAGACCATAATGCAATGACAGTCGAACTGGATTTGAATAAGAACAATACTCCGCCAATGTTTAAGTTCAACTCCCATTGGCTATCATTGATTTCAGATAAAGAGAGCATAACTGAGGAACTAAAACATTTTTTTATGGAAAATAATGGGTCTGCCAGTAGACTAGTGGTCTGGGACACTTTCAAGGCATTCTTGAGGGGAGTATTGTTCAAAAAGGTAAATCATTGGAAAAAAAGAACCAGAGAGAACGGGAAGGCATTGGAGAAAAAACTGCAAGAGGCAGGTATGACAAGTATGAGGTACCCTACTGCACTAAATAAGAGAGCTTGGGAGGAAGAACAGGAAAAGATGAAGATTTACCAATTAGAGAAAGGTAGGAAAGAATTGCTCTTTCGAGGCATCCAACTAGCCTCGGAGGGCGAAAAGGTCGGTAAAATATTAGCAAATATAGTGAGAAATCAAAAAGGGAAATCATGGATAGGTGCAATTAAAGATAAAACTGGCAAATTAACCATTACACCCGAAGGTATTAAAAAAGTGTTTTGGGAATACTTCACAGAGCTTTATAAGTCTAGGGTACAATACTCAAAACAAGAGCTAGATTCATACCTGGACAATATTGCCTTTAATAGGATATCTAAGCCCCAAAAAGAATATCTGGAAAAAGAAATAACGGTAGCAGAAATAAATCTAGTTTTGGGGAAGGTTAAAGCTGGGAAGGCACCAGGTGGGGATGGGCTTCCCTTTGAAATATATAAAAACTTCTCCCAGGTGTTAGTACCAGAATTAAAGATAACACTGGACGAGGCCCGAAAATTAGGTGACCTACCGAACTCTATGAAGGAAGCAACTATTACGCTAATTCCAAAAAAGGGAAAAGAACAAACAGATCCCGGTTCATACAGGCCAATATCCCTGTTGAATACGGATGTTAAAATTCTGGCAAAAGTTTTAGCTGATAGGCTTTCAAGGGTTATCAAAGGGATAATAAAGATCAGACAGGATTTATACCGGGCAGTACAATATACTCTAATATAAGAAGGACATTCCTTAATATTGAAGCTAATAGATTGGACACAGGGGAGAAAGCGATACTCTCACTGGATGCCCAAAAGGCATTTGATTGTATTGAATGGGACTTTTTATGGGCAGTGTTAAGGAGATCCGGTATAGGGGAGGGATTTATAGGGTGGATAAAGTTAATATATCTAAATCCCAGGGCTAGAGTGGCGGTGGATGGGAGCTTGTCCCTGCCTTTTGCCCTATTCCGTGGCACAAGGCAGGGATGCCCTCTCTCCCCACTGCTATTTGCTATGGCAATTGAACCTTTGGCAAATATAATAAGAAACGACAGGGAGATTAAAGGTTTTCAATATGCGGGCGGAGAAGAAAAACTGTTAATGTATGCGGATGATATTTTACTTTTTTAGCAAAATACCGGGGAGCAGTTTAATAGAGCGATAGAGATAATAGATAAGTTTGGGTTTTTTTCTGGTCTAAAGATAAATTGGGGGAAATCACATATGTTACTATTAGGAGATAGACAATTACTAGGAGACACACGGGTGCAGGTTCTCAAAAAACATGAAAATTTTAAATATCTTGGTGTACAAATCTCCGGAAATATAGAAGAATATGAAAAATTAAATGTCCTCCCCCTAATAAAAGAATTAAGAACTAAAATACATATATGGAAAAAACTGCCAATGTCAATCCAAGGTAGGGTAAATCTAATAAAAATGGTCTTTCTCCCAAAGATACTCTATATATTGCAAAATGCTCCAGTGAGAATATCGCAGACTACCTTTAAATTACTAGATAGACTAATGGGGGACCTCATCTGGAAAGGTGCGATCCCTCGGATAAAGAAGGAAGTCCTCCAGCTCCCAGTGCAGGAGGGAGGTTTAGCGGTCCCTAATTTGTTTCTCTACTATTTAATAATTCAATACGGGAATATAAAGGGTAGCTTAGATAGTCAAGTGGGTAGGCAAGAATTAAATAGATGGGGTTGGAAAGAGGGAGGTAATCACTTAGAGGTGTTGGAGTCAGGCTTTTTGGGGAAAAAAAATTCATATAATAGAATATTAAACTTAATAGAATACGTATGGGGGGAAATTAAGAAGCTATTGGAGATTAAAGGGTTTTGGAAATACACACCGATATGGAAAAATCTTAATTTAAAAGAAATAGAAACAATAAGGGACTATATAGATTGGGAGAAAAAAGGAATGAAATATCTAGACCAGATCTTTGAGGAAGATAAGCTGAAAGACTTCAACACAATGGTGTTGGAATTTGGGATCCCCCATACTGACACGTATAAATATCTCCAACTTAGGAATGCATTGCGGACAGTGTTACAGGAGGATAGGTATAGAAGGGAAAAATCAGATAGGTTGGATAAGTTCATTATAGTAGGGGAAGGAGCAGGAACAACAGCAAGGAGATATAGGCTTTTGATGGGCGGAAAGAGAAAAAAAATTACAATGCTAGCTCTAGGAAAATGGGAAAAAGATCTAGGCTCCCTTACAGAAGAAAATTGGAGAGATGCCCTTAGAAATTATGCTACAATCTCGGATAGGGGTTCACATAAGATCTCACAATTTTTTATAGTGCACAGATTACATCGATCTCCATGGATGTTGAAAAGAATGGGAGTGAAAGCAACAGATAAGTGTCCAAAATGTGGGGAGGAGAGAGCAGATTTAATACATTGTTTTTGGAGATGTCCCAAGCTCCATAGATATTGGACAGAAATAATGGAAACCATATTTTTACTCCTGAAAGTCCGGCTGCCCAATGATCCAATAATCTGTATTCTAGGGGTAACTGAACATTTGAAACTAAATAAAAAAACACGACTGGTCTTGAATAAAGTACTATTTCAGGCCAGACTGCTCATACTCAGGCAATGGATAAAAGCAGATTTACCGACAGTGGGACAATGGAGAAAAATGGTAGACAATTTAATTAAAGAAGAACGAGTGATGGAGAATTATATAAAAAGGTCAATAACTCTCGACCAAGTCTGGAAAAATTGGTTACTTTAGTGTTGGAGGATTTTTTATTTTTATTTTTTTCTTTCACGTCCCCACGCGGAGGGAGGGGGGAGGGAGGAGGCTGGGAAACGGGAGAAGATAGGGAAAGAAAAAGGAACTGTACTTATTAATTGTGATTGGTTGATCTGTGTTTATCTGATTTTTATGGATCTGTTCCTTGTGTGAAATTCAAATAAAGACTAATTTAAAACAAAAAAAAATAAAAACAAAAAAAAAAAAAAAAAAATGCCTGAAAAACCATTTGATATAAAAAAAAACATCATTTCATATAAAAATACGCAGGTCATTCCTCACATTCAGACCAAGGGGACCCATGGCAGATGTCCGAATTATCCATCTGGCTTCCTTTTGTAATAGTACACGGTCTATCTCCACCATGTAACATGCCTGGAACTAGCTCAATGCCGGCAAACGTAAAGCAATTCGGATCACCTCCACGGCTCTCACGTACATGATTCATTAGCCGGGGACATCCCTTCCCTGTTCTTATAGAATTGATGTGCTCTCTGAACCTTTCATATAGGGGTCTGATAGTTTTACCTATATAAAAGGCCCCACAGCGACACAACACTAAGTACACTACATAGTTGCTTCTGCATGTGATAAATTGGGATACTTTATGCTGAAAGCCCCCAAACATCAGAAATGTTGTCTGACAATTGTATCTGCAGTATGAGCAGTTGCCACATCTGTAATTTCCTCGTGGTTTTTTGTGTGTTATCCAGTTGCTTGCCCTCTTCCCACTAAGACGGCTCCTCACCAATCTATCTTTTATCGTATGACACTTCCTAAAGGTTATAAGTGGTTTATTCATTACATATTCTCCCAAACTCTCCTCATTCCTTAACCACCTCCGGACCGCCTAACGCAGATGTGCGGTCCGGAGGTGGCAGCCCTGCGCACAGTCACGCATATAAATGCGTCATCTCGCGAGACGCGAGATTTCCTGTGAACGCGCGCACACAGGCACGCGCGCTCACAGGAACGGAAGGTAAGCGAGTGGATCTCCAGCCTGCCAGCGGTGATCGCTCGCTGGCAGGCTGGAGATCCGAATTTTTTAACCCCTAACAGGTATATTAGACGCTGTTTTCATAACAGCGTCTAATATACCTCCTACCTGGTCCTCTGGTGGTCCCTTTTGTTAGGATCGACCACCAGAGGACTCAGGTAGGTCAGTACAGTCGCACCAAACACCACACTACACTACACTACACCTCCCCCGTCACTTATTAACCCCTTATAAACCCCTGATCACCCATGATCACCCCATATAAACTCCCTGATCACCCCCCTGTCATTGATCACCGCCCTGTCATTGATCACCCCCCTGTCAGGCTCCGTTCAGACGTCCGTATGATTTTTACGGATCCACGGATACATGGATCGGATCCGCAAAACGCATACGGACGTCTAAATGGAGCCTTACAGGGGGGTGATCAATGACAGGCGGGTGATCACCCATATACACTCCCTGATCACCCCCTGTCATTGATCACCCCCCTGTCATTGATCACCCCCCTGTAAGGCTCCATTCAGACATCCGCATGATTTTTACGGATCCATGGATCGGATCCGCAAAACACATGCGGACGTCTGAATGGAGCCTTACAGGGGGTGATCAATGACAGGCGGGTGATCACCCATATACACTCCCTGATCACCCCCCTGTCATTGATCACCCCCCTGTAAGGCTCCATTCAGACGTCCGCATGTGTTTTGTGGATCCGATCCATGTATCCATGGATCCGTAAAAATCATGCGGATGTCTGAATGGAGCCTTACAGGGGGGGTGATCAGTGACAGGGGGGTGATCACCCTGATCACCCCCTGTCATTGATAACCCCCCTGTAAGGCTCCATTCAGACGTCCGCATGTGTTTTGTGGATCCGATCCATGTATCCATGGATCCGTAAAAAATCATGCGGATGTCTGAATGGAGCCTTACAGGGGGGGTGATCAGTGACAGGGGGGTGATCACCCTGATCACCCCCTGTCATTGATAACCCCCCTGTAAGGCTCCATTCAGACGTCCGCATGTGTTTTGTGGATCCGATCCATGTATCCATGGATCCGTAAAAAATCATGCGGATGTCTGAATGGAGCCTTACAGGGGGGGTGATCAGTGACAGGGGGGTGATCACCCTGATCACCCTGATCACCCCCTGTCATTGATAACCCCCTGTAAGGCTCCATTCAGACGTCCGCATGTGTTTTGTGGATCCGATCCATGTATCCATGGATCCGTAAAAAATCATGCGGATGTCTGAATGGAGCCTTACAGGGGGGGTGATCAGTGACAGGGGGGTGATCACCCTGATTACCCCCTGTCATTGATAACCCCCCTGTAAGGCTCCATTCAGACGTCCGCATGTGTTTTGCGGATCCGATCCATGGATCCGTAAAAATTATACGGACGTCTGAATGGAGCCTTACCAGGGGGGTGATCAATGACAGGGGGGTGATCCGGGAGTCTATATGGGTGATCACCCCCCTGTCATTGATCACCCCCCTGTCATTGATCACCCCCCCTGTCATTGATCACCCCCCCTGTAAGGCTCCATTCAGACATTTTTTTTGGCACAAGTTAGCGGAAATTTTTTGTTTGTTTTTGTTTTTGTTTTTTCTTACTAAGTCTCATATTCTACTAACTTGTGTCAAAAAATAAAATCTCCCATGAACTCACCATACCCCTCACGGAATCCAAATGCGTAAACATTTTTAGACATTTATATTCCAGACTTCTTCTCACGCTTTAGGGCCCCTAAAAAGCCAGGGCAGTATAAATACCCCACATGTGACCCCATTTCGGAAAGAAGACACCCCAAGGTATTCGCTGAGGGGCATATTGAGTCCATGAAAGATTGAAATTTTTGTCCTAAGTTAGCGGAAAGTGAGACTTTGTGAGAAAAAAAACAAAAAAATCAATTTCCGCTAACTTATGCAAAAAATAAAAAATTTCTAGGAACTCGCCAGGCACCTCATTGAATACCTTGGGGTGTCTTCTTTCCAAAGTGGGGTCACATGTGGGGTATTTATACTGCCCTGGCTTTTTAGGGGCCCGAAAGTGTGAGAAGAAGTCTGGGATCCAAATGTCTAAAAATGCCCTCCTAAAAGGAATTTGGGCCCCTTTGCGCATCTAGGCTGCAAAAAAGTGTCACACATCTGGTATCGCCGTACTCAGGAGAAGTTGGGGAATGTGTTTTGGGGTGTCATTTTACATATACCCATGCTGGGTGAGAAAAATATCTTGGTCAAATGCCAACTTTGTATAAAAAAATAGGAAAAGTTGTCTTTTGCCAAGATATTTCTCTCACCCAGCATGGTTATATGTAAAATGGCACCCCAAAACACATTCCCCAACTTCTCCTGAGTACGGCAATACCAGATGTGTGACACTTTTTTGCAGCCAAGGTGGGCAAAGGGGCACATATTCCAAAGTGCACCTTTCGGATTTCACCGGCCATTTTCTACAGATTTTGATTGCAAGGTACTTCTTACACATTTGGGCCCCTAAATTGCCAGGGCAGTATAACTACGCCACAAGTGACCCCATTTTGGAAAGAAGACACCCCAAGGTATTCCGTGAGGGGCACGGCGAGTTCCTAGAATTTTTTATTTTTTGTCACAAGTTAGCGGAAATTGATGATTTTTCTTTTTTTTTCTTTTTTCCTTACAAAGTCTCATATTCCACTAACTTGCGACAAAAAATAAAAGATTCTAGGAACTCTCCATGCCCCTCACGGAATACCTTGGGGTGTCTTCTTTCCAAAATGGGGTCACTTGTGGCGTAGTTATACTGCCCTGGCAATTTAGGGGCCCAAATGTGTGAGAAGAACTTTGCAATCAAAATGTGTAAAAAATGACCGGTGAAATCCAAAAGGTGCACTTTGGAATATGTGCCCCTTTGCCCACCTTGGCAGCAAAAAAGTGTCACACATCTGGTATCGCCGTACTCAGGAGAAGTTGGGGAATGTGTTTTGGGGTGTCATTTTACATATACCCATGCTGGGTGAGAAAAATATCTTGGTCAAATGCCAACTTTGTATAAAAAAATGGGAAAAGTTGTCTTTTGCCAAGATATTTCTCTCATCCAGCATGGGTATATGTAAAATGACACCCCAAAACACATTCCCCAACTTCTCCTGAGTACGGCGATACCAGATGTGTTACACTTTTTTGCTGCCAAGGTGGGCAAAGGGGCACATATTCCAAAGTGCACCTTTCAGATTTTGCAGGCCATTTTTTACACATTTTGATTGCAAGGTACTTCTCACACATTTGGGCCCCTAAATTGCCAGGGCAGTATAACTACGCCACAAGTGACCCCATTTTGGAAAGAAGACACCCCAAGGTATTCCGTTAGGGGCATGGCGAGTTCCTAGAATTTTTTATTTTTTGTCGCAAGTTAGTGGAATATGAGACTTTGTAAGAAAAAATAAATAAAAATAAAATCATCATCATTTTCCGCTAACTTGTGACAAAAAATAAAAAGTTCTATGAACTCACTATGCCCATCAGCGAATACCTTAGGGTGTCTACTTTTCGAAATGGGGTCATTTGTGGGGGTTTTCTACTGTTTGGGCATTGTAGAACCTCAGGAATCATGACAGGTGCTCAGAAAGTCAGAGCTGTTTCAAAAAGCGGAAATTCACATTTTTGTACCATAGTTTGTAAATGCTATAACTTTTACCCAAACCATTTTTTTTTTTGCCCAAACATTTTTTTTTATCAAAGACATGTAGAACAATAAATTTGGCGAAAAATTTATATATGGATGTCGTTTTTTTTTGCAAAATTTTACAGCTGAAAGTGAAAAATGTCATTTTTTTGCAAAAAAAATCGTTACATTTTGATTAATAACAAAAAAAGTAAAAATGTCAGCAGCAATAAAATACCACCAAATGAAAGCTCCATTAGTGAGAAGAAAAGGAGGTAAAATTCATTTGGGTGGTAAGTTGCATGACCGAGCGATAAACGGTGAAATGAGTGTAGTGCCGAAGTGTAAAAAGTGCTCTGGTCATGAAGGGGGTTTCACCTAGCGGGGCTGAAGTGGTTAATATGCCCCTGTTGCTCTGAATCACATGTCTGATCAGCTCAGCTGCAGGGCTGAACTTAAAGGCAAACACAAACCTGCCCTCATTTTTTTCATTATGTCTATTTTTTCCATTATTTTTTTATAGATTATCCTGTGTGAACTGACCCACTTTATTCATAGCCATCTCTATGCTTTTTTCCAGATATCCTGTTCTAGATACCCTGTCTTTTAACTCTTGGGCTTGCTTCATATATCCCTCTTTGGTGTTGTTTATTCTTCTAAGTCTAGTAAATTGGCCATAGGGAATAGACTTTTTAACGCTAGATTGATGGAAGCTATCATAATGTAATAAAGAATTATTGGCAGTGGGTTTTCGATAGCTCTCAGTGTTAAGAATCCCATCCCTTACTGTGACGAGAACATCAAGAAACTCTAAAGATGTACCACCATACTTTAAAGTAAATCTCATATTCATATTATTGGTGGTATTGAGGAAGGAGACAAACTCCTCACACTGAGACTCCGTACCCGACCATACAAGAAAAAGATCATCCATGTAGCGAAGGTCTAGCTGCATGTAGCACACATACGGATTATCTATGGAGAAGATATACTTATCCTCAAACATAGCTAGGTACAAATTAGCAAAAGTACACGACATCGGTGTGCCCATCGC
Organism: Bufo gargarizans; assembly: GCF_014858855.1. Lineage (NCBI taxonomy): Eukaryota > Metazoa > Chordata > Amphibia > Anura > Bufonidae > Bufo > Bufo gargarizans. The sequence continues at coordinate 208,626,219 of NC_058082.1, read as the reverse complement.
CGTGCCATATATTTGTTTGAATCATTGTTCACCAAATTTAAATACACGTACTAAGGGATGCAAAGGCTTTGGTGTACTCTAGAATGCAGGACAATATTAGCAAACAAGAGAAAGCAGCCTTTCAATGGGTTAGCGTGCATGAAGATATCATTGTGAAACCAGCGGATAAGGGAGGTAATGTAGTGTTGATGACAAAGGAGTATTATTTGCAGGAAGTAAACAGACAGTTGGGGGATACCTCTGTATATGAGAAAGTAACAGGGGATCCCACACTAACCATACATATACATCTAAAAATGTTATTGCAAAAATGTATAGCCACAGATTTTCTCCCTAACAACATCATTGATAAGTTGGTACCGGAACACCCCAAGAAGCCTACTTGCTATTTTGTGCCAAAGGTTCACAAATCACTGACCCGACCCCCCGGCCGCCCTATTGTGGCTGAACCACTTTCCAGGTACGTTGACTGGCTCTTGAGACCGCCCCTTAAAAATGCCCCTGCGTATTTAGGTGATACTGGTGATTTCCTCCTAGCCCTGAGAGATTTTCAGTGGCAGGAGGGTATCCCTGGACCCGCATACCACATGTTGCTGGGGTGGAAGCTATCACAGAAATTTTGGGCAATGCAGATAAGGGCGATCTCTATTGCCAGTTTGTTCATGATGCCTTGAACTTTGTGCTTACTAATAACGTATTTAAATTTGGTGAACAATGGTTCAAACAAATATACGGCACGGCGATGGGCACACCGGTTTGTGTACTTTCGCTAATTTGTACCTAGCTACGTTTGAGGATAAGTATATCTTCTACATAGACAATCCGTATGTGTGCTACATGCAGCTAGTCCTTTGCTATGTGGATGATGTTTTTCTTGCATGGTCGGGTACGGAGTCTCAGTGTGAGGAGTTTGTCTCCTTCCTCAATACCACCAATAATATGAATATGAGATTTACTTTAAATTATGGTGGTACATCTTTAGAGTTCCTTGATGTTCCTCTCACAGTGAGGGATGGGAAGACCCACTGCCAATAATTATTTATTACATTATGATAGCTTCCATCCATATAGCGTTAAAAAGTCTGTTCCCTATGGCCAATAGACTTAGAAGAATTAACAACACCAAAGAGGGATATATGAAGCAAACCCAAGAGTTAAAAGACAGGTTATCTAGAACAAGATACCTGGAAAAAAGCATAGAGATGGCTATGAATAAAGTGGGTCAGTTCACACAGGATAATCTATTAAAAAATTATGGAAAAAATAGACATAATGAAAAAAATGAGGGCAGGTTTGTGTTTGCCTCTAAGTTCAGCCCTGCAGCAGAGCTGATCAGACATGTGATTCAGAGCAACTGGGACATATTAAGGAATGAGGAGAGTTTGGGAGAATATGTAATGAATAAACCACTTATAACCTTTAGGAAGTGTCATATGATAAAAGATAGATTGGTGAGGAGCCGTCTTAGTGTGAAGAGGGCAAGCAACTGGTTAACAGACAAAAAACCACGAGGAAATTACAGATGTGGCAACTGCTCATACTGCAGATACAATTGTCAGACGAAATTTCTGATGTTTGGGGGCATCCAGCATAAAGTATCCCAATTTATTACATGCAGAAGCAACTATGTAGTGTACTTAGTGTTGTGTCGCTGTGGGGCCTTTTATATAGGTAAAACTATCAGACCCCTATATGAAAGGTTCAGAGCACATACATTTTCTAAGAACAGGGAAGGGATGTCCCCGGCTAATGAATCATGTACGTGAGACCCATGGAGGCGATCCGAATTGCCTTATATTTGCCAGCATTGAGCTAGTTCCAGGCATGTTATATGGTGGACACCATGTACTATTACAAAAGGGAGCCAGATGGATAATTTGGACATCTGCCATGGGTCCCCTTGGTCTGAATGAAAGGAATGACCTGAGTATTTTTATATGAAATGATGGTTTTTTTTATATCAAATGGTATTTCAGGCATTAATCAATTGTTTGTTTATAGTGTATGTTGTTTTTAAATCACCTAATAAGCGTCTGAGGTCAATATGACGACCACAGGTAGTAACGCTAAAAGGAAGTGCAGACTTGCGCGGTGAGGTCAGTGGCCCAAGGAAGCGCAGCAGCGCGAGACGGCCGTCGCCGCTTGGCGTTCTGTGTCAGAATAAATCTGGCCCAACCCTTTTGTTTGTACCTGTCTTTATATGAAGAAAAAAAGGAATCAACTACAGCAGCGGTGAGTGCCGCCTGTCTTTCTTTAATCATCTTTTATGGATTTGATGCACTGTTATTAAGGACTGAGCACAACGTACGCTGCCACATGACAAGGCACATAGGTAGCCATTACCTGTGAGAGAGGTATTGAGCAGTGCTACCCCGTTTCATGTTTTCTTTGGATTGCAGTCTGTCCAATTAATGCTTACAATGTCAGACTGTGGGATGTGAGAGGAGAAATGACCGGGATTGGAGTTGTCTCCAAGCCTGGTCACTGCGGCAGGGTGTCAGCTGTATCACACAGCTGGCACCTGCCGCATATGAGGCGGGTTGGGCTTGTGACATACTCTAAAATACAGTCATGGCTCAATGTGGGAAGGGTTAAAGTAAGTGCCTTTATGGGTTTTACATTTTAGGGCTCTCATATCATTCCCGTAGCTAGTTAATTTTCTTGGCACTACTTACAGTATATCGGTTCACTAGAGACTAGTGAACTGGATATTGCAGAGCTTTCCAGAATTGACTGTTCAATAAATTGATAGAAACATGGAGTTGGCAAGTTTTATATGACATGTCTACACAACAATTTTCGACTAAGCGCTTTTGCACACCTGGATTTGGAGATTTTATTTCCTTCTTCGCTGCAGATCCTCTCAAGCTGTTGGTTGGATGGGGACTGTGAGTGGACAATCATTTTCAGGTCTCCTTAGAGATCTTTGATTGGGTTCAAGTTGGGACTCTGGCTGGGCCACTCAAGGGTATTTACAGAGTTGTCCCTAAGCCACTCCTGTGTTGTCTTGGCTGTGTTCTTAGGGTCATTATCTTGTTGTAAGGTGAATCTTCAGCCCAGGCTGAGGTCCAGAGCACTCTAGATCAGGTTTTCATAAAGAATATCTGTGTAATTTGCTTCATTCATCTTTCCATCCACTCTGACTAGTCTCCCTATACCAGCCACTGAAAAAACCCACAGCATGATACTGCTACCACCTTCCTTCATTGTAGGGATAGAATTGTGCAATGCAGGAGATGCTTCTTTCAGACCACTCTCCTGTAATGTCCTGATTGTTGGAAAGCTGCAGGTATGGTTGACCTTTTGGAAGTGTATCCCATCTGCACACAGGTTATTTAGAGCATAGCCATAGTGACCATTGGGTTCTCAGTCACCTTTCTTCCCAAACTCCTTTTCCCCTGAATACTTAGTTTTGAGGGGTGGTCAGCTCTCAGAAGGTTCCTGGTTGTAAGAAATATGGAGGTACTTTTTTGTACCTGTCTGTAGGGCTGTGCCTCTACACAATTATATCTCTGGGCTCTACAGGCAGTTCTTTTCTCCTCATGGCTTGGTTTTTGCTCTGATATGCATTGTCAGCTGTGAGACCTTATATAGCCAGGAATATGTCTTACCAAATCATGTCCAATCAACTGAGTTTACCACAGGGGACCTCCAATCAAGGTGTAGAAACATCTCAAAGATGTCAAATAGAAATGAGAGGCCTCCAGAGCTAAATTAAAATTGTCATAGCAAAATCTGAATACGTATATGTCCATACAAATATTTTTTTTTCCTTTTTAATAAATTTGCATCATTTCTAAAATTCAATTTTAATGTTTTTATTAAGGGTGAGTGGAAATTGATAGGGAAAACGTTATTTTTTTATTTTAGCACAAGGCCTCAAAATAACAAAGTGTGAAAAAGCTAAATGGTCTGAAAACCATCCGAATGCACTGTGTGTGGAGTGTGTTTATGGAGGAGATCTTACAAAGGCATCATTGAGCAAAAGAGAAAAATTAAGATTAAAGATTCGGATCTGAATCTAAAGAATTGGTTGCCAGATTTAATTTGGGTATAAATAAATTCTAAAAAATACCAAGATTAAACCAGGCACTCAATATGGAGTAATTGATCAAACTATTTAATAAGGCATGATTCCCACAATAACAATAAAATATACAGATATAATAAAACAATGTAAAATACCATAAAATCACATAAATTCACATGAGAAAAACACTGATCAGTAGCAGCAATGTGAGTCATATAATTTAAGGCAGCGATCTATGCGGCTTGGATTTTAAAAAACCGCAACCCTTGTTTCAGTCTGGAAAAAAACGCAATTCCATATAATGTGGAAAGTATTATAAACATTTGTCGGTCTTAAATCGGTGGTCATAAAGTGCAACCGTGCTCCAAGGTGGCGTCGCACCTGCTTGAGCAACTATGTTGCTTTGTTTTACCTGGCCGGTATATCCTTATCCTATGTCCGGACCTAGGAAGATACGCTGTGGGCACGATGTCACCTGGATATCCGCTCACGAAACTGTGTTTGTGGCTATTTGTGCAGGGATTCATCCGGTGTTCGTCGCTCTCGATCACAGCTGTTCGATTTCAAAGTCTAGGGGAGCTACTGTCCCAGCATGCCGGTACAAGGTATTAACCATATGCGTTTCGTGGTTATCTGAATGACCCCTTCCTTAGCAACGGATCACATGCAGAGGAATTGCTCCCCCGGTTATAAACACGCTACAGTGTTTGGGGTTTTTGAGCATTTCCTTCCATTTAGGCCACTTTATTTCAGTTATTTTTCTTTATATGTCTGGAATGTGCCATTGCGTACTGCCGGTAGCATTCTGTTGCACCTGGTAGCCAGTTTCACAAGACCTGTTATAGGTGGGGCTTACAGCCTTATCATCTCTCCCACTACCTGAGTGATCAACTATGGAGGTATATGGGAGCTTGGCTGTAAGTTGTATCTTAGCACCTCTCAGACCGGGTTCACAGTTAGTCTAGTGGTAGGAACCCATGCCACACTGAGATACCTTGAATGTGGTGCAAAAGGACTCTGATGAGTTCCTGACAGGAATACATTGGCTAAAGTCTCAGTTCTTAACATCATCTTAAGGGATTAGCCAGTGTTGTCAGTTGCATATCATCGTGGTGCACCTTTCACAGTGATTTATATAAATAAATTCTACTTGAATCAAAAGTACTCCGATTTTAAATTAAAACAAGGTCCAAAAAGTATCCCTTTTTGAAATGCCTTCTTCTCTGTCTTCTGAGAGATTCATCCTAATCGAATTGTAAAAGATTTGGATTCAGCTGTCCAAACTTTTGAGAAATTCAAGGTGAATTTCATTAGTTTTAGAATCCATTTACTCATCTCTAATTGATCCATTAGGGATCCATTGGACATGTTATTAAATTTTGAGTCAGTGAATCTGGACCAATCTCACCAAGTGTTTTAGATTACAATTAGGTGTTGGCTTTTAGGATGGGATGTCAGTTCTTCCATGTGGACAGAGACTGATTACAAACCACACTCAACCTTTATTTTTTTTTGTGATGTTATCTCTGCCATTCTGAAATATTGACTAAAATTATACCCACATACAGTGTGCTCAACAAATCAAAGTAGCTCTTTAAGGTTGTGTTCACACCACTGACAAGCCTATCCGGCCGACTGTCGGCCAGAACAAAAACCTCAGTATTTATGCTGGAAAGCAACTGGATCACCACCGGATCTCATTACAGTCAATCGGGATCCAGCAGAGAATTATAAAATCTGGCAATGCCTGATTTGGTGAGATTTGACAGGCTGCTCTCTGCCTGCTTGTCGGATATGCTGCTGGAGATGTGAACGTGGCCTAAAAGGATATAACCATTTGACACGATTGAAGGGTATCAGATCACTGCCGCAGGGAGCAATAGGCTGCAGCTGCGTCAAAATGGAAGTTTACATCCTGGGAGCGCAGTGGAGCAGCCAAGGCTGGGAAGAGAAGGAATGGAGAGTCAGCTCCGGGAAACAAGTAAGTATTCGCAGGTCTGCCCAAGGGAGGGTGTTGCCAAACCCCTCCTCCCCCTAAGGTGGAAAACGCCTTTGAGCGATTGCATAAATATTAATATACTGTATTAATTCAGTTTCCTAAAGTTTTGTCTTCTACACTTTATAACTTTCTTTATATGTCCACTATTGTATATAATTAATGTATTATTCTATCATAGCTCAGTATTTTTGTGGTAATAGTGTTATCTTCTGTTAGATATTACTGTTTGTACTAAATATGGTTATGGGGTTCCATGATATTTCAAGAACAAAAAATCCTTTATCGTGTGTAGTTCATCTCAACACTTTGTCAAATCTGATGAAAGACTGTTTGCAGCCTGGAAAGATGGACGCTTTGCTTTTCTAATTAATTTTGCTCTTGTCCAAGAAAAGAAACGTTCTTGACCTTTACTTAATTAAAAAAATGAAAAGGGTCTCTCTATTAATATTTCTATATTCAAATCAAACACAGATTGCAGCACCGATATTCAGAGGACAGGTTGCTTATTTGGCTGCTAAGGCATTTACAGTCCTGGGTCCATCATATTTAATCAACTCTCGTTATATAAGTTTGCATATTTTAATATAAAGTCAGAACTTTACGTATATATCTGTATCTACAAATCAGACAGTAGGATGTCTACAGTTATAAGATTTACAATTGCGAATAACAGTAGTGTGTGAATTCTACAAATTATATCAACATTAAAAGACATCTGTCATCAGATTTGTAACTATGAAACTGGCTGATCTGTTACATGTGCTCTTGGGAGCTGAAGGCATCTGTGTTAGTGTCCTATTCATATGTGCCCACATTGCTGGGGAAAAACAGTGCAGTCTTGGCGCTTCTGCTACTGCTCTACAGCTGAGAAGAGCCCTTTCCCTTTTGGGTGGGATGTCTACCCCTGGTTTTGTTGTCTTCTTTTTTCATTGTTTTCAGCCAACCACTTGTGGTCAGCAGGGAGCACCCCTGATCTCTGGGGCCCCAAGCATTTGTTTGATTTGCATGGTGACAAAGACCACCCCTGTATATAATATTAATTTGGTTGAGATATACTGTCCAATCTGTGCAATAGATCAGCCACATCTTAAATGGCAGTTCAAATCTTCTTCCTGAATTTCAAGCTTTTATTAGAGGGCGTCTGTCAGTAGATTTGTAGCTATGACACTGGCTGACCTGTTACATGTGCACTTGTCGGCTGAAGGCATCTGTGTTGGTCCCATGTTCATATACTGTATGCCTGCATTGCAAAAATTATGTTTTAATATATGCAAATGAGCCTTTAGGAGCAACGGGGCCACTCTACAACTGCTGCATGCAACGTCAGCCAGTTTCATAGGTACAAATCTGCTGACAGAGACCCTTTAATAAAAGTTTGAAATTCAGGAAGATTGCCATTTAGGATGTTGCTGCTTTATTGCATATATTAATAAAGTAACATAGTTTATAAGGCTGAAAAAAGACATCTATCCCTCCAGTTCGGCCTGTCATCCTGCAAGTTGATCCAGAGGAACGCAAAAAAAAACGGAGGTAGAAGCCAATTTTCCCCACTTTAGGGGAAAAAATTCCTTCCCAACTCTCTAGTATCTATAGCCTGTAATATCATTACACTCCAGAAATACACCCAGGTCTCTTTTGAACTCTTTTAGTGAATTCACCACCACCACCTCCTCTGGTAGAGAATTCCATAGTCTTGGACAGTAAGATTTATTTCACTGATGACCGCTCCTCTGAATAAGTCCTCAGCATCTGACCGGTGGGGGTCCGACACCCGGAACTCCTGCCGATCAGCTATTTTGAGAAGGCAGTGGCGCACCTGTGAGCACCACTGTTTTCTCTTAGTTTACCAAGCACTGCTCTGTATCAGGGGTGGACTGACAACTCATGGGGCCCCCGGGCAATAGAAGATTATGGGGCCACTGTGTCCCCTCCCATCCTCAAGCCACACCCACATATAGCACCGCCCACATCAACTATACTTGGTACAGAATTTATCTTCACTATGTTCAAAATAAATGTTTACTAGTTAAAAAAATAATAATCATGCCCTCCACCACAACACAAGCGTATCTCAGACTCAGTGTATCGCATAGCTCCACAGCAATACAACTCACAGTAATGTGCGATCTAGAAGTACATCACAGATCACCTCAACAATAAAATGCATAGAAAAGTGCAGTGTGTGAGTATCCCAAGCTCTACAGCAATATAAGTCACAGGGATGTGCAGTTTGTGAGTGTATTACAGATCACCTCATCAATACAATGCACAGGAATGTGCAGTGTATTGAGTATATAGCATTGGGAGGCTATTGCGCATGCCTGGCTTCATAGAGATGCTTTGAATCAATGTATTTCTATGAGGAGTCTTTAGCGTGAATGCCAGTGTTGCATGTTGTGCCACACTGGACTAGGAAGCACCTCTAGTGGCTGTCTGATGAGTGGCCATCTGATGAGTGGCCACTAGAGGTGTTCCTTGGCAGTTATGTAAATACTGCCTTTTTTTCTGAAAAGGCAGTGTTTACGATAAAAAGCTTGCAGAGACATGCTATAGACACCAGAACTACTACGTTTAGCTGTTGTGGTTCTGGTGACTATTGTGTCACTTAATATTGAGAAAAAAAACAATCAGCACAAAAGTATCAAATAAAATGGCTGTATTATTATTCAAAAAATTAAAAAAGGACAACTTCTGACACAAATATATAGTGTTTTGCAGATTAATTTTTTTATTTTATTTTTTACAATGTAGATGCAGATAGTGCTGTACCCCTCCATCCATTCCTCATTATGCCTCTCAGCCCCCATTATGCCTCTCAGGGCCCCCAAAATGCCTCTCAGGCCCCCCATTATGCCTCAGCCCCCATTATGCCCCCAGCAAAAATAAATAAAACACTTACCTCTCCCCGCTCCTCACCGGCAGCGCAATCTTCTTCCGCCTGTTGTCGGCTGGCGCACACAGAGTGACTCACTCTGTGCGCAGCCCTGCACAGCTGACAGCCAAGGACCAGGAAGTGGTGAGTACCAATCCTTCACCACTTCCCAGTCCTCCAGTACTAATAAGCGCTTCCAAAATGGAAGCACTGTCACAGGTTAAGGGGAAGTGAAAACACTAAATACACACCACAATGAATAGACAACAATCTAGGCTTTAAAGGCTAAGGAAGAGGGCTGGTGACCCTCTAGTAATCCCTAGGACTTTCCCCAACTCCTGCCAGTATGAGCAGATCCTGATGGTGGAAATACTCATACACTGGATACCTAAAGCCCTGTTAAAACTGACGAGCCCTAGGATAGGTAGCAGGGGATGAGACAGCTGGTTCCTTCCAGAATGAAGGAACCTGCGTCTTCCTGAGGCCTGGAAACAACACACACCAGATAATAAGAAACAGCGAAGGCAACAAGTATATAGCTTAGAGATGTATGGAGAAGCAGGAGATCCAAGACAAACCAGCACTAGCAACTCCAAGCAGAAACAATCAACCGCATTATCAGCAGGGTGAGGTGGATCTAAATGGAGCCCCATCACTGATAACGAGCGGTGAGATCCTGCCAAACAACATACATAGAGAAAAACAGAGAGACCTGTCAGATAGCCTCACGTGCAGCAGTTCTATCCGATCTTCTCATCTCTCTCACAGGAGGGACCGTGACAAGCGCTGATTAGTATTAACGGTGAGTCCTTCACTCGCATAGTGAAGGATGGGATTGGGACACACACGGAGCGGAAGCAGTGGCTAGCCCCAGGGGCCTGACGTGGCCCCCTAGTGGCCGCGAGCCCTCGGTCCATGCCCAAGGGCCCGAATGGTCAGTCGGCCCCTGCTCTGTATATTGTATAGCGGCTGTCCTTGGTATCGCAGTTCAGCCACATTCACTTGAATGGGGGTGAGCTGCTCCTAGGACATGTGACACATGAACGTGTCATTGCTAGGCATAGGGAAAGCAGAGAGAAGGCCGCGGCACTGACAGGAGTGCCACTTTCTTCTCAAACAACTGATCGTCATGGGTTCTGGGTGTCGAACCCCACTGATCAGATACTAATGACCAGTAAAAAAAATCTTAGAAAACCCCTTTAACAGTTTGGCAGACCCGCAGAAAAAAAAACTGCTTGGGACCCCATAATTCCGAATCCACCCTGGATTATATACTACCTAGCTATTTTAAATGAAATGAATATGGATTAACTATTCATATTGTCTACCAATTCAAAAATTCTATCTAAAATTAGCCATACACATTAGTCTTACATTACGCAAACCTATTGATTTCAGTGGGACTGACCTACCATCTAATGTGTTTGAAATGTTCAGCCAATATTTGTTCAGTATATGTCAGTAAAAAAAAAAAAGGCTTGATCATTGATTTACTCCCCCCTCATTCAGAACATATTCATGATCAGCCAAGCAGAGCACGCATATATATGAGGAGTTTGTTGTTAGGAATAGCTGTCAGATGAACATGCATTCTGCCACTATTGTCCATAAAGAGATGCAGATGGCACTCACCATTGTAGTTGGATATTCTTCCTTTATTCCATAAAAAAGGTAGATACATAGCATAAGCAGGCATCAAGGACGCCAGACAGGCAACAAGCGGCAATGACGATTTTGTGCTAGTGTGCTTCCTCGGGCCACTGATGTCATCATACAGATGCCCCACTCTCTTATGTCAGCTCCCAGAGTTGCAATAGCAACAACAGGCAAATCTGGACTGGCCTATATAACCAAAACATGCACGAAAAATGTCAGTAATGGTTAAAAACAATGCAAAACTATTTTACAAAATAGCACTCAGATCATTTTTATCATTTAGGTCCAAAGGGCCCATTGCTTCCGAACATATAATCCAGCTAGCTTCCTTACATTACAAGATGCGGGAGCACCCCTTACCTGAACTGACCGAACTGACATGCTCTCTGAATCTCTCACATAAGCTCCTAATCATCTTGCCAATATAAAATGGTCCACATCTCCAAATTTTTTAATCTAGATTTATGTATGACACACATCATTGGGCTATACTTAAATGAAAAGGCTAATCGCCTCTGTCCCCCTCCTTTCTTTTTATTAGAGGTGCTCCTTCTGAATCTAGATAGAAGGTCACTTGTCTAAGAGATACTGTACCCCTTGCAAAGAAAGTGATTTCCTAAATCAAGGGCCTGAGTCATATAGTCCTCTTCTTTGCCATTGATTGTTCTCAGTCTGATAAACTGTCCATAACCTTTAGGGTGAAAACTATTATAGTGCAGCAAGGAGTTGGTCGCCGTATGCTTTTTATAGCCCCTGGTGACCAATCCATCACCCTCCACCATGACAGCAACAGCCAGGAACTCCAAACTAGAGCCTCCAAATTTGTAGGTGAACTTCATGTTTATCTCATTAACACCATTAAAGGGGTTGTGTCTCTTCAGCAAATGGCATTTATTATGTAGAGGTTGTTAATACAAGGCACTTACTAATGTATTGTGATTGTCCATATTGCAATACGGACAATCGCAATACATTACTAAATGCCTTGTATTAACATTCTCTAAGTGATAACTGCCACTTGCCGAAGCGACAAAACCCCTTTAAGGTAATTAACAAAATCCTGAAATTGTGATTCAGAACCTGACCATACAATAAATATATCGTCGATGTACAGTAAAAATAATTGAATGTGGCCTAAGAAAGGGTTTTCCAGAGAGTACACATACAGTACCTGTCTTCAAACCTGGCAAGGAAAATATTGGCAAATGTGCAAGAAACCAGAGTCCCCATGTCTGTCTATACCACTAATTTCCAAACCTGAAAGTATTATTTGTGAGGATCAAGTCTAGGGCCTCCTTAACAAACCCACTATATTTTACTCTTATCTGTTCCCTCAAGCACTTCCAAAACTAAACTGATTCCTATCTCATGGGGTATTTGGTTGTAAAAACTCTTCATATCTCCACTCCAAAAGGTTTCAGTGCCAGAAGACAATCATTTGTGTCCCTCAGATATAAGGGTATACTGTCCAGGAGTGGTCTCAACAACCAGTCAATATACTCTAACAATGGTTCAGTCCCCAAACGGATCCCGGCTACAATAGGTCGCCGGGGTATTGGTTCAGTGACTTATGTATATTCGGTAACAAATGCCAAGATGGCTTTAATGGAAACAACGGTAGAAGCCTTAAAAAAATCTTAGAAAACCCCTTTAACAGTTTGGCAGACCCGCAGAAAAAAAAACTGCTTGGGACCCCATAATTCCGAATCCACCCTGGATTATATACTACCTAGCTATTTTAAATGAAATGAATATGGATTAACTATTCATATTGTCTACCAATTCAAAAATTCTATCTAAAATTAGCCATACACATTAGTCTTACATTACGCAAACCTATTGATTTCAGTGGGACTGACCTACCATCTAATGTGTTTGAAATGTTCAGCCAATATTTGTTCAGTATATGTCAGTAAAAAAAATGAGGCCCGCTTTCACAGCGTACTATCGAGTCTGATTGGAGATAGAAATCATAGCTAGCAGTGCCATCCCATTTTACTCTACAAATGTGTTTGTATTCTGCCACTATTGAATGCATGGCTACCTTTAGTGTGGTCGATCTCTGGTACAATATAACTGCTGCCAGAATCATTAACCCCTTAGTGACCAGCCTGTTTTGGACCTTAATGAAGAAGCAATTTTTTTTTGTTTTTATTTTAAAATTTTTCCTTCATGGGCACAAACAAGTTGCAGTTTTTAAAAGTGCCATTTTGGGTTTACACATAACTTACTCATTAACGTTTAATAACCTTTTTCCCTTTCCCTTTTTGGAGGGATAAAAAAACCAGCAATAATAAATTACCTTATTTTTCAGACTGTAAGTGAGGAAAGTGGCAGTGCGTCTTATAGTCCAAATGCTAATGACCGTTTACATTATGAAAGCACAGGGAGGGTGAAGGGAAGTGCTTCGCAGACTCTACTCACTATTCCTGGTCTTCTTCCGGGCCCAGTTCTGCACCGTGTCCTAACTTCAAAGAGTGTCAGGACGTAGTGCATGCGCACACTATGACCTGATAAATAAAACAGCAGCATAAATAACAATAATTATAGGTAAGTATTACAGTATTTCAGAAACCCCACATTATAGCAAAAAGCTGCCATATTGTTTTTTTCTCACAAAAAGGTAGATTGCATACTGATTGGGCCCCTCAACCTTTGCTCTCTATAGAAAGTGCTATAACTGCTATGGCTATAGATATGCCCATGTTAAGATTGATTCTGCATGTACATTTGTGTTAATGAATTGTGGTTAGAGAGGAGCGAATCGAAGTTGATGAAGTGGAATTTGATCCAAATTTCAGGAAAAATTTGAATCGCACTGAAGTTGTGGTAACGAATCGTCTATTTTCCTAAAATGCCTGGGGCACATGTTAGGACATGGAGCAAAGAACGAGGGATCACCCACAATGCCATGCATGCAGCCAATCTGCAGCCAGCCATCCCCTGTGATGTCACAGCCCTATAAATCGCCTCAGCCTTCTTGGACTCTCCATTTTCCAGTGTACTTAGTGCAGGGAGAGATGTGACAGGTACTAGGGATAGTACAAAGAAATACTTTATTGTGCTGAAAAAAAAACAATTTAAAAGTGCAGGGAAAGATTATTCAAAGTGTAGGCCAAGTAAAGGGAGGCATCATCTACACTATAAAAGGAGAACAGGGTGCAATAGGAGAGTGTACAGCCTGGGTAATAGGAGCGATTGTATTACACCTTGCTGCACTAACTGGTGATCTAAATTACAGTTATACTGCTGCTTTTAGATTTGCACTGTATGATAGCTCAGTAATTCCAGCAAACCTTGCTTGTTATTGGGGTGCAATTGCTGTGTGATACAGCCATTTATGGGGTGTATTAATAGGAACTATAAGTACGTCCTATTAGCCGTTATGCGGTGAATTTACATTGTTCTACAATTTTTTGGGGGGTGTATTATTAGGGAAAAAAAAATGTCTTATTTGCCGTTCTGCGGTGAAGGTAGATTGCTATACATCGATTTACGGCTATATTTATAGGAAATATACGTACGTCCTATTAGCTGTTCTGTGGTGAATTTACATATCTTTACAGTTAATAGGAAAAAAAAAAGTCTTATTTGCCATACTGCGGTCAATTTACATTGCTATACAGCCATTTATGGGATGTATTAATAGGAAATATATGTACGTCCTATTAGCCGCTCTGCAGTGAAGTCACATTGTACTACAGGGGTACTTTTTTGGGGTGTATTAATTTACTTTTAATTTGATTCTTTTATTTGACAGTATGTCAGACAGACAAGTGACAGGCCCTTCAAAGAGAACGGGCAGTGGACAAAATGTTTCTGTTGCAGGCAGAAGTAGCAGCAGAAGAAGGGGGGGTGGCAGCAGGAGTCGCAGCGAGAGGCCTGAGCTCCTAGTGTCATCTAGCAGTCGTGTCTTGACCAGCAACCCAGTGGTGCTTGAATGGTTGACTTAGTCTTCGACTCCGTTGCAAGTGACATCAGACACCCCCAGCCAAGAGTCGGTGAGTTCCTCTGACACAACGCTTAGTAGTTCCTCAACCTGCCTCTGTAATTTCCTGTTCCTTCAGCGCGAGAAGTATTATATGCAGTAGGCGCGTCTCCTCTTTTCAGCGAGGCCGAGTTGCTAGAGGAGCAGCCAAGATCTGGGGGAGACCTCCGCCGCTTAATCCGGTAGGCGGGCAAGTAGTGATGATGAGAGTCATGTTGGAGCATGTATTGCTCCTGGCCCAGACTGTTGAGGGGGACATCAGTGACATGCAGACAGTAGCGGTTGATGATGATGTAGCCGATCGTACTTGGGAGCCAGGTGAAGAAGGGGCTTTATAATCATTAGGAGAAGAGGGTGGCAGCTTGCTCGCTAGGCAACAGCTGAGCCAAAAAGGTGGTAGCGTGGCCATGAGTCAGCAGGGTGGCAGCAGTGGGAGGTCAGGAGCCAAACCTGCCCGGGGTAGACCACCAGTTTCGTAGGAGCCAACCTGCCCGAAAGTAGAGGTGCAGAGGTTCACGGAGGCAGCAGTAGCAGGCAGTCAGCGCGGAGTGTTGGGGGGGAAATGGCATACTCTGCATTGTGGTAATTTTCTGTTAAGCTGGCGGAGGAGGTTAACATGGCCATTTGCCAAATTTGTGGGCAGAAGGTGAAGGGTGGCCAGGGTGCCAATGTTGGGACTACAGCCCTGCATCAACACATGCAGCGTCACCCAGTGGCACGCACCCGATTTCATGCAGTCAAGGCTACACCACCTCAGCAGAAGTGAGCTGTCTGTCCTTCCCATCATCTACTGGTCCTGATGCTCCTTGTCCTCCTACTCCTCTTCACCCATTTTGTCAGCGATCGATCACTGAAGTGATTGCCAAGAGACAACAGTATGCGCGTACTCATCCAACGGTGCAGAAGCTGAACATGCTCCTGGTCAAATTACTGGTGCTGCAGTCCCTCCCTTTCCAGGTGGTGGACTCTGCACCTATCAGAGAACTGATGGCTTGTGCGAAACCAAGCTGGAGAGTCCCAAGCTGTCATTTCTTTGCAAAAAAGGCAGTACCAGCCCTACACACATATGTAGAACAGAAGGTGGGCCAGTCCTTGGGCCTATCAGTGTCTGCCAAAGTGCACGGCAACGCCGACGTGTGGAGCTGTAACTACGGTTAAGGACAATATATGTCCTTTACAGCCTACTGGGTAAATGTGGTTCCTGCCCAGCCACACCAGCAACTTGGCCAGGTGACGCTTGCCAGTCGCCAGGAATATGGGATGAACAACGTCTTTCCACTGATTCATGTCCTGGAACATATGCTGCTAAACATGACTGGCCAGGGGACAGGAGACGTGGTGACTACATCTTATGGTCACATGAGCCCTGTGGGGGATGAACAAGAGGAGGAGGACATTCGAGCACAAGCAATGCTTAGAGAAATCAGTGGTTTTTCTACACAGGTGACAGGAGAGGAGGAGCAGGAGAAGCTGGAGGAGCTACAGGGCAATGAGGAAGACGAGGCAGATGACTCAGACACACAGTGGCAGTATGCAGTGGAGATGGAGGCAGGGAGTCCTTCCGACTCACTTGCACAAATGGCCCAATGCATGCTCAGTTGCTTGCATAGTAACAGCTGAATTGTCACCATTTGGCAGAGGGATTACTACTGGCTCTCCACCATGTTAGACCCTCGCTACCGTTCCAAAATGGGGGCCTTTTTTCCACCCGGTGAGAGGAGGAAAAAACTGAACTAAAGTCGAGACATACTATGTAGTCAGTTGGCCGCTGTCTATGTGCGCCATTACCCATCCTTACACAAGTATGACCGGGGGGGCCCTCTGTGCTCACGTTATACTGCCATGGCTGCTGTGGGGAGTGGGGGGCAGGAGCATTACCAGCTTCATCAGCAGCAACTTAAGTCTAGAGTCGCTGATGAGCAGTTTTCTTCACCCGCCTACTGAAGAAACTACTCACCAGCAGCAGCAGGTATACATAAAGCAGAACTTGAACAAAAGGGTTGTGGAATACTGGGACTGCACCCTGCCACCCCACATCGAAGATCCCTTGGACTACTGGGCATCCAAACTAGATTTGTGGCCGCAACTGGACAAGTTTGCTCTGGACAAGCTTTCCTACCCGACCAGTAGTGTGGCATCAGAGCAGGTGTTTAGTGCGGCAGGGGCCATAGTTACCCCAAGGAGAACTCATCTGTACACCCAAAATGTGGAGAAACTGTCATTTGTGGAGATGAATCAGGCATAGCTCAGCCAGGGTTTCCACACACCAGTGCCTGATGCATCAGACTAGATCATCCATGGTGCCACACCTTAACTTTGTCAAAAGAGACCTGTTTCTTTTGGCTACCTGCTTCAGCTACTATTCTGATGCTGCCACCCGCCTAATGCCACACAACTGCTGCCAGGTGCTCTTACTGCCACCCACAATCTTAAGCTGGTTCTGGTATTGCCCCCACCTCCCCACTCTGTGGTGTCCTCATGCTGATGCCACCTCACAACTCTGTCACTGGGCCTCTCTGCGTTCTCCTCATGCTGCTGCCACCTCAACACTATGTCACTGGGCCACTCTGTGGTCTCTGCATGCTGCTGCCACCTCACTGTATGTCACTGAGCCACTCTGTGGTCTCCTCATGCTGCTGCCACCTCACCACTATGTCATTGGGCCACTCTGTGGTCTGCTCATGCTGCTGCCACCTCACCACTCTGTGGTTTCCTCATGCTGCTGCCACCTCACCACTCTGTCACTGGGCACCTCTGTGGTCTCCTCATGCTGTTGTCACCTCACGACTATGTCACTGGGCCTCTCTGTGGTCTCCTCATGCTGCCGCTGCCTCACCACTCTGTGTTCTCCTCATGCTGCTGCCACCTCACCACTCTGTGGTCTCCTCATGCTGCTTCTACCTCACCACCCTGTCACTGGGCCACTCTGTGGACTTCTCATGCTGTTCCCACCCTCCCTACTTCATGACTGGGCCACTATTTTGCCTTTTTGGCCTGGACGACATTACCAATTATTTGACCCTTCTTCCGATCTGTCAGAAGAAGGAAAAATTAGACACATAACTGATCCTGTCTATGTAGCATCTGTAAGGCCTGTATCACATGGTCCCTATTTTACATCACAATTGGCTTAGGATTTAGTAGCCAAAAGCAGGATTGGATACAAAACACAGAAAACATGCAAATATTCCATATTCATGTCTGTTTTGGATCCACTCCTGTCTTTTTTTTGGCCTTAGCAATACTGATGGATTACTGACAAAATACTGACCATGTGAAGGTGGAAGCTCAAAATACAGGATCCATTTTTGGGGGTTAATGTTCTGACGGATCAGAGGAAGGGGAAAATAATCTGTGAAGTCAACACAAACTTACTGCTGACACCCTCTCCACTTTGTCAGGGGGGCTCTATTTGTATCAGCGTTTAATAGAACAGGTTCTGTAGAAATCTATGTGGAATCAGTGAATCTATGTAACACGAGTGCGCTCTTTCACGCTATAGTAGGATATTGGGCCTCTGCACGGTTCTTTATACCTGGCACTAACATTGACCTGTAAGGCTGAGTTCACACTTGAGTTATTTGGTCAGTTTGGGCCCCATAACTGCCCAAATAAGTGAAGTCTGCATGTCATACTGTTTCACAGTATTATTTCACTACCAGAGCAGACTCCCTATGCATGTTACTGCAAGGCACAGTGCTCTACACCCCTATAAAGGCTCTCTGCAGCCAGGTAATAGCTGTTTTTTATGAGATTCGCCATAAATAAATTTGGATAGAAAAACAAAATCTTTTTGGAAAATTCGGTGAACCGAGCGAATTGAATTATAGTGTGCGACTACTAAAAAGCAAGGAATGAGTTAATCCAAGTAATGTGACATTCATGACATTTTATCTAATGATTCTAATTGACACGTGTTCTTTCCCTTCTAGAAGATGTAAAATTTGTGAGATTTTAACCTTTGCCCTTGTGTGGTGTGGTGTATGGCAGGGTTCCTCAACTCCGGTCCTCAGGGCCCACCTGATATAATTAGTGTCAGTGCATCAGGACTTACCACAGGTATTCATTCTGAGGGATATTCTCAAATCGTGACCGGTAGGTGGGCCTTGAGGACTGGAGTTGAGGAACACTGGTGTATGGTACATTTGTGGAAATGTGACATTGCAATGCATATCCTTTCAAACTGGTTTAAAGTAAATTCACTATGTAAAAGTTTATCTCATTTTTAATTTTCTATTGAGTGAATTTTTTGATTTGGAAAAACATTTTATGAGTTTTATTTCACAGCTACACCTAATGGATGTCAGGAATGCAAATGTGCTTCTTGCTACTTTACTTTTATTTCCTTGCAAATGTTTTACAAGGTAATGACTGTTTAATTTGTGAGAATTAAGAAAGAGACCCTAACAGAATGTCTGGATAAAAACTTGATGTGTGTATTTATTTGGAGCTCCAGTACATATTTTTATGTAGGGAAAGTGTATGATGTCAAATGGGCCCTTTGTCTGTTTTATTTTGGTATTGTGTGTTTTATGTTATACGTTGTATGTTAGGACATCTAGTTTGGAATAGTGTATTGTTAAAGAGCAAACTAGAACTGATTTAGCAAAAGTGGCTGTAGTTCGCCATGCCCCAGGTGGTGTGGACAAGTGATGTAATGCGGAGGAGAAAAGGTGAACTATTTAGGGAGTAGATTTAGCTTTCCAATACCTCTTTTCTACTGATACATGATACTATTTGCAGGAAGCAGCCAACATTGTACAAATGGATCTTGCAAATTTACCTGTGAAGGGTGCCTTGATCCAATATGCAGATAACCTACTCTTCTGCAGTGATACCTTGGAAGATTCTAATAATGATACACTTTGCTGCTAACTAGTCTAGCTAAAAAGTTAGATATACTTGGGGCAAAGAATTTCAAATGAGGAAAGGACTTAGGCTGTGCTTAAAACACCCTTACTCCAAACTATAAAAGGTTTGCAACAATTTTTAGGTCTTACAAATTAATTAATCAAAGTTCTTTAACGGGTGTCCAGTAGTGTTGAGCGAACCCGAACTGTAAAGTTCAGGTCTGTACCGAACTTTACGATTTTTGGTTCCCGGACCCGAACCCGGGTTCGAGTTCGGTGTTCGGGTATTTAATAAAGCTTGTTGAAAGGCTGCAGGGCAGCCAATCAACAAGATTTTAAGCTGTGTGCCCTTAGAAGCCATGACAGCCATGCCTACTAATGGCATGGCTGTGATTGGCCGGTGCATCATGTGACCCAGCCTGTATATAAGCTGGATCATGTGTAGCACCGCCCATCAGCTCTCAGTAGTGAAGGGACCGAAAGCAGGCAGCTGAAGTGAGGGAGAGTGTTAGTCTGATTTTTTTGTGGGTGCAATGCACTATCTTTGCACCCCTGACACAGAAAGATGATCATAAATCTGGCTGTTAATTCTGTGGGTGACCTACACCGATTTTTTTAGTGAGTGCAATGCAACATTGTACTTTGGACCCCTGACACACAAATATAATAGTTAATCCGTCTGTTAGTTAGGTGCACGTCATATACTCATTTATTGTGTGAAATACACCTGCACTGCATACGTGACAGGGAAATTGATATAGTTAATCCGTCTGTTAGTTAGGTGCACGTCATATACCTATTTATTGTGTGAAATACACCTGCACTGCATACGTGACAGGGAAATTGATATAGTTAATCCGTCTGTTAGTTAGGTGCACGTCATATACCCATTTATTGCGTGAAGTACACCTGCACTGCATACATGACAGGGAAAACAATATAGTTAATCCGTCAGTTAGGTGCACGTCATATACCCATTTATTGCGTGAAGTACACCTGCACTGCATATGTGACAAGGAAAATAATATAGTTATTCTGTCTGTTAGTTAGGTGCACATCATATACCCATTTATTGCGTGAAGTACACCTGTACTGCATACGTGACAGGGAAAATAATATAGTTAATCTGTCTGTTAGTTTAGTGGGTGACCTCAAAGAATGACGAGAGCATTAAATAAGGGACGTGGCCCCAGTCGTGGTGCTGCTGGGGTTGGTGGAGCTCCTGTTGCAGGGAGAGGACTTGGTCAATCTGTGCCAGCTACACGCCCAAATAAAAGACCTTCCTCAGGTGCACGTAGGTGACAGAACGTTCAGCGTTATTTTGTAGGTCCGAATACCGGTGTACAAAAGGTTAGGCCAGAAGTAGAGGCTGTAGTAGATTGGGTTGCTGACAGTGCCTCCAGTTCCTTCACATTGTCTCCCACCAAGTCCCCTGCTAAAAGTGCAGAATTGGCACCTGCAGCCCATGGGCATCTGTCTTTCACCTCACCCCCTTGCAAATCAGCCAAGCAGTCTGAGCCCCAAGTCATGCAGCAGTCTCTTCTGCTTTTTGATGACTCTGTTAGCAGGGTTTCCGAGGGCCGTCCACATAGCCCTGCTCCAGAAGCGGAAGAGATTTAGTGCACTGATGCCCAACCACCTATGTTGTAGGATGTGGACATGGGAAGACCACCACAGCACGTCTCTGATGATGACGAAACACAGGTGCCAACTGCGGTAGCTTTGTGCAGTGTGCAGACCAGAAAGGATGGCAGGGGTGAAGAGTAGGTGGAAGATAATGTGGAGAATGATGAGGTCCTAGAGCCCACATGGAATCAAGGTCATGCGAGTGACGTGTGCAGTTCGGAGGAAGAGGTGGTGGTTACACAGCACCAGCCGCACAACAAAAGAGGGAGCAGTGTCCAAAAGTAGAGTGGCCGTCCCCTAGCTAGTACACCTGCTACTGCCCACCGCACCCACTGGGCACTCCAAAGCCAGCTCCAAGGAGTTCCCTGGCGTGGCAGTTCTTCAGACAATGTGCTGACGACAAAACGCAAGTGGTTTGCACGCTGTGCAATCAGAGCCTGAAGCGAGGCATAAATGCTCTAAACCTGAGCACCACCTGCATGACCAGGCATCTAAATGCAAAGCACGAGCTGCAGTGGAGTAAACACCTCAAAAACCACAAAAGATCTCAGGCTCCTCCTGGTCCCTCTTCTGCTGCAGTCTCAGCCTCTTCCTCCCCCTCTGGAGTGACAGTGGCACCTGCCACCCCGCAAACAGAGGATGTGGCAGCAACGCCCGTCATCAAGCGTCTCCACAATGTTCCATGGAAGCGTTTAGCTGTCCATCTCCCAAACACTGGAGAGAAAGAGGAAGTACCCCCCTACCCACCTGTGAATCCCTGGCCCTGAATGCCAGCATTTCAAAATTCCTGTCCTTTGAAATGCTGTCAATCCGTCTGGTGGAGACGGAGACTTTTAAAAAACGTATGGCGGTGGCTGTCCCACAGTACGTGGTACCCAGGCGCCACTACTTTTCCAGGTGAGCCATCCCTGCCCTGCACAACCAAGTGGCGGACAAAATTAGGTGTGCACTGCGCAACGCCATCTGTGGCAAGGTCCACACAACCACCCATACATGGACCAGTAAGCACGAGCAGCAATGTTATATCTCCCTAACTGCAGACTGGGTAAATGCAGTGGCGGGGGCCTAAGGCGGAAAGCAGTTTGGCGTATGTCCTTCCGCCACCAAGGATTGCAGGACGTTTCTCTTTGCCTCCTGTTGCCTCCGCTTCCTCCTCTACCGCCTCCTCATCTGGTCAGCGTAACACCTTCACCACCAACTTCGGCAGAGCCAGGGGGGAACGACAGCAGGCTGTTTTGAAACTCATCTGTTTGGGGTAAAAAAAACACACCGCGCAGGAGCTGTGGACAGGCATGGAACAACAGACCGATGAGTGGTTGGTGCCACTGAGCCTCAAGCCCGGCCTGGTGGTGTGCGATAATAGGCGAAATCTCATAGCAGCTCTGGGCCTACCCGGTTTGACGCACATTCCTTGCCTGTCGCATGTGCTGAATTTGGTGGTGCAGAGGTTCCTGAAAAATGACCCCGATATGTCAGAGCTGCTGCAGAAAGTGCGGTCCGTTTGTGCGCGCTTTCGGCGTTCTCACCCTGCTGCTGCTTGCCGGCCTTCCCGCTCACCGCCTCATATGCGACGTGCCCACAAGGTGGAACTCCTCCTTGCACATGCTGGAGAGACTGTATGAGCAGCAGCAGGCGATAGTGGAGTTTCAGCTGCAGCACGCATGGGTGAGTCACTTTGCGAAACAGCACCACTTCACCACCAACGAGTGGGCCTCCATGGGGACGTGTCTGCCGTGTTGCACTGTTTCGAGTACTCCATCAACATGGCCAGTGTCGATGACGCCGTTCTCAGCGTTACTATCCCACTTTGTATGTCTCCTTGAAAAAACACTTCGGGCGATGATGGAAGAGGATGTGGTACAGGAGGAAGAGGAGGAGGAAGAGGGATCATTTCCATGGTTATCAGGCCAGTCATTCACAAGTGGCTCGGAGGCAGCATTTCAGCAACATAATGGAACAGTATGTGTGCACACGCATGACGGGTCTGCCCTCTTCAACTTCTGGGTCTCCAAATTGGGCACATGGCCTGAGCTTGCCCTTTACGCCTTGGGGGTGCTGGCCTGCCCTGCGGCCAGTGTATTGTCCGAACGTGTGTTCAGCACAGCAGGGGGCGTCATCACAGACAAGTGCAGTCGTCTGTCCATAGCCAATATGGACAAGCTCACGTTCATTAAAATGAACCAGGCATGGATCCCACAGGACTTGTCCGTACCTTGTGCAGAATAGACAAGTATACCGGCCGCATCCAGCCATTGTTGTACTCCAGCTCACTTTCTCTTTGTTTTCTTTTTTATATTTCCCAATGTTTTGGGGTCTTTCCAAATTTATAAAAAAAACTACAAAAATAGTGTTGGCTACCTCCTCCTCCTTCACCACCACTTCTACCTACACTGCCACGTCTACCGCCTCCTCAACCTTCTAGTCCACTTTGACCTCTGCTTCCTAGTTCAAGATCATTATTATTTATTTTTTTATTCTATGTTATTTTAATTCATTTTCCTATCCACATTTGTTTGCAGGGCGATTGAGATGCTCTTACCCCTATTTTGCTTCATTTTGCAGCCCTCTAGCCCTTTCTATGACTTTTTTAGAGCCATTTTAGTGCCCTATTGACTTCAATGGGGTTCGGGTTCGGGGTCAAGTTCGGGTCCCGAACCCAAACTTTGTGGGGAAGTTCGGCCGATCCAGACGAACCCGAACTTCCAGGTGTTTGCTCAACCCTAGTGTCCAGTAAACAGCTGTCCAAACAAGAGGAACTTCTACCAGTAACCTCAGGAGATAATGGGGGTCATTTATTAAGACTGGTGTTTTAGACGACGATCTTAATAACCCCTATAACTGGCTGTGGATCCTCCGAAGTTATAAAGAGGTGCAGGCGTCTACATAAATTCGACGTATCCAGCACCAGTCTAAATGTAAGACAGCTTCATTGCCGGCTTACATTTACACCATTTTCTATGCCTAAAACAGGCGTAGAAAATAATGAATGAGATGGGCCTGCCGGCCTGTTCCCTTCCCCGCCCAAGCCATGTCCACTTTTTTAGACCTGGCATGAGAGGGGAAAAGTCACAGATTGCGGCACAAATAACTTTTTGGCCGCAATCTGTGCCAGAAATACGCCTAATATAGACATATTTATGGATAGTAAATGACCCACAAAATTTACATTTGCAACCAGAAAACTTAGTGAAAGTAGCTAAAGTTTCTGGGCCCAAAGCTGTCAAAGTGAAAAAGAGATTCATCTAACCTACTGCAGTTTGTTTTTTATAATTGTGATCGGATTATCAGTGCTACTGATTTATAATGATATCTATACAACATATGTATTTTGGGATTTAGGTGTGTGCAAATTTAGGATTACTAGGTATCTTAGATGTATTGTGGACCCTGATAGTGCTACCATTTAACTCAGGGGTGCACAACGTTTTCCGATTGGGGGCCACATTGTCAGACTGAACCAACGTCAAGGGCCGAAAATAAAATTTAAAGGGGTAAAAAACCTGAAATACTGTATTTATGGCATATCGAACATACAGTATATGCCATTAATGTGTAGTTACACTTCCAGGGCTCCCATCTAATGGGAGTAAACATGAAAAATACATGTGAGCAGCCAAAATACATAGACATACATGTTTGTTGCTAGATGGTTGGGGGCCGCACAGAATGGTATCAAGGGCCGCATGTGGCCCCGGGCCGCAGGTTGTGCACCCCTGATTTAACTAATATTAATAATTTGCTAAATAATGGGTGGTTTCATATGTCAGAGGTTTGGCTTGTGCAGGCCGGAGTCCTTGGAACTTCACTTCTAATACTAGTTTGGTAAATGGTACTGACTATAGTAAAGACATATGGAGAGATTTTGTAACATCATTAACTTGAAGGGAAGATCCAAAAGAAAATGGTCTCAAAGTCATGAAAACGAGGGAATGTCATGTATTTATTTTAATGATGGGAAAAGAAAAAGGCTGGGGACAGACTCAATGTAAATTGGTTGAATATGAGAATTAATTTGGTCAAGGGACCGCTGCACTGATAGATGCATATTGGTAATGTGGTTGCATGCCAAATACCAGACTCCCTTAAGACTGATAATGATAAAGTTAAAGGAAATGTGTCACCAATAGCAGTTAAAACCAGATAGCAACACCTATTCTTTCTTTTCTAATCTGTTATATTTTCTGATTGCATATTTTTAAATTCTATTTCCTGAACATGATTATGGGGGCGGCCATCTTGCATGAGCTGTTCTTAACAGCATTTACACAGCATTAAGAAAATTGCTTTATGACAGCCACATGGGCCATAGACACAATGGTCAGGAGGGGACCTCATTGACTTCTATGGTAGAGTTTTCTGGGCATGCTCTGTGACCTGTTCAGAGGTCATTGTACAAGGAAAGAATAGACACGCTTTGACAATCACCTATTGTGAATTGTGGATCCTGTCTTGATGGTGATCTGTACACAGAGGATGAACTCATTATAGGAAGAATGAGAATGACAGATAAGCAGATAATTGCAGTAAAGTGATCTGTACAGACCAAGAAGTGGCACCTATTATTAGGCTTAGTGGTCAGTGCAAAAACTGCAGGATTTTTAGTTTTTTGTTTAAATACAGATATTGACATTAAGAATTAACCACAAATTTTGTAAAAAAAAATCTTAAACATAAAAGATAGTGTGGATCGAGCACCAAAGTGCTTGTGTAGAACACTTCTTGATGCTCTACAGAGCACCCGAGCACAATGGATGTCAATGGGAGAACCCGAATATTAAACCAGGCACCCCCTACTCTGAAGAGGGGACGGTGTCAGGACTCTAGTTCGGCTTAGGAGTCCCTGATCTGACTCCATATATAGCTACTGTATGTCCATATATGGAGTCAGTGCTTGGGGACACCCCAGTGTATTTAAATCTAATTTATATTTAAAGCGGCACTGCCCTTCTATTTAAAGCGGTACTGCCCTAGTAGGAGGCGGGACCCAGGAGTCAAACAGCAACCCTGCTGTCCGACAATGCCACCCATCACAGTAGTTCGCATAAAAGTGGTCATTGACCTGCAGATCCTGATTGCAATGGACATGTTGTGTTAGACAACTGTTCACATGGTGCAGTACTGCGTGGTGGCCTTTGTTTTTGTGGCACTGTGCTGGTGGGTTGGTGGGACCCAGTGCCATGGGTGGCATTGTCAGACAGCAGGGTTGCTGTTTGACTCCTGGGTCCCGCCGCCTATTAGGGCAGTGCCGCTTTGCCACCACATTGTGCTGCGCCTTTTTGTCAGAGTAGGTCCCACTCAAAGAGGCGACCTTGGCGTGGTGAGTGGGCTTATGCCTTTTGATCAAAATGTACACTAATGCCTCTTGTACAGCATGTAGTATGGGGGGCTGTACACTTTAAAATGGCGCTGAAAAGCGAGTTTAATTAGATAAAAGCATAGCACTGTGGATGTGCGACCCAGTTCAGTTTTTTCCCCCTGATACTTTAAATCTAATTTAGCCTCTATTTATGAAAAGTTTCTGATGTGACTCAAACTCACAACCTTCTACATTACAGCAAAGAATCTTATCCACTACACCAGGCATGCTCAACCTGCGGCCCTCCATCTGTTGTAAAACTACAACTCCCACAATGCCCTGCTGTAAGCTGAGAGCTGTTTGCTGTTCTGGCATGCTGGGAGTTGTAGTTTTGCAACAGCTGGAGGGCCGCAGGTTGAGCATGCCTGCACTACACTATAGAGCTACATGGTCAGTTGCTTTAAAAATAAATAAATAAATAATTAAGACTTCTGCTGTATAGAAATACTTACTACTAGTAAGTACTCCTATATAGCAGAAGTCTAATTTTAATTTTATTTTTTTAAGCACCTGGCCATGCAGCTCTATAGTGTAGTGGTTAAGACTTTTGGCTGTAATGTAGAAGGTTGTGAGTTTGAATCCCATCAGAAGCTTTTCAGAAATAGAGGCTAAATTAAATTTAAACATATATATACAGTATATAAGTTTTTAGCCATAATATATTTCTATATATTATTATATATTTTGAATATATAATATATTTAAATATATTATGGCTAAAACATCAGTAGTAGTTTCCCACATATTATGCATTCATATATATCAGAAGTATGAATATATATATACTCACCTAAAGAATTATTAGGAACACCATACTAATACAGTGTTGGACCCCCTTTTGCTTTCAGAACTGCCTTAATTCTACGTGGCATTGATTCAACAAGGTGCTGATAGCATTCTTTAGAAATGTTGGCCCATATTGATAGGATAGCATCTTGCAGTTGATGGAGATTTGAGGGATGCACATTCAGGCCATGAAGATCCCGTTCCACCACATCCCAAAGATGCTCTATTAGGTTGAGATCTGGTGACTGTGAGGGCCATTTTAGGACCGTGAACTCATTGTCATGTTCAAGAAACCAATTTGAAATGATTCGAGCTTTGTGACATGGTGCATTATCCTGCTGGAAGTAGCCATCAGAGGATGGGTACATAGTGGTCATGAAGGGATGGACATGGTCAGAAACAATGCTCAGGTAGCCCGTGGCATTTATACGATGGCCAATTGGCACTAAGGGGCCTAAAGTGTGCTCAGAAAACATCCTCCACACCATTACACCACCACCAGCCTGCACAGTGGTAACAAGGCATGATGGATACATGTTCTCATTCTGTTTACGCCAAATTCGGACTCTACCATTTGAATGTCTCAACAGAAATTGAGACTCATCAGACCAGGCAACATTTTTCCAGTCTTCAACAGTCCAATTTTGGTGAGCTTGTGCAAATTGTAGCCTCTTTTTCCTATTTGTAGTGGAGATGAGTGGTACCCGGTGGGGTCTTCTGCTGTTGTAGCCCACCTTTATTTCCCATTCTGACATTCAGTTTGGAGTTCAGGAGATTGTCTTGACCAGGACCACAACCCTACATGCATTGAAGCAACTGCCATGTGATTTGTTGACTAGATAATCGCATTAATGAGAAATAGAACAGGTGTTCCTAATAATTCTTTAGGTGAGTGTATATATATATATATTTTTTTTTTAAGAATTGCAATTTTTTTTCCAATTTCCCTCAATTTCAGAATTTTTTCTAGCAGGATTTAAACTCACAACCTTCTACATTACAGCCGAGAACCTTAACACTACTCTATAGTTAGACACTGTTCAGTTGAGCATTGCGCTTGAGCACACGCGATATTCGGCCGAGCACTGCGATGCTCGATCAACACTAATAAAAACGTGATTTAAGCAATAGGTCATTTTCTGATACACATTCCCTTTAAGCCACCCTTTGATGGTAATCCTTAAGCATGCGTGGGTTCCAGGTGAGCGTGTGCAAATAAAGAAAGCTGAAATCTTTTTTACAAGTTGGCTGACTCCTGGAGTACAAGCAGCAGCAAATGCAAAATGCATCTAGAAGGATAGGTACGAACTATTAAATATCACAGACGAGGCTTTGAATGCTGTCAAGGAGTAGCTCAGAGGTCTGAGGCTGACAGCTGTGCAGAACTGAAATGCTCTTGATATGATTCTCGCTTTTCAAGGAGAAGTTTGAGCAGTTCTTGGAGACTTTTGTTAGGGCCATCGAGCGCCTCCATTCATTGAAAAAGCAGATGATGACGAGGCTGGAGTCACAAGTGACTCGTTCTCAGGGTGGTCATTAAATCTTCCATCCTGGTTCCTGCCATTACCAAAGAATGTCATGCTTGCATGTGCTCCAGTATTGTTACCGTGTCTTGTAGGTCTGTAGTTATTGTCATGCTGAAAAAGACTGTTCTTGAATGCCACCATGATGCTCGTCTATGCACCAAATCAGGAGTGTGAACGTTGTCTATTGGATGAGGAGAATATTATATATTGAATTACAGTGTGTGATGGACATTGCGTGTGCTATATGAACAGTGGGTAATATAGGAGAAATGAAAAAATATATAGCATAATACCACCTGTTATGCCAGATATTACATTCTCAAGTTCTATACATATATGCACATTCCAAAGGTGGGATGGCACTCACTTGGGTAAGGGGGCATACATTAGATTAGACAGGACAAAAGGAGATTTTGGTACTGAATAGCAGATGATGGGTATATGTTCACTAAGAGGACAATGAAGTAATCACGAGCTGTTCATGTATTGTTGTGTCCAATGAGGTAGGATAGTGTGTTTGATACATCCAATCTATGGTTTAGGATGGTCAGGTATAAGTTGAGTGGGGGCTGTTCCCTCTCTGAGCATATTTCTTTGTGTAATTGAAAGTGTTAATGTTCCCAGGCTAACTGGAATACACCTTATCTTTCCCGAAGACTGTGTTCTCTGATAGTGGTATTCCACAACATGATGTCCACTTTGGAGGACAAAAGAATTAAAATATTGTTGAGTATTCGCAATTTGTGGCTGAAGGTGTAGCATGGATACATGAGGATTTTATATACGTGTATGTTTATAGGGCTCGTGACATTTTCAGAAATAACTGCAATCAGAGTGCAATCATCTCTGTCTCCGTGCCTCTTCCAGCCCTGGGTGCCTTAATGGCTGCTCTCAGGGACATTGGCGTAGGAGAGTCTATAAACTATCACACAGATTGCAGCAATTTATGAACATCTCTATAAGGTTGCCACTTAAGTATAGATTTACTTGTCTGTAGGTTCCATTGTTGTATTACCCTTATTCACCCTACTTCATGCCATCAGAGTCATCATACATTGATTCCATTTATCAACTCAGACAAATAAACCATTTCAGAGGTTTGTATCAATTTCTCCTTTGCATACTTTGCTATTTTCATCTTTTTTATGCTGTCATAACTGTATAATAAGAGATCGAATTCATTGGGTTACATTTATCAGTTTATTAAGCTCAGTTTTTTGACCAAATGCCATGTTTCTGAAGCCTCCTTTTCCATCATGTGATCAAAAAATTCAGGAGCAGATGATAAATGGAAAGTATTAAGGACAGATACAAATGGCATTTATTGTGTAGAGAAAGTGAATAAAAGGCACTTACTAATGTATTGTGGTGGTCCATATGGCCTCCTTTGATGGCTTGATTCAGTTTTCCATCAAATTATACACTTCTCGTTTCCAGGGGTTATGACCACCCTGTAATCCAGCAGTGGTGGCCATGCTTTCACATTATAGAAAAAAGCACCAGCCTATGTGAGCTCCCATGGTCCCGCCCACCAGAGAGGCTGGCACATTTTTCTATAGTGTGCAAGCATGGCCACCACTGTTGGTTTGCAGGGTGGTTGTAACCATGAAAACAAGCAGTCTATAATGTGATGGAAAAATTAATCAAGCCAGCAAAGGAGAGGCTGAAATTTTTTCCCATTCTTCTTTTCAAAATAGCTCAAGCTCTGTCAGATTGCATGGAAAGCGAATGTGAACAGCAATTTTCAAGTCTTGCCACAGATTCTCAATGGGATTTAGGTCTGGACGTTGACTGGGCCATTCTAACACATGAATATGCTTTGATTTAACCCATTCCATTGTAGGTCTTTCTGTATGTTTAGGGTCGTTGTCCTGCTGGTGAACCTCCGTCCCAGTCTCAATTCCTTTGCAGCCTCCAACAAGTTTTTCTCCAGGACTGCCCTGTATTTAAGCTCCATCAATCTTCCCATCAACTCTGACCAGCTTCCCTATCCCTGCTTAACAAAAGCATCCCACAGCATGATGCTGCCACCACCATGTTTCACTGTGGAGATGATGTGCTCAGGGTGATGTGCACTGTTTGTTTTCCACTACACATAGAATTTTGCATTTAGGGCCAAAAAGTTCAACTCTGGTCTCATCTGCCTTCTTGCACAAGTTTGCTGTGTCCCCTACATGGCTTGTGGCAAACTGCAAACATGACCTCTTCATATGGTTTGCTTTCAAAAATGACTTTCTTCTTGCCACTCTTCTATAAAGGCCAGATTTGTGTAATACACGACTAATAGTTCTCCTGTGGACAGATTCTCCCACCTGAGCTGTGGATCTCTGCAGCTCCTTGAGAGTGACCTTAGGCCTCTTGGCTGCTTCTTTAATAAGTGCTCTCCTTCCCTGGGCTGTCAGTTTAGGTGGACAGCCATGTCTTGGTAGGTCTGCAGTTGTGCCATTTTCAGATGATGAATTGAACCATGCTTTAAGCTTCTCCACAACTTTATCCCTGACCTGTCTGGTGTTTTCCCTGGTTTTATGATGCTGTTTGATCACTAATGTTCACTAACCAACCTCTGAGGCCTTCACAGAACAGTTGTACTTATACTGAGAATAAATTACAGGTGGACAATATTTACTCATTATGTGACTTCTGAAGGCAATTGGTCACACTGGATTTTATTTAGGGGTATCAGAGTACAGGGACTGAATATAACTGCACGCCACACTTTCCAGATTTGTATTTATTACAAATTAATTTTCTTTTCACTTCACACATACTTACTACACCAATAAAATCCATTTAAGTTTGTGGGTATAATGCGAAAAAATTGGGTATGATTACTTTTTCAAGGCATGGTATATGCAATAAACTTGATTACACAACTGGATTTTACATGGTTGTCATTAGAGATTAGCGAATTTTTCAAAAATTCGATTCGCCGAATTTTTTTGAAAAATAAAACAGTTCAATCTGAATTTATTTGCGGTGAATCGCATAAAAAAACGTCTATTTCCTAGCTTCAGAGAGCCTTTATACTGGTGTAGAACACTGTGCCTTGTAGTAACATGCATAGGGAGTCTGCTGTGGTAGTGAAATTATACTGTGAGTCCATATGACATGCAGATGACAGGTGTCGCTCTTAGAATCACTGCACACTTCACTTGTTTGGGTAGTCACGGGGCCAAAGCTGACCAAATAACTCAAATATAAACTTAGCCCTACAGGTCAATGTTAACACCAAGAAGAAGCGCACTCCTTTTACATCGTCGTCAGCTGATTTTACATAGATGTCTACAGACGCTTAAACGCTTATACAAGTAGAGCCCCCCGACAGAGTGGAGAGGGTGTCAGCAGTAAGTTTGTGTTGACGTCACTGATTATTTTGCCCTTCCTCTGATCCGTCAGAACAATAACCCCTAAAAAACGGATCCTGTCTGTGGAGCAAACAAGGTGCAGAACAGTGTGACACCGCCGTGCCCTGCACATGTGGTATGCTGAAGGGGCACTGTGAATTGTCACTGCAGTGGAGGCTGAGGACTCAGTGGAGGATGAGGAGGCAGATAATACACACCACAAAAGGCTTTACAACAGATAACTGCAGCTCTGAGCGAAAATTTTTATTTTTTATTTTTTAGCTAATACACGCCACAAAAGGCTTTACAACAGATAACTGCACCGCTGAGTGGCAAATATACTTTTTCTTTTTCCACTAATACACGCCACAAAAGGCTTCACAACACATAACTGCACCGCTAAGTGGCAAATATTTTTTTTCTTTTTCCACTAATACACGCCACAAAAAGCTTTACTTTTGCCACTAATATAACTGCATTGCTGAGCAGCAAATATTTTTTTTCTTTTTCTTCTAATACACGCTACAAAAGGCTTTACAACAGATAACTGCAGCTCTGAGTGGCAAATATATATTTTCTTTTTTAGCTAATACACACCACAAAAGGCTTTACAAAAGATAACTGCAGCGCTTAGCGGCAAATAAATATTTTATTTTTCCGCTAATACATGCCACAAAAGGCTTTACAACAGATAACTGCACCGCTGAGTGGCAAATATACTTTTTCTTTTTCCACTAATACACGCCACAAAAGGCTTCACAACACATAACTGCACCGCTAAGTGGCAAATATTTTTTTTCTTTTTCCACTAATACACGCCACAAAAAGCTTTACTTTTGCCACTAATATAACTGCATTGCTGAGCAGCAAATATTTTTTTTCTTTTTCTTCTAATACACGCTACAAAAGGCTTTACAACAGATAACTGCAGCTCTGAGTGGCAAATATATATTTTCTTTTTTAGCTAATACACACCACAAAAGGCTTTACAAAAGATAACTGCAGCGCTTAGCGGCAAATAAATATTTTATTTTTCCGCTAATACATGCCACAAAAGGCTTTACAACAGATAACTGCACCGCTGAGTGGCAAATATACTTTTTCTTTTTCCACTAATACACGCCACAAAAGGCTTCACAACACATAACTGCACCGCTAAGTGGCAAATATTTTTTTTCTTTTTCCACTAATACACGCCACAAAAAGCTTTACTTTTGCCACTAATATAACTGCATTGCTGAGCAGCAAATATTTTTTTTCTTTTTCTTCTAATACACGCTACAAAAGGCTTTACAACAGATAACTGCAGCTCTGAGTGGCAAATATATATTTTCTTTTTTAGCTAATACACACCACAAAAGGCTTTACAAAAGATAACTGCAGCGCTTAGCGGCAAATAAATATTTTATTTTTCCGCTAATACATGCCACAAAAGGCTTTACAACAGATAACTGCATCGCTGAGTGGCAAATATATTGTACTTTTGCCACTAATACACAACAAAAAGGCCTGTCATTTTAGCACTTCACCACACAACGGCTAATAAGCCCTTTTTTCTTACTAATAGAAGCCAAAAAATGCTTTAGAACCTATAACTGCACTGCACAAGGGCAAATAAGACATACAAATGTTTCCTTGTATTAACCTTTGTTAATGGCTGTATCAAACAGCACTTGCACCCTAATAAGAACGGTTTGCTGGAATTACAGAGCTGTTTAATGGCAATTTGGATCCCCAGTCAGTGCTGGAAAGTGTAATAGGAATGTTCCTATTATCCAGGCTGTAACCTCCCCTACTGAACCCTTTTCAACATAAAAGCTGTGGAATGATTCCTCCCTATCCTTTCCCTACACCTTGAATAATCTTTCCCTACACTTAAAAATTGTTTTTTTAGCACAATGACGTTTTTTCTAACACTGCCCCTAGCGCCTGCTGACGTCTATCCCTGCACTAAGTACACTGGTAAATGGCAGAATCTAAGATGGCTGACGCTATTTATAAGGCTGTGACATCACAGGGCTGGCTGGCTGCTGATTGGCTGCGCGCATGGCATTATGGGTGATCCCGCCTTCCCAGAGTTCCTTTCTCCATGTCCTCACACGTGCAACAGCCATTTTAGGAAAAAATGTGATTCGTTACCACGAATCGCAAGGAAATTCGGCTTCGGTGTGAATCAAATTTTTCCTGAAATTCAGATTGAATTCCACTTCATCAGCTTCGATTCGCTCATCTCTAGTTGTCATAGACATTTCATGTTATCAAATGAATTTAAAAATTCAGACAATTGTAAAAAACAAATGAGTCGTCCCACAAAAATATTGTAAATTTTTTAAACCAGCACCTGGATCTGAATACTTTTGTAATTGTATGTAAGAAAAAAAAATTGTATAGCCACAGATCTCTTTGTAAGGCGCCACCTGCCTTTTGTTCTTTTCCTTATTTCTCTGTCCACCTTGATATAGTGGATGCACATGCTCAGTTCCATGCTTCAACTGCCTCCGGCCACATATTCTGTTACAGGGAGATAAGGACATGCTCCCTGAAAAAGGGCATGTTCCCTGAGCTGCTGGCTTGAAATAATGTTACTGCTATGTAAAACTTCATGCAATACACTTTGTACACCAGCAGGTTGGGGTATGGTTGTAAGTGTACTGGCCTGGAAGTAGGAGTGGGCTGGACCGACTTCCTGCCAAGTGAAGGGCTGAGCTAGTTAGAAAATAGAGAGTGAGGAATGAGGGAGTATGCAATCCAGCTCCTGCTTCACCAGGCCATGAGGACAACAGAGGCAGCTCACATAGGAGGAACACTGCCCTAGAGAGCCTGCAGGGTCCTAGGCTTCAAAAGATCTGTAACTATGGCATATTTGTGTCAGCAGAGTGATAAAGCATTCAAGCTATACAGACTCTGTTGCAAGGTCAGGGGAAATATATCAAGACACCACCACTGCAGTTCAGGAATACATAGCTAGAAGCTATTGTTTCCTACAGTGGACACCTACAGCCACAAGTGCCAGAGTACAGCTGTAGGGAGGGGAATCAAGAGAGAAACATTGCCAGCTAGCAAACTTCTGAATGTCATCTTCTGTCACATTGCCAGCCACCATACCTCATTATCTGGAAGGAGAAAATTGCACTTTGTGCATACTTCTGCTGGATGTGCTATTTGTTTTTAGAACTAAGAAAACAAAAGACATTCTTAGTTCTATAATCTCTGCCTGGTACCGCTAAATCACTTATTCACTGCACTGAACTCCAGGGAGTGGCGGCCTGAGGGAGTACACTGTGACGCAACACAACAACACTCCTACACCCATCCTCTGAATTGGCTCCTCAGGGGCTCGCTGCACTTGTGTAAAGTAGAGGAAGTTAACCTATAGTTGCCCTTCGGTAGAATCACTATTGACCAGTGTTCTATCTATGTAAGGCTGTATCCACATCTACAATGTTTAGTGCCTCTGTCTTGGATTCTATCATATTTTAAATAGATTATTACTTGAAATCAATAAAAACAAACATCTAAACATTAGATGTAGGTAGATTTAAAAAAAAAATATATAAGTACACAGTATGATCATCTGAATAACTTTGTGTCGTAAAACACTCAAACATTATATCAAACTACTCCCCCACCCCCTCATTCTGTCTGGGAAACCTTTAGAGAATAGGATCTCAGCGAGACTTTTACAAGATATATGTTATACCCTGAATGTCCTTACAAATAATCAGTCAGTAATGTAATCCCATCAACATGTGAAACCTCTATTCCCTTTAACTAGAATATCATCTGACATTAACACTGTTGTCGTTAGATCTGAGTTAGGTATCTAGGGATTTCAAAGCTTCTCAAATTTAACTTTTTTTGAAAGTCTGCTATCTCATTCAACAGCATAATTTTCACTTTCCCTTTGTATTCAGGAATAGTCGGCAGACAAGCTTGAATCTAGTTTAAGACAATAAGCTTTCAGGATACATATAGTAGTATAGTCTCTCCGAAGGTAATCTCTTTTACATAGCCCAAAATACTCCTTTTGGGGTCTTTAGAAAGGGAAGTTAAAGCAAATATGTGAAGGACCCCACTCTGATAAGCATTTCGCGAAGGGCATTGCAATAGCATATGTATAAGATTTGCCATCTTTCAAACATCTAGAACATTTAGAGTTAGGGGAATCCCAGTTTGTGTAAGGATATGGGCGTTTTAGAAACACGATGTATTACAAACCAGATTCCCAAAAAGTTGGGACACTAAACAAATTGTGAATAAAAACTGAATGCAATGATGTGGAGATGGCAAATGTCCATATTTTATTTGTAATAGAACGTAGATGACAGATCAAATGTTTAATCCGAGTAAATGTATCATTTTAAAAGGAAAAATACGTTGATTCAAATTTTCACGGTGTCAACAAATCCCCCAAAAGTTGGGACAAGTAGCAATAAGAGGCTGGAAAAAGTAAATTTCAGCATAACGAAGAGCTGGAAGACCAATTAACACTAATTAGGTCAATTGACAACATGATTGGGTATAAAAAGAGCTTCTCAGAGTGGCAGTGTCTCTCAGAAGCCAAGATGGGTAGAGGATCACCAATTCTCAAAATGTTGCGCAGAAAGATAGTGGAGCAATATCAGAAAGGTGTTACCCAGTGAAAAATTGCAAAGACTTTGCATCTATCATCATCAACTGTGCATAACATCATCCGAAGATTCAGAGAATCTGGAACAATCTCTGTGCGTAAGGGTCAAGGCCGTAAAACCATACTGGATGCCCGTGATCTCCGGGCCCTTAAACGACACTGCACCACAAACAGGAATGCTACTGTAAAGGAAATCACAGAATGGGCTCAGGAATACTTCCAGAAACCATTATCAGTGAACACAATCCACCGTGCCATCCGCCGTTGCCAGCAGAAACTCTACAGTGCAAAGAAGAAGCCATTTCTAAGCAAGATCCACAAGCTCAGGCGTTTTCACTGGGCCAGGGATCATTTAAAATGGAGTGTGGCAAAATGGAAGACTGTTCTGTGGTCAGACGAGTCACGATTCGAAGTTCTTTTTGGAAATCAACTCGGTAAAGGAGGAGAGCATATTTAAAAGAAGAGAAACTACCACAAGAGGACACAGTTTTAAATTAGAGGGGCAAAGGTTTAAAAGTAATATAAGGAAGTATTACTTTACTGAGAGAGTAGTGGATGCATGGAATAGCCTTCCTGCAGAAGTGGTAGCGGCAAATACAGTGAAGGAGTTTAAGCATGCATGGGATAGGCATAAGGCTATCCTTCATATAAGATAGGGCCAGGGACTATTCATAGGATTCAGATATATTGGGCAGACTAGATGGGCCAAATGGTTCTTATCTGCCGACACATTCTATGTTTCTATGTTTCTATGTAAATCTGGGACGCCATGTCATCCGGACCAAAGAGGACAAGGACAACCCAAGTTGTTATCAACGCTCAGTTCAGAAGCCTGCATCTCTGATGGTATGGGGTTGCATGAGTGTGTGTGGCATGGGCAGCTTGCATGTCTGGAAAGGCACCATCAATGCAGAAAAATATATTCAGGTTCTAGAACAACATATTCTCCCATCCAGACGTCATCTCTTTCATGGAAGACCCTGCATTTTTCAACA
The DNA here is from genome assembly GCF_014858855.1 of Bufo gargarizans. NCBI lineage: Eukaryota > Metazoa > Chordata > Amphibia > Anura > Bufonidae > Bufo > Bufo gargarizans. The sequence continues at coordinate 208,588,561 of NC_058082.1, read as the reverse complement.
AGATAATGCCAGGCCACATTCTGCATCAATCACAACATCATGGCTGCATAGGAGAAGGATCCGGGTACTGAAATGGCCAGTCTGCAGTCCAGATCTTTCACCTATAGAGAACATTTGGCGCATCATAAAGAGGAAGGTGCAACAAAGAAGGCCCAAGACGATTGAACAGTTAGAGGCTTGTATTAGACAAGAATGGGAGAGCATTCCTATTTCTAAACTTGAGAAACTGGTCTCCTCGGTCCCCAGACGTCTGTTGAGTGTTGTAAGAAGAAGGGGAGATGCCACACAGTGGTGAAAATGGCCTTGTCCCAACTTTTTGGGGATTTGTTGACACCATGAAATTCTGATTCAACATATTTTTCCCTTAAAATGGTACATTTTCTCAGTTTAAACTTTTGTTCCGTGATTTATGTTCTGAATAAAATATTAGAAGTTGGCACCTCCACATCATTGCATTCAGTTTTTATTCACAATTTGTATAGTGTCCCAACTTTTTTGGAATCCGGTTTGTAAATATAGTTGTGAAAATTTTGCACCTTCACTCAAAGAGCATTGCGGGATTGTCTCCAAGATATCTGACTACTGATCTGTACTTCTTCATTCATGGGTGACCATCTAGAAACTTATCCAGCAGTAGTTTATAAACTAGAGAGATCATACCGTGACTTTCCCCTCTAGAAACTACCAGTGTTAAGAATGCAACATTTTCACATATCAAAGGAGTATTCCTATTTTATTTTCCCAGTCAAAAACACCATACTGAAATATGTGGGAAGCCATTCATAAATCAATGGGGTTTGTCTGAAATCATACAACAGATCCCTCAGTGCACTCCTTTACGAATGTACATGTATATAGGAACATACAGACGTGGACAAAATTGTTGGTACCCTTTGGTCAATGAAAGAAAAAGTCACAATGGTCACAGAAATAACTTTAATCTGACAAAAGTAATAATAAATTAAAATTCTATAAATGTTAACCAATGAAAGTCAGACATTGTTTTTCAACCATGCTTCAACAGAATTATGTAAAAAAATAAACTCATGAAACAGGCATGGACAAAAATGATGGTACCCCTAACTTAATATTTTGTTGCGCAACCTTTTGAGGCAATCACTGCAATCAAACGCTTCCTGTAACTGTCAATGAGACATCTGCACCTCTCAGCAGGTATTTTGGCCCACTCCTCATGAGCAAACTGCTCCAGTTGTGTCCGGTTTGAAGGGTGCCTTTTCCAGACTGCATGTTTCAGCTCCTTCCAAAGATGCTCAATAGGATTGAGGTCAGGGCTCATAGAAGGCCACTTTAGAATAGTCCAATTTTTTCCTCTTAGCCATTCTTGGGTGTTTTTAGCGGTGTGTTTTGGGTCATTGTCCTGTTGCAAGACCCATGACCTGCGACTGAGAGCAAGCTTTCTGACACTGGCTAGTACATTTCTCTCTAGAATTCCTTGATAGTCTTGAGATTTCATTGTACCCTGCACAGATTCAAGACACCCTGTGCCAGACGCAGCAAAGCAGCCCCAGAACATAACAGAGCCTCCTCCATGTTTCACAGTAGGGACAGTGTTCTTTTCTTGATATGCTTCATTTTTTCGTCTGTGAACATACAGCTGATGTGCCTTGGCAAAAACTTCGATTTTTGTCTCATCTGTCCACAGGACATTCTCCCAGAAGCTTTGTGGCTTGTCAACATGTAGTTTGGCATATTCCAGTCTTGCTTTTTTATGATTCGTTTTCAACAATGGTGTCCTCCTTGGTCGTCTCCCATGTAGTCCACTTTGGCTCAAACAACGACGGATGGTGCGATCTGACACTGATGTTCCTTGAGCATGAAGTTCACCTTGAATCTCTTTAGAAGTCTTTCTAGGCTCTTTTGTTACCATTCGGATTATCCGTCTCTTAGATTTGTCATCAATTTTCCTCCTGCGGCCACGTCCAGGGAGGTTGGCTACAGTCCCATGGATCTTAAACTTATGAATAATATGTGCAACTGTACTCACAGGAACATCTAGTTGCTTGGAGATGGTCTTATAGCCTTTACCTTTAACATGCTTGTCTATAATTTTCTTTCTGATCTCTTGAGACAGCTCTTTCCTTTGCTTCCTCTGGTCCATGTCGAGTGTGGTACACACCATATCACCAAACAACACAGTGATTACCTGGAGCCATATATATAGGCCCAATGGCTGATTACAAGGTTGTAGACACCTGTGATGCTAATTAGTGGACACACCTTGAATTAACATGTCCCTTTGGTCACATTATGTTCTGTGTTTTCTAGGGGTACCATCATTTTTGTCCATGCCTGTTTCATGAGTTTATTTTTTTACATAATTCTGTTGAAGCATGGTTGAAAAACAATGTCTGACTTTCATTGGTTAACATTTATAGAATTTTAATTTATTATTACTTTTGTCAGATTAAAGTTATTTCTGTGACCATTGTGACTTTTTCTTTCATTGACCAAAGGGTACCAACAATTTTGTCCACGTCTGTAGCTTTATAAGAATATGGGCAGTGTAATATTACTGTAAATTCAATGTGAGGCTCCTGGACAGTGGTGTAACTACCGGGGAAGCAGCTGCTTCGGGGCCCGGGCAGCATGTGTGACAGTTTTATTTTCAAGTTAGTTAAATATCGTGTTCAGGGCCCCTTCACAGCAGCCGCTAGTGTGATCTAATTTTACTGTCTGCTAAAGTCTCCTGGTCTGGGATTCGAACCCACAACCTCCAATATAGTGGCAAAGCATTTACCCTCACAGCCATAAAGGCTGCATTACAACTCATTGAAAAAATATGAGACTTCTACTGTTATAGCTGGCTAATTGTACATCTATACACATGACAGCTGCCCAAACACACCTAGCACTGCTATATCTCTATATGACAGCTGTCCCTGCACACTCAGCTCTGCTATATCTCTATATATGACAGCTGCCCCAGCAAACCCAGCTCTACTACATCTATACACATGACAGCTACCGAAACACAGCCAGCTCTGCTACATCTATACACATGACAGCTTCCCCCAACACATATTAATAAAATTTTGTAATTCATATATGTGTGTTCGTTTTTGGTTATCATGAGTTTGACTCACATATGATCTCTCAATTTTTGAGGATTTGTTCGGTTATTATATCTCTATATATGACAACTGCCCCAGCAAACCCAGCTCTACTACATCTATACACATGACAGCTGCCGAAACACAGCCAGCTCTGCTACATCTATACACATGACAGCTGCCCCAGCACACTCAGCTCTGCTATATCTCTATATATCTATCTACTGTATAGCAATACTTAGAGATATAGATGTAGCAGAGCTGGGTGTGCTGGAGCAGCTGTCATATATAGAGATATAGCAGAGCTGAGTGTGCTGGGACAGCTGTCATATAGAGATATAGCAGTGCTGGGTGTGTTTGAGCAGCTGTCATATGCATAGATGTAGCAGAGCTGGGTTTGCTGGGGCAGCTATCATATATAGAGATATAGCAGAGCTGAGTGTGCTGGAACAGCTGTCATATAGAGATATATCTGAGATACTGCTATATCTGTATATGACAGCTGTCTCAGCACATTCAGCTCTGCTATATCTCTATATATGAGCAGCTGTCATGTGTATAGATGTGAGCCAGCTATAACAGTAGAAGTCTCATATTTTTTTCAGTCAGCAACAAGGCAGCTGGTATGGTCTAGTGGTTAGCTGCGTTGCCTCTGAAGCAGAAGGTCGTGGGTTCGAATCCCAGCAGAAGCTTTTCTGAAATACAAGCACTGACTCCATATAAGGACATACAAGGCGGGACACAGGAAGAGGCTGCATCGCATTGCTGACATAGAGGTAAGTGGAAGTGTTTATTATTTATTTTTTAATACCCGACTGTTACTGCCATGGGGGAGCGGGAGGCACCTGATACTGGCAGTGGCACCTGATACTGGCACATGGGGGGAGGGGGGTTGGCACCTGATACTGGCACCTGGGGGGGGGGGAGGGGGTTGGCACCTGATACTGGCACATGGGGGGGGAAGAGGCACCTGATACTGGCACATGGGGGGGGAGAGGGGTTGGCACCTGATACTGGCATAGGGGGGAGGGAGAGTGGCACCTGATACTGGCATAGGGGGGGGAGGGAGAGTGGCACCTGATACTGGCATATGGGGGGGGAGAGTGGCACATGATACTGGCATAGGGGGGGAGAGTGGCACCTGATACTGGCATAGGGGGGAGGGAGAGTGGCACCTGATACTGGCATATGGGGGGGGGGGAGAGTGGCACCTGATACTGGCATATGGGGGGGAGAGTAGCACCTGATACTGGCACCTGGGGGGAGGGGGGGTTGGCACCTGATACTGGCACATGGAGGGGGAAGAGGCACCTCATACTGGCACATGGGAGGGGAGAGGGGTTGGCACCTGATACTGGCATATGGGGTGGGGGGGGAGGGAGAGAGGCACTTGATACTGGCACTTTTTTTGTGGGGGGGGGGGGAGATGGCACTATGATACTGGGACATGGGGGGGGAGAGGCACCTGATACTGGCACCTGGAGGGGAGAGGGGGGGTTGGCACTTGATACTGGCACATGGGGGGGGAGAGAGGAACCTGATACTGGCACATGGGGAGGGGGAGGGAGAGAGGCACTTGATATTGGCACTTTTTTGTGGGGGGGGGAGATGGCAGTTGGCACTATGATACTGGGACATGGGGGGAGGAGAGAGGCACTTGATACTGGCATGTGTGGGGGGGTTGGCACTATGATACTGGCACATGGGGGGGAGAGGCACTTAATACTGGCACTTTTTTGGGGGGAGATGGCACTATGATAATGGGACATGGGGGGAAGAGAGAGGCACTTGATACTGGCACATGGGGGGAGATGGCACTATGATACTGGGACATGTGGGGGGGGGAGAGGCACTTGATACTGGCACATGATGGGGGGCATCTATGGGGACACTGGCACATTATTGGGGGGCATTATGGGGGACACTAGGCCGGCAGCCTATCAGAGGCCGGACACTGAGGGGCATCTACCGGGGCACTATATATGGGGCATTTTATACTGGTACATTATGGGGGGCACTAGCAGGAAGGGGGGAGAGGAGCACTATGGGGGAATTTACTGGGGGCACTATATAGGGGTATTTTATACTGGCACATTATGGGGGCACTATGGGGACATTAGCTCAACTGGGGGCATTACAAGGGGGTATTTTTGCACTGTCACATTATAAGGAGAATTATTACTACTGGGGGGGCATTATGGTGGGCTTTATTACTCCCCCTTGGTATGAGCCCCTAGTAGCAGCACCAGCCTCTCCCTGCTCTGCTATCCCTCTGCCCCTTCTCCAAATCCTTATTGTAAAATCTTTCTGATTAGGATAAAACACATCAGCTCCGCCGAGCCCCCGGCCAAGTGTTGAAGTGGCGTTCGAGATCCCCAAGGGCAAAGCCAAGTAACTGTAAGTGTTCATATGAAATATGTTTATGTTATACACATATAGCATACACCGTGCCCCACAATGTACAGTATACCTCTATATTGTGCCCCACAATGTACAGTATACTGCTACACTGTGCCCCACAATATACAGTATACCTCTACACTGTGCCCCACAATATACAGTATGCCTCTACACTGTGCCCCACAATATACCCCTCTACACTGTGCCCCACAATATACAGTATACCGCTACACTGTGCCCCACAATATACAGTATACCGCTACACTGTGCCAAAGGAGTGGGGTTTACACAGGAGGAGGGAGATGCAAAGCGCGCTGGGGGGGCCCTTACAAATATTTGCTGTGGGGCCCAGTCACTTCTAGTTACGCCCCTGCTCCTGGAAACAGCAACATAGCCCTTAGCTCCCAAAAGAAATTGAAGATTGTTCTTTACTGCTCTTAAATCTCATTTTGGTTCAATTGCTGGTGGATTTTGATTTCACACTATTTCTTCTAACATAATTTCTCATATTTTACTTTGCAAAAAATCCTAGCAGATAATAAGCATGCCTAGTATTTAGCATTCAGCAAACATGCTGATGTTGAGGAAAGCCTCATATTTCTGCAGGCTTAACTTGGCTGATACACCCGAGAGTTTATCATAGCACTCTAGACTCATCTCATGGCTCACAAATTTGACCACTCCTCCCTTTCATAATTCACTGATGTCCTTACATTTGTAAATGCTAGAGTGGTAAATGATTTACACCATGCAGAGGGTTACAGAGACATTTTTATGGGGTTTTATTTTTTACTGCCACATACCATCACCACATTGCAGTAATCATTTCTCCTTAACATTTGTCTCAAATATTAATCTATGAACCTACAAATATATAACAGTTTAGTTCCTACGACTAAGCTTATACATTTGATTACATACAGAGATGTAACTTAGAGCTCCTGGGTCCCAATGCTAAATATTCAAAAGGAGCCCCAGAAATACTGTGTGCAATTGATAATATTGGTTTCTTCTTATGGCATCCCCATTGACATCATTGTTGGGTGCGATAGCTACCTCTGCACCCCCTTTACATTTACAGATGAATTGTAAAAGCATAATGATTCTAAGTAATACATGTCTATAGCTCAATATACTCATAAAACTAATAACCAGTATTAATTAGGAACTGTAAAATAATAATAAAAAAATACTACCAGGATATCATGCTTAAGTACCACCAGCTTAAAAAAATAAGACCCATTTATTTTTTCATGGATACCAAAGTCTCCTTTTTTTTTAGACTGTACAGAAATTTCTGCATATTTGGCAACCCCTTGCTACCAGTCAATAAAAATATTGCAGAATGGGGCTATATTTAATTAAAACAAGGAAACCTCCTTTAATGGATGTGGCTTCCTAAGGCTGGAGTTAACAAAAAGATTATACTAGGGGTTCTAGGCTAGATTGCCTTTAATCTATAGAGTAGCAAAAAAAGGAAGTGCATTTTACAATATTTCACAGTTTATACTTAGATGGAATGTTGAGTAATTCTTAAAATAATAGACTTAAACAGATTTTCAGTTAAATGATATTTGCTGCCCTCTTTGACATATTAAGCATCTTACACACGGGTGCACCACCAATGAGGCCAGGTGAGCACCAGGTAGAGGGGCAGGAGAGGGGCAGCCGAAGGCCATGGGCTGGTTTCTTGTTTCTGGAGGGAAGTACATTGAGAATCCACAGATCATGCCAGGTCTATTGCTGTTTGTATAGAGGTGTGATTAGTAGGGCATCAGGGGAGTAACATGGTGTATTTAAGCCTGTAGGTTTAGACATGATGCTTGGCAAGGTAGTTATGCACATTCAAGGAGTGATAGGGGTGTGCTAGATGTTTACAATGAGAGGACTAGAAGAAGTTATGTATTAAAAGACATAACACTCCACCATGACCACCTACAAGCAAAATTCAGAACATGAGAAGCCTATGATTAAATTCGTTTCCCTAATGCCCAGGGATAATGCATAAAGTGATGTCAGTGTGCAATGATGTCATAGTACAGCAATAACACTCACAGTGATGACACAATAGCATGATAAAACTTATGATAATGTACAGAAACAGATAAGTTATGTCACAGCACAGAAATAATGCAAATAGAAATGTACTCTTCCATTGTCAATACATATCACTAAATGCATAGTGGAGATAGCCCCCCCCCCCCCCCCCCTTAGTTATTGGGCCCCATAGCACATGCTATGCCTACTATCCTGGTGGTTATGCCCATGTGTTGTAGCACTGAAACTCTGTTGCATCATTGATTCATGGATTTGATGTTTGAAAATCAACGGGCCTTATGCATGTGTTCTTAGTAGGGAGAGCAGAAAGTCTGCTGCCAGACTCATCAAGCAGGGGTTTTTCTCCAAAGACAACAAAGGCTAGAACATGTTGAAATCCAACACGGCCCTTCTTTCCCCCAACATCTGCCATCCAGGGTGAGTCAGGACATCCCCATTCACATTAGATTGTCAACCAGTCCCATTGAAGTTGAAAGTTTAGCCAACAAATGTTCACCTAATGTGTATGGCCACCCTTAGAAGAAAAGTGCATGGACAAGATGTATAGGGAAGGCAGTGGTGACAGCTGTATTGTTTATGCAGAAGGGGCCATCAGATTTGGGATACCTAGAGTATATGATTGATCCTGGAGAGACAGTTTTTTACCTTTCTAGTGAGATCTCCATAGCAGTTAGTTTGTTAATATTCTTTCAGCTACACATCCATAGAAGGCGATGAGTGCTCTTCGATGTTATACACGTGTTTTCAGTCATCAGGAAATAAGGATTTAAACAAATTGAGTTAGGTGTGTGCTGTAGAAGTGGAGACCAGGGAGTTCATAGCAGCCTTGATTATGTTATTGTAATGAGCATAGGTTCTCCTGTAGACAAAAACATCTCTTTAGTATTAATTATGTTTCAGCGCATATCATGATCTGTGCTGTGTAAGAAAAGTTCCCCCTGCTATAAAGAATGTATAGTCATACATATACATGGCTCACTACCTGCATCAGTTTTGGCCTGTGCCCTCTGTCACCTCCAAATACAGTCCAAATAATGATTCACCACCAGGGGCAGATTAAGTGCATCGTAGGCCCAGGGATGACAACCCAACTTGGGACCCTTCCTCCATATACTCCTGACATCCCCCCATCCATGTGCCCAGGGACGTGCACAGACATTTTGAAGGGCAGGGGCTTAAGTTAAAAAAAAGGGCACTTGTCATAATTTCAAAAAATTGTGGTGGCGGACAGAAAACAATGTGGTGCTTATAGAACAGACTACGCAGTGTGGAAGTATACTGTATATTGTGCGGCACAGTGTAGGCTATATGTGTATAACAAACATATTTCACATGAAAACTTACAATTACTTTGCTTGGCCCTTGGGGATCTTGGGCGCCACTTCAACACTTTGGCCAGGGGCTCAGTGGAGCTGATGTGTTTTATCCGAATGAGAAAGATTTCATAAGGATTTGGAGAAGGGGCAGAGGGATAGCAGAGCAGGGAGAGGCTGGTGCTGCTACTAGGGAGCTCATACCATGGGGGAGTAATAAAGCCCACCATAATGCCCCCCCAGTAGTAATAATTCTCCTTATAATAGACAGTGCAAAAAATACCCCCTTGTAATGCCCCCAGTTGAGCTAATGTTTCCTTAGTGTTCTCCATAATGTGCCAGTATAAAATACCCCTATATAGTGCCCCCAGTAAATGCCCCATAGTGCTCCTCTCCCCCTTTCATCCTAGTACCCCCATAATGTACCAGTATAAAATGCCCCATATATAGTGCCCCAGTAGATGCCCTCAGTGTCCCCCATAATTTGCAAGCATAAACTACCCCTCCTTAGTGCCCCCCGGAGATGACCCCATAGTTCCTCTCCAACCTTTCCCATAGTACCCACCATAATGTGTCCTAGTATAAAATGCCACTGTACAGAGCCCACCATATAAAATACCCCTTCTTTGTGGCCTCAGTAGATCCCCCTATAGTGCCCACCAATAATGTGCCGGCAAGAAGTGCCCCCAATGATGCCCTCCGGCCTTAATGTCACATTTCTTCCCCTCCATATCACAGCACCCACTCCTTTTTACATCACCCCCTTCGTGTCACATTTCTCCCCCTCCATATCACATCACCCACTCCTTTTTACATCACCCCCTTCGTGTCACATTCCCCCCCCCTCCATGGCAGCACTCCTCCCCCCCATGGCACATTTCTCCCCCTACATGGGCCTGGCAGCGCAGCAGCACATCTTACCCCCCCCCCTCAATGGCACATTTCTCCCCCTCCATGGGCCTGGCAGCGCAGCAACACATCTTACCCCCCCATGGGCCTGGCAGCAACACATCTTACCCTATGGCACATCCCCCCCATGGCACGTTTCTCCCCCCCCCCATGATCCTGGCAGGAGGACATCTTCTCTCCCCCCTCCCCCCCAATGGCACATTTCTCCCCTTTTCCATGGGCCTGGCAGGAGGACATCTCCCCCCCCCAATGGCACATTTCTCCCGCTCCCCATGAGCCTGGCAGGAGGACATCTTCTCTCCCCCCCCCCAATGGCACATTTACCCTCCTCCTCATGGGCCTAGCAGGGGGACATCTTCCGCCCCCCCTGTTCATTTTTTAAACCAACCCCCTCCAGTGGCAGTGGCACTCGCAGTTTACAAGCACCGCAAGACACGAGCTCACTCTGCTCACAGAAGGGTGACTGCCAACTCAGCTCCACTGCTCCAGACAGGCTCCCTGCTCGTCGCCCTACCCTACGTGACTAGTGACCTCCCTGACTGCAGCTTGAAAGCGCTGCACGGGCCCGGCCCGGCACACGCAGACTGGGCAGCCAGGGCGGGCGCACGCACGGCACTTGCGTAAGTGAAAAAAAAAAGGGCATTAAAGGAGCCAGGGGCAGAAGGGGGCAGGGGCTCAAGCCCCCTTTGAGCCCTATGTGTGCACGTCCCTGCATGTGCCACTTTTTTTTTTTTTTCTGTATGAAGAGACTGAGGTACTCAGTACTTATGCCCCTTCCTAGGCCATGTAACATCACATTCATCAGTCACATGGCCTAGGAGCAGCTCAGTCCCATAAGTACCTTCTTCCAGAGTTCTGCTATTTATATTATATCTTGAATGCAGGGAGATATATATAATATTGTTTTGATTCCTTGGGCCTTATGTATGAGGGACAGGTTATCTATATCTTTAGTCTGTCCCCTATCTTTGAATAAGTGGTTAGAGAAATACCTGTAGTTTAAGTATTGGTGGACACAGGTGGAATTAAAACATTCTTATATACTGTGGAGGTCTGGGTCATTTGAATGGCTACCACTAGAGATGGCCTTGTGGTTTGCCCGGCGGTCGTTTTCGCGGCGAACTTTGCTCGTTCGCGATTTGCTGAACATTCGAACATATGGCGATGTTCACATGCGCCATATTCTTTTGCATTGCGCTGAACTTTGACCCATGACATATCCATCAGGTGGGACAGGACAGCCAATTAAGACGTTTCAGCACATGGACACACCACCACCCTATAACAGAACCCGACCTGGCAGACGTTTTACATTCTGTGTTTTGCCAGTTTAGGGAGAGGTTGCTTTGTGGAGCAGGGACAGACTGTTAGAGACACCAAACGCTAGCTAATAGGGCCACAAAAGTCCTTTTAAGGACTGGTATAGGTGTGCTATCGATAGGTGTGATATACTGAAGGGTGTGATATACTTATAATATACTTTCTAACATAGAAAGTATATTATAGTGCATTTGTATTGTGCAGCAGTTGTGTGCAACTCTGCTGCGATACCGCAGCCATATAGAGGGACAAACGCTATTGGACTAACTAATTGCAACTGTTGTGATATACCTGTTGCCCAAAAAAATACTGATTGAGGGGTGTAACATACCTAGAATATACAGTTGCAAAAAAGAATTATGTGAACCCTTTGGAATTATATGAATTTCTGCACAAATTGGTCATAAAATGTGATCTGATCTTCATCTAAGTCACAACAATAGACAATTTTTAGTCTGCTTAAACTAATAACACACAAAGAATTAAATGTTACCATGTTTTTATTAAACACACCATGTAAACATTAACAGTGCAGGTGGAAAAAGTATGTGAACCCCTACACTAATGACATATGTAGTGTCCCACTAGGTAAAGGTGGGCACTACACAAAGGTTAACATGTCTATTGCATCAATGTAATGTTTACTGTTCATTTCCCTGTATTATATGGGTGTCAGGCCTGTCAGGGTGTAGTTTAGCCTCCTAGACGCTAGAGGGAGCTAGAGAGCCCTAAGTATATACAGGTAGGCCCAGACAGGGGAGAGTTAGTTCAGTCCAGGTGGCTAGAAGTGTAACCTAGTCAGCCTGAAGCTCCTGAGTCTAAGTTTAGCTCAGAAGAATCACCCCAGCAGAAGAAGTTGCCCCCTGGGAGAAACCTGCAGCTTTCCTCAAAACAGGAACAATACAACCAGCTCAGATAAGTACGCTGATGGGCAGAGGTACTACAAAATAGAAGCAAGGGTCAATACGGGAGGAAGATTTATTACCAAGGATTAAAGCCAGCATTTAGGCATCCGGGCCTTGGGATCCAGCCAGCCGGAATAGCTGTGGAGATAGTGCAGCCTGGTCTGTGAAGCATTAACTGTTTACCCTCCAAGTATCTTGCAAGATTAATGGCTGCCATCTTACTGCAATAAACCTGCTTGTGAATTATATGATTCAAGGGACTGCATAATCAACTGTCTGTACAAAGTTGGACTGTTTTCCAAGTAAAAGCAACGTTTGGTTCACCATACCATCTGTGTACCTCAATTACTACTGCTATAAATCAGTGTGCCACCATTACCGGCACTGGCGTCACGATCCTTAAAGGGACCTTGCCCCAGGCACTCAAAATACCTGCAACATCCAGGGCACCTCATCCACCACCAGGCCTGGTCCCTACATCCAGAGTGTGCCCCAGAGGAACTTGTGTCTACCTCTCCTTCACTGCCGCATGCCTGCCCAGGGTTCTTCTCCAAACAGTGAGTAACCCTCGATTGCCCATAACCGTGACCTCACTTTGCAATACCCTGCAGGTCTGGCGTGCTGCACATCTCCAAGAGCTAATTGGAGTGAGGTGTCAGCCAACTGGAGTCCAATCAATTAGATGAGATTGGAGGTGTTGGTTACAGCTGCCCTGCCCTATAAAAAACACACACCAGTTCTGGGTTTGCTTTTCACAAGACGCATTGCCTGATGTGAATGATGCCTCGCACAAAAGAGCTCTCAGAAGACCTATGATTAAGAATTGTTGACTTTCATAAAACTGGAAAGGGTTATAAAAGTATCTCCAAAAGCCTTGCTGTCAGTCCACGGTAAGACAAATTGCCTATAAATGGAGAAAGTTCAGCACTGCTGCTACTCTCCCTAGGAGTGGCCATCCTGTAAAGATGACTGCAAGAGCACAGCGCAGACTGCTCAATGAGGTGAAGAAGAATACTAGAGTGTCAGCTAAAGATTACAAAAGTCTCTGGCATATGCTAACACCCCTGTTAGCGAATCTACGATACGTAAAACACTAAACAAGAATGAATTTCATGAGAGAATATCACAGAGGAAGCCACTGCTGTCCACAAGAAACATTGCTGCACATTTACAGTTTGCACAAGAGCACCTGGATGTTCCACAGCAGTACTGGCAAAATATTCTGTAGACAGATAAAACCAAAGTTAAGTTGTTTGGAGAAAAAGAGGCACAGCACACCAACATCAAAACCTCATCCCAACTTTGAAGTATGGTGGTGGGGGCATCATAGTTTGGGGCTGCTTTGATGTGTCAGGGCCTGGACGGATTGCTATCATCGAAGGAAAAATGAATTCCCAAGTTTATCAAGACATTTTGCAGGCAAACTTAAGGCCATCTGTCCACCAGCTGAAGCTAAACAGAAAATTGGTGTTGCAACAGGACAACGACCCAAAGCATAGAAGTAAATCAACAACAGAATGGCTTAAACAGAAGAAAATACGCCTTCTGGAGTGGCCCAGTCAAAGTCCTGACCTCGACCTGATTCAGATGCTGTGGCATGACCTTAAGAAAGGCGATTCACACCAGACATCCCAAGAATATTGCTAAACTGAAACAGTTCAGTAAAAAGGAATGGTCGAGAATTACTCCTGACCGTTGTGCACGTCTGATCTGCAACTACAAAAAAACGTTTGGTTGAAGTTATGGCTGCCAAAGGAGGTTCAACCAGTTATTAAATCCAAGGGTTCACAACTTTTTCCACCTGCACTATGAATGTTTACATGGTGTGTTAAAAAAAACATGGTAACATTTAATTCTTTGTGTGTTATTAGTTTAAGCAGACTGTGATTGTCTATTGTTGTGACTTAGATGAAGATCAGATCACAATTCCTGACCAATTTGTGCAGAAATCCATATCATTCCAAAGGGTTCACATACTTTTTCTTGCAACTGTACTTTCTAATATAGAAAGTATATAGTGCATTTGTATTCTGCAGCAGTTGTGTGCAGTTCTGGTATATAGAGGAACAAGCGCTATTGGAACAACTATTTGCAAATAATTTAGGGGTGCAATATACCTGCCTCCACAAAATACTGATTAAGGGGTTTGATAAACCTGCTTCCACAAAAGACTGATTGAGGGGTGCGATATACCTTCTTCCACAAAATACTGATTGAGGGGTGCGATATACCTGCTTCCACCAAACATTAATTAAGGGGTTCTATATACCTGCTTCCACAAAATACAGATTGAGGGGTGCGATATACCTGCTCCCACAAAATACTGATTAAGGCTACTTTCACACTCGCGTTTGGTGCGGATCTGTCTTGTATCTGCATAGACGGATCCGCACCAATAATACTAACGATTGTATCCGTTAATAACGGATCCGTTTGCATTATTTATTTTTAAAAAAGTCTAAGTCACAACAGATCCGTCTTGACTTTCATTGAAAGTCAATGGGGGACGGTTTTCAATTGCACCATATTGTGTCAGTGAAAAACGGATCTGTCCTCATTTACTGAAATTGTAAGTCAGGACGGATCCGTTTGGCTCCACATAGTCAGACGGTCACCAAAACGCTGCAAGCTGCATTTTAGTGGTCATCTAAAAAACGCAACAGAGACCAAACGCAGCCAAATTGATGCAATCAAAACGGATCCTTATCCATTCAGAATGCATTGGGGCTGAACTGATCCATTTTGGGTCGCTTGTGAGAGCCCTGAAACGGATCTCACAAGCGGACCCAGAAACGCCAGTGTGAAAGTAGCCTAAGGGTTTTTTATATACCTGCTTCCACAAAATACTGATTGAGGGGTGCGATATACCTGCTTCCACAAAATATTTATTAAGAGGTTCTATATACCTTTTTCCACAAAATACTGATTGAGGGGTGCGATATACCTGCTTCCACCAAATATTGATTAAGGGGTTCTATATACCTGCTTCCACAAAATAATGATTGAGGAGTGCGATATAACTGCTTCCACAAAATCTGGATTAAGGGGATTAATATAACTGCTTCCACGAAATACTGATTAAGGGGATTGATATGCCTGCTTCCACCAAATACTGATTGAGGCCCGCGATACAACTGCTTCTACAAAATACTGATTAAGAGGTTTGATATGCCTGCTTCCACCAAATATTGATTAAGGGGTTTTAAATACCTGCTTCCACAAAATACAGATTGAGGGGTGCAATATACCTGCTTCCACTAAATTCTGATTGGGGGGTTATTAATATACCTGCTTCCACAAAATACTGATTGAGGGGTACAATATACCTGCTTCCACAAAATATTGATTACGGGGTTCTATATGCCTCTTTACATAAAATACTGATTGAGGGGTGCGATATACCTGCTTTCACAAAATACTGATTAAGGGATTTGATATACTTGCATCCACAAAATACAGATTATAGGGTGCGATATACCTACTTCCACCAAATATTGATTAAGGGGTTCTAAATACATGCTTCCACAAAATATTGACTAAGAGGTTCTATATACCTGTTTCCACAAAATACTGATTGAGGGGTGTGATATACCTGCTTCAACCACAAATTGATTAAGGGGTTCTATATACCTGCTTTTGCAAAATACTTATTGAGGGGTGCGATATACCTGCTTCCACAAAATACTGATTATGGGGATTAATATACCTGCTTCCACAAAATACTGATTAAGGGGATTGATATGCCTGCTTCCACCAAATATTGATTGAGGCCTGCAATACGCCTGCTTCCACAAAATACTGATTAAGAGGTTTGATATGTCTGCTTCCACCAAATATTAATTAAGGGGTTTTATATACCTGCTGTCACAAAATACTGATTGAGGGGTGCGATATACCTGTTTCCACCACATATTAAATAAGGGGTTCTATATACCTGCTTCCACAAAATAATGATTGAGGAGTGCGATATAACTGCTTCCACAAAATCTGGATTAAGGGGATTAATATAACTGCTTCCACGAAATACTGATTAAGGGGATTGATATGCCTGCTTCCACCAAATACTGATTGAGGCCCGCGATACAACTGCTTCCACAAAATACTGATTAAGAGGTTTGATATGCCTGCTTCCACCAAATATTGATTAAGGGGTTTTATATACCTGCTTCCACAAAATACAGATTGAGGGGTGCAATATACCTGCTTCCACTAAATTCTGATTGGGGGGTTATTAATATACCTGCTTCCACAAAATACTGATTGAGGGGTACAATATACCTGCTTCCACAAAATATTGATTACGGGGTTCTATATGCCTCTTTACATAAAATACTGATTGAGGGGTGCGATATACCTGCTTTCACAAAATACTGATTAAGGGATTTGATATACTTGCATCCACAAAATACAGATTATAGGGTGCGATATACCTACTTCCACCAAATATTGATTAAGGGGTTCTAAATACATGCTTCCACAAAATATTGACTAAGAGGTTCTATATACCTGTTTCCACAAAATACTGATTGAGGGGTGTGATATACCTGCTTCAACCACAAATTGATTAAGGGGTTCTATATACCTGCTTTTGCAAAATACTGATTGAGGGGTGCGATATACCTGCTTCCACAAAATACTGATTATGGGGATTAATATACCTGCTTCCACAAAATACTGATTAAGGGGATTGATATGCCTGCTTCCACCAAATATTGATTGAGGCCTGCAATACGCCTGCTTCCACAAAATACTGATTAAGAGGTTTGATATGTCTGCTTCCACCAAATATTAATTAAGGGGTTTTATATACCTGCTGTCACAAAATACTGATTGAGGGTGCGATATACCTGTTTCCACCACATATTAAATAAGGGGTTCTATATACCTGCTTCCACAAAATACTGATTGAGTGGTGCGATATACCTGCTTCCACAAAATATTGATTAAGGGGTTCTTTATACCTTTTTATACAAAATACTGATTAAGGGGTTTGATATACCTGCATCCACAAAATACAGATTGAGGGGCGCGATATACCTGCTTCCACCAAATATTGATTACAGGGTTCAATATACCTGCTTCCACAAAATACTGATTAAGGGGATTGATATACCTGCTTCCACAAAATACTGATTGAGGGGTGCAATATACCTGCTTCCACAAAAGCCACATAATGACTTGGTCTTTTCTGTCAGGTGAATGCCTAATTTTTGTGGCCTGTACTGGCCTACAGTGAAATTCTAATCCACTGACCATCTAATATACCTCCAGCCACATAATCACTTGTTCTTTTCTGTCAGATGAATGCCTAATTTTTGGGGCCTGTACTGCCCTTTAGTAAAATTGTTATTCACTGACAGTCTAATACAGTGGCGTACCTAGGGTATTTGGCACCCGGGGAGTGTACTTTCTCTGGCATCCCCCTTTCTTAAAGTTTCTTATGGTTTCATAAACAGAAAATTGATAGTAAATGAAAATTTAAAGGGAATCTGTCATCATGAAAATACAATGTAAGCTTGGTATTACACATTTTGTGAGGGAAGGTGAAGAAAAAACTGCTGATTTTGCACAGCTTTTATATATTTTTTTACATGTTCACCTGACGGGGCGGATCATGTTATATTTTTATAGAGCGGGCTGGAGTTTTCACTGATTCAGGTGCACCCTGCCCTGATAGTAGTGGCTCAGCTGTCAGTGACAGCCGGACCCATGCCGCTGATCGGACGGGCACAGCTCCTGCCCGATCAGCCCGCCATACATGTACAGTGCTGGGACTCAATCACGTCCTGCAGCGCCGTATAGGTCACTGGTATCCTACAGGTTAATAAGCCTGGTCTTTTCCCATCCATATTTGGGCCCCTTGTAAATTTCTGCCTTGGCCCTGGCTGGCAGCAGCCTTGTGACTCCTCAACACCCCTCCCACCCATTGAAAATACAACGCAGCAAGGCCCTTAACTGAAAAAATACCCCTCTAGTCTGTCTAGTCTGCTGCCTCTTGCCTGCACACTGTTCTGTGCCACTGTGACTGTCTGCACCACTCCTAACTGACACACACCACAGTGCTTTTTGCAGGCTCAGCTCGGCGGCAGTGTATCTGCAGACACACACAACACTGGTGAGGTGGTCACTTCACTAGAAGGCACAGGCCGCACAGCACAGCCGTTTTTTTGCTCAGGATCACCGGAGGAAGTGACTGCAAAGAAGATGGGAGGTTTTCACGCCTAGAAGGTGAGCGGCGGCAGGCGGCGAGCATACAAGTGAGATAGGCGTGAGAGCGCGCAGGCAGGGGCGGATTAAGTATATCATAGGCTGGTTATCCATCTTGGACCTCCCTTATCCATTTGCCCCGACCGTCCCCTCTTTCGTGTTGTGGCCCATGTTTATTTTTTCTGGTAAATATTAAAGAAAACTATGCCACGTTTATAGTATCATTGCCCATTACCCCCGAAGGATGCCAGGGATCTGGCAAACATTATGGGGGGCAGCTTATGAAGCGATTTTAGAGGACGACTATGGTCAGTGCTGACCCTAAACCATATAATCAATGCGATTAATCAATAAAAAGGAAGCAATAGAGGGACGAGTGGTGATAGTGCACAGAACCACAACCCTGGTGCAGGAGTGAACGCAGAATAATACACTACAATAGCTCGCCGGTGTTTAGTGGTCGGAGGACTTTTAATGAAATAGAGTGGAATTATCATTACAGATTATAGGATAAATGTAAGTTGGGGGCAGTTGGGGGGGCAGTTTTTATTTAGGAGAACCTACTACCTTTCATTTATCTAGGTCAGATTTGTTGAATTGACATCTATCATATAACACCCCAGCCCCTCATAGTGTATAGCGTACAACACTCCGCAGTATACAGTGTAATACCCCACATTATACAGTATATTATATATTATACAGTATATAACAGAGCCCAGTATACAGCACCCCACAGTATGCAGTATAGCACCCTATAGTATACAGAACCCCACAGTATGCAGTATAGCACCCTATAATATACAGTACCCCATAGTATGCAATATATAGTATAGCACCCCACAGTATACAGTGCCCCACAGTATGCAATACATAATATAACACCCCACAGTATACAGCACCCCACAGTATATAGTACCCCACAGTATGCAATACATAATATAACACCCCACAGAATGCAGTATAGCATCCTATAGCATACAGTATAGCACCCCACAGTATACAGTAGAGCAGTATAGCACCCCACAGTACACAGCACCCCACACTATACAGTACCCCACAGTATACAGCATCCCACAGTATACAGCACCCCACAGTATACAGCACAGTATACAGTACTCTACAGTATACAGCACACCACAGTATACAGTATACAGCACCCCACAGTATACAGCACCCCACAGTATACAGCACTCCACAGTATACAGTAGAGCAGTATAGCACTCCACAATATACAGCACCCCACAGTATACAGTAGAGCAGTAGGGCACCCCACACTACTGTATATAGCACCCCACTATACAGTAGCTTATAGTATAATAGCATAACAGCCCCCATTTTCAACAATTCGACTCGCCGGTTTGCAGAATTTCATTTTTTTTTTATTCGCCTCGATCCGAATACTGTATATTTGCGACGTGTTAAAAATTGTATATTTCCTGGCTTCAGAAAGCCTTTATAGTGGTGTAGAACACTGTGCCTTGCAGTAACACACATAGGGAGTCTGCTTTGGTAGTGAAATAATACTGTAAGTCCGTATGACATGCAGATGACAGGCTTCGCTCTTAGAATCACTGCACACTTCACTTATTTGGGCAGTCACTGGGCCAAAACTGACCAAATAACTCAAGTATGAACACAGCCTTACAGGTCGATGTTAGCGCCAAGAAGAAGCACACTCCTTTTACACCCTCATCAGCTTATTCCACATAGATGTCTACAGAAACTGTTCTATTAAACGCTTATACAAGTAGAGCCCCCCGACAGAGTGGAGAGGGTGTCAGCAGTAAGTTTGTGTTGACATCCCTGATTAATTTGCCCTTCCTCTGATCCGTCAGAACATTAACCCACAAAAAATGGATCCTGTCTGTGGAGCATCCGCCTTCACTCTGTCATCATTTGGTCAGTAATCCATTAGTATTGCTAATGCCCAAAAAAACAGGAGTGGATCCAAAACAGAGATGACACGTGAATGGAATATTTGCATGTCTTTATGTCTTCTGTGCTCAACCCTATACACAAGCCTTTTCAACATATAAGTGCAACACTAAATGGTGAATATATTTTTATTTAGCCACTAATACACGGCTAATAGGGCTGTATAATATATCATTGCACAGCTGAACGGCAATAAGGCCCTAATTTTTTTCTACTTTTGCATAACACAAAAGGCTTTTCAACAGACAAGTGCAACACTGAAAGGCGAATATATTTTTATTTTGCCTTTAATACACGGCAAACTGGGCTGCTTTAAAATATATCACTGCACCGCAGAACGACAATTAGACCCTAATTATTTTCTACTTTTACACAACACAAAAGGCTTTTCAACAGATAAGTGCAACGCTGAATGGCAAATATATTTTTATTTTGCCACTAATACATGGCACCTGGGCTTTAGAATATATCACAGCACGGCAGAACGGCAATTAGGCCCTAATTTCTTTCTACTTTTACACAACACAAAAGGCTTTTCAACAGATAAGTGCAACACTGAACAGCAAAAATATTTTTATTTCGCCACTAATACATGGCAAACTGGGCTGCTTTAAAATATATCACTTCACTGCAGAATGACAATTAGGCCCACATTTTTTTCTACTTTTACACAATACAAAAGGCTTTTCAATAGATAAGTGCAACGCTGAACGGCGAAAATATTTTTATTTCGCCACTAATACATGGCAAACTGGGCTGCTTTAAAATATATCACTGCACCGCAGAGTGACAATTAGACCCTAATTATTTTCTACTTTTACACAACACAAAGAGCTTTTCTACAGATAAGTGCAACGCTGAACGGCAAATATATTTTTATTTCACCACTAATACACGGCAAACTGGGCTTTAGAATATATCATTGCACCGCACAAGGGCAAATATATTTTTCTTTTGCCACTAACAAACAGCAAAAATGGCTTTACAACATATAACTGCACTGCACAATGGCAAATAAGATGTACTGTAGAAATATTTCTATTGTATAAACCCTGTTAATGGCTGTATCAAACAGAACTTGCCCCCCAATAACAAGAACGGTTTTCTAGAATTACAGAGCTGTATAATGGCAATTTGGATCCTCAGTCAGTGCACCAAGGTGTAATAGGATTGTTCCTTTTACCCAGTCTGTAACCTGCCCTACTGAACCCTGTTCTGCTTCAATACTGTGAATCGATTCCTCCCTATCCTTTCCCTGCATTCATAAATCGTTTTTTCACCACAATCAAGTCTTTCCTAACACTTTCCCTAGCACCTACAGACATCTCTCCCTGCACTAAGTACACTGGTAAATGGCAGAATCTAAGATGGCTGCTGCTATTTATAGGGCTGTGACATCACAGGGCTGGCTGGCTGCTGATTGACTGCATGCATGGCATTATGGGTGATCCCGCCTTCCCAGAGTTGCTTTCTCCATGTCCTCACACATGCGAATCAAATTTTTCCTGAAATTCAGATCGAATTCCACTTCGTCAGCTTTGATTCGCTCATTTCTACTCCTTACCCATTTTTAGCATGTAAACAAATTTCTCAGTTTTGTTTCCATCCTGTATGTAGCACTTCCCTTTGCCACATTCATCAAAACCCACCATGCACTTCTCCTTTCTCTGACACAGCTCCAGCACAGCTCTAAAAACATCCAACTAGTTTATAGCCCCTCCCACCAGCTAGTTACATAGACACTCCCCTATCACTGCCCCTAGCAACACCCAACCAATTTATAGCTCCTCCCACCAGCTAGTTACATAGACAATCCCCATAACTGCCCCTAAATGCCCAGCTAGTTTATAGCTCCTCCCACCAGCTAGTTACATAGACACTCCCCTATCACTGTCCTGTGTGAACATATAACAGGAAATAAGAAGGATCTGTATGGACACGGTCATGTGACCACAGCACAGACTGTGATAGGAGCAATGAAGGTAAATAAAACAAATTACAAAATTACAACAACCTTCATAAATGATTACTTTTAAGGATGTTGATGCAAACCAGAAAAAAATCCTTTAAGACATGGGAGATAAAATATGGTATGCTAGCATATCAAATGTCATGTAAAGTGTGGCTTAAATAATCAGAGTACAAATCTTGCCTGAAAGCATCCAAAATAGTCCTATTCTAGTCCTATTCCTACAGTCCTAATCCTATTTTCCAAAAAGCCGATATAGTAAAATAATTTTTTCAGTTACAATACTTCATCATCTTTAATACCAATAGAATGACCAGAAGTGGTCATTATCATTACACACAGCTACCTACCTAAATCTTTAAGTCTTTTATTCTGGGTTAATTTTCTTTTGTCTCAATTTTCCTCCTCTCTCACTTTCTTGGAATATTCGCTACAGTTGGCTTCTGGAAATTTAATTTTGCAGACAGTGGTTTGTTTTATTAAGAATTTTTCCCAGATAATTGTCTTGGACCTGCCTTAATGGAAATGTAATTTGAATGCCTCTGTGTTAAATAACATTCAGGTTTGCTTTGACAGAGATGGAAAGTATCTTATTCAAAAGTTGGCACTGAACAATCTATATGCAAATTCTAAGAATTTTGGGGGAAAGGGTAACGCTGTGTGCTTGTGAACTTCGCTATTAACCCTTTGAATTCAAGGTCATTTTCTTAAATCAAAACATTACGCTATACATTTATTCCAAGTCAGAAAGCTTTCTGCCATTATGAGCTGTGCTAGCTGTTCTAGAAGATATTACAGCATTGAAAACTGCTTATACAGTGGTCCCTCAAGATACAATATTATTGGTTCCAGGAGGACCATTGTATGTTGAAACCATTGTATGTTGAGTAATCGGTTCCAAAGCTTCAAAATGTCATCCAAGATAAGAGAAAATTAAGATTTAAGAAAAATAGGCAGATAACTAAGACAGATAAAACATGTCTTTACATATAACAGTCAGGAATAGCTGCTAACTAGCAAGTAATACAGCTATTGTACCAAGGAAGTGGCTTTGATTGGTTGGATCTGGGTCATGGACATTGTATGTTGAGTCTGGTTTCAACTTACAATGGGTCAGAAAAGGCCATTGTACAGTATGTTAAAAATATTGTATCCTGAGACCATTGTATCCTGAAGGACCACTGTATTAGAGACTGATAACACATTTCTTCACTCGATATTTAAATATTGCAGTATGACCACAGGAAAGCCCAGTACTGCTTTCCCTCAAGTTATACTCAATATGGTTCTGAAATCGGACACTTAATCTGAAAGTTCCTTACACTGGATAGCTGTTTTCATTGTCCTTGTACCTTTGTGGGACATGGATGGAATTCTAGGATTACTAGTAATGTTAAAGTAGAACTCCTGGCAAAATGTTTAATCTCTGACCTAGAAATTGATTTCATGTGACCAACTCTCTGATCTCCAACTGACACAGGACAGGAAGTCAGTTATGTCTCTATTCATTCCTATGAGACTGAGAGTGAGGCTGCCATAGGAATACATAGAGAAACTGACTTCCTGTCCACACATAAGATGCTGGAGAGTCTGATTGCTGGTCACATGATACAGGTGAGAAGCATAATGGAGGTATAACTCATAAATACAGCCACTGGTATGAAAATTACATTCACTACAGATTACATCAAGTACATTTCTAACAGGTCAGAGAATACATTTTTTGGCGTGAGTTCTTCTTTAAGGAAAGAAATTAGAATATAAACACACTTCAATAATGAAGTGGGCGGGGCCGGAGTGTGACTGAGTGAGTGACGTGCTCTGCCGGCCTGCCATCTGCTTGCATAGTGAGTACTGCAGACATGCGATTACTGCTAGTTTAGCAAAGCAGCATTGCTAGGGTCTGCTGCATACACTTTATATGTGATGGCTGGGCTGCTTTAACTGGGGCCCAATGTAATTGGGTCAGATCCCCTTATAACAGAGTCATCCACAGATCTCACGATAAGTGTCCTCCACAGATCCCCCTATAACACTGTCCTCCACAGATCCCCATAGCAGTGTCCTTCACAGATCCCCCAATAAGTGTCCCCCACAGATCCCCCAATAACACTGTCCTCCACAGATCCCCATAACAGTGTCCTCCACAGATCCCCCTATAAGTGTCCTGTACAGATCCCCCTATATCGGTCCTCCACAGATCCCCATAACAGTGTCATCCACAGATCCCTATAACAGTGTCATCCACAGATCCCACATAACAGTGCGCCATCTACAGACCTCCAATTAGTTAAAAACCCACTAAAAGCACACCATTTGGTTACAAATATTTTATTTTCTTAATTTCCTCCACAAAAACCTAGGTCGTCTTATAAAGCGAAAAATACGGTATTTGCCTAGCATTATAAAAGGAAAATATAAGTGATCAATGGTAAAACAGGAGCCTACATAAAGTCCGCAACCGACCAGTGCTTCAGTCTAGCAATGCCGCTGTTGTACAGTAGTTAATCTCTACTATAGTCTCATATTATTAATGTCCTCCTCTCATCTAGAATTAGATTGTATACCTTTCATATGTCTCACTGACTATGTTCATTGTATCTATGTCCATTTTATTATACTGTATGTTGCTTTCCTCCCCAATTACCGCCCTCAAGAAAAAATATAGTCATTCTACAGTCATTATTGTCCCCAATCTCTTCCTTCTCCTGTCCTGATCTGGCTGCAAAACTCTGAAAGGATACACTTAGAAGCACCCTGGATAAAGTAGTGCCCCCTACACTCAGAACATCCCAACAAAGTCAGAAAGCAACCCTGGGACACCACAAACTTTTCAGCTATTATGACATCTGTTCATGTGCTCCATTGTATGCCATGTCGGCTGATTGTTAGATGCTGGTGGTATGTACTGTATCTATAGCTATGTGTCATTGTGGCAGTGTACACCTGCCACTGACTTGTGTATACTGGCGCAGATACTATGTGGTGTTAACATGCCCATTATGTAAGTCTCTCCTCTCTGTTCTGTTCAGCAAGGCAGGGGTTATTTGCCTATTGCTTGCTGTGTGGTCTGTGTTCCTGTAGCGGTTAATCTCTCTTTCTGTTTGTGCATACCTGTGGGTGCTTTTGGTTAACAAGCTCAGCTATATGTTATGTCTGTGTATGCCTCCCCTTGGCTAGGCAACAGCAATTGTACCGGCAATAGTTCTCAGCAAATTTTCCTGCATCTGAGTCAGTTGTTCTGTTATCCGGTCCATGGCCGTTTGTATGTCTGACCTGTGTCCGTTGGCGTGTCTGATTTGTTCCTGCCTGAGTTCCTGCTGTGGTCTGTCTGTGTTCTACTTCTTCTGTTCCACTGTTGGGGTTCCTCAGGGTTCAGTCCTAGGTCTTTTGTTCATTTCTCTCTGCACAGCTCTTGTTGGACAGACTATTAGTAGATATGGTTTTCAGTACCATCTGTATATTGATGACACACAACTATACAATTCATCCTGTGACATTACCCCTGCTGCACTACAGAACACCACTAGCTGCCTGTCTACTGTCTCTAACATCACATCCTTTCTCTATCTGAAATTTAATTTTTCAACAACTGAACTATTTGCTTTTTCTCAATCTACTAACCTGTCTAAACCTGATATACATGTGTGGCACTACCATAACACCTTGGCTGCACATCTGGTGTTTCGGTGTCATGTTCAACACTGGTCTTTCCTTAATCTCCTATATTCAATCTCTCGCCCGCTGATGTGGCCTACACCTCAAAAACATCTCTAGAATTTCTCCTTTTTAACTGTGGAAACAACAAAAACTCTTATTGTTTCCCTGATCCATTCTTGTCTTGATTACTGTAACTCGCTGATAATTGGTCTCCCCCTCCCTAAACACTCCCTCCTCAATCCATTCTCAATGCAGCAGCTGGGCTCACCTATCTGTCTAACTTCTACTCTGATGCCTCCACCCTATTCCAGTCACTGCTTTAGTTGCCCATACAGTATAGGATTCAATTTAAATTCTCACTTTCACCTACAAAGCTCGCCATAGCACTGCACCTCTGTACCTCCATACATTTCTGTCTACCACCCTAAGGGCTCTACACTTTTCAAATGATTTAAGACTAACATCCACCACAATCAGAACTTCTCAATCCCACCTCCAAGACTTCTCCCAAGCTGCACCAGTTCTCTGGAGTGTCCTAAACCAGGAGGTAGGATGAAGGTCCGAGCTGTAAAACAAAAAAATATATAAGGAGGGACTACTGCTTTTACAATGGTCCCTCAAGATACAATATTATTGGTTCCAGGAAGACCATTGTATGTTGAAACCATTGTACGTTGAGTAATCGGTTCCAAAGCTTCAAAATGTCATCCAAAATTAAGATTTAAGAAAAATAGGCAGATAACTAAGACATATAAAACAAGTCCTTACATATAACAGTGAGAAATAGCTCCTAACTAGCAACTAATATAGATATTTTACCAAGGAAGTGGCTTTGATTGGTTGGATCTGGGCAATTATTGGGAACTAGGAGAAGATATACACAAATTAATGGGCACACCCGATTAAAAAAAAAAGCGCTTTGCCTTATTTGCCCTTAGCAGGTAAGCTGTATGGTATGTCTTTATGTTTTTTTTATTTCACCTTCAGGAGATATATTTTATGTAGCATTTCCACAGTACTGTACATATGGCACATTTTCTAAAGTTAATTCAACCGACCAAATCTTATTGTGAAACGTTTGATTGAAAGTAAAAGCTTGTCTTGTACAATTTACTGTAATTGGGATGCTGCTTCCATTCACTTCAGTGAAAGTAGCATTGCAGTAACTAGCTCCATCCACTATACAATGTACAGTCGTGGCCAAAGGTTTTGAGAATTACATAAATATTGGAAATGGGAAAAGTTGCTGCTTAAGTTTTTATAATAGCAATTTGCATATACTCCAGAATGTTATGAAGAGTGATCAGATGAATTGCATAGTCCTTCTTTGCCATGAAAATGAACTTAATCCCCAAAAAAACTTTCCACTGCATTTCATTGCTGTCATTAAAGGACCTGCTGAGATAATTTCAATAATCGTCTTGTTAACTCAGGTGAGAATGTTGACGAGCACAAGGCTGGAGATCATTATGTCAGGCTGTTAAAATGGCAAACTTGACCTGTTAAAAGGAGGGTGATGCTTGAAATCATTGTTCTTCCATTGTTAACCATGGTGACCTGCAAAGAACAAGGCTTCACAGGCAAGGATATTATGGCTACTAAGATAGCACCTCAATCAACAATTTATAGGATCATCAAGAACTTCAAGGAAAGAGGTTCAATTCTTGTTAAGAAGGCTTCAGGGCATCCAAGAAAGTCCAGCAAGCGCCAGGATCGTCTCCTAAAGAGGATTCAGCTGCGGGATCGGAGTGCCACCAGTGCAGAGCTTGCTCAGGAATAGCAGCAGGCAGATGTGAGCGCATCTGCACGCACAGTGAGGCGAAGACTTTTGGAAGATGGCCAGGTGTCAAGAAGGGCAGCATAGAAGCCACTTCTCTCCAAAAAAAAACCCATCAGGGACAGATTGATCTTCTGCAGAAAATATGGTGAATGGACTGCTGAGGACTGGGGCAAAGTCACATTTTCAGATGAAGCCTCTTTCCGATTGTTTGGGGCATCAGGAAAAAGGCTTGTCTGGAGAAGAAAAGGTGAGCGCTACCATCAGTCCTGTGTCATGCCAACAGTAAAGCATCCTGAGACCACTCATGTGTGGGGTTGCTTCTCATCCAAGGGAGTGGGCTCACTCACAATTTTGCCCAAAAACACAGCCATGAATAAAGAATGGTACCAAAACACCCTCCAACAGCAACTTCTTCCAACAATCCAACAACAGTTTGGTGAAGAACAATGCATTTTCCAGCACGATGGAGCACCGTGACATAAGGCAAAAGTGACTAAGTGGCTCGGGGACCAAAACGTTGACATTTTGGGTCCATGGCCTGGAAACTCCCCAGATCTTAATCCCATTGAGAACTTGTGGTCAATCCTCAAGAGGCGGGTGGACAAACAAAAACCCACTAATTCTGACAAACTCCAAGAAGTGATTATGAAAGAATAGGTTGCTATCAGTCAGGAATTGGCCCAGAAGTTGATTGAGAGCATACCCAATCGAATTGCAGAGGTCCTGAAAAAGAAGGACCAACACTGCAAATACAGACTCTTTGCATAAATGTCATGTAATTGTCGATAAAAGCTTTTGAAACGTATGAAGTGTGTGTATTTATATTTGACTACATAACAGAAACAACTGAAACAAAGATCTAAAAGCAGTTTAGCAGCAAACTTTGTGAAAACTAATATTTGTGTCATTCTCAAAACTTGACTTCCATCCAGAGCTACTCTGGAAAAGCTGGTATAGGTGTCGGTCTAATTTACAACATTTTGCACCGAAAGTGCACCACAATTCTGGTGTAAAGTTCTGTCTCCATATAACCCAACCAATAGTTGGCATATAGCTAAGGCTCTATTAGCCTGCACAATCTTCAGGCCAAAAATTTAGAATAGCATTCATACATATAAACGAGCAGCCAAATCAGCTGATAAACATGCAAACACTCGTTCATTGGCTGATGGGCATATTTCAACAGGAAATCAGGAATGTGCTGGCGATTATTAATAGGACTGAACATTGGAGGAACGACTGCAGTAACAATTGTTCCTCCCACATTCAAAGTTTACATTGGCCTGTGTATTCAGACCTGTGCAAACAAGCACCGATCGATGTACTTATCTATCTATCTATCTATCTATCTATCTATCTATCAGCATGCAGTACCCCAGATTAGGGTACTTGCAAAACTGTTGTTGTTATGTAATGTTATGTGATGTAATTTAATGCTTTGTAATGTTCCCAGTATAGTTCTATATGGATCTGTCAGGGTTAAGAATCCTGATTTAGTTCCTGTAGGAAGTTACTGTAGGTGTTTGATTAGATCCGTCCCTAGCCCAGTAGTAGTATGTTAGCTGAGGATGTGAGAGAAAGCCGTATGTGCTCACTCCTCTGAAGCCTGAGTTCCAGAGAATCTATCTGTCTCTGAGGATATCTGCATCAAGCAAGTAATCACTACTTTACATTACTCCGGAGAGACAGAAAGAGACAAGAAGGTCCGGAATCTGTATAGCTGAGCATTGGAGTCAGTCAGTAAGGTATTCACTGTTTAAGGCTGGAACAGCCTGCCGGAACTAAGGCCAGCAGTGTGAAACAGGCCTTAAATTCTGTAGAAAGAGACTTTGGAAAGATAGGAGACAGAAATGCTAGAAACCCCATTCTGGACTATATCCTGCTATGTAGGAAGATTTTCACTGTGAATTATTTGGAACTGTGTTTTGATGCCATTGGAGGAACTACGACTCCCATTCTGCACTTTAGTAAAGAGAGATTTTATTTTCTACAACTGGCCTGGTTATTGACTCCAGTATCATACACCGGCCACTGCACCTACACGTCCTGCCAAGGGTACCAGAAATACCATCAGGCAGGAGTTCCAACATCGGTGTGTGCTCCAAGGGAAGAAAGGATGCGCCCTCCTATTACTGCTCTGGCCCTAGGGAGCACCAGTGTGGGGATTGCTACTGTGAATAATGATTGCAGCCAGAGCCACTACCATTGCTCCTTCTTGGCTTGTGGTAAGAACTTACACTGCCTGAAAATCAGGCAGTGTAAAATCAGGCAGGCCCTTTAGACAAAGTGTCTATCCCTACACCAGATTTATCACGTCCATTTATTGTCTATTGGCCTGTGAAAGCTACGGATGCAACACGAATATCATCCGTGTTCCACCTGTGTTCCACAGATCATTAGAAAGAGATGCTTTTAAAAAAAAAAATCAGCTGTGCAGTGTAAGTGAAACACAAATGGCACACTATCAGCAAAAAACGGACACACACGGATCACACACAGATCCTTTACAGACAACTTCATGGATGCATCACTGACCAAATTGGATTTGAGCATGGACATGGACGTGTGAATGAGGCTTTACTCCTAGTTTTTTTATTTAATTTAAATTTTTTGGGGCTACCACAGAAGTTCTGGACTATAATGAAGAAACTGGCCTCTTATTTCTGTGTCTGGTACTTGTTCAAAGCTCTCTATTACCCCCTTCCCGACCAGTGGTGTACATATACGGTGCAGTGGGACGTGACTTGCCACCCAGCACCGTACATGTACAGCACTCTGATTGGCGAAGTGCAGGAGCTATGCCTGCTCGATTAGCAGCAGGGGCCCGGTTGTTACTGACAGCCAAGCCCCTCCTGTGTACGCCGGCATTGGTAAATACACTGATGCCGGTGTATTAACCCCATATTCAGGGTTGGTGGAGGGAGGGTCTCCCTCTCCAACCCCATTGTGTCCCCGCTCTGGGCTGACAGGGACTTACACAGGCATTGGGGCTTGCCTCCTACAGAAGCCTATGAGATCCTGTCCCCAGGCAGGGTCTCCTAGGCACACTGTCAGTCTAATGCTGACAGTTCAATGCATTACAATATACAATGTATTTTCTCATTGTGGGACAAAAATAAATAAATACCAAAAAGTAAAAAAAAAAAAGTTTTACATAATAAAAAAAATTAAAGTTTCAAGCAATAAACAAGTGCACCTATCCCATAATTGTCATATAAAATTTTTAAAAAAATAGAAAAAAATAGACATATTGGGTATCACTGCATCCGTAACGATTGTCTCTATAAAACTATCACATGATCTACCCTGTCAGGTGAACACCGTAAAAAAATAAAAATAGTGCCAAAACAGCCATTTTTGGGTATTTTTGCTTTCAGAAAATGGGAGCACAAAAACAAGATTTTTTTAAAAAAATGCTTTAATTGTGTAAAATTTTATCTGTGTTAAGTGGTAAAATGTAAAAAAATGCGAAAACTTGGTATCTCTGTAAACATACTGACCAGCAAAATAAAGATAATGTGTCATTTTTCCCGCACAGTGTACACTGCTATAACAAAGCCCAACATGCAATGGCTGAATTGTTGCATTTCTTTATCCTGCTTCCCAAAAAGTGAAATAAAAAGTGATCAAAAAGTTGTATGTGCCCCCAAAACAGAAACAATGATAATGGCAACTCAACCCACAAAAAATAAATCCTATGGTTGTCTGAAAATAGCTGTACAGGTATCCCAGAGACATTCAATATCAACATGGTGCCCGTAAACAAAAAAAAAATGGATTAACATCTGCAATCAAATGGATTAAAATCTGCAACAAAAAAATAAAAAATTTATTTTTGATCTCCATTTTCCTTTAATTCTTGTAGAACACCTCAAGGGTTAACACAGTTTGTAACATCAGTTTTTAATAAATTGAGGGGTGTAGTTTCTAAAATTGGGTCATTTATGGGTGGTTTCTATTGCGTAAATCCATCAAAATCACTGTGCTTAAAAAAACGGTTTTAGAAATGTTCTTAAAAATGTCAAAAATTGCTTCTAAAATTCTAAGCCCTCTAACATCCTAAAAAAAAAAAAATTACATTTACAAAATGATGGCAACATAAAGCAGACATATGGAGAATCTTGATTGATAACTATTTTATGAGGTAACACTATGTGTCTTAAAAGTACACAAATTAAAATTTAGAAAATTATGCATTTTTCAAAAATTTCTGTAAATGTAACATTTTTTTTATAAATAAAGAAAAAAATATTGACCCAAATGGACTGCTAATATGAAGTAAAATGTATCACCAGAAAACAGTCTCAGAATTGGTTAGATAGGTAAAACCATTTCAAAGTTACCACATAAAGGGACACATGTCAGATTTACAAAAATAGCCCTGGGCTTGAAGTTGAATAGTGACCTGGGGTAGAAGAGGTTAATATGTTTTAGTTCAATAGTCATGTCTCCTTCATACAATAGATAAATGTTATATCATCCAATGCCATTTACAGACCAGAGGTAATTATTTTGCATTAAGCATCTTAAGACGCATTAGTCTTCATGAATAATTGCAGCAAATGTCCAAACGATTTTACAGGTCTGAGGCTGAGCTATGGAATCTCTGCTCTACCTTCATTGTTACCAGTAGGTTGTGAGAGTGAAGTGCTTGTGGAAATGCAAAAAGCCGCAAGGGCATTGTGGAGGATGGGAGTAGCTGTACTCACAGTTAGGAATGCTGCCAGGGCCATGCAGTGATAAGAATGGTGCAAACTTATTCCCTTTGGGTCAAGCTCTATTTTCATTTCTGATCGCGGCATCTGATAAGAATAATGCAGTGTAAAATGTAAAAAAAATACAATAATAACTGATTAATTTTCCTGCAACGGGCGGGCCCCCGCCATCTTGCTTGAAGGTCTGGCGCAAAATCTTGTGTGGCCCGAGATGACCTCATCATGCAGGCCACTGTGGTGTCGTCATACGTCACTGCGTATGGTATTTCAGCCGAGATCTTCAAGTCGGCCCGGCCCGTTGCAAGCAAGTGGATTTGCTACCACGAAGCACGAGGACATTTGCTTTGCGACATTCGCTCATCACTAGTTACCACAGGTTTTCACTGTGGAATGTAGTAATTTTTGAATTTTTTCATTTATTTTACTCACTTACTGTATATACTGCTAATATATTCGACAACTCTTTATAGACATTAGCATTTACGGAGTGTGGGAGGAAGCCTCAGTACCAGGAAGAAACTCTTGCAAACACGGGGAGAACATACAAATTCCATGCTGATGTTGTCCTTCGTCAGATTCAAACCTAGGACGACAGCACTGGGGGATTTTGCCTTTCAGGTTTGCCCAGGGCTGGAAACCTTTCACTTTAGGGTTGATGTCTGTTTTGCCTCAACCGCAAAGGGGAGAAGATTCCTCAACTTGCTGCAGTACCACTTTATGGGCCACTTTGTAGAAGCTCCCACTAGGGGCAATGCTCTGTTGGATCTGGTAATTTCTAATGATACAGAGCATGTTGGAAATGTTACTGTTCGAGAAACACTAGGTAATAGTGACCACAATATTATTATATTCCCCCTACACTATAAGAAGCAAACTCTGTCAGGCAGAGCAAACACACTGAATTTTAAAAAGGCTAATTTCCTTGGGTTGAGGGCAACATTTCAAGGCATAGACTGGGAGCAGCTACTGTCACATAATAATACTGAGGATAAATGGGAGAGCTTTAAATCCACATTGAATAATTGCACTAAAAAATTTATTCCTTTAGGTAACAAGTATAAATGGCTAAAATTAAACCCCCCATGGCTTACAGCTACCGTAAAAAGGGCAGTAAATGACAAAATCTGTAAAAAGGAGATTAAATTAGCAAAAATACAAAACAAACAGCAGGTGGCAAAAGAGAGCAAAACAAATCCCCAAAAATTTTTTAAATATATAAATGCTAAAAAACCAAGGTCTGAGCAGATAGGTCTCCTAAATAATGGTAAAGGGGGGTTAGTCACTGAAGATAAGGAAAAGGCAGAGTTACTAAATGTTTTTTTAGCTCTGTTTACACAAAAGAAGAGAAAGGAGCTGATATCTGTGGTGCTGGGGCTATTAGTATATCCAGTTATATACTTAATTGGCTAACTGTAGATATGGTCCAAGAAAAGTAAAATAAGGTATATGTGAACAAGGCTCCGGGTCCAGATGGATTACACCCAAGAGAACTTAAAGAGCTCTGTTCAGTCATTGCTGTGCCCCTGTTTATAATTTTTATAGATTCTCTAGGGACTGGTACAGTGCCAAGTGATTGGTGTAAGGCAAATGTGGTGGCAATATTCAAAAAAGTATCTAGGTCCTTTACAGGTACTGTAATTATAGACCAGTTAGGCTTGAAAAGTATTGTTTGTAATTGGATTGAAAAATGGCTGAAGGACTGTGTCCAGAGAGTTGTGGTCAATGATTCCTATTCAGAATGGTCTGGGGTTCAGTGCTGAGTCCTCTATTATTTAATGTATTTATTAATGATATCGAGGACAGGATTAATAGCACGATTTCTATTTTTGCAGATGACACTAAGCTATGTAGTACTGTACGGTCTATGGAAGATGTCCAAAAACTACAAGCTGACTTGAACACTCTGAGTGATTGGGCATCAACTTGGCAAAGGAGGTTCAATATGGATAAATGTAAAGTTATGCATCTTGGTAGTAATAATATCTGTGCTTCATATGTCCTTCCTAGGGTATGTAACACTAGGGGAGTCATATAGAGAAGGATCTGGGTGTCCCTGTAGATCATAGCTTGAATAACAATGTCAATCAGCTACTTCTAAGGCCACCAGGATATTGTCATGCATTAAACGAGGCATGGACTCGTGGGGCAGGGATGTAATATTACCACTTTACAAAGCGTTGATGCAGTTCAGTTCTGGGCACCAGTCCATAAAAAGGATGCTCTGCAGCTGGAAAAAGTACAGAGTAGTGCGACTAAACTGATAAGGGGCATGGAGGGTCTTAGTTATAAAAAAAGATTAAAATAATTTAATTTATTTAGTCTAAAGAAGAGGCGACTAAGGGGGGGCATGATTAACTTATATAAATAAGTGGCCATACCAAAAATATGGAGAAAAACAGTTCCATGTAAAATGCCCTCAAAAGACAAGGAGGCACTGCCTCCGAATGGAGAAGAAAAAGTTCAGTCTCCAGAAGCGTCAAAGCTTCTTTACTGTAAGAACTGTAAATCTGCGGAATAGACATCCTCAGGACGTGGTCACAGCAGGAACAGTGGACAGTTTTATAAAGGGTTTAGCCGAATTCTTAAAAGTAAACATTAATGCTTATGAAAATGTGTAGCAATCTTAGTTTCATTTCTTTCTGGGATTCTCGCCCCCACCTATCCCTTGGTTGAACCTGATGGACTTGTCTTTTTTCAGCCATAGTAACTATGTAACTATATGGAGTCTGTAAGCGTCTTGTTAAACAGTTTATCTCAACGGGGCTTCTACTCGCACCTCTGATTGACACTGGAATGCTTTTCCAAAAAATATATGTTCACTTTTCTCAATATTTTTGGCTTTTCTCTGGCTGGTTTTCTCTAAGGATGGTTCCCTGCATCTGCACTCATCAATGTCTCTACACTGATTCATGTGTCTACAAAACCTAACCCCCTACTCCTTATGGGGAGCGGTACACATTTTTGATCTTGCTACAGCACACATACATTAATTACACAAAAAAAGCATTTGCAGAGGACCACTGCCATAGCAGTAGGACACTACAGAAAGGCTGGCAATTTGCAACCTCTACAACAGTAGAAATCATAGCTCTGGTCACTATTGAATAAGGGGGCCATGAATCACTGACAATTCACAATGAGAACTTGTCAGCACTGGAAATAATGAACCATGGCTTGAATAGTGAGGGAATTGCCCTACTAAATGTGTAATTCCCCATGGGACTGCTTGTCACAATGTCCAATTTTTACCATGATCAAGCACACATTGTGCAGTGTCAAAAACGACTGTGAAGCAATTGCTGAGGTGAAATGTAGGACATTTCAGGTAGGAATCCAAAGGGCTAAACACTGATAACTGTCCCAGACACCATTTTAACAGCACTGATAATGTATATGTTGTCATTCTCTTTCCCTGACACAGAAATTAAATTCTTTCCGCACCTTGACGTAGCCATATGTCAAAGTGAGGATGAACTTCTCGCACCACAACTTGCAGTTATTTCGGGGGAATAGAGCAAGCCCAGTAGTTATGCCATTGTCACTGTAATACACAACTACAATGTCCGGGATAAAAGCTAGAATTAAAGCATCTCCACAGCATCAAAGTGGTTAGACAGAGGTAGTGGCTTCCTTTATCGCTCAGTCTACCCCCCAAGATGCAAATGCGGGGTGCTGATGGTTGTTATGGCAGCTTGGCCTCCAGATCTGCCAAGTACGGAAATGTATTATGCCCCACAGGAGGAAGTATCTAATAGGCTTGTCAGTAGTATACTGATGGACTGACATAACACACTGTGCTACATAAGTATAGTAAAAAGTAAAAATGTTTGAAAACCTTCACATTATAAATTAGTCTTTATTATATATATTTGGTATTGCTATGTCCAAAACACTCATTCTATAATAGTATAATGTAATTTTACCAGTGAATACATTAAAATACATGATTAAATTAATTCTAACAATGATTCCTATGTACCCTGAAATGGTACCATTAAAAACTACAAGTTGCCCTACAAAAAAACAAGAAAACATATAGTTCTGTTGGTTGAAAAATAAAAAAAATAAAAGTTAGCAACAACAGACTGAAGTCCCTTGGTAAACATATAAGTAACAATAAAATCACAAGCCTCATGGAAGAGTGCTGATCTTTTTGTGCCTTCGGATTTGGGATTCCTTCCTTAGACGTGAGCCTAGCACAAGGATATATGTATTGCCAACTGAAGTGGATCACACTTATACCACACAGCGAACTCTGTAGATAATAAGAAAATAAAAATGCTGCTTAGGGTTATTCATAGAGTTGAGCGGACACCTGGATGTTCCCGGCTGAACTTCGCAAAAAAGTTCCAGTTCGGGACCCGAACTTGACCGAACTTGACCCCAAACCCCATTAAAGTCAATGGGGACCCTAACTTTGGAGCACTAAAATGGCTCTAGAAAAGTCATGGAAAGGGCTAGAGGGCTGCAAAAGGCAGCAAAATGTGGTTAAGAGCATGGCAAGTGCTCTGCAAACAAATGTGGATAGGGAAATGACTTCAAATAACATAAAATACGTAAAAAAAAAAATCTTGATCTAGGAGGAGGAGGTCCATATGGAGTAGGAGGTTGAGGAGGCGGTGGATGTGGTGGTGTAGGCAGAAGCAGCGGTGGTGGAGGAGGAGGAGGTAGCTAACACTGTTTTTTGTTTTTTTGTTGTTGGGTAGACCCCAAAACATTGAGAAATATAAAAAATAAAACAAAGACAAAGTGCGCTGGAGTACAACAATGGCTGGGTAAGTCTGGTATACATGTCTATTCTGCACAAGGTACGGATAAGTCCTGTGGGATCCCTGCCTGGTTAATTTTAATGAACGTGAGCTTGTCCACATTGGCTGTGAACAGGCGGCTGCGCTTGTCTGTGATAACCCCCTCCTGCCGTTCTAAACAAACTTTCAGACAATACACTGGCTGCAGGGCAGGCCAGCATCTCCAAGGCATCAAGGGCAAGCTCAGGCCATGTGTCCAATTTGGAGACCCAGAAGTTGAAGGGGGTAGACCCATCAGTCAGTACGTGTAGGCGTGTGCACACATACTGGTCCACCATATCGCACGTCCCCGTGACATCCACGATCCAATTGGATATATTGCCTATCAACTTTCAATGTTCTTTTATGTGCCTACCATGGTGATCACAGGTAACGGGGAATCAGGGTTCCATGCCGGAGAGGGAGCGTGAGAAAGGGATACCACATCCAAGGGAGGTCAATGGCTGAAATGTGATCAAGCGGAAATGTGGGACAACTTATTGAAGCAGAAGCATCGAAGTAAAGGAGGTGGTGCGAGGCAATTACCCACTCCCGACTCGGGGAAGTAGTGATGATAAATAACAATACAGGACTCTTAAGATGCCCTGTTATTGGAATGATTAATAAAAATTACAGGGAATGTCACTGCGGTATTTTGGATTAGGAAACGTTATACAGGAGAGGCCCTGCTGCCGCTTTGTTGACTCTAGATAACTTCTGCCTGATCGCACGTCCCTGTGATCTCTTTCCTATCAACTTTCGATGTTCTTTTATGTGCCTACCATGGTGATCACGGGTAACGGGGAATCAGGGTTCCATGCCGAAGAGGGAGCCTGAGAAAGGGATACCACATCCAAGGGAGGTCAATGGTTGAAATGTGATCGAGCAGAAATGTGGGACAAGTTATTGAAGCAGAAGCATCCAAGTAAAGGAGGGGGCACGCGGCAATTACCCACTCCTGACTTGGGGAGGTAGTGACGATAAATAACAATACAGGACTCTTAAGATGCCTTTCCAGGCGAAACGTGCGTCGAGGTGCAGCTCCGGTTGCTTGCTCTGGGTCCAGCATATCATGGGTAATTTTTATTTTGTTGTCATGCTTAGGCCTCTTTCACACTTGCGTTGTCCGGATCCGGCGTGTACTCCACTTGCCGGAATTACACGCCGGATCCGGAAAAACGCAAGTGTACTGAAAGCATTTGAAGACGGATCCGTCTTTAAAATGCGTTCAGTGTTACTATGGCAGCCAGGACGCTATTAAAGTCCTGGTTGCCATAGTAGTAGTGGGGAGCGGGGGAGCGGTATACTTACAGTCCGTGAGGCTCCCGGGGCGCTCCA
Organism: Bufo gargarizans; assembly: GCF_014858855.1. Taxonomy (NCBI): domain Eukaryota; kingdom Metazoa; phylum Chordata; class Amphibia; order Anura; family Bufonidae; genus Bufo; species Bufo gargarizans. The sequence continues at coordinate 208,550,191 of NC_058082.1, read as the reverse complement.
GAATGACGTCAGAGCGCCCCATGCGCATGGATGACGTGCCATGCGATCACGTCATCCATGAGCGTGGGGCGCCCTGACGTCACTCTGGAGCGCCCCGGGAGCCGCATGGACGGTAAGTATACCGCTCCCCCGCTCCCCACTACACTTTACCATGGCTGCCAGGACTTTAGCGTCCCGGCAGCCATGGTAACCATTCAGAAAAAGTTAAACGTCGGATCCGGCAATGCGCCGAAACGACGTTTAGCTTAAGGCCGGATCCGGATCAATGCCTTTCAATGGGCATTAATTCCGGATCCGGCCTTGCGGCAAGTCTTCAGGATTTTTGGCCGGAGCAAAAAGCGCAGCATGCTGCGGTATTTTCTCCGGCCAAAAAACGTTCCGGTCCGGAACTGAAGACATCCTGATGCATCCTGAACGGATTTCACTCCATTCAGAATGCATGGGGATAATCCTGATTAGGATTTTTCCGGCATAGAGCCCCGACGACGGAACTCTATGCCGGAAGAAAAGAACGCAGGTGTGAAAGAACCCTTATTTAGCTTGTTATCTCCATGTTACTGCTTGCACTTGGCACACTTGCCCTGTCTGTATTCACAGTCTACTGGCTACCTGCATTTTTCAGGTGGCCATCCCAGCTACCCTGGGTGGGCTAGTCTGCTATGTGCGATTATATTTACCCTTTATATGCATGCAGCATATATAGCATTGTATGTTACTTTGAGTGAACCTACAGCTCTCACTATCTATGCTGCTCTATACCCAGGGCTGTGACCTCTTTTCCCTGTCAGCTGGGTTTTTGTGAGGGAGGTTGTATATGACCCCTCTACACGAGGTCTCTCCCTCCCTCTACCTTTGTGCCTTATGTTATACATTTTGTGTTATTATGTCTCAATAAATTACATATATTTTATATGTGCGGTTTTCTTATCTTCCTTTGGGGTTATTAGTTTGGTTCTTTTGTTGGCTCAGTATATATTATACTAGACCCCAGTGCTATCCATACATTGTATGTGAGTTTTTCTTGTATAGGTTGGTCTAACGGCGTTGCGCAGTGCACACCTGATTTTGTCCCCCACTTGGTTGTGCAGGGAAGGGATGGCTCGCCTGGAAAAGTAGTGGCGGGGGCACAACATACTGTGGGACAGCTACCACCATCAGATTCTTAAAACTGTCCATGTCCACCAGACTGCAGGCATTTAGGGCCAGGGATCGTGGGTGGGTAGGGGGGTACTTCCTCTTTCGCTCCAGTGTTTGGGAGATAGACAGTTGAACACTTCCATGGGAAATTGTGGAGATGCTTGGTGACCGAGGTGGTGGCGTTGCTGCCACATACTCTGTTTGCGGGGTGGCATGTGCCACTGTCACTCCAGAGGGGATGAAGAGGCTGAGACTGCAGAAGAGAAAGAAGGAGGAGCCAGAGACCTGGTTTTTGAGGTGTCTACTCTGTGACGAGGGTACCCCAGTAGAGTCCCCTTTTTAAATACATACACACTCACAGGCCTAGAGGCCCCCTTTATTCTGCTTTAAGGTCTCTTTCACAGGGGCATCCCATGTAAGGGCCGGATAGGATGCGGGTGCATTACGGGGAAAATGCGCTATTTTTTAGCACAAGTGCAAAACGTTTTAATGTGTTTTGCACGCGCGAGAAAAATCGGCATGTTTGGTACCCAGACCTGAACCCGGACTTCTTCACAGAAGTTGGGGTTTGGGTTAGGTGTTCTGTAGATTTTATTATTTTCCCTTATACCATGGTTATAAGGGAAAATAATAGCATTCTTAATACAGAATGCTTAGTAAAATGTCTATTGAGGGGTTAAAAATAATAAACAAATTTAACTCACCCCATCCACTCCTATTGATGGTGATGGACCATGTGATAAGCGCAGTGATGCCATCAAAGGTCCTTTACCCAGGTCCTGAAGAAAGAAGAAAGAAGAAGAGATCTGCTACGCGACCAAGTGGATGGGGTGAGTTAAATTTGTTTATTCTTTTTTAACCCCTCCATCCCTAATTTACTTACCATTCTGTATTAAGAATGCTGTTATTTTCCCTTATAACCATGTTAAAAGGGAAAATAATAAAGATCGGGTCCCCATCCCGATCATGTCCTTAGAAACCATGCGTGAAATTCGCACCGCATCTGCACTTGCTTGTGGATGTGTGCGATTTTCATGCAGCCCCATTCACTTCTATGGGGCCTGCGTTGCGTGAAAAACGCACAATATAGAGCATGCTGCGATTTTCACGCAACGCAAGTGATGCGTGAAAATCACCATTCATGTGCACAGCCCCATAGAAATGAATGGGTCTGGATTCAGTGCGGGTGCAATGTGTTCTCCTCACGCATTGCACCCGCGTGGAAAACTCGCCCGTGTGAAAGAGACCTAAAAGAGATATATTCCCTTGCTTGGAGCTGTGTTCTAGTAAATGAAAATGACACTTCCCCGTCATAAAGATAAGGATGGGAGTTTCAAAAGCACCCCTGCTGAGGCTCATGTAAAATACTGGATCCTGGGATAACATTAGCCAGACATTCTGACTACAGTCCCAGCAGGGGACCAAAGAGAGATAGGAAAGCGACCTATTGAACCTTTGAGGGACTCAAACATAGTCATTTTTCATATCTCTGGTCGTAGGCATATTCTGCACTGGCTAAGGCCGGATTCAACCTCCGTGGACCAGTGCAATCACAGAGATGTCAAATAGTATGTTCTTGTGCCCTTGGAAGGCTGAAAAGTCAGGTTTAAGCTGTCCTGGAGAACCACAGGCCCCAGCAGAGTCAAGTTTGGTCTTGTCAGACTCGTAAAATCATAAGGGTCATTAATACATGAATGTCATAGCAGTATTTAGTGGTTCCACAGAACTGTGGGCTCAGCCAGAATAAGGACATTCTGGGCTGACCTTAGCTGAGTCATAAACCTTGATGACACCTCCTCGACCCTGCCCACACGTTCATACCATTGGTGGGCAGAACTGCTGGCACCTCCTGTTTTAGAACTGTTATAAGATGCTGTCAGGGCATTGTATGGAAACCCTGCCTTGCCTTAACACCTGGATTTGTATTGCATTCTGAATGTCAGTGCTCAGGGTCCACTGATATTATACCAATCGGATTGCACAACGGCTTCAAGGACTGAAACAGAGGAACTTAAGTATACTTTTCATCCATTATCCCTTTTATTTTAACTGTCGTGAATTACAATTACCTTGAATTATTATTATCTAGAATAGTCATTATTCTGTAAATGTATATATGCACTGTTTTTCCTTTCACCTTTTATTAAAAGATTGAAAAATCTTATTTGCTAAGTCTTCCATGTTCTAATCAAAGGAATTAACAAATCCTGTCTCTGAAGAGAGTAACGTTACCATTTTGTGTGAGAAAGGTAATTTTGATTGTTGCTTGACTGAACGATTGCGATCGGTCAACAAGCGGGAGCTGGTTCATTCCCTGCTATGCGTGAGGGTGAGTGACCGGTACTCAGTTCGTGTGCCATTAAAACATGTGGTGGCAGTATACCGAATTGTATCTATAAAGGGTTAACCGGAAGTTAACCACCCCTTGTCACTTGCGGTATCCGTCTGTGTACAGGTACGTTTGTGACATACTCCACTGTAGCTCGTGCTTTGCACTTAGATGCCTGGTCATGCAGGTTGCGCTCAGGTTTAGAGCGTTTATGCCTCACTTCAGGCTCTGAATGCACAGCGTGCAAACCACTCGTGTCTTGTCGTCAGCACATTGTCTGAAGAACTGCCACACCAGGGAACTCCTTGGAGCTAGCTTTGGTGTGCTCGGTCCCTTGGTGCAGTGGGCAGTAGCAGGCGTACTGTCTAGGAGACGGCAGCTCCATTTTGCACCCTGCTCCCTCTTCTGCTGTGCTGGTGGCTCTGTGTGACCACCGCCTCTTCCTCCGAACTATACAGGTCACTCGCAAGACCTTGATTCCATGTGGGGTCGAGGACCTCATCGTCCTCCACATCATCTTCCACCCAGTCTTCACCCCTGCCCTCCTTGTCGGTCTGCATACTGCAGAAAGTCACAGCTGTTGGCACCTGTGTTTCATCATCATCCAAGACGTGCTGCGGTGGTCCTCCCATGTACTCATCCTGAAACATAAGTGGTTGGCCATCGGTGCACTTAATCTCTTCCACTTCTGGGGCAGGGCTATGTGGATGGCCCTGGGAAACCCTGCTAGCAGAGTCATCAAAAAGCAGAAGAGACTGCTGCATGACTTGGGGCTCAGACTGCTTGGCTGATTTGCAAGTGGGTGAGGTGAAAGACTGATGAACATCGGCTGCAGGTGCCAACTCTGATCTTTCAGCAGGAGACTGGGTGGGAGACAATGTGAAGGAACTGGAGGCACTGTCAGCAACCCAATCTACTATCGCCTGTACTTGTTCTGGCTTCACCATTCGTAGAGCGGCATTCAGGCCTACTAAATAACGCTAAAGGCTCTGTTGCCTACGTGCACCTGAAGAAGGTGTTTCATTTGGGCTTGTAGCTGGCACATATCGACCACGTCCTCTCCCTGCAACAGGAGCTCCACCAATACCAGCAGCACTACGACCAGGGCCACGTCCCTTATTTGACGCTCTCCTAATTTTTTGCGGTCACCCACCAAAGTAACAGACGTTTTTACTAAATTTAGTTCTCTGTCAGCAATGCAGAGCAGGGGGTTTTCAACTGCAAAAATGGGTTAATGTCACCCACCAATGGAACAGACGGTTTTTAGAAATTTCGGTCCCTGTCACCTATGCAGAGCAGGGGTTTTTCAAGGGCAAAAATTGGTTAATGTCACCCACCAATGGAACAGATGAATTTTAGAAATGTAAGTCCCTGTTACCTATGCAGAGCAGGGGTTTTTAAATGGCAAAAATGGGTTAATGTCACCAACCAATGTAACAGACGAATTTTTTAAAATTATTTCCCTGTCTGCTATGTAGAGCAGGGGTATAAAACTGCCAAAAAAGGGTTAATGTCACCCACCCAACAATGTAACAGACACATTTTTTTTAATTATTTCCCTGTCTGCTATGTAGAGCAGGGGTATAAAACAGCCAAAAAAGGGTTAATTTCCCCAACAATGTAACAGACGAATTTTTTTACATTATTTCCCTGTCAGCTATGTATAGCAGGGGTATAAAACAGCCAACAATACAAATATGTCAACCCCTGAACCCACAGACGGATTAACTATATTATTGTCCCTGGCACATATGCAGGGGCAGGTGTATTTCACACAAAAATTGGTTTGTCGCCCACCTAGCTAACAGACGGATTAAGTATTAAATTATTAATATTAAGTTTAGATGTTGCATTGTGCCCACCAAAAAATTGCTGTAGGAAGTTCAACCACATAATGAACAGACAGATAAATTATCTTTCTGTGTCTGGGGTATAAAAATGATGTATTGCACATGTGCCCTGGCTGGACAATTGTGTACCTGGCCTATGTTGGTGCAGGAACCCACCCTCCGACCCACTTGTGAATGACTGGCCTGATAACCGTGGAAATGTCACCCCACAATCCTACAAATGGACTTACTGTATTTATTTGCCTGGCTGTCAGATATTCAGCGCAGGCCGCAAAGGTACTTTATGGCCAAAGAAAAGTTGATTTTTCACCCACAACGTCCAACTTGTATACACTGATTATATTTCACCATCAGATTGGCAATGCAGGCCGCATAGGTACTTTATGGGGAAAAAAAAATGAAAGATTTTTTCAGCCACAGTGAAACAGATGGATTTACAGATTTTATTTCACTATCGGATTTGCAGTGCAGGCTGCAAAGGTACTTTATTTTTTCAAACGACAATGTAACAGCAGTATTTACCGTATTTTTCGCCCCATAAGACGCACCTTTCTCCCCCTAAAATGGGGGGAAAATGTTAATGCGTCTTATGGAGTAAATACAGGGGGGGGGGGGAAGCAGCTGGGCATCTTATACTACCTGGCCCCCGCTGGGGGTGCTGGGGGGAAGTGGCCGGACACCGCTGCACATGGTAGGGAAAGCAGGGGCCAGCCGCCGCTGCAGTTGGTGGGAAGCAGGGTCTAGCTGTCTCTGCGGGTGCTCCGTGTCATGGAACGGCCGGCCGCGGCAGCTGCTGGGTGATATGAACTGGCTGGCTGGAAAATGCACTGTGAAAGGTTGTCTCCTCCCAGTTTCACCCCAATCGCCCAGCTCCTCGCCCTCCAGCGCTCACCCTGTCTCTTCCTCTTGGGCTGGGACACTGAGCATTTCCAGCAGTGGAGCCGGGAGGGTTTGGGTCCAGAGTCCTGCAGGGCGCCCCCTTCCACACTGCCACAATCGCACCTCCTCCTGGTGGGGTACATTACAGACCGGCCTACTGATGGCAGCAGAGAGCATGATGGGAACCTGTATGTGGGAGACGCCAGCAGCTGTGTACCGTGTGAGGTGAGACGCCGGGGGAAGTTACCATGCACACATCATTTCTTCTTCACTATGTTACACAGGGGCCACTAACAATGGGGCCCATGACCCTGCTGTAAATAAGAACACTACTAGATGGCGTCACCCCTGATGAGTTGTGTGCTATAATCATCTCTGCAGATCTCACAGTTTGATTGCTCATGTCTGGGTTTGTTGCTCTTCTTCCCCTGCTGGATGTATGGTGTATCCCCACTCATCAGAGAGTAGGCTATAGTGAAGGTCCTGTCCCCCCCAAATCCTAGTCACTCAGCCTGAGGTCACAGAAGAAGTCCGAGCAGGTTCCCTGAGAGCTGTGTCATCTATAAGGTACCCCTAATAAAGTGACCCCACCTAATAAAGTGATCCCTTATTAAAGTGTCAAAGGATAGCCTCCCCCTTTCCCAATAAGTGTGTCAGCAGCAGATCCCCCCCAACTAATAACATTGCGTCAGCAGCAGAATAGGCTACTTTCTCATTAGTGTTAGCAGTGTCCGGCAGGAACAGCCTGCCAGGTGCATACTAACGCTGGCCCACGTGTGCCACCGGAAGTCCACTCCGGCCACATTCACTATACCTTTTGTTCAAAATATTATTTTTTCCTATTTTCACCCTCTAAAACCTAGGTGCGTCTTATGCGCAGGGTGAAAAATACGGTAATGGTTTTATTGGACTTTTAGAAATGCAGCGCAAGCCGCAAATGTAATATCTAGCACAAAAGTTAGTTTTTTTCCAACGACAATGTAACAGCAGTATTTAACGATTTTATTTGACTGTCAGAAATGCAGCGCAGGCCGCAAATGTACTATCTAGCACAAAATGGGTTTTTTAAAGAAAAATATAACAGCAGTATTTAACGGTTGCATTGGACTGTCAGAAATGCTGCACAGGCCGCAAATATATTTCACTATCAGATTTGCAGTGCAGGCCGCAAAGGTACTTTATGGAAAAAAAAGATATGATTTTTTCACCCACAAATGAAAGAGATGGATTTAACTGATTTTCTTTCACTATCACAAATGCAGTGCAGGGCAAAAATGTACTTTTTAGCAAAAATGTATTTGTCCCCCCCAGAATCTAACAGATGGATTTACTGAATTGATTACACTGACATATGCAGCACAGGGGTGCTTTACAGAAAAAAAATTGAATATGTCACCCCCTGGGTCCCTGAACTTACAGACAGATTACCTATATTATTTTCCCTTCCCCTGGCACAAATGCAGTGCAGATGCACTTAAAAAATGGGTATATGTTGCCCACTGAACTAATTTTGTTTAAACAATTATAGCACACTTTTTGTAAATCCAATAAACTTCATTTCACTTCTCAAAAATCACTGTGTGTGTCTCCTATATGATATATTTAACTGACATTTTTTATCATAACAACCAACGATTTATACAGGAAAATCATGACGATTAACAAGGTTGCCCAAACTTTCGCATCCCACTGTATGCAGTGCTGGTGCACTGAACTTGCACGAAATGTCCGCCGACGCCCACCTAACTAACAGACGGATAAAACTTATTTTTCTGTGTCACTGGGCTCAGGGCAGGGTACAAAAATGTTGCATTGCACCCACAAAAAAAAATTGCTGTAGATTGCAGAGTTAACAGCAAGTTCGGATATCTGATTTGTTCCTATTCTCTCCCTCACAGCAGCAGCATCCTATCCCTACACTAGCAAGAGCTGAGTGACGTGCGGCGCTACTCGACTCCAGCTTATATAGAGGCTGGGTCACATGCTGCACTGGCCAATCACAGCCATGCCATTAGTAGGCATGGCTGTGATGGCTTCTAAGGGCACACTAGGTAAACACTTGTTGATTGACTGCCCTGCATCAGAGGGATCTCATTGTTAAAAGGTATCAGTCAGGAGAAGGGTACAATTTTCAAGGCATTAGATATACCATGGAACACAGTGAAGACAGTCATCATCAAGTGAAGAATATATGTCACAACAGTGACATAACCAAGAACTGGACGTCCCTCCAAAATTGATGAAAAGACGAGAAGAAAACTGGTCTGGGAGGCTACCAAGAGGCCTACAGCAACATTAAAGGAGCTGCATGAATATCTGGCAAGTACTGGCTGTGTTGTATATGTGGCAACAATCTCCCGTATTCTTCATATGTCTGGGCTATGGGGTAGAGTGGCAAGATGAAAGCATTTTCTTACGAAGAAAAACATCCAAGCCAGGCTACATTTAGCAAAAACACATCTGGAGTCTCCCAAAAGCATGTGGGAAAAGGTGTCATGGTCTGATGAAACCAAGGTTTAATTTTTTGGCCATAATTCCAAAAGATATGTTTGGCGCAAAAACAACACTGTACATCACCAAAAGAACACCATACCCACAGTGAAGCATGGTGGTGGCAGCATCATGCTTTGGGGCTGTTTTTCTTCAGCTGGAACTGGGGCCTTAGTTAAGCTAGAGGAAAACATGAACAGTTCCAAATACCAGTCAATAAAACCTTCAGGCTTCTGCTAGAAAGCTGAAGATGAAGAGGAACTTCATCTTTCAGAATGTCAACGACCCAAAGCATACATCCAAATCAACAAAGGAATGGCTTCACCAGAAGAAAATTAAAGTTTTGGAATGGCCCAGCCTGAGGACAGACCTGAATCTTGGAAATCTGTGGGGTGATCTGAAGAGGGCTGTGCACAGGAGGTACCCTCGCAATCTGACAGATTTGGAATGTTTTTGCAAAGAAGAGTGGGCAAATCTTGCCAAGTCAAAATGTGCCATGCTGATAGACTCATACCCAAAAAGACTGAGTGCTGTAATAAAATCTAAAGGTGCTTCAACAAAGTATTAGTTTAAGGGTGTGCACACTTATGCAACAATATTATTTTTTCTTCCCTCGACCTAAAAGATTTCAGTTTGCTTTTCAATTGAGTGGTCACATTAAAGGTAAAAAAAAGGTCTGAAATTATTTATCTTTGTCTCATTTTTTTACATCACAGAAACCTGACATTTTATATCCACTGTACCTGCTTCCACCAAATATTGATTGAGGCCTACAATATACCTGCTTCCACAAAATACTGATCCAGGGGTGCGATATACCTGCTTTCACCAAATATTAAAAAGGTGTTCTATATACCTGCTTTCACAAAATACTGATTGAGGGGTGCGATATACCTGCTTCAACAAAATACTGATTAAGGGTTTTTTATATACCTGCTTCCACAAAATACTGATTGAGGGGTGTGATATACCTGCTTCCACCAAATATTGATTAAGGGGTTTGATATACCTCCTTCCACCAAATACTGATTAAGGGGTTATTTATACCTGCTTCCACAAAATACTGATTTAGGGGAGAGATATACCTGCTTTCACCAAATATTGATTAAGAGGTTCTATATACCAGCTTCCACAAAATACTGATTGAGGGGTGCAATATGCCTGCTTCCACCAAATATTGATTGAGGCCTGCGATACACCTCCTTCCACAAAATACTGATTAAGGAGTTTGATATACCTGCTTCCACCAAATACTGATTGAGGCCTGCGATATACCTGCTTCCACAAATACTGCTCTTCTCTAAGGACTTTGGCACGCAGTCATTTTGAAAATGACAGGCAGAGGAAGTGGCAGGCCGTTTCGCAGGGGTGGTAGGGATCGGTCAGGTGCACAAGGCCGGAGACTAAGTGGGAAATTGGAGATGGTGCGTGTAATTACGTCAGAGGACGCACCAGAGTTTGTTGAGTGGCTCACTCAGCCTTCTGCACCCTCCTCATCCCCTGTATCTGCACCCTACTCACTCTCTGCTGTGTGCACCCCCAAAGACACCACCACCACCATAGCCCCTCCACTTGAGTCAGAGGAATTATTTCCCCATCCATTCCCAGACCTTACTGATGCGCAGCCATTCTTTGCATCGGATTAGGAAGAGGAGGTAGCAATGGCCACCACCGAGCAGTCTGACAACAGTACCCAAATCAGCCCAAGGAGGGTGGTCCCCGACGCGCTGGAACTCCACCTTGTATGTGCTTGATAGGCTGCTCCAGCAGCAACGTGCAAATAACGACTACCTGTACGAACTCTGCAGCAGGACAGGTTCTGGGAGCTTGGTTTCTTTTTACCGCGCCAGTGGCTGCTCATGCGCGACGCATGCAGACTTCTGCGGCCATTTGATGAGATCACCAAACTGGTCAGTCGCAGCCAGGGTACCATCAGCGGCATCGTACCCTAGGCCTTCTTTCTGGAGCGTGCATTGCGTTGTGTCATTGATTAAGCCGTCGAGGAGCAGGAGCTGGAAGATGAGGAAATCGCAATGCTGAATGAATTCCCGGGGGGGGGGGGGGCTACTCCATCTGAGACAAGTCAGCAGGAGTCTGAAGAGGAGTCAGAGGAGGATGGTGGCTGGGGGGAGGAGGAGGAGCAAGAAGAGCAGGATTTGAGGGGGACTTTAAATTTTTCGGGCATCCCTGGTGTTATCCGTAGCTGAGGGGGAGGAGACCGAGGACGACATTCTCCTGGGCGATGAGCAGGAGCCAGGGTGCTCCACCGCTTCAAATTTAGTGCAAATGGGGGCCTTCATGCTCCAGTGTTTGAAGAGGGACCCCCATATAAAAAAGCATAAAGGACAAGGACCAGTACTGGGTGGCAACGTACTTAGACCACCAGTACAAACACAAAATGGTAGACATGTTACCAGCATCACAGAGGGCTGGCAGAATTCAGCATTTCCAGGCCTTGCTGCGAGAGTGCTGCATTCTGCTTTTGCGGGCGCTGGCAGAGGAATTTACACCCACAGAGAAACAGGTGCAGGTACCAATCATACCGCGCCTGCAAGAAGAGGACGGTTTGAAGATGTGTTGGTCACTTCGGATATGAGATCATTCTTCCAGCCAACCCATCGACAGCCGCCCTCCAGATCCAGCCTCAGGGAACGCCTAGACTGACAGGTGTCCAACTACATCGGGTTAACGGCCGATGTGGACGCTCTGAGAAGCGAGGAACCCCTGGACTACTGGGTGTGCAGAAAACCAAAACAGGCCTCAATATACCAACATTAAATCAGCGCATAAATGCAATAACCATCATATACCTACAATGTTGTTCACTCATAAACAAAGAAACATGCCCAAAATAGTTAAAAATATAAATCCATTTTATTCCATAAAAAATCCATATACATAGCATATCACAATATAAAATTAAGAATGAAGAGGAAACAACAGACTTATAAAGGCACCTTTATACGTCTGTTGTTTCCTCTTCACTCTTATTTTTATATTGTGATATGCTATATACACTCACCTAAAGAATTATTAGGAACACCTGTTCTATTTCTCATTAATGCGATTATCTAGTCAACCAACATGGCAGTTGCTTCAATGCATGTAGGGTTGTGGTCCTGGTCAAGACAATCTCCTGAACTCCAAACTGAATGTCAGAATGGGAAAGAAAAGTGATTTTGAGCGTGGCATGGTTGTTGGTGCCAGACGGGCCAGTCTGAGTATTTCACAATCTGCTCAGTTACTGGGATTTTCACGCACAACCATTTCTAGGGTTTACAAAAAATGGTGTGAAAAGGGAGAAACATCCAGTATGCGGCAGGCCTGTGGGCGAAAATGCCTTGTTGATGCTAGAGGTCAGAGGAGAATGGGCCAACTGATTCAGGCTGATAGAAGAGCAACGTTGATTGAAATAACCACTCATTACAACCGAGGTATGCAGCAAAGCATTTGTGAAGCCACAACCTTGAGGCGGATGGGCTACAACAGCAGAAGACCCCACCGGGTACCACTCATCTCCACTACAAATAGGAAAAAGAGGCTACAATTTACATAAGCTCACCAAAATTGGACTGTTTAAGACTGGAAAAATGGTTTCTTGAACATGACAATGAGTTCACTGTACTTAAAGGGCCCCCACAGTCACCAGATCTCAACCCAATAGAGCATCTTTGGGATGTGGTGGAACAGGAGCTTCGTGCCCTGGATGTGCATCCCTCAAATCTCCATCAACTGCAAGATGCTATCCTATCAATATGGGCCAACATTTCTAAAGAATGCTATCAGCACCTTGTTAAATCAATGCCACGTAGAATAAAGGCAGTTCTGAAGGCAAAAGGGGGTCCAACACCGTATTAGTATGGTGTTCCTAATAATTCTTTAGGTGAGTGTATATGGATTTTTTATGGAATAAAATGGATTTATATTTTTGACTTTTTTGAGCATGTGTCGTTGTTTATTAGTGGAAAAACATTGTAGGTATACTGGGTGTGCAGGCTTGACCTATGGCCAGAGCTGGCACAATTTGCCATGGAACTCTTGGCTTGACCATCGTCAAGTGTCCTGTCCGAAAGGACGTTCAGCACAGCAGGGGGGATAGTGACCGATAAGGGCACCAGCCTAGCTCACGAGGGTGTGGACTACCTCACATTTCTAAAAATGAATGAGGCATGGATCTTGGAGGAATTTAACACCTGTGATGACCACGTGTAATTGAATTTTCTCATGCCAGCCCACATATATCCGCCACCACCCAGAACAAAGAATGGTCGTTGTCTTATGTATATACAGTGGCATAAAAGACCTTTTATTTCAGGTGAATACCTAATTTTGGGGGCTTCTACTCCAGTGGCGTACAGTAAAATTGTTATTCAGTGACCGCCTAATGTACCTCCAGCCACATAATCGCTTGTTCGTTTCTATCAGATGAATGCCTAATTTTTGGGGCCTGTACTGGCGTACAGCAAAATTGTTATCCAGTGACTGTCTAATATACCTCCAGTCACATAATTACTTGGTATTTTCTGTCAGGCCTTTACTCCCGTGGCCTAAAATAAAAATTTTCTAGGCTCTAGCAGCGCACATTTTTAAGAGTTTCCCTTTAAGACGCATTAAAAATGATTAAAATACATATTTTTTGTGGGAATTTTTGCCATTGATCCCCATTTGGTATGTCACTGTCCATGTTGTGGGACTATGAACTGAAGGTTTTTCTGGTTCGCCTGCCATTAAAGTCAATGGGGTCCGCCGCGATTCAGCATATCTTGGATCCTAGGTATAGGATGACGGTCAGGAACTGACTTCTGGTTTAGTTCTCTATAGTCACAGCTGAGTCTCAGGCTACCATCTCGTTTTCTTACACATACTAGAGGAGCAAAATAGGATGATTTTGATTTCCTAATCCATCCTCTATTTATCAGGTCTTGTAGGTACTCCTTTACCTCTTTATGAAGTGGTTTAGCCACATCAGTATATGTCTTTGTAACAGGGGTGGTATCTTTTAGATTAATCTTTAATTAGAGTTATGGAATATATCCAACTTACGTCTGGAGATGCATGACATTCTTCTCTTAACACCTGCTTTACTATGCACTGTTCTCCTGCAACAAGATAATCTATAGGAACCAGAGGATCCCATTCCTCTTTAACTGAAGGCACTTCACTCTTTGGTTTGTCATCATTTTCCAATGTTTGAATGGTTGTAGTCAAAGAAGAAACCTTAACAGATTTTATGCAAGCTGGATATACTGTGTTGACTGTTTCCATGTGACCCAACACAGTTTTTGTAACCAGTAAAATATCATGTTTAGTGGGGTTCATTACTGGAATGGTTACCCGAGCATAGTTGTCATAAGGTACTATAGTCTCATCTGTATATATTCCCTCTGGTAACTGTGTAGTATTACTTTGCAGGAAGAGATTTTTCTGATTCTTCTGATGAGGTCCTATGTGAACACCACACTTGACACCCATTATAATACCTGCTGGAATAATGGTATGCCGTACTGTACTCCAGTTCTTACCTCCTTAGAAAATGCTTCTGCGTGGCTCACTTGGACAGCTTTTACCACCATCTCTGCTTTTCTTGTAGGCAGTGAAAACGATGCAGCCAGTGTATTTACCAAAGACAATGACTTCCTCAATCACATTATATCTAATGATTGGCTCTTCAGCTACGTTGTCACTGGATACTAGGAAATAGAGATGGCCTTGCGGTACGCCTGGCGGTCGTTTTGCGGTGAACTTTGCGTGTTTGCAATTCTCCGAACATGCGAACATATGGAGAAATTCGCGCCCGCCCTATTCTTTTACATTATGAAGAACTTTGACCCATGACACATCCATCAGGTGATACAGGACAGACAATTGAGACATTTCAGCACATGGACATACCCCCTACCTTATAAATAAACCTGATCTGGCCGCCATTTTACATTCAGTGTTTTGACAGTGTAGGGAGAGGTTGCTGTGTGGAGCAGGGACAGGCTGTTAGGGACACCAAACGCTAGCTAATAGGGACACAAAAGTCATTTTAAGGACTGGTATAGGTGTCCTATCTATATGTGTGATACACAGAGGGGTGCAATATACTTTTATAATGAGTCAAAAACACATAGATCTATATAGTGATCACCTGGAAGTCAGGGGCCTAGGGGCAACGGGCTTACTAGGGCCATTTTTATATAGGGTAAGGTTCCGGACGGGGTCACTCTTATCAGGGTGGGTGGTCTGTGGTTAGGCTATCAGGTCCAGAATAGCACCCCCCTGTCGGGCAATATCAGGGACAGTTCTTTGCCCACCCTGTCCTTCAATACCACATCATCATCTAGCCCAGGGATAGATGTTTTTTGCTTTCCCTCTGGGATTCATGGATGTGCACTGGAACCCCCCAGATTGTGGTAGGACATATGGTTTCTGATTTGGTGCCACCGAGCACCTGATTTAGTGCCGCCGAGCACTTGTTATTGCCTACCACATCTATGCTTTTTGCTTAAAGGGTTCTGCACTTTGTTTTAACTGATGATCTATCCTCTGGATAGCTTATCAGCAGGGGCGTAGCTATAGGGGGTGCAGAGGTAGCAGTCGCTACCGGGCCCAGGAGCCTGAGGGGGCCCAAAGACCCTTGTGCTGCATATGAAGACACACAAAGCACTGAGGGAAGGGGGGCCCAAGCCTAACTCTTGCACCAGGGCCCATGAGCCTTTAGCTACGCCCCTGCTTATCAGCATCTGATCGGCGGGTGTCTGAGACCCGGGACCCCCGCCGATCAGCTGTTTGAGAAGGCAGCGGCACTTAAGCAGCGCCGCAGCCTTCTCACTGTTTACCGCAGGCCCAGTGACGTCACGACTAGTATCAACTAGGGGCTAAGCTCTGTTCACTTAAATGGAGCTTAGCCCCGCCCACAATAGTTGATACTAGTCGTGACATCACTGGGCCAGCGGTAAACAGTGAGAAGGCCGCGCCGCTGCTGTAGTGACGCTGCCTTCTCAAACAGCTGATCGGCGGGGGTCCTGGGTGTCGGACCCCCGCCGATCAGATGCTGATGATCTATCCAGAGGATAGATCATCAGTTAAAACAAAGTGCAGAACCCCTTTAACTTTAATAATTTAATTTATTTTCATTTTGAGGGATATCTTTTCCATTCACACGTCCGCAAAATGGGTCCGCATCCGTTCTGCAATTTTGCGGAATGGGTGCAGACCCATTCATGTTCAATGGGGCCGGAATGTGCTGTCCGCATCCGCATTTGCGGATCCGCATCCGCATTTGCGGATCCGCACTTCCGCATCTGTGCTTCCGTTTCCGCAAAAAAATAGAACATGTCCTATTCTTTTCCGCAATTGCAGACAAGATTAGGCATTTTCTATTATAGTGCCGGCGATGTGCGGTGCACAAATTGCGGAATGCACAGTGCCGGTGTCCGTGTTTTGTGGATCCGCAAAACACTTACGGACGTGTGAATGGACCCTCATAGTAAAATTATTAAAGGTTACGTTTTATCTTTATGTATATTCTAATGGATTGCCTTCCTTGTGCAATGTTATAATATACTTTCTATGTTAGAATGTATATTATAGTGCATTTGTATTGTGCACACAAGGTCCACAAATTGCGGAATGCACAGTGCCAGTGTCTGTGTTTTGCGGATTCGCAAAAGACTTACGGACATGTGAATGGACCCTCATAGTAAAATTATTAAAGGTTACGTTTTATCTTTATGTATATTCTAATGGATTGCCTTCCTTGTACAATGTTATAATATACTTTCTATGTTAGAATGTATATTATAGTGCATTTGTATTGCGCAGCAGTTGTGTGCGGTTCTGCTGCGATACTGCAGGTATATAGAGGGACAAGCGTTATTGGAACAAATAGTTTCTACTGGTGTGGCATACCAGTCGCCCCCCAAAAAACTGCTTGAAGTGGGGTGTTATATACCAATATACTTTCTTTATAGTGCATTTGGGAACTGTATAGTGCATTTGCGCATGCGCGTACGCGAAAAATATATTGCCGATATTTTGCATTAAAAAAAATTATAAATGGAGATCGCAAATTCGAATAATACATCTGGTATGTCACTGTCCATGTTGTGGAACTATTTGTGCACTTCTAGTAATTATTTCTTGGTTGCAAATATGAGCTGAAGGTTTTTCAGGTTCGCCTGATATTAAAATGAATGGGACACGCCGCAAACTTGCGGTTTGCGAACATTTGATCGCGTTCGCGAACCGTCCCGGCAGATGTTCGTCCATCACTACTAGGAAAGGCACCAGGAGTTCTATGTTGTCATTATCAGAGTACAGTTGAAAAGTTCCTTCAATCCGTCAAGTGAAAGGAATTTCAGTCTTATTTACTGCTTTCCTACATAACGGTTCAGAGCCTAGTAATTCTTCCACTGCCCTTACTTCTGTTTGAGGAAGGTACTTCTGTCACCAACTTTCATTGATGATACTTGCTTGGGCTCCAGTATCCCATAACACCTGAACAGGAACACTGTTCAGTTTACATAGGACCATACACCTTTTTCCTATTAAATTGATGAGTTTTCTTTGGCCTCCTGATACACGTTCACTAATTTGTAAGTCCGTTGTTGTGCACTTGCTAGAAGTGACTTGCTGTGTATTGCTTTGTTGAAGCTTCAGTTGTTGGATGCGATCACATACATTTTGGTGTAACAGATTTTCTTTGGCTTCCATACCTGAAGATGACACTTATTTTGGTTGGGACTGAGGCTTAGCACAGGTTACTGGTTGTCCCTCACCAGCAACCTCCTGTCTTTTAACTTGGCAGATCTGGGTGCACAACATCCCCTAGCGTAATGCCCTTCTTTGCCACATTTGTAGGAATGGCGACATGTATGGCCTTGCAGGCCTCACAAATTGGATTCTGCTTACTTTTGGAAGATACTTGGGATGCAACCAACCTTGGTTCTTGAAAAGTCTTAAGTAGCTTTTTCAATTCCGACATCTCATTCCTCAGTTCTTTCACGGCCTCCTCCTAGTTTGTCACCTCTGTATCTTCTGAAGGTGGAACTTTTTTTGTTTTCTTTGGTTAAGGTGGATCAGCTTCAGTTGTAGATGACTCTACTTTCTAAGCAATCCTTGTTGTGTGGCACCAGCCTGCATTTCGCCAAGTTTGCTGATTTTGCTGGAAGAGCACTTCTTTAATTTCTCTCTTGTTCTAACTGGAAACTTCATTCATTTTCTCTATTAATACGTCATCAGTGACAGTGTGATCATCCAAATAGGATTTCAGTTGGAATTTATTTTGTTCAGTGAGCAGTCCTGTTCCTACCGATCTCAGGAATTTCCTTTGAATCAAATCTGTTTCAAATTTCTCCTCTGCTCTCTCTTCTCTAGAGGCAAAGAGAAGTCTGCTTAGTTCTAATATCCCCTGAAGAGGACATTTTGAGGAGATTCTTTGCTATCTTGAGAGATATTTATTAACCAGTGGTATAAGTCAGAGTTGCTCTCCTCCTTGTAGTGTCCTTTTAAAAAAGTCTTTAGCTGTGGCAGTGTTAAGTCACTTTTCATCTTTAACATATTTCTTATATTCAGGCTGGGGCTTATTGCTTTAACTACTGCCTCAATCACCTCTAATTCCCTTTAGCCTTTTTGCAGTCCCATGTCTATCTGGTGCATGAGATTTGTGTAGGACAAATTGTCTTTTTGACCTGGCCACTAATTTTGAAGTCTTTCCGTATTGTCATTTCTGGCAACATTTTCTGTGGTGAAGTCCTACAGTTAGTCTCTTTTTCTGACATCTCTTGCTTTGCTTGACTTTATGCCTCAGAACGTAGAGCTTTTTCTTACAGCTTACTAGATTCTTGGAATGCTTTTTGCAAAGCGAAGTACTGTCCCTTTAAATCTTCCAATTGAGTCTGCTCTGTCAGGGTCTCACTCTTTTTTGTCTGTGCCCCCCATCTTTGTCTCTGAAAGCAGATCTGTAATGAACTGCTTGCACTTTTGGAGGAACAGACAGGTAACATCTTCATCCTCTGTTTCTCCCACTTCATCAAGCAGCCTGTTAATAGTGTTCAGGAGATGCCTGCGGGTTCTGGCCTTGGAGATTTGCTCCCCTGGCACTATAATATATTTGCTAACAGCACCCAGTTCATCAAATGTTAAATGCAGCAAGGACTCACTAATGTCATTAATGCAGCTCACCACATCCATTGTCAGCCTGCCGTGCAGGATCTTACTGAGGGGACACTCATAGGATATCACTGAGATGGCTGCACTTCACAGTCGGTTCTTTTCTATCTCTTATTGAGTGATTTTTGCTCTGTATCTTCTATGAATTGTCACTCTATCCCATCCTCCTCGTTTTTGTTGCACACCTAAAGAGTTGATTGTGTGTGGTTGGGGGGTTTATATTCTTTATTTAACATTTATCTGCAATAGTAAGGGACATGCATCAGACATAGAGATAAGGACTTCCCTTCTTCTTGTTAGCTGAGGTGCACTACAATAAGTGTCTTTTCATACTACATAGTAGTTGTACATTACCATCAAATCCTCAGTCATTACTTAAATCAGTGACTGCATCAACATATACTGAGCACTAAAATATGAGAATAGAACAACATGAGTGCAGCAATAATCAATAGTAAGGGACATGCATCAGACATGGAGATTAGGACCTCCCTTCTTCTTGTTATCTGAGGTGCACTACAATAAGTGTCCCACCAGAAACACTCCCCTGAGATAGATGGTCCCACTCTAGTGTCATATTACAATATTACAGTATATTGCTATTTTGGTATTTTGGCACTTGTTAACATATCTCGCATATGTCCTATTCACTTTCATGGGATGGCTTTGTCTGTTCAAATGAATACTACAGAGCCATCCCATAGAAGGTAAGGAGGACACTATATTTGTGATTACACCTGCTAACCTCTGCAATTTCTGCGGCGAGCTGGTAAACTGAGCATAGAAGACAGCGCTCGTACGATCACTGCCTTATCTTCAAACAGCTGATCAGCGGGGGTGCAAGGAGTCGGACCCCCGCCGATCTGATATTGATGACCTATCCTGATGTACTGGTAATAAGAATAATGACAGTAAATAATTACATCCAGTGACAAATGATTCACTTTTACCATCTTCTTCATCTGGCCAAGACCAACTTGGATTTGGACACTTCCTGAAGCAAGAATGCTTCTCTTTGGGGGAAGGAAGACGATTTTGTCCTCTTTATATGTGAGTAGAGCATAAGTTGACAGGCAGCTAAACTCCTTCCTAGGAATACATGCACACAGGATTAAACCCAGCTTAAACTTTTATTCCAAGGCTAAGGGGAAACTAATGGCCAGAAAGAAGATGAATGTACTATAGTAAATGAGCATGTGACATATGCAATAACATATTACATACAAAGCTATGCAAACACAAACATATGCATAAAGTACAGGATACACTCAATACAGTATAACAATCTACAATCTACTAGAATATTTGCTAAGCTAACAATATGAGACTGACCAGGGAGGCCACGCTAGGTCTGGTGAGGAGGATAAAAATGGATGCCACTTGTCTTTGCTAATCTTGAGAAAAGATGGATGCTATGAGCTGAGTTGATAATGTCAGCAGGGTCAGAGGCAACAGTTACAGCTCACATCATTTTAATATTAAATGCTAACTGGCTGGAAACTATTTGTATAAATGCATGCCCCCTAGATGGGGCCAAAGCAACATTTATATTAGCATTTTCATTTATTCATAACAGATGACTGTGATGGTATGACAGTGGTGGTGATAGTATCCCACACTAAGGCATCTCTGGAGAGAATAACAAAATCAGATCAGTGACATATCTGAGGAAAAGTTTAGGGGCATTTTGCCTACAAAGTTTGACTTTTTTTTTTACTTTTCCGTCTTCTCTCAGAAACACTTTCATTAATAGTCCTAAAATCCAAAAAAGAGGGAGTCTTTTACTGTGTTGTTAGGGTATTTTACATACATTTTCAAGTACTGTTTGGTTCTGTCCCCTTTAATTCTGCCCCCTTTTATATTACCTTCTATATTCTGTGTAATGATATTCCTTGTATTGTAGTGAGTTAGGAATAGTTAGACATACAAAACCTCCATTGTAGAGATAAGCCCACATTCCTGAATGGTTACCTCACAGACATGTGTGTTGCACATTGGACATCCTTGGGAGGAGGGTCTGAAGGGCATACATCTGGTTTACCCAGACAATTAATTGACACTCCCTTGTGGAACTTCATCCAGGTGAAGAAGGTAGGATGTTATAACACTATTTCTTTCTTGTAACACCCTGAGGTGTTACCCATGTGTTACGACATGGTGACTTTGAGTCTCCCCAATATTGTATGTGTAGGCCAGTGATGATTATTTACTTTTTACTAATCTGTATGATATTTGTCTGTTTTACCTTATATTTAATCACACTAAGTAAATATATGTATTCACTTAGCCTGCGTAAGCTTATTCATTCTCAAATCTTTTGAATTCACATTAAAACATTTACAAGAACATTCCCAACATTCATGTTTTAGATTTATCGGCTTGACATTTGCTCCTTTTCTATAGAGTAGAGATATATTTTATCTTCCACTTATTTTTCTTGTAACAGTAGTGCCATCCTCTGCAATACTATGATCCTGTTGGTGTGGTTCCAAGGGATCTAGCTATGTGAATTAGGCAAGCTATAGTTCTGGTTGATGAAATATTTGGACCGAAGCTGTCTGTAGTGGCAAGTATGGGAACCTGGGAGTGAATCTCTGCATCAGTTTCTGACCCTGTTATTTACATAGATATAACATTTTCTGATCTCATTGTAAATGTAGACCAGCACAACTTTGCTATCTTTATGAACTATGAAACCCTGTCTCATCGAGTTTCACATTTATTGCTGACTAAAGCTAACTTTGCTAGTTCTACGGCTATAACTGTAGCACTAAGCTCCAGTCTAGGTATGGTAGATTCAGGACGTGGTGCCAGTTTTTGCCTTACCCATCACAAAGTAAATATGTACATGGTCTTTAGTGTCTGTTTTTTGAAGGTAAATGCCTGCAGCGATCACTTTTACTGAAGCATCACAAAATACACACAGCTTCCTAGACTGAACCTCTGCAAAAGGGGTGTGGGCACAGGAGCTAGGTATGAGTAGGTTGGACTACAAATTTACAGAGTCTGCTAACCATGATAACAATAATTCTTCTTTCTCTGTGAAATTGAGGAGTCCAAATTATATGTATCTCTAGCAAACTTTCTGAGCTGAGTCTTACCTTAGATTGTAACAGGTGCTGCAAACTAAGTAGATCGTATAGATAAGACTCCTTGTTGTGTGAAAGGCCTTTGTTCTTGTATAACTTGAAAGGTCTCTGTCTTGAGGTCCCAGTGGAGCCCTATAGATTGCAATTGATGGAAATGGGCTGTTGCCATAAACATATCCCTTCATGTGATACTCTATGATGTCCTTAGCAGGGTCATTGTCTTTGAACAAGAAGAACCTTAGAAAGTTCCTATGTTCTTCTTTTACTAGGAAACAATGCAACATTTAACATATATCAGAAACAATGGCAATGGATTCTTTGCAAAATCTGTTGAGAGCACTAGAAAATGTGTTACTGAGGTCTGACTATATCAAAACAACATCATTACATGAGACTCCTTCATATTGTGAATTGGAGTTGAACACTACCTGGATTTTTCCTGGGTTCTTAGGGTGGTAGACACTGAAAATCAATAGGTACCAGTGTTATATCACTGCAAGCATGATAATCAATACACAGAATAATAATCAGCTATCATGTGACACAACTTTTACGGTCACTGCAGTATCCCTAACTAAACACAGAGAACCCACCACAATAGGGGTGATCCCACTTATCAGTGGCTAAACCCTGGGCTATCACCTAGATGGTCCTAACAGTTTCTTCTTAGTCCCTTTACTATAGGTCTTGAAAACTTCCTCCAAACACTCTGTACTTGTCCCAGCATGTTTTCTCTTCTTAGATATGGTTCCTTGGGGGACCAGAAATTGAGGCTGATGGTAAACAACTAGATGGTAGTGGTGGCATAGATGTAGTGCACAATAACCCCATTATCTTTAAGAAAGCCTCATCGTTGATAGAGGTGGCTATTTTATGGTCTTTCTTTGTCCTCTGGAAGAATGTGCACCCCAAGTGATCTTTGTCTTCATCACAGGAACAGTTTGTGGTTTCTGTAAGGTCAGGATATACAATGTTAGCAAGCATCCCTCTTATGAAGAATCTGTTAGGCTGGTAAAGGGATGGATGTCCATTCTCCAATGTATTTGTGTGAAAGTATTTGTGTAAAGGTTTGTGGACATTTCTTAGGCGGACATCACCTATAATGACCATCCAAAGTCAAGTTTCCATGCATATGGAGAATTATGAGGGCAGTGTATCTATTTTCTAACCTTGTGGACTCTTATGGTGCTGTTCCAAGCAATATCCCAATATCAGCCTTTAGATCAAGTGCAAGGATGGGCTGATTGGGCTGTGGTTTTTAGATGTCCATGATGCACTGCTGCCTCAGGTGTAGGGATCTCTTCTCTGTTGTTTGGCATCTGATCACAGTTGATCAAGGTAAGCAGGGGCAGGGACTAATCACCGTTTATGGGCTTGAATTGATAACCAGTAGGTCTTCTCCCTGTGTCTTCACTCATATCTGTATAAGTCTTAAAGGAAATGTGTCACTAAAATTTTTATCTGCCAGTTAAAACCAGATAGTAACATATTTCCTTTTTTTCTAATCTGAATATCTTAAAAAATTTCTAATTAAAAATATCTTAAAAAATACTTAAAAAAAATGTTAAACATAAAAAAGTGATTTAAACAGCAGGTCATTTTCTGATGACATATTCCCTTTAAGTGAGTATGAAGACCTGTGTCCTTTAATCACAAAGATATCAAAGAAAGCTGAGCTAGGCAGGGATTTTTTGCTTTGATCATCAAATATGGTGTACAGTCTCACTGCATTTTTGTTGTGACTAATGGGGTAAACTGTAACAAGGCAAATCTTGGAGCTAAGACCCTCTCCACAGACTTGTGTTCACTTGGGTGTCACTTCAGGAGGTACGGTGTCTTTCTCCACCCCGCTGTGCTTTGAGGCCAGATCTGTGGGTGAGAGTCCATGGAACTGGCCCTGGGTGTAATACTGTATTCTGCTCTTTGCTTTCACATTCTCAGCATTTGATGTTTGCCTTACAGTCCTTAGAAAATTGAGAGGTTGATGAACAACACCTGTAGAAAATATTTTTTACATTGAGGAAGGTTTTTAAGGTTTTTTTCTCTGAACTTGCAGAACTGCAAGTTTTGTTGGAGGAGTCTGCAGGGGAGACACTGGTTTTGTGTACTGCAACACGTGATTTTTTCTGGTTGCAAAGTAACGCAGGTTTACCTGATTTAGGTTAAGCAGTGTCAAACTAGAATCACTTTTGGTCTTGGCTTGTTGGTACTTAAAATTCACGGAAAAAGAGAATGGAGGAAATGGGATATTGTGTTTTCATTTGTATTTGGAGCTTTCAGTGATCCACTTCTCGTGCAGATTGTAACGTAGCTTCTGTACTATGGGATTGATGCCACATGCTGTATCTAGGATTGCAAGAACTGGCAAGTCTCCTTCCTCTTTGGCAACCTGAAGCTCCATGAGCAGGTCACTTAATTCTCGAAGCTTCTGGCAACCTTCTTTGGGAGTTTTAGAAAAGTCCTTATTTCTTTTAAAGAGTACATTTTCTATTGCGTCTGCAGCTGTAACGCTCATCAAGTCTCTCCCATATCATGTTTAGCCCTTTGCTTCGGTGTAGTTAATGTTAATGTCTCTGATACGCTTTGCATGCCCTGCTGACTCCTTTCCTTGCTATTTGACTAAAAGATCAACTTCTTGAATCCTGAAGTTGCCATCCCCTGTAGCTTTCAGGTTGTTCATCAAACTTTACGAGCCGCTTGGTTATTAGCTCACTTAGTGCAAAGAATTTGAGGAAATTAAGCATTCCTTGATATATGTATGATGGATCTGGAGTTAAGTTGCAGTGTGTTGGACCTGGTGGGTTGTTGCAGTTTTTAAATGTCTTGTTGCTGTAATAGCCACCATCTACACATTCCATATTAAAGAGAGTGACTATACTGCAGGCGTCTGTTTAGAAGCAGGTTGTACTGAGGGCTGATGATACAGTCCTGATCAAAAGTTTAAGACCACTTGAAAAATGGCAAAAAATCATATTTAGCATGGCTGGATCTTAACAAGGTTCCAAGTAGAGCTTCAACACGCAACAAGAAGAAATGGGAGTGAGACTAAACATTTTTTGAGCATTCAATTTAATGAAAACAACTAATAAACTGCGCCGTTATTGTTTATCACTTCCAAAATTCGTTTCGGCATGCTTGATGCAAGCGTTTCCATGAGGTGAGTGGGAACATTTCTCCAAGTGGTAAAGACGGCCGCACGAAGGCCATTTACTGTCTGGAACTGTTGTTCATTCTTGTAAACCTCCCTTGCCATCCATCCCCAAAGGTTCTTAATTGGATTTAGATCAGGGGAACACGCAGGATGGGCCAAAAGAGTGATGTTATTCTCCTGGAAGAAGTCCCTTGTACTGCAGGCATTGTGTACTGTAGCATTGTCCTGTTGAAAAACCCAATCGTTACCACACAGACGAGGGCCCTCAGTCATGAGGAATGCTCTCTGCAACATCTGGACATATCTAGCGGCCGTTTGACGACCCTGCACTTTCTGAAGCTCCATTGTTCCACTGAAGGAAAAAGCACCCCAGACCATTATGGCGCCCCCTCCACTGTGGTGCGTAGAAAACATCTCAGATGGGATCTGCTTGTCATGCCAGTAACGTTAGAAACCATCAGGACCATCAAGGTTACATTTTTTCTCATCAGAGAATAAAACTTTCTTCCACTTTTGAATGTCTCATGTTTGGTGCTCTCTTGCAAAGTCCAAATGAGCAGTTCTGTGGCGTTCAAGGAGACGAGGTCTTTGAAGACCTTTTTGTTTTTGAAGCCCTTCAGTCTCAGGTGCCGTCTGATGGTTATGGGGCTGCAGTCAGCACCAGTAAGGGCCTTAATTTGGGTTGAGGATCGTCCAGTGTCTTGACGGACAGCAAATTGGATCCTCCGGCTCAGTGCTGATGACATTTTTTGGGGTCTTCCACTTTACGTTTTTGTTCCATAACCCTCAGGATCATTTAAGAAATTCTGAATGACTGTCTTACTGCGTCCCACCTCAGCAGCAATGGCGCGCTGTGAGAAACCCTGCTTATGCAGTTCAACAACCCGACCACGTTAAAAAAGGGAGAGTTTTTTTGCCTTTGCCATCACAACGTGTGACTACCTGACAGAAAATGACATGCTCAAAAAATGTTTTGTCTCACTCTCATTTCTTCTTGTTGCATGTTGAAGCTCTACTTGGAACCCTGTTAAGATCCAACAATGTAAAATATGATTTTTTGCCATTTTTCAAGTAGTTTTAAACTTCTGATCAGGACTATATATCAGGACTATATATGAACCTGCTGCTGT
The DNA here is from genome assembly GCF_014858855.1 of Bufo gargarizans. Classification (NCBI taxonomy): domain Eukaryota; kingdom Metazoa; phylum Chordata; class Amphibia; order Anura; family Bufonidae; genus Bufo; species Bufo gargarizans. The sequence continues at coordinate 208,523,978 of NC_058082.1, read as the reverse complement.
CTTGTTTGATGTAAGCTACTTGGTCAGCTGATTTTTCACAAAAGCTGAAGCCGCCAAAACACATGCAGTTGAAAAAGGAGAGCACACCTAGAATGCCTAGAAAGGGAATACATTGTGCAGGGTTCAGTATCCTCTTATCCAGCCTGTTAAATATTGTTGTTTCACTGAGATTCTGTATCCCACCATCCAGCCTGTTAGAGGCCACTGTTTCACTGAGATTCAGAATCCCACCATCCAGTCTGTTAGAGACTGCTGTTTCACTGTTCTGTCTTCCTTATGTGTGAACGAGGCAGAAGTTAACAGGCATCTAAACCCCCTCCTAGCAATTTATTCACACAGGTGTAAATCCAACATGAACTTTTAGTGCAAGGATATTGTGGAAACTGATAATTAAAAAAATCATATCTTTTTTCGGGAACGGAATTGCGGATCCGGAAGTGCATCCATTCCGGCCCGATGAAAATGAATGTGTCCTCACCCGTTCTGCAAAATTGGATCCGGACCCAACTTGCGGACGTGTGAATGGACCCTAAGAGATGTAGAAGAACATAAATTCATGAGACACATTCATTCCTGATCTGAGTGTAGCAATGGTGGTAATGAGCTTGTATTCCCAGATTCTCCTCTCCCTCTGAGATTTGAAATTCCCTTTTAGGGTACTTTCACACTAGTGTTTTTCTTATTCAGTGTTGAGTTCTGTCACAGGAGCTCAATACTGGAAAAAAAACTGATTAGTTTTATTCTAATGCATTCCGTTTTTTGGACGGAGAAAATACCGCAGCATCCTGCAGTTTTCTCTCTGGCCAAAAATACTGAACACTTGCCGGAATGCCATATCCGGCTTTCATTTACATTGAAATGTATTAGTGAAATGTATTAAGTGTTCCGGCAAAACGCAGACCTTTAAAAATGCAAAAATAAATAAATACCGGATGACACCGGAGAGACGGATCTGCTATTTCAATGCATTTGTCAGACAGATCCGCATCCGGATACGTCTGACAAATGCCATCTGTTTGCGTCCGGATTGCTGGCGATGGAACTGCCTGCCGGAATCCTCTGCCGCCAGTGTGAAAGTACCCTTAGTATGAAGACTTTCATGTCTATGATGTTGTGGCCATGGCTGCAAAAGTGTTTCTTCTTTAATTGTGTGGCGTTTAGTGTTCATTCCAAAACAGAAGCTCTCTGATAGGGATGTCTGACCGGTACCTCTGAAAAAAAAAGAATATTCCTTTTTCTGCATATATCAGATCTTATCGTGTAACATCCTCCCCAATATGTCTACATACCCATATTGCCCTAACTTATTAGTCTGGCTAGACAAATGGATCACAAAGCACTATTCTAACTGTTGTCTTTGTATTAAATACTGTACAACCAATTTCAGCCAAAATCACAAGCTTGTTTGACCTCACTGTACATCTGGAATATGGAATATTATATCACAGTATGACTGCATCCTGCATCTAGTACACAAATGGAATATCCTGCCAAACACTTTGTATCCCAGTCTGTCCCTACAGAGAACACATTTTTTGGACTTACTACGTACTTACTTTGATATCCCCCCGATCAGTGAAAACCAACTCTATTTCTATATCTTGTGCCAGAGATTAAAATAGATACAGATCTTCTACCACTTTCATCATGTCTTCTTGTCAGACCACCACTGAGATTTAATTACCGGGTGACAGTATGATCAGGCATGTTTGTAGCGTAACAGACAGATATTAAATTAATAGACTTTTCATTCCCGCTGCGTCGAATTCATAGGAGGACACACATTTTATTGCAACCCTCCCTTCTGTATATTGTAACACCACATGAAGATTGGTAAGTATGTCAGGTTTCATTCGACAGCTTGATGTGGAGCATCTAATACGTTTATAAGAACTTGAAGCATAGTACTTTTATTAGGGCTCTCAGAGGCCTTTACAAGTGCTAATCTGTAACTTTACAGTAGTTTCACACGTCCGTAGTGTATTGCGGATCCGCAATACACCCGGCCGGCACCCCCATAGAACTGCCTATTCTTGTCCGCAATTGCGGTCCAGAAAAGGACATGTTCTATTTTTTTATGAAGCCGCGGACCGGAAGATCGGGGGCGCGTTCCAGAAATGCGGATGCGGACAGCACACTGTGTGCTGTCCGCATCCATTCCAGCCACATAGGGAATGAATGGGTCTGGATTGCGGAATGGATGCGGACCCATTCTACGGACGTGTGAATAGACCCTTGATCATCCTTTTATGCATACATCGGAACCAGATTCTGCAGCACTGGATTATTGGAGAAAACTTAGGGTATGATCACACAATGCGGTCCGTGTGGCTGTATGCTCTAATAAAAGTAATGAAGACTGTACTGTTCAGTGGATCTGTATTGTTAATGGCTGCACGATACCTTCAATACTGAGCAGCCATCAACAATGCAGACCGACCAAACAATAGGTCAATAGTTAACAAGGGCCAGCTGCGGCCTATACAGCCAAGCAGTACTTGACTGCATCACAACCGTATCACAATCGTGTCACAACCTCGTTGTGTGGCTGTACCCTTACTACTGTGTACTGTACCTCCATCACCAGTGTGAACTGGCATCCAGTTAATTCACTACTTGCTTTTGTGTCCTCTGGCCCGTGGCTCCTCTCTTCCCTTTGTATAGTATACATTGTGTACAGCACCCAGCCTGATTTGTGTCCCTACATACATACAGTTGTCAGTGTCATGTAGAATTATATACTGTGACACAAAGCAGTATTTTATGCAGCATGCAGGGCACACAGAGCGTGTACTGTCTCCGTTGGAACGGTATATATCATCTAAGGCCAAAGGTATACCGTATCAAGCACACCATAGGGCTATAAGAAGGGTGCTCTGAGTTTTTCTTAAGTCAGTAAAAGGTGGTCAGCAATGCCCCCGTGACGATGTCCGTGCTGGATCCGTGTTGGGTTCATGTGTTTATTTTTTGCAGTCCCTGTGCCATCCGTGTTTCACTGACACTGCACAGCTGAAAAATTATTTTCAAAGCATCTCTTCCTAATGATCTGTGAAACACGGCTAGCATCCGTGTTGCATCTGTGGTTTTCACAGACCCGTAAACTATAATGGGCGTGATGGATCCGTGAACATGGACAATATAGAGCATGCATCCATAAAAATAAAAAAAACAGACCCACGGACCATGCTAAAACACTGATGTGTGAATACACACATTAAAATGAATAGGTACATGTGCTGTCCATGGAGAACTCGTAAAGCACACGTCCATGGAACACTGACGTGTGAATGAGGCTTTAGAGTGCAGGACTTGCACAGGACCAGGAAACCAGGACACAGACATCAGATGCTGAAGTGCAAATACAAAATCTGGAAAGTAGACACAAGACTTGGAACATAGACATGGGAGCATAGTAGGACATAGGCTGGTAGCAGGACACAAACTAGACTTCAATGCGGTCACCTAATGCACTAAAGGAATATAGTTACGTGTAGCAAGACTGAAACATGGTCACTTGTACTAAGACTGGAGCACAAATATCAGGAGAACTATTTATAAAACATACATAAAATTCACAGGAAAGCTAGGAACTAAATAAACATTAAAGAGAATTTGGAACTAAAAAATAGAGTTACCATTCACAATAATACAGTTCCCTTATATTGATATATAAAGTGTTCTCTTGTCTCTCACAGGTCCATGTGGTCAGTCAGTCAGTAACCTCTTTACAAGCCACTCTTACCCTAAGTTCACACCTGAGCGTTTTACAGCGCATTCCTACGCGCTGTAAAACGCTCAACACTGGAAAACCAATGCTTCCCTATGGACCTGATTCACACTTGAGCGTTTTACAGCGCGTTTGAACGCGCTGTAAAACGCCCGACGCATAAACAAGTTCTTGAGCTTTTTTTTGGGCGTTTGTCGCGCGTTTTGGCCCATAGATTTCAATGGGAACGCGCAACGCTTGAATTTCGTGTGTTTTTGACACTGAAAACGCGCGTTCGAACGCGCATCTTGGATTTTGCAACATGCAGGAAAAGGCCCAACACCAGGTGCAAAGCACAGTTTTGGAGAGAATCCAGCATGGAGGAGTCTCTCTGTGACACCGAGAACCTCATCAGGCTGGTGCAAGGCAAACACTGCCTGTATGACACACAGGATGCCAACTACAAAAATTGGAGGAGCAGGCAGCAGGCCTGGGAGGATATTGGCAAAAGCATCTGGCCAGATTGGAGAAGTTTCACCAAGACAGTGAAACAGGGAAAAGGTATTTCAATGTGTGTTGTAATGTGAAAAGTAAACTCCTTGTGTGCAGTGGTGTACTAACTATATGTAATAGCCCTGGCCAGCTCTACCTGCAGCCCTCCAGCTGTTGTCAAACGCCACCTCCACAAATGCTGGCCTGTATTTTACTTGCTGGAGACTGTGCAGGCATGCATGGACTTGGATTTTAGCAACAGCTAGAGGGACGCAGCATCACCATCCCTGTTCTTGTATATGGGCACTCAGTGGCCTTAGTTTACAAAGAATGATGTGCACATTACATGTTGTATAGTGTCCCCACACCCGTTTAGTTTTTAGTACTGTCCTGGTTCACCCTCCCCCACATTCTGGTACAATGCAATGGCCCGGTATGTTCAATTTGCAGTGGTTCCACTATCTTGTGCCAGACTGCGCTCTTTCATTCCGCAAATGTAGTGGCATTTTGAAATGTAGGCCTAAGTTTGGGTTGAGGGATTTGAATCCTAAGTTGTTATTGATATTGTGTACTTTTTAGAATTAGACTGTTTGTGGGCTATGGGTGGCCAGGCATATGTTAGGTGCTTCGGTTTGTAACGTGCCAGTATTGGGCACCTTGATGGGATCCGTTATTTCACCCTCCTTGGCTTATATTCTACTGGCCGAGTATTGGCCACTTAAATGGGACACATGATTTCGCCCATATTTATAAACCCTTGTTAATGGGCGACTATTGATGGCCACTATAGGGGCATCCTCAAGGGGCACTATATAGGTGAAAAAAACGAAATGCACAAAAGATCGTTTCCAAATTTCTAATTTAGCCCTAGTAATAAACAACCAAATTTGAAAATCAAATAATATATAAACACTCTTTTCAGACCAAAAATATAAATGAACATAAACTTAGATGGCTTCCAATTGCCAGGGTAACGCCCCATGTGGTGTCAAAAAATATGCGTTGAAGTGGTCCCGGACAGCTGCACCGTGCCGGTTCCCACGCACACCGCTCGGATTAGGACTCTCAAAGGAATGGCTGAGGGAATCTTCAAAATTAAAGCCATCCCGTACACGGACAAAATTATGCAGAGCACACGCTGCCTTCACGGCCGAGATGGCGGTCTCCAATTGTAAATAAATGGGAGAATGGAGAAAGCGCCATTTGTTAGCTAAAATGCCGAAGGCGCACTCCACCACCCTGCGTGCCCTTGTCAGCCGGTAATTAAATACCCGCCTGGCAATGGAGAGTCCCCCGGCTGGAGTACGGCCTCATCAGATGCTCCCCCAGCGCAAAGGCCTCGTCCCCCACAAAAACAAAGGGCATAGCCGGATAAGTGGTCCCAGGCAGTGTGGTGTTCCCTGGGAGGTCCAGCTCATTATTATTGAGCATTTGCCCAAAGGCAGAATGCCCCAAAACAGCTGAGTCTGAGCTGCTGCCGTAGGACCCCACGTCAATGTACCTGAAGCAATAGTTTGCATCACACACTGCAAAAAGAACAAACAAAAAATATTTTTTATAATTAAAAAATTGACTCCCGCTCCTTATGGGCTTCTGAACGCGGATGTGTTTGCCGTCTATTGCGCCGACATAGTTTGGGAAATTGCAGGATTCTAAAAACTGATCCGCAATTTGCAGCCAGTCCTCCTTCTGTGGTTGAGCCATCACAGCAGGATGAAGGACGTCTCAAATTGCCACGCAGGTTTCCGGGACGATCATACTGGCTGTGGACTTCCCGATGAGAAAGGCGAAGTGTAGACTGGCCAATGAATGTCCGGTAGCTAAATACCTGAAACAAATGTAAGAAAATAAAGAGACATGAACGGATGTTTTTTATTTCGTTTTTCATAGTCAACACTATCAAAGGCAAATGGAAAAGCCTGAAAGACGCCTTTATCCGCCATCGCCGCAAAGAAAGGGAGCAGAGGAGCGGATCGTCCCCAGGCGCACGCTCCAGTTATGTGCATGCAGCACAAATGTCTTTTTTGATACCGTGCACGGAAATGCGGAGGTGAGTCAAGGGCATACACATTGAGGAGAGGATGTGGTATGACATTACATACATTCAATTTCAGATGGGGAACATACTTACCTATATTTTCCACTTCACAGCACCGATAGCAGCTGGGAACACAGCCAGGCGCAAGCTGATGAGGAAGAGGACGAGGCCACAATCATGGACAGTGAGGCCGGACCATCTATGGGGCCAATGAGTCCTCCAGGCCCCCCCCCCCCCCCCACTCTGAGTATCGTCAGCCCCATGCAGACTGTCCAAGCCGTACCAGAGGCAAGTTGGCAGCCCCGACATAAAAGGAGGAGAACAGAGAGGGGCATGAGGACAGGCTAATAGGCTGCCTGGATGCCCTGGCACATCCTGTGCCAAAACTTAGCAGCGATGCCTATTTTCTCCTCAGTCTAGAGGAGAAAATGCTACATGTGCCGAGACATCTGGTCACAAAAGTAAGGGAGGAGGTGACTAACACCATTGATAAGTATTGCATCCTTTATGAGATAGCAACGTCTATCAGTGCCCCACAGCAGGCCCCACAGCAGCCCCCACAGCAGCCCCCACAGCAGCCCCCACAGCAGCCAGCACAAGATGGGCAACAATATGGGCCACAATATTGCCCACAATATGGCCCACAATATGGCCCAGTACATCCCCAACATGCACAACAACACCCTCACACATTCCCAGCACACACATACACACAAAGTAACATACAACACCCTCTTGACACATTGCAGACACAACACACATCATACCCATATCCCTCTTCAAGCACGGGCCCAAGCACCTCCACCATCACCACCACTGAAATGCCACCCGCCAATTAGTCTCGCGGAGCCAGAGAGACACGGCGGGATCCCGAGGCGGAGTTTTCAGGGCCGCAATATGAAACCCTTTGAGAAACTTAGAAGAGGGAAATTCTCCGGCTCAAGGGTTTGGGAGCCCAAAAGGGCACTTATATAGAAAAATGTTTGTAATATTTTTATGTTATTTATACTACATTGATCCTTTGTTTGTAAAACAGTTTTACCAATTTTTATTTGGAAATGTATGATGTGAATACATTCACCAAAGTTAAAAAAATTTAAGCAACTGTTTGGACTATTTTTGGAAAGTGAGGGGTAAAACATGGCCAAATGTGGATACATGATGCATGTATGGGATATCTATGCCACACGTTGACAACATACACATCATATACCCCCCGCACAAACACTCATACGTCACAAACAGCAAGAGAAACAGGGCGAAACTCAGATCATGGCACAACACACTGCAAATGGTTTAAATGGCCACAATAATAGGCTACTTACCGCAAAGTAATGACCAGTCTTTCCACTGGTGGGATGCAGTCCCGCATGAAGGTGTCCTGATGCTGCAAATGAGGAGACAACAGCACCAGGAGCTGGTCAAAGCTGGGAAACAATAAAATGTTCATGGTTAACTATACAAAAAGCACAAAACACTTAGCTTAACCATTGCAAAAACATTGCAACCACGTATACGTACTAACCTGTGGATGGACATCCGGGTGTAGTCAAAAAACTTGTCCTCATGGGCACGGAGGTTGGCATACAGTGCCCAGAACTGGCCCCTCTCCTGTCTATTCGCAATCACAGGATGGACCCAGAAACGTCGCCTGCTGTCCCTCCTTCTCCTCAAGCGTTCCAGGTGGATAGCTGCAACAAGTGCCGCAACACGTCGCCGTCTATAGCATTCCATGATGACTACAAACTACACACTCTACCAACACACATGGAATTTCACACCTACAATGCCCTAGGATTGGCCAAACTTCATATACACAGGGATATTTGCTCATTGGACAACACTGCAGTCAATCACAGAAACGCGCGTCAAACGCGCGTTTACTATTGCAAAAAACGCGCATAAAAACGCACATAAAAACGCGCGTAAAACGCGCGTTAAACGCGCGTCTCAGAAACGCTCAGGTCTGAACCCAGGGTAAACCTCTGTAGAGAGTCTTGTAATGTTCCACACATAAGCTGGTGTGGAGGTCTTGGCTGATCTGGGTTACTTCTTCTGCATGCAGGGTGGATGTCAGCTTCAAGAACTCTCTCCTCTCCAGACTTTTCATAGTAACTGCAACCTCCAAGGAAATAACGAGAAAAGGGAACAGAGGGCTGCATGGAAACTGAAATGCAAGTAGCCTATTTTAATATAATAAAATACAAAAAAGCATATCCTAAAATTAAAGTTTGGTACACACCATTTTCACCTTCTGGCTTCATCGGGATGCCCCTGATAAGGTGTTTCTGTGATGGAGAAGCAGGTTATGACTGAGAAGTTTTGGGAGGACACAAAGACATAGCAGAGTTGGATTGCAGCCAGCATTGTAAAGTTGAATTTATAGAGCAGACACAAAAGAAAAACTGGAGCGTAAGAACACAGTGTGTGACATTAAGGGTCATTTATCAAACTGGTGTAAAGTAGAACTGGCTTAGTTGCCCACAGCAACCAATCAGATTCCACCTTTCATTTTGGACAGCTCCTTTGAAAAATAAAAGGTGAAATCTGATTGGTTGCTATCGACTACTAAGCCAGTTCTACTTTACACCAGTTTGAAAAATGACCCCCTAAATTTCTGTCACACACACAGCAGCAGCAGCATGGAGAACATTATACAGCAGTTATGATGAATGTAGCTGTGAATTCAGCATTGCAGCCAGGTAGTAAAACAATTACTAGAAGCAACATCATGTACTTTTCAAAACAACGCAATGTATTTAGCTGCAACCCTGTGTAATACTGCACACATTAGGGACAGATTTACTAATTAAAATATGCCAAACTTCTAGCTCAAATTGAGAGGGTCTTCAATGCAACAATGTGCACCAAAATTATAAGTAAGCAAACCAATAGGTGATATCGAAACAACAGTGTCCAACAATGCACAAATGTATCATACAGTATGATCCACTGTGATAGATGTGGTGCATCTTTAGTCTAGTATCAGTTTAAACTGTTAAAATCTGCCCCACTGTGAACAATCTTACGATGCACAATGTCTTTTTGTAGGTAAAATTTTAGGGATTGTGAGGTTACAGCTGGAGAGTCATTTACAGACATTCCTAGGCATTTCCCAGACATTCTTGTCATAGCTTGGTAGTGGTGAGCATTAGGAAATATAGGAGGTGGAATTATGGTTGATACTATATTGATGACCTGAGACATGATAGTAGACAAGATAAGTAAGCAGAAACATAACAGTTAATGAGCACCTAATGATCCATGCAGTCTGCTTGCTTTCTGTAAGTAATGCTCCTGCTTAGATCTATGGGAATGTATGGAATGTCGTTCTATAGTTAGTTGTTCCAAACATCAATTGGGTATAACCAGCTCTGTAGACTCTAATGAGGGTGCAAAGTTTTAACCGGGTTAACATTGCATTAGAGGGTGATTATAAGGGGTTCCTCTAGTATAAAAGCATCCCAGGAACGCTAAGACGCAATGTCCATACTTGCACACAAAAATGTGTTACTATTCAAGTGAGTCATTTGAACTCACATATGGCCTTCACCAAACCTAAAGTCTCATTCAAATGTAAAGGGGTTGTCTCACTTCAACCCCTACATTTATTTCCATTTATTATGTAGACAAAGTTAATACAAGGCACTTGCTAATGTATTGTGATTCTCCATCTTGCCTCCTTTGCTGGCTAGATAAATTTTTTCATCACATTTCACACTGCTCGTTTCCATGGTTACGACCACCCTGCAATCCAGCAGCAGTGGCCATGCTTGCACACTAAAGAAAAAAGTGCTGAACTATGCGCACGTCTGTGGTCCCAGACACCAGAGAGGCCATCGCTTTTTCCTGGATTACAGAGTGGTCATAACCAGAGAAATGAGCAGTGTACAATGTGAAAAATAAATCTAGCCAGCAAAGGAGGAACTATGGACAATCACAATACATAAGTAAGTGCCTTGTATTAACTTTCTCTACATAATAAATATCATTTGCTGAAGTGAGAAAACCCCTTTAAATATTCGGTAAGTATTTTCTGTCCATTTTTCCCCCCCAAGATTACGAAAGGGCTGAAGTGTTAATGTTCCATGATATTTTCCCTGTGCTTAGGACACACTTTGGGATTTTAGAGTCCAACTCGCCTAAGCCAAATCGATGTGTGGATGTACTGGGAGCACCAGTATACAATGTAGTAAAGTATAACTGCTACTGGTTTTGGAAAATACTGATCAAATGCTGAAGAGGCATAGAAAAAGCTAACACAATGCAGCAGTACTCTGCAATCACAGAATATAGAATACCCCCATGAAGTACAAACTACCCAGAATTATTGTCCTCTGTCAACCCCTCCTCCACTGGCAGCAGCATTGTCCCCATTTAAATGTATAACCTTTTTTGGGGACTTGCAGGAACTGAGCAATGAGGATGGATTTGGAAAGTGACAGCCTTCTGGTAGTAGGTAGAATGGAGTGGGTAAAAGCAGGTGGGATGTGACAAGTCACATGTTGCCGATGGTCAGATAGTAAGAGGTGTAATAGTTACAGTGTGTACAGACATATAGTATATACAGCAATGTATTGATGTGTGAGGTAAAAGGTATAAATTACACTAAATATCTGTACACACTACATATATTATACCTCATACACCACATATTAGTACAATGCTATATTTATTAACTATCTGTAGCCATTGCATCTATTATGACTCACATATCAGTACACTGCTGTATCTACGTTATATCTGTACCCACTACATCTTTTATACCATTTTATATATAATATCGTAAATGTCCCCCAAAGTATATTCAGCACTGATATGTGAGGTTATAGATGCAGTGTGTACAGATATATACTGTAGTACTGTATATACTGAAGAGTACTGATATATGGTGTACGAGGTATAATGCATGCAGTGGGTACAGATATACATGGTTAGTTATACATTATATTAGTAATATAAAGTAATAAAGCCCCTGTAGTGTCCCCAGTAGTAATAATGCCCCCTTTAGTGGTCCCAGTATTTATAATGTCCCCTGTAGTAGCGCCAGTAAAAACAAAAGCCCCAATACAGTACCCCCTGTAGTTATAATGACTTTTGTAGTAGTAGTAGGTATAATGCGCATCTTGTAGTGCCAAAAATACATAAAGCTCACTGTATTATAATGCCCCCTGTAGTTCTCAAGCCTGTATTATAATGCCCCTATAGTGCTTCCTGTTTCCCCCTGTATTATAATGATTTGGATCTGATCAACCTCAGATTAAAAGTGCTTATCTGCCGTTGAGCCTAATTAGTAGAATGCATGCACGCCGGAAGAACACACTGACACACACTGTTCAGTTGGAGCACTTCTAAGATTCTCTTCCTTTAATAGGACGGGGTGATGCCTTATATAGGACACACAACATAGGTTTACATAGGCAATGTGCTATAGTACATTTGGCAGTTCATGATTGGCTGGTTCCATTTAAGGTCGTCTTCTCCCAGGGTCCTTATCTCGTGTGCACAGGGTGGGTCCCAGATGGAGGAGTCATCTTGGTTTCTGTAAGCTCCACCCGGGGGAGGAGAGGAAGAGCTCGCAACCATTTTGAGTAAGGAATGTATAGGCAAGTGAAATGAGCATTTTATAATTCCCTCACGGTCCCTCACAATAATGTCCCCTGTAGTGGTCTGGCCTGTATTACAATGCCACCATAGTTCTCCCTGTAGTATAATGCCCCCTTGCAGTGCTAGTCAGGGGCGTCGCTAGGTTAAAATATTCGGGGCCTGGGCCCCGGATGTTTTGTCCCATGCCTCGAATGTGCTGCCTGCCTGCTGGATACAACTGTATTGCCGTACACAGAACGGCAATACAATTGAATCTTACACTGGGAAGAGGTGAAGGACCTGTGGTGACATCACAGGTCATGTGATCAGCAAAGCAGGCTGTGATAGGATGACCTGGATGATGTCACCATCATGTGACCAGTGCAGGATTGGACACCGGAGTGAAGAGGAGAAGGAGCCTAATGCTGATGTCTGTACAGGAGAGGTAAGTGAAGGGAGAGGCAGAGCAATGCTGGGAGTTGTAGTTATTTAACTGGGATGTATTTTAGGGCTGAAGGGAGAGATGTTATTGACATGGAACTGTGTGCTTGAGGTGGCTGGGGGAGGGAGTGATGTTATTTACATGGGACTGTATGTTGAAAGTGGATGGTGGGGGAGAATGATGTTTATGTACATGGGACTTAATGTTTAGGCTACGTTCACACTTGCATTTGGGGATCCGCTTGTGAGATCCGTTTCAAGGCTCTCACAAGCAGCCCCAAAAGCATCAGTTTAACCCCAATGCATTCTGAATGGATGTGGATCCATTCAGAATGCATTTGTTCGGCTCCGTACGGTCCCCCGTTCCATTTTGGAGGCGGACCCCAAAATGCTGCAAGCAGCGTTTTTGTGTCCACATGGCCTTGCGGAGCCAAACGGATCCGTCCTGACTTACAATGTAAGTCAATGGGGACGGATCCCTTTGCATTGACACAAAATGGTGCAATTGTAAACGGATCCGTTCCCCCATGACTTTTAATGTAAGTCACGACGGATCCGTATTGGGACTTGGAAATTCAAATCTAATACAAATGAATCGGTCCTGAACGGATGCATTTGTTTGTATTATCGGTGCGGATCCGTCCTGTACAAGTACAGGACAGATCTCCACGAACGCAAGTGTGAAAGTAGCCTTAGGAGGTGATGTTTACATGGGATTGTGCGTTGGAGGAGGTGATGTTATTTACATGGGACTGTATGGTGGAGGGAGGATTACAACTGCAGGGGGCACTGCAAATCCAGGGGACATTATAGGCGGTCCTATTACTACTGGGGGCTCTATAGGAGGGTCTTATAGATCCGCCTTATTTCTACTAAGCGCACTATGGGGGCCTTATTACTACTGAGGGGTCTGTAGGGAGCTTACCACTGGGGGAACAATAGGGGGCCTTATTTCTACTGGGGACTCTGTGAGGGTATTATTAATATGGGAGGGCTCTTCTAATAATGGGGGCATTGTTAAAGGGAACCTGTCACCCAAAAAACGGATACTAAACTGTTAATAGTACCTTAGGCCTCGTTCACACTTCAGTGTTTGGTCAGTGATTTCCATCAGTGATTTGTGAGCCAAAACCAGGTGCAACTCTAAACACAGAACAGGAGAAGATCTTTCCCTTTTACCTCATGTCTGTGGAGGCTCCACTTCGGGTTTTGGCTCACAAATCACTGATGGAAATCACTGACCAAACACTGTAGTGTGAATGAGGCCTTATAGTGCTGCAGAGTAGTTTCCTAATGCACTATATCATCGTTTAGCCGCATCTAGCCTCCTGGAGAAATCGATGTTTTATTCAGCCGCTGCCCCCTGCTTCAAGTCAGGTTTGAAGTCAAGGGGGCAGCGGCTTAGGCGTCTCGAATGCTGCTCTCCCCGCCGCCTTTATTGGCACGCCGGATCTCAGTGCCGGGACCGCGCTCCAAGCCCGCATGCGCAGTAAAGGGCTGCTGTAGCGCGATCCCGGCTCCGGCTCGTACACTCAGCCGGCTTCAGTTTCGCTACTGCGCATGCACCCGGCATCTTCTATAACTGCGCTAGTATGTAAGGCTGGCGGGCGCATGCGCAGTAGAAACTGAAGCCGGCTGAGTGTACGAGCCGGAGCCGGGATCACGCTACAGCAGCCCTTTACTGCGCATGCGGGCTGGGAGCGCGCTCCCGGCACTGAGATCCGGCGTGTCAATAAAGGCGGCGGGAGGCGGGGAGAGCAGCATTGGAGATGCCTTGGCCGCTGCCCCCTTGACTTCAAACCTGACTTGAAGCAGGGGGCAGCGGCTGAATAAAACATCGATTTCTCCAGGAGGCTAGATGCGGCTAAACAATCAAAGAGTGCATTAGGAATCTACTCTGCAGCACTATAAGGTACTATTAAAAGTTTAGTATCCGTTTTTTGGGTGACAGGTTCCCTTTAAAGGGTTTCTACCACTTGCTGTGGACACATTTCGTTTTCAGACACCAGCGATCCGCTAGTGTCTGATGTACCATACAAGCCAAGTATTATATTCCTCCGTTCCGCCGTTTTCTTTAAAAAATATTTATGCAAATGAGCCTCTAGGTGCTATGGGGGCGTCTTTTCAGCACCTAGAGGCTCCGTCTACCTTCATAAACTGCCGCCCAGCTCCTCGCTCCAGCACGCCCATCTCCTAGTGAAATCGATCCTCCCCCTGCTTCTGGCGTCCGAAATCTCGCGCCTGCACCGTTCGTCTCTGCATTCGGCGGCATTCGGCATTCAGCGCAGGCGCAGTCAATGTCTGAGCGCTCAGACATTGACTGCGCCTGCGCCGAATGCCACCGAATGCAGAGACGAACTTGTCTATTACAGGCCTCTAACTGTTCAATCGTCTTGGGCCTTCTTTGTTGCACCTTCCTCTTTATAATGCCCAAATGTTCTCTATAGGTGAAAGATCTGGACTGCAGACTGGCCATTTCAGTACCCGGATCCTTCTCCTACGCAGCCATGATGTTGTGATTGATGCAGAATGTGGTCTGGCATTAAAATGCAGGGTCTTCCCTGAACGAGATGACGTCTGGATGGGAGCATATATTGTTCTAGAACCTGAATATATTTTTCTGCATTGATGGTGCCTTTCCAGACATGAAAGCTGCCCATGCCACATGCACTCATGCAACCCCATACCATCAGAGATGCAGGCTTCTGAACTGAGCGTTGATAACAACTTGGGTTGTCCTTGTCCTCTTTGCTCCTTATGACATGGCGTCCCAGATTTCCAAAAAGAACTTTGAATCGTGACTCGTCTGACCACAGAACAGTCTTCCATTTTGCCACACTCCATTTAAAATGATCCCTGGCCCAGTGAAAACGCCTGAGCTTGTGGATCTTGCTTAGAAATGGCTTCTTCTTTGCACTGTAGAGTTTCAGCTGGCAACGGCGGATGGCACGGTGGATTGTGTTCACTGACAATGGTTTCTGGAAGTATTCCTGAGCCCATTCTGTGATTTCCTTTACAGTAGCATTCCTGTTTGTGGTGCAGTGTCGTTTAAGGGCCCGGAGATCACGGGCATCCAGTATGGTTTTACGGCCTTGACCCTTACGCACAGAGATTGTTCCAGATTCTCTGAATCTTCGGATGATGTTATGCACAGTTGATGAGGATAGATGCAAAGTCTTTGCAATTTTTCGCTGGGTAACACCTTTCTGATATTGCTCCACTATCTTTCTGCGCAACATTGTGGGAATTGCTGATCCTCTACCCATCTTGGCTTCTGAGAGACACTGCCACTCTGAGAAGCTCTTTTTATACCCAATCATGTTGTCAATTGACCTAATTAGTGTTAATTGGTCTTCCAGCTCTTCGTTATGCTCAAATTTACTTTTTCCAGCCTCTTATTGCTACTTGTCCCAACTTTTTGGGGATTTGTTGACACCGTGAAAATTTGAATCAACGTATTTTTCCTTTAAAATGATACATTTACTCGGATTAAACGTTTGATCTGTTATCTATGTTCTATTACAAATAAAATATTGACATTTGCCATCTCCACATCATTGCATTCAGTTTTTATTCACAATTTGTTTAGTGTCCCAACTTTTTTGGAATCCGGTTTGTAGATCCCATATTCTCCTAGACTTACATTATCAATAGCTAATTATATAGCAGTGGCTAATTGATCTATTAAGCAAATGCACATGGTGCCTCTTGATGCCAGCCTGTCTGCAGACTAGGTGAAAAACTTCACATTATCAGAGGAAGCCCCCATTTAGCACAGGCCTGCTAATTGAAAACCATTTGGGCATCCTAATGAAGAGCTGGGAGGGGGATACTTAAAATGCACAGCCACCCTAGACATGTTGGCTGCTAGACCAGTGGGTGATCTAACCCATTCATTAGATGAATAAAATAATATCAGAAGCCATAACTCTGACCTCATGGCACCCACAGCCTCAGAACTGTGTTCAGCCTGACATGGGCTTCGGGCAGAGTTTATATGCGCCATACTGGACAGGAGGCATTTCTCTGTATTCAGGATCTGGCCGTCTGGAAATCATAACTCAATCATATTTGGTGTCTGTATGACCGGGACAAAGCGACTATGGGATCATACCTGTACCCGCAGTCCCTGTCATACAGCGAGGAATCGCCGTGATTCATATTGCCACCTCAGTCAGTCTCCTGGGAAGGTGGGGCAGAAACCTGAATAATATCAGACGTTCCAGAAGGCCGGACCAAAAAGAGGGAGGTTCCCTCACAGCCCACCCCTCGGCTGAGGGGGGGTAAAAATGGGTGTTTGGGAACAGGTAACCGTCAGCCATTTTGGGGATCCACATCGTTTGGAGTGACTGCCCATATCTTCAGCTGTCCCCATAGCCAGAATTTAACTGCTGCTATTAAGGGGGCACAATGGGCATTATTACTATGGAGGGGGCATAATGGGCATTATTAGTGTGAAGGGGGCACATCTTGGCATTTTGTAGTATTAATGCCCTCTGTGCCCACTTCACAGTAGTAATGTCCTCTGTGCCCCCTTCACAGTAATAATGCACATTATGCCTCCTACATAGTAATAATGCCCATTGTGCCCCCTTAATAGTAATAATGCCCTCTGTGCCCCCTCTTCACAGTAAGCCAATATTCCGTATTTTATCCCGTTTATTTTATCTGTTCATTGCATTGTTATTGTATGTATATTGCGTTTTTATCTTTTATCTGACACTTTCTTTTTGTATTGCACTGCACTATTGTGTATTAAATTTAAACATGAATAAGTCCCTTCCTTGTGGTCTTATAGAATGTGCTCTTTTGGAGGGAATAACGTTACCAGTAGTGTTTCAGGAGATTTTAGGTCCCATATAGATAACCTGTGTTACTGTGTTAAATTTGGGTTGAGAGAATATCTGTGTATAGGCCCCTATTGCCTTATAGCAGTGGTGCCCAACCATTTTTCGTCTGAGGGCCACACTAAACATGGTATAAATTTCACTGGCCAGAACCAGGTAGCTTTGCCAGAAAGAAATGAAAACACTGTGAGGAGGCACATTATGAGCATTACTATTGTAAAGGGGCAAATATCTGGGCATCTTATCTGTGAAGGGGGCACATCTGGGCATTACTTCTGTGAAGGGGGCACATCTGGGCATTACCTCTGTGAAGGGGTTACATCTGGGCATTACCACTGTGAAGGGAGCACATCTGGGCATTATCACTGTGAAGGGGTCACATCTGGGCATTACCACTGTCAAGGGGGCACTTCTGGGCATTTCCACTGTGAAGGGGGGCACATCTGGGCATTTTCACTGTGAAGGGGACACATCTGGGCATTACCACTGTGAAGGGGGGGCACATCTGGGCATTACCACTGTGAAAGGGGGCACATCTGGGCATTGCCACTGTGAAGGGGGCGCATCTGGGCATTACTACTGTGAAGGGGGGCACATCTGGGCATTTCCACTGTGAAGGGGGGCAGATCTGGGCATTTTCACTGTGAAATGGCGCACATCTGGGCATTACCACTGTGAAAGGGGGCACATCTGGGTATTACCACTGTGAAGGGGGCACATCTGGGCATTTTGTAGTAGTAATGCCCTATGTGCCCCCTTCACAGTAGTAATGTCCTCTGTGCCCCCTTCACAGTAATATGCCCTGACACACACCACAGTGGGTGTTTTTTTTTTTTTTTTTTATTGAAGCAGCAGCAGGCTCAGTGTATATTTGCACACACACTGTTTGTGACACACACAACACTGGTGGTCACTTCAATTCACTACAAGGCACACAGCGGTTTTCAGGAGGACTAGAGAGGAGCACTGGATCGAGCGAGCGGCTGCAAAGATGGATTTTTTTTTCCTACCTGGAGGAGGGTTAGCTGTGGCCGGCGGTGAGCACAGAAGTGAGTGAGATTGGTGCGCGCACACTCCCTGACTCAGAGCACACACGCTACTTCATAGGCTGAACCCCCTACTGTGGCCCTGCCCACGTGACCTCCCCTCCTCTGTCTGTCACTGCTGGCTGCGCTCATCCCGCCTGAGCCATTCAGTTAATGATTCACTGAATGGCAATGGCCGGCCGAGATGAACGCTCACTCATAGGTCGCTGCATGGGCCGCATGACACAGCTTCGCGGGCTGGATTTGGCCCGCGGGCCGTAGGTTGGGCATCACTGCCTTATAGTATAGGTGGTGGCAGCTATTGTAATAGAAAATATTGGGATGTTAGAATCTAGGGGAGTAAGTTAGCATAATTCCGTCATCTAGAATAGGTGGGTGGGAATTTATGTGGTAACTTGATGAGCTCACTAGTATAATTCACCCAGTGACGTGACCTATTGAGTAGGGATCGTGACACCTTAGTTGGCTTTTTTTACAACAATACATTGCAACTGTACTAAACCACCTGGCCTACACAATCATACTCCAAAAAAATGTCACACTAAGAGTAGTACTGTAAATGTAAGTGATCATGACCCTGTCCCACAATTCCATACTTCTTCTAAAGAGAACCTATCACATCCTTAGGCCTCTTGCCCACGAATGTAAGGGCTCCGTGCAGTGGACAGCAAATTGCAGTCTGCAATGCACGGGCACCAACCGTGGGGCAGCCGCATGCGGATCACAGTCCCATTCACTTGAATAGGGTCCGCGATCCGTCTGTTCCTCAAAAAGATAGAGCAAGTTCTTTTTTTTTGTGCAACAGAAGCATGAAACGGAACACCACAGAAGCACTCTGTAGTGCTTCCGTTCCGCAACGCATCTCCGGATTTGCGGACTCATTCAAGTGAATGGGTCCACATCCGTGATGCAAAATGCACATGGCTGGTGACCTGTGTATTGCGGAACCGTGTATTGCGAAAGAGGCCTTACAGGAATACAAGTGGATGCAAGTGTTTGTGGTGATATCTTCTGTGATTCCAACCATTGTTTGCACATTTTGGAGTTCTTCCATCGCACTCTTTCCCCCAATTTGGCCTCTAATGGTGCCTTTAGTTTCTTCACCCAATCCAAGTCAATTGTCAGGTGGACATTTCCCAGAGATTAGTATAAAAAAAAGAAGCGGACCATATTAGTTCTATGAAACTTGTGGTGAGAGAGGTGTCCAGCAAAGTCCTCCTACTAAGAGACTTAGCATATTTCTGAATCCACCATTTAGGGGAGCTCAGAGCATAGAATTTTAGAGCTTGCGAAATTCAATGTTTGTTATATAAATTTATATGTGGTGAGTTCCTCTAGTGGTGGCTGAAGGAAGGAAGTTTTAGCATGTACTGTGTGAAGTCAAGTGAAGCAGAGGGTGCATGGGGTGAGTTATTACTTTATCTTTACCGGTTGTCTACTGTAAATACATTGAAGAATATGGTTTTCACACTGAGAGCCTTTTTTATGAAGCACCTGTTCCACTTTTCTAACACGCAAGTTGGGTAAAGTTGAGTCATGTTAAGCATACTTACTTAGAAAAGAATTGGAAAAGTCTAAACCTGGCCTAAGATTCATCAGCACCATGTTAGAAAATCTTTTGCCAGCTGCATAACGGCTTCATAAATGGAGCAGATAGACCTAAAATATATTGAGAAAACTGCTCCAGTTGATAACATGTATTAATATGTCAGTCTCTATAGAAAGAAAGCTGACCAGCGGGGTCCAATTAACTAATTAGGACCACACTGTGTGGTTGTTCCGCACAGGTGCCGCACGACCACAACTGAACAGTGTCCTAATTAGTTAATTGGAGAGTGCTATGGCTTATACATCTACGCGGAACTCGACAGCCACGTGACCACATCACATCTGCAGCATGACCCCACCACGTGGTCATACCCTAATGGTTTTGTGAAACATTGATTATCCATGCCATTATTACATCGAAAAAGATTATTCACATGTTTACCCTGCATAGGCAACTGTGTTTTTTGGGTGTTTTTTTTAAAGAAACAGCAATGAGTAAACCCATCCTAGTTGATTAGTGGGCAGTTAGTATGTCACAAAAGGGATGGGGTGTTTGGTTGTCAGTACACCTGACAGGAGTACACCGCTTGGTAAAAAAAAACATTTTTGGTAGACTGGTTTTATATTGGACAATTATATTCTGTGGTGGCTGTGAGAACTATTTTCTGCATGTAGAGGCATAGGCATAATCTATGTTGCAGTTTTTGTGGATTTTTTTTCCAGTGTCAGAAAACGCAACGTGTAAACACAGCCTTCCAAAAATATGTTTAATGCATCATAAAATCCAAGTGCATTTTTACGGACTGGCCATGGTTTTATGATGTAGTAATTGCGTGCACATTTTTTACATGAAAAACCGTGTGTGTGATTACTGAATTGCAAAACCACAGCAATCACAGACAAACTATGCGGTTTTATGATGTTTTTTGGAGCGTTACTTTTAATGTGACAACACCGCAGAGTCTACATCTAGGTGTAGTGTTTTTGGCTGCATCGTTTTTTACAGGTGACACAGATTAAAAAGTTACTTCCCTGTAAAAAACACGTGGCCAGGGAATATCTTTCCTATATCAGAAACCCTAAATGGTGACAAATAAGCAATAATAGGGGTATTGCAAGGGGCAGAATGCTTTTCATATTGTCTTTTACTTTGTTTTTCAGAGTAAAATTTCAATTAGAAAACATACAATCTTTGATCTCCCCCTTGTGGCCACTGTGAGACACAGAGGCGTGAGACATTTTATATTCTGTGGTGGCTGTGAGAACTATTTCTGCATGTAGAGGCATAGGCATAATCTATGTATCACATTCATTTTTACATATAGAGGACTAAATACATATCAGTTTAATAAATGTATTAGAAAATGTTGCCCTTAATATACCTTGCAGCCAGATACACCAACTCAGTCTTAGGGTTCATGCCCACGAACGTAAGGGCTCCTAGCCCGTGCTGCGGACCGCAGATTGCGGTCTGCGATGCACGGGCACAGACCGTGGAGCAGCCGCATGCGGATCGCAGACCTATTCACTTGAATGGGGTCCGCGATCCACATCCGAAGGTCCGCATAAAAGTAGTGCATGCGCTATGGCCAGAAACACCACGGAAGCACTCCGTTGTGCTTCCGTGGGGTTTCGATCCATGCCTCCGTTCTGCATCTCCCGGATTGCGGACCCATTGAAGTGAATTGGTCTGCGATCCATGATGCGGGATGCACACGGACGGTGACCGTGTATTGCAGACCCGCCGTATGCGGGCCGCAATACGACCACGGGCAGCATACGGTTGTGTGCATGAGCCCTTAACGGTATTTTCTGGAAAAAAAACATGCTCGCTAGGTAATATCCTATGCATGTATGCATCATCTTTCTGTTTCCAGTGATCGATGTTCATGAGAAGACAGGAGGGGCTGAAGACTGAGCCATCATTCTGCAGCTTGTTATACGCATATTGGAAAACATGTAGGCCGCAGAATGAAAACAGTTTCGAATTTTTAATAAACAAGTACAAATACTTGAAATAAAATAACAAACACTCCAAAAGTGTCCATAGCCTTTAAAGAAATAAGTGGTAGGGAAGAAAAAAATGACATGTAAGTATTCTCGGTGCTTCTGAATGGTCACTAAGAGAAGTTGTTTCAGACACACAACAGGGGTGCATTATGGGTTAGACAAGAAGTACCTGGGCCAGGGGCGTAGCTATAGGGCAGTGATGGCTAACCTTGGCACTCCAGCTGTGATAACACTACAACTCCCAAGATGCCCCCTTGCTTGGCTGCTCTCAGAAATCTATAGAAATAAATGGAGCATGCTGGGAGTCATAGTTTCACCACAGCTGGAGTGCCAAGGTTAGCCATCCGTGCTATAGGGGAAGCAGGGACAGTGGCTGCCTTGAGGCCTGAATTCAGAAGGGGCCCACCCAGGAGTAGAACTAAAAGATTTTATTGTCCGCCCCCCTTAACAGTATTATAAAATGACATTATATACAGAGACGCTTTAGGAAATGGACGGAGCAGCTGGCGGGACTCGTCTGATAGAGCGATCTTGAGTAGCCACAGGAGTGGGGGTTGCACAGTAGGAGGGGGTTGCAAAGAAGTTGCTGGAGGGGGGATCCATGGAAATATTTGCTCTGGGGCCCAGCCAGTTCTAGTTACGCCATTGACTTTTGCTAAAATGGCCATTGTGACCTTACCAAGCAAAAAGGGTGTAGCTCAATATTAAAGGTTTTGCAGTGACTGTGAGCTGTTTACCAAGCATGTCATGTTCAGGGTATCACATCAGATTGACCATGTAGCCTACATTATTTATCAGCCCACACATCAGGAAAAGCAGGAAGAGAACAGCATGACTCAGACATAAAGAATAAGATGAGCAACAAACATGTGAATAGGGAAGCTCATAAAATAGGTCATAATAGGTCCTATAATGGCGTTCAATGAAAACAATTATTCACATTATGAACAAATAAATGAAAAATTGTGAAAATAAATTATCGATAATTATTGCTCTTCTGATTAGATGATTACCAAATGGGTAACCATGGCTTTGTACTGATGGCTATTAATGTCAGAGGACACATAGCTAATAGTGAGAGCTGATATGGATGATAGATAGATAGATAGATAGATATGAGATAGATAGATAGATAGATAGATAATTGAAATTGATAAAAATGTGAACAACTGGCCAAAATCTAGATGAACAAATAAAAATAAAACTGTATTTGACACTGCAAGTTTGGATTATGTTTTTATCAAGTTATATATTTTTTTGTTAATAGATAGAGATAGATAGTGTTATGTACCTGGACTGCACATGCAGCAAAATAAAATGCCCAACTAGTACCCAATTAGTGTAATTCCTTGCCCATATACATTAGGCATACTACATTTCCCAGAATGTCATACTGCACTTTCACTTATGAATCAGTGTCCACATACTGCCAAATAGTGCATATGCCTTGCTCCTATAAACCATACAGTACCCACATATTGCCATATTAAGTCCACATAGTGCCAACCAGCAGGTAGAGAGTGTCACACTTTACCACTGTAAAGTAAAATTGTGTCCACATACTGCAGGGCTATACAGTAAGTACAGTGCCAAACAGCATTGAACTCTATGTCTCAGCCTAGCTCTGCCACTCTGCTTAAACTGTATGGATATGCTCCACATTGACCCCAAATACACCCATACTGAGAAAGCCGACACTTACCTTTCCATGTACTACAAACTCAGTAGGAGGGGGAAAGGGGCAGGTAGAACACCACAACAACAGTGCCCATAATCTAGGACTGTTGCAGTTGATCTGGGACAGAAATGGAATTTGAGAAATATCTGATGATTTTAATTTTGACCTCAAATAAATAATTCATGGTAACAAAGGCAACATTCTAATACCAAATTGTGTATTCTTTGAAAAGGACAAACATGCAGGACAAGCAAAATGAGGCCCACTACTCTGTAGGACCAGTGAAATGAGATGCAGTGGTCTGCATCCAAGCAAAATGAGGAGCAATAGTCTGTAACACAAGTAACATGAGGTACAATGTGCTGCAGGACAAGCAAAATGATATGCATTATGCTGTTGGACAAGTGACACAAGGTGCAACACACTGCAGGACAAGCAAAATGAGATGTAATATGCTGCAGGACAAGTGACATAAGGTACAATATGCTGTAGGACAAGTGACATGAGGTGCAATATGCTGCAAGACAAGTGACATGAAGCAGAATACACTGCTGGACAAGCAAAATGACATGTAATAAGCTGCAGGACAAGTGACATGAGGTTCAATACCCTGAACGACAAGCACAATGAGGAGCAATATGCTGCAGGACAATGGTGTCATTATATAGATTTATTGCTATCATACTGACAGCAAATAGTTAATTTAAGCTCAAGTGTACCTATCAAACCAGATCATGTAGGTAATTACCCATCTCTGAAAATACCTCTGCAACACTACAAACCCTAAGTACAGTCATTATAAAATACTTATGTAAATTGCTCTAAATAATTAAGAGGAAAGCATCTGCCTTGAAAATGTGTTTAATATTCTACTTATATTAACAAATTGTACACAAAAACACGAGGCCGCTCAATTACTAAGACGCCAACTGCTAGGACTGAGCCAGTAGAGAGAAAACAGGAGCTTGGGTCACTGTGGAGCTAGGCATCTATAGGGTTAGTACAAGTAAAGGGGACCATACTGTTTTTAGCCAATAGAAGTCAATGGGTTGACGTTAGATTTTCTTGTATTTTCATGGTTCAAAAGTGAACATTTTTTGTGTACGTCTGTATTTCAGCAACTTTACAAAAACTGAAAAAACTAATAATAATTGCAAAAGGACAAATACAGATTGAAAATGGCCAATTTATACAAAAATACACAACGAAAACTGATAAAAATACAAAAAATGGAAAAAATTATGAAAAAAGTATTGATTCATTTAATTGTTTTATATCAGAACAAAATATCAAACTAACATGTAATAATGCATACTCTTGTATCATGCAGGCGGCTTTTTGACAAACAGATAAAACAATTATTTTAGGCCTTGTTTGCATATTATAATTTCCAGTTTTTGGAGGGCGCTGATGTTTTTATATATTTTTTGCCATAACAAAGAAAGGAATCTAAAGGAAGGAAAATGATCCACATTTACACACTCAGGGTTTACAATAGACAAAGAAAGGTCATTATTGATAATACCCAGATTAAAAACCGAATGAATGTGCAATAATTTGTTTCCCCACATATACGAATTGTTAGCTAAATTTCTGCAGATTATGTCCAAATTTAGACACATATCTGGTTTTGCTTTGTGTGCCTGCACCAAAATTTTGAAATGGTGCACCTGATGTGAGTGCAATGTGGTTTGCACCTATGGTGTAAAAGGACACCAGTAGGGCTGCCTAGTGTAGGGCGCAACTTATTTTTACAACTTTTGCAAAAGTCACACATAGTAAATGAGCCATAATCTAGGTCCAATCTCACTTTCACGTCTTAAACATA
Source organism: Bufo gargarizans (assembly GCF_014858855.1). NCBI lineage: Eukaryota > Metazoa > Chordata > Amphibia > Anura > Bufonidae > Bufo > Bufo gargarizans. The sequence continues at coordinate 208,498,758 of NC_058082.1, read as the reverse complement.
AACCACTGTGAAAAGTGGCAAGGATAACAAAATGTCGCAAATTTAACCAACTGTTGCATAAAATGTTGCGGTTGTCATGACTTGCAACTTTTTTAGACCACAAAACTGATGTATCTGATTTCATAAATGTTCCCCATAAGCTGCATATAATACATTGAAAACTAGAGCCCAAGAAAGAAATGTTTCTAAAAAAAAATATTATCATGAGTTACACAGAAGGGTTTTAACGCATTTTCAATAAAATACTTTATTCTAGAAATATCCTTCGAACTAAAAAAAAGAAAGCTATTTAGCATGTGAGATTGCAGATAAGGCTCAGAATGGGCCTAGTGGAATCAGTAAAGATATTATCAGAGCAAAGACTTTTACAACGAAAAAGGGATCTCCCAACTACATTTAAGGGAAACTGTCAACTGGCTAAATCCCCCACACCTCCTGGAGTACCTGAGCATTCTTCTCCTCATGTCCCCCAATAGTGTTGGTAAAGTGGTTGTCCAGCCATTAATATTGATGACCTATCAGCATGATAGATCATCAATATCTGATCGGTGGGGGTCCAACTCCTTTCACCTCCACCGATCACCTGTTTGAAGAGGAGGCAGTGCTTCATGCGAGCGCTGCTTCCTCTTCATTGCACTGCACTTTGTCTCGGAAGTGCAATGTGATACAAGTACCCACTCAATTCAAGTCAATGTGTCGCGTTTGAAGTTAAGTGTTGCGTTTTGTGTTTTGTTTTCCCTTCCTTGTTGGTTGTTACTAGGCCTCAGGGAGACGCTTGTTTCTTAATCTGGGAAGGAACGGGTTGTCTCATTCCTGCCAATATCCATAGGGATCTTTAGGGTCTCCAGGGTTCCAGGTTCCAAGGTATGGGCAATGGGCATTCCTACCTTCAAGGGGTGCCCATACGGTTAGGAGTCAGGGCCAGGAGTAGGGTTCTCTAGGAGGTGACCTTTTCCTTTCCCTAGCATTGAGGCCTAGTAACTTTCCCTTTCCCTCCTGGTTGTCAGTGTGGTGTTTCCTACTATACCTCATCCATGACATTATCTTACCGCCTAAAAAAACAAAATTTTTGTTCAGGTCAGTGCAGCTATGGATTATATGTCTGCACTGGTTGAGCAGCTGCAGGGGCTGTCTTTGGAGGTAACAGACCTCCGCATGTCTTGCAGATTCAGAGACCATGGGCGGTTCAGGGAGTCGTGTAAATTGTACTTTAAACTGCGTCCATACTCTTCTGGGGATGAGTGTCAACGTGTGGGTGTGATCATTTCATTGCTTAAAGATGATGCCCAGTCTTGGGCTTTTTCTTTGCCGACTGGATCACCATCCCTCCAGTCGGTAGATGAATTTTTTTGAGCCTTGGGTCTTATTTACAATGACCCGAATCTAATCTCTCAGGCCAAGACCAAGTTACGTGGTTTACGGCAGGGAGAGCGCTCCGTGGAGATCTGTTGCTCTGAATTTAAGAGATGGGCTACGGATACGGAGTGGCCAGTTCTTTATGGGTCTATCTGAGAGGCTGCAGGACATGTTGGCCTTTTATGAGAAACCCGAGTTATTGGAAGCAGCTATGTCCCTTGCTGTACATCTTGATAGACACCTGTAGGAGAGATCTAAGGGTCCTCACACTCAGGACATACTGTCAAATAAGGTGGTGGCTTCCTTTGACACTTATGTTATAGAGACACCTGTGATGAGCCTATGCACTTAGGGGGAGCAAATCCTGGGACTGCTGGCTTTGGTCAGATGAAAGGAGTCTGTTTTTGTTGTGGAAAGATGGGACATTTTGTAAATATTTGTCCGTACAATCAGCGTCAAGGTGAAAAAAATAAAATAAATGTTTAATCCCCAAATTACTATTGGTGGTGTGGGTGGGGAGCAAGAAAACTTATTTTTTTCGTTACTGGTTTATAGTTTTTTCCTGTCTGCCGAGGTGGCGCTAGAGTCCAAAACTGTGGAAATCAAGGTATTTTATCAACAGTGGGGCAGGGGTTAACCTGATTGATGGACAGTTCATTCGTATTCATGGGTTGACTACTAGTGCATTAGAGAAAAGTATTTCTGTCTTTGCAATGGATTCAGCACCTTTTACCCAGAAATGCTTGTCACAGGTGGTGAATGACATCCATTTAAGATTGGGTGATTTTCATCAGGAAGCCATTTCATGTTTTGTTTTGCAGGGTCTGCCTGCTCCGTTGGTTTTGGGCTTACCATGGTTAACCCCTTAAGGACATAGGACGTACCGGTACGCCCTATTTCCCGAGTCCTTAAGGACCGAGGACGTACCGGTACGTCCTGACTTAAAAATGTAATTCCGGCACCGCGGGGGTTAATCGGAACGGGATTTCGGCTGAAATCATTCAGCCGGCATCCCGTAACAACTCAGGGGGGGGGGGGGTCATTGGACCCCCCGTATCGGCGATCGCAGAAAACCGCAGGTCAATTCAGACCTGCGGTTTTCTGCGTTTCCGGTCCATTCGGGTGTCCTGTGACCCGATGAACCGGAAAAAGACTGCGATCGGTGGCGTAATTTTACACCACCAATCGCAGTCCGAGGATTTGAGGAGGCGGTGCTGGCCCTGGTGCTGAACACTGCTGTCCAGGGTGCTGATTGGTGCAGGGGAGAGAGGCGCGAGATTCAAACTTCCTGCGCTCCTCTCTCCCCTCCTCTTCCTGTTCTGCACGAGCACCCGGCAGCATCGTCCAGCACCAGCTCCTGTGTCCCCCTAATCGGCATCCATCACCCTCCTGCACCCATCGCCACCCAGGTAGGTTAGGGTCAGTGAGGGAGAGGCACCGTTAGGCAGGGAAAGAAGGGAAAAGTAAGTTAGGAAAAAAAAGTACTTTTATTCCAAACTTCCAAACTTCCATCTATCCATCTAACCCTAACCCGACCCCCCCTGCCACTTGCCCCCCCACCAGCCCACCCACCCCCCACCAGATCCCCCCCACCCCCCACCAGCCCCCACCAGCCCCCCCCTCACCGGCACTTTTTAGCGTCCGTCCACTGTTAGCGCATCGCCCGCCCCACCGCTGATCAGCGTTGTACCGCTGATTAGAAAGTTTTAACATTTTTTTTTCCTATCACTTGCCCTATATTCTTGCCTTTTTTAGTACGCGAACACTCGTTGCCCCCACACACACGCACATATAATAAAATTTGCCACACACGCACACCTACACGCACACACACCCATGGCCCGCCGGGTGTTCTCGGCCGAGGAGGCATACGCCCAGATTGCCTCCGACTCCGAGAGCCCCAGTGAGGATGAGGATGACCCCACATTCCTTTTATCATCCGCATCCTCCTCATCATCATCGGATGACGATGAGCCACCGAGGCGGCGGAGACGCCGCCAGGCGGAGCCAGGGGCCGCACATGCTAGGGATCCTGTGGCCCACCCTAGTACGAGCCGCCCTGGGGTTCGTACTGGTTTCCCGGCCCACCAAATAAGTCCACCGGAGCCCCCTGCCGATGAACTTAGCTGGTGTCCCCCAGTGGACTTTGAGCCTGAGATTCCGGATTTCGCTGGCAATCCTGGAATCCAGATTCCCACAGTGGGGTTTACTGAAATATACTTTTTTAGGTTTTTTTTCAGTAACCCACTGGTGAATTTGATGGTGGAGCAGACGAATCTGTACGCCCAACAGTTCGTCGCTCAAAACCCAGGCTCAGTTTTGGCTAGACCCGGTGGCTGGACGCCGGTCAGTGCAGCCGAGATGAGGACATTTTGGGGCCTCGTGCTGCATATGGGTCTAGTCCAAACACCCAGTGTCAGGCAATACTGGAGTGGGGACGTCCTGTACCAGACCCCACTGTACAGTATGGTCATGACACGTCACCGGTTTGAGGCCATCCGGAAATGTCTGCATTATTCCGATAATGCAGCATGTCCACCCCGAGGTGATCCTGCCTATGACCGGCTGTATAAGATACGGCCAGTCATCGATTACTTTGGGGCCACATTTCAGCAGGCCTACGTACCTGGAAGGGAGGCCGCGGTTGATGAGTCTCTCGTTGCGTTCAAGGGGAGACTCAGTTTCCGCCAATATATTCCCACAAAGCGGGCGAGGTATGGCGTGAAGCTATACAAAATTTGTGAGAGTACCTCAGGGTACACTTACAAATTTCGTGTGTACGAGGGGCGAGATTCCCGTATTCAACCCCCAGAATGTCCCCCCACTCTGGGTGTTAGCGGGAAACTCGTGTGGGACCTTATGTACCCACTGCTGGATAGTGGTTACCACTTGTACGCGGATAACTTTTATACCAGCATTCCCTTGTTCAGGTCCCTTGCCGCCAGATCCACGTTCGCTTGTGGGACCGTGTGGAAAAATCAACGCGGCCTCCCTGCCTACCCCCTCCAGGTACCTATCCCCAGGGGTGAGACCCGTGCACTTACCAGTGGAAACCTGTTGCTGGTCAGGTATAAGGACAAGAGGGATGTCCTTATGCTGTCCACAATCCACGGTAACAGCACCACCCCAGTCCCTGTGCGAGGTACCGCGGCAACAGTCCTCAAGCCCGATTGTATCGTCGACTACAATCGGTATATGGGAGGAGTTGATCTCTCTGATCAAGTCCTCACGCCATATAACGCCATGCGCAAAACCCGGGCATGGTACAAAAAAGTTGCGGTCTACATGGTGCAGGTTGCCATGTACAACTCTTTTGTACTATCCCGAAGCGCTGGCAGCACAGGGACATTCCTCCAATTCTATGAGGCAGTCCTCAAGGACCTGATCTTTTCGGACCGGGAAAGAGCAGGCCGGAGTACCTCGGGAACTGGAGGCGCCTGGATCGTCCCTGGCCAACACTTTCCAGGTGTGGTCCCCCATACTGGAAAGAAGGGACGAACCCAAAAAAAGTGCAGAGTGTGTCACAAGAGGGGGATACGGAAGGACACCACTACTCAATGTGACACGTGCCCCGATCATCCGGGCCTCTGCATTATCGATTGCTTCAGGGAGTATCACACTTCCATGGAGTACTACATTTTTATAATCCCCAACAGTTCACTAGAGAACATAAAACACTATGCCTCTCAGACTTTGGAGACACGAAAACAATTTTTCTTTCCCCAAAAAATATTAGTTTTAGTGCCGGCATCCTCAAACTGCGGCCCTCCAGATGTTGTAAAACTATAACTCCCAGCATGCCCAGACAACCTACAGCCATCATCAGGGCATGGTGGGAATTGTAGTTTTACAACATCTGGAGGGCCGCAGTTTTAGGATGCCTGCTTAGTGTCTCCAAAGTCTGAGAGCCATACATATTGGGCATCGTCGCATGCGTAAAAGTCGTCGCTATAAAAATAACTTTTTACCAAACGCCTCGGATGAACGGTGTTAAAAATATAAAATAAAAACGGTGCCAAAACACCTATTTTTGGGCAAAATTTTAATTTAAATCCATTTTGCCGGTAATAAAGCAAGGGTTAACAGCCAAACAAAACTAAACATTTATTGCCCCAATTCTGTAGTTTGCAGAAACACCCCATATGTGGTCGTAAATGGCTATAAAGCCGCACGGCAGGGCATAGAACGAAGGGAACTCCATACGGTTTCTGGAAGGCAGATTTTGATGGACATTTTTTTTTTTTACACCATGTCCCATTAGAATCCCCCCCTGATGTAGCCTAGACTAGAAACTCCAAAAAAGTGACCCCATCTAAGAAACTACACCCTCAAGGTATTCAAAAGTTACTTTACAAACTATGTTAGGCTGCTTTCACACTAGCGTTCGGGTGTCTGCTCGTGAGCTCCGTTTGAAGGGGCTCACGAGCGGACCCGAACGCAGCCGTCCAGCCCTGATGCAGTCTGAATGGAGCGGATCCGCTCAGACTGCATCAGTCTGGCGGCGTTCAGCCTCCGCTCCGCTCGCCTCCGCACGGACAGGCGGACAGCTGAACACTGCTTGCAGCGTTCGGGTGTCCGCCTGGCCGTGCGGAGGCGTGCGGATCCGTCCAGACTTACAATGTAAGTCAATGGGGACGGATCCCTTTGAAGATGCCACAATATGGCTCAATCTTCAAGCGGATCCGTCCCCCATTGACTTTACATTGAAAGTCTGGACGGATCCGTCCGAGGCTATTTTCACACTTAGCTTTTTTTTGCCATTTTAATGCAGACGGATCCGTTCTGAACGGAGCCTCCGTCTGCATTAATATGATCGGATCCGTTCAGAACGGATCCGATCGAACGCTAGTGTGAAAGTAGCCTTAACCCTTTAGGTGTTCCACAAAACTAAATAGCGAATGTAGAAACAATTTTAGAACCACCTTATCCCGTAGTTTCCAAGATGGGGTCACTTTTATGGAGTTTCTACTCTAGGGGTGCATCAGGGGGCTTGAAAGGGTACATGGTGTAAATAAACCAGTCCAGCAAAATCTGCCTTCCAAAAACCATATGACGTTCCCCTTCTTCTATGTCCTGCCGTTTAGCCAAATAGTAGTTTACCACCACATATGGGGTGTTTCTGCAAACTACAGAATCAGGGCAACCCATTTTGAGTGTTGTTTGGCAGTTAACCCTTGTTTTACTCCTGGAAAAAACTGATTATATTGGAAGATTTTCCAAAAAATAGAAATTTCTAAATTGTTTCTCCATCTGCCATTAACTCTTGTGGAACACCTAAAGGGTTAACAAAGTTTGTAAACCCAGTTTTGAATACCTTGAGGGGTGTACTTTCTTAGATGGAGTCACTTTTTTGAAATTTCTATTCTAGGGGTGCAACAGGGGGCTTCAAATGGGACATGGTATAAACAAAACCAGTCCTGCAAAATCTGCCTTCCAAAACCCATATGGTGTTCCCCTCCTTCTATGTGCTACCGTTCGGCCAAACAGTAGTTTACGACCACATATGGGGTGTTTTTGCAAACTACAGAATCAGGGCAACCCATTTTGAGTGTTGTTTGGCAGTTAACCCTTGTTTTACTCCTGGAAAAAATTGATTATATTGGAAAATTTTCCAAAAAATAGAAATTTCAAAATTGTTTCTCCATCTGCCATTAACTCTTGTGGAACACCTAAAGGGTTAACAAAGTTTGTAAACCCAGTTTTGAATACCTTGAGGGGTGTACTTTCTTAGATAGAGTCACTTTTTTGAAATTTCTATTCTAGGGGTGCAACAGGGGGCTTCAAATGGGACATGGTATAAACAAAACCAGTCCTGCAAAATCTGCCTTCCAAAACCCATATGGTGTTCCCCTCCTTCTATGTGCTCCCGTTCGGCCAAACAGTAGTTTACGACCACATATGGGGTGTTTCTGCAAACTACAGAATCAGGGCAACACATTTTGAGTGTTGTTTGGCAGTTAACTCTTGTTTTACTCCTGGAAAAAATGTATTATATTGAAAAATTTTCCAAAAAATAGAAATTTCAAAATTGTTTCTCCATCTGCCATTAACTCTTGTGGAAGACCTAAAGGGTTAATAAAGTTTGAAAAAACAGTTTTGAATACCTTGAGGGGTGTAGTTTCTAGAATGGGGAGGTTTCTATTATCTAAGCCTCACAATATGACTTCAAACCTGAACTGGTCCATAAAAAGTGGGATTTTGAAGATTTCTCAAAAATTTCAAAATTTGCTTCTAAACTTCTAAGCCTTGTAACATCCCCAAAAAATTAAATATCATTCCCAAAATTCTACAAACATGAAGTAGACGTATGGGGAATTTAAAGTCATCACAATTTTTGGGGGTATTACTATGTATTACAGAAGTAGAGAAACTGAAACTTTGAAATTTGATAATTTTTCAAAATTTTTGGTAAAAATGTATTTTTTATGCAAAAAAATTAACTTTTTTGACCCAATTTTAGCAGTGTCATGAAGTACAATATGTGACGAAAAAACTATCTCAGAATGGCCTGGGTAAGTCAAAGCATTTTAAAGTTATGAGCACTTAAAGTGACACTGGTCAGATTTGCAAAAAATGGCCTGGTCCTTAAGGTGAAAATGAGCCTGGTCCTTAAGGGGTTAAGCAAACATAACCCGACTATTGACTGGCAAGCTGTACCCTCGTTCATTTCCAAATTTTCTGATGTATTTTCTGACAGTGGTAACGAGGAGTTACCTCCGCGTACGGAGTATGATTGTCCTGTCAATCCTATTCCCGGAGCTAAATTGCCCAAATCTCGGTTGTATAATCTTTCGGAACCCGAAAGAAAGGCCATGCGAGAGTATAGCACTGAGAGTTTGGATAAGGGTCATATCAGACATCCTAATCCCCAGTGGCTGCTGTTTTTTTCTTTGTAAAAAAAAAAAAAAGGATGGTACTCTTAGGCCATGTCTGGACTTCCTTGAGCTCAACCGTATTACTGTCCGTGATCCTTAACCCCCTTACTTTAATTCTGAATTTGTATAATCAGATTGTGGGGCATATCATTTGGTAAGGATCAAGGAGGGGGACGAATGGAAGACAGCTTTTAATACCCCTGAGGGTCATTTTGAGAATCTGTTCATGCCTTTTGGGTTAACCAATGCTCCAGTGGTTTTTCAACACTTTGTCAATGACATCTTTCATCATCTGGTGGGGGGGCTTGTTGTTGTATATCTGGATGACATACTAATTTATTCTCCAGACATGGAGACTCATCAGGATCATATGAGACAGGTGTTACAGAAACTAAGGGAGAATAAGTTGTATACTAAGATGGAAAAGTGTGTATTTGCAGTTCAAGAAGTGCAATTCCTGGGTAACCTCCTGGTCTCCTCCTCAGGTTTTCATATGGATCCAGAGAAAGTCAGTGCTGTGTTGGACTGGGATCGACCCGAAAATCTGAAAACGCTTATGCGGCTTTTGGGGTTCACCAACTACTACCGTAAATTCATCTTGAACTATTCGACTGTGGTTAAACCTTTAACAGACATGACTAGGAAAGGTGCCGATAATGCTGTTTGGTCTGATGCGGCATTACAAGCCTTTTCTGCAGTGAAGGAATGTTTTGCTTCAGCCCCTATTCTGGTAGAACCGGACGTGTGATAGCCATTCATTGTAGAGGTTAACGCGTCTAAGGTAGGGGTGGGAACAGCTTTGTCGCAGGGTCCTTCACCTAGTAAATGGGGCCCATGTGCTTTTTTCTCCAAAAAACTCTCGACTGCTGAAAGAAATTATGATTTGGGTAATAGAGAATTGCTGGCCATTATGTTGGCTTTTGAGGAATGGCGTCATTGATTGGAAGGAACAACCCATCCTATTACGGTGATTACTGGTGATCACAAGAATCTGGTTTACCTGGAGTCGGCTAAACGACTGAACCCAATGCAGGCCAGATGGTCATTGTTTTTAAACAGATTTAACTTCATTGTCACCTACCGCCAAGGTTTAAGTAAATTAACATGGTAAACCTGCTTCGGCTTCCGCCGCCCTGGCTTGTGTACCAACTTTCTCGAGTACCTCGTAGGGCCCCTGCCATCTAGCCAGGAACTTACTGTCGAAGGTCTGTACCAGAACCAAAACCCGATCACCCGGGTTAAAGTTCCGGACCGGAGCCTGCCGATTATAGATCCGACTCTGGGCTTGCTGAGCGGTCTCCATATGCTCCCTGACAAGAGGCAATACTGTCTCTATCCACTGTGGCATCTTGATTACATACTCCAGGACACTTTTATAAGGAGTAGGTTGCTGTTCCCACGCCTCTTTGGCCACGTCCAACAAACCTGCCATAAAGAAATTCGAAGGGTGAGAACTCAGTAGAGGCCTGGGCTACCTCTCACACAGCGAACATGAGATAGGGCAGAAGAAGATCCCAATCCTTCCCATCTTTAAACACCACCTTTTTTTAACATACTGTCACATCTGTGACAGGTCTCAGAAGGTCTGAAAGATTATCTACGCATTAGTGACTTGACAGACTCTTTTGGTTTCACTTTGTTTGTGTGTTGCTGGTATGTCCACACCTCCTGTACAGGTGTAAATCATGTGACCTTTACATTGCGCTATTTAGTCTGACTTTTCCCATCACTCCTTGCTTGGGATAGCTTCATTCGGTCTTGGAAGAGCTGGAGTGGGGTTCGTGTTGAAGTCCTGTTGATCCTTCATCCTCTGAAGTTAAGTGTTCCGCTTGTCCTGTTTTGTATTGCCCCCTTCCCCTGATTCCTTCATCAGGGAAGGAACGGGTGGTCTCTGCCCTGTCATTATCTTTAGGGCATCTGAGGGTCACCAGGGTTTTCTAGGTGCCCGTGTATGGGTATCTCTACCATCGAGAGGTGCCCATACGGATAGGAGTTAGGGCCAGGAGCAGGGTTTTATAGGCGGTGACCCTTTTCCTTCCCTAGCGGTGAGGCCTAGTGTCTTTCCCCTTCCTTCTTGATTGTATTTTGGTGTTCTCGCCTACTACATCCGTGACATTATCCCAGGCCAATACCGCCATTTTTGTTGATCTGTGCAGCTATAGATACTATGTCTGCACTGGTCGAACAGATGCAGAATCTGACTTTGGAGGTAGTAGACCTCTGCGCAACTGTCTTGCAGATTCAGAGTCCTCAGGCTACTGGTTCCGGTGGTGGGTCCCAGGCTTGTCCTGAACCGAACGTGGCTCTCAACGTGTGGGTATGGTTATTTAATTGCTTAAAGAGGACGCCCAATCTTGGGCTTTTTCTCTGCCGACCGGATCACCATCCCTCCGGTCGGTAGATGAATTCTTCAGAGCCTTAGGTCTCGTCTACGATGACCCGGATCGGATTTCTCAGGCCGAGACCAATTTACGGAGTTTGCGACAGGGAGAACGTTCCGCTGATACCTATTGCTCTGAATTTAGGAGATGGGCTACCTATACTGAGTGGAACTGATCCTGCTCTCCGTAGCCAATTCTTTCAGGGTCTCTCTGAGAGACTGCAGGACGCGTTGTTGGCCTTTCATGAAAATCCTGTGTCATTGGAGGCAGCTATGTCCCTTGCTGTACATCTAGATAGACGCCTGAGGGAGAGATCTAGGGGTCCTCACCTTCAGGACGTACTGTCCAATAAGGGTACTGCTTCCTTTGACACTTATGGTGGAGAGACACTGGTAGTTGCGCCTTGTAATGAGCCTATGCAGTTAGGAGGAGCTACTTCTGACAAAAGCTTGGGTCATGTGAAAGGAGTCTGCTTTTATTGTGGCAAGAAGGGATATTTTGTGAATATTTGTCCGTACTTGCAGCATCAAGGTGTATACAAAAAGAAAAAAACTTTTACTCTTCAAATTACTATTGGTCGTGTGGATGGGGAGCAAGAAAACCTACTTTTGTCTTTTACTGGTAGTACCCGTTTTCTCCTGTCTGCCGAGGTGGCGGTAGAGTCCAAAACTGTGAAAATCAAAACATTTATCGACAGTGAGGCAGGAGTTAACTTGATTGATGGAGAGTTTGTACACATTCATGGGTTGACTACTAATGCATTAGAGAAAAGTATTTCTGTCTTCGCAATTGACTCAGCACTAGGGATGAGCGAACCCGAACTGTATAGTTCGAGTTCGTACCGAATTTTGGGGTGTCCGTGACACGGACCCGAACTCGAACATTTTCGTAAAAGTCTGGGTTTGGGTTCGGTGTTCGTCGCTTTCTTGGCGCTTTTTGAAAGGCTGCAAAGCAGCCAATCAACAAGCGTCATACTACTTGCCCCAAGAGGCAGTCACAGCCATGCCTACTATTGGCATGGCTGTGATTGGCCAGTGCAGCATGTGACCCAGCCTCTATTTAAGCTGGAGTCACGTAGCGCCGCACGTCACTCTGCTCTGATCAGTGAAGGGAGAGGTTGCAGCTGCGACGTTAGGGCGAGATTAGGCAGTGATTAACTTCTCCAAAAGACTTCATTCAGTGATCGATCTGCAGCTGTGGATCATTGAACTGCTGCTATTCAATTGCTCACTGTTTTTAGGCTGCTCAGAGCGTTTTTCATTCACTTTTTTCTGGGGTGATCGGTGGCCATTTTGTGTCTTGTGGTGCGCCAGTACAAGCTGCCACCAAGTACATTTAACCCTCAATAGTGTGGTTATTTTTTGGCTATATCCTACATCAGGGTCAAGCTGTCACACCAAGTGCATTTAACCATCAATAGTGTGGTTATTTTTTGGCCATATACTACATCAGGGGCAAGCTGAGCCTGTCACCAAGTGCATTTAACCCTCAATAGTGTGGTTATTTTTGGGCTATATCCTACATCAGGGGCTTGGCTGTGCTTGCTATTTTATTGTGGGGTGAAATACAATTGCCAAAATAGCAGTACCCTAAATCTGGTGTTTCAGCTGTGGCCAGCCAATTGTAATACTGTCTGCTGTCTGGCAAAGGATATATTTTTGTTCAGGGTTGAAATACAATTCCCAACTTAGCAATTTCCTAAATTGATGGTTTCTGCTTTATCAGGGCTACTTTAAATCTATTCATTAAAAGGGTATATAAGATTCAAGGTGCAGATAGGGTCATTCTCAATAACTTCACACACACGCTACTGTGCATATCCAAGTCTAATTCTGTCCGTAAACGTATACCTGTCACCCAGCGCCTAAATAATAGGCCTCAAATTTATAGTCAGCTAAATCTGTGGTTATTGCTGTGGCTGGGCAAGTTATTTAGTGTCCAGTCAAAGCACAGTTTTTGTTCTGGGTTGAAATACAATTCCCAATTTAGCAATTCTCTAAATTATTGGTTTCTGCTGTATTAGGCCTACTTTAAATCTATCCCTAAAAGGGTATATTAGATTCAAGGTGCTGATAGGGTCATTCTCAATAACTTCACACACACGCTACTGTGCATATCCAAGTCTAATTCTGTCTGTAAACGTATACCCGTCACCCAGCGCCTAAATAATAGGCCTCAAATTTATATTCAGCTAAATCTGTGGTTACTGCTGTGCCTGTATTAGTGTAATACGGTACCTAAATAGATAGCCAGATAGTGTTAGGTGTCTGTAAAAAAAGGCCTGAATTTGAATTCAATACATTGGGCCAAATAATATTTTTGTTGTTGTGGTGAATGATAACAATGAGGAAAACATCTAGTAAGGGACGCGGACGCGGACATGGTCGTGGTGGTGTTAGTGGACCCTCTGGTGCTGGGAGAGGACGTGGCCGTTCTGCCACATCCACACGTCCTAGTGTACCAACTACCTCAGGTCCCAGTAGCTGCCAGAATTTACAGCGATATTTGGTGGGGCCCAATGCCGTTCTAAGGATGGTAAGGCCTGAGCAGGTACAGGCATTAGTCAATTGGGTGGCCGACAGTGGATCCAGCACGTTCACATTATCTCCCACCCAGTCTTCTGCAGAAAGCGCACAGATGGCGCCTGAAAACCAACCCCATCAGTCTGTCACATCACCCCCATGCAAACCAGGGAAACTGTCTGAGCCTCAAGTTATGCAGCAGTCTCTTATGCTGTTTGAAGACTCTGCTGGCAGGGTTTCCCAAGGGCATCCACCTAGCCCTTCCCCAGCGGTGGAAGACATAGAATGCACTGACGCACAACCCCTTATGTTTCCTGATGATGAGGACATGGGAATACCACCTCAGCACGTCTCTGATGATGACGAAACACAGGTGCCAACTACTGCGTCTTTCTGCAGTGTGCAGACTGAACAGGAGGTCAGGGATCAAGACTGGGTGGAAGACGATGCAGGGGACGATGAGGTCCTAGACCCCACATGGAATGAAGGTCGTGCCACTGACTTTCACAGTTCGGAGGAAGAGGCAGTGGTGAGACTGAGCCAACAGCGTAGCAAAAGAGGGAGCAGTGGGCAAAAGCAGGACACCCCAAGAGACTCCGCCTGCTACTGACCACCGCCATCTGGGACCGAGCACCCCAAAGGCAGCTTCAAGGAGTTCCCTGGCATGGCACTTCTTCAAACAATGTGCTGACGACAAGACCCGAGTGGTTTGCACGCTGTGCCATCAGAGCCTGAAGCGAGGCATTAACGTTCTGAACCTTAGCACAACCTGCATGACCAGGCACCTGCATGCAAAGAATGAACTGCAGTGGAGTAAACACCTTAAAAACAAGGAAGCCACTCAGGCTCCCCCTGCTACTTCTTCTGCTGCTGCCGCATCAGCCTCTTCTGCTGCTGCCGCCTCGGCCTCTTCTGCTGCTGCCGCCTCGGCCTCTTCCTCCGCCTCTGGAGAAACAGTTGGCACCTGCCGCCCAGCAAACAGTGTACCACCAACACCACTACCTCCATCACCAAGCATCTCAACCATGTCACACGGCAGCGTTCAGCTCTCCATCTCACAAAAATTTGAGAGAAAGCGTAAATTCCCACCTAGCCACCCTCAATCCCTGGCCCTGAACGCCAGGATTTCTAAACTACTGGCCTATGAAATGCTGTCATTTAGGCTGGTGGACACAGACAGCTTCAAACAGCTCATGTCGCTTGCTGTCCCACAGTATGTTGTTCCCAGCCGGCACTACTTCTCCAAGAGAGCCGTGCCTTCCCTGCACAACCAAGTATCCGATAAAATCAAGTGTGCACTGCGCAACGCCATCTGCGGCAAGGTCCACCTAACCACAGATACGTGGACCAGTAAGCACGGCCAGGGATGCTATATCTCCCTAACTGCACACTGGGTAAATGTAGTGGCGGCTGGGCCCCAGGCGGAGAGCTGTTTGGCGCACGTCCTTCCGCCGCCAAGGATCGCAGGGCAACATTCTTTGCTTCCTGTTGCCTCCTCCTACTCGGCTTCCTCCTCCTCTTCTTCCACCTGCTCATCCAGTCAGCCACACACCTTCACCACCAACTTCAGCACAGCCCGGGGTAAACGTCAGCAGGCCATTCTGAAACTCATATGTTTGGGGGACAGGCCCCACACCGCACAGGAGTTGTGGCGGGGTATAGAACAACAGACCGACGAGTGGTTGCTGCCGGTGAGCCTCAAGCCCGGCCTGGTGGTGTGCGATAATGGGCGAAATCTCGTTGCAGCTCTGGGACTAGCCGGTTTGACGCACATCCCTTGCTTGGCGCATGTGCTGAATTTGGTGGTGCAGAAGTTCATTCACAACTACCCCGACATGTCAGAGCTGCTGCATAAAGTGCGGGCCATCTGTTTGCCTGTCTGCGCTACAGCGTAACTTCGGCCTTCCGCTCACCGCCTCATATGCGACGTGCCCACCAGGTGGAACTCCACCTTGCACATGCTGGACAGACTGTGCGAGCAGCAGCAGGCCATAGTGGAGTTTCAGCTGCAGCACGCACGGGTCAGTCGCACTGCGGAACAGCACTACTTCACCACCAATGACTGGGCCTCCATGCGAGACCTGTGTGCCCTGTTGCGCTGTTTCGAGTACTCCACCAACATGGCCAGTGGCGATGACGCCGTTATCAGCGTTACAATACCACTTCTATGTCTCCTTGAGAAAACACTTAGGGCGATGATGGAAGAGGAGGTGGCCCAGGAGGAGGAGGAGGAAGAGGGGTCATTTTTAGCACTTTCAGGCCAGTCTCTTAGAAGTGACTCAGAGGGAGTTTTTTTGCAACAGCAGAGGCCAAGTACAAATGTGGCCAGCCAGGGCCCACTACTGGAGGACGAGGATGAGGAGGAGGTGGAGGAGGATGAGGATGAAGCATGGTCACAGCGGGGTGGCACTCAACGCAGCTCGGGCCCATCACTGGTGCGTGGCTGGGGGGAAACGCAGGACGATGACAATACGCCTCCCCCAGAGGACAGCTTGTCCTTACCTCTGGGCAGCCTGGCACACATGAGCAACTACATGCTGCAGTGCCTGCGCAACGACAGCAGAGTTGCCCACATTTTAACGTGTGAGGACTACTGGGTTGCCACCCTGCTGGATCCACGGTACAAAGACAATGTGCCCACCTTACTTCCTGCACTAGAGTGTGATAGGAAGATGCGCGAGTACAAGCGCACGTTGGTAGACGCGCTACTGAGAGCATTCCCAAATGTCACAGGGGAACAAGTGGAAGCCCAAGGCCAAGGCAGAGAAGGAGCAAGAGGTCGCCAAGGCAGCTGTGTCACGGCCAGCTCCTCTGAGGGCAGGGTTAGCATGGCAGAGATGTGGAAAAGTTTTGTCAACACGCCACAGCTAACTGCACCACCACCTGATACGCAACGTGTTAGCAGGAGGCAACATTTCACTAACATAGTGGAACAGTACGTGTGCACACCCCTCCACGTACTGACTGATGGTTCAGCCCCATTCAACTTCTGGGTCTCTAAATTGTCCACGTGGCCAGAGCTAGCCTTTTATGCCTTGGAGGTGCTGGTCTGCCCGGCGGCCAGCGTTTTGTCTGAACGTGTATTCAGCACGGCAGGGGGCGTCATTACAGACAAACGCAGCCGCCTGTCTACAGCCAATGTGGACAAGCTGACGTTCATAAAAATGAACCAGGCATGGATCCCACAGGACCTGTCCATCCCTTGTGCAGATTAGACATTAACTACCTCCCCTTAACCATATATTATTGTACTACAGGGCACTTCCTCATTCAATCCTATTTTTATTTTCATTTTACCATTATATTGCGAGGCTACCCAAAGTTGAATGAACCTCTCCTCTGTCTGGGTGCCTGGGCCTAAATATCTGACAATGGACTGTTCCAGTGTTGGGTGACGTGAAGCATGATTCTCTGCTATGACATGAAGACAGATTCTCTGTTACGGGACCTCTCTCCTCTGCCTGGGTGCCGGGGCCTAAATTTATGACAATGGACTGTTACAGTGGTGGGTGACGTGAAGCATGATTCTCTGCTATGACATGAAAACTGATTCTCTGCTGACATGAAGCCAGATTCTCTGTTAAGGGACCTCTCTCCTCTGCCTGGGTGCCTGGGTCTAAATATCTGACAATGGACTGTTCCAGTGTTGGGTGACATGAAGCATGATTCTCTGCTATGATATGAAGACTGATTCTCTGCTGACATGAAGCCAGATTCTCTGTTACGGGACCTCTCTCCTCTGCCTGGGTGCTGGGGCCTAAATTTATGACAATGGACTGTTACAGTGGTGGGTGACGTGAAGCATGATTCTCTGCTATGACATGAAGACTGATTCTCTGCTGACATGAAGCCAGATTCTCTGTTACGGGACCTCTCTCCTTTGCCTGGGTGCCGGGGCCTAAATTTATGACAATGGACTGTTACAGTGGTGGGTGACGTGAAGCATAATTCTCTGCTATGACATGAAAACTGATTCTCTGCTGACATGAAGCCAGATTCTCTGTTAAGGGACCTCTCTCCTCTGCCTGGGTGCCTGGGCCTAAATATCTGACAATGGACTGTTCCAGTGTTGGGTGACATGAAGCATGATTCTCTGCTATGATATGAAGACTGATTCTCTGCTGACATGAAGCCAGATTCTCTGTTACGGGACCTCTCTCCTCTGCCTGGGTGCTGGGGCCTAAATTTATGACAATGGACTGTTACAGTGGTGGGTGACGTGAAGCATGATTCTCTGCTATGACATGAAGACTGATTCTCTGCTGACATGAAGCCAGATTCTCTGTTACGGGACCTCTCTCCTCTGTCTGGGTGCCTGGGCCTAAATATCTGACAATGGACTGTTCCAGTGTTGGGTGACGTGAAGCATGATTCTCTGCTATGATATGAAGACTGATTCTCTGCTGACATGAAGCCAGATTCTCTGTTACGGGACCTCTCTCCTCTGCCTGGGTGCTGGGGCCTAAATTTATGACAATGGACTGTTACAGTGGTGGGTGACGTGAATGCCAGATTCTCTGCTATGATATGAAGACTGATTCTCTGCTGACATGAAGCCAGATTCTCTGTTACGGGACCTCTTTCCTCTGCCTGGGTGCCTGGGCCTAAATATCTGACAATGGACTGTTACAGTGTTGGGTGACGTGAAGCATGATTCTCTGCTATGACATGAAGACTGATTCTCTGCTGATATGAAGCCAGATTCTCTGTTACGGGACCTCTCTCCTCTGCCTGGGTGCCGGGGCCTAAATTTATGACAATGGACTGTTACAGTGGTGGGTGACGTGAAGTATGATTCTCTGCTATGACATGAAGACTGATTCTCTGCTGACATGAAGCCAGATTCTCTGTTACGGGACCTCTCTCCTCTGCCTGGGTGCCTGGGACTAAATATCTGACAATGGACTGTTCTAGTGTTGGGTGACGTGAAGCATGATTCTCTGCTATGACATGAAGACTGATTCTCTGCTGACATGAAGCCAGATTCTCTGTTACGGGACCTCTCTCCTCTGCCTGGGTGTCGGGGCCTAAATTTATGACAATGGACTGTTACAGTGGTGGGTGACGTGAAGCATGATTTTCTGCTATGACATGAAGACTGATTCTCTGCTGACATGAAGCCAGATTCTCTGTTACGGGACCTCTCTCCTCTACCTGGGTGCCGGGGCCTAAATTTATGACAATGGACTGTTACAGTGGTGGGTGACGTGAAGCATGATTCTCTGCTATGATATGAAGACTGATTCTCTGCTGACATGAAGCCAGATTCTCTGTTACGGGACCTCTCTCCTGTGCCTGGGTGCCTGGGCCTAAATATCTGACAATGGACTGTTCCAGTGTTGGGTGACGTGAAGCATGATTCTCTGCTATGATATGAAGACTGATTCTCTGCTGACATGAAGCCAGATTCTCTGTTACGGGACCTCTCTCCTCTGCCTGGGTGCCTGGGCCTAAATATCTGACAATGGACTGTTCCAGTGTTGGGTGACGTGAAGCATGATTCTCTGCTATGATATGAAGACTGATTCTCTGCTGACATGAAGCCAGATTCTCTGTTACGGGACCTCTCTTCTCTGCCTGGGTGCCTGGGCCTAAATATCTGACAATGGACTGTTCCAGTGTTGGGTGACGTGAAGCATGATTCTCTGCTATGACAAGAAGACTGATTCTCTGCTGACATGAAGCCAGATTCTCTGTTACGGGACCTCTCTCCTCTGCCTGGGTGCCTGGGCCTAAATATCTGACAATGGACTGTTCCAGTGTTGGGTGACGTGAAGCATGATTCTCTGCTATGATATGAAGACTGATTCTCTGCTGACATGAAGCCAGATTCTCTGTTACGGGACCTCTCTTCTCTGCCTGGGTGCCTGGGCCTAAATATCTGACAATGGACTGTTGCAGTGGTGGCTGACGTGAAGCCTGATTCTCTGCTATGGGACCTCTCTCCAATTGATATTGGTTAATTTTTATTTATTTTATTTTTATTTGTATTCATTTCCCTATCCACATTTGTTTGCAGGGGATTTACCTACATGTTGCTGCCTTTTGCAGCCCTCTAGCCCTTTCCTGGACTGTTTTACAGCCTTTTTAGTGCCGAAAAGTTTGGGTCCCCATTGACTTCAATGGGGTTCGGGTTCGGGACGAAGTTCGGGTCGGGTTCGGATCCAAACATTTCCGGGAAGTTCGGCCGAACTTCTCAAACCCGAACATCCAGGTGTTCGCTCAACTCTACTCAGCACCTCTCACCCAAAAATGCCTGTTGCAGGTAGTGAATGACATTCATTTAAGAGTGGGTGATTTTCATAAGGAATCTATCTCCTGTTATGTATTGGAGGGTCTGCCTGCTCCGTTGGTGTTGGGCTTACCATGGTTAAGCAAACATAACTCTAACATCGACTGGCAAGCGAGACAGATTCTCGATTGGAGTGATTTTTGCATGGACAACTGTCTTAATGCATCATTCTCTATGGTGACCCTCATTCATTTCAGAATTTTCAGATGTTTTCTCTCAGAGTGGTAATAAGGAGTTGCCTCCGCACCAGGCTGTATGATTGTCCCGTCAATCTTATTCCCGGAGCTAAATTGCCCAAATCTCGGTTGTATAATCTTTCGGAACCCGAAAGAAAGGCCATGTGAGAGTATATTACCGAGAGTTTGGCAAAGGGACATATTAGACCATCCAAGTCCCCAGTGGCTGCTGGATTTTTCTTTGTAAAGAAAAAAGATGGAACCCTGAGACCATGCCTGGACTTCCGTGAGCTCAATCGTATTACCGTCCGTGATCCTTACCCTCTTCCTTTGATTCCGAATTTGTTTAGTCAGATTGTCGGTGCCAAAGTGTTCTCTAAGTTGGATCTGAGGGGGGCATATAATCTGGTAAGTATCAAGGAGGGGGATAAGTGAAAGACCGCATTTAATACCCCTGAGGGTCATTTTGAAAACCTGGTCATGCCCTTTGGGTTAACCAATGCTCCTGCGTTTTTTCAACACTTTGTCAATGACATCTTTCATCATCTGGTGGGGAGGTTTGTCGTTGTATACCTTGATGACATACTAATTCATTTGCCTAATATGGAGACTTAGGATCATGTGAGACAGGTGTTACAGATCCTAAGAGAGAAGAAGTTGTATGCTAAGATGGAAAAGTGTGTATTTGCTGTACAGGAAGTGCAATTTCTTGGTTACCTGCTCTCATCCTCAGGTTTTCGTATGGATCCCGAGAAGGTCCGTGCCGTGTTGGACTGGGATCGACCCGAAAATCTGAAAGCGCTTATGTGGTTTTTGGGGTTTACCAACTACTACCGTAAATTTATCTTGAACTATTCATCGGTGGTTAAACCTTTAACAGACATGACTAGGAAGGGTGCGGATATTTCTGTCTGGTCTGATGCGGTATTACAGGCCTTTTCTGCTGTGAAAGAATGTTTTGCTTCAGTACTATTCTGATGCAACCGGACGTGAATCAGCCATTTATTGTTGAGGTTGACGCGTCCGAGGTAGGTGTAGGAGCAATCTTGCCGCAAGGTCCTTCACCTAGTAAATGGCGCCCATGTGCATTTTTCTAAAAAAAACTCTCTACTGCTGAAAGGAATTATGATGTGGGGAATAGGGAATTGCTGGCCATTAAGTTGGCGTTTGAGGAATGGCGGCATTGGTTGGAAGGAGCAATTCACCCTATTACGGTAATTACAGATCACAAGAATCTGGCCTACCTGGAGTTGGTTAAGCGACTGAACCCAAGGCAGGCCAGATGGTCATTGTTTTTCACCGGATTTAACTTCATCGTTACTTACCGCCCAGGGGTTAAGAACGTCAAGGCGGACGCTTTGTCACGTAGCTTTCCTGGGGGGGGTGAGTCTAATTACTATAGTCCCATTTTATCTGAAGTGGTAGTCATATCCGCTCTTTATCCTGACCTTAAGGCCAGGGTGTTGGAGGCACAGGAGGATGCTCCGGACTCTTGTAGTTGTTTGTTCCCTCAGAATTTCGTCACAAGGTGTTTGAGGAACATCACTGTACGGTGCTTGCTGGGCACCCTGGGAGCAGATCGGCTGTCGATCTCATCTCTCGCAGATTTTGGTGGCTGGGGTTGTGTAAGTGTGTTGAGGACTATGTGTCAGCCTGTGGTACCTGTGCACGTGCTAAGGTGACACATACTCGGCCTTCCGGATGTCTGCTTCCATTGCCCATCCCGTCCAGACGCATTTGTCCATGGATTTTATCACGGATTTGCCGAATTCTTCGGGAAAAACTGTGATTCTGGTGGTTGTAGATCGTTTTAGTAAAATGGCACACTTTATTGCATTACCTAGTCTACCCAATGCTAAAACTCTTGCACAGGTGTTTGTCGACAACATCGTGAAACTACATGGCATTCCCTCTGATGTGGTGTCCGATAGAGTGTGTTTCCAGATTCTGGAAAGCGTTCTGTAATCGTCTGGGTGTACAATTGTCCTTCTCTTCGGCTTTTCATCCTCAGTTGAACGAACAGACGGAGCGCACTAATCAGAATCTGGAGACTTGCTTGAGATGTTTTGTTTCAGACAATCAGGAAGAGTGGTCTTCATTTTTGTTGTTAGCTGAGTTTGCTATAAATAACCGTAGACAGGAATCCACTGATAAGTCGCCGTTTTTGGGGCATATGGGTTCCATCCAAAGTTTGGTACATTTTCTGGTGCTCAAAATTCCGGCATTCCTGAGGAGGAACGATTTTCCTCTTCTTTGTCTTCTATTTGGTGGAAAATCCAAAATAACCTGAAAAAGATGGGCAACAGGCAGGGCCGGACTGGCCCACCGGGATACCGGGAAATTTCCCGGTAGGCCGCCGGCCCTGGGGCCGCTTTACGATGTGTCTGCACCTTTTCGGCAGCCGGCAGGCCGAATCTGAAAGCTCTGTAGTGGTGGCCGGTGGGTGGAGCTGAGCAGGCCGGCAGCCGGCCTCCGTGGGAGCGGCACTTCTCCCTCCGACCACCTGGTGTCACTGTGAGCAGCAGCCCGTGATCCTCCTGGCTTGCTGTCCTGTGTGTGGCTGCCCCTCTCTGACTTCCTGCAAGTGGCCTCACCTCCACATTCAATATGCCGGGCCCAGGCCGCAGACCGGAAGCAGAGCCCAACCCCTGTGTCTGCCGCCCGCCGTCATGACCGATGCAAACAGCCCTGAGAGGACTTGAGGAGCCGCAAATACTGGGGGTAAGAAGGGGCCAGGCTGTGCCTACATGTGACTGTGCAGGCTGTCAGGGTTATGTAGTGTATATTATTTACATACAGTCCTATAAATTTTAAGACTGTATGTACACTAATATACACTACATAACCCTGACAGCCTGCACGGCGAATGCAGCTTATTTTGCGATTTGCGAATTTTCGCGCGAATCTTTTTGCGCAAATTTTTGTGCAAATTTTTGGCGCAAATTTTTTGCAGAGTACTTACAACTACAAACGCTCGCTGAGAGGAGGGAGGAGGCAGGCTGGGAGGACGGGTGCTGGCAGTGTGTGAGTCATACGTCACGCAGCCTGCGCCGCCCACTTTATGAATGAAGCAGGCGGCGTGGGCGCATGACGTATGACTCACGCTGCCAGCGCTTGTCCTCCCAGCCTGCCTCCTGCCTCCTCCCTCCTCTCGGCGAGCGCTTGTAGTTGTAAGTACTCCGCTCATTATGCGATTATGCACATAACTATTTACTATTAGACATACGATTATACAGTGAGCGGGGCCCGTGTAGTAGAATAGTCACTGCACGGCCCTGCTGTCATTATAAAGCCAGATGCCGGCCCCCAGCCCTGTATTGAGGGTCATTCACTGCAGGGACACTTATGGAGGGGATCTGTGGATGACACATAGCATAAGATGCTATATATGTGTCATCCACAGATCCCCCCCATAACTGTCATACACAGAGACCCCCATAAGTGTCACCCACAGATCCCCCATAAGTGTCACCCACAGATCCCCCATAAGATCCCCCATAACAGTGCGTCACCCACAGATCCCCCATAACAGTGCGTCACCCACAGATCCCCCATAACAGTGCGTCACCAACAGATCCCCCATAACAGTGCGTCACCCACAGATCCCCCATAACAGTGCGTCACCCACAGATCCCCCATAACAGTGCGTCACCCACAGATCCCCCATAACAGTGCGTCACCCACAGATCCCCCATAACAGTGCGTCACCCACAGATCCCCCATAACAGTGCGTCACCCACAGATCCCCCCATAACAGTGTCCGTCAGCCACAGATCCCCCCATAACAGTGTCCGTCAGCCACAGATCCCCAGTAATAGTGCCATCCACAGACCACAATTAGTTCAAAACCCACCAAAAGCACACCTTTTTGTTCAAAATATTTTTTTTCTTATTTTCCTCCTCAAAAACCTAGGTGCGTCTTATAGGCCGGTGCGTCTTATACGGCGAAAAATATGGTATATCACAGAGAGCTATACTGTGCAGTATAGCTTATAATGCACAGTATAGCTCTCTGTGATATGTATTGGATGCCAGGGCTGTGCCCACATGTGACTGTGCAGGCTGCCAGGGTTATGTAGTGTATATTATTAGTTTACATACAGTCTCCAGTTTACTAGTAATCTCCAGGAGTGGCATCGGCTGGGCAGATCCGCTTCTAGGATCTGGGCTCCATGGGCACTCTGTACCCTCACATGCTTCTTTATGCATCACAGCAAGGAGATTGGGGCAGTTGACAGCAGGGCTCTGGCTGGAGGTAGCACTTTGTGAAAGGTTGTCACACAGGTTGTCAGGGGCTGGGAGTGGAGAACATCTTGGTGTGTAACCCGGTGTCACTGTGCTGTACCAAGGGTCTACTGGGCATGGTGCCTCCACAGGGGGCAGATAATCAGATTGACTGAGGAGGGCTTGTACTTTGGAGAAGAATATGTGGCTTCATGTGACAGAGCAGAGGAATCGCACAGAAGAGTGTGTGGATGAGGATACGTCGTGTCTCCAGGAGCTCTGCCGCTGACATCTCCAAGTGACAGACACTGCTGGACCCCCCAGGCACCCTGCACACATTATAAATGCACAGTATAGCTTTCCCTGATATGTATTGAATGTCAGGGCCATGCCCACATGTGGCGAGTGGCGGTGCATTATACACAGCAGCACGGTGTCCGGTACTCACAAAGACGTGGTAGACAAATGCCCAGCCCCGGGGTCTCTCCAGCACGTTGCACAGGTAGTTATGCAGCCTCCGGTACTTCACGTTCCTCCGGCAGCTCTGGCTGCTGTTGTACGACAGCGGCTTCCCCAATAAGCTCATGCGAGCTCCCTGCTTCCCACGGCGGCTCTCCTGCAAGCCCCCTCCTGGTCCCACACCGCTGCCCCTGCCAGTGTCACCGGTGCCCAGGAGAAGCAGCCCATCCCCTCTACTGGAGTTCAACAGCACCCTGTTGCCCCGACTCCACATCTTTCGTGCCGTAGTAACGGTCCCTGCCCCTGCCTTTACCTCCAGAGCTGCTTTTTATCCAGAGCCCAGAGCCTCCCACATCACCTCCACTATGGTTGCGGGACATGGCATAACCGGCGTGGGCACAGAGGGCTCTGGGTGCATGCACAGAGCAGACCTGGGGACAGGGTGGCAGCGCTTCCTGGCTTCAGACTGTCAGATCTGATCACAAGTTGGCACCAGCCATACATACAGGAAGGCTCTGTGTGCAGGGTGCCAGGGGGGTCCAGCAGTGTCTGTCACTTGGAGATGTCAGGGGCAGAGCTCCTGGAGACACGACGTATCCTCATCCACACACTCTTCTGTGCGATTCCTCTGCTCTGTCACATGAAGCCACATATTCTTCTCCAAAGTACAAGCCCTCCTCAGTCAATCTGATTCCCTGCCCTCTGTGGAGGCACCATGCCCAGCAGATCCTTTGTACAGCACAGTGACACCAGGTTACACACCAAGATGTTCTCCACTCCCAGCCCCTGACAACCTGTGTGACAACCTTTCACAAAGTGCTACCTCCAGCCAGAGCCCTTCTGTCAACTGCCCCAATCTCCTTGCTGTGATGCATAAAGAAGCATGTGAGGGTTACAGAGTGCCCATGGAGCCCACATCCTAGAAGCGGATCTGCCCAGCCGATGCCACTCCTGGAGAGTCCCTTGCTGCTCTCTGTACAGGAGGGGACAGTGATCACACTCTCTGCATCCAGCATGCTGCTCAGCCTCCACACAGGCAGCTCCCAGCAGTCTACTGTGCCTTCCTACATAGAAGCCTGGAGGTCACTTCCAGGCAGCTGAAACTCCATGCATGATGGACAGAGTGGCTGTGAGAAGCTTGGAGCCCTCCACCTCCAGGCAGCTGCACTTCAACAACTTTTCCAGGAGAACCCAGCAACTCTGTGACAGCAGGAAGGGGTTGCCAGTCACTCACTTGTCCCTGTGCAGCCTGCAGCTCCAGTCCTTCTCCTGGTGCTGCTGCTGACATACATTCAAGGGGGACAGAAGGGGAAGGGGGTGAGGAAGAGGAGGACAGAGGGGGAAGGCCAGGTACTTACAGGAGGACTATATCTGAGTATAAATTAAAGGGGTTGTTCGGGTTCAGAGCTGAACCCGGACATCCCTCCATTTTCACCCAGGCAGGCCTTCTGACTTGAGCATCGGAGCAGTTCATGCTCCGATGCTCTCCTTTGCCCTGCGCTAAATCGCGCAGGGCAAAGGCATTTTTTGAAGATCTGGTGACGTGCCGGGGCTCTCCATGGGGCTGCCAGGAACCCCGGTGACGTCAACGGCACTGATGGCTGGGATTTAGCGCTGCCCTAGCCAGTAAAATGGTAATATGAACAATGGGGTTCTACAAAAGAGCTATTGTGGGGCAAAGTTCATATTCGTGTTTACACACGTGTTTTAAAATGAATGCTTTCCCCTTTTATAAACAAGTAAATAATGACGCAATGCTGTGGGGCTGGTGTGCAACTTTTTCCAGGGCTGGTTTTTATCCCCAGTCCGGCCCTGGCAACAGGTATAAGCGTGTGGCTGACAGGAGACATATGAGTGGTCCGGACCTGAGAGTGGGTGATTCTGTGTGGTTGTCTACAAGAAACATTAAACTTAAGGTACCTTCTTGGAAGTTGGGCCCAAGATTTATTGGTCCATATAAGATCACTGCCATTGTTAACCCTGTAGCCTTCCGTCTTGAACTTCCTCAGGCATTGAAAATCCATAACGTATTTCATAAATCGTTGCTAAAGAAATGAGTCCAACCTGTTGAGCCGTTCTCCTTGTTGGGGCCCATTTAGAATCTCAGATCAGCAGGATTGTGGACTCCCGAGCAGTGGCGTAACTAGAGTGTTATGGGCCCCAGTGCAAACTTTGGATCGGGCCCCCCCCCCCATTTTTACAAAGAAGCGGCAGATTTTCTTACTAAGGGCTCTTTCCCGTGAGGCTAGTCCGCTGCGTGAATGAGCGCCAAGCCCCATTCCGGACGGCAGAAAGACGGAGCAGTAACATGATTGATAATGCTTTCTGCCTCGCTGTGACCTTTTTACTACAAAATCACAGTGAGATAAAGTTATCACCGTGATTTTGTAGCAAAATGATCATAGAGAGGCAAAGAGCATTATCAATTATGTTACTGCTCTGTGTCTCTGCTGTCCGGATCGGGGCTTGGCTCTCTTTCACACAGCGGATTAGCCACACGGGATCCGCTCGTGTTAAAGAGCCCTAAGCCCAATGCATGACTACCCTCACCCAGGTCTAATAAAATCTGGTCCTACCTCATCCAGGGTGTCGCTGGCATCGGCGTGATGTCCTCTGGATCCAGAACAAGGTCCCTGTGGTGATAGAGAAAAAAAGAATATTCACATAAGGAAGGGATGGTGACTGCCCCTATGAAACTACCAGCAGGGGTCACTGTGCTGGCCTGTAAGACTGAGCCTGTGCTACCACACAGTACTAATGCCCACATTGTGGCCTTTCACAGTAATTAAGCCCACCTTGGGGTCCCTTCACAAAAGTTATGTCCTTCTTGTGGCCCCTCACAGCAGTTATGCCCACCTTTGTTCCTGTCACAGTAGTTATGCCCAGCTATGTGCCCCTTACAGTAGCTATGCCAAATATGTGCCCCCTAACAATAGTTATGCCAAATATGTGCCCCCTCACAGTAGTTATGCCAGATATGTGCCCCCTCACAGTAGTTATGCCCAGATATGTGCCCCTCACAGTGGATATGCCCAGATATGTGTCCGCTCACAGTGGTTATGTCCAGATATGTGCCCGTTCACAGTAGTTATGGCCAGATATGTGCCCCTCACAGTGGATATGGCCAGATATGTGCCCCTCACAGTGGATATGGCCAGATATGTGCCCCCTTACAGCAGTTATGGCCAGATATGTTTCCCCTCACAGTAGTTATGCCAGATTATGTGCCCCTCAGAGTAGTTATGACCAGATATGTGCCCCCCTACAGTGGTTATGCCAGATTATGTGCCCCTCACATTAAATATGCCCACATATGCACCCATCACAGTGGTTATACCAGATTATGTGCTCCCCTTACAGTAGTTATGCCTTCATAGGTGCCCTCTAATAGTTATGCCTTTATATGTGCCCCCTCACAGTAGTTATGCCAGATATGTGCCCCCTACAGTGGTTATGCCAGATTATGTGCCCCTCACATTAGATATGCCCACATATGTGCCCCTCACAGTGGTTATGCCAGATTATGTGCCCCCCTCACAGTAGTTGATATATGTGCCCCCTCATAGTTATGCCTTTATATGTGCCCCCTCACAGTAGTTATGGCAGATTAGGTTCCCCCTCAGTAGAGATGCCCACTTTTGTGCCCCCTCACTCTAGTTGTGCCCATCACCCCCCCCCCCCCCTTCCCCTTTGCCCCCATCTGCAGTGTTAGGAAAAGAAAAAACACATACTTACCCTCTTCCCTGATGTTGCGCTGCCACACTCACATTGAGCTGCTGGCTGTACTGAAGGCAGTTTCCCTGGCCTTCAGAGCTCCTCCCACAGCCAGCAGCGCGATGTGCGGCCAGCAGAGGGAGTGCTAGAGCTCCTGCTTCACTGATGATCTGGAGACAGCCCGGCAGTGACAAGAACTGCTGGGCCGAGCGTATGTGAGTGAGTGTGCGTGTCCCCCCTCTTCCTCCTCCCCCCTCTGCGCAAACCTCCCCCACCTTGCCTCATATTAAACATGTAATGGAGCGCCCTGACGGGTCCCGGCATTGTTACTGTACTTCATGATGGGCCAAGAGATGCCAAAACTCTTGCACAGGTGTTTGTCGATAACATTGTGACACTACATGGCATTCCCTTTGATGTGGTGTCTGATCGGGGAACTCAGTTTATTTCCAGATTCTGGAAAGCGTTCTGTACTCGGCTGGGGATACAATTGTCCTTTTCATTGACTTTTCATCCTCAGTCTAATCAGAATCTGGAGACTTGATTTGTTTTGGAGAACCAGGAGAAGTGGTCTTCATTCTTGTCGTTAGCATAATTTGGCATTAATAAACGTAGACAGGAGTCCACTGATAAGTTGCCGTTTTTTGGGGCATATGGGTTCCATCTGCAGTTTGGCACATTTTCTGGTTCTCAAACTTCCGGTATTCCTGAGGAGGAATGATTTTCCTCTTTTTTGTCTTCCATTTGGTGGAAAATTCAAAATAACCTGAAAAAGATGGGCAACAAGTATAACGTGTGGCTGACAGGAGACGTATGAATGGTCCGAACCTGAGAGTGGGTGATTCTGTGTTGCTGTCCACAATGTGGTGCCTTTTCATAGGTAAATGCATTGATATCCAATTAATTCTAGTCAAGATGAATGTTCATTACCTTTAAGAGCCATGCTCGACTATAGTTACAAATTTTTATGTCTTGAAAAGGCCAAAGTAAGGTCACACGAAGGTTTCTACTTTTTAGTGTTATTCTTCTCATGAATGTACCAGTCTGAGAAGAGGCCTCCTTATCTACTGATAAATTTATGACGGGAGGTAAAGACAAGCTCTATGCAGCTGGTGATAATTACCTATACAATTAGGCATTTATCAATGAAGCAAATATATAGTATTCATGTATTCATTTAATGAGCCTTAGTCCTTAGCATAAGACAATCAGTAGAACATATAATATATATTATACTGTTATATGTTATGAAGACAACATGTATCCAGTATATTATATATATTTCTCATTAGGAGAATTTTTGTCTCTAAAAGAGTGTCTGTGAAGATGTGTGTTTTGTAACAATTATTCACCTCTTTGGTGTAACAGGAGATACTGTTATCTCTGTGAGAAAACAAGGAGATTCAAGTTATTTATGATACATAAACATACAGTGTGATAAACATCCAGAGAGACGCCTAGAGGTCTGTCTCTAATTGCTACAAGTGTCAAATCTAATCCCTATAGCCTTGAATTAAAGCTTTTAAGGTCAATTGTATATTATACCTTTATTCAGACTTACAGAAGTTAACCCTTTATACTATGATGCAAATAGCTTACACAGCAGTGCCACCTAGGTATGAGTAGGTGACATTACAACAGTAGCAAAAGTGCATTCTGGGTAAGGTTATGATGTCATTTCTTATCAATAGTCACGCCCATCCGATTATGATTGGAAACTTCCAAACTAGGAAGGTGTGTCTAACTGATAAGTTTGTGTTCATAAACCATACACAGGGGGGAGAAAGAGGACAGAGAAAAGGAACACACACACAAGAAAGAGAGGAAAGAGAAGTTAAGCTCTTTAGAGGGGTCCATCAAGATGAAAGCCATAATGAGATGCGCTATGATGGACCATCCAGCTTTCCTAGGAGCAGAAGTGAGATTTCTACTAGGACTTGGTAAGAGACACAGAAAATGATATTTCATTTTATTAAGACTAATTTGATAGTGTGGGTGAAATGATACCATCTAGATTGGCGAATAAATACATTAATTAATTGATCATCTCCATATTGAGATGTAGTTTTAGGATATTGTGAGACTTTATTCTACCTGCAGAAGAATCAAGACTCATAATCTCGCAGAGCATTAAATAATTGCTTAGATATATATATATATATATATATATATATATATGTATATACTGATAGAACATTCTTCGCCAAGCTAAGTGATGGATTCCCACAGGAAAGACTTATTTCAAGTCCTTCCCCTTTAAGGTATGGTCTAGCAAAGATCCTATATCCCTGTCATTTGTCTTAATAGTCTTACCAAAGTCATATGTGTGAAAATAGTCCAGGATGGGGCGGAAGGATACAGTTATCTCTTCTAAGTTATATCCTTGAATGGATCTGCCCATGCCTGAAGTCATGTGACGTGTAGTTGGTTAGAGGGGGGGTGGAATGTATTTAGCATTCTATATTGATGTCTAGGATTAGACATGCCCATCCTGATATCATGAGGTTTCCTCCGAACAGAGAAGTGATGTATATAAATGATGTTCCTATTTGATATCCTAAACTAATAATAGCTTGGTTATAATGTGACAAGTTATTTCCACTCACATGTATTGTTAAGCTTGTAATGCTTTATATCAATGCTATATATATTCATTTGCATGTTTCATTGTGTTTATTTACTTATATATGTTTATAACCTTGTATCCAATAAATCTGCATATTTTTATAAACCTGTGTATTATTCTATAATGCAGAACTACATGTTTTATCATTAACGTCATCTCACGTCAAAAAGAACTTATTTATCTGAGGAAATAGTCGGCCTCAGATGTGAATTGTATCAATTAGGTCGTCTACGATTCACCAGGTCATGATTTTAAGAATTTATGACAAATTTTATAAGTTTAATTTTTTATAATTAATAATTTTTATGACCATAATTAATCATTCTTAATTGAATTATTACCACCCGACAACCAGAAACATTAAGCTCGGTACCTTCTTGGAAGTTGGGTCCAAGATTTATTGGTCCATATAAGATCACTGCCATTGTTAACCCTGTATTCTGTCTTGACCTTCCTCAGGCTTTTAAATTTCATAACGCATTTCATAAGTCGTTGTTGAAGAAATGTGTTGAACCTGTTGAGCCGTCCTCCTTGCCTCCCGCTCCTGTCATGGTGGACGGTAATTTAGAATTTCAGATCAACAGGATTGTGGACTCCCGAGTTCTCAGTACATGCCTCCAGTATCTCGTCCACTGGAAACGGTACGGACCAGAGGAGAGGATGTGGGTTCCAGCGGCCGATGTTAATGCTAATCGACTTGTGAAGGCCTTTCACAGAGCTCATCCTGATAAGGTCAGTCCTGGGTGCCCGGAGGTCACCCATAGAAGGGGGGATACTGTCACGGTCCCTCCTGTGACAGATGTCAGGAGATCAAGGAGACTGGCGGAGCGTGGAGGAAACTAACAGCCTCTTTGATTACTCTTGATTCAGTGCTGTTGTTGTTAATGACCACATCCCTTGTTTCAGGTGTAGCTTAGTAGTCATTACTTCTACACTATTTAGTCTTACCCCACCCTTCTGACTGTGCGGTAAGATAGCTTCATTTGGTTTTGGAAGAGCTGGTGTGTGGTCCTCTCTGGAGTTCCTGCTCGTCCATCTCACTACAGAAGTTAAGTGTTGTGTTTGTTTGTGTTTTGTTTTATCTTCCTTGTTGGTTGTTACTAGGCCTCAGGGAGACACTTGTTTCTTCATCTGAGAAGAAACGGATTGTCTCAGCCCTGCCAATATCCATAGGGATCTTTAGGGTCTCCAGGGTCCCAGGTTACAGGGTATGGGCATTCCTACCTTAAAGGGGTGCCCATACGGTTAGGATTCAGGGCCAGGAGTAGGGTTCTCTAGAAGATGACTTTTTCCTTTCTCTAGCGTTGAGGCCTAGTGGCTTTCCATTTCCCTCCGGGTTGTCAGTGTGGTGTTTCCTCCTATACCTCATCCGTGACAGGAGGATATTCTGACATCCTGCAAAGAAATTCAAGCAGAAACTCTCCAAAAACTCACAAGTTCAATGGATGGAAGAATTGTGAAGACAATATCAAATAAAGGGTCCTATGCTAATATGTTTTTGATTGAAATTGCTTTTCAGTAAATGTGACCTCTTAATGCTGCAAATTCAGCAAATTACCATTTTACAACCTATAAAATGTATTGAAACTGTTTTGTGCATAATAATTTGGAACATTTGGAGTTTTTTAATGTGTGGGAAATGTGTTGTTTTTAATGGGAGGTTTGTTCAAATAGTTAATAACTTGACTGTCATTTGCATGGACCATTTAGAAAAGTCAGAGAAAAAAATTATTTGCATAGTCATTTGGAACACGGTATATGTACCCCAAAATGGTTCCAATAAATGCAGCATCTCACCCTGCAAAAATCAAGCACTCATCCAGCACTATAGACAAAGATATTTAAAAAAAACATGGCGATGTAAATATGTTTTCAAAATTCTTTTAAAACTGGTAAAACAAAATAAAAACTATATAGGGTTTCACTGTAATCATGCTGAATTATAAAATATCATGTCATTTTTAGCACACAGTGAACACCGCAAAAACAAAACCCATGGCAGAATTTTGGGGGGGTTCTATTTCACTCTGAATTTTTTTTCCCATTTTCCAGTACATGGTATTGAATATTAACCCCTTGGGCTAGGCCACCACCTTTTTATGTCGGCCTAGTCTAAGCCTTGCATGGATCTCCTCCACCTGTCAAGATCACCCGTCAATAGTGGCTAGGGCAACAATGGTTTAGAGAGAGGGGGCTCTCTCCCAAGCATACCTCTTGAATGGGGCTGCTCTTAGGCCATGTGAACGATGAAAGTGACATCACTGGCCTTGGAAAAGCTGAGCGAAATAGGGCAAGAAAAAGGGGAAAGGCGCTAATAGGGTGATATGTATGGATCACAAATTGTCGGTTTAGATGATTAGGCTCACCTTATATTGTTGTGCAAGCATAGGCACAAAGCTAGTGTGCACCGGTATAAGCAGGAGGTCGGTGCTGGGGGTGTCATCCAATCCTCGCTTAAAAGGGGTTGCCAGCCCCCAGGAGTCTGAAACAATCATAACAGGAGATGTGTTAGTGGGAAGCTACCCATGTAACAGGGACACTTTTTCGGCGCAACTTTACGACCGTGAGGATGTAGAGAAAACTCTTTATATTTTTAGATAGATGACTACGCATTTCGGAGCATCAGAGCTCCTTTTTCAAGTCTGTATTGTCAAGCCGGAGGATGAGAGAACGAGATTGCTTCACGTGTGAGAGAAGTTCACAGTGCTCACAGGAACACTGCTGCCTTCTCGGACAGCTGATCAGCAAGGGTCCCGGGTGTCGGACCCCCACCAATCACAGACTGATGACCTATCCTGAGGAAAAGTTATCAGTAAAGTTACTTTCACACTAGCGTTTTTGTTTTCCGGTTTTGAGTTCCTTGACAGGAGCTCAATACTGGGAAAAAAAACTGATCAGTTTTATCCTAATGCATTCTGAATGGAGGGATGCATCAGTTCAGTCCCTTTTAAGTTTTTGGGATGGAGAAAATACGGCAGCATGCTGCAGTTTTCTCTCCGGCCAAAAATACTGAACACTTGCCGGAATGCCAGATCCGGCATTAATTTACATTGAAGTGTATTAGTGCCGGCATTAAGTGTTCTGGCAAAACGGATCCGGATTTCTGGTCTGCGCATGTGCAGACCTTTAAAAATGCAAAAAAAAATTGCAGATGACACCGGAGAGACGCATCCAGTATTTCAATGCATTTGTCAGACGGATCCGCATCCGGATCCGTCTGACAAATGCCATCAGTTTGCGGCCAGATTGCCGGAATCCTCTGCCGCAAGTGTGAAAGTACCCTAAAATATTCTTGGAAAACCCCTTTAAGGTATTAAAGCATCACCAGCCTTTTAACAATTTTTCCATTAATCAGTAGTACAATGCATGTACAGTACATGAGGAAGAGCACTATTTCTGGCCATTGTATCACTTGTATCTGCCATATTTCACAGTTTTCCCCTGTGCATAATGAATGCCTAGTTTGCGGTTTTCGAAGACGTGGTTGGGGAAAACTAGCTGCCATTGACTGCACACATAAAGTAGAAGAGATTCTGCTTCTTAACCTTCTCTCATGCACCCAGAATCAGGATAGAGGATATAGAGGACATTACAGAGGAGTACTGACCTGTATAGTTGTGAATAAAGCCCTTGGCAAGTTTATATCTCGGCCAAAGTCTGCTTGTCTGTGTGTGCTCCTGCTCACTCCCCTCCCCTCCATAGACTTGCATTGACATATGTAATAGGATGGGATTAAGGTATTTTTCAGTAGAAGGGGGGGTGAGGAAAGGAAAAAAAAAGCTGATAACATGGGAACTAGACATTTCCCACTGATGGAATATTACAAGTTTCTTGTGATCCCTTGTACTATTGATTTATTCGTGCAAAAATGCGTGCAAAGAGGGCTACATCCAGCAGGCAGGTTCGCCTTTAACCAAGCTGTAATAGGGATTTTATAGAATTGCATAGTGCCTTACTGTACCTCTAAAGTACATACCTGACTGCATACAGAGGCATTTGGAGGTTTCATTCAGTCAGATTTTGGACAAATATGTCAGAACTATTCTAGGAGAAAATATCTCGGAAATACAGTACCCAACAGAGCATCAAACAGAATGGCTCTGCACAACTCCTATTGCTGCCAGTCAGACTACTTCACATGGCTCTACTGTCTGGATGAGGTTTAAAGTTAATCAAGTTAATAATTGTTAAAGGGGTTGTCTGGATTCAGGGCTGAACCCGGACATATCCCTTTATTCACCTAGGCTGCCCGTTTGAGATGAGCATTGGAGCATTTCATGTTCTGATCCTCTCCCTTGCCATGTGCTGAATCGAGCAGGCATGGGCTTTTTCAGCAGATCCGGTGACGTACCAGGTCTCTACTAGGCAGAGGCTTCTACCTAGCAGCGAGCCCAGTGATGTCAGCGGCACTAATGGGCTGGCTTAAGGCTTCCCTAGCCTGTAAAACAGATGTCCCCGGGAACTCTGCTAGGCAGAAGCCTCCGTTTAGAAGTGTAAGTTTCTAAACAGAAAATCTTTAATGCTCATCGCAGAGGGGTTGCCTGGGTGAAGAAGGGCATATGTCCGGGTTCAGCTTTGAACCTGGACAACCCCTTTAAGTAAAAATATACATACCTCCCAGTGTCCCTTTATTGGAAGGACAATCTCTAGTTCTTATTTGTTATGCTGGCAGCATTTGTCTGCCACTGTCCTGCTTTCCAAGGCAGGCGTCGCTTCATTCCCCCTAAGTGAATTGGGAATAGTGCTTAGTGAGCTTCCTTACAGCACTTATAGCATTAATCCTTCCCTTTTTGCTCCCTAAGTGCTGATCAGCTTCTCTATTTAGCTTGGCTGTGAAAAGTGTGATCTCTTGTCTGACTACCCGTGTATTCTGCTCCTTGCCACCCGCCCTGACCTTGGAATTGCTATCTGGAATACACACGTACTCAGCCTGCCCTGATCTTGAACTGTATTCAAACAACACTTTTTTCCTTGGAGCTTCGCACCAGTGTCTTTGACCTCCGTGGGTCAGCTGCCATCTACACCAGGACTACTCCAGGAGGTAGTGGCCTGGTTGGTTTCCTGCAACGAAGTCAATATCCCTGTACAAGGGTTAAATGGTGAATACCAGTGAACAACCAGGATAACGCCCTTAGGTTTGGCACAATTACAAATTGTTTAGTTAGCACAGTGGGTCTACACCCTGTTACACTATTGTTCCTTTCTGCCCAATAAATGATCTTCTTTTACTGACTTTCCACTACAGTATATACTATACACAACAGTATATTAGACCCCAACTTGTACTTGCATTTAATGATTTGATGCAATTTTGATCTAAATAATGTAGTGATTTTGGTATTGTGTAAATTAGACACTATTGAAGGGTATAGTCTTGCATTAATAGAGATTTTTCAGACAAGGAATTATAAGGGTACATCCAAACAGAAAATCTGCAGCAACAAAAGACTACAGCATATATGATTAATGTGGATGTACCCTAATCATCCCTTTTAAGGGATGGTAGGGTGGTGCGCTACAAGATAAATTATAGCATTAGGCATGGCACATTTTGACTTGGCAAGATTTTCCCACTCTTCTTTGCAAAAACTCTCCAAATCTGTCAGATTGCAAGGGCATCTCCTGTGCACAGCCCTCTTTAGATCACCACACAGATTTTCAATCGGATTCAGGTCTGGGCTCTGGCTGGGCCATTCCAAAACTTGAATCTTCTTCTGGTGAAACCATTCCTTTGTTTATTTGGATGTATGCTTTGGGTCGTTGTCATGCTGAAAGATGAAGTTCCTCTTCATGTTCAGCTTTCTAGCAGAAGCCTCAAGGTTTTGTGCCAATATTGACTGGTATTTGGAACTGTTCATAATTCCTTCTAGCTTAACTAAGGCCCCAGTTCCAGCTGAAGAAAAACAGCCCCTTGGCATGATGCTGCCACCACCATGCTTCACTGTGGGTATGGTGTTCTTTTGGTAATGTGCAGTGTTGTTTTTGCACCAAACATATCTTTTGGAATTATGGCCAAAAAGTTCAACCTTGGTTTCATCAGACCATAACACCTTTTCCCACATGGTTTTGGGACACTTCAGATGTGTTTTTGCAAAATGTAGCCTGGCTTGGATGTTTTTCTTCGTAAGAAAAGGCTTTCGTCTTGCCACTCTACCCCATAGCCTGGATATATGAAGAATACGGGAGATTGTTGTCACATGTACCACACAGCCAGTACTTGCCAGATATTCCTGCAACTCCTTTAATGTTGCTGTAGGCCTCTTAGTAGCCTCCCAGACCAGTTTTCTTCTCGTCATTTCATAAATTTTGGAGCGACGTCCAATTCTTGGGAATGTCACTGTTGTGCCATATTTTCTCCACTTGATGATGACTGTCTTCACTGTGTTCCATGGTATATCTAATGCCTTGGAAATTCTTTTGTACACTTCTCCTGACTTATACATTTTAACAATGAGATCCCTCTGATGTTTTGGAAGCTCTCTGTGGACCACCAAAATTTCAGGAAAGACCAACTAGAGCAGCTGAACTTTATTTGGGGTTAATCAGAGGCACTTTAAATGATGGCAGGTGTATGCTGACTCCTATTTAACATGATTTTGAATGTGATTGCTTAATTCTGAACACAGCTACATCCCCAGTTATAAGAGGGTGTGCACACTTATGAAACCACAATTTAGCTTTTTTTTTCTTCCCTCCACCTAAAAGATTTCAGTTTGTTTTTCAATTGAGTTGTACAGTTTATAGGTCACAATAAAGGTGGAAAAAGTTCAGAAATGATTTATCTTTACATCACAGAGACCTGACATTTTGACAGGGGTGTGTAGACTTTTTATATCCACTGTACATCTTTGAAAGCCATAAAGTTTTCTGTTTATTTATGAAGTTACTTTTGGTGCCTTTTTTTAGTGATACATGAGGTTTTATTTTTATATCCCTTTTCCATAACGGTTGTTTTGATATATGGGATGTATGGGTTATGGTCACTGGGGACAGAGCTAGAGGCTGCAGTGTGGGGTGGGGTGTTTAAGATTATTTTGTATTCATTTTCTTTATTTTCTTTAATTTTTTTACACTTTGTGCCCCCTTAAAAGTAATACAAGACCTTTAAGAGGCATTAAACATGACATTTAATGTTTATTGCTGATTGTTTTTGTAACTGGGGCTGACACATTAGGGAATGTAGCCCCAGAAAGGTTTACAGACTCACTGCAGTGCGGATCTGGGTCTGCTAAGACCAATCAGCCCTTATAGACACCCAATCCCCAGCGATAACATGACCACTGAGACCAGAGCAGAAGGTGACATAGAGCACTCTGTATGCAGCATTAGGGAAAGCA
Source organism: Bufo gargarizans (assembly GCF_014858855.1). Lineage (NCBI taxonomy): Eukaryota > Metazoa > Chordata > Amphibia > Anura > Bufonidae > Bufo > Bufo gargarizans. The sequence goes on along the minus strand of NC_058082.1, from coordinate 208,460,796 downwards.
GAGACAGAAAGAATCTGTCTCTCACCCTGCTGTAACGGCAGCGGGGTCCATGTTCCCGTAACAGCGCAATTATTAGTGTGCAGCTGTGATCTCTGCAAGGACACTTAGAAAAGTCTGTGTAGAGATAAGGGCCGACCACCGGAAGTATGTAGGTAGTCAACAGGCAGTCAGCAAGAAGTTAACAATATATTAAACAATATAATAATATTTTCTATTGTTTATGCCTTGCAGTAGTACATGATTGGATAATGACGACATGTTTCTTCTCCTTCAGGGTGGGTTATGTTCACACATGGCATGGTACAGAAAATCTTCTCCATACAGTACAGTGACTGTTTTTAATTCATGCAAAGTCCATTAACATGCTTGGCAAACAAATCTGCTGCACGTGAATATACCCTTATATTTATGCATTGGGTACCGAGTCCTTGCCTTTGTTTTATCCCTTCTAAAATAATGCAAAGCATAGATTCCATATCCATTAAGATATTTTGGAGGGATGCGCATTTACATGATGGAGGCAACACAGAGCAGTTTCCATCTGTTTCTTATTAAAAGCATGGTTAAAAAGCAGAAATACCTTACATCCATAATCTGAGCATTTCAAGGAAACTCACAAGTCAGACGATCATATCTTCCTTTTCTTAGTTTTGAAATATGTTGTGCAAAACTGGTAGATGTATTACAAACAAGATGGCTCAATAATGTACCATATATCATAAACCGAGCAGAGCACTTAATAAAACAAAAGACTGCACCAACTGCTGTGTAGGCGGCGGTGAAACGTGAAGTACAGTAAACATTTCTGACTCACTGACCCCATTCAACAGGTGCAATAACAGCTCTTTATGGAACAGAAAACATATAACATAAAATAGATATTTACATTATGTCACATAAAAGTACAGTATATACTAAAGTATAAAAAGGCTTTTAAAATACTAAATCATAGCAGAGATAGTAGTAGCGACCGAGCCCAGGAGACTGAGGGGGCCCAAAGACCCTTGTGCCACATAAGAAGATACTGGTATTATAGAAATTGCATGCAGATCAAGTTCCACCTCTGGCTGGAGGGAAGGGGTTAGGTCAAAAATTTGGTATGGGGGGGTACCGTTTCAATTTTTGCCTCAGGCAGCACAAAGGCTATGGGCTTTTCAGCAGCTGGCCACAAAGCATTGAGGAAAGGGGGGCCCAAGCTGAACACTTGCACCAGGGCCCATGAGCCTTTAGCTATGCCCCTGTATGACAGACCTGGGAAACTTTGAGGTCTCCGATCGGAAGGCATATGGAGCCGCATCCCTCTGCCTAACCTCATAGATGCTGCGATTGCTATAGATGCTGAGGTTAAATTACCAGTTTCAGCATAATTGCCAATCCCGTTTGTTGCAGCTGGGTTTCGGCTGTATAATACATATGGAGAGGGCTGAGTGCAGCAGCCCACTCCATACAAGCCCTTAGCAACTGTGATATACAGGTTAAATTTCAATATAGGGATTAAATGGCAATGTAGTCATATAGCTGAGATAAGTACAGTGATATGTTTACTGACTCATAAATTATAAGTATACATTATATCACTGTTGGAGAAACGACACAGCATTTTTACTATAGTCATTTTGACTTTATGTTTTGCCTCATGACAGTAGGTTGTTTTTTATTTTTTTATTTATAAGACTAAATAATGCTGAGACTAAAGAAGTCAATGCCAAAAGAATCAGCTACAAAGCAATATAGTGGTGTTTGAAAGTTTGTGAACCCTTCAGAATAGTCTATACTGTATTTCAGCATAAATTTGATTTAAAACTATATCTGATTTCCGCACAAGTCCTAAAAGTAGATAAAGATAACCCAATCAAATAAATGAGTCAAAAAATATTACAGTATATGGTTGTGCCGCACTCTGTTATGGGGTTGGTTCACAAGTAGGATCCTACTCCATACTTCATAGAAAAGAAAAACTTGACACTCAGTTCTGCTCAAACGAAGTATACTTCATCTGAGCAGAATTGAGTGGCAAGTTTATCTTTTCAAAAATATTACAGTTGATCATTTATTCATTGAGGAAAATGATCCAATATCACATAACATGTGAGTGGCATAAGTATGTGAACCTTAAGGATTAGCAGTAGTGTTGAGAGCGAATATTCAAAAAGCAAAATTTTATTGCGAATATCGGCACTTCAAGAATTCGCGAATATTTAGAATATAGTGCTATATAGTCGTAATAACAGTACACATCAGGTGATCATCGCTTCCTTCTTCTAGCTTGTGGGCCAATGAGAAGGCTTTGTCACAGCTTAGCAACATCCCTAGCAATAGAAAAGTTGCCTACCCCTTAGTATAAAAGAACCTCCAAGCAGTTATTTTCTAAAGTTTGTTGCAGTTATGAAAGAGATAGCAGTGTCATTGCTGTGCTCTGTGCTTTGTTGTATTACATTAGACAGTTAACTTATATATATATAGTACAGACCAAAAGTTTGGACACACCTTCTCATTCAAAGAGATTTCTTTATTTTCATGACTATGAAAATTGTAGATTCACACTGAAGGCATCAAAACTATGAATTACCACATGTGGAATTATATACATAACAAAAAAGTATGAAACAACTGAAAATATGTCATATTCTAGGTTCTTCAAAGTAGCCACCTTTTGCTTTGATTACTGCTTTGCACACTCTTGGCATTCTCTTGATGAGCTTCAAGAGGTAGTCGCCTGAAATGGTCTTCCAACAGTCTTGAAGGAGTTCCCAGAGATGCTTAGCACTTGTTGGCCCTTTGCCTTCACTCTGCGGTCCAGCTCACCCCAAACCATCTCGATTGGGTTCAGGTCCGGTGACTGTGGAGGCCAGGTCATATGGCGCAGCACCCCATCACTCTCCTTCATGGTCAAATAGCCCTTACACAGCCTGGAGGTGTGTTTGGGGTCATTGTCCTGTTGAAAAATAAATGATGGTCCAACTAAACGCAAACCGGATGGAATAGCATGCCGCTGCAAGATGCTGTGGTAGCCATGCTGGTTCAGTATGCCTTCAATTTTGAATAAATCCCCAACGGTGTCACCAGCAGAGCACCCCCACACCATCACACCTCCTCCTCCATGCTTCACGGTGGGAACCAGGCATGTAGAGTCGATGCGTTCACCTTTTCTGCGTCACACAAAGACACGGTGGTTGGAACCAAAGATCTCAAATTTGGACTCATCAGACCAAAGCACAGATTTCCATTGGTCTAATGTCCATTCCTTGTGTTCTTTAGCCCAAACAAGTCTCTTCTGCTTGTTGCCTGTCCTTAGCAGTGGTTTCCTAGCAGATATTCTACCATGAAGGCCTGATTCACACAGTCTCCTCTTAACAGTTGTTCTAGAGATGTGTCTGATGCTAGAACTCTGTGTGGCATTGACATGGTCTCTAATCTGAGCTGCTGTTAACCTGCGAATTCTGAGGCTGGTGACTCGGATGAACTTATCCTCCGCAGCAGAGGTGACTCTTGGTCTTCCTTTCCTGGGGCGGTCCGCATGTGAGCCAGTTTCTTTGTAGCGCTTGATGGTTTTTGTGACTGCACTTGGGGACACTTTCAAAGTTTTCCCAATTTTTCGGACTGACTGACCTTCATTTCTTAAAGTAATGATGGCCACTCGTATTTCTTTACTTAGCTGCTTTTTTCTTGCCATAATACAAATTGTAACAGTCTATTCAGTAGGACTATCAGCTGTGTATCCACCTGACTTCTCCACAACGCAACTGATGGTCCCAACCCCATTTATAAGGCAAGAAATCCCACTTATTAAACCTGACAGGGCACACCTGTGAAGTGAAAACCATTTCAGGTGACTACCTTTTGAAGCTCATCAAGAGAATGCCAAGAGTGTGCAAAGCAGTAATCAAAGCAAAAGGTAGCTACTTTGAAGAACATAGAATATGACATATTTTCTGTTGTTTCATACTTTTTTGATAAGTATATAATTCCACATGTGTTAATTCATAGTTTTGATGCCTTCAGTGTGAATCTACAATTTTCATAGTCATGAAAATAAATAAAACTGTTTGAATGAGAAGGTGTGTCCAAACTTTTGGTCTGTACTGTATATCCTCAAACTAAACATTTCTAAGGTTTTCAAGATTCCTTCTTTATGGTAAAGCACTCATGTTCTGTTTTATATAGGAGTGATGTACGCAGATGGTCAAACTATACTCATGTATCACATGTCCAGGCCCGTCTGAAGTTTGCCAATGACCATCTGGATGATCCAGAGGAGGCATGGGAGCAAGTCATGTGGTCAGATGAGACCAACGTAGAACTTCTTGGTCTAAACTTCACTGTTGGAGGAAAAAGAAGGCTGAGTTGCATCCCAAGAACACCACCCCTACTGTGAAGCATGAGGGTGGTAACATCATGCTTTGGGGGTGCTTTTCTGCGAAGGGGACAAGATGACTGCACTGTATTACTGGAGAGGATGAAAGGGGCCATTTATTGTGAGATTTTGAGCAACAACCTCCTTTCCTCAGTCAGAGCATTGAAGATGGGTCGTGGCTGGGTCTTCCAACGTGACAACAACCTGAAGCACACAGCCAGGATAACCAAGGACTGGCTCCGTAAGAAGCATATCAAGGTTCTGGAGGGGCCTAGCCAGTCTCCAGACCTAAATCCAATAGAACATCTTTGGAGGGAGATGAAACTCTGTGTTGCTTAGCGACACCCCGAAACCTGACAGATCTAGAGGAGATCTGTGTGCAGGAGCCAGTTCTAAAACTTACACAAATAGGCAAGCAAGTGAGCTTCTCTTCAGCCTTGGACTCAAAGATTTTGCCCCTGGGACCTTTATAATTTCCCCCTACACTAACATTTTAATTTATTTTTCTTTGATATTTCTTACAGATACAGCTAAACTTGATGGTTAACACATTAAGTAAAAAAAAAGATTATCTTATAACGTATTTCAATGGCTTTTGTCAGGAGATGGCACAAGATTACACTATGATGAGTTATCAGTTATCAGAGTCAATTTTAGTTCAGCTACATCGATAAGCCCAGGAAATTTAATGCTGAAACTATTAGTCGATTGGTGTCCATTTATAGAAGATGAATTCTGAACTTGGTGTGACATACAGTAGTGGTTCTAGAGCAGGGATCAGCAACCTTCGGCACTCCAGCTGTGGTGAAACTACAACTCCCAGCATGCACGCCTCCTTGGCTGTTCTCAGGAGTCCCAGAGAAGTGAATGGAGCATGCTGGGAGTCGTAGTTTGACAACAGCTGGAGTGCCGGAGGTTGCTGATCCCTGTTCTAGAGTAAGCAGGAAGTTGACATGATATGGGTAGTATAATAAAAATGTCAAAATTTATGTAGGAATATCTACAGTATATGCAGCAATGTAGGACTGAGGAAGTGAAAGACATGTTAACCACAAGCAAGCATTACTTCAGACATGTGACTTGTAAACTGTAAACCGTACAAGGAAATGCAAGAGGGTGCATAAAGAGGAAATATTTATTACATAACTACTGACATTAAAGAATGGAGTGTAAGTGTTTGTCACGGACGTTCCCGCGACAGGTGGCAGGAGATCGGTGGGACTGGCAACACGTGGTTTGATTTGACATGTTTTCCATTTGGATCAAATGACGTCTGTGTTGTTTCTGGTGATCACCACACCTTCTTTCCCCGGGTGTGGCTATTAGGGTCATTTAACCTTCTCTATTTATAGTTGCTTCTCCCACAATGCTGTGCGGTTTATAGCTTCTGTTTGGACCTTTGGATAGATTGTGGTTGGATCTCGGCTGAGTTCCTGGTGCTTCTATTGCTCCTTTGAAGTTAAAGAGGTTGGCCACCATAAGAATAAAAACAAATAAAGTGCCCCAGACAATAACTAAAGCCAAGAGGAATTTGTATCATGACAGATATACTGTATATGTATCATTTTTCTACTGCATTTAGCATAGCATGCTCCCATTAATGAGAGGCTGTGTGGGTGGAGCAGCTTCAAAGTGAAAGTAAAAATCCCAGCATGCATCACAGCAAGCATCTCCAGGGTAGCAGTCACATGACAGCTCTGCCTACTTGTGATGCCATAGTGACAACAGCACATTACGTGTCATTTCATCAGTGCTTTAGCATACCTCCCAACTTTAGAATAGAAGGAAGAGGGACACTTTCACACTTGTGTTTTTTGCGGATCTGTCATGGATCTGCAAAAACGGTTCTGTTACCATAATATAACCGCATGCATCCGTCATAAACTGATCCATTTGTATTAGGTCTTCTATAACCATAACGGATCCATCTTGAACAGCATTGAAAGTGAATGGGGGACGGATCCGTTTTCTATTGTGCCAGAGAAAACGGATCCAGTCCTCATTGACTTACATTGTGTGTCCAGGACGGATCCGTTTGGCTCAGTTTCATCAGGCGGACACCAAAACGCTGCAGGCACCGTTTTGGTGTCCGCCTTCAAAGCGGAATGGTGACTGATCGGCAAACTGATGCATTCTGAATGGATCCTTTTCCATTCAGAATTCATTAGGGAAAAACTGATCCATTTTCGACATACCTCCCCCGTACCAGGACCGCCACTGAAATCCGGGACTGACCTGCCGGATTCTGGAAGGCGGTATGGCTCTAGGCCTTATGCACATGACCATAGCCTGCCTACGCCTGTATTGTGGCCAGCGAACAGGGGGTCTGCAATATACAGGCACCAGCCGTGTGCGCACCGTATCAAGTGATGGGTCTGAAATCCGAAAGATACGGTGTGGTCTGGAATGGAAGCACAGATCGGAAACCTATGGAGTGCATCCATGGGTTTTCTGCCCATGCCTCCGCACTGCGAAAAAGTACTGTCGGATGCAGATTGCAGACCCCATTTAAATGAATGGGTTCATGTCTGCAGACAGTGGACACACTGTCGGCACCCATGCATTGCAATGTATACACACACACACACGTGTGTAAATATATGTATATAAATATGTATATATACATATGTGTATGTATATTCACATATATATATTTATATGTACACATACTTAGACATAAATACATACACACACATACATATAGATACATACACATATATACATATATATATATATATATACACATACGGTCAGTGCCCATGCATTGCGGACCGTAATGTATATACACATATAAGTATATTAAACACGTGTGTTATATTTTGTATATAAATAAATATGTATGTGTGTATATATATATATATATATATATATATATATATAAAGCAAAACAACAGCACTCTCATTAGATGAAAATAGAAAAAGGATTATTCACCCATGTGGACGCGATGTTTGTATATACACTCACCTAAAGAATTATTAGGAACACCATACTAATACAGTGTTGGACCCCCTTTTGCTTTCAGAACTGCCTTCATTCTACGTGGCATTGATTCAACAAGGTGCTGATAGCATTCTTTAGAAATGTTGGCCCATATTGATAGGATAGCATCTTGCAGTTGATGGAGATTTGAGGGATGCACATCCAGGGCACGAAGCTCCCGTTCCACCACATCCCAAAGATGCTCTATTGGGTTGAGATCTGGTGACTGTGGGGCCATTTTAGTACAGTGAACTAATTGTCATGTTCAAGAAACCAATTTGAAATGATTCGAGCTTTGTGACATGGTGCATTATCCTGCTGGAAGTAGCCATCAGAGGATGGGTACATGGTGGTCATGAAGGGATGGACAATGCTCAGGTAGCCCGTGGCATTTAAACGATGGCCAATTGGCACTAAGGGGCCTAAAGTGTGCCCAGAAAACATCCCCCACACCATTACACCACCACCACCAGCCTGCACAGTGGTAACAAGGCATGATGGATACATGTTCTCATTCTGTTTACGCCAAATTCAGACTCTACCATTTTAATGTCTCAACAGAAATCGAGGCTCATCAGACCAGGCAACATTTTTCCAGTCTTCAACAGTCCAATTTCGGTGAGCTCGTGCAAATTGTAGCCTCTTTTTCCTATTTGTAGTAGAGATGAGTGGTACCCGGTGGGGTCTTCTGCTGTTGTAGCCCACCTTTCTTTCCCATTCTGACATTCAGTTTGGAGTTCAGGAGATTGTCTTGACCAGGATCACAACCCTACATGCATTGAAGCAACTGCCATGTGATTGGTTGACTAGATAATGGCATTAATGAGAAATAGAACAGGTGTTACTAATAATTCTTTAGGTGTGTATATATATATATATATATATATATATATATTCCAGAAAGCAGGCAGTATTTCCAAGGTAAAGGCATATATATATATATATATATATATATATATACACACACACAAAATCATAGTTCGAGGCTAGATGTCCTGCTTTCCTTGTTGGTTTCACGGGCCGTGGCCTAACGGAACCGGTGGGAATGGCTTTTACAGGTCGGCTGTGTGGTGATAGTGCAGGGGGGATGGGGATTGTATAAGTAGCTTCTGCAGTAGGGACTCTAAAGGTTTTTATTACAGCCAGCTTCTGACAGGAATCAGCTGTTTGTAGAGAGGGAACAAGCAGCTGATTCCTGTCACAGTTGGGGGGGAAGCAGGGAGCCCACCACTGACAGGAGCAGACTGCACATGCGCATGGACGAGCTTCCTCTCAAGCACCTACATGTCGCGTGCAGCCATGGACGAACTCAGCTGCAAGGTAGAGCAGGACTAAGGGGGCATGGCTTATAACTGAAAGAAAAGCAGGCAGGTGTGTCTAAAACTTCATTTTTTCCCTGCCTGCCACACTGTAGTGGAGAGTATTTAAAGAGTAGCCAACCCCTTTAAGTCTTTCCTTTCCCTTTTGTATTTTGTTTGGGTTCTGTGTGTGTTGCATTTCCCTATTTTTTGTATTAGGCCAGAAGGAGACTTCTGTTCGTCCTTCCTTTTGGAGGAACAGGTAGTATCGTCCCTGCCATTAGTACCAGGGTCCTATAGAGCTTGATAGGACTTTAGGTATTCCTGCATATGAACTCGCCTACCTTTGGGGCCTGCTCATACTGGTAGTCAGTCAGGATTTTGGTTAGGGTTTTCACTAGAAGGTGTCCATTTTCCTTTCATAGTTCTCAGGCGTGATTCACTGTTCCCCCCTTCCCTCCTATGCTCGGTGTGATGTTTCCCTCCTATACCGAAGCGTGACAGTGTCGTTCTGTTCATGCACTGCCTTTGTTACCAATACTTTTAGTTTTTCTCAAAGATGTTCATAACATTTATAAAGAATCTTAGGGCTGTATTACACTGGCAGATTGTCTGCCAGATCATCGCTAATGAGAAACGCTTGTTAGCGGTGATCTGGCAGTGTAATACTGCCGCTGATTACCCGATGAACAAGTAAGCGCTCATTCATTGGGCAATCAGGATTTTTAATCATCCTTAAAAATCATCGTTTGTCGGTGTTAGATCGTGCTGTTTAATCACAATCTTCTGCCAGTAAACAACTAGTCAGTATGGGCACAAGCGATGGCATTAGAGATCGCTCCTCCCCATACTGTGGAGGAGATCACTGCATGTAATAGCAGCGGTCTCCTCCACTAGCAAGCAGGAGATTTCTGGGATGGAACACTTCCCTCCCAACAATCGGCTGCCTGAATTTTAACGTAATTCAGACCTTACTATAAGTGAACTTGACACTTAGAGCAATTAAGGAATATAGTAGTTGGGACATGGTATATGACAAGTGCAAGTAGGAATGGTACTAGCTATTTACCTGCTGGGTTGATATTCTGACACAAGTATAGTATACAGATATAGCAATCATTATAGTAGAAAGCATTTATATTTCACAAGTTTCTCAGGACATACCACTAAAAAATTAGAAAGGATGTTGCTAGGCCCAATCAGTTATTCAGGACTTCTGCCTTTTGGAGACATCACTAAGAATGGTCGACCACTTATTAAAAACCTAGACATTGCCTTCTATTAAGTTACAAAAATATAAGTTGGCTGGGTATGACTGTCATCAGACACTGGTACCTAATATCTAGCTAGCTCTATAAGAGTAGTTGATGTACATTGCAAAATCAGGCATACATAATTGGTTCCTACGGTTCCTGCACAGGGGATGAGACCAACCAGGACTAGGCCCTCTCTCTCCAAATGCCCATAGCAGCTGCGCGGTCTGCCTCCATGTTAGGTAGGCCCATGTTTATGGCATCCTTAGAGAATATTATAGGCACAGACTGGAGAAGAACATTACAGGTTCTTTACAAACATTGCTTTCTATACATGTAGTTTAAAGTACTAGTAAGTATTAGCAGGCAGGTCCACTTGCTGATTAATTATATTGATGTAAGCACAGTTATCATTATTTCCATAATATACTACTTAGAATAGTAATGTTATGACAAAATGTAGAGAAAAACTTGGTTTCAAACAATTAAAATGTTAATAAATACGCATCCTTATATGAATTACCACATTCTTCTCCATTTAGCTGCATGCCACCTTTTTGTAGGACGTCAAATAATTCTTGGGTTGTAGTGTCAAATGGAACATTCTGTCCAGAACAAGTACATACCTTCCTTCCATTTTCCTGTCTACTGTGCTGAGGTAAGTGCATACATCTCATATCAGAAATATGGATTAACAGTTTTGTTTTTTTGTTTTTTGCAACAACCATAAATTACCGTAGGTAGTCTAGTGGTAGGAACCCATGCCACACTGAGATACCTTGATGGTGGTGCAAAAGGGCTCTGATGAGTTCCTGACTGGAATACATTGGCTAAAGTCTCAGTTCTTAACATCAGCCTGAGGGATTAGCCAGTGTTGTCAGTTGCATATCATTGTGGTGCACCTTTCGCAGTCATTTATGTATTTTTATATTTGCATCCACACATTATCTCATCTTGTGTAGGATGGCATTGTGGTACATGTGGTACCGCTGCCGACATCCTCCATTGTATGCATTTTTGCTGGGGATTGCCATTAGCAACGGATCACATGGGGAGGAATTGCTCTCCATTTATAAATACGCCACAGTGTTTGGGGTTTTTGAGCATTTCCTCCCATTTAGGCCTAATTTCAGTTATTTATTTTTTTGCAACAACCTCTAAAAAAAACTATACTCTCCTTGCAATTAGTTAGCCACATTATCATGCCAGACCCTGGGACCGCTAGCAGATCCTCTGGTTGGCCAGTCTTACCATTTACTAACTACTGATACTTCTTTGCCATGCACATACTATATGACTAAGGAAATGCATATGTGTTATCTGTGTGTTTTCATGGGACTGTAAACCTTGTGAGTTATCATAATGTACAAGAATTAGGAATATGGAAAGCAAAAATGCTTGTACACTGCTACAATAATACAGAACTGGGGCAATTAATGACAAAAAAAACTATTCTTCCTGCAAAATTCAAGTCTCAGTGTAAAAATTCAGCGCTCTGTTGAATCAAAGAACTAGAAAGAAATGTAATATGTGTTAAAAGCAAAGAAAGAACGTATATGCAACATTTTGAAAAGGCCTTTATTTTATGTCATAGTTTTTCAGACTCATAAAATAAAATCTGAGGCAGAAAGATAACAATTTTTATAAAATATGAACTGTAAATGCATTCATTGCAGAACAATACCTTTCATCATATTGACGTCGATTTACATTTTTAGAAACCTGTTTCATAAAATAACCTTGGCCGCCAAACAGATATTCATCATAGGAAGCAAATCAGTAGTAAAATGAACTATTCTACAATCATTTTTCTAATATTGTACATGCATGTGCTTCAAAGTATTCTAGAAAAGCCACAGTAAGGGTAGGGCCACATGTAGAGAAAACAAATTGTGTGCAGCAAATTCTCAGGGTTAAAAAAAATCTCATTCATACTGCGGAAAATATCCTTAGCAAAATCCTCACATAACGTGACCTGCACTATGTCAATTTATATAGCTGATGTCAGCCACTCTCAGGTAAACCTGTGGTAAACTCCCTTTCACCCTTTGGTGTGGATTTTGCTGCTGTGGAATACCAGCAGATCCGCTGCAGATCGACCTTAAGGAGCTTGAATTATGTATTTAAAAACCAGTATAGAGCTCGTTGACCCACTAAAATGGTTTCTTATTCATGCAGCGGGGTCATTCTGACAGCCATATTCCCACACAGCAGAAGGTGAAGGGACAGCTGCCTAACAGGTCTTGGGGCAGAGAACCTTAAGGGGCATGTCTCAGCAGATTTGTACCTATGAAACTGGCCAACCTGTTACATGTGAACTTGGCAGCTGAGGAGATCTGTGTTGGCCCCATGTCATATGTGCCTGCACTGCTGAGAAAAATTAATTTTTAATATATGCAAATGAGACTCATTGAGCAATGGGAGCATTAGACCTAGAGACTCTGCTCTCTCTGCAACTGCTGCACCATCTGCACTTTGAGTGACAAGGCCAGGCGTGATGACATTTACACTGCCTGGTCCTGTCAATCAAAGTGTAGAGGGTGCGGCAGTTGCAGAGCGAGCAGAGTCTCTGGGTGTAATGGCAACGCCCCCATTGCTCCTAGAGCAGGCATGTCAAACTCGCGGCCCTCCAGCTGTTGCAAAACTACAACTCCCAGCATGCCCGGACAGCCTACAGGTATCAGCCTACAGCAGGGCATTGTGGGAGTTGTAGTTTTACAACAGCTGGAGGGCCGCAGTTTGACATGCCTGTCCTAGAGGCTCATTTGCAAGTAATTAAACATTTTCTCTTAGCAATGCGGGCATATATGAACATGGAACCAACACAGATGCCTTCAGCTGCCAAGCGCACATGCAGCAGGTCAGCCACTTTAATTCATAGTTACAAACCTGCTGACAGATTCTCCTTTAAGCAGGGGCGTAGCTATAGGAGGTGCAGAGGTAGCAGTCGCTACCGGGCCCAGGAGCCTGAGGGGGCCTAAAGACCCTTGTTCCGCATAAGAAAACATCAGTATTATAGAAAGTGAATACTGGTCAAGTTACACCTCTGGCTGGAGGAAAGGGTTAAGGTAAAAAAAAATTGGCATACTGTTTCAATTTGTGCCTGAGGCAGCATGAAGGCAATGTGCTTCCCTGCCCCTGGCCACAAAGCACTGAAGGAAGGGGGCCCAAGCTGAACTCTAGCACAAGGGCACATGAGCCTTTAGCTACGCCCCTGCCTTTAGGGCTATGTCCACAAATTGTGGTCATGTTGTATGTTTTGCTGCAATTTTTCTTAGTCATTGAAGCACAAAGATTAAAATCCTTAGGTTTGTGAAATCAAAATCAAATAGATGCATAATGTATGTGTAATGTATCACATGAAACACTTTTGCTGAACTAGAAGTTTTCTTTGTTGAAAATAAAGTTCACCCCTCTAGGATCCACACTGGAGTTGGCAATGCTCAGTTTGCTGAGGGTCTCCGCAAGGCTTTCCGGTCCACACAGGAAAACACCAACTCTGGAGCTTAGAAGGACAGGGAAAAAAAAATCTAAATGTGTGAATGAACCAAAGCAATTTGCTTCTCCTATGTAGTTTTATTCATTATGAACTGTGTATACAGTATGACTTAACTGGAATGGATTAAACGGGTTTTCCAGGATTTTTAGACTGATGGCCTATCCTCAGGATAGGTCATCAGTATTAGATCAGCATGGTCCAACACCCCTCATCACTCCCGATCAGCTGTTCATAGCTCTGGTGGCAGATTCAGGTACCTGAAACTACACAGCCCTGTCTATTCTGTAGTGGTTGGTGTAGTGGTTACTGCAGAGCTGCTCCCATTCATTTCAGCAAGAGCTTCTCTGCATTCACCAGCTCCATTCACTACACAACGAATGGAGCACCTATTTCCAACACCAAACTACTCATGAACAGCTGATTGACGGTAGTGCAGGGTGTCAAAACTGAACATAGGCCATCAATATAAAAATCCTGGAGAACCTCTTTAAGATGTGTGTGGTAATGAAGCTCAGCACCATTATATTTAAAGAAGCTTAGTTGAAATAAAAAAGCATCTGAGTTTTTCTAATCCTTTAGATTAGTTCCACTAGCTATATATTACTAGCTGCCCCAGCCACTAGATGCAGCTAGTAATAGGTGGTATTAAACCATTGGTGCCCATGTCCGATGGTTAAATATGCCTAATTCATGTTTATTAACAGGTCCTCTTACAGGTCTTCTAGCACTGTGGTCCGAAAATGGTTCCTGATGGAGGGTCATGTGACCATTCCCATACAACGGCCCCAATTCGTTCACACGACAGATGGAAAGGTAAACTAGTGCATGTGCAGTCCATTGCAGCATACAAAAACTTCAGATACATGGCCCTCCATCAGCAGCCATACCATAAGCAGTTAAAAAGACCTTGTTATAAACATGAATTAGATATAATAAACCATCAGACATTGGCACTGATGGTTTACTAGCTGGATGTTACGTGTAACATCTTGCCCTTGAATTTGACATAGCTGGTATAAACCTATAACCTACCTTGCATGTGCTCCTGCAATAGTCTTAAATTCATTTTCCCAGTTTGGTCTTCCATACAAGGTCTTCTGTTTCAGACCAGTGATCACATCCTTCTCTTGGTCATGGTGCAAGGAGAAAGCTGTGGCCTGGTAAAACACAAGTAAATTTAACACAAAAATTCTAGCGATGAGTGTATGGGTCAGAATGTTATGACATATTCAAATGGTTTGCCATAACTGTGGAAATACATCTTCAGTCCACATATCAATTGAAACACAATTTACTGGTAGACCACATGGCAAAGTGCAGTAGATTCGGATGATTTTGCGGTCCAAGGTGCCTGTCACCACCATTTTCTCTTTGGTGGATTACCGTATATGTGATATAGGGACTTATTTGATTGACCAATGCTATTAGCTGGTTTAAGTTTCAAATATCCCCTGACATCTAATATATAGCAATAATAACATTTCCTGAAATTTGATTGGGATTTGAATCAGCCAAATAAGTTAGCCTATTTGATTCAGGTCCGAATGCCTTTGGCCAAAATGGAAAGTGCCCCAATTACCCTAATAAGTTGTGGATAGCATTCTGGGGTCTCTTAGGACTCTACTCTTTCAAGACTTTCTCTTCCAAGGACTGTACTCAGTGACATTTTTGGAAAATGCAGGTCAAATTGTATTTGAACTGAAATGATTCCCTCATCTTTACTAATTGGCACTCTAGCACAGGGCAGGGGGGGGGAGGAACAGCACAGCCATGTACAAGAAGGCATAGCTGAGTAACAAATGTCATAAAGAGCCAACTGTGCCCCTTATTATTTTATGAGGATGCTGGGGCAGCTAAAAATGCGGAGCCATTCAAAAAAATTGTGTCAGTGTCCTCCACACTTCAAATGTGCCTGTCCCATGTCTCAAGTAGATTTCTTAACTCAGGTTTTACAAAAAGTAGATCTCATACTGAAAAGTTTGGCCGAATGTCTTAATATGAAACAGGAAATAATAATAGGGTCCAGTTTTTCCACAATTTTAGAAACAAAAGGAGTAATTTATGAAGCTGAAATATGCCTATAATAGGTGTATTTAAGGTGCAGATTGTGGCAAAACAGTTAATTGCACCTAAATGTGACTTTTCCCCGCTCAGGTCTAAAAAAAGTGGGCATGGCGTGGACAGGGATGTTGATAAAGATCTAAATGTAAGACAGCTAGGAAGCTGTCTTACAATCAGAAGCGGCTGTGGGTCTGCCAAAGTTATGAAGAGGCCGGCGTCTCTTCATAACTTTGGTGGAACCACTGGCAATTTAGGGGTCTGGCTCCTAAAATGAAAGTCTTAATAAATGGCCCCCAAAGTTCTGTTCCTAAGTACTAGAAAAGTCTATATATATATATATATATATATATATATATATACACACAGTGGATATAAAAGTCTACACACCCCTGTTAAAATGTCAGGTTTCTGTGATGTAGAAAAATGAGACAAAGATAAATCATTTCAGAACTTTTTCCACCTTTAATGTGACCTATAAACTGTACCACTCATTTGAAAAACAAACTGAAATCTTTTAGGTGGAGTGAAGAAAAAATATAAAAATAATAATGTGGTTTCATAAGTGTGCACACCCTCTTATAGCTGGGGATGTAGCTGTGTTCAGAATTAAGCAATCACATTCAAAATCATGTTAAATAGGAGTCAGCATACACCTGCCATCATTTAAAGTGCCTCTGATTAACCCCAAATAAAGTTCAGCTGCTCTAGTTGGTCTTTCCTGAAATTTTCTTAGTTGCATCCCACAGCAAAAGCCATGGTCCACAGAGAGCTTCCAAAGCATCAGAGGGATCTCATTGTTAAATGGTGTCAGTCAGGAGAAGTGTACACAAGAATTTCCAAGGCATTAGATATACCATGGAACACAGTGAAGACAGTCATCAAGTGGAGAAAATATGGCACAACAGTGACATTACCAAGAACTGGACGTCCCTCCAAAATTGATGAAAAGACAAGAGGGAATCTGGTCTGGGAGGCTACCAAGAGGCCTACAGCAACATTAAAGGAGCTGCAGGAATATCTGGCAAGTACTGTCTGTGTGGTACATGTGACAACAGTCTCCCGTATTCTTCATATGTCTGGGCTATGGGGTAGAGTGGCAAGATGAAAGCCTTTTCTTACGGAAAAAAAAATATCCAAGCCAGGCTACATTTTGCAAAAACACATCTGAAGTCTCCCAAAAGCATGTGGGAAAAGGTGTTATAGTCTGATGAAACCAAGGTTGAACTTTTTGGCCATAATTCCAAAAGATATGTTTGGCGCAAAAACAACACTGCACATCACCAAAAGAACACCATACCCGCAGTGAAGCATGGTGGTGGCAGCATCATGCTTTGGGGCTGTTTTTCTTCAGCTGGAACTGGGGCCTTAGTTAAGCTAGGAATCACAGAAATACCATCATTCGAAAATATAACTTTTAATATTACAGTATAAAATGTCAATCCACCCTCTTAATTATAAATAAATAGAAATATGAAAAGAAAAACAAAATCTAGGGTCAGGTAGATATTAATTAGTAGGTGTTAGTGAGGCCTACTGGTAAATATATCCCTAGATCTGGCCCTAGTGTACCGGCCCTACCTAGATACGGAATAGCCGCCCCGATAGGGGCGATCCCGTCTCTCGTACCTCCTGGTGTCCCTGGTTATACCCTATCAGGGGATGGATACCTATATGGAGAACCCTGAAGAGGTACCTGGGCTAATGTACAAAAAATAATAAATGAATATGTGATGAGACACCCAGACTTCAAGACAGAAAACACCCTAATAATAAAGTGAAGTGAATTAGATTGTTTGGAAATGTCAGTTGTCCAATAAAGTCCCTACGCGTTCGCCAGGCTCATCAGGGGACATAGTTAACACCTAGAGTATCTATCACCAAAAATTATCCTAAGTGTAACAATTAATTCTATATACACATAATTATATTTTTATTTATTTATTTTATCTTGATTTACTATTTTTCTCCTCTCCAAATTTGTCCAGAGGACATTGAATATATAGCAATGATCCCGGTGCTGATACTCAGGGATAAACCAGAATCATATCTATGTCCTGTGCTACAGGCAATGACCAGACTGGGGTATAGCAATTCTTGTATCAGGCTTATAACCATCAGTCAAATAATGATAGGACCATGCCTATTAATTTGTACCAAGATAATATCTAAGATGCATAATAGATGAGGGTACAGATAGACCGAACATGTAGGCCAGGACTCACTTTGCTCAATATAAACTACTGATCCACTGATCAGAAAATACAAAAAACAGTGGTATCAGATATTTTGAGAAAATACTTGCGTGCCCATAGTGGCTAGTTTGGTGGACCAAAGATGGTATCCAGGAGTCAGGATGATGAACCCGGTAATGGCATCATAATGGCCAGAGTGTGATTGTGTCCGGCAGGCAGGCGGCAAGATACTGCCGGCTTTTCTGCCTTATGAACCATTACTTCCGGGTATTGAGTCACGTGGAGTCGAATTGGCGTCTGACGTCAGACGCCGGTACGTGACCATGTGATCCACCATGAGGTAAGATGCACATCGCGTCAGAGGCCAGCAGTACCCACGTGATCGATTTGCCGATCAGGTGACTGTTGAAACCGGCAGGTCACATGATCGGAAGGTCCTGCCGGTTATCGAGCGTGTCAGAATAGCCAAACAGGGGAGGCAAGGTAAAAGGCGATGTGAAGCAAGTCACATTGGATTCTAATTATAGCCTGTTTACATTAGAAGAGGGTGATTGGCATATATCTACTAGGGGTACATTAAAGAGAGAATGCCCCCCCATTGATATTTAATTAATTATGATAAGAAGGATATGATGATCCTAAAAAATATATACTGGACAACTCAAATAAAGAACGCATAATCTATGAATTCATTTAAACCTAATGGTGTGACAGTGTTTAACCTAAAAATCCACCTTGATTCTTTTTGTTTTAGTAGTTTATCTAGGTCCCCACCTCTTTTGGACAACTTTATTACCTCGATCACTGAAAATTGTATACTTTTGACAGATCCTGCATGTTTGTTCCATACGTGTCTTGAAATTGGTTTATCCCGTTTGTTGCGAATATCACCAATATGTTCAAGGATACGTTTTTTAAAAATCCTCTTGGTTTTGCCTATGTATTTAAGTCCACAGTCACATTGAGCCATGTAGATGACCCCAGAAGTATTACAATTAGCAAAATTGCGAGTGTAATATATGTGATCACCCTGACTGTTGAAAAAGGTTTTGCCTGGAGATATAAATGTACAGGCTTTGCATTTGCCGCACTTAAATTTGCCAATCTGTCTATTAGACAGCCACGTACTTTTTTCTGGGGGCTCAAAATGACTGTGGACTAAGGTATCACCAACATTACGTCCCCGTCTATAGGTAATGGCTGGATTTTCAGATAATACCTGTGTTAAATCAGGATCTGTTTTTAATAAAGACGAATATCGGTTTAAAATGTCTCGAACCTGTTGGGACTCTGAATCAAAAGTGCCAACAATTCTTATTGGTTCTTGAACATTGATGTTATGGATTTGTGGATGTAATAAAGTTGTACGATCTTTTGAGTTGGCCCAATCCTATGCTTGATATAAGCAAGGACTTGGATACCCCCTCTGTTTGAACCGGTCAAAAAGCTTAAAAGCCTCCTCTGTGAAGTTTTTGTCTTCTGAACAGTTTCTACGAACCCGTAAGAACTGACCCTTTGGGATGCCCCTTTTAAGGGGGGTAGGATGGAAACTTTCCCAACGTAAAAGACTATTAGTCGAGGTCTTTTTTCTAAAAGAGTCGTCTTAATGTAGTTGTGTTCGTCTCTTTCTAAACACACATCGAGAAAATTGATGGTGTTACGGTGTATTTCAAAGGTGAAATATAATCCAATATGATTGGAATTAAGTATGTCCATAAATTGCTGGAACTCACTCTCTGTCCCAGACCACAGAAGAAAAATATTGTCTATGAATCTGGACCAGAGTGTGATAAATCTGGTCCAAGATATCATAGATTCACAAAAAACGACTGTGTCCTCCCACCAGCCCAGGAGTAGATTGGCATACGTGGGTGCACAGGGGCTACCCATCGCGGTACCCCTGAGCTGGTGGTAGAAGCGGTCTTCAAAAATAAAATAATTGTGTGTCAGAACAAAGTTGAGGAGCTGGAGGGTAAATTGATTATGTTGGTATACGTCAACAGATCTAGAGTCTAAAAATTTTTTAGCTGCTGATAAGCCCTTATTATGAGGGATGGAGGTATAGAGGGCCTCCACATCTATTGAGGCGAACCAACAGTCAGGTTCTATGATGACACCCTCAACTCTTTGCAGTAGGTCAGTTGTGTCCCGTAGATATGAAGGAAGTGTGGACACAAAGGGACGTAGAACTTTGTCACTATATACACCGGCATGATGGGTTAGACTCTCAATCCCTGAAACTATGGGGCGTCCTTTTAAGGGACTCGTGCCCTTATGTATTTTTGGAAGGCCATAGAAAGTTGCTATTTTGGGGACAGTGGGTAGTAGGTATTCAAATTCTTTCCAGTTAATACACCTATTTTCTAAACCTTCTTGTAAAATTTGAGATAATTCCACCTGAAACCTCTCAGTTGGATCACCTCTCAAGACTACATAGTTGTTTTTATCTGAGACCAAGGATAGGCACATATCTCTATATTGTTGTAGAGATAGAACAACAATATTCCCCCCCTTGTCCGATGATTTAATAATGATGTCCCTATTTTTACTCAGATTATGTAGCGCAGTCATTTCTGCTTGAGTGTAATTTTTATCAGGGGTGGTGTACACAATTTTTTCTAGGTCCCTTAGTTAAGCTAGAAGGAATTATGAACAGTTCCAAATACCAGTCAATATTGGCACAAAACCTTCAGGCGTCTGCTAGAAAGCTGAACATGAAGAGGAAATTCATCTTTCAGCATGACAACAACCCAAAGCGTACATCCAAATCAACAAGGGAATGGATTCACCTGAAGAAGATTAAAGTCAAAGTAAAATCAAAAGGTGCTTCAACAAAGTATTAGTTTAAGGGTGTGCACACTTATGCAACCATATTATTTTATTTTTATATTTTTTCTTCCCTCTGCCTAAAAGATTTCAGTTTGTTTTTCAATTGAGTTGTACAGTTTATAGGTCACATTAAAGGTGGAAAAGGTTCTGAAATGATTTATCTTTGTCTCATTTTTTTTTACATCACAGAAACCTGACATTTTAACAGGGATGTGTAGACTTTTTTTATCTACTGTATATACACACAGGAGCGGATTGTCTGATGCCCAGGAGGCCACTCAAGCCCTCTTGATGGCTGCAGGCCAGGTACATAATGATCTGATGCTCAACGGCCACAGGTGTCCTCCTGAACTCAACTGTATTACCATCCTCATGACCGTGATACAGTTGAATACTGTGGCTGGGGCAGCAGTATTTTGTGCTGTGCTGTGGTATTTGGTTCTGCTGGGTCAGCATTCTGTGCTGAACTATGGTATTGAGGGTCCTGCCTACTTCTGTTGTCCCCGCCTACTTGTTTTGGCCCGTCTTCTGTCAATTTGGACCCACCTACAACATGGGGCCACTTTTAGTTTTTTTTCCAGGGCTACTTTAAAGGGAGTCTGTCACCACATTTGAGCATATTAGACTGATCAAATAGCATTATATGTGCCACCGAGAACTTAAAAACGGTACCTTTGTTGTATCTAATGGAGTTTTCTTTCAGCCAAAAATGAACTTTTAAGATTCTGTAATTGCGCCCTCTCAAGTGCCCAGGGCGGCGTCTCAATCGTCTGAGCCCCAGGCAGCACCTCCAACGGCTCATAACCCCGCCCTCCGTGTGCCTCTGCTCGCCCGTTTACTCTCCTCCTCTCCTTTTCCACTGCGGCTGCGAAGTCAAATTCGTAGCGGGCACAGTGGAAAAGGAGAGAGGAGGAGAGTAAACGGGCGGGCAGAGGCACACGGATGGCGGGGTTATGAGCCGTTGAGGAGGTGCTGCCTGGGGCTCGGACGATTGAGACACCGCCCTGGGCACTTGAGAGGGCGCATTTACAGAATCTTAAAAGTTCATTTTTGGCTGAAAGAAAACTCCATTAGATACAACAAAGGTACCGTTTTTAAGTTCTCGGTGTCACATATAACGCTATTTGATCAGTCTAATATGCTCAAATGTGGTGACAGACTCCCTTTAAGTTCTCAATCTGCCCCTGTGTGTATATATATATATATATATATATATTTATATATTTATATATATATAATGAAACAAGCTGAGGAAGTAAGTTTCTTGCCTGAGTTTCATCCCATCCAGTCAAATAGATGTTGTAGCTGAGGAAATCTGCATTATTCCGTTCTTGCATTTGATTCTCCAATGATTGTAGTAAATCTGCAAACCACTCAAATGCTTGCGTGTCGCGGCACAGCCAGTACAAATATATCTGAAAAATGAGGAGAAATCAACAAGATAGAAATATTCCTCAGTTTTAACACAAACAGGTTGAAAGTTCAAAAGCTGAGCAACAGGAAAAACTGTAAGATAAAAGTATATACAACTTTACTGAGGATTTTTCATTGCAGCAATGCCCCATACAAATACTCTGCTGTCCTATTATGAATACCATTTCTATAAAATCTGCATTGTTATGTTCTGCTTGTATTCACCCCAGGCATAAATTATTGAAGAGCTCCAGTGCCTCTCAGTAATAATATGCAGGACATCCTAGTGTATTTTTCCATGCCACTAAATATTAATACAAGACCACTAATGGACAGGAAAGTGCAGTGAATTGCCTTCATACAATGTACCGCTCTGAGTCATGGTGCTACCAATTAGGACCAGCCGTAACACAGAAGGGGACATTTTCAGCTGTTATAAATGTTCCCAGTGTTCCTAATAGTGTAATTCATGGTACAGACATGGAGATGAATAGAGTGATGACAGACAGTGCTTTTAGCAAGAACATTTCTGATGGAGAATGAAGAATAATGACCACAATATAAAAAAAAAAGACATCAGGTGTGAAGTAAAATTTGGATGACGTGTTGATCAATATTTATATCCATTAATGGATAGACATGCTTTATTCACACTCTGTCAATATTATTTTTAACTTTTTTTTTTTTTTTGTACATTTTTATATACCCTTGTTAATTGCTTTTAGGAATTATTGGGCATTTACTGTGTATGAATAAAAAATAAAAAAATTACATTGGCTTGTGAAAGTTTAGTGTTTTGTTTTGTATACTTTATTAGGAACTTCTTTATTATAATTTCTTTTAACTTTATTTTTTTTTTTACAGTGCGTCCAAGCAGCCCTTATTCTGGAGTGCTGTAAAAACCTGTTAATGGCCACAATAAAAAAAGACATAGTAGTCATTACAGGGCTAAAGAGAAAAGACCGTCACTTAGAGAGATCTATCTTGATCTATCCAGAAATTCCTGATGTTTTTCTGCACTGTTGCATTTTTTGCAGCAATTTTTGACCATTGTGTTTTTGGCAGTTTTGTTAATTAGTTGCCATTTTTTGTCTTTCTGCCATTTAAAAAAAAAACAACACAAAAAAACATAGCATGTTGTAACTCTTTGCCTTTATTTGCATTTTTACCTCTTTCACTATTGGAAAAAAGCCAGAAAAAACTCAGTTCATACAGCCATGTACAATAGAAAGCTACTAAAAAAAGGCACAAAAACTGCAGGTGACCTTAAAAAGTTATAAAAAATTAGGTATAGCCACTGAGTTATTCACCAAAATATATCTGTATAGCACCACCTGCTGTGTGCCCTTTTTCTAAATTCTCTGTCCAGGTCACTAAGGTGGAAGCACATGCTCAGTTGCATCTTTCAACTGCCACCAACTGCAGCAAAAAGGAAACAACCCCTGAGAAAATGCATGCCCCCTGAGCTGCCAGCTTCAAAAGAAAAATCTAGCAGATTGGAGCAATGATTGGGGAGATCTCTGGACCCATGTGAGGTACAGGGATGGTTCTAGCTTTGTTAGAAAGAGATTGACATCTACTAGAAGATGTCTGATTTTAATTTTTACATTACTTATGGAATAACCCACTGAATTGACCCCTTTCCACACATCCCAGTAGAGTAGGAACAAGAATCAGAGATTAATTTAGGGGGTTAACCCCCTCCTGAACAGCGACATACATGTACAGCACTGGTCAGGACTTTAAAGATGGCACCCGCTTGTGAGCGTGGCGCCCCCATAGCTGCCAGGTGCCACCCCGGAACTAATGTATGTGATCGTTAATAACATTGTTCGCATACTTTTAACCCCTCAGATGCAGTGATCAAATGTGACCATGGCATCTGAGAGTGCAGAAAGTCTGTGTGCAGCAGCCTCTGTATTGCTGAGAGATATTAGGCTGCTGCACATTAGTTTCAGGGCTCCATAGAAAAATAGTAAAATCCTCATGGGCTTGAAAGCTAATGCATTGGAATCTATGAGAATAGAATCTGATGATTGCTTGTTATAGTACCCTATGGAAGTGTAAAAGAAAAGTTATTAAAAATATATATATATATATCACCACTTTCCACCAAATCTAAATATATAAACAATAAAAAAATAAACAACATGGGCACTGCCGTGTGTGAAAACACCCGTACTATTAAAATATAAAAATATTTATCCTATACAGCAAAATAGAAAAAAAAAAGTCAAAATGGCTTATTCTCAGTTTTTTGGTCGCTTCACCTCCCACAAAATTTTTTATTAAACATTATATGGTTATAAGGTAAAATAATAGAATTCTTAATACAGAAAATGCAAAAATGTGGATTGAGGGGTTAAAAAAATAATAATAATTAACTCACATCATCCTCTTGTTCGCGCAGCCGGCATGTCTTCTTTCAGGACCTGCAAAAGGACTTTTGATGATGTAATTGTGCTCACCACGTGGTCGGTGACGTCAGCGTATGTTCAGCTGAATGAAGATAGAAGATTCTATTACGTCATCAAAGGTCCTTTTGCAGGTCCTGAAAGAAGACGATGCCGGCTGCGCGAACAAGTGGATGAGGTGAGTTAATTTTTATTTATTTTTTTAACTCCTCAATCCACATTTTAGTAAGCATTCTGTATTAGGAATGCTATTATTTTCCCTTATAACCATGTTGACTTTATTGGGGTTGCTCATTCCTATCATTTCCTAGCAACCATGCGTGAAAATCGCACAGCTTGCTTGCGATTTTCACGCATCCCCATTCATTTCTATGGGGCCTGCGTTATGTGAAAAACGCAGAATATAGAACATGCTGCGATTTTCATGCAACACACAAGTCATGCGTGAAAATCATCGCTCATCTGAACAGCCCCATTGAAGTGAATAGGTCCTGATTCAGTGCGGGTGCAATGCGTTCACCTCACGCATTGCACCCACGCGGAATTCTCGCCCGTGTGAAAGGGGCCTAAGGGTAAGGCCACACATAGCCGCACGGTTTTCTCTTTCTTGTTTACAGTTCTGTCAAAAATGTAAGGCAACAACCTTACCCTTGTTAAAGGACTGGCAGTAATCAAGCCTCCATACGTCCATAAGTTATAATAGTTTTGTTTATTGATCTATTCATTTATTTATCACATAAGAAGAAAGTAATGTAATATTTAAATGTATTATAAACCAATAAAAATATATTGATGAAAAAAAAAATTAGTTAAAGGGGTAATCAGGTTGTTTCAAGTTATCTCATATCCATGTTATCACATATCCGCTCAGCTATCTACGGAATTCCCATAGAAATGAATGGAGTCTCAGCACACATGCCCTACCTGGGGGTACGGGGCCCTCTTTCTCGTGATCGATGGAGCTCACAGAGGTAGGACGTCGACCTAGCTAATAGTTATCCCCTATCCTGTGGATAGAGGATAACTTAAAACAACTGGAATACCCCTTTAAATCACCAACCTCCTAACTAAGGGGGAAATTTTTCACATGCTGTTGGATACCCTTTTTCCTTTGAATATTGAAATGATCAGTTAAAACTGTAACTATGTGAAACAATAAAGTGCGACAAACATGCAAAAAGAGATCACTTTTTCAGAGCCTCCTATCTGTTAGCCCTACAGAGGGAATAGGGGTACGTACCTTTTTTAGCCTTAAGGTTGAAACATTATTGCAATACTTGTACCAGACAGATTTTAGGACAGAAGCAAATGGAGTGACTCCAATGCCTGCTCCAACCAACATAGCCACTTCATAGCTAAAAACATCCTCACTCGCTGTTCCAAAAGGACCATCTACTGAAATTCTGATGGAGATAGGACACAAGAGAACCCATTATTACTTCAGTTATGCAATTGTGTAATACACGTTCTGAATCCATTCCTCTACCTGCAGTTATTCAATAGCAACTTTCATTGGTTTTATCCAAAGGATTACACAATGTGTTAATAATAATCTTTAATTGCCGTATTTTGCACATATATAAACTGCATTTTCCCCCAAAAGCAGAGGGAAAATGTCACTGCATCTTATGGGGCACTTCTCATCAACACTGGGGATCTGACCTGAGGTCTGAGACACACTGGGGGTCTGATTGGGGGTCTCATCAACAATGGGGGTCTGATATGAGGGTTGAGAAACATTGGGGTCTGAATGGAGGTCTGAGAATCATTGGAGGGGGCGGGGGTCTGAAAAACACTAGGGATCTGATGTGAGGTCTGAGAATCACTGGGGGTCTGATTGGGGGTCTGATATGAGGTCAGGTAAACACTGGGGTCTGATTGGAGGTCTGGAAATCACTGTAGGGGGGTCTTAGAAGCACTAGGGGTCTGATGTGAGGTCTGAGAATCACTGGGGGTCTGATTGGGGGTCTCATCAACACTGGCGGTCTGATTGGGGGTTTCATCAACACTAGGGGTCTGATATGAGGCCCAGTAAACACTGGGGCCTGATTGGAGGTCTGAGAATCACTGGGGGTCTGATTGGGGGTCTTATCAACACTGGGGGTCTGATATGAGGCCAGTTAAACACTTTGGTCTAATTGGAGGTCTGAGAATCACTGGAGGGGGGTCTTAGAAGAACTAGGGGTCTGATGTGAGGTCTGAGAATCACTGGGGGTCTGATTGGGGGGTCTCATCAACACTGGGGGTCTGTTTGGGGATCTGATATTAGGTATGAGACACGCTGGGTTCTGATCTGAGATCTAAGAATCACTAGGGGATCTGATTGGGGTCTCACCAACACTGTAGATCTGAGTAGGGGTCTGATATGCAGTCTGGGAAAAATTTTAACCCTGACTGGGGGGTGGATCTGAGGTCTGGGGGTTTGATCTAAGGTCTCTGAGGTTTTCCTCCTCTAAAACCCAGGTGCATCTTATAGGTAAAAAAATAAGCAATACAGAACCAACATATTGCACAGCGCTTTACAATCAGAGGTCACTATGTACAAACAACATCATACATTACATAGTAACAAACAAATCAATGATTAAAACAAGAGGAATGAAGGGGCCTGTATGTAACAGTACAGTTATTGAAGATGTGTTCTGTAACAAGCCAAGCAGCTGTGTGATCATCATACAACCAGGATACCATGTACTGGTGGTAGCTGCAGACTCTCCCGTGAAGAAGGATCAGGCATGTTTGATTGCACCATTCCCGATCCTTTGTTCTCAAAGAAGATAAGTGTTGCCAGAGAGGTCTGGCATAGTCTCCTTTCCCTTTTCCCGATGGTGCTTGTGTGAGGGGTACAGGGAGGGATATATGGTGTATAGTCCCCTTAATACATGTAGATATAGAATTTTTGTTATGATTGGTGGTTAAAATGCTGAATAAAAGATTTAATATTTCATGTATACTTACTTAGGTAATTTCCATGCATCCTGAAATTCTGTCTTATCACAACCACAAACTTTAGCTAAATCCTCTGTCCAATCCCCAACTATACGAATGTGAATGCTAAAGAAGTCTTCCTCAGGGGCAGAAGTTAAGGTGAATGGATGCCACTCTAAGCTAGATACTGCGGGGCACTGGACAAAGATATACTGTCCAACTTCCATTTTGAAACCTTTCCTCTTCATTTGCAGCTCGAATGTTTTGAAAGGATGGTTAACAACCTGATGGTAGAAGAAATCAAGATGGTAACTGAGTTTTTCATTATTTCACACTATGGAATATAGTGTCAAGAAGATAGATAGATAGATAGATAGATAGATAGATAGATAGATAGATAGATAGATAATAAATAGCTGATAGATATATGTATGGTAGATAGGTAACAGATGGGCAGATATTAGATAGATGATAGATAGATAGATAGATAGATAGATAGATATTAGATAGATAATTAGATAGACTGATGTGAGATATATACATATGAGATAGATAGATAGATAATCTAATAGATAGATATGAAATAGTGAGAGATAGATAGATAGATAGATAAAGAAAAAAAGGTATAAGAGAGCCCTCATTGAGATGAGTTAGAATAGGTTGGACATGTGCATTACGCAAATTGATACGCCGGTATCCATGAGGACCATATCCCCGCTTTCTCCATGGATTCCTTCCCCATTGTTTTTATTAAATACACCTGCACTAAGGTATTTGAATGTCATTATCACATGTGTGAGTTATATTATAATCATGTCAATTATCTATGAATATATGAATTTACCAATGAATTTTTTTATTTTTTTTTATCATATGCACTGATGAATCACATTGCAATTTATGGAAATAGCGTGTTAACATGAGATATTTTTATACTCTTTGTATTTTATTTGATTCATTTGACTAATTAATGATTGATTGTGCGAACCTGTATAAATATGCACACTGCACCAGTATATTTGTCACTGCTTGAGAAAGGTCCCAGCAAGTGGACCGAAACGGCGCGGTCTGGTGAATAAAGCTATCACTTTGATTTTACTCCAGAAGACCGGATAGCTGCCTTGTACCTTTTTTTCTTTGCTATTTGTGTGACTGTCTAGAAATCCTACAAGGAATTTGTACCTGGCACCCTGGAGTGCTGCTATTTTCTACGATAGATAGATAGATAGATAGATAGATATGAGATAGATCAAAGGTAGATCAAAGGTAGTCAGACGCACAAGTTTATGTGATCACCAACCGGGGTGCCCACAGTCGAGTAGTATCACCCCACTACTCAGAAAAATATCACAACAATCAATAGAAGACCGGGCACACCACAAGATATTTAAGCCACAAAGTTTAATCGGTTTAAAACAATGCAAAAATTAATTGAAAACAGTAGCTCTAAAATTATTTAGGACAATAAAAATAGATATAAAAAAGAATTATAAATAAAAATAAAAATAAATATTAGAGTCGAGGTCAATCTTTATAAATATACATTTAGATCTATCAGTGTGCTGAGGATCCGATGGATAATAAATAATTAAATCGGCTGAAGGTAAGCACGATTCAAAAGGACACTCAGTCACTGGTAGTGGGAATAGGATCCTTGACTGCCGACCGGTAGCAGCACAGTAGTTGGGGTCAAGGTAGCTATAGATCTGGATCTCTTTTAAACAGGGTAGATACAAATCTGTAGCGCCAGCTATCAGCCCTTGTGCCACCTTGATAGCGTCTACTATATTCCCGCAACGCCCGACTTGCACAATAGTCAGTTCAAGGCAGTTAGTATCAGTTACTAGAGCTCTTGAATGTCAATACATCATAGACCTAAGGACGGTAGAAAAAATCAAAATAATTTGCGCAGCAGTCAAAAAGATTGTCTCATTTCTCAATCAATGTCACAAAAAGATTTTGGTTTTGGCCACATTGTATCAAACGAAAGAAAATGGGTAAAAAATAGCTGTGGGTTCCTATCATGGAGAAAGAGGTAATTGTTAGTCCATAATCCTAGTAAGCGGCTTTGTACCTCATTTATAGCGCCTGCAGTGAAAGTTTGAGTTATAGCTGCTAGCTAACATACGGCGGCGTCCCGCTGTATGTGTGTCCCAGCAGTGTCCCGCTAGCAGTAGCTAAATAGTATATTCAATACTACCGACCCGAGGTCGGAACGGTCTTACCCGTTTGGAGTGACCCCGACTGCCGTGTTCAGGTGGAGATTTCCTCTCTCTTCACCAAAGGTTTGTTTGCCGCGTCGTGGATCGGTACACGTGAGTCCGCCGGTTTGGCTTCGGACCCGATTCAATGTGGTTTTCCACGCGGTCTTTCAACGGATATTCGGCAGCGGTCTTCTTCTTTGTGTAGTGCACTACTCCTTGAAACGATGGGGGGGTCTGACCAGACGCGTTTCGGGGTTAGAGTATCCCCTTCTTCAGTGGTGCACTACACAAAGAAGAAGACCGCTGCCGAATATCCGTTGAAAGACCGCGTGGAAAACTACATTGAATCGGGTCCGAAGCCAAACCGGCGGACTCACGTGTACCGATCCACGACGCGGCAAACGAACCTTTGGTGAAGGGAGAGGAAATCTCCACCTGAACACGGCAGTCGGGGTCACTCCAAACGGGTAAGACCGTTCCGACCTCGGGTCGGTAGTATTGAATATACTATTTAGCTACTGCTAGCGGGACACTGCTGGGACACACATACAGCGGGACGCCGCCGTATGTTAGCTAGCAGCTATAACTCAAACTTTCACTGCAGGCGCTATAAATGAGGTACAAAGCCGCTTACTAGGATTATGGACTAACAATTACCTCTTTCTCCATGATAGGAACCCACAGTTATTTTTTACCCATTTTCTTTCGTTTGATACAATGTGGCCAAAACCAAAATCTTTTTGTGACATTGATTGAGAAATGAGACAATCTTTTTGACTGCTGCGCAAATTATTTTGATTTTTTCTACCGTCCTTAGGTCTATGATGTATTGACATTCAAGAGCTCTAGTAACTGATACTAACTGCCTTGAACTGACTATTGTGCAAGTCGGGCGTTGCGGGAATATAGTAGACGCTATCAAGGTGGCACAAGGGCTGATAGCTGGCGCTACAGATTTGTATCTACCCTGTTTAAAAGAGATCCAGATCTATAGCTACCTTGACCCCAACTACTGTGCTGCTACCGGTCGGCAGTCAAGGATCCTATTCCCACTACCAGTGACTGAGTGTCCTTTTGAATCGTGCTTACCTTCAGCCGATTTAATTATTTATTATCCATCGGATCCTCAGCACACTGATAGATCTAAATGTATATTTATAAAGATTGACCTCGACTCTAATATTTATTTTTATTTATAATTTTTTTTTATATCTTTTTTATATCTATTTTTATTGTCCTAAATAATTTTAGAGCTACTGTTTTCAATTAATTTTTGCATTGTTTTAAACCGATTAAACTTTGTGGCTTAAATATCTTGTGGTGTGCCCGGTCTTCTATTGATTGTTGTGATATGAGAGAGATATGAGATAGATATGAGATAGATATGAGATAGATATGAGATAGATATGAGATAGATATGAGAGAGATATGAGAGAGATATGAGAGAGATATGAGAGAGATATGAGATAGATATGAGATAGATAGATAGATAGATAGATAGATATGAGATAGATAGATAGATAGATAGATAGATATGAGATAGATAGATAGATAGATAGATAGATAGATAGATATGAGATAGATAGATAGATAGATAGATAGATATGAGATAGATAGATAGATAGATAGATAGATAGATATGAGATAGATAGATAGATAGATATATATGAGATAGATAGATAGATAGATAGATAGATAGATAGATATATGAGATAGATAGATAGATAGATATGAGATAGATAGATAGATAGATAGATATATATGAGATAGATAGATAGATAGATAGATAGATAGATATGAGATAGATATGAGATAGATATGAGATAGATAGATATGAGATAGATAGATAGATAGATAGATAGATAGATAGATAGATAGATAGATTCTGTAGTGTTGTTGTCTTCTGCTACATAAACATCCACATACAGTATGTCACCTTTGTGATCACAACTTTTTGCTGGGATCTCCAAAATCGTATGAGCCTTTCAATTAGATATAGAGCCATAGGTGCTACAACCCACTTCCAGGTCTGTTTGAGAAGAAAATACAATATTAGAATATACTTATCTAAAGTTTTAAAAAAGAAACACAGTATATATATTATTTAAAGGGATGTTATTTTAATATAATTTAACATGGAAAACTAGTTACATTGTCATTTACATTCTATTAGAAAAATGATCCCATTGTGAGAAATTATCTTTACTTCATTATAATGGTGTTTAGTCTGTACAGTAATGTGCATGTCCACTTACTGAGGTGGTAGGTGACACGTGCTCAGTTCAGTCCATCAACTGCCACCAGCTGTATCTACTGTTTGAAGCTGTGACAGCTACAAGGAGAGAGCTGCAGCAGAAAGGACACACCGATTGGAAAGGACACCCTCCCTCAGAAAGGACACCCCCCTTGAGCTGCCAGGCTGAAGAGAATCTGGACCAACCCCCACCTCCCTTGGTGAGGAACCAGGAAGAAGCTTTATTTGTATCCACCTCACTATGCTGCTATTCTTTTAAGGATAAAATAAAGGAAATATATTTTATGGACTGGTAAGTGTCACAGTACATTTTTCTTCTGCTGCTGTGTCACCAGTTATCTGCTATTTTACCAATGAGCACCTTGGAAACTGGAAGATCCGGATTATTTGGGCGATACAAACAGTGACTGCCAATGTATATGTATTGCTTATATATATATATAAAAATGAGTTTCTGTCTGCCTGACATGTGTCGCACGACAACTTTTATAATGATACTCTATGGCAGGCATGCTCAACCTGCGGCCCTCCAGCTGTTGTAAAACTACAGCTCCCACAATTCCCTGCTGTAGGCTGATAGCTGTAGGCTGTTCATGCATGCTGGGAGTTGTAGTTTTGCAACAGCTGGAGGGTCGCGGGTTGAGCATGCCTGGTCTATGGTGTTGCACTGCGACATGCTGCGACTGCTACACAGCTCAGCAGACAGTATCACACAATAGACTTAGATACACAGCAGACAGTATCACACAGGATAGGATTAGATACACAGCTCAACGGAAAGTATCACACAGGATAGGATTAGATACACAGCTAAGCAGACAGTATCACACAGGATAGTATTAGATACACAGCTCAGCAGACAGTATCACACAACATAAGATTAGATACACAGCTAAGCAGGCAGTATCACACAGAATAGGATTAGATACACAGCTCAGCAGACAGTATCACACAGGATAGTATTAGATACACAGCTCAGCAGACAGTATCACACAACATAAGATTAGATACACAGCTAAGCAGACAGTATCACGCAGAATAGGATTAGATACACAGCTCAGCAGGCAGTATCACACAGGATAGGATTAGATACACAGCTCAGTAGACAGTATCACACAGAATAGGATTAGATACACAGCTCAGCAGGCAGTATCACACAGGATAGGATTAGAACCACAGCTCAGCAGGGAGTATCACACATAATAGGATTGGGTACACAGCTCAGCAGGCAGTATCACACAGGATAGGATTAGATACACAGCTCAGCAGGCAGTATAACACAGGATAGGATTAGATACACAGCTCAGCAGGCAGTACCACACAGGATAGGATTAGAACCACAGCTCAGCAGGCAGTATCACACATAATAGGATTAGGTACACAGCTCAGCAGACAGTATCACACAGGATAGGATTAGATACACAGTTCAGCAGATGGTATCACACAGGATAGGATTAGATACACAGCTCAGCAGACAGTATCACACATGGTAGGATTAGATACACCGTTCAGAAGTCAGTATCACACAGGATAGGATTAGATACACAGCTCAGCAGACAGTATCACACAGAATAGGATTAGATACACATCTCAGCAGACAGTATCACACAACATAAGATTAGATACACAGGATAGGGTTAGATACACAGCTTAGCAGACAGTATCACACAACATAAGATTAGATACACAGCTCAGCAGACAGTATCACACAGGATAGAATTAGATACACAGCCCAGCAGACGGTATCACACAGGATAGAATTAGATACACAGCACAGCAGACAGTATCACACAGGGTAGGATTAGATACACAGCTCATCACACAGTATCACACAGGATAAGATTAGATACACAGCTCAGAAGACAGTATCTCACATGATAGTATTAGATACACAGCTCAGCAGACAGTATCACACAGGATAGGATTAGATATACAGCTCAGCAGACAGTATCTCACATGATAGGATTAGATACACAGCTCAGCAGACAGTATCATACAGGATAGGATTAGATACACAGCTCAGCAGACAGAATCCCACAACATAAGATTAGATACACAACTCAGCAGACAGTATAACATATAGTATGATTAGATACACAGCTCAGCAGACAGTATCACATATAGTATGATTAGATACACAGCTCAGCAGACAGTATCACACAGGATAGGATTAGATACACAGCTCAGCAGACAGTATCGCACAGGATATGATTAGATACACAGCTCAGCAGACAGAATCACATATAGTATGATTAGATACACAGCTCAGCAGACAGTATCACACAGGATAGGATTAGATACACAGCTCAGCAGACAGAATCCCACAACATAAGATTAGATACACAACTCAGCAGACAGTATCACACAGGGTAGGATTAGATACACAGCTCAGCAGACAGTATCACACAGGATAGGATTAGATACACAGCTAAGCAGACAGTATCACACAGGATAGGATTAGATACACAGCTCAGCAGACAGTATCACACAGGATAGGATTAGATTCACAGCTCAGCAGACAGTATCTCACATGATAGGATTAGATACACAGCTCAGCAGGCAGTATCACACAGAATAGGATTAGATACACAGCTTAGCAGACAAAATCCCACAACATAAGATTATATACACAACTCAGCAGACAGTATCACACATGGTATGATTAGATACATAGCTCAGCAGACAGTATCACAGAGGATAGGATTAGATACACAGTTCAGCAGACAGTATCACACAGGATTGGATTGGATACATAGCTCAGCAAACAGTATCACACAGGATAGGATTAGATACACAGCTCAGCATACAGTATCACAAATAACAGGATTAGATACACAGCTCAGCAGGCAGTATAACACAGGATAGGATATTAGAAGGGGCGTAATGATCATGGTCGCAGAGGGTGTGACTGTGACCAGGATGAGCGGGAAGAGGGACCCCGATGCGCTCACATGTAACGCGGACCGGCATTTTCACTGTACTTAATGCCAGGCCCCTCAGAGCGCTCATCGCACCTGCATGATATGCACTCCAGTCTCTAGGCCTCCAGCATCAGGCCCCGCAACTGCCTCATTAAAACTAGGCACAAATTAAGCGGGTGGGTGGAGCCTAATCTGTGTTAGTCAGGCTCTGCCCACATGCTTAATTTGTGACTAGTTTTAGTAAGGCAGCTCCAGGGCCTGATGCTGGAGGCCTAGAGACTGGAGTGCATATCATGCAGGTGAGATGAGCGCTCTGAATGGCATGGCATTAAGTACAGTGAAAATGACCCGTTACATGAAGACTGTGGGCAGTGGGGGACACTACTATGGGCTGTGGGAGGCACTACTGGGGACACTACTATGGGCTGTAGGAGGCACTACTGGGGACATTACTGGGGGCAATGGGGGACATTACTGGGGCAGTGGGGGACACTACTAGGGTCTGTGGGAGGCACTAATGGTGGCAGTGGGTAACACTACTGGGGCACCATAGCCTATCATAAAAATTGTTGAGACAAAATGTTGCACATGTCGTCGTGTAGCCCTAGCATTAAAGGGGCAGGGCCCTGTGGGGGTCACTGTTAAGGGGGCAGGGGCCACTATTAAAGGGGCAGCTGCTGTGGAGGTCACTGTTAAAGGGACGGACACTGTGGAGGTCACTGTTAAAGGGACGGACACTGTGGAGGTCACTGTTAAGGGGGCAGGGGCCACTATTAAAGGGGCAACTGCTGTGGAGGTTACTGTTAAGGCAGCAGGGTACTGTGAGGTAACTGTTAAGGGAGCGGGGTACTGTGGAACTCACTGTTAAGGGAACGGGGTACTGTGGCGATCACTGTTAAAGGGATGGATGCTGTGGAGGTCTCTGTTAAGGGGGCAGGGAACAGTGGAGGTCAAAGATAAGGGAAAGGTCCCCTATGGAGGTCAGCGTTAAGGGACGGGGTGCTGTAGAGGTCACTGTTAAGGGGACGAGCCCCTGAGGAGGTCACTGTCAAGGGAGTGGGGTGCTGTGAAACTCACTAAAAAGGGGCAGGCTGCTGTGAAGGTCAAAGTTAAGGGGACGGGCCCCTGAGGAGGTCACTGTCAAGGGAGTGGGGTGCTGTGAAACTCACTGCTAAAGGGGCTGTGAAGGTCAAAGTTAATAGACCTGTAGAGGTCACTGTTATGGGGGATACTGTCGATATCCTTTAACAACACTAAAACATTAAATGAAATAGATGAAAAATACCCGTGCAAAGCCGGGTCCTTCTGCTAGTATATATATATGTACAGTACAGACCAAAAGTTTGGACACACCTTCTCATTCAAAGAGTTTTCTTTATTTTCATGACTATGAAAATTGTAGATTCACACTGAAGGCATCAAAACTTTTCTTTACTTATTAAACCTGACCAGGCACACCTGTGAAGTGAAAACCATTTCACAGGTGACTACCTCTTGACCCTGGGTTCACACCTGAGCGTTTTACAGCGCGTTCCTACGTCTGTCTGTTCCTGGTCTGTAATATATATATATAAAATTGTCCCAAATAAATACATGTTTCGTTTATTTATGAAGGATCAATCCACATCCCTGACCAATCAATGCTCTCCAATGATGGTATGATGGTACCTTTTCTGCAACAGGGACCATTTAGGTAAGCATGCTCACCACTGATTGCCTCAGTCTTCATTTTTCCTGCCCTGTTTTACTCACTAGTGTACTGAATTTTATATGACGTAAAGTGGCACAGGTCAACAGGTAGAGGAAAGTAGGCGCCCAACTAGGGCACCACTTCATGATCTGTAAGAGGAGGCACAGCTTTATTTTAGACTTTAAAAAATTATTAGCTTTCTAAATATAGCTAATTGTTAATTGTGGAAGTGCTCATTAGTATAGGAGACCCATGGAGTGGTGAGTATGAAACTGCTAGTGCTGGCTTTAGGGGGCTGATCTGGAGTTTTATAAATTTGGGGGGTGTAAATTTGTGGGCTGATCTGGGGATGTATGAGTTTAAGGTCTGTATAAATTTGGGGTCTGATTGAGTTTGGGGACTGATTTGGGGTCTAATCTTGGGTCTGAATTAATTTGAGAGCTGATTTGGGGGTCTAATATGGGGTGTGTATGAACTTGGGTGCTGATCCTGTCTGGGCCTAATCTGGGAGTCTCCATTCATTTTGGGGTTTGTCTGGAGTTTGTATAATTTTGGGGGTTTGTAAGTTATTAAGTATTAATTTTGGGGTATAGTATGTGAGTCAATTAATTTTGGGGTCTGGGGGGTCTGCATCAACTTTGTAGTCTGTCTGGATGCCTGTATTCATTTATGTGTCTGTCTGAAGGTCTGTAAAAATTTTGGAGCCTAGTCTGAGAGCCTGAATTAATTTTGGAGTCTGGGGTCTATATTAATTTTGGGATGTGGTCTTGTAGTAAATTAATTCAGAGGTTATGAAGGTAAAATTTGTTTTTGAAAACGAATTAGAATGTCATAAAATAAGAAAAGTACAGATAAAAATTAGATAAACACAGAATGAAAAATTATGGAGAAACTGTATTGTTTCTGTGAACCAGAAAGAGGTGAATTCAAGGGTAATGGAAAGGGCATGGATGGAGGGAAGAAAAAAAACCTCCTGACACCAAGGGAACCCATTTTGATCTTTGCTATGCTTCTAGGTCTATTTTATGAATCTCACTGGATAGATAGACACATTGGGGAAGATTTATCAAACTGGAGCAAAAGAGCTGTGAAAAATGAAAGGTGGAATCTGATTGGTTGCTATGGGAAACTAAGCCAGTTCTCCTTTACACCAGTTTTGATAAATCTCCCACATTATTTACAGTGCTAAAAATAACAGGTGATCATGTGAGCTCCAGTTAAATAAAGTTTCAATATAATTTATATATTTGGATATGTCCTATGAAAATTATTATACCATTGGTTCATTTCCATCAAATTGTGGAATTGGACATGGCTCCTCTCCCCAGTTTGTAAAATTGTCTCTACAGACTTCTGGATTATGTTCTTTTAGACTGTCTTTAGTTTGACCTCGAACTATGCGCCTAAAAGACAAAAAAGTGTAAATTAATAAAAACAGAACCAAACTTGCATTGTCAAATACAGTTTTATTTTTATATGTTATTCAAGATTTCAGTCATTTCACATTTTTATATATGTAAATCTATTATCTATATATTTATTATCTATTTATTATCTATCCATTATCTATCTAGCTATTATCTATCTACACTCATTGACAAAGCAAATAATGCACCAAGAAGGAGTTGTTGGAATTGAATGAAACATTCACAAATTATTGGAGAAAACTGTATAATTGAAAGGAGTCTCTATTACCTTGTTTGGTCACCTCTAACCTGGATACAAGATGAGATATGGTTGGGTATGGAGGCACTCAGGTTCCTTATGGTATTCTGCACTTTTTTGCCCCCAGACAATGTAGGACTGGTTATCTAGGGCCCACCATTTGAAGTGACTTTGAGGGCCCTCCCTACAGTT
The DNA here is from genome assembly GCF_014858855.1 of Bufo gargarizans. Lineage (NCBI taxonomy): Eukaryota > Metazoa > Chordata > Amphibia > Anura > Bufonidae > Bufo > Bufo gargarizans. The sequence goes on along the minus strand of NC_058082.1, from coordinate 208,422,649 downwards.
GCATGCAAATATTACTAGTTCATTACTAATTGTTAGGCCTTCAGAATGCAGCAATTTATTTTATACAGCATTTTAATTGCATGGATGGTACGGTATACATAACATTATGTTATTTATGTATTGTTATTATGTTATTTGGACTGTAAAAGCATGTTTTATGGAGAAAAGGGTAATTTTTATGTCACTGCATTCCAAGAGCCATAACTTTATTTTTCTGCCAATGTACAGTAGCTGAATGTGGGCTTGCTTTTTTGTCGGATGAGTTATAGTTTTTGTTACCACTATTTTGAGGTAAATATAACTTATTGATTGACTTTGATTAGGGGAATATTGTTAAAAGTAAGTAAATCCAGCAAAATTTATTAATGCTATGCAACATATCCATATGGTATACATACTACATATATTATCTCAAGCTGCTACTTAGATATGCTATCAGAACTATGCTTAGCAATAGGATACGCTAAGATATGGTAACTAGGGTGGCCACTTGCTTAACCCCCCCAAAAAAACTCTCACGTCCCCAACTCCGCTAAGTTATGCCCCGTCTACCAGTAACCGTGGGAGAAAAAATAAAAAGATGGGGAGACCTTAAGATGAGCTGCGTGAGGGCCCAGAGTGTGTCTTTCACCTTCAGTCAGTCACAGAGTGAAATGTCAGCCAGCTCTAGTAACTGAGTGGGGGGGAGAGAAAGCCTCAGTCAGACAGCTCATGCTCTGACCACCCTAATGGTAACAGAAATAAGCGTCAAACATAGATATGGCAAGAGACCCAAGTAAGTGGAACCAGACTACCCTCAATCCTAACATACAATATCAGAAACAAGCTGAGCACTAAAAATGCTGAACCATGCTCTGAATTATCATACACTAACAGGTGGCAACATAAATGAGCTCTGTACTTGGATACGTCGACAAAACAAAGCTATGTGCATAGATACAGTAAAAGGACCAAGCTCTTTGCATAAAACACATAACAGAACCAAGCTCCAATCATGCATACAACAACAGAACCCAGCTCTTTGCATAAATACCATAAAAGAACCAAGCTCCATGCATATAGCAACTGAACCAGACTCGGTGCATAGATATCATAACAGAACCAAGCTATGTGCATGCATACAGTAACAGAACCAAGCTCCATGCATGCATACAGCATCAGAATCAAGCTCTGTGCATAGATACCATAACAGAACCAAGCTCCATGCATGCATATAGCAACAGAACCAAGCTCTGTGCATAGATACTGCAACAGAATCACACTCTGTGCATAGATACAATAACAGAACTAAGCTCTGTTCATGCATATGGTAAAGAACCAATCTCTGTGCATGGATATCGCAACAAAAACAAGCTTTGTGCATAGATACAGCAATAGAACCAAGCAATGTGTATAGATACAGCAACAGAACCAAGCTGCATGCATAGATACAGCAACAGAACCAAGCTGCATGCATAGATACAGTAACAGAACCAAGCTGCATGCATAGATACAGTAACAGAACCAAGCTGCATGTATAGATACAGTAACAGAACCAAGCAGCATGCATAGATATGTAACATCCCGGAGTATGTTACCAAACTCTTTTACCCTGCTACAGCATGTTAAGTTTATGTGTATTGTCAGTCTGTATAATCTATTGTCATCATATGCATTTTCTAGGCATGTTTCATGTAATTGCTGTAATTTCCATGTACACCAGCAGGTGGCAGCAATGTGTTTAGCATAGACTTAGACAGTTTAGCATATCTGGACTGGAATAGTACATTCCAGTCTGGCTCCCCCCTCTTTGAGGAGGTGTGAAATGTTCCCACATCCTGCCTCATGGGGAGGAAAGGAAGTTCAGTTTAGTGTGCCAGCCACCACTGCTGGGGGAAGGCTATGTTAGTTCGAGCTCCTAGAAAATAGGGATCCCATACCAGGACCCCGTCTCGGTTGAGACCAGAGAACCTTCCCAGCCTGAGCCATCAGCCTCAGCTGGTTGATAAACAAGCAGCCACCTCCAGCCTCCAGGAAAAAGCATTCCCTGTGAGCATAACTGTGAGTAATATCCAGAGACCAGGAGAAGCCAAAATCCTCATCAGCTAGTCAGACCCCCACCAAGCAGAAGACAGACAGAGCAGAAGATAGATACCTGCCATATTCTCCAGGCATATGATCAGAAGCAGGAGATACTGATCCCTGCCATACATTGCCTATACCTGCTGGGACCCAAGACTTATGCTGTAACTCGTATGCATTTATGCTGCCATTCAGTAAAGACAAGTTGGATTATATTTCAAGTCTGGGTCTCATTTTCTGCTACCAAAATTCCCCCTATTAACAACATAGAAACATAGAAACATAGAATGTGTCGGCAGATAAGAACCATTTGGCCCATCTAGTCTGCCCAATATATCTGAATCCTATGAATAGTCCCTGGCCCTATCTTATATGAAGGATAGCCTTATGCCTATCCCATGCATGCTTAAACTCCTTCACTGTATTTGCAGCTACCACTTCTGCAGGAAGGCTATTCCATGCATCCACTACTCTCTCAGTAAAGTAATACTTCCTTATATTACTTTTAAACCTTTGCCCCTCTAATTTAAAACTGTGTCCTCTTGTGGTAGTTTTTCTTTTAAATATGCTCTCCTCCGTTACCGAGTTGATTCCCTTTATGTATTTAAAAGTTTCTATCATATCCCCTATGTCTCGTCTTTCTTCCAAGCTATACATATTAAGGTCTTTTAACCTTTCCTGGTAAGTTTTATCCTGCAATCCATGTACTAGTTTAGTAGCTCTTCTCTGAACTCTCTCTAGAGTATCTATATCCTTCTGGAGATATGGCCTCCAGTACTGCGCACAATACTCCAAGTGAGGTCTCACCAGTGTTCTGTACAGCGGCATAAGCACTTCACTCTTTCTACTGCTTATACCTCTCCCTATACATCCAAGCATTCTGCTGGCATTTCGTGCTGCTCTATTACATTGTCTTCCCACCTTTAAGTCTTCTGAAATAATTACTCCTAAATCCCTTTCCTCAGATACTGAGGTCAGGACTGTGTCAAATATTCTATATTCTGCCCTTGGGTTTTTACGCCCCAGGTGCATTATCTTGCACTTATCCACATTAAATTTCAGTTGCCAGAGTTCTGACCATTCTTCTAGTTTTCCTAAATCCTTTTCCATTTGGCGTTTCCCTCCAGGAACATCAACCCTGTTACATATCTTTGTGTCATCAGCAAAAAGACAAACCTTACCATCGAGGCCTTTTGCAATATCACTTATGAAGATATTAAACAAAATTGGTCCCAGTACAGATCCCTGTGGAACCCCACTGGTAACATGACCTTGTTTTGAATGTTCTCCATTGACTACAATCCTCTGTTGTCTGTCACTTAGCCACTGCATAATCCACTCAACAATATGGGAGTCCATGCTCAATGACTGCAGTTTATTGATAAGTCTTCTATGTGGGACAGTGTCAAAAGCCTTACTAAAATCTAGATATGCAATGTCTACTGCACCTCCACCGTCTATTATTTTAGTCACCCAGTCAAAAAAATCTATAAGATTTGTTTGACATGATCTCCCTGAAATAAACCCATGTTGTTTTTCATCTTGCAATCCATGGGATTTTAGATGTTCCACAATCCTATCCTTTAATAGGGTTTCCATTAATTTGCCTACTATTGATGTCAGACTCACTGGTCTATAGTTGCTCGATTCCTCCCTACTACCTTTCTTGTGAATGGGCACGACATTTGCCAATTTCCAATCTTCCGGGACGACTCCTGTTACTAATGATTGGTTAAATAAATTTGTTAACGGTTTTGCCAGCTCACCACTAAGCTCTTTTAATAATTTTGGGTGTATCTCATCAGGCCCCTGTGACTTATTTGTCTTCACTTTAGACAGCAAACTTAGAACATCTTCCTCTGTAAAGACACATGCATCAAACGATTTATTAGTCATCCTTTCTAGTGGAGGTCCTTCTCCTTCTTTTTCTTTTGTAAAAACTGAACTGAAGTATTCATTAAGGCAGTCGGCTAGCCCTTTATTCTCTTCTACATACCTTCCGTCCTTTGTTTTTAATTTAGTTATTCCTTGTTTTAATTTCCTTTTTTCATTTATATATCTCAAGAATGTCTTATCCCCTTTTTTCATAGACTGAGCTAGTTTTTCTTCTGCCTGAGCTTTAGAAGTTCTTATAACTTGCTTGGCCTCTTTCTGCCTAATCTTGTAGATTTCCTTATCTTCATTGCTCTGTTTTTTTTTTATAATTACAAAATGCTAGCTTTTTATTTTTAATGATTTGGGCCACTTCTGCTGAGTACCACAGTGGTCTAATGCAATTTTCTGTTGCCTTCAATAATGCACCTTTTAAGTAGTCCCATTTCTCCTGGACTCCATGTAATCCGTTCCAGTCTGATAAGGACTCATTTATGACTAATTTCATTTTTGAAAAGTCTGTTTTTCTAAAATCTAAAACTTTTGTTTTTGTGTGGTGGGACTCTTTCACAGTTCTTATATTAAACCACACTGACTGGTGATCACTAGATCCCAAGGTTTCGCCTACAATGACATCATATACCGAATCCCCATTTGTGAATACCAAATCCAAAATGGCCTCCCTCCGGGTTGGCTCCTCAACCATTTGTTGTAGGGATAACCCCAGTAGGGAATTTAGAATATCTGTACTCCTGGTAGAACTTGCTATTTTGGTTTTCCAGTTTATATCTGGAAGATTGAAATCTCCCATAATGATAACTTCTCCTTTCATTGTCATTTTAGCTATTTCTTCAACTAGTAGATCATCTAGTTCTTTAACTTGACCAGGTGGTCTATATATCACACCTACACGAGTTACTGCATGATTGGCAAACTGCAACGTAACCCAAACTGACTCTATGTTGGCCTCACCAACTTGTATTAGGTTAGATTTAATGCTATCTTTCACATACGGGGCCACTCCTCCTCCTTTCTTGCCTTCTCTGTCTCTTCTGTATAAAGAGTACCCTGGTATGGTTATGTCCCAGTCATTTCTTTCATTAAACCATGTCTCCGTAACAGCCACTAAATCTACATTCTCAGATGCCATTATTGACCCAAGTTCATTGATTTTTTTACCTAAACTGCGAGCATTTGTAGACAGCTTATCATTTCTTAACCTCTGTGCTTCTGACCTGTTCTGGCATTGTTTCGGGGGGCAATTGGACTCTTTTATTTTCACTCTTTTGCCCCCCCTTCCTAGTTTAAATACTCTTTCGCAAATTCTTGGAGTTGTTCACTAAGTACATTTGTTCCTTTGAGAGAAAGATGCAAACCATCTTTTTTGTACAGTTCCTTTCTATTCCAAGTAGAGCTATCATGAGAAACAAAGCCAAATCCTTGCTCTTGACACCATTTACCAAGCCATATGTTGAACTCCTTTATGCGCCTCTGCCTATCATTCTGAACATTATGCACAGGCAGAACTTCAGAAAATGAAATGGTGGATGCAAAATCCTGTACGTCATTACCAAGTGTGATAAAAGATTTTTTCACCTCTGACACTTCATTGCAAGCCAGGTCATTTGTCCCTAGATGGACAAGAACATCCACGTCCCCTTCCTGCTTTGCTTGCTTAAGAATATTAATAATACGTCTTCTATCTCTTCTACACTACGTGCAGAATTATTAGGCAAATGAGTATTTTGACCACATCATCCTCTTTATGCATGTTGTCTTACTCCAAGCTGTATAGGCTCGAAAGCCTACTACCAATTAAGCATATTAGGTGATGTGCATCTCTGTAATGAGAAGGGGTGTGGTCTAATGACATCAACACCCTATATCAGGTGTGCATAATTATTAGGCAACTTCCTTTCCTTTGGCAAAATGGGTCAAAAGAAGGACTTGACAGGCTCAGAAAAGTCAAAAATAGTGAGATATCTTGCAGAGGGATGCAGCACTCTTAAAATTGCAAAGCTTCTGAAGCGTGATCATCGAACAATCAAGCGTTTCATTCAAAATAGTCAACAGGGTCGCAAGAAGCGTGTGGAAAAACCAAGGCACAAAATAACTGCCCATGAACTGAGAAAAGTCAAGCGTGCAGCTGCCAAGATGCCACTTGCCACCAGTTTGGCCATATTTCAGAGCTGCAACATCACTGGAGTGCCCAAAAGCACAAGGTGTGCAATACTCAGAGACAGGGCCAAGGTAAGAAAGGCTGAAAGACGACCACCACTGAACAAGACACACAAGCTGAAACGTCAAGACTGGGCCAAGAAATATCTCAAGACTGATTTTTCTAAGGTTTTATGGACTGATGAAATGAGAGTGAGTCTTGATGGGCCAGATGGCTGGATTGGTAAAGGGCAGAGCGCTCCAGTCCGACTCAGACACCAGCAAGGTGGAGGTGGAGTACTGGTTTGGGCTGGTATCATCAAAGATGAGCTTGTGGGGCCTTTTTGGGTTGAGGATGGAGTCATGCTCAACTCCCAGTCCTACTGCCAGTCTTGGAAGACACCTTCTTTAAGCAGTGGTACAGGAAGAAGTCTGCAAGGTAAGAAAAACATGATTTTCATGCAGGACAATGCTCCATCACACGCGTCAAAGTACTCCACAACGTGGCTGGCAAGAAAGGGTATAAAAGAAGAAAATCTAATGACATGGCCTCCTTGTTCACCTGATCTGAACCCCATTGAGAACCTGTGGTCCATCATCAAATGTGAGATTTACAAGGAGGGAAAACAGTACACCTCTCTGAACAGTGTCTGGGAGGCTGTGGTTGCTGCTGCACGCAATGTTGATGGTGAACAGATCAAAACACTGACAGAATCCATGGATGGCAGGCTTTTGAGTGTCCTTGCAAAGAAAGATGGCTATATTGGTCACTGATTTGTTTTTGTTTTGTTTTTGAATGTCAGAAATGTATATTTGTGAATGTTGAGATGTTATATTGGTTTCACTGGTAAAAATAAATAATTGAAATGGGTATATATTTGTTTTTTGTTAAGTTGCCTAATAATTATGTACAGTAATAGTCACCTGCACACACAGATATCCCCCTAAAATAGCTAAAACTAAAAACAAACTAAAAACTACTTCCAAAAATATTCAGCTTTGATATTAATGAGTTTTTTGGGTTCATTGAGAACATGGTTGTTGTTCAATAATAAAATTAATCCTCAAAAATACAACTTGCCTAATAATTCTGCACTCACTGTAGCAGTAGCCCCAGGGAGACATTTCACAAAACCATTTTCTTTAAGCTCCACACTTCTTATGATTGAATCTCCCAGCAACAGCTGCTTTCTTTGAGACTTCACTTTGTCTTTTTTTGTCCTTGGCTGCAGTATTGCATACATTAGACATAGGAGTCGATGGTTTCTCACCCTCTGTGCTTGAGGGCTGAGGGCTAATTTTATTGCAAGTGAGCCAGGATCCAGGAGTCCAGCCGTACCAAGGTAGGAGACACTGTTGACACTAGCACTACTGCTACACAGAGACATTAACCCCCTCTGGCATTCCTCGTACGTGAGTTATTACATCTTAAAGGGCCCTGCAACAGTACCCTGTGCACATTGCAATTGGCGTCACGAAGAAACCATAGAATTATATACATCTATCCTGACCCACTGCATAATTGGCCACCGTACCACGGTCCTGCTCATTGCGGATACAGCAACAGAACCAAGCTGCATGCATAGATACAGTAACAGAACCAAGCTGCATGCACAGATACAGTAACAGAACCAAGCTGCATGCATAGATACAGTAACAGAACCAAGCTGCATGCACAGATACAGTAACAGAACCAAGCTGCATGCATAGATACAGTAACAGAACCAAGCTGCATGCACAGATACAGTAACAGAACCAAGCTGCATGTATAGATATAGTAACAGAATGAAGCCGCATGCATACATACAGTAACAGAACCAAGCTGCATGCATAGATACAGTAACAGAACCAAGCTGCATGCACAGATACAGTAACAGAACCAAGCTGCATGCATAGATACAGTAACAGAACCAAGCTGCATGCACAGATACAGTAACAGAACCAAGCTGCATGCATAGATACAGTAACAGAACCAAGCTGCATGCACAGATACAGTAACAGAACCAAGCTGCATGTATAGCTATAGTAACAGAATGAAGCCGCATGCATAGATACAGAAACCAAAACAAACTCTATGTATAGACAGAGTAAGGCTACTTACCAAGGCTACTCGAATTTGGTGCGGATCCATCATGGATCTGCACAAACGCATCCGTTCAGATAATACAACCGCATGCATCCGTTCAGAATGGATCCGTTTGTATTATCTTTAACATAGCCAAGACGGATCTGTCTTGAACACCATTGAAAGTCAATGGGGAACGGATCCGTTTTCTATTGTGCCAGATTGTGTCAGTGAAAACGGATCCATCCCCATTGACTTACATTGTGTGTCAGGACGAATCAATTTTCTATTGTGTCAGTGAAAACGGATCCATCCTAATTGACTTACATTGTGTGTCAGGACAGATCCGTTTGGCTCAGTTTCGTCAGACGGACACCAAAACACTGCAAGCAGCGTTTTGTTGTCCACCTCCAAAGCGGAATTGAGGCAAACTGATGCCTTCTGAGCGGATCCTTATCCATTCAGAATGCATTAACGGCAAAACTGATCAGTTTTGGACCGCTTGTGAAATCCCTGAACGGAACAGCACCAAGCTCAGTGTATAGATACAGTAACAGAACTAAGCTCAGTGTATAGATACAGTAACAGCACCAAGCTCAGTGTATAGATACAGTAACAGAACTAAGCTCAGTGTATAGATACAGTAACAGAACTAAGCTCAGTGTATAGATACAGTAGCAGCACCAAGCTCGGTGTATAGATACAGTAACAGCACCAAGCTCGGTGTATAGATACAGTAACAGAACTAAGCTCAGTGTATAGATACAGTAACAGCACCAAGCTCAGTGTATAGATACAGTAACAGAACTAAGCTCAGTGCATAGATACAGTAGCAACACCAAGCTCAGTGTATAGATACAGTAACAGCACCAAGCTCAGTGTATAGATACAGTACTCGCACCAAGCTCAGTGTACAAATACAGTAACAGAACTAAGCTCAGTGTATAGATACAGTAACAGAACTAAGCTCAGTGTATAGATACAGTAACAGAACTAAGATCAGTGTATAGATACAGTAACAGAACTAAGCTCTGTGTATAGATACAGCAACAATAGAACCAAGCTCTGTAAAAGTACCAAGCTCTGTGTTGGCATACAGTAACATAACCAAGCTCTGCACATGCATACAGTAACATAACCGAACTCCATGCATGCCGACAGCAACACAACCAAGCTGCATGCATACAGTAACAGAACCAAGTTCTTTGCATATGTACAGCAAAAAAAAAAAAGCTCTGTGCAAAGATACAGTAAAAGAACCAAGCTCTGTGCATGCATATGGAAACAGAGCTTGGTTCTTTTACTGTATATGGAAATACATTTTGGTTTTTCTTTGTTTATTATATATATATATTTTTATTATTATTATTTCCTTTTCATTTGTTTTATGTTTTTGTGACCCCTCAGCAAAATCTATTATGTATTAATATAGGGTTCTAATTTCTTATTTGGATTTAAGTATTGTTTATATAGGTTATTTATCTTAATCCGTTTGCTCTATTTTTTTCTTTCTTCGCTTTGTCCCCTCGCCCACAGTGTATTCTCTGCAAGCGCAGACAGCGCTCCTACCTTGATATGTGGCTTCCGGCATTTGTGGGGGCTTGTCTATGTTTTTGTGGCGAGCCAGGGTGGCATGTGTATATGGTTGATTCACATGGCCTTGATTTGTTGTATACAATGATTTTAAACCATTTCTTGTCATGTCTGTTGCTTTAAATAAATTTGATATGTTTTTAGATGTGCGGCTCTTATCTCAGTATTCTTTTTCTTTGTTATTGCTGTGCTCTGTGCTTTCCTGTGTCATTACATTAGATAGTTAGTTAGCTTATATATATAATACAGATAGTCAGTGTAGGTTAGTTATGGTTCTGCTGTCCATACATACATACATGCTACATACATACATAGTGCTGTGATGTCACAAGTTTACAACAATACTTAGTGCACTAATCACTAATAAGTAGTCAGACCTGTTAAAATGTGAAGTTTCGCAATCGCAAATATATTGGAGCACTCTATCTGCATATAAAGCTATTGTAATGTTCTGCCGTGCCAACCATTTTCTCCAGTCTCCGGAAACTTCTAGCAGCTTGAAAAATGTAGCCTTAGTGACCCACGCCTGTATTGCGCACACATTAGGTGAATATTACATTGCTGATTTTTCGTGATCTAGAAAATAATAGCAAATTCACAAATATATGACGAATATTCAACCAAATATTCGCAAAATATCGCAAATTCGAATATTGCCCCGGCCGCTCATCACTATTCATGACACCAGTGCAAACAAAGGTGATTGTGGCTTGCTGTCAATGGCAGGACACCTAATGGGTGACATGGCACCAAATTCTCTTCTGCTAAGCACCTCGAAATGGTCCAGTCAGAGACAAAGGTGTGTAATAAGGTGCCACCTGTATCTGGATGGTGGACAACCGAACTGTGGGAGCTGCTTGTTGGGAGATGAAATGATCCTCTCTGTGGAACCTGTTCACCATGTGTGCGTGTCCTCTCCTAACCACTGTTTCCAACAAGTCCTAACAGCTAGGTAAGAATGGCCTAGATGGTTCGAAATTCATAGAAACGACCATGCTGCTTCTCTCAGTTCAGTGATGCACTGCCTCTCAAAGTCTGTCTGATGGGCAAAATGGCTTTGAGTGCATCGAAGAGGCATGGCTATCAGTCAACAATCTCTCGCCAAGAGGTACACTACCCAAAAATAGCCTCAGAGCCCCTATATAGGGCAGCGGGTTAAGCGCTTTTAAGTCCTCTTGTGGCAAGACCTGATAGGTGTCTATTATCTATCTCTATTGCTTCATCTGCTTGCTTGAAAGTACAAATTGTGCATCTACAACATTCATTCACATGAAAAAGGTGCATTTAAATGTCTAATTTAAAAAAAAATATATAGATCATATACAACAAAAGTCCAAAGAAAAATATAGTTTAACTTCAGAATTTAAGGCAGACCTGCAACACATTGGGGCAGATTTAACCTCTTCAGGACACATGACGTACCAGTACGTCATGATGTCCTGGTACTTAAGGACACATGACGTACCGGTACGTCATGTGTTGTTCCAATCACTGCCACCTGGCTGGCAGTGATCGGAACAAGGTGCCTGCTCAAATCATTGAGCAGGCACCTAGGCTAAATGTGCGGGGGGGTCCCGTGACCCCCCCCCATGTCGGCGATCGCAACAAACCGCAGGTCAATTCAGACCTGCGGTTTGATGCGCTTTCTGCAGTTTCTGATCCCCGCGGTCCCTGACCGCAGGGATCAGAAACTTTATAATGCCCAAAATATATATGGTTTTTCCTCCCCCTGCACCCCTGAATGATATTATGTGGGCGGGTGGTGCAGGGGGAGGGTTGCGGGCGGTGCGGGAGGCGGGCGGTGCGGCAGGCGATCCCCCGTCCGCCTCCCCTTGAATAATCGTTGGCGTCTAGTGGGTATACCAGGGTGCCAGCACATTGCGTACAGACCGCTGTATGGAAAAGGTTAACAGCGCAGGGAGCTCCCTCCCTCTCCGATCGGGGGGCTGTCCCCCGACACCCCAGTCCTCACCCTTCCCCGTCTGCGCAGTTGTGGCAGACGGGGAAGGTTCCCTCCCTCTCCGATCGGGGGACAGCCCCCCAACACCCCAGTCCTCACCCTTCCCCGTCTGCGCAGTTGTGGCAGACGGGGAAGGTTCCCATGGCAACAGGACACCTGCTCAGGCGTCCTGCTGTCCATGGTGCTGAACAGATCTATACTAAAGACATAGATCTGTTCAGTGTAAGTAAAATACAGTACAGTACTATATATTGTACTGTACTGTATTATACAGACATCAGACCCACTGGATCTTCAAGAACCAAGTGGGTCTGGGTAAAAAAAAAGTAAAAAAAAAGTGAAAAAAAAGTAAAAATCAAAAAACACATTTATCACTGATTAAAAATGAAAAAAATAAAATTCCCTACACATGTTTGGTATCGCCACGTCCGTAACGACCTGATCTATAAAATGGTCATGTTACTTTACCCGAACGGTGAACGCCATAAAAATTAAAAATTAAAAACTATTTTGCCCACCTTACTTCCCAAAAAAAGGTAATAAAAGTGATCAAAAAAGTTGCATGTACGCCAAAATTGTAACAATCAAACCGTCATCTCATCCCGCAAAAAATGAGACCCTACTTAAGATAATCGCCCAAAAACTGAAAAAACTATGGCTCTTAGACTATGGAAACACTAAAACATCATTTTTTTTGTTTCAAAAATGAAATCATTGTGTAAAACTTACATAAATTAAAAAAAAGTATACATATTAGGTATTGCCACGTCCGTATCGATCGGCTCTATAAAAATATCACATGACCTAACCCCTCAGATGACCACCGTAAAAAAATAAAAATAAAAACGGTGTAAAAAAAGCAATTTTTTTGTCATCTTACGTCACAAAAAGTGTAATAGCAAGCGATCAAAAAATCATATCCACCCCAAAATAGTGCCAATCAAACAGTCATCTCATCCTGCAAAAAATGAGATCCTACTTAAGATAATCGCCCAAAAACTGAAAAAACTATGGCTCTTAGACTATGGAGAAACTAAAACTAAAAACTAAAAAAAAAAAAACTGTGCCAAAAAGGTATTTCTTGTTACCTTGCCGCACAAAAAGTGTAATATAGAGCAACCAAATATCATATGTACCCTAAACTAGTACCAACAAAACTGCCACCCTATCCCATAGTTTCTAAAATGGGGTCACTTTTTTAGAGTTTCTACTATAGGGGTGCATCAGGGGGGCTTCAAATGGGACATGGTGTAAAAAACAAACAGTCCAGCAAAATCCGCCTTCCAAAAACCGTATGGCATTCCTTTCCTTCTGCGCCCTGCCGTGTGCCCGTACAGCAGTTTACGACCACATATGGGGTTTTTCTGTAAACTACAGAATTAGGGCCATAAATAATGAGTTTTGTTTGGCTGTTAACCCTTGCTTTGTAACTGGAAAAAAAATATTAAAATGGAAAATCTGCCAAAAAAGTGAAATTTGGAAATTGTATCTCTATTTTCTTGTATCTTGTGCAACACCTAAAGGGTTAAAAACGTATGTAAAATCAGTTTTGAATACCTTGAGGGGTGTAGTTTCTTAGATGGGGTCACTTTTATGGAGTTTCTACTCTAGGGGTGCATCAGGGGGCTTCAAATGGGACATGGTGTCAAAAAACCAGTCCAGCAAAACCTGCCTTCCAAAAACCATATGGCGCACCTTTCACTCTACTCCCCGCTGTGTGGCCGTACAGTAGTTTACGGCCACATATGGGGTGTTTCTGTAAACGGCAGAGTCAGGGCAATAAAGATACAGTCTTGTTTGGCTGTTAACCCTTGCTTTGTTAGTGGAAAAAATTGGTTAAAATGGAAAATTAGGCAAAAAAATGAAATTCTCAAATTTCATCCCCATTTGCCAATAACTCTTGTGCAACACCTAAAGGGTTAACAAAGTTTGTAAAATCAGTTTTGAATACCTTGAGGGGTGTAGTTTATAGAATGGGGTCATTTTTGGGTGGTTTCTATTATGTAAGCCTCGCAAAGTGACTTCAGAGCTGTAGTGGTCCCTAAAAATTGGGGTTTTGTAAATTTCTGAAAAATTTAAAGATTTGCTTCTAAACTTCTAAGCCTTGTAACATCCCCAAAAAATAAAATATCATTCCCAAAATAATTCAAACATGAAGTAGACATATGGGGAATGTAAAGTCATCACAATTTTTAGGGGTATTACTATGTATTACAGAAGTAGAGAAACTGAAACTTTAAAATTATCAAATTTTTCAAATTTTTTGTTAAATTAGGTATTTTTTGGTGCAAAAAATATAATTTTTTTGACTTCATTTTACCAGTGTCATGAAGTACAATATGTGACGAAAAAACAATCTCAGAACGGCCTGGATAAGTCAAAGCGTTTTAAAGTTATCAGCACTTAAAGTGACACTGGTCAGATTTGCAAAAAATGGCCTGGTCCTAAGGTGTAATAAGGCTGTGTCCCTAAGGGGTTAATAATCCTTCCTAATATTTAGACAGTGTAAACTTAGGGGGAAATAATTGATCAAATGAGCTGTGCCAGAAAAGTGGAGTGATTTTGCCTGCTTTATCAGTGGACTAGGTATCTGCACCAAATTTACAAATTTGTGCAAATTTTAGGGTGGTTTGCTCCATGCTCTGCAATTTACTAAGGGGCACGCATATGTTTTATTGGTGGATATATTTTAATCCTGATTTATCATTGCAAATTATTTTTTAAAAAGTTGGGAAAAAAAGTTGTTCCCCGTGTGGCATAGAAACTGAGAGAACCTTTGGAATAACTATGATTAGATTTTAGACAGAAAAAAAACATAGGATTTTCATGTCACAAATTTCACAAATGGTGAGTAACATTTTGTAAATTTAGCTCAAAAATTGCTTAAGGGTCCATTCACACGCCCGTAATTTGGGTCCGCATTCGTTCCGCAATTTGCGGACCCATTCACTTTAAATGGGGCTGGAACAGATGCAAATCCGCATTTCCGCGATCCGCATCCGCTTTTTCGGGATCCGCATCCGCTTTTTCGGGATCCGCAATTCCGTTCCTGAAAAAAATAGAACATGTCCTATTCTTGTCCGCAATTGCGGACCAGAAAAGGCATTTTCTATTATAGTGTCCTATTTTTTTCTGCAATTGCAGACCAGAAAAGGCATTTTCTATTATAGTGTCTGTGATGTGCGGTCCGCAAATTGCGGATCGCACATTGCAGGTGTCCGTGTTTTGCGGATCTGCAAAACACTTACGGATGTGTGAATGGACCCTTCAACCAAGCAGACATTCCATAGAAAGGCCAAAATGTTGCATCTTGATACATTACCCCCTTAGACTAGACAGTCTACAGTAGCTCATGCTTGATGATAAATTTAGTGGATTGTAATAAGACACATTTGTATAACTGTGCACTACCAATTGGTTGGCTTACTTTGCGTCAAACTTTTGGTGCAATTTTGGACATGCTGTACACATAAAACCATCCACCCTTAATGTCAAACAAGTTGGAAACTATTGCAAATGAAGCCAGAATTCTAATGTTTTTAGCTTACTAAATCTTCTCCATCGAGTGCATATTATTGCATAACATGGATTTTCCATCATATACAGTCATTTTCTTTACACAGAATAGTATACAGTAAAATACAGACCCAGCTCCATGGATGACAAGGCCAATGAAGAAGACGACAAAAAGATGATGAGTGTACCAAAAAACTTCAAAGTATGATCTGCGAATAATTTTTGTGGATGAAGTTATTATTAGGATTAAGGCAAGAGTAATCACAACTCCAGTAAGTCCAGCCAGAAATGTGAATGCCACATTAATTCCCCCTATAGGATTCTGTTGGAAAAGAATAACATATATCACCATCAACATCAACATTTGTCAAGTACTGTGAAAACAGGGCACTGACATGTTTGCCGCATTGGCTACTTTTTTAAGGTAATATGATTAGTATAAGCATTTGAGCATTTCTAAGGAACTAAGTGCGGTATATAAAAAAATGTACAAAGTGTTATCTCTTTGAATTAGTTATAGATTATTTTTGTACGCTAAACAAAAGTTATACAGAGCATCCAGGAAAATATTTTTAGCTATATAGTGACACACTGCATCCCATATCTTCAAAACTAAACTGATTTAGCAGTCTGGGGAAGCGACTGAATGTTATCAAGATGTAGGGGAAGAAGAGACTACAAGATCTGACTGTTTGTAGCATGTAACCATGGTGGCACGTAGGTCTACATGAACACAAGACAGTAAAACAGTAGGACATTTTCTTTTTGTATTTTAGATGCATTGAAGCAATAAAACAAAATTGGTTGTAAAGATGGACATATTTTTATGTTATTTAAATGGGTTTTCAATGATATTTTAACTGATGACCTATCCTCCAAACAAGAACAGAAAGGACCGGAACTCGCTGTAAGTTGTCTGCAAAATTCTTGTTTATTGCCACATAATCCTGTGACGCGTTTCGACACTCGAAAGGTGTCTCGCAGGTGTCTTTGTTTGATAAAGACACCTGCGAGTGTCGAAACGCATCACAGGATTATGTGGCCATAAACAAGAATTTTGCAGACAACTTACAGCGAGTGCCGGTCCTTTCTGTTCTTGTTTCGTGGGATGCCAATCCTAGGACGCGAGCACCACAAATTATTTACCTGCAGTGCCGACCTATTGGACTTACCATCCTCCAGATAAGTCATCAGTATATGATCGGTAGCGCCGCAGCCTTCTCTCAGCTCAGCAAGCACAGTACCATACATTGTACAGCAGCTGTGTGGTATTGCAGCTCAGCCATATTCACTTCACTGGGGCTGAGCTACATCTAGGCCATGTGACTGATAAACATGATGTCACAGGTCTAAGTTAACCGTTAGAGGACCGGGCGATTTTCCATTTTTGTGTTTTCGTTTTTCACTCCCCGCCTTCCCAGAGTTATAACTTTTTTAATTTTCTGTTCACAGAGCCTCATAAGGGCTTATTTTTTGTGGGACAAGTTGTACTCTTAAATTGCACCATTTATGGTTGCATAAAACGTAGTGGGAAGCGGGAATTCTTTTTTAAATTGGGTTGAATTGGAAAAAAAACACAATTCTGCCACAGTTATTTTTTTTTTTACGGTATTCACTATGTGGTAAAATTGACCTGTTACCTTCATTCTCCAGGTAAATACAATTACAAGGATACCACACTTGTATGGTTTTTCTTGCGTTTTAATACAGAAAAAAAATTGAAAACTTTTCAAAAACAATTTTTTTTCCATCACCATAGTCTGATCATGTAGTGTGTTAGGGCTCATTTTTTGCGGGGCAATCTTTACTTTTCAGTGATACCATTTTGAAGTGTATGACTTTTTGATCACTTTTTATTTTTTTACATCATACCATAATCCGTACGAGATTAATAATGTTATATTTTAATAGCATTGGCGCACACGGAGATGCCCATGATGTTTATTTTTTAATGGGTTAAATATTTTTATTTTTGGGGAAAGAGGGGTGATTTTAACTTATTTTTTTATATTTTTAAAAAGTCTTTTTTTTTACTTTATTTTTACTTTTTTTTAAGTCATCCTGGGTGACTATAACTGGCAATCATTAGATTGCCCATTGTGTTCATTGATGGCTATATAGCCATAATTGAACACTTCATGTTCAATATAAGAAATCAGTGGCCTGTATTGGTATATTCCACTAATAGCTGCCGAAGCCTGCTTGAGGTTTCAGGCTATTAGTATAGTGTAACCAGTTCCCCGATCTCAGCCGTGGCTCCTGCATCCGGACTCCTCAGATGCCATGATCACATTTGACCACGGCATCTGAGGGGTAAAATGAATGTGATTAGCCTTATGGCTTATTGCATACATGTGCCGCAGGTTTCTGCTGTTTGAAACAGCAGAAACCCGGTGGTTATGGTGCCCGCGAACAGGTGCCATGTTTAAAGACGCGACTTCTGCCTAAGTCACAAAGGGGTTAAGCTGCGAAGGCCACGGCACTCACAGGAATGCTGATGCCTTCTGAAACAGCAGATCGTTGGCTCCGATCACATACTGATGACCTATACAGAGGATAGGTCATCAATTAAAACAGTGTGCCTCCAGCTGTTGCAAAACTACAACTCCCAGCATGCCCGCACAGCCAAAGGCTGTCAAGGCATGCTGGGAGTTGTAGTTTTGCAACAGCTGGAGGCACACTGGTTGGGAAACACTGAATTAAAACATCTTGGAAAAGCCCTTTAAGGCGAGAGTTTATGTATGAGTGATACACAGTAAATAGAAAGAACATTCTTAAATATATATATTACATCTGCACAATTAATTACTTGTCTTTCGCTGCCTAACAATTTCTGGAAATATTAAAATGATGCTGGTTTTCCCCTAGTTTCAGTTCGCTGTTTTCCAATACATTACAAACTTAATTGGGTCATTTAGCCATGTTTGACTTTCTTTCATGTTACTTCTGCTTTGCAACCAAATGATACAGAGAGTGTCCTAAAAAGCAAAGACCGTGAAGGGAATATGAAACCAGAAAATTAGTTACCGGTATACATATTTTTTAAGAATTTTTGTTCAATAATTTTTACAAATCCATATCATTATCTGTATTAAATGGACACCATCAACGATTTTGCATCACATATTTACATCATTATGTGAATACTCTGGGGTTTTTTCTTCAAAAAGTGAATAGATTGTAAGCTTTTGTGAGCAGGGGCCCTCATTCCTCTTGTTTTAATTGTTGACTTGTTTGTTGTTATGTAATGTATGATTATGTTTGTACATAAAGCGCTGTGGAATACGGTGACGCTTTATAAATAGAGATTATTATTATGGTTTTCTAGAATTTTTTGAAGTCACTCCATGTATTCTACTTCCTGCCCTTTAACTTGCTTGGTTTATTGGACCATTCACTGTGGCCAGGGATGGAAAGGGGATGCAGCGTGTCATCATTAAAAAAAAAGCCGGACAATCCATTTAACAGCTTGGGCAAGATGGCTACCCCATAAACATGTACAGAAAAAATTAACAAAAATACACTAGCAGAAAATAAAAATATAAAAAAATCAAACATGTTTCATTATCTGTTTTTAATTAGTTGAAAAATAAAGTGATACATTGCCTTTAAAGAACTGATAAAACGGAATAAGGCTACTCACTGGCACTCTTGAACGAACAAAGTTGAGATATGTTTCATTTTCTTTGTCTTCAAGGTCAGTCAGAAAAGCTTGTATTGTACCGTTTGCCTCGACTCGAGCATCTACCAGCCTTTCCACATTAAACAAATGTGCCACGGTGTGAATAGCTGCAGCAAAATGTTACAATAGTATAAGACAATAATGATGAACAATAATAATGAAGACGTGATTGAAGTGGACATCCACTTTCACATCCTTTCCTAACATTAAAGTGACAGGAAGCACAACAAAAAAAGGATGAATTAGCTAATTATTTCCTATTAAGGACTGTCATTATTTTATTGGGTCTAGGATTTGGGAAGAGCCCTGTAAGTGGATGGCTTTTAATTTTCATTGGCGCATTAGTCCATTTTTGGGTACTTACGACCTATTAATCACTTTTTATAGAATTTATAGGGAGGTACAATTAACAATAAACAGCAGTTTGGCTTTTTGTTTTGCTTTATTTTTGTGACGAAGCTCATTGTGCTGGTTAAATGCCATAATGATTTTATTTTTCAAATCTTTACTGATGTGACAGTATCAATTATGTATACATAGATAGACAGATCGATAGATAGATAATAGATAGCTAGATAGATAGATTAAAGATAGATAGATAGATAGATACTGTATTTTTTGCTTTTTAAAGCACACTTTTCCCCCCAAAAGTGAGGGGGAAATGACCGTGTGTCTTATAAGGCGAATACTAGTATGTATTAGGTGCCGGGAGTGGAGCGCTGCTAGCGATTCCGGTACTCACCCTTCTTGGTTTCCCTTCCTGGGGCTGGCGCTGCACTGTCCTGACTGCGTACAGCATCAGTTTGTACTGCGAGCACAAGCCAGAGAAGACACGGGAGCATGACTTCTGCAGAGACCATCAGATGTGGAGAGGAGTCTGATGAGTTTTTTACTTTATTCTGATCTGAGGTCTGATGGTGTTCTAGCAAGGAGCTCTGATCTGATGGGGGTCTGACATTGTGAGCTGATCTGAGGTCTGATGGGGGTCTGACATTGAGTGATTGTTTACAATTTTGTAAATTTTTCTGAACACTTTCTTATGCCACAATAAAGGACTTGAATATGTGATCACACTTGTAATACACTGTAATACTTCTGCATTACCGCATTTGCATCCACATTATATGCCACTAACTAATATACTGCTATCAGTAGTTCAACAATGATGTCTTCTTCTGTGAGGTTTCACCCCCTTGTTTGTACAATGTACTCAGCGGACTGTACAGTGATCCCATCCTAAACATGGCTACTGATTGAGGAGTAATGTATGCGACACGATACGTCCATCAGCAGCCCCAATTTAAAACCATTGTTTATGGAGAACCACCAAGTGCAATACTTTTCACTAAGGCTGCTGATAGATACTTTGGGTCATTAAAGTCCATGTTTAAGACAGAACCACCATACAGTCCATGGAGCAGACTGTACTAACAAGCGAGCAGCCCTTCCCAGAAGAAGGCATCAGGGCTGAACTGCTAATAAGAGTATATTAGTAAGAGCCATATATTGCTATTTACAACACATTTGTGGAAATAAACAGGAAGTGGCTAGCCCTTTTAACCCCTTCAGGACACAGCCAGTTTTCAGTTTAAGGACCGAGCATAATTTAGCAAATCTGACATATGTCACTTTATGTGGTAATAACTTTGGAACGCTTTTACTTGTTTAGATTGTTTTCTCGTGACACACTGTACTTCATGTTAGTGGTTAATTTGGGTAGCTTTGTTTTACCTTTATCTATATAAAAAAATTTAAAATCTGGATAAATTAGTAATTTTTCTAAATTATAAATTTTTTCTGCTTTTAAGACAGATATTTCACAAAAAGTTATTAACTAACATTTACAATGTCTACTTCATGTTGGCATCATTCGGCAAATGACATTTTATTACTTTAGGACTTTAGAAGGCTTTATAATTTTAGAAGCAATTCAAATTTTCTAAAAACAATTTTTTAAGGACCAATTCAGGTTTGAAGTGAAAAAAAACCACACCCATAAATTACGCAATTTTTAGAAACTATACCCCTCAAATTATTGGAAACTGATTAAAGAGGACCTTTCATGGTGTTTTATTAATTGAGATAAATACCTTCACTTGCCACCCTGCCTGATTTTTTTAAATATCACTCTTACGCCCCACTGTGCCCCCCTGCACTTTTCCCGCTCTGTATGCTAATACTAAGCATCGGTACAGGGAGGAGGAGATGCCAGAGTTTCTTAATGGGCATCTCCCTGGCTGTGCCGTGATCTAATCACAGTGGAGAGCGTCACAGCCAGGGGGGGGGGAAAAGCTCACCTTCTCCCTGGCTGTGACGCTCTCCGCTGTGATTAGATCGCGGCACAGCCAGGGAGAAGGAGACGCCCATTGAGAAACCCTGACATCTCTTCCTCCCTGTACCGATGCTCAGTATTAGCATACTGAGCAGGAAAAGTGCAGGGTGGCACAGCGGGGCATAGGATTATATTTAAAAAAATCTGGCAGGGTGGCAAGTAAAGGTATTTATCTCAATTAATAAAAAAACATGAAAGGTCCTCTTTAGGAAACTTTGTTAACCCTTCAGGTGTTCAACAGGAATTAAAGCAAGAGGATATTACATTTTAAAATTATCATTTTGATGGTTTGAATAGCTCTGTGTGTACAGCTTTATTCCTAGAATTGCTTCTACAGAAAACCACATCCTCATTCTATATCTCAAAACCATCGTTTTCACTGCTGCAGTTTCTTTCCTTTTTCTCAAAATTGCTGGAAATCAGCATCAAAACCACAACAGCTAGGGCCTGATGTGATTAGGATAAAACTGCAGCCTGCATTGTGTGAATGGGAACACATGCTAGAAATTACTGCACTGGCCAAAACAGGCCAAAGAGTAATAAAAAAAAAGCTGAATTGTATTTTGTTAAGCTATGATGACATATATGGCATATGAATACTTATTCTAATCTTTTTTCCACACTAACCTGTATGCAAAGCAATCATCCAAGCAACCATTTTGTGAAAAGTGAGGTTTCTGTCAAGCTGTCTTCTTAGACTTCTCCCACAACACTGGAAAGAAAGTAATGTGAAAAATAGATTTCTAGCTAATTATTGTATTGCAAAAAAATAAAAATAAACAGCAGGAAACTTATATTACTATTGTTAATATATTTTATCTCTCATCCAGGCTCGGACTGGCCCACAGGGGTACAGGTGAATCCACTGGTGGGCCCCTGAGCAAGGTGGGCCCCTAGTCTTCCACCCCCTGCACATGTGGCACATAACACAGTAGACTTATTGTTCTACATAAATATATTCTTTTTTTTATTAAATTTTTTATTATAAATGTTTTACTTCATATAACAATATATACCATCTTTAAAAAAGTCATATATCAATATTACAACAATCTTTAAATACATAACATTATTTTCCCTCCCCTCCCCATCCCACATTCATTATCTGCTCAAAAGAATATAGAAAAACAATAAAAAATAAATAAAAATACAAATAAAAATAACAAAAAGAAATTTCCTTCTATCTCTGTCCCCTCTATCGCGCCCACTCCCCTCGGCCCCACCTGCAACACCCATCATCTCCGAGAAGGAAGCTATGTAAGCCATTTCTGCCATATTCTGGCAAATCTATGTTTTTTCTTGGTATTTATCAGATGGAATTCCTCTCTGGCAAGTGAGGATCTAGTGATCTTCCCCCATTCCCTAATCGTGGGAACCGCACTACCTCCCCAATGTCCAACAATACATATCCTAGCTTGAAAAAGGAGTTTGGAAGCAAATTCCCGATGTTGTCGTGTTTCCATTTTATCCATCACCCCCAGTATACATGTCTCAAAAGAGCTAGGGACTTTAAACCAATGGTATTGCTCTATTCTGTCATTGACCTTACCCCAGAACTCTTGAATCTTTTTGCATTTCCAGAGTATGTGGATATCATCCGCCCCTTCCTTCCCACATTTTAAACAACTAAGCACTTCATTAAAATCCTAGGGGAATAGTAAAGGCGGTATAATATATTAAATTGGGTAATCCTATGGGAAAGTTCTTCGAAACTCTATTTTTTTCCTTTATAGCCAATTCCCAGAACTCTTCTTGCTGGGGGTTCTACATAAATATATTCAATGTACAGCACCTCAACCGGCCTATGTTTATATACAAAACTTGATAGATTATTAAAGAAACTCCTGAGTTTATTAGACACGATCAGAGCTGAGATGACTTCTAGATATAGAGGAAAGCTGCCGGTATCCTCTTTTCCCCAATGACCTCCCTTCTCAAAGTTGCTGCAGGGACAGCCATGTGAGCAGTTAATATTTGAATGTATACGTACGGTGGGCCCCTAAAATAAATTTTACTGGTGGGCCCTAGGCACCCCAGTCCGACACTGCTCTTATCTATCCATTTTCAAGATCTCTGTATTCTGTCAGTGAGAAGAAACATTTTTATTCATAATCAAAGGCTGAAAACCAGTATATACGGTAAACGAAACTCACAGTTGAGCATTCCTAGTTTCGATTATCATCTGTGCACCAAATATATTAGCAGCAAAATATTTTATGGGGAACCATAGATAGGCTTTTTATTCAGCCAGGGCAAAGATACAGTTTGGCATAACTCTGTATTTAGATTAGATACACTGGTCAAGACAATTTGAGTTCATGGCACCCCCTGGTAACAAGGACACACATGCCCCAGTTGCTTCTCTTCAGTCCTATATAATGATACTTTGCTATGATGTCTTCGTGTAGGTAATCTGCTTCACTCTAGAGCAGGGATCAGCAACCTTCGACACTCCAGCTGCTGTGAAACTATAACTCTCAGCATGGAACATGCTCCGCTGTTCTTCTATCTCCCATAGAAGTGAATGAAGCGCTCTGAGAGTTGTAGTTTTAGAACAGCTGGAGAGCCAGAGAGAGTCCATGGTGTTTAGTCCACAGAAGAGTACCTACACTGGATATCACAAGTAGATGGTCTTCACCTATTTATTTGTTATCCTAGCCCAGGCTTGGACTGGCCCACAGGGGAACAGGTGGGCCTTGATCAAGGTGGGCCTCCAGTCCCCCACCCCCTGCACTAGTAGTGCATGGTACTGTAGATGGACTGTACTTCATACAGATAGGCAACATACATATTCTCAACCATATAAAAATGCGGGTAGATTATTTAACAAACTACCTAGTTTATTATTATATATGAATCAGATAGCTGAAATGATGTCTACGAACAGAGGCCGGCCAACCAGTATCTTCTCTCCTTGGGGACCTGCCTTTTCAAAGTCACTGCAGGGACCCCCTACAAAAATCATGTTGCTGCTGCTGCCACTGTGTGAGCATGTAGTACTTTCATGTAGCTTTACAGTGGGCCTCTAGTAGGAATGGTGGGTTCCAGGCACCCCAGTCCAACACTGTCCTAGCCCCATATCTTAGTACTGTGGCTAAGATCGATTTCATATGAGCATGTGTAGTATGGGGAAAAAACTATGTATTATAATGATGCTGTGAGTTCTAGTCCATCCAAGGGTCTACTGTCCTGCACTCATGGCATCATTCACTTTTTGACTGTATGCTCAGAAATGACAATTTTTTAGGTATTTTTCAACCCCCATGGCGATTTCTATAAAAAAAAAAAAAATTATAAATGCTATACCTAGAGCATGCTTCATTGTTATAAGAATGTAAATGGGAGCTGCACTGCACTAACCAGCTCCATCCACTACATCATGGACTGAGCTGTGAAGTTCCAGAACTCTACCCAGTGATTAACTGGGGTAGGGGATGTAAGACCCCCACTGATCTGATATTGATGGACTATCCTGAGGATACGCCATCAATGTAAAAATAGTGGAAAACCCCTTCAACATAAAGCGAAAGAGGAAGTAGCAGTAGAAAAATGAGAAGTGAAGAAATATCAGACTAACTTCAGCAACAATAAAAATACTGGTATTTTCCATAAGAAATGGAATGAAATAGGTTATTTAAGCACTACAGCTGACCTTCTATTTTAGTGAGGAAGTATTTTTGTATGTTATTGAACTTTCTCTATTGACAATTTATGACTAGCGCATCATAATGCAATAATGCACACATTATACATATATGTATTGTGCATATAAGAAGTCACTTCATCAGTGACAGCAAGAACTAGGATGGAGTTGTTGTCCACCTGCAGATGCGTGAAAAAAAAAGAGCTTCTGCAGCTCACTTCGCCGTTCAGAACATCAGTTCTTAATTAGTAGTTCCTGACTGGGTGCTTAATCGGCCTTATATATGCAACTTTCATACTAATATATATAAAAGGGATAATCTGTTAAAGGGAACCTGTCACCAGGATTTTGCGCATAGAGCTGGGGACATAGGCTGCTAGATGGCCGCTAGCACATCTGCAGTACCCAGGTCCCATAGCTCTCTGCGCTTTTATTGTGTTAAAAAACTGTTTTGATTGATATGCAAATGACTGATATGAGTCCTGTATCCGGAGATGAGTCAAGCGGAAAGGAGCCCAGCACCGGAGCGCCGAAATCTCGCGATGCGCGAGCTAGCACATGCGTAGTTCGTTCCCTGTGCTGATGCCAGTACAGGGAATGAACATGATGCCGACACTGCGCATGTGCTAGCTCGCGTATCGCGATATTTCGGCGCTCCAGCTCTGTGACGCCAGCCAGCAAGGAGGAGATTCGGAGGACGCGGGGCGGTGCTGGGCTCCTTTCCGCTTGACTCATCTCCGGATACAGGACTCATATCAGGTCATTTGCATATCAATCAAAACTGTTTTTTAACACAATAAAAGCGCAGAGAGCTATGGGACCTGGATACTGCAGATGTGCTAGCGGCCATCTAGCAGCCCATGTCCCCAGCTCTATGCGCAAAATCCTGGTGACAGGTTTCCTTTAAAATATATCATTTATTTCTTACTTAAAGGGACCCTCCTGTTCAAGAAAAAAATATAACTGGAGAATTCTTACCCAGTGCCCTCCTTTTCATCTTTTCTGCTAATTCCTGGACTCCTTTTATGCCATTGTAGATGGCCCCACCACTGCTTAGTCTAATTCACACTGTGCATTTGGTAGCCCAAGACATTTCCTTCCGGTTTTAGATTGGCCAGCATTACTCCCGTGAACAGTGCTGGCCAATCCAAGAGCAGGGCTGGACAAGTAGTACCAACACATAGTGTGCATCAGATAATCTGAGAAGCTGTGCGGCCATCTTGGATGGCATAAAAAGAGCCCAAGAATTAGTGGATCTGCAGCTGAAAAGATCAAAAGGGGTCACCAGGTAAGAGTTCTGTTAGATCTCCAGTTAATGTGATTTTTTTTTTTTGCCAGTGTTTCTTCGTCTTCCAGGTGATGTTCCTTTCTTTCTCTGCATCTCACTATGCGGTGCTCACTATTTTAGGAGATATTGGTTTCATCTAGGATACAGAGATATGGCGCCAGATAAGCAATGTCTGGCTATAGTACACCACAGTCTCACTCTCACAGTATCACAGTGGAGCACCCGTCCTAATGAGGAAAACTCCAGATACACATGGGAATGTTTCCTTATCCTGTCTAACTATTTCCTTTTATTTACTCTACAATTGTACAAAACTTAAATAATACACCGATATTGCAAAAAAAAAAAATTGAAAATTGTTTTTCAGCTTTAATTTCATGCCTTTTGTAGATCATTCCATCTTCAACTTGCCTAACTGTTCACAATAACAGTAATTTTGACCAGGGGTGTTCAAACATTTGCATGCCACTATATAAGGTATATAATGCAATACATTAATAGAAATATTTATTGTAATGTCAGATCTCAGATTAAATTCTCTTTAATTTAATATTTTTTTACTTTAGTTAATGCACACACTGTACATGAA
The DNA here is from genome assembly GCF_014858855.1 of Bufo gargarizans. NCBI lineage: Eukaryota > Metazoa > Chordata > Amphibia > Anura > Bufonidae > Bufo > Bufo gargarizans. Next base: position 208,395,891 of record NC_058082.1, on the reverse strand, counting down.
AGAAGACAGCTTTCCTGTAATAGTTCAGAAAGCTTAGAATAAGTCAAAATGTGTACTGTCAACCATTTATTGAAGCAAAGAGAGAAGCGCCACTTAACAATTTAGCAAATCTTACTCCAATGTGCTGGGGTTTAAGGGATTTAAGTACTAATGTTCTAGGCTATTTTGTCGCAAACTTTGTTACAAGTGCCGTTTTACAACATTTGTGAATTTTTAACTTTTTCTAACACCCAAAAAGTGGGCATGAGGTGGTGTACCATAGGCAGTGGCTCATTTAATAGTCTGATTCATTTAATAACGTATGTGCCACAAAACTGGCACATATTAAACTAAAATTCTTCCTCAGCTGCATGAGTAGGTTATTGGCTATTTTCTCGGGGGCCTCCCCTACCTGCTCTGACCCCACTTATTACTCTAAACTCCCCAAATAAAACACCGAGACCAAATTTGGATTTTAATGGCCACAGCAGCCGTTTATTAAAATTAATACAATAACCATAAATAACATAACTACACAGTTTTTTACCCCTGACGAGGGAGGTCCTTGAAGCCCAAAATTTGTTTAAACACAACTCCCCAAACTGGCACATCCATCTTGCCTCCAGCTGTAAAGCACCAGCTCGGAGACCACCTGACGGACGCCTTTCATCTGAGCCAACTGTCCAACCATGGGAGTCCAGCCCCACCATTGAGGCCCTCCCATTCTCCTGAAGCATCCATACCACCAACTTAGAGGACCTCCCAGCGCCCAGACTGCCACAACATATGACACACAACACACATAACCTACATAAAACCCGGACATAAGACAACACCACACCTACCCATATGTTCCCCCACCTGCTAAACCCCTTTCATAAGGGAGGCAGTTCGTTCCTTCTCTTTATCACGCACTAAAATGGCGCCGACACTCCTCTCATGATATAAACTCCCTAGTCCGCCCCCTTCTACACTTCACCCACCGAATTCCTTTACCACTTAACCCTTACACTACCAGCCCCCTCTCGCCAAAACTCTTCATGTCGGCCTTCCCTAACTGGCGTCCCAGTACAGCCTCACTTTACTCTTCTGGTGTATTGCCTGCAGAAGATGTGAAAAATGTATTATGGGGGGTGTTCCTCTTAATAAATTGGTTGGATCTTTCACTAGTGGGGTTTTTATTAGGACAGGCATGTAAAATGCTAGTCTTTATTAAATGACTATTTACCAGACAGGGGGTGTGGTTCACCTGAAAGGAGGCACGGCTTAAGATGCCAAAATTTTAGCACAAAATTCTGGTGCAAAGTAAATAAATGAATAGGTGTTGTAAATGTAAAAATGTAAGTGGAATTAATCCCTTCCCGCTCAGCACCGTACATGCAGCAGCGCCATAGCCGCTGGGTGCTTGCTGCTATAAACAGCCGAAACTCGGGGCTAATGGATGAGAATGACAATACCGTGCACCCATGTGTGCATCGACTCCCCCTAGCAGGTATTGGGGGAGCCAGATAATATGTGCGTCAGCCTTGGTTCTTCTGAATGATCCGAGGCTGCCACACACTGGTGTCTTTGGAGACCCTGTCTGTGGCAGGGCTTAATAGGAACATAGTGTAAGTCTCATCAAATTTTATTTTATTTAATTAATTTTTTTCAGTATAAAAATGCAAGAAAAAATATACAAATGTGGTATTGCTGTTATGGTTCTGACCCGGAGAATGAAAGTAACAGGTCAATAATACCACAGGGACTGCTGTGAAAACAATACCCATAACACATCCACATCAATCTTATCAGCTTCTTCTATTCTTTAACATGGTGCTTTCAGATTGCATTGCACTTTGTGGCAACAGATTCTCTTTAAATAGTGTCAATAGAAAGTACAACTTGCCCTGCAAAAAACAAGCCATCAAACGACTATATGAATGGAAAAGTACAAAAGTTATGGCCCCGGAAAGGCAGGGAGTGAAAAGCGAAAATGCAAAAATGAAAAACTCTGGGCAGGGGAGGGCTGGCAGCCTTAGTCCTGGGGGGCAAATCCAGTCAAATGGCCCATTTTTAACCCCGCCCATTATTAGAATCCCCTCCTACATATAATAGGCCACTCCCAACGAACACTGTACAGCTGACATTCTATTGTTGAGGCCTGTCTCTACACATCATACGGAGAGGGGGGAGGCCTGTCCTGGCTGCACTGCCTGCTTTACATTATACAATAAACAGCAGGCTACAGCCAGGAAGCTCCTCCCTCCCCAGATCCTGCTCAAGGCCTGTGTTTTCCCCTACCATCTGCCACCCGCCCTTAGCCTGCTGCCTCCTTTGGCCGTCCTCACCCAGTTCTGAATCCTCCTTCTGCAAATGGCAGGTGGAGGAGCCGGAGCATCTCCTCTCCTACATAGCACCCCATGCCTCTTACATCCAGTGATGTCACCTTTGTTGTAGACGTTCTCTTTATTTATCTTCTCCATTCAGACCAGACCGCCATGATGATTTTTCAGCCATCTCCCGTCTCTGGAGAGATTGACAAACAGACATTAGTTTCCCACATTTCCATCATCTTCACATCTTCTGAACACCCCCAATACTATACTGCAGAAACAGTCCCCCTGGAAATACTACTACCACACAGATAGTTCCCCCAATACTGTGCCCGCTGTGCCCCCAATACTATGCTGCAGAAACAGTCCCCTTTGAAATACTGCTACCACACAGATAGTGCCCCCTTCAACAATTATTAGCACACAGTGCTCTAAAAAATAACTGTGCCCAGACACTAATAGTATATAGATAATGTCCCCCAAAAATAATTGTGCTAAGCTGATACTGTGCCAGGATACCCCCCAAAGTAACAGTGCTCCCTAAAATCCCACCAATAGAAATAATTCTCTGCCAGAGCACACTTAGTAGTAAGAATGCTCCTATAGTGCCCATACTAGTAATCATGTTCCTCATAGCCCCCCAGTAGTAGTGAAGCTCTGCATAATACCTCCTAGTAGTAATAATTCTCCCTATAATATGAAGGTACATTTAATACCCCCCCCCCCTTAGTGCCCGCAGTTGAGTGAATGTCCCCATAATGTATGCCAGTATAAAATACCCCTATATAGTGCCCCAGTAAATGCCCTCATAGTGCTCCTCTCCCCCTTCCCCATAGTGTCCCCCATAAATGCCCTTCTTAGTGCCCCCAGCAGATGATCCTATAGTGCTCCTCTCCCCCATAATGTGGCATAATGCAATAGTGCCCCCAAATAATGCCACATAGTGACGCTCTCCCCTATAGTGCCTCCCATAATGTGCCAGTAAAAAATGCCCCCATAGTGCCCCCCAAAAAATCTGCAAGAAATAAATGCCCCCAGAGTGCCACCCCAAAAAAATGGGGCTGTAAGAAATGCCAGATGCCCCCATAGTGCCAGTTCCCTCCGCAAAGAAAAAAACAAAAATCATTAATACTTACCTCCATCAGCAGTGTGTCCCCCCGCTTTGTGCTGCCTGGCTCAGGTGGCGCGATGATAATGACGTCATCGCGCCGCCTGAGCCGGCCTCTGATAGGCTGCAGGCATTAATGCCTGCGGCCTATCAGAAGAACAGGGAAGGGACACGCCTCGCTCCCTCCCCTGCACCTCCGCAGCACAGCCATCTGTATCGCTGTCCTGAGGACGGAGATACAGATGAATATGGAGATGAGTGCTTCCACAATGGAAGCACTCATCTCCTACTGCCCCCCACTGCTGCCGGCAACTAGAACCAGGACCGCACCGCCTGTGGTGATCGGTGGTGTGACTCTGAGGAATTAAAAAATAATAATAATAATTTGTTAAAGATGGCCCAGCGGCCGTTTTTAACATGCTTTAGGATGGCCTGGGGGGCAATTGCCTCCCTGCCCTCCTTCCCAGCCCTCCCCTGACTCTGGGGGTGAAAGGGTTTAAAAAAAAATCTAAAATTTTGGTGCATATTAGCACCTGTTTAACCTTTTTGGCACTTTTAAAAATTGCAGGTTTTAGCTTGCCCTTCCTCCCTAAAAACACCACACGTGAAACCACCCCTTTGAAAGTTTTTTTTTCCTTTTTTACTTAAGGAGTGAGAAGATGAGCAGCTGTATCTCTAGAGTGCCCTCTAATATTATAACGCCAAGTCATATTTCCTAATCCGCCTGTAAATCGGCATATGCTTTACAACTTATCTCTTTTAGGTACAAATTGCTATTCGTGTACCTCTTGTTTTTATCTGTTGCCTGTCTCAAAATAGACACTGGAAATGTTTTTTGTTATACGTCATGAACATCCACCCACATTGCAATATGATTGTGCCTATGTGCATGCATCATGATTCCTACTGGGACCCAGGGGCTGGCCTATTGCGCTATTTTTTCATTTCATAGGAGCTCTCACTGTTTAAGCCAGGTAACCCACTTATTTGTCCTCGCCAGTCTCTTTATTGAAATGGAAAAGGCATAGTAAACACAATTACATTTGTACTTTGATGGTTAGCATCATTGACTTGTTCATACATCACAGCCTAAGGCCTCTTTCACACGACAGTATGTCCATTTCAGTGTTTTGCGGTCCGTTTTTCACGGATCCGTTGTTCCGTGTTTTGCTTCCGTTGTGGTTCCGTTTCCGTTCCGTTGTTCCGTTCCGTTTTTCCGTATGGCAAATACAGTATACAGTAATTTCATATTAAAAATTGGGCTGGGCATAACTTTTTCAATAGATGGTTCCGCAAAAAACGGAACGGATACGGAAGACATACGGATGCATTTCCGTATGCATTCCGTTTTTTTGCGGACCCATAGACTTTAATGGAGCCACGGAACGTGATTTGCGGCCAAATATAGGACATGTTCTATCTTTAAACGGAACGGAAAAACGGAAATACGGAAACGGAATGCACACGGAGTACATTCCGTTTTTTTTGCGGAACCATTGAAATGAATGGTTCCGTATACGGACCGTATACGGACCGCAAAAAACGGCCCGCAAAACGGAAAAAAAAAAACGGTCGTGTGAAAGAGGCCTAAGGCGACTTTCACATGGTCAGTATTTGGTCACTATTTTACATCAGTATTTGTAAACCAAAATCGTGAGTGGAACCTACAGAGAGAACGTTTAATGGAATGATTTGTGCCTCTTCTGTGTTGGACCTGCTCCTGGTACTGGTTTAAAAACACTGAAGAAATACTGAGAAAATAGAATCACGCATCCGGTCTTTGATAAAAACTAAAAACATAAACAAAAAAAAAACAACCAGCTAATTCCTTCTCACTTTCCAACATTTGTCCTCTTTTCTTCAGTGTTCTTTTCGTGTATATAATGTGTGTGAAAAGATTAACTTAAAGCCCTGAGGCCACAAACCAAAATCTGTAACAGGGTCCCAACTTGACAAATGTTATACATAACACTTGTGTCTCTTTAATGTGGCACATGGTCTTGGTGCATCTGGGACCTCCTTACCTCTATAATTATGCCAGAGTGCTGTATGTGAATATGGCATAGTTAAAAAAAATCTTAGAAGTTCCCAAACAGTTGACCAGTTACGCAGGTATGGGAACCCAAGGAGATTTGCATGCTCAGAAAACTTTGAGCGAGGTCTCAGACCTTAAAGGGGTTGTGTCACTTTAGCAAGTGGCATTTATCATGTAGAGAAAATTAATACAAGCCACTTACTAATGCATTGTTGTTATCCATATTGCTTCCTTTGCTGGCTATATTAATTTGTCCATCACATTATACACTGCTTGTTTACATGGTTATATGACCACCCTTCATTCCATCAGCAGTGGCTGCGCTTGCACACCATAGAAAAAGCACTAGCCTATTTGAGCTCCCACGGTCCTGGCCACGAGAGGCTTGCACTTTTTCCTACAGTGTTCAAGCATGGCCTCCGCTGCTGGATTGCAGGGTGGTCATAACCGTCAGGTGATGCAAATTTCAAAGCTTTATAAATACCCAGACTCCTCAAACCATGTTCCAAGAAACAGCAGCCATAGGTTCTTCCAAGCAGCTGCCTAAGGCCTCTTTCAGACATTGGTGTTCTGTGCAGAAATCGCACTCCGTGTGTGAGCACGATTTCCCATTACGGACACTGCTATTTTCGCAGGAGAGCATGACATTATAATGATTTATAATGCTGTGCGTCTCTGCATGACCTTACTTCTACAGAATTATACTGATAGCATTATGTCATTATAATTCTGTAAAAGTCAGGGGATTTTTGCACAGGACATGCTCATCTGAAAGAGGCCTAACATTCTGAAAATATTAATGGTGGTGGCCCACATAGCTGGAGAAGACTATAAGAAGATGGCAAAGTGTTTTCAGGTTGCCATTTCCTCAGTTAGAAATGCAATTAAGAAACGGCAGTTAACAAGAGCAGTGGAGGTCAAGAGAAGACCTGTAAGACTAATACATTTCAGAGACACTGCTATGATTGCTAGAAAGACAAATCAGAAACCCCCGTTTGACTGCAAAAGACCTCCAGGAAGATTTAGCAGACTCTGGAGTTGTACATTACTCTACTGTTCTACTGTTACATTGTTCTACTGTTCAGCGGCACCTGCACAAATATGGCCTGAATGGAAAAGTAATCAGAAGAAAACCTCTCTTGCGTCCTCTCCACAAAATCAGTCAGTAGTTTGCAAAAGAACATGTAAACATGCCTGATGCATTTTGGAAATTAGTCCTGTGGACCAGTGAGGTTAAACTAGAACTCTTTGGCCACAAAGAGCAAAGATATGTTTAGAGAAAAAAGAGCACTCAATTTCATGAAAATAGCACCTCTCCAACCATTAAGCACAGAGATGGATCAATCATGCTTTGGGGTTGTGTTGCAGCCAATGGCACAGGGAACATTTCACAGATGAAGGGAAGAATATATTCAATGAAATTTCAGCAAATTTGGGAAGCAAACATTACACCAACTGTAAAATAAGCTGAAGTTGAAAAGAGGATGGCTTCTACAAATGGATAACGATCCTAAACACACATCAAAATCCACAATAGACTACCCTCATAGTCCCCTGATCTGACCATCATTGAAAATCTGTCAATAGACCTCAAAAGAGTGGTACATGCAAGACAGCCAAGGAATCTCACAGAACTAGAAGACTTTTGAAAGGAAGAATGGATGAAAATCCCTCAAACAAGAATTGAAAGACACTTGGCTACAAAAAGCATTTACAAGCTGTGATACTTGCCAAAGAGGGTGCTACTAGGCACTAACCATGTAGTGTGCCCAAAGTTTTACTTCAGGCCCTTTTCATTTTGATATTTTGAAAATGCAAAAGATGAAAAGACATTTTTTTTTTTTTAACTTAAAATACAAAGGGAATGTGTCATCTTTAACTTTATACCTTTTGAACATCATCTGATCTTCAACTTGCTTAACTGCTCATGGTAACAGCAATTTTGACCAGAGGTGCCTACATTTTTCAATGGCACTGTATAATTGCACATTTATCTACCATAGTTGTTGGATATGTATCAAAGTGGTTAACTCAGGTGTATAGCTTAAGTAGATTCAGGAGGTGTATTCTTTATTTTATGATGCATTTGGGTCCGCCTATATTTCTTTTAAAAGTGTGTTTGCACAATATAACGTTATGGCATGAAGAAGGATGACACGCATTTGTCTGAAATGTGTCGCTTTTGAACATGCATCTTATGGATAATCTTAACAGAAACCAATAAAACCTAAGGGGAATTTATCAAAACGGGTGTAAAGGAAGGCTGGCATAGTTGTCCATAACAACCAATCAGATTCCACCATTCACTTTCCAAATTAGTTCTGAAAAATTTCAAAATTTAATCTGATTGGTTGTTATGGCAGAGGAACAGGGCCAAAACAAGGTACTTTAGTGCCCTAGGCAGATTAGGCAAATGTAGCCCCCTTTGTTGAATTAATGAAAACACTACATTACTTTATAATAAAATGATTTTAAAACATTTTAAAAGGTGCCGACACAGAATAATAAAATATTTAATGCAGTCACTCAGAACTAATGTTTCACTCTCTGGAGTTTTTGAAAAGTTCTCCCAAATACTGCAGAGTCTCTTTGGCCAGTGGCATAACTATAGGCGATTAGGAGGTAGAAGTTGCATCTGTGCCTGGCCCAACGAACCCTCTGCCATATAAGACACCAGTATTATAAATGATGCAGCATTCAAATGTATGGACTACGCTGAGGTGCAATTCGTGAAGAACTTTAGGTTTCGATTATACAATCATAAAATGTCTAGTACAATCACTTTTAGGTACAAGCATCTAACAAAAAAGAAAAAGTATAGCGCTAATTAAAAACAGTCTATAAATATATGCGCAAGATATCGTATCGTATACCAACTGTTAAAATATCACATATCGATATTTTACCTAGTTAGTTAAAACAGGTGAAAAAAGACAAATGTCCATCAAGTTCAATCCAAGGGATAGGTGGGGACGCGAATCCCAGAAAGAAAGTGAGACTCAGATTTCTACACGTTTTCATAAGCATTTATGTTTTTAACTTTTAAGAATTTGTATAAAACCTTTTTGAAACTGTCCACTGTTCCTGCTGTGACCACGTCCTGAGGAAGTCTATTCCACAGATTCACAGTTCTTACAGTACAGAAGCTTTGAGTCTTCTGGAGACTGAACTTTTTCCTCTCCAGTCGGAGGCAGTGCCCCCTTGTCTTTTGAGCACATTTTACATGGAACAGCTTTTCGCCGTATTTTTTGTATGGCCCATTTATATACTTGTATAGGTTAATCATCTTAGACGTCTCTTCTCAAGACTAAATAAATTCAATTATTTTAATCTTTCTTCATAACTAAGACCCTCCATGCCCCTTATCATTTTAGTCGCTCTCCTCTGTACTTTTTCCAGCTGCAGTGTGTCCTTTCTATGGACTGGTGCCCAGAGCTGAACTGCATATTCCAGATGAGGCCGCACCATTGCTTTGTAAGGTGGTAATATTACATCCCTGCCCCACGAGTCCATGCCTCGTTTATTGTATGATAATATCCTAGTGGCCTTAGAGGCAGCTGATTGACATTGTATGCTGTAATTTAATCTACCATCCACAAGGACACCCAAATCATTCTCTAAAAGTGACTCTCCCAGTGCTACATCACCTAGGACAGTGATGGCGAACCTTTTAGAGACCGAGTGCCCAAACTGCAACCTAAAACCCACTTATTTATCGCAAAGTGGCAACACGGCAATGTAACCTGAATACTACAGTCTAATATAGTATATCTTCCATGTACTTTATCATTTAGCTACAATAGCCTGCCTACATTCAATGCGCTGCCTGTGCTGTTCATAGTACGCCCTGCGCTGATGATGGCAGGAAACATCTAAGGCAATTTGGTACACCATAGACTTTTTCCAGGGTGCGGGTGCCCACAGAGATGGCTCTGAGTGCTGCCTCTGGCACCCGTGCCATAGGTTCGCCATCACTGACCTAGGACATATGAAGCACAGAGATTATTACTACCAAGATGCATTACATTTGTCCACATTGAACCTCATTTGCCAAGGTGATGCCCAATCACTCAGAGTGTTCAAGTCAGCTTATGGACATCTTCTATAGACTGCACAGTACTACATAGCTTAGTGTAAGACTGCACAGTACTACATAGCTTAGTGTCATCTGCAAAAATAGATATGGTGCTATTAATCCCATCCTCAATTACATTAATAAATACATTAAATAATAGAGGGCCCAGCACTGAACCTTGGGGTACACCACTTATAATCTGGGACCATTCTGAATAGGAATCATTGACCACAACTCTCTGGACATGGTCCTTCAGCCAGTTTTCAATCCAATTACAAAACTATAGTTTACAAGCCAATAGACCTTACTTTACTTATTAAGCGTCTATGAGGGACAGTATCAAAAGCCTTTGCAAAATACAGAAACACTACATCCACAGCCGCCCCTCTGTACAGGCTTCTACTCACCTCCTCATAAAAACAAATCAGGTTAGTCTGACAACTTCTGTCCTTGGTAAACCCATGCTGGTTATTATTTATAATATTATTTATAGATACATACTCCTGTATATAGTCCCTTAAAGGATAACTGTCACATTTAGACCCTAATTTCAATTTTCATATATGTAGTTACTAATAACATGATATTCCAGAATCAGTTACTATTAGACTGACTTACCCCATATTTAATAAGATTCAGCCCTTAGCAACCAGTCTGCATAAAACTGCAATCTCACTATTCAGTTAAGATGGTCTCCACTGCCCTCACCCTGAGGCTAATCCCGCCTGCCCTCACTAGCCAGTAACAATAGCCCCCCAAAAGTGTCAGTAACCAGAGCCCTCCCCCTAAAGGGTTAATCTCCTGCAGCACAAAGGGGTCCTCTTACCACATGTTGCTTACATTTATACACTGAGCAGACGGCAGATCTCCCTTCCCTGCTCTGCGCTGCTTCAACTCTGCATTGTCCAGCTCTGCTGAGTGAGGGAGCGTCTGCCAAGCGCAGGGACAGGGAGAAGTGCACACAGCCCAGGCACTGTTATCAGCTGCTGGGGAGGACCTGGCTTTAATCATTTACTTACAGTCCCTGGCTGTCAGTAATCTGACCTTGCACGCAGCGTCCTCCATCCTTCAACAGATAGACGGACCTGCATAGCAACCCTATTTTAAGCACAGGTAAAAGTAGGCAGTACAGGGAACAAAAATGTGGAATTAAGGGGTAATTAAATACACAGTGAAAAGTTGAAATAGGGCCACCAAGGTGATATTAATCACCACAATCCAATACTCCAAAAAATATATATACGACAGTTATCCTTTAAGATTCCTTCAAACATTTTTCCCACAACAGAAGTTAAACTAACTAGTCTATAATTACCTGTGGAGAACTTTGATCCTTTTTTGAATATGGTCACCACGTTTGCCTTGCGCCAATCACTTGGCACTGTACGAGAGAATCCTTAAAAATTATAAACAGGGGCACAGCAATGACTGAACAGAGCTCTTTAAGCACTCTTGGGTGTAATCCATCTGGACCCAGAGTTTTGTTCACATTTACCCTATTTAACTTCTCTTGGACCATATCTACAGTTAGCCAATTGAGTATATCACTGGATGGTACTAACAGCCCGGGCGCCACAGATATCAGCTCCTTTCTCTTCTTTTGTATACACAGAGCTAAAAAACCTATTTAGGAACTCTGCCTTTTCCTTATCTTCAGTGACTACCCCCCCCCCCCTTTTACCATTATTTAGGGACCTAACTGCCCAGACCTATGTTTTTTAGCATTTATATATTTAAAAAACATTTTGGGATTTATTTTGCTTTCTTTTGCTACCTGCTGTTCGTTTTGGATAAACATCACAATTAATATTCCCGTTGGATATATAACAATGTTATTTTCTTATTACTTTTGCTCAGCCAATATAATTGGTATCAGATGTCCATTTGCCACAATATATATGTGTCTGGTATCGAATGTCCTTTTGACACAATGGTTATGGCGTTAGAAATATCCACTGTATAGTTCTCAATGTATTATCCCAAGGAAATCTATACATGCTGAGGCTGTGATATTTATAATTATACACACATTAGTGCAGTTTGGCTGCCTATTACTCACAGTTCGGTGAAACAAAGCGAAGTCCCGTACCTGCCGCGGTGTCCCCAAGGGTTCTTACCTCGGTATCAGTGAGTGTTGTGACACTGCAGAGTGTGTAATTAGAAGATTAAGCCGGCACCTCCTATGTGGAATGTTATTGAAGTCGGTGTCCCACGTGTCTCAGAGGGCCGGATCGTAGTCCTCTCAGCAGTATCTCTCAGCGGTAGAAGCCTGGACAATTGTGGAGAGCTCCATGTATTGTACTTTTAGAAGACAAAAGTCAGGTACATTTCACAAGGTGACTGTTCAGACCAGACACGTTTCCGAGCCAGTATCTTGCTCCTTCTTCAGTGGTTAAGTCCCCTATGAATTTTGTATCCTTAAATACAATATCCGGCATTGTTTAGTATAGGGTGTACCCAAACTATGGAATTAATCTTCATTCACATAATTGATACCAGCTTTATCATTACTCATGGTCAATAAATTCTCGGCTGGTCAATATAGTATCTATATACAATCTTAAAAAAGTTTACCTAACATGATGCAATCACACTTTAAATAAATCTGTTAGGATACGTTTTTCATGCGATTATACAGTGAATTTTTTATGCAGTTTTTGCTGTTAATTTCTTATACTTCACATTGTCTATACGCCTTCTGTATTTAAATAATCAGCTGCTATTATTGCAATTTCATGAGATAAAGAGGCATAGTTTAATACACTTATATATAACTTAACACTTTTTTTTACTATTTACATGACTGGGAGATCTTCTTCATATGAGGCTAATCAACCGAGATCTATAATCTGGTTTTACCGCAGGCGTTTTCTATGTGATTGTTTAATTAAAGGCCCCGATCCCTTGCTGGAGAGGGGCATCTCCGATGATCTACAGGAAACTGAATACCTCTAACTCGGCATTGAGACCTGCAGGTAAAAGTGTATTGAATTCAAAAATCCTCCTTAATTCTAATCTTGACATTTTGCTAATATGATCCCCACCTTATCCAGTGCTGCAAATTTCAAACCTGTGGGGCCTTGATTGTGTTCTTCCTAAAATGATTCGATAAGGAGTGTTCATCATATCCTTTCTTAATAATAGTTATAAGCAGTGCCGTACTGCAAATATAGGCAGACCACGGCGTTGCTATGGGGCCCAATGCACAGGGGGGCCCGGAGTGCATGGAAGGCTCCGTCCCTACTCTGCACAAGACAGTGAAAGTTTATTCATAGTTTAAGGCAGCGTTCTTGAACTTCTCCCTCCGGCTCCATGATTTGGGCTGCGGCTCCCCCCCAGGCAAGGATCCTGCTGCTGATTGACCAGTGTATCAGGCAGCAGGAGCAGCGCAGTCACACATAGAGACTAGGGTGGCTACTGGCTTCACGGACCTTGCCGGCCACGCTCCCAAAACCTCCATGAAGCCACTCCCCCATCGCCTGCCGGGAAACGGGTGGAGGAGAGGAAAGAACCTGTGGAGGGGCCATGGGTGTCCTGGAGGGGCCGGGGTGTGTGGATCCAGCCAGTTTCCCCTTCACAGTAGTAGTTATTTACCCATTTCAGCAGTCCCCCATTCACAGTATTTATTAACCAATTTCAGCAGTCCCCCATTTACAGTATTTATTAACCCTTTTCAGCAGTCCCCCGAGGGATTAATAAATACTGTGAATGGGGGACTGCTGAAAGGAGTTAATAACTACTGTGAAGGGCCTTCACATTAACCCTTTTCAGCAGTCCCTCATTCACAGTATTTATTAACCCCTTTCAGTCCCCTCTTCAAACTTATCTATTTCCCCCTTTCAGCTGTTCCCAGGACCCACACAGTAGTTATTATTAACTCCTTTCAAAATTACCAGCGCCTGCCCTTCCCCCCTTTGAGCAATCCCCGACGGCCCACAGCACAGACCAGTGAGTACCTCAGCGCAGCTGTACTCCTCTGAGTCTGTTCCTCCACTTCCTGCGTGGCCGTGCCTGCACAAACCAGAATTGACTGGTGCGATGCAGGCGCTGCCAGACATGCGACGTGACGTCAGTGCGCTCTGTGCTGTGATGTGAGTGATCCTTAAAGTGCCCTGTACTCGCTGAGTCTAGAGTCGCTGATGACCACAAAAAAGGAGGACTTCTGGCCGTCCGTCCTGGCCTTCCGTCCTGGCCTTGTGCCAGACAGAGGGCCAGGAGTCTAAAAACCGGACGTCTGGCCACTCTAATAGAGGCGTGCACCCGGCGTGGCAGAGTTATCCTCTCTGCGCTCACGTGCTGCCTGCCATCTGCCGCCCACCCTCAAGACAGTCATCAGCCATAAGTGCCCCTCACCCCTGGCCAATACTGAAGGACCGGTCAGTGAATGGTATTCACTGACCAAAATATCGCGCACGCGCCGTACCTTTCTTCAATCGGCGCAGGCGCACTGAGAGGCGGCCGCTCCATCCTCAATGCGCCTGCGCGGGGTGTAGATGTGATGTCATCAGCGCAGGCGCATTGAGGATGGAGCCTCTCAGTGCGCCTGCGCCGATTGAAGACAGGTACGGCGCAGGCGCGATATTTTGAATTTAAACAGGGCCAGCAAAGGACGATCCCGTTCCCTGGCCCTGTCAATCAACATGTGGAGGGGGCGTCTTTAGGATCGGAGGATGCGGCTGCTACCAGCAAGTAGCCGCCCTACTTGCTGGTAGCAAGTTAATTTGCATATTTTAACATTACGTTTTTAACAAATTCTACTGGACCGAAATGATTATTTAGCTTATATATGCAGAAATCGCACTATAGGGATTATAAGTAAACTAAAAAAAAAAAACGGTTTAGTGGGGTGACAGAAGCCCTTTAAGCACTGAAGAAGCAGCAAGATACTGGCTTGGAAACGCGTCTGGTCTGAACAGTCCTCGACTCCCCTTCGATTCACCGAACTGTGAGTAATAGGCAGCCAAACTGCATTAATGTGTGTATAATTATAAATATCACAGCCTCAACGTGTATCAATGTATACACTTCCTTGGGATAATACATTAACAACTATACAGTGGATATTTCTAACGCCATAACCATTGTGTCAAAAGGACATTCGATACCAGACACATACTGTATATATTGTGGCAAAAGGACATCTGATACCAATTATATCAGCTGAGCAAAACTAATAAGAAAATTAACATCAACAGTGTTATATATCCAACTGGAATATTAATTGTGATGTTTATTAACAAATATCGATATGTGATATTTTAACAGTTGGAATACGACATGATATAATGCGCATATATTTATAGACACTGTTTTTAATTACCGCTATGCATTTTTTTGGAGGGTTAGACGCTTGTACCTAAAAGTGATTGTACTAGACATTTTATGAGTGCATCCTTGTTTTTATAGATTTTTAGGGTGATACCATTTTGTGGTGTATATACAAAAAGATGTTTTTCGGTTTTTAATAAATACGGTATTATTTTTAGGAATATGATGAATCCATATTGTATCCAGATGTAGGAGTGCCTAACTAAATTTAGGGTTAAAAAATATGCCTAAATCCACCTAAAAAAAGAGCTGTAGTCATGGCTGCTAGGGCTCTCACTTGCACCTAAGTTGCAGGCAAGAGCCATCCCTGGTAACAGAGACTCAGAAGATGGCTAAGAGGAAGTGGAGGGGTGTCAGATCCTATGCCTGATAAAAGAATTGCTTCTACATTATAGGAGCCTCCTGTCTTTCTGTAAATGTGAGTTATCCCTCCTTATCTGTTCTGTGATCTCTGGAGCTGAAAACAAACATAGCGGGAAGTAAGGGTGTAAGGATGTCACAGCAGTACAGTGCTGGCAAAAGGGAGATGCCCCTCTGCTTCTGAGTGAAATGTATCTAGCTATGCAGTAGAAATAGGGAATAACATGGCTGAAAAACATTAGGGAAGCCAAAACATAACTGCTCCTTCACATAATTGTACAAAGAAGCCAATATGCAAGTGTTTTTGAAAACTTAGTACACTTTAAGGTGGTTTTCATACTGTAGTTTTTGTGGGAATTTTTCATGTATTCTTTTGTGTCAGAAGAGGATTCAAATGAATGAGAAATATAAACAAAGGACTTTTACTGTACGGTACCCTACTGATGGATCCACTTCTAGTTTTTGACTCAAAAAACTGCATCGAAATCTGCAGCACCTCTTTCCAAAGTAAAAATAAAAATATGTGAGATGAGAACATTTTTATAACTTTGCTGTGGTCTTACCGCACTGGATCCACGCAAAAATGAAAGTAGATTGCGACATACTGGAAGAAGGATAAGAAGGCAGTTAAAGTTCAAGCAGGCGGCTGGAGCTCTGGCCCAAGCTAGGGCAGACTGCAATAGATGGGGAAAAAAACAATATACATGTAATAATAATTTAGATGAATTTACAACAAAATGTGAATTTGTTTGGGAGTGTCCTCTCTATAACAGTGGACCTTGGTTTAATAGATATGTTTCTGTAAATACAATGAACATCCAGGTATAACAGCCAACGAATGATCTATTTAGCTAACATTTAAGGCAGCACATTGGCCTAGATTTATGAATCTTACAGATGGCTTAAACTTAAGCAATATTTCTAGATCTGCACCAGATTTACGACCAGGGCTCAGGCTGGATGATAAATCTGTTGCAGGGATAGACACATTTGTCTAACTCCATACCTACAATTGGTTGGCTTACTTTGAGACAGACGTTCAAACCATACCCCCTATTCGCTAAGCCCTGCTCTTTCCCACGAAGTCCTGCCCCCTTTTGAGCAAGTCAGAAAAAAATGTTATAAATCCACTTGCGCCAAATTGCAACATTTTTTAGACAGATTCTAGGCGCAGGCGCATTATTAAATCTGGGCCAATGTACAATCAGGTTTCCTAAGACCTCTACATTTGAAAGTCTCTTAGACAATTAAAATGTATTTTTCTACAGGACTAAAGAATTGTATATTAATTTAGGATTTTCAATATGAGCAGAAGGGTTGGCTTCTCTCATAGTAGCACTGTGATGCTTTTAAATGATAGTAGAAAAATAGGTAATATGAATTGCTCTAAATTACACTGACTCTTCTGCTCAGATCATTGTGAATGCAGTTGCATAAATGTAACTGAATTCTACCTAGCATATGTGGGGACTAACCTGTTATCAGAGTCATTCTAAAAAAGCGACTTACCTTATAAAGGTCTCTGGAGTAGACATATCGTACATCTTCATCATAGACAAGGTAGAAATTCCAGAAAAGATATGCGTTTATTCCTAACCATGCCAGCTGAAAGATAATAACAATATTTATGAGAATTATAAAAGAGGTTGTCCAACCATTTACAAGTAATGGCCTATCCTCATGACAGACAATCACTATCTGATTGGCGGGGGTCTGACACCCACAACCTTGCTGATCAGCTGTTTTGCAGTAGACAGAGGTGACTACTGCAGCACTATGCCCACTGAAGTGAATGGGAGCAATGCTTCAGTAACCACTGCAACACGGACAGAGCTGTGTAGTTCTGGAGCAACAGCTGATCGGTGGAGGTGTGGGGTGTTGGACTCCCGTCAATCCAGCGGGTTGAACAATCCCTTTAAGCTCAGATTGTCTCACAGGCATTGAAGGCTCATGCCTATAGGGGACCTTCTGGAAGTAAGTTGCTAGTTTTCGATGCCAGCTCTATTGGCAGCATATTTTTGCAAGCCATTTGACAGACTTGCAACCCCTCAGGGATATATGTATTTATCTTCTATGCATGAACACAATACACACAAGTAAAGAAAATAAATCTCCCACAACAGATTAGTACTGAGGGAACATACTTCAGCATATCACAAGGTCACAACTTGTTTCACCTCTTTTTGTGAATTTATATAGACATTAAACAAGTAATTCCTTCTTATAATTGTATCATAAATGCAGTATATCTGAAGATTATAGAATACACTTTAAAAGATATTCTAATAGGAGAAATGAGTAATAAGTAGCTATTAAAAACTGAGTATTTTACAAGTAATATTTCAGATATTTTTCATAACTTTCTCTCAAGGTGATATACCGGAGTAATTTTATGTTCCCAAACTTATAACCAGCCATGCGTTCATCTTATTTGCTCAAACTGCTGTGGTTAAAAGGCAAGTGTCGCTATTATTCTGTGTTATCTTTTTACGTCTTAATTAGAGATGAGTGAATAGCTCAAAATTCTATTCAGGCTCAATTCTACCCAAATTTGTGTAAGACCTCTCTCTCTCTTCTAAGACTTTTTCTCTCTTGTCTCTCACTTTTTTAAATAGTTTATTGATTTAATCTTTTTTCCTCTTTCTCTCTCTCTTTGCAAATCATTGTAAAATGATCAGATCTTACAAATGCACAGTGGTACAAACAACATGTCTACAATAAAAAAAATTATCCAGCCACATAAATCTTTAGTGTAAAACAGCACAGCCAATTGTTTACTTTACTTTTTACTTTACTTATTGCTTTCATTTAATTATTTACATGAATGCTTACTGAATAATTTAAGAATAAGACATGTTCACAAAAACTAGCCACTGCTTTATAAAAATCACTAGTAATTCACTTGACTGTAGTAATTTTAAATTTTTTCATTTTTCATTTTCTTGGAACAAAGTACCAGTACTTTCAGACATTTGTTTCTGAACGATTTTGTGTAGCAGAGTTAAAAAAAGTTGTAGCATAGTCTTATCTTTAGGTCAATTTCAGAAGAATGTAGTGTGACCATATTTTAGTCTCCATATTAGGGCTGCAGCATCCGGACCAGCACCCGGAACTGTACTTAGCTCACAATAGAACCCTGTGGTGGTCTAAGTTCAGTTGAGATAATTGTGAGAGGTCCAGATATTGAGGCCATAATATGGAGGCTAAAACGTGGCCATATTAGGACTACAACGTGGAAATTGCATGTGTGCAAAACATAAAATAACAATCTAAAAATTGATAGATTATACGAAGTTAACAAAAACTGATAAACTTTTCTTTACTATAGTTGTATGTCTGTTCTCAATATAAATACATACATTTGCAAATTATTTCAAATTGGTTTCCTAGTTTATTGCACTACATTATACTGTACCTTATTTTAAGCAATCTATACTGTAGGTTTCCTATAACTAACTATAGCTTGAGAATTGAACACAGGGTCATGATGCTGTCTACTTACAATTACAATGATGGAAAGCCCTTCGTTTCCCACCCAGTTGCTCATCTTAGCACAGAGTTTCACCACCTCCTCAAGCTGTATGGACTACTGCTCTATAGGTACAGCTGCAAGGAAATATATCCGAGAGGAAGTGAAAACTGATATTTACACACAGTTTCCTTTTTGTGAAACATGACCAGCCTCTGTGATTACAAAAAGATGAACATACCATATGGGCAGCAGCAAGATATAAAATGTATATAGTGAGCAAGCTGCCAAACCAATATTTAGGTTAACATATATTTTTTAAACCTATAACTAGATGACTTAAAGAGTAAGTGCACAATGAAAACATTCTTGATATGTCATAGTAACATATCAAAGGTTTTAATCGGTGGGAATTTGAGACCCCCACTGATCACACTGATCACAGTAGTTATGCCCACCTTTGTGCCCCTTCACAGTAGTTAACCCATATTGTGCCCTCCTTTCACAGTAGTTATACCCACCTTTGTGCCACTTCACAGTAGTTATGCCCACCTTTGTGCCACTTCACAGTAATTATGCCCTCATTTGTGTCCCTTCACAGTAGTCATGTCCATCTTTGTACTCCTTCACAGTAGTTATGTCCACCTTTGTGTCCCTTAACAGTAGTTATTTCCTCCTTGTGCCCTCCTTTGGCCCCTAGTGCCCTGTCCAGCTCCATAAAAAAACACAATACTTACCTGTTTCCCTGAAGATCGGCACAGCTTGTGTTCTCCAGCAGCAGAAGCAGCAGAACGCGCTTTCCCTGTAAGGTCTATGGCCAATCCACCCCTGATACCCACTCCCTGTAATACCCTCTGACACTTGTGAGAAAGTGAAGGGAATGTTCTGGGGAGAAAAAGGTATTTGTCGCCCAGCAGATTGCATTGTGTGTGGTGAAACCCAGGATTTGTGTGCCTCAACCTGTGAGCTGGCTGAGAAAGACACGGAAAGCAGGAAAAAGTGGTCATCTATATCAGGCATAGACCTTTTTGTAAAGTCTGTTATGGGCCTGCTTTTTATGGAGTGAATGGTAGGTTGGCAGTGGGACTCTAAACTCCATCCCTGTTTTTTCCCTAGCTTACAGCCCTGGGTCATGTGGGTCATTAGGGGTCTGATAAAATCTCCTTCGAGAATCAGAGGTGAACATTACTTGGGGACTTGCATATGCTGTATTGCTATACCAACCAAAGTAACCGTGTCCCACATGGTTCAGTAGAGCCATAGTGTCGGCCTGACAGCTAGGCCCTCATATAGAAAAGGATTGTTCTATATTAGGGTCCGTTCACACGACCGTATTTATGTGTCCAAATGCGTTCTGCAATTTTCCGGACCCAGTCATTTCCCGCAAAAAAAGATAGAGTATGTCCTATTCTTGTCTCCAATTGCAGACAATAATAGGCTTTTCTATCATAGGGCTGGCTGTTTTGTGGATCCATAATTTGCGGACCACCAAACACATACGATCATCTGAATGAGCCCATAGATAGTGGCTGGGTGGCCGATGTGTTTATTTGTGCCTGAGTTAAGGCTGCTTATGTTTTAGTTTGAAAGTGTGAATAAAACACTGTTTTGGACTTTAAACTCTTCTCATCCCTGTCTCACTGCATCGCTACCACCTGCCTACCAGAGCAACTCCCCACACAGCCCATAATAGATTCCTAGACATGCTGAGAGTTGTAGTTCTCTCTTTATACCCACTGCCTGTAATATCCTCTGACAGCTTATAATAACATCCTGGACATGCTGGGAGCTGTAGTTCTTTATTTATATACCCCTTTCCTGTAATGTGCTCTAATGTTTAATAATGACCAAATGGTCGTGATTAGTGTTGAGTGAATAAAAGTTGATGAAGTGGAATTCGATCTGAATTTCAGGAAAAATTCAATTTGTTACGAATCCGAATTTCCTCACGGTTCATGGTAACAAATCAGATTTTTTTCTAAAATGGTTGATGCACATGTTACAAAGAGGAAGTAAGAAGCCCTGGAATAAGGGATCACCCATTATGCAGTGCAGCCAGCCAAACATCAGATAGCCAGCCCCTGTGATGTCACAGCCCTGTAAAAAGCCTAATCCTGCCCGGTCTCCGTCATTTTCCAGTGAACTTAGTGCAGGGAAAGACGTGACAGGCGCTAGAGACAGTGATTAGGAAAGACTTTATTCACAAAATATTACTATTAAGCAGTACAGGGACAGCTTAGTGATAGTGTAGGGATATAATAGGGAGACTTTATCCACACTACAGGGAGAGAGCAGGGACTAATTGTACAGTGTAACGCTTGGCTAATAGAGAAGCCATTCTATTACACCTTGCTGCAATAATTAGGGTTAAAAATTGTTCTTATACTGCTGATTTTTGATTCTTTTAACCTTGATTCTGTAATTGGAGTGAAATTGCGGTCTGATACAACTGATTTTCGGGTGTTCACATTGTTTTTTACAGATGTAATTTCATTAATCCTTGATTCTGTAATTGGGGTGAAATTGCGGTCTGATACTACGTATTTTTTTGGGGGGGGGTTTCACGTTCTTTTATACATAAGTAATTCCATTAATCCTTCATTCTGTAAGTGGGGTTAATTTGCGTCTGATACTACTGATTTTGGGGGGGTTCCCATTGTTATTTTGCATAAGTTATTCCATTCATCCTTCATTGTGTAACTGGCTGCAGCCTAAAACTTCTGAGTTTGGGGCGTTCACATTCTTTTATACATAAGTAATTCCATTCTTCCTTGATTCTAGGGTGAAATTGCAGCCTGATACTACTGATTTTGGGGTATTCACATTTTTTTTATACATAAGTAAATTCATTAATCCTTTATTCTGTAATTGGAGTTAATTTGCGGTCTGATACTACTGAACACATGGTGTTTTTTTCATAAGTACTTCCACTCATCCTTGATTCTGTAATTGGGGAGAAATGGCGGCCGGATACTACTGATTTTGGGGTGTTTACATTCTTTTATACATAAGTAACTCCATTAATCCTTTATTCTGTAATTGGAGTTAATTTGCGGTCTGATACTACTGAACACATGGTGTTTTTTTCATAAGTACTTCCACTCATCCTTGATTCTGTAATTGGGGTGAAAATGCGACTTAATACTACTGAGTTTGGGGTGTTCACATTCTTTTATACATAACTAAATCTGTTAGTCCTCGATTCTGTAATTTGGGTGAAATTGTGTTCTAATACTACTGCTATTTTATACTATTACAGTACAGTATGTCCGACAGACAGGTGCCAGGGCCTTCCAAGGGAATGAGCAGTGGCAAAAATGTTTCTAGAGCTGGCAAAGTAGTAGCAGAAGAAGAGAGGGGGGGGGGGGTAGCAGCAGTGGCAGCGACAGACAAGAGCTGTCAGTGTCATCCAGTGGTCGTGCTTTGACCAGCAACTCAGCTGTCCTTGAATGGTTGACTCGGTCTTTAACATCATCTCAACTGACATCAGCCAGGAGTCGGTGGGTTTCTCTGACACCATGCTTAGTTGGCATGGCCCAGCAACAAGCTTTTTGCCCCCACCTGTCCTGAACCTGCCTCTTTCAATTTCTGTTCCTTCTGCTCGGGAAGTATTGCCTAGTCAAGATTTGGAGGCGAGATCCGCTGCTTCCTCCAGTAAGAAGGCAAGTAGCAAAGCTGAGAATTTTGTGGGAGCTGGTGTTGCAAGCGGTCAGGCACGCAGCCCTGAGACTGGGAAGGGTGACATCAGTGATGTGCAGACAGTGGTGGATGATGATGTAGCAGATCGCATGTGGGAGTCGGGTGAAGAGGGGGCTTCATCATCATCATCAAGGGATGAGGGTGGCCACTTCAGCGTGAGACAGCAGCTGAACCAGTAGGGTGCCGTGGCCGTGAGTCAGCAGTGTGAGATCTGGAGCCAAACATGCCCAGGGCAGACCATCTGCTACTCAGGAGCCTGCCTGTCTGGAAACAACTAGCGGTGCACAGATTCATAGAAGCAGCGGCAGGCAGTCAGTACGCACTGGTGGTGGTAAAGTTCCAACTCGCCGGTGTGGGAATTTTTCATCAAGTCACCAGACATCAGTGTGGCATGTATAGATTCTGTGGGCAGAAGGTGAAGCATGGCCAGGACCACGACCCTGCATCAACACATGCAGCATCACCATAAAGTGGCCTGGGAAAACCATGGCGCTAATGTAGTGGTGCAGCCTGAGGCATCTCCTAGTGCCCGCAACCCTTTTCCAGCAGTCAAGGCTCCACCACCTCAGCAGACAGGAGCTGTGTTTCCTTCCCATCATCTACTGGTCCTGATGCTCTTGCTCATCACTCATTTCAAAAAGACAACAGTATGTGTGCATGCAGAAGCTGAACGTGCTCCTAGCCAAGTTGCTGGTACTGCAGTCCCTCCCTTTCCATGTGATTGACTCTGCACCTTTCAGAGAACTGATAGCTTGTGCTGAGCCAAGGTGGTGAGTCCCAAGCCACCATTACTTCTCTAAAAAATCTGTACCAGCCCTGCACATGTATTTTGAGAAAATGGTGAGCCAGTCCTTGAACCTGCCGGTGTCTGGTAAAGTTCACGCAGCACCGACGTGTGGAGCTGTAACTATGGTCAAGGACAATATATGTCCTTTACAACCCACTGGGTAAATGTGGTTCCTGCCCAAGCACACCGGCAACTTGGCTAGGTGATGGCAATCTGCCATCTCAAGCTGTGAGTCTTGCGCCAATGTCCTCCTCATCCTCAACCTTGTCCTCAGCCTCCACTGCAGGCACAATTCGGAGTGCTCCTCCAGCATACCACCAATGCAAAGCATGGCGGTGTCACACTGTTCTACACCTGCTTTGCCTGTGAGAACGGAGTCACACTGGGGAGGAACTGCTCTGCGTCCTTCAAGAGGTTATCGAATCCTGGCTATCTCCTCACTAACTAAAGATCTGAACCATGGTCACCAACAACGGGAAGAACATTGTGTTGGCGCTGCATCAAGTAGGGCTGACTTACATCTTTAATCTAGTTGTAAAGTGGTTCCTGAAGTCTTCCAGCCAACTTTAAGACATCTTGAAAATGGCCAGGAAAATGTGCATGCACTTCAGCCACTCTTACACTGCAAAACACTCCCCCCTTGAGCTGGAAAGACAGAATAGCATTCCCCAACATCCCCAAACATATGCAATGTTTCCACCCATTGGAACTCCACCCTCCACATGTTGGACCGACTATATCAGCAGAGTAAGGCCGTGAACGATTTCTTGATGATGCAGGCGATCAGGAATACTTCCCTGTGTAACTTCAACCTTAGCCAGTGTCAGCTCATGCGTGACACCTGCCGTTTGCTCAGGCCATTTGAGGAGGCCACTTTATTTGTCAGTCGCCAGGACTAAGGGATGAATGATGTCATTCCACTCCTTCACATACTGGAACAGGTGCTGATAAATCTGGCTGACCAGGGACAAGAGACGTGGTGCCTACATCTCACTACCACCTGAGCCTTGTGGGGGCTGAACTGGCAGAGGAGGACATTCATGCACAAGCAATGTATACAGAAATGGGTGGTTTATCTGTACAAGTGACAGGAGAGGAGCAGGAGAAGCTTAAGAGTGATGAGGAACACCAGGCAGATGATCCTGACACACTGTGGCAGTATGCAGTAAAGATGCAGGTAGGGAGTCCCTCTGAGCCCCTGGCGCAAATGGCCAGATGCATTCCGAGTTGTTTGCGTAGTGACAGTCGTATTATCACCATTCGGCAGAGGGATGATTACTGGCTAACCACCATGCTAGACCCTCGCTACCGGGCCAAAATGAGGGGCCTTTTTTCCACCTGCTGAGAGAGAGGATAAATCCAACTACTATCGAGGCATCCTATGTAGTCAGTTGGTCGCTGCCTATGTGTGCCATTGCCCATCCTCACGAAGGTCTGACTGGGGGGGGCCCTCTGAGCTCACGCTCAGCTTTCCTGCTCAGCCAGTAGTGTGGCATTAGAGCAGGTGTTTAGTGCGGCCGAGGGCATAGTTACCCCAAAGAGAACTTGTCTTTCAACACAAAATGTTGAGAGACTAACCTAAGTAAAGCTGAATCAGGACTGTATCAGCCAGGATATCCACACGCCAGTGCCTGATGCATCAGACTAGATCATTCTGAGTGTCACACCAAAACATTGTGAAAAATGGCTCGTTACTTTTGGCCATGTGCTTCAGCCACTATTCTGCTGCTGCCACCCGCCTGATGCCACACACCTGCTGCCATCTTCTCCTACTGCCACTATCTTGTACTGTTACTGCCACTGCTGTTGTCCCCCATCTCACCACTTTGTAACTGGGTCACTATCTTGACTCCTCATGCTGTTGTCACCTTCATCACTCAGTGACTGGGCCACTGTGTTGACTCCTCATGCTGTTGCCACCTCACCACTCTGTGAATGGGCCACTGTGTTGACCCATCATGCTGTTGCCATCCTCACAAGTCTGTAACTGGACCACTATGTTGCCTCCTCATACTGTTGCCATCTCACCACTCTGTGTCTGGACCACTGTGTTGACTCCTCATACTGTTGCCACCTTGAACACTATGTGACTGGGTCACTGTGTTGACTCCTCATGCAGTTGCCACCTTCACCACTCTGTGACTGGGCCACTATGTTGGCTCCATATGCTGTTGTCATCCTTACCACTCTGTGACTGGGCCACTGTGTTGACTCCTCATACTGTTTCCACTCTCACCACTCTGGGACTTGGCCACTGTGTTGACTCCTCATGTGGTTGCCACCCTCCCCACACTGTGACGGGGCCACTATGTTGAGTCCTCCCGCTGTTGCCACCCTCACCACTATATGACGGGGTCACTAGGTTCCATGTTTGGCATTATTGACATCACCGTTTATTTTATGCTTCTTCTGATCTGTCAGAAGAACTGAAAAACACAGTCAGTATTTAGCTTCAGGATTTGCTCATGATTTCAAAGCCAAAAGCAGTAGTGTGTCCAAAACACAGAGGACATGCAAATATTCCCATCACATGTTAGCTCTGTTTTGGACTGACTCCTGTTTTTGCCTTACCAATACTTATCAAATACTGATGCAAAAAACTGACCAAATACTGACTGTGTGATAGAGGCCAATAAAGGTCTGCATGTAGGACTTCTTTTCCCATCTGAATAAAACCGAATTCTGAGGCAAATAGCCAAAACTCATGCAAATTGCGCATGAGGCCTCTATCACACGGTCAGTATTTTACATCAGGATTTGCTCATGATTTGGAAGCCAAAAGCAAGAGTGGGTACAAAACACAGAAGACATGCAAATGTTCCCATCACATGTTATCTCTGTTTTGGATCCACTCCTGTTTTTTTGGGCCTTAGCAATACTGATGAATTTGCTGAGCAAATGCTGGCTGTGTAAAGGCGGATGCTCAAAAGACAGAATCCATTTTTGGCGGTTGTTATTCTGACAGACCAGAAGAAGGGAAACATAAACAATGACATCAATACAAACTTACTGCTGACACCCTCCCCACTCTGTCATGGGCTCTCTACTTGTATCATTACATTAGATAGTTAGTTAGTTAGTTACTTAGCTTATATATATAATACAGATAGTTAGTGGGATATAGTCAGTGTAGGTTATATCGTAATATAGTGTAGCTGATAGGTTCTGCTGTCCATACATACAAACCGGATTCCAAAAAAGTTGGGACACTAAACAAATTGTGAATAAAAACTGAATGCAATGATGTGGAGATGGCAAATGTCAATATTTTATTTGTAATAGAACGTAGATGACAGATCAAACGTTTAATCCGAGTAAATGTATCATTTTAAAGGAAAAATACGTTGATTCAAATTTTCACGGTGTCAACAAATCCCAAAAAAGTTGGGACAAGTAGCAATAAGAGGCTGGAAAAAGTAAATTTGAGCATAACGAAGAGCTGGAAGACCAATTAACACTAATTAGGTCAATTGGCAACATGATTGGGTATAAAAAGAGCTTCTCAGAGTGGCCGTGTCTCTCAGAAGCCAAGATGGGTAGAGGATCACCAATTCCCACAATGTTGCGCAGAAAGATAGTGGAGCAATATCAGAAAGGTGTTACCCAGCGAAATATTGCAAAGACTTTGCATCTATCATCATCAACTGTGCATAACATCATCCAAAGATTCAGAGAATCTGGAACAATCTCTGTGCGTAAGGGTCAAGGCCGTAAAACCATACTGGATGCCCGTGATCTCCGGGCCGTTAAACGACACTGCACCACAAACAGGAATGCTACTGTAAAGGAAATCACAGAATGGGCTCAGGAATACTTCCAGAAACCATTGTCAGTGAACACCATCCACCGTGCCATCTGCCGTTGCCAGCTGAAACTCTACAGTGCAAAGAAGAAGCCATTTCTAAGCAAGATCCACAAGCTCAGGCGTTTTCACTGGGCCAGGGATCATTTAAAATGAAGTGTGGCAAAATGGAAGACTGTTCTGTGGTCAGACGAGTCACGATTCGAAGTTATTTTTGGAAATCTGGGACGCCATGTCATCCGGACCAAAGTGGAGAAGGACAACCCAAGTTGTTATCAACGCTCAGTTCAGAAGCCTGCATCTCTGATGGTATGGGGTTGCATGAGTGTGTTTGGCATGGGCAGCTTGCATGTCTGGAAAGGCACCATCAATGCAGAAAAATATATTCAGGTTCTAGAACAACATATGCTCCCATCCAGACGTCATCTCTTTCAGGGAAGACCCTGCATTTTTCAACAAGATAATGCCAGACCACATTCTGCATCAATCACAACATCATGGCTTTGTAGGAGAAGGATCCGGGTACTGAAATGGCCAGTCTTCAGTCCAGATCTTTCACCTATAGAGAACATTTGGCGCATCATAAAGAAGAAGGTGCAACAAAGAAGGCCCAAGACAATTGAACAGTTAGAGGCCTGTATTAGACAAGAATGGGAGAGCATTCCTATTTCTAAACTTGAGAAACTGGTCTCCTCGGTCCCCAGACGTCTGTTGAGTGTTATAAGAAGAAAGGGAAATGCCACACAGTGGTGAAAATGGCCTTGTCCCAACTTTTTGGGGATTTGTTGACACTATGAAATTCTGATTCAACATATTTTTCCCTTAAAATGGTACATTTTCTCAGTTTAAACTTTTGTTCCGTGATTTATGTTCTATTCTGAATAAAATATTAGAAGTTGGCACCTCCACATCATTGCATTCAGTTTTTATTCACGATTTGTATAGTGTCCCAACTTTTTTGGAATCCGGTTTGTACATGCTACAGACATAGTGCTGTGATGTCACAAGTTCACAACAATACTTAGTGCACCAATCAGTAATATGTAAATAAAAAGAAAACAGTCTCCAATTTTTTGGTGTACTTATCGGCGCTGCAGATCCACCAAGCGACGTGAGTATAAATCGCTTCACAGTTAAAATGTCCAGAATATGCTGATCGCGCTGCCTTCTGAGTGCAAAGTTTCAATCCCAGATCTTTCTTTCCAATGCTCAGGTTATTCCACCTTGTAGCCAAACGATCGGTTACCAGAGGCTAGGTGCACTCACGTACACCTGCACCCTAGAGGGAAGTATTAGTACAAATAGTGAAGTTCCACCAGGTAATATCGCAATCAGCAGGTTTTATTCTACTTACAAAAGGTCGTTTGTAAGTAGAATAAAACCTGCTGATTGCGATATTACCTGGTGGAACTTCACTATTTGTACTAATACTTCCCTCTAGGGTGCAGGTGTACGTGAGTGCACCTAGCCTCTGGTAATCAGTAATATGTAGTCAGACCTGCTAAAATTTGAAGTTGCACGTATTGCGGCAAAATATGCGCATCATTAATTGCCGATTTTCGCAATCGTGAATATATTGGAGCACTCTATTTGCTTGTAAAGCTTTTGTAACGTTCTGCCATGCCAACCATTTTCTCCGGTTTCAAGAAACTTCTAGCAGCTTGAAAAATGTAGCAAAACTGACCCACGCCTGTATTGCGTGCGCAATATGTGCATATTACATTGCCGATTTTCGAAATCAAGAAAATAATAGCGAATTCTTGAATTTGTGAATTTATGATGAATATTCGCCCAAATATTCGCGAAATATCGCGAATTTGAATATTGCCCCTGCCGCTCATCACTGCAGAACAACAATAATCATGGCATAATATGGACAACAATAGCACCTGATGGATCCATTTGACTATATCAAGATCCATCAGGTTTCTAGCTGAGGTGTGGCGTTATGGCGCACACAGGACATACTGCATCATACTTTTATATTGATGGTCTATCCTTAGGCTAGGTCATGAATATCTGACTGTTGAAGTCTGATTCTCGGCACCCCACTATCAGAAGTGTCAGAACCACACAGATGGAGCTGCTTACACCAGTACTGCTTCCATTTGGATCCCCTCTGATTGGATATTGATCATCAATATAAAAATCTGGAGAACCTCTTTAATAAGGTCTAATAGCCTATTTGTTATTACACTTGCATCAAATAATAGCATGTGATTTTTATTCTGTGAAATTGTGGGGCCCATTAGGGTATGACTACAGTTATGGCTATGGTCAGGTTTCCTGAAGTCAAAACCAGGAAGTGAAGAAGTCTTTTCTGCCCCTCAAACATTCTGTCCTTTTATGATCCACTCCTGATTTTGGCTTCCAAAACTGCATTCAGAAACCTGACCATGTGGCTGCACCATTATTGTCAGAGCTTTGGTCATCCAGAGACTCCTCTGGCGCCCTGGTGGGCAAATCCGACCCTGCATACATTATGTGGAACATTATGAATGGTCTTGAGTTATTGACAGACCTGAAATCTCCATGGATTGACCTCAGGCCTCATCATAAATGAAATGTCTCTTCTAGCAGTCCGTGTCCCAGACTGAAATCTACTCCAGCTTGTAGCTTGTGTAGATTTCAATCATCATATACGCCAATGGTCCCCCATTCGCCAAACCTCCTTTTCAGAAACTGGAGAGGGTGATGTAATAATGTCACTTGCAATGGCGTTTAAAAAGTCATAAAACACAGTTTGGTAACTTTTTAATGCCAAAACCATGGCACAGGGATATGATAAAGCTCACCCTGTACCTGCAGTTGATTTTTACAGATCTTTAGTGCATTCTCATTTGTTTACCTTTAGTATTTGAGCCATTTCCCTTTTATCTGTTTGCTTGGTACAAACTAAAAATAAATTACAGTGAATCATGAGACCCATGACATTTTACTGCCAGAGGCTGTTTCATCTTAAATTGGAAATATGCAATGTTCCCATGTTATAATTTGTTTTCTATTATTTCTATTGTAAATTACAGTATAAAGTTACAGCTGACCTTGACTATAAGTGAATACTTGATAGAAGTAAATATACTTTACATATCATATGTACATGCAGTATGTGCAAATCCCATAGAGGGTACACTCCACTGTATGTATAATGCTGTAGTAGTGCTTGTGTATCGTTATATGATATACAGTACCATGTGAAATACAGGCACTTATAAAGCATCCTCCACAGTGGTTCAGGTCTATGAACGGAATATTTCCACTGATCTTCAAAAAATAAATATAGATAGCATCAAACCACTGTCCATATCTTACCAGTTTAAAGACAACATGAGCTTTCTCTATTTGGAAGAATAGATCAATCCCTGAATGACAAAGCAAAAGTGATGCTGTCTTAGCCATGTGTCCTAGCCCATGTTTGTGATATGGTAGTTCATGATGCTAAATTATGACAAACTGCTTGCTTCATACATTTTCATAGCCACCAAACTTGACTGTTTTTCTAGATACTGGCTATAGTGAAATACAGGAGTGTCTAGTGAACCAACCTCCTATTACTCTTGCTTTTTTACATCACACTTAGATTTTGTAAGAGGTAACACAATCTATCTACCTATCTTCTAGAGGAGCCACTGAAAGTGGTTTACTGGGAGTTCGATATTGATGACCTATCCTAAGGATGGGTCATCAATATCAGATCGGTGGAGGTCTGATACCCAGCACCACCGCCAATTAGCTATTTGAAGAGACTACGTGTCTTCAGTGAGCGCTGAGGCCTCCTCACAGCTTACCACAGAGCCGAATTGGACTGAGCTGCAAATAGGCCATGTGACCAATGAATGTGACGTCACTGGCCTAGGGTGAGGCCATGGGTTCTTTTTCGTCTTCAAAAACTTGAATGGGTGACACCTGAATTGTTTTCAATTGGGCGCCACACAGCAATTCATGCAACTGGCGATTTAAAGCCACAACCTCACAAAGAAGGGACATGTTCCTTCTTGGTGAGGTGTCCAGACAGATGCTACTGGAAACTGCGGCTGGCATCTGCTCACGGTGTAGCTCAGTTCAGTGAGGCTAAACCACCAATGTGTCTGCAGCATTCAAAGTGAAATAACAGGTCGGTTTCAGAAGCAGTGATTGGTCTTCATCTCAGCTGAATTATCAGGCATTGATTGGGAATGAACGGCTCATTCCCAAAAACTGTCTTTCCATCTGCCTGTGTAAAAGGGTCTATAGGTCCACAGCAGACCTTAAAGGGGTTGTCGCACTTCAGTAAATGGCATTTATCACGTAGAGAAAGTTAATACAAGGCACTTACTAATGTATTGTAATTGTTCCTGTTGCATCCTTTGCTGTCCTGATTCATTTTTCCATCACATTATACAGTGCTTGTTTCCATGGTTATGACCACCCTGTAATCCAGCAGCGGTGGCCGTGTTTACACACTATAGGAAAAAGCACCAACCTATGTGAGCTCCCACGGTCTCGGCCACCAGAGAGTCCGGATTTTTTCCTTATAGTGTGCAAGGATGTCCACCACTGCTGGATAACAGGGTGGTCGTAACCATGGAAATAAACAGGGTATAATGTGACGGAAATATGAATCCAGCCAGCAAAGGAGGCAATATGGACAATCACAATACATTAGTAAGTGCCTTGTAGTAACTTTCTCTACATGATAAATGTCATTTGCTGAAGTGAGACAACCCCTTTAAGACCATAATGCAATGGCACTTTATCATGACTACACTGTGCCCAATGTTCCAATTTTATCAGAGGCAACATAGGAAAAAATGGCTGAAAAAAAAACTATAGAAAAACCCTCATTCTCAAAGGTCCTTGTCACAGCAGCTGCAACAAAAGTGTACAAATGCTGTATGTAACAACTCTGGATTGTGTGGGTACTTTTCTGCGGGTCTGTAATGTCTTGTTTTCTAGTTGCAATGGAATAATTAGGGATTAACACAGAAGTCTTAAGATACATGTACAGTACAAAGTACAAATAGCATACCATGAATCATTAGGTTTGCTCATACTAAGCAAAACCACAAACCACCCATTTAGCTGGAAGGGTTAAGTAAAGTTTAATTTCTTAATTGCAGGCTGTTGTAATTATTTCCCAAACTTCCCCTTCTGGAGCAGGATGGTATGGTACTTCAACATTGTCTCTAAACCACGCAATAGTCTGTCTTTGTTACATAGCCGAGTGCAAGAACTGTGGTCTGTGCAGCACGTATCACTTATGTCGCAAGGTGCTTATATTTTTTATATAAAGCATTTTATGTTACCGGAGAAATTATAGCGTACTGCATATTTTGGCAAAAAAACTAACATTCCAGTAATTCACAAGTAGTGAAAAGGAATGCATGAAGATTAAATAAACTAGCAACATGTGCAACCCTGCACTTCAAGGAACCCTAGCCTAGCTAACAGCGTGACCATTCTGTGGTGGCTATGATAGTAATCTAGAAAACTCTCAGTCCAAGAGGGCACCGTTACATGTGTCTGGTGATAACACCTTTAATTTTGGTTCTAGCTGTGTAATTCTAATAGAAGAGATCTCTTAGCACAAGGAATGAGAGTAAAGATTGATAGGTACGGCCATCATTTCATAGAGGCAAGAAATCCAGAAGATTGGACAAGTGGTTATCTATTGCTGACACAACTGTTGCCAAGGCCACTGTGTGTCACTGGAAGATTCACCTGTAAAGCTCTTATAAATTATAACAGTAAATTGGAAGGAGAGGCTTCTACCCTCATAAAATTGCCCCTGTAACAGGTCTCTTTCTGCACCATTTCCAGGCATCCTCTTAAAATATCTTTAGTGTGGGTTTAAAAGTAAGTGGAGGTACACCTTACATTTACAATGTGTGGGGACACACTTCCTGCACAGTGCAGGAAATTAAGACGCCATACCCAAGCATGGGGCGTAGCAATTGTGGAAGCAGGGGAAGCAGTTGCTATGGGGCCCGAACTCAGAAGGGACCCACCCAGGAGGAGGACTAAAAGATTTTATTGACAGGGCCCCCTTAAAGCCTCAACAGTATTATTCAATGACATTATATACAGTGACATGACATACAGTATATACATGTAGGAAAAGGACAGGCGGATGCTGAGCCTGGTCTGTGACGACAATCTTGACTAGCCACAGGAATGGGGGTTGCGAAGAAGTTCCTGAGGTGGGGGGACTATTGCATTCAGAAATTTCACCGACAGTAAGATAACTTGTGATCACCATGTTTTGTGCTATGCTGTGATATGCTGGACAGAGGATTGTATGTTACGTTTTGCTGCAGGCGCTATATTTTTTCTGTGTAATGTACCTTTTAAACTATAGTCATGGCTGAGGTCAGGAATCTCAAGTGTGGACAGTGTGGCATTGCTCCACATGAGTTGTGTGGTGGGGCCACTTCATAAATAGGAGGACCTCAGAGCTCCTCGTGGGCAGTTAATGTGTGTATGAGAGATTGCAGTTGAGCCAAGGCACCCCTAGTCACTAGCCACTAGTTACTGTAGTTAGCCGGAGGATCTGTGGTTGGAAGTGGAGTGACCCCTTGTTCTTGGAGAGATGACCTTCATTAATAATAAATCAACAAAAAGCCTCAAAGCTGAATACCCAAACTTGACCCAGATAATTTTTTGGGGTTAATATTAATCCCTACACTGCGAGCTCCCTATACATAAGCTAAATATTCATTTTTGTTCAGTAGATTTTGTTAAAAAGCTATTTTTATAATATGTAAATTACCTTGCTACCAGCAAGTAGGGCGGCTACTTACTGGTAGCAGCCACATCCTCCTCTCATAATGACACCCCCTCCGCTGTGTGAGTGACAGGGCCAGGGAACGGGATCGTTCTCTGCTGGCCCTGTTTGAATTCAAATTATCGCGCCTGCGCCGTACCTGTCTTTAATCGGCTCAGGCGCACTGAGAGGCGGCCGCTCTCTCGGCCGCTCCATCCTCAATGCGCCTGCGCCGGGTGTAGATGTGACGTCATCGGCGCCCTACTTGCTGGTAGCGAGGTAATTTACATATTATAAAAATAGCTTTTTAACAAAATCTACTGAACAAAAATGAATATTTAGCTTATGTATAGGGAGCTCGCAGTGTAGGGATTATTATTAACCAAAAAAAAACGGTTTAGTGGGCTGACAGAAGCCCTTTAACTTTTAATGATCACAGTTATAATGGCTTAGTGAGCATAAACAATAGGTTATAAACCGCTGTGTCCAGTCCGTGTGTAAAGTGTGTTTGTATAATACTGAAATCATAGATGTCAGGGACATGCACATTCCCTGCTAAACTATTAGATCAGTGTTGCCAATAGTTGTCTGGCTCTGTATATACCGATGGGTGCTGATGCATTCACTGGCAATTGGTATCTTACCAATAATGATGTAACGCCATAAACTGGTTACATGATTATTTGAGAGACAATGTAACGCCATAAACTGGTTACATGAATGCAAGAGAACTGCACAGGACAGGACACAGACCCCTAAAAATCTGCTAACTGCCCCCGACATGTTTCACCAGCAGAGCTTGCTTCATCAGGGGGTATTGGGCAGCAATGAGGAAAATCGTTGAAAACAAGGTATAAATGACCTACTAATCCTGATTGACATTCAAGTGGTCCAATCTGCTGAAAGCACATACCATGACTGTGTACATCCAACACTGGGGTGCACCAATCATATTGCTCTAAATTCAATATTCCTCCCTTTCATTTCACCTATGGCAGCGTGCTGGTGGGATGTTACACATGACGTGATGCGCATCATTAAGATGCACATAGACTTCTGTTCACCTACCATGAAGTTGATAATAAGGAATATCATATTAAATAATGTATTAACTGTTAGTCAGCAGGGATCATCTATATTGCCCAATGTCCCTGTCCCAAAATATATGTTGGCAAAGCAACATTAGAATTCAGACGTCGCATTTTTTCAACACATCAGCGGTATTAATACCAAAGCAGATACTGCCATATCTAGACATGTGAGATACTTTCATGATAGTGACCCCGACTATCTAAAATTTGGGGCTATTTGCAAGAAGTCCCCGGGGGTGAGAAAGGGTGATTTGGATAGAATTTTATTACAAGAAGAAACTAAGTGGATTTACAGACTGGACAGTCTGAGCCCTAAAGGCCTTAATGAGGGCTTCCCCTATACATCATTCCTGTAAACACCTGAAGATGGTATTGGTAATCATACAATCATTTCATTTCATAAGTGAGCATTGTACCTTGCAAACAATTGATTCGAAATATCTTAAAAGTTTGTCTTTATTAGGTACCAGATTGGTGCCACTTGTTTTTATAGGTCTATACTGTATCCAGGGGCGTAGCTATAGGGGGTGCAGAGGTAGCAGTCGCTACCGGGCCCAGGAGCCTGAGGGGGCCCAAAGACCCCCTCAGAAGAAGACACACAAAGCACTGAGGGAAGGGGGGCCCAAGCCTAACTCTTGCACCAGGGCCCATGAGCCTTTAGCTACGCCCCTGACTGTATGTATGGCACATACCTGTTGGGTACTACATTTGTGACTACTCGTAGTACAACCAACATTTTTTGACACCGCCTATTTATATGCGCCCTGTGCAGAAAGTATTTTCTATTAAACCCCCTCCCCCTTTACTCCTCACTGTTTCATCCACTATTGTAATGCCAGGCACGGCTAAGATTACAGTAATGATTAGCATCATATATGTTATACGAGTGGTTGCCCCTATAAAATATACTCTTAGTATAAATGTGCAGAAGATATGTGCATCACTCGGCCGAGTTTATAGGCATTACTTTTAAGTGTTAGTGTGCGATTCTTCTGCATGGCACTTGAGCAGCACCTAGTCATGTTCCAGGCAGAGTACTAAGTTCTTGCTTATTGATTTCTATGCAGGACATGCGCAGCTCTTACTTACCCGTGAACAGTGAGCTATGTCCGTGCGCATTGTTGATCTGCGCAGAACATGCGCACTACTTCTTTACTTCCACATTCTCCAAACAGTCCCGGCGCAGCATAGGGGAAACTTCATGGTAGGTGAACAGAAGTCTATGTGCATCTTAATGATGCGCATCACGTCATGTGTAACATCCCACCAGCACGCTGCCATAGGTGGAATAAGAGGGAGGAATATTGAATTTAGAGCAATATGATTGGTGCACCCCAGTGTTGGATGTACACAGTCATGGTATGTGCTTTCAGCAGATTGGACCACTTGAATGTCAATCAGGATTAGTAGGTCATTTATACCTTGTTTTCAACGATTTTCCTCATTACTGCCCAATACCCCCTGATATACACATACGGTCAGAGCCCATGCATTGCAGACCGCAATGTATAAATATATTAAACACGTGTGTGTATATATATATATATATATATATATATGAAGCAAAACAACAGCACTCTCGTTAGATGAAAATAGAAAAAAGATTATTCACTCATGTGGACGCGATGTTTGTATGTATGTATATATATATATATATATCATAGTTCCTGCTAAATGTCCTGCTTTCCCTGTTGGTTGCAGGGGGGCGTGGCCTAACGGAACCGGTGGGCGTGGCTTAGCGGGTCGGCTGTGTGGTGATAGAGCAGGGGGGATGGGGATTGTATAAGTAGCTTCTGCAGTAGGGACTCTGAAGGTTTTTATTACAGCCAGCTTCTGACAGGAATCAGCTGTTTGTAGAGAGGGAACAAGCAGCTGATTCCTGTCACAGTTGGGGGGGGAAGCAGGGAGCCCACCACTGACAGGAGCAGACTGCACATGCGTATGGACGAGCTTCCTCTCAAGCACCTACATGCAGGGCCGGACTGGGACAAAAAATAGGCCTGGGCATTTTTGACTGAGCAGCCCAATCACATGACCCCTAACAGGCCCCACCCCCTTGCAGTATAGGGGCGGGGCCAACACTGGAAGCACAATTGAGGGGCAGAGCCAGCCACCAGTAAGATAGGAAGGCTTTAGCCAACCTGTAGAGCAAACGGAAAGCCTCTTGCAGAGTCTGCACTGTACGAGTAGTGGCGTCGCTAGAGGGGGGCGAGGGGGGGCAATTGCCCCCCCTATGTTGTTCCTTGCCCCCCCAGGTGCCCCCCCGCTGATTCCCCCGAGTGAATACTAATGAGCGCTTCCATTAAGGAAGCGCTC
Organism: Bufo gargarizans; assembly: GCF_014858855.1. Taxonomy (NCBI): domain Eukaryota; kingdom Metazoa; phylum Chordata; class Amphibia; order Anura; family Bufonidae; genus Bufo; species Bufo gargarizans. Next base: position 208,358,785 of record NC_058082.1, on the reverse strand, counting down.
ATTAGTACAGAAGGACCAGGAAGTGGTGAACGCTCTGTACTCACCACTTCCTGGTCCTCGGCTGTCGGCTGTGCAGGGCTGCGCACAGCGTGAGGTCGCTCTGTGACCTCACGCTGTGCGCGCCAGTTTAGAGCACGCACAGTCGACTGAGGAGGGAGAAAATGGCAGGCGGCGTCCGTCCAGGAGCAGGAGAGGTAAGTGTTTTTTTTTTTAATTTTATAAAAAATGTGGCTGCTGGGGGCATTATGGGGGCTAATAGGAGGCATATGGGGCTAATTGGAAGCATATTTGGGGGCTAATTGGAGGCATATTTGGGGGCTAATTGGAGATGTATGGGGGCATTTGGAGGCATATTTGGTGGCTAATTGGAGGCATATTTGGGGGCTAATAGGAGGCATATGGGGCTAATAGGAGGCATATGGGGCTAATAGGAGGCATATGGGGCTAATTGGAGGCATATGGGGGCTAATAGGCATATGGGGCTAATAGGCATATGGGGCTAATAGGAGGCATATGGGGTCTATGGGGCTAATTGGAGGCATATGGGGGCTAATTGGGGGCTAATTGGAGGCATATGGGGGCTAATTGGAGGCATATGGGGGCTAATTGGAGGCATATGGGGTCTATGGGGCTAATTGGAGGCATATGGGGTTAATTTGAGGCATATGGGGGCTAATTGGGGGCTAATTGGAGGCATATGGGGGCTAATTGGAGGCATATGGGGTCTATGGGGCTAATAGGAGGCATATGGGGGCTAATAGGAGGCATATGGGGGCTAATAGGAGGCATATGGGGGCTAATTGGAGGCATATAGGGGCTAATTGGAGGCATATAGGGGCTAATTGGAGGCATATAGGGGCTAATTGGGGGCTAATAGGAGGCATATGGGGGCTAATTGGGGGCTAATTGGAGGCATATGGGGGCTAATTGGAGGCATATGGGGGCTAATTGGAGGCATATGGGGTCTATGGGGCTAATTGGAGGCATATGGGGTTAATTTGAGGCATATGGGGGCTAATTGGGGGCTAATAGGAGGCATATGGGGGCTAATTGGAGGCATATGGGGGCTAATTGGAGGCATATGGGGTCTATGGGGCTAATAGGAGGCATATGGGGGCTAATAGGAGGCATATGGGGGCTAATAGGAGGCATATGGGGGCTAATAGGAGGCATATGGGGGCTAATTGGAGGCATATAGGGGCTAATTGGAGGCATATAGGGGCTAATTGGAGGCATATAGGGGCTAATTGGAGGCATATAGGGGCTAATTGGGGGCTAATAAGAGGCATATGGGGGCTAATTGGGGGCTAATTGGAGGCATATGGGGGCTAATTGGAGGCATATGGGGGCTAATTGGAGGCATATGGGGTCTATGGGGCTAATTGGAGGCATATGGGGTTAATTGGAGGCATATGGGGGCTAATTGGGGGCTAATAGGAGGCATATGGGGGCTAATAGGAGGCATATGGGGGCTAATAGGAGGCATATGGGGGCTAATTGAAGGCATATGGGGGCTAATTGGAGGCATATGTAGCTAATTGGAGGCATATGGGGGCTAATAAGAGGCATAATGGGGGCTAATTAGAGGCATAATGGGGGCTAATGAGGCATAATGGGGGCCAATGGGGCTAATAAGAAGAATAATGGGGGCTAATGAGGCATAAGGGCTTATATGGGGGCTGATATGGGAGTGATGAGAGGCATAATGAGGGCTAATGAGAGGCATAATGTGTCATCCACAGATCCCCCATAACAGTGTGTCTTCCACAGATCCACCATAACAGTGTGTCTTCCACAGATCCACCATAACAGTGCGCCTGTGCACTGACGAGAGACAGAAAGAAGGGGAAAGAATCCGTGGAAGCAAGCAGAGGACAGCACAGCAGACGACTGAATAGCTTCTTTTGTAAGTAAATTGTTTTATTATAACTGTATCCCTGCAGACCGCAACTCTCTCGTATTTTGTAATCTTATTTTGTTTTTGCCCCCCCATTTTTGACTGTGGTATCTTTGTGCCCCCCCTATATATTGTTCCTAGAGTCGCCACTGTGTACGAGAGATAGCAGTGGCTGTGAAGGGGAAAGTTCCAGAGCACAATGACAGCCCCAGAGCCTTTCTGCTGCCTGACCAACTGTATGCTGCCACAGCGCCAGCCTGCAGGACATCAGAGAGGCCTGGGGTCCACATTATAGCACCACTACATTTACTTATTATCAAAAAGCATCATACATAACCAAGCAAAAGCCAGAATATAATAAAAGAAAAAAACATTAAACTACATTTATAATAAAACAATTTACTTACAAAAGAAGCTGTTCAGTCGTCTGCTGTGCCGTCCTCTGCTTGCTTCCACTGATTATGTGCCCTCCTTTCTGTCTCTCCTCAGTGCGCAGGCGCACTGTTATGGGGGATCTGTGGACGACGCACTGTTATGGGGGACCTGTGGATGACGCACTGTTATGGGGGACCTGTGGATGACAGTATGACACACTGTTATGGGGGACCTGTGGATAACACACTGTTATGGGGGACCTGTGGATGACACACTGTTATGGGGGACCTGTGGATGACACACTGTTAGGGGGGGATCTGTGGATAACACACTGTTATGGGGGACCTGTGGATGACGCACTGTTATGGGGGCATCTGTGGATGACGCACTGTTATGGGGGACCTGTGGATGACACACTGTTATGGGCATCTGTGGATGACACACTGTTATGGGCATCTGTGGATGACACACCGTTATGGGGGCATCTGTGGATGACGCACTGTTATGGGGGATCTGTGGATGACGCACTGTTATGGGGGATCTGTGGATGACACACTGTTATGGGGGATCTGTGGATGACGCACTGTTATGGGGGCATCTGTGCATGACACACTGTTATGGAGGATCTGTGGATGACACACTGTTATGGGGGATCTGTGGATGACACTGTTATGGGGGATCTGTGGATGACACACTGTTATGGGGGATCTGTGGATGACACACTGTTATGGGGGATCTGTGGATGACGCACTGTTATGGGGGATCTGTGGATGACACACTGTTATGGGCATCGGTGGATGACACACGGTTATGGGGGCATCTGTGGATGACACTGTTATGGAACTTATGGGGACATCTGTGGATGACACACTGTTATGGGGGATCTGTAGATGACACTATTAGGGGGGCATTTGTGGATGACACACTGGTATGGGCATCTGTGGATGACGCACTGTTATGGGGGACCTGTGGATGACACACTGTTATGGGCATCTGTGGATGACACACTGTTATGGGCATCTGTGGATGACACACCGTTATGGGGGCATCTGTGGATGACGCACTGTTATGGGGGATCTGTGGATGACGCACTGTTATGGGGGATCTGTGGGTGACACACTGTTATGGGGGATCTGTGGATGACGCACTGTTATGGGGGCATCTGTGGATGACACACTGTTATGGAGGATCTGTGGATGACACACTGTTATGGGGGATATGTGGATGACACTGTTATGGGGGATCTGTGGATGACACACTGTTATGGGGGATCTGTGGATGACACACTGTTATGGGGGATCTGTGGATGACGCACTGTTATGGGGGATCTGTGGATGACACACTGTTATGGGCATCGGTCGATGACACACGGTTATGGGGGCATCTGTGGATGACACTGTTATGGAACTTATGGGGACATCTGTGGATGATACACTGTTATGGGGGATCTGTAGATGACACTATTAGGGGGGCATCTGTGGATGACACACTGGTATGGGCATCTGTGGATGACACTGGCATGGCGGCATCCGTGTGGATTGTGGAATGATGGAATCTGACACAGATGCGGGGGGCATCTGTGGATGACACTGTTATGGGTGGCCGGGGGGGATCTGTGGATGATACACATATATGGCAGCGCAAGCATCTTGTGCTATATAAATGTGTCATCATCCACATATCACATCTCTCCCCCCCCCCCCATAACAGTGTCCCTGACAGTGTCCCACCCTATTGTAAGACGTCCGTTCCTTATGTAAGTGAGCTATTGAGCTTGTAAATAAACTTGTGCAAAGTATATGAGTAGTTACTAACCACTCATATAGTTTGCAGTTTGCACAAGTTTATTTACAAGCTCAATAGCTCACTTACATAAGTTACTATCTTATCTAATATAATCTATCACTATCATCACTAACTTACTGCCTGGGACAGTCAGGAGGACTCCAAATTGTCGCGGCAGTGACAGCCAGTTGGGCACTACTGGGGCGCAGGGGCAGGCAGGCAGAAGCTGGTGGCGTGCCAGTGCTCCAGTCCCGCTCTTCAACATTCAAACTAGGCGGCCGGCGGCAGCATAACATAACGTGACGTGACGTCACTCACTACGTTACGTTGCACGCGCTGCTCCTCCCACACTGAAGGCGGAGCAGGCACGTGACGTCGGAGCGAGCGACGTTACACTGCCGGCCGCCGGAAGATGGGAGGCAGAGCACGGAGGCAGAGCACGGAGGCGGAGAACAGGAGGCGGAGCACAGGAGGCGGAGCAGTGGGGGTGGACTCAGTCTCACACAGTCAGTATCTCTATGTGTCTGTCTTCTTTGTGTCACAGTGGGCGGCCGGGGCTGGCAGGAGGCGGAGCAGTCACAGTGACAGGGGTGTGATTAGGCCATACCCGGCAGTCACGGCACACCCACTCGAGCCCTGAGGCGGCCCAGCCCTGCCTACATGTCGTGTGCAGCCATGGACGAATTCAGCTGCAAGGTAGGGCAGGACTAAGGGGGGCGTGGCTTATAACTGAAAGAAAAGCAGACAGGTGTGTTTAAAACTTCATCTTTTTCCCTGCCTGCCACACAGTAGTGGAGAGTATTTAAAAAGGACCTATCACTACAATAAAAAATCAAAACTAAGCATACAGACATGGAGAGCGGCACCCACGGATCTCCCTGCACTTACTATTATCCCTGGGCGCCGCTCCGTTCTCCCGGTATTGGCTCCGGTATCTTCAGATTTTTGGCTCATCGCAGCGCTCAGCTCATAGCCTGAGAGAAAAAAAAACCTCTCAAGCTATGAGCTGAGCACTGCGATTGGCCAACGCTACAACCTGGGAGAAGGAGCCTATCTGAAGATACCGGAGCCTATACCGGGAGAACGGAGCAGCGCCCAGGGATAATAGTAAGTGCAGGGAGATCCCTGGGCGCTGCTCTCCATGCCTGTATACTTAGTTTAGATTTTTTATGGTAGTGAAAGGTCCTCTTTAAAGAGTGGCCAACCCCCTTTAAGTTTGTGTCATCTATGTGAGATTGTAACCATATGCTCTTTACATCAATCTGAATAAACTGTTGTTTAAGTTAAAGGGGTATTGCGAGACTTAAATACTTGTGACATATCCTTTTGATAGTTCATCAGTATCTGATCAGTGGGGGTCCGACACCCAGGACCCCTACTGATCAGCTGTCTGAGAAGGCTACAGCTCTCGCAGTAGCATGGCAGCCTTCTCTCAGTTTCCCTAGGCCAAGTGACAACACTTTCATCGGTCACATGGCCTAAGCACAGCTCAGCCCCATAGAAGTGAATGGGGCTGAACAGGATACCAAGCACAGCTGCTATACAATGTATGGGGCTGTGCTTGGTGAGCAGGGAGAAGGTTGTGGCACTCACAGGTGTCTTCTCAAACAGCTGGTCAACAGGGGTCTTGGGTGTCGGACTACCACCGATATAGGAAACACTGACTGGTGACATCATAACAATGCAAGATAGAGGAAGAAAGGAAGGCTTGCTATAGGGCTTGGAAAGCAGCTGCAACATCTGTTGCATCACTGACCAAGCTCTGTCATTCACTCCATTTCTGGTGAGAGCAGACATAAGTGTGTTTAAAGTGGAAAAAGGAGAAATGAACTCAATAATAGTTGATGAAACCTAAAATCCACTGGATGGCTCTCAGGCCCTGGGAACAAGGCAAGTCTAGGACTGCAGACAGTTTTTATTATACACCTGTAGGTCTTGGTCTGTGCTCACATATCCCAAGAAGGAAAGAGTGAAGTTTTCAAAGATGGTAATTTTTTTTAGCTTGGTCTGAAGCCTATTCTACCATAGCTGTTGCAAGACAGCATGAGCATGCGTTCAATGAGACCTCAAGTCAGGCAAGTAGACCAGTCATCTAGGTATACCACAACTGAGACCTAGGATCTCGACACAGATCTTGGAAGATGTTTTTGCCAATTTTCTGGAACACTACCAGGGCATTGATGAGGTCTAAAGGCAGCATGATTGGCACCGAGACCCAGACTGAAGGATTTGCCTGTTGTCCAAATCAATGACAGGAGCATAAAGTTGCAACTAACGCAAACCTATAATAATTGGGCTGAATGTTTTGGGGAGGATATACAGTAGAAGGAGATCTTTTCCATGTGCATGACTCCAAACTGGAGATAAATGGGCACAGTAGAGTACAGGATAGTTTCAGGAAGAAGTTCTCCACAGTCAGAGACTTCTCCAGTCATAAAGTGGGTATGGACTATTAGGTAACCAATGGCTAATGTAGAAAGTTGCCAGCAGAAATAGAGTCTAAAAAGGTCTCTGCAGAGAAATGACCATTACATTTGACAGAATTAAAGGAAAAGTCACTTTTGGAGAGAATTCTTACTCACCTAGGTCGTCTCTCCTACCAACTTTAAGCTTTGGAGTTTCCCAACGTAAGAAGGAAATTCCTTACATAGTGAAGACTTATTGCACAGTAGACAAGCAAATTGTTGTGGCTGTGCACAGGATTTTGGAATAATGCTGCCAGAAGTGGAGTTCTGAAACATAAGTCGAGCAGCCAGAGTAATTAACTCATCCAACATAATTGGTAACTCTCTGCCCACAAGCTTGTCTTAAATTCGACCTATCAGACCCTCGCAGAGGACTGCTACCAGGGCCTTATTATACGGGGATGACTCATTGTGCAGAACTGGATAGCATATTTGCCCACAGTCAAATTGTCCTGATGGAAATGTAGCAATGAAGATGCAGCTGAAGCAGGCAATCAGGTTCCTCAAAGATTCTTCGTAATGTAGTCAGGAAATTTTTTAAGTGTATGGTACACTGATTTAGCAAAAGCAATGGCAAGTCTTGGGGTCTTTATCATAACAAGGTAGCAATAGCAGGTGCAATGAGAGGCTGACTGCGGCTGATGTTAAGGAGCTGCAGCTTGAGGAATTGGAGTTGGGACACAGGGATCCATGGTGTCTAGACATGCAGAGATGATATCCGTATACTGGAGCAATTGTTCATTTACTGAGTAGTCATTTTCTTGAACAGATCTCATTTCTTAAATCGGGCAGCAGTTGTGGACCCACTGTGGCAGTGAACAGATTGAACGTCAGGCTAGTTCTCAGGTCATTGTCAAGGTAGTTCCCTGATATTTTACCTTTTCATTCCTGTATGAAGATCTGGACTTCGCTGCATGGGCCACCGGGCCACTACCTCTAGGAGTAGTCTCTGTTCAGAGGCTGGTGACCCTGCAGGAGCAAGAGACACCAATGTGTGACACCAAGGGTACAGGCAGAAGTATAGTCATAGGGCAAACCCGTGTACATCGGCATCTCCTCTATCTCGGCAGTCACGGCTCCCTCCCACTGGGCACATTCTAACGCACCATTTTCTTGTAAAGTAAAGGTAGTTTTTTCATTTTCACAGCCAAGTATTATAAATTCTATGAAACACCTGTGGGGTCCAGTGCTCACTATACCCCTTAAAAATTTCTTAGGTGGTGTAGTTTACAAAATGTGGTCACTTTTTGTTTTTTTTTTACTGTAGAGGTACCCCAGGGTCTCTTGAAATGCAACTTGACGCCTAAAGACCCTTTCAGCAAAATCTGCCCTCCAAAAACCATATGGTGCTCCTTGCCTTCTGAGCCCTGTTGTGTGCCCATACAGTGGTTTATGACCACATATGAGGTGTTTCTGCAAACTGCAGAATCAGGGTAATAAATATTGAGTTTTTTTTGTTACAGGAAAAAATGTATTAAATGGAAAATCTTCCAAAAAAGTGAAATTTTGAATTGTTACCTCCATTATGCTTTCATTCCTGTGGAATACTTAGGCCTCTTTCACACGGGCGTCATATTTTTGGCCCGGATAAGAGGCGGGAACACGCGCAATTTTTCCGCGCTAGTGCAAAACATTGTAATGCGTTTTGCACTCGCGTGAGAAAAATCGTGCATGTTTGGTACCCAAACCCGAACTTCTTCACAGAAGTTCGGGCTTGGGATTAATGTTCTTAAGATTGTATTATTTTCCCTTATAACATGGTTATAAGGGAAAATAATAGTATTCTGAATACAGAATGCATAGCAAAATAGGGCTGGAGGGGTTAAAAAATAAATAAAAAATTAACTCACCTTATCCTCTTGATCGCGTAGTTCAAGGTCTCTTCTTTACTAGCTGTGGGCTAAATGACCTGTGGTGACGTCAGATCACATGCTCCAATCACATGGTCCATCACCGTGGTGATGCAGCATGTGATCTAACGTCACCACAGGTCCTTTAGCCCACAGCTCATCATTAAAGAAGTAAAGAAGAGACCGGGAACTACGCGATCAAGAGGAGAAGGTGAGTTAATTTTTTTATTTTTTTTAACTCCTCCAGCACTATTATACTATGCATTCTGTATTCAGAATGCTATTATTTTCCCTTATAACCATGTTATAAGGGAAAATAATACAGTGAATAGACTGTCACCTAGAAACCATGCGTGAAAATCGCAAGCATCCGCAAGCAAGTGCGGATGCGGTGCGATTTTCACCCCATTCGGATGCGGTGCGATTTTCACCCCATTCTTTTCTATGGGGCCTGCGTTACGTGAAAAACGCAGGATATAGAACATGCTGCGATTTTCACGCAACGCATAAGTGATGCGTGAAAATCACCGCTCATGTGAACAAGCCCATAGAAATGAATGGGTCCGGATTCAGTGCGGGTGCAATGCGTCCAACTCGCGCATCGCACCCGCGCGGAATACTCGATGAAAGGGGCCTTAAAGGGTTAACAACATTTCTAAAACAAGTTTTGAATAGTTTGAGGGGTGTAGTTTCTAAAATGGGGTAATTTATTCGTGTTTTCTATTATGTGCGCTCCTCAAAGTGACTTTATAACTGAACTGGTCCTTTAAAAAGTTGATTTTGGATATTTTCTTAATAATTTCAAAAATTGCTTCTAAAATTCTAAACCTTCCAACGTCCTAAAAAATAAAATTACATTACCAAAAATGATGCCAACATGAAGTAGACATATGATGAATGTTAATTAATAAGTATTTTATGAGGTATTACTATCTGTCTAAGGCTATTTTCACACTAGCGTTAATATTTTCCTGTATTGATATCCATCATAGGGTCTCAGTACTGGAAAAAATGCTTCTGTTTTGTCCCCATTCATTGTCAATGGGGACAAAATGTAACTGAACAGAACGTAATGCTCCAAAATGCATTCTGTTCCGTTCTCATACCGGAGAGCATGCTGCGGTTTTCTTTTTGTCATGGGATGCGGGCAAAACGTCATAAACCACAATACAAGTCAATGAGAATGGATCAGTTTTTTCTGACACAATCTGACACAATATATCAAATTGATCCATCCCGCATTGACTTTCAATGGAGTTCATGAAGGATCCGTCTTGGGTATGTTATGTTAGGCCCGGAGTTTTTTTTTTGCGTTTTCGTTTTGCGCTCCCTGCCTTCCCAGAGCCATAACTTTTTATTTGTCTGTTTAAATAGCCATATGAGGGCTTGTTTTTTGCAGGACAAGTTGTAGTTTCCAATGCCACCATTTAATATTGCATATCATGTAGTGGGAATCGGGAAAAAAATTCCAAATGGGGTGAAATTGCAAAAGAAAAAAAGCAATTCCACCACAGTTTTGTGAGTTTTTTATTTAAGACGTTTGATGTGCTATAAACTGACCAGTTACTTTTATTCTACAGGTCAGTACGAATCCGGCGATACCTCATATGTATAGTTTTTCTTGCGTTTTGATAGTGATAAAAAAATTCAAAAGTGGGAAAAAAATCCATTAAATTTTTTTGTTGCCATAGTTTTATTTTATACTATGGACGTTTTTCGCACATTGCAACACCCATGATGTGTATTTGTTTATTTGTTTTATTTTTATTTTGGGAAAAGGGGGGTGATTTTTAATTTAAAATTTTTTTTTTTAATTTTTTTTTTTTTACACTAATTATAGTTCCCATAGGGAACTATAACAATCAATCATCTGATTGTTATAATCATAGATTCCAATGCACTTGCATTGGAATCTATGATGATTTTACTAGTTTCCTGTTGTCACGGTAGGTGACAGAAGGGAAGCAAACCAAAGGGAGCAACAAAACACCAGGCTAGGGAACAGGGAAAGGTCACCACCTCACAATCCCTGAGCCTTCATAACGGATGCAGATGTTTGTATTATCAGTAATGGAAGCGTTTTTGATGAACCTTGCCGGTTGAAGCGCTGTATGCACGAGTATGCCGCATGTGAGTGCCGAAATGGTGTTCCTTCCCTGTGCTGACATCAGCCTCAGGGAACGAACTGTGCATGCGATAGCTGGCATGCGGAAGATTACAGCACTTCAACTATGTGACATCAGTGGAGCAAGGAGGAGATTCTGAGAATGCGGGTGGTGCTGGGCTCCTTCACAGTGGGCTGGGCTCCTGAAACGTTGGTAACAGCCCCTTGGGCTCCTTACTTGCCTCCTTTGCATATATAAAAGCACTCAGAGCTATGGTAAATGTATATTGTGGACATGCTAGTGGCGATCTAGCAGCACATGTCCTCAGCTCTATAGGCTCAAACTAGCTGACAGAATCCCTTTAACCCCTTAGGGACTTAGGACGTACCGGTACGCCACGTTTGCCGAGTCCTTAAGGACTCAGGACGTACCAGTACGTCCTAAGTTTAAAAGTAGACTGCAGCGCAGCTGGGGTTAATTGTGACAGGATGCCCGCTGAAATCATTCATGTGACCCTCCCCCCCGTATCGGCGATCGCCGCAAACCGCAGGTCAATTCAGACCTGCGGTTTGCAGCTTTTACCTGGTGTGGCAGCGGTGGTCGGCGGTGCCATCGGGTCCCCATGCGGCTGTGGGGGGGACCCGATGGCATGGAAGGCAGCGCGATGTCTAAGGAAGGCATCGCGCTGCCTTCCGGTGACGAGCTTGTGAGATCTCACAGGCTGGAAGCTGTATGAGTAATACACACAGTATTACTCATACAGCCAATGCATTCCAATACAGAAGTATTGGAATGCATTGTAAAGGATTAGACCCCAAAAGTTCAAGTCTCAAAGTGGGACAAAAAATAAAGTGAAAAAAAAAGTTGAAAAAAAAGTTTCCCCCCAAAAAATTAAAAGTTTCAAGTAAAAATAAACAAAAACGTAATTTTCCCCAAATAAAGTAAAATTGGTAAAAATTAGGGGGGGGGGAAAAAAAGGTATATATATTAGGTATTGCTGTGTCCGTATCGACCGGCTCTAACTACATATCACATGACCTAACTCCTCAGATTAACACCGTAAAAAATTAAAAATAAAAACTGTGCTAAATAAACAATTTTTTTGTCACCTTACATCACAAAAAGTACATCAGCAAGCGATCAAAAAGGCGTTTTGACCACCAAAATAGTACCAATCTAACCGTCACCTCATCCCGCAAAAAATTAGCCCCTACCTGAGACAATCGCCCAAAAAAAAAAAAAAAACTATAGCTCAGAATACGGAGACACTAAAACATCATTTTTTTTGTTTTAAAAAAGCTGTTATTTTGTAAAACTTACATAAATAAAAAAAAGTATACATATTTGGTATCGCTGCGTTCTATCACATGACCTAACCCCTCAGATGAACACCATAAAAATTTAAAATAAAAACTGTGCTAAATAAACCATTTTTTGTCACCTTACATCACAAAAAGTGTAATAGCAAGCGATCAAAAAGTCACACGCACCCCAAAATAGTGCCAATTAAACCGTCATCTCATCCCGCAAAAATAATACCCTACCCAAGGTAATCGCCCAAAAACGGAAAAAATTATGGCTCTCAGACTATGGAAACACTAAAATATGATTTTTTTTGCTTCAAAAATGAAATAATTGTGTAAAACTTACCGCATTTTTCGCCCCATAAGACGCACTTTTTCTTCCCCCAAAATGGGGGAGAAATGCCCCTGCGTCTTATGGGGCGAATGCTGCCACTTTTACATCGCAAGCTGCGATATATGAGCAGAGCGGGGACTCGGGGAGGGACTGGGAGGAGCTGGGGGCCGGCAATAGCGGTGGGGCGGTGCAGTCAGTGTAGTATAGCACCGCCCCGCCGCTCCGGTATACTAATATAAGATCTCATATTGAAGTAATAGTTATTAAACATGCCCCCCAACTGCTATTACTACCTTACCTCCTAATCGCTGCTGTAGAATTCAGGCAGGCCGGGCGGGCGGCAGCGTAACTCGTGTCACGTGCCTGCGCCGCCTACTTTATGAATGAAGTAGGCGGCGCAGGCAAGTGACGTCAGTGAGACGCGCCGGCCGTCCGGCCGGCCTGCCTGATTTCTACAGCAGCGATTAGGATGTAAGGTAGTAATAGGAGTTGGGGGGCATGTTTAATAACTATTAATTCAATATGACAACTTATATTTGTGCGGCGGCGGGTGGGGGGGGGGGTCCGGATTGCGATCTGTGGATGGCACTGTTACAGGGGGGGGGATCTGTGAATGGCACTGTTATGGGCTGGGGGGGTCTGTGCATGGCACTGTTATGGGCTAGGGGGTCTGTGGATGGCACATATATAACAGTGCCACCCACAGATCCCCCCCCAGCCCATAACAGTGCCATCCACAGATCCCCCTGTAGCAGTGCCATCCACAGATCCCCCCTGTAACAGTGCCATCCACAGATCCCCCCTGTAACAGTGTCAGCCACAGCCCCCCCCCCTGTAACAGTGCAAGCCACAGATCCCCCCCATAACAGTGTCAGTCATCCACAGATCCCCCCATAACAGTGTCCGTCATCCACAGATCCCCCATAACAGTGTCCGTCATCCACAGATCCCCCCCATAACAGTGTCCGTCATCCACAGATCCCCCCATAACAGTGTCCGTTATCCACAGATCCCCCCATAACAGTGTCCGTCATCCACAGATCCCCCCATAACACTGTCCGTCATCCACAGATCCCCCCATAACAGTGTCCGTCATCCACAGATGCCCCCCATAACAGTGTCCGTCATCCACAGATCCCCCCATAACAGTGTCCATCATCCACAGATCCCCCATAACAGTGTCCGTCATCCACAGATCCCCCCATAACAGTGTCAGTCATCCACAGATCCCCAGTAATAGTGCCATCCACAGACCACCATTAGTTCCAAACACACAGCACACCTTTTGGTTAAAAATATTTTTTTTCTTATTTTCCTCCCCAAAAACCTAGGTGCGTCTTATGGGCCGGTGCGTCTTATAGGGCGAAAAATACGGTACATAAATAAAAAAAGTATACATATTAGGTATCGCCGCATTCGTGACAACCTGGTCTATAAAAATATCACATGATCTAACCTGTCAGATGAATGTTGTAAATAACTAAAAATAAAAACGGTGCCAAAACAGCAATTTCTTGTTATCTTGCCTCACAAAAAGTGTAATATAGAGCAACCAAAAATCATATGTACCCTAAACTAGTACCAACAATACTGCCACCCTATCCCGTAGTTTCTAAAATGGGGCCACTTTTTTGGAGTTTCTACTCTAGGGGTGCATCAGGGGGGCTTCAAATGGGACATGGTGTCAAAAAAACCAGTCCAGCAAAATCTGCCTTCCAAAAACCGTATGGCATTCCTTTCCTTCTGCGTCCTGCCCATACAGCTGTTTACGACCACATATGGGGTGTTTCTGTAAACTACAGAATCAGGGCCATAAATATTGAGTTTTGTTTGGCTGTTAACCCTTGCTTTGTTACTGGGAAAAATTGATTAAAATAAAAAATTTGCCAAAAAATTGAAATTCTGAAATTTCATCTCCATTTGCCAATAACTTTTGTAGAACACCTAAAGGGTTGACGACATTTGTAAAATCTGTTTTAAATACCTTGAGGGGTGTAGTTTCTTAGATGGGGTCACTTTTATGGAGTTTCTACTCTAGGGGTGCATCAGGGGGGCTTCAAATGGGACATGGTGTAAAAAAAAACAGTCCAGCAAAATCTGCCTTCCAAAAACTGTATGGCATTCCTTTCCTTCTGCGCCCTGTCGTGTGCCGTTACAGCTGTTTACGACCACATATGGGGTGTTTCTGTAAACTACAGAATCAGGGCCATAAATATTGAGTTAGGTTTGGCTGTTAACTAGGGGTGGGCGATATAGGCGATATGTGATATAAATTTGTGCCACGATATAGATTTTGTGCATATCGCCTATATCGCCGGACCGCGATATGACCACGGAGCGGTAGTGGAGATGGATTGACATGGCAGCCAGGAGTCACGCTACTGAAGTCCTGGCTGCCATGGTATGTTAGTGAGCAGCATTATACTCACGTGCGCCGTGGCCGCCGGTTGCTCCTTCTTCTGTCTGTACGGCGCATTGCTAATGCTTATAGCATTAGCAATGCGCCGCACAGACCTATGAGAAGAAGGAGCGCTCGGCGGCCACAGCGCACGTGAGTATAATGCTGCTCACTAACATACCATGGCAGCCAGGACTTCAGTAGCATCCTGGCTGCCATGGTAACCGATCGGAGCCCCAGCATTACACTTCTGGGACTCCCATCGGAACTACCCACTGCCACCAATGACAGGGGGAGGAGGGGGATCCTGTGGTCACTGCCACCAATGATTAATACTGGGGAGGGAGGGGGGGTGGGTTTGAGTTACTAGAGGGGACTGATAAGAGGGAGAGGCTGGGGGGCACATGAGAGGCGGAAGGGCAGATCAGGGGCTGGGGGGCACATGAGAGGCTGGGGGGCGGATCAGGGGCTGGGGGGATGATCAGAGCCTGGGGGGCACATGAGAGGCTGGGGGCGGATCAGGTGCTGGGAGGCTGATCAGAGCCTGAGGGGCACATGAGGGGCTGGGGGGCTGATCAGAGCCTGGGGGGCACATGAGAGGCTGGGGGGCTGATCAGAGCCTGGGGGGCACATGAGAGGCTGGGGGGCTGATCAGAGCCTGGGGGGCACATGAGAGGCTGGATGACTGATCAGAGGCTGGGGGGCACATGAGAGGCTGGCTGCCATGGTCAGCTCCCTGCTGTTGTGTGCACAAAGGACAGGGCAGCAGGGAGAGTGTAAAGCTCTATTAGGGTGAATATGACAAGGGTTCTAGCCCTTAAGGAGGCTAATAGTTATTAAATAAAAAGTAAAAAAAAAAAGTTTAACCCCCCCAAATATAGAAAACAATATATCGCGATATATATCGCATATCGCATATGCTTGAAATTATATCGCAATATATAATTTTGGCCATATTGCCCACCCTTACTGTTAACCCTTGCTTTGTAACTGGAAAAAAAATTATTCAAATGGAAAATCTGCCAAAAAAGTGAAATTTTGAAATTGTATCTCTATTTTCCATTGATTCTTGTGGAACACCTAAAGGTTTAACAAAGTTTGTTAAATCAGTTTTGAATACCTTGAGTGGTGTAATTTCTTAGATGGGGTCACTTTTATGGAGTGTCTACTCTAGGGGTGCATCAGGGGGGCTTCAAATGGGACATGGTGTCAAAAAAAACAGTCCAGCAAAATCTGCCTTCCAAAAACCGTATGGCATTCCTTTCCTTCTGCGCCCTGCCATGTGCCCCTACAGTAGTTTACAACCTCATATAGGGTGTTTCTGTAAAATAAAGAATCAGGGCCAGGGTAGTTTATAGAATGGGGTCATTTTTGGGTGGTTTCTATTATGCAAGCCTTGCAAAGTGACTTCAGACCTGAACTGGTCCCTAAAAATTGGGTTTTTGAAAATTTCTGAAAAATTTAAAGATTTGCTTCTAAACTTCTAAGCCTTGCAACATCCCCAAAAAATGAAATATCATTCCCAAAATGATCCAAACATGAAGTAGACATATGGGGAATGTAAAGTAATAATTATTTTTTGAGGTATTACTATGTATTATAGAAGTAGAGAAATTGAAACTTGGAAATTTGCTATTTGTTTTACAAATTTCTGGTAAATTTGGTATTTTTTTATAACTAAAAATTATTTTTTTAACTTCATTTTACCAGTGTCATGAAGTACAATATGTGATGAAAAAACAATCTCAGAATGGCCTGGATAAGTCAAAGTGTTTTAAAGTTATAAACACTTAAAGTGACACTGGTCAGATTTGCAAAAAATGGCCAAGTTCGTAAGGTGAAATAGGGCTGAGTCCTTAAGGGGTTAAGTATGTATTGAAAGAACTGAGAGTTCATGGCTGAGACAGCATGCTCTGTGGACCTCATGCACAGTAGCAGGCAGGATATGGTAAAGTTAGCTGGGAAGCTGCTACTGGAAACCAAGCCAGCATTTATTTCTAAATTTAACTACTTAGATACTGTAAGTAGAGTTGATTGGTACTAGTAATCAGGGCATAACAAGAACTGACTGGGCCCCACAGAAAATGTTTAAATGGGACCCCCTTCCTCAGCAACCTCCTCCTCCTGTGCAACCCTCACTTCTGTGGCTAGTCAAGATAGCTCTCTAAGACCAGGCCAGGCAGCCACTCTGTCCATTTCCTACATGTAAAGTTCCTTAAAAACCATTCAACTTTCCATTTTTTTTTCACATTACACCTACAAACCTAAATGTATTCTACTGGAATTTTATGTGATAGACCAAAACAAAGTTTAACATTTTTTTTATGAATAAAAGTCTGAAAAGTGTGGCGTGTATTTGTATTCAGCCCCTATACTCAGAAACCCCTAAATAAAATCCAGTGTGACAAAGTGCCTTAAAAATTCATCTAATTAGTAAATAGAGTCCACCTGTGTGTAATTTATTCTCAGTATAACTGCAGATGTTACACACACCAGACAGGTCAGGGATAATACAAAATGCTATACAGGGCCTTCTAAAAAATTAGCATATTGTGATAAAGTTCATTATTTTCTGTAATGTACTGATAAACATTAAACTTTCATATATTTTAGATTCATTACACACAACTGAAGTAGTTCAAGCCTTTTATTGTTTTAATATTGATGATTTTGGCATACAGCTCATGAAAACCCAAAATTCCTATCTAAAAAAATTTGCATATCATGAAAAGGTTCTCTAAACGAGCTATTAACCTAATCATCTGAATCAACTAATTAACTCTAAACACCTGCAAAAGATTCCTGAGGCTTTTAAAAACTCCCAGCCTGGTTCATTACTCAAAACCACAATCATGGGTAAGACTGCCGACCTGACTGCTGTCCAGAAGGCCATCATTGACACCCTCAAGCAAGAGGGTAAGACACAGAAAGAAATTTCTGAACGAATAGGCTGTTCCCAGAGTGCTGTATCAAGGCACCTCAGTGGGAAGTCTGTGGGAAGGAAAAAGTGTGGCAGAAAACGCTGCACAACGAGAAGAGGTGACCGGACCCTGAGGAAGATTGTGGAGAAGGACCGATTCCAGACCTTGGGGGACCTGCGGAAGCAGTGGACTGAGTCTGGAGTAGAAACATCCAGAGCCACCGTGTACAGGCGTGTGCAGGAAATGGGCTACAGGTGCCGTCAAGCCACTTTTGAACCAGAAACAGCGGCAGAAGTGCCTGACCTGGGCTACAGAGAAGCAGCACTGGACTGTTGCTCAGTGGTCCAAAGTACTTTTTTCGGATGAAAGCAAATTTTGCATGTCATTCAGAAATCAAGGTGCCAGAGTCTGGAGGAAGACTGGGGAGAGGGAAATGCCAAAATGCCTGAAGTCCAGTGTTAAGTACCCACAGTCAGTGATGGTCTGGGGTGCCATGTCAGCTGCTGGTGTTGGTCCACTGTGTTTTATCAAGGGCATGGTCAATGCAGCTAGCTATCAGGAGATTTTGGAGCACTTCATGCTTCCATCTGCTGAAAAGCTTTATGGAGATGAAGATTTCATTTTTCAGCACGACCTGGCACCTGCTCACAGTGCCAAAACCACTGGTAAATGGTTTACTGACCATGGTATTACTGTGCTCAATTGGCCTGCCAACTCTCCTGACCTGAACCCCATAGAGAATCTGTGGGATATTGGGAAGAGAAAGTTGAGAGACGCAAGACCCAACACTCTGGATGAGCTTAAGGCCGCTATCGAAGCATCATTTTTTTTGTATTAAAAACACTTTTCTTTTATTGGTCGGATGAAATATGCTAATTCTTTGAGATAGGAATTTGGGGTTTTCATGAGCTGTATGCCAAAATCATCAATATTAAAACAATAAAAGGCTTGAACTACTTCAGTTGTGTGTAATGAATCTAAAATATATGAAAAGTCTAATGTTTATCAGTACACTACAGAAAATAATGAACTTTATCACAATATGCAAATTTTTTGAGAAGGACCTGTATATGGCGAAAAACGAACACTGCACATCACCCTGAACACACCATCCCCACCGTGAAACATGTTGGTGGCAGCATCATGCTGTGGGGATGCTTTCCTTCTGCAGAGACAGGGAAGCTGGTCAGAGTTGATGGGAAGATGGATGGAGCTAAATATAGGGCAATCCTGGAGGAAAACCTGGTAGAGGCTGCAAAATATTTGTATGTATTTATTAAATAGAGAAGATCCTCAGGAGATGAGAAAGCTGTGTCTTATTTTATGTCTGGGTGTTTTAGCCCCATCTTGTGGTTTGTGTTAGCAATTAGCATCCAAATTTGAACTGACACAAATGTTATTTCTCCCGTACATGCATGGTGGATGTTGAGAAGGGGCTTAAAATTCAATGCATAACTTCTGCTGTCCCTCTGATTTACAGTTTGTTTTGCATTTGCAAATCAATTAGCCCCACTGTCATTCAATTGGGGCTAATCTTCAAGTTTTCCATCCTAAATAACATGCCCAGGCTGCTTATTTCCGTAGGAGATTTTTTTCTGCTGCACTGTGGGAAATCTGTGTGGAAATGGTCTTATGCATGTAAATGGGGTTACAAAAACACCATTCATGGCATAGTATTCAGATTTCACAACCCTAACGCTATTATTATTATTAGGGATAACATGAGGGATTAACTCTATGCCTTACTTTAAGGATCAAACCTAAATCTACCCATATTATTATTATTAGGATTACCGTAGCCCTATTATGTTATACCTTGCCAAATTTTATACTTCCATGGAATTACTTGGCATTCTATAGAATTCCAAAGTAATATAAGGTTAGAATGAAATAACCTTAATACAATAATATGACAATAAAAGTACCTTTATATTTCACACATTGCCTATAACATATTGTATACATTAAATGAGGAAGAACCTCAGAAGATCAGAAGGTGTGCCTTGTTTCATTTCTGTGTGTTTCAGCTCCATCTTGTGTTTCTTGTTGGTAATTAGCATTCAAAAGTGGATTGATACAGATGTAATTTCTACTGACTTTATCATCTTCCAAATATGCTGCTGCTCTATATACCTCAGGCATGTTCAACTTCAATTTAAAGAGGTTTTCCAGCATTTTAATATTGATGACCTAGACAGCAGAGGGCCCCTGTGCAAAGAATGTGCCCCCACCCCACCCCACCCCAACTTCACTCAGTGCTTTCTGGCAAGGGGCAGGGGTGTACCTAGCCTTTCTGCTGCCAGAGGCAAAAATTGAAATGACCAGATCAGATTCTCCGGGAAGACCAATCGTTTCTGGTATATCATCACTCACGTGCAATTTGTCCCACTATGTGGATACGTCATAGAGCTATCATCGTACCTGAAAGATTCACCAAGCCTCATTTCTTCACTGAAATAAATCAATTGGCAGAGCTCGTACAGTTCGGTTACTTTAGACGTTTCGGCCATCTACTCCAACATTCCACATGTTGCAGGTATAGAAGCTGTACAACACTATCTCTCAACTGACAACACTATGCCCACCGCACAAGGCTCATTCATTTTAGAAGCAATCAAATTCATACTGAACCATAATATCTTTATTTTTGAGAAAAAAAACATATCGACAAATAAAAAGTACTGCAATGGGCACGTGTTTCGCGCCGAGTTTCACCAACCTGTACATGGGGCATTATGAGGATCTATAAGTTTTTGGCAAACACCCCTGGTCCAAAAATATAGTTTTGGAATAGTTACCTAGACTACAAGAGCTTACATCACAAAAAATGGAGAAACAATATACCTTTCAGTCAATTCAGATGCATTTGAAGAAACTGCACCAATGACAAAGACTTTATAACTCAAAGCCAGATCCTCAAGCGCCGATTTCTCTGTAAAGATTATCCCACCAACATCATTGAGGCAGCATTTGAGAGATCAAAGGAATTCACCCAACAAAAATGCTTATTGCCAAAACAAAAGGAACGAGTGGCCCCCCAAGGAGCGGAGGGCAAAAAACCAAATTCATCACCACCTATAATACTAACCAAAAGGTCCTACGGGATATTCTGACCAGACATTGGCAGATTCTTCTGGCAGACCCATTTCTTAAAGACCATATTAAAACCAAACCACAACTAACTTTTAGAAGAGCATAAACACAGAAGACTTTTTTAGCCCCCAGCCAATTACATAGGAAGAAGAAAAGCGCTCCAGTAACCACCTTTTTTCCTAACCTACATGGTAGCTACAAATGTGGCCACCGACTATATAAATGTTGCCTGAATATAACATCACACAAGCTCCATTTCAGTAGCAACGTTACAGGCGAATGTTTCAACATAAAGACCTTCATAAACTGTTCCACCTCATATGTCATTTATTTATTAGAATGTACTTGCGGACTCCAATATATTCGCCACACTACTTGCAATCTGAGGGATAGAATCAATAAACATTGCATGAACGTCACTAACGGTTACACCAAGCATGGGGTCTCTAGACACTTCTTACAATACCATAACAAAGACCCCACCCAGTTCACCATAACACCAATAGACCATATAGCAGGTACCATCTCCAACCGTTTTCAATGTCTCAGGAAGAAGGAGATGTTCTGGATTTTTAAAATGCAGACTTTGGAACCACACGGCCTGATTAAAGCTTTGGAAAGTAACTGCTTCAAATTTTTCCCCCATATCATTAAGATTTTCAGCCACGACCACCTCCACTCATTCCTTTGACCTTTACATAACAGTACATAATTGATCTGTTCTCCCCTCCCCCCTTTGCTCTCATCTTTCATCCGTTTACATATTCATTTGTCCATGTAGTCCCACTTAAAAAAATTATTTTTTTATTTGTTTTGCTTTTTTCTCCATTTTTCTTTTACCATCATTTAATTTTACTGCCGTCTAGGGTATCTAGGTCATTTCATTTGTCCTCCTCCCCCGTTTCCTTTTGCATAAATATAATTTCCACTTAGTTTATAATCTTTCTGCTATTTCATCAGCCTACCATTCATTCATCAGGTTTAGTCAGTCTACTCCATGCATTCCTCTCTCTCCCCCTACACCTTTCAACCTGTTACTACAACGCCATTCTCCGTTCCTCCCAACCATCAATCAACCACTGTCTCCTCCCCAACACTATTCTTTAAATTTGCGCGCTTCCCTCCTGTACGAAACGCTGTCCGAACCTAGCAGCACAGGAAGCAGTCCAGCATCCGCAACCGCTGGCCATCGGCACCTCAGATATTTTCCACCCCCATATCAGTTTTATTACGTCTAATTCCCCTGCTGTTTGTTTCTCTATTAACCTGTCACTATCATATACTTCTATTTATGGCTCCCTCTGCTTATAAATTGCCCCCAGCACATCACTTTATTGCTTTCTCCAATAATAGATCTCTCCACCAGTTGCCGCTCCTTCAACTCTGAGCACGTCGCAGTGCTTCACTGCCCTGACTTCCTTTCCTACACTACTACATCAAAATGCTCTTCTTCATCCGGAATTCCCGCTTGTATCTTTGTTTTGCTATTTTGTATCATAATCATATCTCAAATCAGACACCATCCTCTATATCGGGGGTGTCGGCTTGCGGCCCTCCGGATGTTGTGGAGCTGCGGCTTCCATCATACACCACTGTAGGATGTTTAGTGTAGTCCGGGCGTGCTGGGGGCTGTGTTTTGGCTGCGGCTGTTTGAAACATCCCTGCATTACATCATGTCTTGTTCCTCTGCCCTCAGCGCAATGTCCCTTGTTGTTCTCTGTTTCATTATAAGCCACCATATCGAGTCCCCGTCACCAAATTCCACCACACTAACTCAATAGCAATTCCTGCTTCTCCCATGTCATTTTACATTGTCCTTTTTGGACCTACCTATTTGAATCCTTTCCCCCTTGCTTCCCCACACATAGGGAGTCGCCAGCAATTAGATTTCCCTCACTGATCTGAGCGCAGTCTCACTCTAACTAACCAATTTTAATTGTGTATTTCTGAACTTGGGCACCGTTCCCCCCAAATGTTTATCCAGGATGGTATATGAAGTTATACCATGATCTTCTCACCTACCTACCTACCTACTTGTTTATTTATTTATTTATTGACACCTACACACACTAATGATCCATGCGTTTCACACGCATTAATTATCTTATGTTAGGTTATTATATGCAATACAAATAATTCTCAAACAAATAATAAATAATAATAACATAATAATATATAATATATATATAAGAGGATAATAAGAAGTCGCCAAATATTTCATATATACACGGAAATACAATTTTTACTGGTGTTTATATGTATTTATGTGTATCTGTATTTATTATGAATTTTACACTATGAATTACTATATATATATTTATATACAAAAACTTATTTTAACTTCTTTTACTAACTGACCTTTTCTATTGTTCGATTTTAATTTTTCATATTAATTCTTTCTTTTCTTAATATATCTCTATATATGGTTTTATTATACCTTTTTATAGAGTGTGTGTATGTATATACATATATACGGTATGTTTTTTAGACTTGAAAAATGAGCCCTGTAAGCTCCGAAACGCTTTGTCATCTTCAATTAAATAGTAAATCATATCCATATCTGCCCGGTCGTTCAGTTGCGCCGACAAAGTGTCTCTATTAAGGGTGTGGACTTCTACGTGGGTCCCATCTGTCCTGAATCCGTTACCTTCCTCCCAGGGGTTAGCAACCGCCCAAGTGAGGACTGGATGACACTGGCAGCACCGACCTCCAACACAAAAAAAAAACACGTACACTAGGGTTGTGCCTACGGTTGCACACCACACAAGGTGAGCCTAATCATCCAAGTAACTGCTTTTCAATTAGTACAGATACAGTGTGTGTATGTATATACATATATGTTTTTTAGACTTGAAAAAGGAGCCCTGTAAGCTCCGAAAAGCGTTGTCATCTTAAAATAAATAGCAAATTATATCCATATCTGCCCGGTCGTTCAGTTGCGCCGACAAAGTGTCTCCATTGAGGGTGCGGACTATGGTTGCACAACCACACAAGATGAGCCTAATCATCCTAAGTAACTGCATACAGTATAACCCTATGAGCGCCTCTCCCTTTCTTGTTGCCCTTTTGTGCTGATTAATTTGAATGTGGCAGCAAGTACATGGATTTCTACAAGCCCCATTAAGAATTTTCTGCCACAAAAATGCCACGTGTGAAGGTATCTTCACTTCTTCTCACTGCTCTAAAGTGATCCAAGCAGCTCTGTCAGGACTGACAGAAGAAAGGTAGGGGGGGGGGGGGGGCGGCAGTGAGCAGCTTAGACATGAAACAGGCTCCGCTCACCACAGCTCCTTCTCCACTGCTCAGATGTGACAACTCTGCAGGAGGGCCAAGTATCTGTAATATGTGTGTAATGTGCAAGTATTGTGTGTTCAATCCAGCATCAGACTGAAGTCCCTAGGGCCCACCAGAAGAAATAATTCGGAGGACCCACCCTCTGTGCATAAAGGACCTTAAGTGCCCTATTTTATTTTAGGTTC
The DNA here is from genome assembly GCF_014858855.1 of Bufo gargarizans. Lineage (NCBI taxonomy): Eukaryota > Metazoa > Chordata > Amphibia > Anura > Bufonidae > Bufo > Bufo gargarizans. The sequence goes on along the minus strand of NC_058082.1, from coordinate 208,334,779 downwards.
ATTACTGTCAGAGCTTGGGCCCACCGGAGAATCCTCTATTACTCTGGTGGGCCAGTCCAAACCTGGTTCAATCTGCAAAAAGAGGTTCAACCAGTTATTAAATCCAAGGGTTCACATACTTTTTCCACCTGCACTGTGGATGTTTACATGGTGTGTTCAATAAAAACATGGTAACATTTAATTTCTTGTGTGTTATTAGTTTAAGCAGACTGTGATTGTCTATTGTTGTGACTTAGATGAAGATCAGATCACATTTTATGACCAATTTGTGCAGAAATCCATATCATTCCAAAGGGTTCACATACTTTTTCTTGCAACTGTACATACATACATACAGGATGGAGTAGAGTTAACACTCCTGTTTTCTGAGATTTCTGAGTTGTGTTATCTAATCTAAGCAAACACCTTCAATTGCTTTTCAATGGCTTTTGTCTCAAGAAATTTGAGTTAAGAGCTGGAGTGCTAACCCTGCTACATCTGTATGTGCGTGTTGTGGATAAATTAATTGCATTCACATTTCAAAAGCAGTAGTTTGACTTTATTGCAGCATTCATGCAGATTCAAAGAAACACAAAATGATACAGCCGTTTCACAACGCTTGGCGCTTAAGCTCCTTACAAAAACTGTGAGTATTACTGGTTGTTAGTCTGCTGTTTGAAGTGAGTAATGTGTCCAATGTAGGTATAATGTGTATGTGTGTATAATCAGTGTATGCATGTATGTATCAGTACTATAGATCTGTGTAGTATAGTGGTACTACATATGTTTGTAAAATAGTACCGCCATGTATATAATTTTGTCAATCTAAAAGTGTAGTCTTGGCTCTATAAGGGTATGTCCACGTGTCTGATTTGCAAATGAAGAATCATGACATATTTACTGGAGTATCTGGAGCAGAAATCCAACTAACTGAAGTGAAATAGCCGAGCTCACCTGGATTAATTCGAAGTGGAAGCACGGGCGGTGCTGGGAGCACAACACTAAATCATATGTGAAGAAGAAAGAGGAGGGAGTCCAGCTTCCCAAAAAATCCACACAGCTTTTATTTCTTCGTGCTCTTAAAATCCAGTAATTCACACATCTACGTGTTTCAGGTCAAATCACAAAGACCCTTAATCATGACAATGTTGTGTTCCAAAAAACACAGGTGCCTTTATTCCAGCCATAGTCAATCAAAGGGGCAAGGTGGCAGAGAAAGGCACAGCTGCAGTTCTTGGATAGTTCAATTAAAAAGACAACATAAAAAAAAAAATGTATAAAGCAAGAAACAAGAAAACATAAAACTTATGGTATTAATAATGCAAGATCCAAAAAGACTCCAGATTAAGTAACTTGCGTTTGTGATCACCTCCACGAATCGGTGGAGTGACCCGATCTACCCACTGCACATAAAAGTTGTCCGTGATACCATTGTGTACAACCGCAAAGTGTAAACTGGCCGCAGAAACATTTCTTGTTTTATAGTGCGGTATATCCGACAAGTGTTGGTACAACACACATATTGTAAATTTGGGGCCGAGCAGGTGATGCAATATACTACATAGCTGGTGTTGCAGTTGATGTACTGTTTCATTTGAAAAATACGTCCAGCTGTTGATCGCAGCACCTGGCCTGTCTGCATAAATTGGCATGTGCAAATGCGAGGCCCACATTTATAATTACCTTTATATTGCAGCCACATAGGTTGGGTTTTTTTTTTCCACAGATAAACTGGGACTAAGCTGCTGAGCCAGAGTGGGCCCACTACGTGCCACATATCTTATACTATCTTCCACCACATGTGACCATTGTTCATCCAATTGTAGTAAAGCTAAGTTCTTGCTTATAATATTATATATTTGAGAATATTCCAGACTGAACTTGGTCACAAAAATCGGTGGATGCGTCACCATTGCACTTTCTCTTTTGAGAGTATAGAAGATCACTTCTGGATTTGGATCGGGCAACAGATTTTGAACAATCCAACATCCATGTAGGATATTTGCGGGAAGACAATCTCCTTGCCACTATTTGTGCCTCTTTTAAATAAAGGGTATCACTCTTTATCCCCAATAAATTCCCCAGTAGGAATATTATTGATAACATGAGGAGGACGGCAAGACGTGGCTAGTAGGGTGGTGTTAGCCGTAGTATCTTTCCTATGGTAGTAAATACCATTGCCTTTTCTGTGTCCCCCGTTAAGGTAAAATCCAGAAACGCAATGGAAGAGGTATCGTAGGTTAATGTGAACATAAGGTGGCAGTTCCACAGAGCCAGATTCTTCAGACTCTGCTTTGGAATCCACTGCCCCAGAATTTCGTTCTAGCCTGGCTCAGGATCAATTGCACACGCAAAACGCTGATAAAATATTTTGTGCAAGATCTTAACCCAGGCACAAATTGATGTTTCAGCCAAGGGCTTATCTTTTTCTCCCACTAGTCATTTTAACCTGTATGAGACTATCATCGACTTTAATAGGTTGGCATGTAATTTAACTTTAAAAAAAACACTTCCAAGATGTTAAAAATATGGAGGATGCGTCTTTGCCAGCTCAGCCGTCGATGGTGTCTCACACTGGTGTGTATACAGAAATCCAACATTCAGATTTCTCCCATGGATGTGCAATTGAAGTGCTGTGATTTCAATGGGGATAATCCATGTGGGACTAATCTATTCTCACTTTTTTTCTGTGCAGATTTTTGTCAGCTGATGTGAACGGGGTTACAAAAAGAGCATCACTTGCCAGTGAATGTGGCTTGTTACCAGATTTTATGAGGATTTTGGAATCCTCAACAAAATCATCATCAAATCCTAAATGTGTGAATGGGCCCAAATGGGAAGGTATTTTAACACTCAAAGTTATATTTGATGTACGGTAGTGCAAGAAGCCTATAGGTAATGCACTGCATTATCGGTTGTGTTCTGTTGTGTGCATGAGCCCTATAGGTTGTGTAAGCTTTGGGGTCTTTAAGCTCCGCGAGACAAGTGCGAAAAACCGTGTCAGTAAAGCAAAGGGTCTTTATTGGTGACCAAACAAAACAAAATAAAGCTTTACCTCAGCATCCAAACCGTCACAACAAAAGTCCTGCTTGTTTCCAGCATAAATTAGGAAACAGTCTTTCTTCAGAAAACAACCAAAAGAAAGGCACATACGTTTTTAGTAGAGGTCCTTCAGTCCTTCCCTGCAGACACAGCTTCCCTTCCAAACTACTCAAAAGTCCTCTCTGAGCAGCTAGCAGACTTCCATCTTATCCTCACAGGTGCACTCTCCCAACCCACACCCTCCAGCCTCACTTCCTGCTTTAATGGGTGGTTGTCTGTGAGATCTTAACCCCTTGTGCGCTGGCTTCCAGGGTTTAGGAGTGGAGGCTTCATCCCACCCAAATAACACTTTGGAGCCTCCAAAATTCCAGGCCCCAAACTCCTTTACTAAGATAGAGAAGACTGCGAGCCAGTCCTCTCTGAATTAGCGCCTGCCTGGAACTTTTCACCCACTTTTGGGTGACCCCCTGAACCTTCTACCTCTATTTAAATGGACCATAGTCCAAACAGTGGTGCCGTATAGCACCCGTCCAGGACCCACCCCCGGTGTCCTGTACATATCCCCCCCCCTCTGCCTCAACGCGGAGGTGTTGGAGGCAACAGTAGACACCATACAATGGACTCGGGAGAGGGCATCGGCATTCTGATGCTGTCTCCCGGGTCTGTGCTCTACCATGAAATTGAACTCCTGGAGAGAAAGGAACCACCTTGTTACCCTGGCATTGGTGTGTTTATTCTGTCTCATCCAGGTAAGCGGAGCATGGTCTGACACCAAGCGGAACTTTCTGCCCAGGAGGAAATATCGCAGGGAGTCTAGAGCCCACTTGATGGCCAGACACTCCCGCTCTACCACCGCATAGTTTCTTTCAGCTGCCGTCAGCTTCCTACTAAGAAAGACCACAGGGTGCTCCTCCCCATTGATTTCCTGAGACAGGACCGCTCCTAACCCTTCGCTTGAAGCATCTGTCTGTACTACAAAATCTTTTGAAAAATCTGGAGCTACAAGCACCGGATCTTGGCACAAAGCTGTCTTAAGCATTTGAAAAGCCGTCTCGGCCTCGGCGTTCCACTTTATCATCACTGACTTTCTGCCTCTGGTCAGGTCGGTCAGTGGTGCAGCAACAGTGGCAAAGTTGGGGACAAACCTCCTATAATAGCCAACTATGCCCAAAAACGCTCTGACCTGCTTCTTGGTTAGGGGACGGGGCCAGTCCTGTATGGCCTCCACCTTACTCATTTGGGGCTTCACCAGCCCTCTACCCACAATATACCCTAGGTATTTTACTTCCTCCATCCCAATGGCACACTTCTCGGGGTTGATGGTGAACCCTGCTCTTCTTAAGGAGTCTACGACTGCCTGAACCCGGGGAAGGTGGGACTCCCAATCAGTGCTGAAGATGACTATGTCATCTAGGTAGACAGAAGCGTACCGTTGGTGTGGACGCAGAGTTTTGTCCATGGCCCTTTGGAACGTGGCCGGGGCTGAGTGTAGACCAAATGGCATCCTCTTATATTGGAAGTGGCCTTCTGGGGTAGAGAAGGCTGTCTTCTCCCTGGCTTCCTTAGTCAGGGGAATCTGCCAGTACCCTTTTGTGAGGTCTAGCGTGGTAATGTACCTGGCAGGCCCCAACCTTTCAATTAGCTCATCTACTCGTGGCATGGGATATGCGTCGAACTTGGAGACTTCATTAAGCTTTCTGAAGTCGTTGCAGAAGCGGAGGGCGCCGTTGGGCTTGGGTACCAACACAATTGGACTTGACCATTCGCTCTGCGACTCCTCAATGACTCCAAGCTCGAACATTCTTCTAACCTCTTCGGACACTGCCACCCTATGAGCTTCTGGGATACGGTAAGGCTTTAACCTGACTTTTACCTTGGGCTCGGTCACAATGTCATGCTCGATGACGTTGGTGCGACCGGGCAACTCTGAAAACATATCTCTATTTTTTTGTAGAAACTCTTTTGTTTGCTGGGTTTGAGGTCTAGTCAGGGTAGAAGCAACCTGCACCAAGTCGATCCCTGCATGGTCCCCTGACTGTACCCCTACTACCGCTGACACTTGTTCTCTGTCTCTCCAGGGTTTCAACAAATTGATGTGATAGATCTGGTATGGTTTTCTTTTCCCTGGCTGGTGTACCTTGTAGTCCACCTCACCGAATTTCTCTACTACCTCAAATGGGCCCTGCCATTTGGCCAAGAATTTGCTCTCTACCGTGGGTATTAGAACAGCCACCCGGTCTCCTACTTGGAACTGTCTAATTTTAGCCGACCTGTTATACACTCTTCTTTGGGCATCCTGGGCCTTCTGCATGTGCTCCTTCACCAGTGGCATCACCTTAGCCACCCTTTCTCGCATTTGAGAGATATGTTCTACCACCGTTTTGTGTGGTGAGGACTCACTTTCCCATGTCTCTTTTACCAGATCGAGTAACCCCCGGGGCCTTCGTCCATACACTAATTCAAATGGCGAAAAACCTGTGGATGCTTGTGGGACCTCCCGGATAGCAAATAACAGGGCAGGGAGTAACATATCCCAATCCTTCCCATCTTTCTGGACTACTCTTCTCAACATGGATTTTAGGGTTTTATTGAATCTTTCGACTAGGCCATCGGTCTGTGGGTGGTAGACCGACGTCCGCAACTGCTTAATTTGGAACAATTTGCATAAGTCCGCCATTACCTTTGACATAAAAGGGGTACCCTGGTCTGTCAGGATCTCTTTGGGGAACCCAGTTCGTGAGAACATTTGAAACAACTCCCTGGCGATGGCCTTAGAGGAGGCTTTCCTCAAAGGGACAGCTTCTGTCCCTTTGAAGTTAGACCTAGTTGCGTAGTCTAGGATGACCAATATATATTGGTGGCCCCGTGCCGACTTTACCAGGGGTCCCACCAGATCCATAGCGATCCGTTCAAACGGGACTTCGATAATCGGCAAGGGCACCAGAGGGTTTCTATAGTGTGGCGCTGGGGCGGTTAACTGGCAAATGGGACAAGACGCACAGTATCTTTTAACCTCGGCCTTCAACCCTGGCCAGTAAAACCGGTCGTTTATCCTGGCCTCTGTTTTCTCTGCCCCCAGGTGTCCTCCCAGTGCATCGTTGTGGGCTAGATCGAGGAGCATCCGCCTATACGGTTGGGGAACCAGCAACTGCTCTATAGTTTCCCCTCAGCTCTCAGCCACTCGATACAGTAAGTCCCCCTTCAACGCAAAGTGAGGGAACCTCTGATCTGCATCTGGCATTTGTGGGACCCCATCAACAACCGAAACCTGCTCTCGAGCATTGACCAAGGCAGGGTCCCGTAATTGGGCGGTACCAAATGCACCTCGGGACACGTCTAGATCTGGATGTACTGGCCTTGAGGATGTTTCCCCTTCATCCTCCTCAACTGGGGAGAGCTCCTCGTCATCCTCCCCCAGCATGACTTGTAACGGGAAGACCTCCCCCCTCTCAGAGATCAACCCGGGTTTAAGACCTGGGTCAGGGGCATTCTCCTCCACATCAGCATTCCCTGCGACTTCATTATCAATGGTAGGTATTTCTATATCAGAGGGGTGTATTTCAGCTCCGGACCCCTCGGACCCTGTCCCTTCCAGGCCCAGTGCCCCCAGTTCCCCCGGTGGTGCCATTTGCACCTCGTTCCATAGTTCCAGAAATAGTGGACAGTCCCGCCCCACTATGATGTCATGAATTAAACTGTTTACCACCCCGACCTCCTGTGTAACTGAGGCACGGCCATAAGAGACAGTCACCGGAACCAAGGGGTACTCCTTGGTATCCCCATGAATGCATACCACCCGAAGAGTTTTAGTCACTGGTCTAAGCCTCCCAAGTACCCTGGCATGTACTAATGTTACCATGCTACCGGAGTCCAGGAGGGCCCTGGCAGGAAGGTGGTTCACCCACACTTCACACTCAAACCGTCCTGCAGCCAGGTCAAGATGAGTGGTACACACACTTCGCACATAGAAGGAGCTTCTCCGACCGGTTCCGCACTCCATAGGCTCCTCCTGCAGTGGGCATTGTGCCCGGGTATGCCCCCAGGACCGACATCGCCAACATTGTATGTCTCCCATCTTTGGTACAGGAACCGACCTCCGTGGTTCTAGGGCAGATGGTGTAAACCTGCGGACGCCAACATCTGGCAAGGCTTCTCTCCTCAGGTTGGTGGCTGGTCTGGGTGTCCTTGGCGTGGGTTCTCGACGCTTGGCAGGCCCAAGCAGGTCCTCCACCACGGTATACCGTTCAACCAGCTCGATCAGCTGGTCAGCATTAGTAGGGTTTCCATGGCTTACCCAGCGCTGTAGGTCATCTTGTAGGGACCGTAGGTACCGGTCCATCACCACTCGTTCCACCATTTGTGGACCTGACAACTTTTCTGGCTGCAGCCATTTTTTAACTAACTGAATTAGTTCATGCATCTGGGACCTGGGTGGTTGGTCTGATTTGTACCGCCAGCGATGCACCCTCTGAGCCCGGACAGCTGTGGTCACTCCCAGGCGGGCCAGGATTTCAGCTTTTAGACGTTCATAGTTTTTGATGTGCTCAGCTGGGAGGTCAAAATAGGCCTTTTGCGGGTCACCAGTGAGAAAAGGCGATATAATGCCGGCCCATTGGTCCCGGGGCCACGCTTCTCTCTCTGCTATCCTTTCAAAGGTGGTAAGAAAGGCTTCCACGTCATCGCTGGGTGTTAGTTTCTGCAAAAAATGGCTGGCTCTAACAGACACTGGGTTGCTAACGGCAACGACCGCTTGCGCTTGTCCCTGAGCCAGCTGCTGTACGGCCTCCTGCAAGGCAGCCACCTGTGCTTGAGTGGACTCCTGCTGGGCCGTAAACTGGGCGGATAGCAGCCGTGTATTTTCCTGCTGCGCAGCTATAGCCTGTGCCAGGGCCTGCTGCTGCTGAGCCATTGCTTCCTCATGGCGACGGTTTGACTCTGCTGACGCTTGCTGCTGGGCCACAGTGGCTTGCTGCTGGGTCACAGTGGCTTGTGCCAAAGCCTTAACGACCTCCTCCATGCCTTTGTCTGCTGTTTGTAACGCCTGGGCTGACTTTACCCACGACATGCCATAAGTATACTGTCTCTTTAAATGTCAGTTTTAAACGTTTTTTTTGCGCCTGCAAATGCACTTTGCCCGCATCCTCCACCAGTTGTAAGCTTTGGGGTCTTTAAGCTCCGCGAGACAAGTGCGAAAAACCGTGTCAGTAAAGCAAAGGGTCTTTATTGGTGACCAAACAAAACAAAATAAAGCTTTTCTTCAGCATCCAAACCGTCACAACAAAAGTCCTGCTTGTTTCCAGCATAAATTAGGAAACAGTCTTTCTTCAGAAAACAACCAAAAGAAAGGCACATACGTTTTTAGTAGAGGTCCTTCAGTCCTTCCCTGCAGACACAGCTTCCCTTCCAAACTACTCAAAAGTCCTCTCTGAGCAGCTAGCAGACTTCCATCTTATCCTCACAGGTGCACTCTCCCAACCCACACCCTCCAGCCTCACTTCCTGCTTTAATGGGTGGTTGTCTGTGAGATCTTAACCCCTTGTGCGCTGGCTTCCAGGGTTTAGGAGTGGAGGCTTCATCCCACCCAAATAACACTTTGGAGCCTCCAAAATTCCAGGCCCCAAACTCCTTTACTAAGATAGAGAAGACTGCGAGCCAGTCCTCTCTGAATTAGCGCCTGCCTGGAACTTTTCACCCACTTTTGGGTGACCCCCTGAACCTTCTACCTCTATTTAAATGGACCATAGTCCAAACAGTGGTGCCGTATAGCACCCGTCCAGGACCCACCCCCGGTGTCCTGTACAGTTGTCAACTGTTAATAGTGAGTTTTATATATTTTTCTATGCCTGATAATCCAGATAATTGGGCAGCTATCCAGATCCATTAATGCTGGATAAAAATAATTTTGCCATTTAAAAAAAGGAATACATTTGTGGTGAGGCCTAACACATGTACTATAAATTTCTCGAATTTCAAGCTGATAGCTGGTGTAGATTTCAGTTTGTGGCACATGGATCTCCCAAAAATGTGCTACATTTCTTCTGAGATATATTTCTCCTACTGAAGCAGATTTCACCTTAAATATTTCATATACTGAACATATTTCAAAGACAGCCCTGATGTGCTGAGTCAAGTGTTAAATCCCGATTGCATTTATCAGCAGGTCTATGGTACTTTTTGATTCTCCCTGTCATCTCCCGCTGTGATCCAGGTCCAGTGTACATTACCATGGCAGCGCAGATGCCTCATGGGACAAGAACTAATAAAAGCATGGCGGCACAACATTTCACATGCAAACAATAGAACTGAGAAATGGAGATTATTCTAAATTAAAGTGGTATTATACCTACTATAAATGAGTCAATAGAAGCTCTTTGCGCACATTTTTGATCAAATGTGTGTCAGGCCCATCTACCAGGCGTCAAGGTGGCTTCTGCAGATGGGTCCCTAACACTAACAGAACTGCCACTCATGTGAAATGTTGTGCAGACATGTTTTTATTAGTTCACTGTATACCTGCTTTATGGATATGCACCTGTGACCATGAATGTGCTAGTCCAAATTTTCATGGGACAAGAAGTCAGTTCCTCATACTACAGTACCCATAATCCCCCGCAGCACAGTTCTGTGTGTTTGTGTGCACTCTGCTTGTTCACTGGTCATCAGCAGAGTCTATTGACGCTTCTCAGAATCTCCTCAAGCAGAAGAGAAGCAAACCACTCATGCTCAAGTGGAGCAATACAAGAGCCTACGTGTCATAACCTAGTGAAACAGACGGAAAGCATTCAGCTGGCTAACCTACAAGACAAATTTTTTTGAGAGAACAGTACAAAACTTTTCATAGCACTATACTGCGGACTTTATTATATAGCAATATTTTACAACATAGCTTCAAGTTCATGTGACTGGATTAGCCCTTTAAAGAAGCACTCTTTGCTTATATAGTGCAGGAAATGTCATTATTAAAGAATAAGACAGAGGCTCTTGTGTATGCCTTGTGTATACCTGTTTTATTCAATGTGTAATTTATGGGTTGTCAGCCATATTGATTCCTTCTCCTTTCAGATATGGCTTTTCTAATGAATCCTACATCAGGCCTGGCTTTGCAGTGACAGATGGGGTGGAGTATCACCACACTGCACTGCTGTGTGTCCTCTGAGGGCAGTCATGAAAGTTTAGCGACACAGCTGCTGTCCCCTCACACTGTAGGGTCTCCATGTTCTCCTATTCTATGCAGCTTGAGCCTGTCTCTCCTCTCTGCCTCTCTCTCTCCTGTCAACTCTTACATACAGGAGGTAGGGAGACCAGTGTGAAGCTACATCCCATAGAAATACACCGGAGAGTCGGCACATACAGATAGTACAGGTCAGAGTCAGGAGGTTTATATAACGTCAGCTAATCACTTTATACACTTACCAACTATATATGTGCACTCCTGGTCCTTTAGACAGGGGAGACCTTATATGTTCAATAGAACACAGGTATATACAGAGGAAGATGGAGAGTGGGGAGGGGAGAGGCCTGAGAGCTGCCAGGAGGAATATGATTGGTGATGACATCATTCTGTAGTTGACTGGCTGAATCAATCTGCTGCTGGCACTCTTTGCCTACACAAACAATCTAATTACCAGATGAACTAGCATTTTGCACGTTCACTGAGTAATCAGCGGCATCTTTGCACCACCAGATGATTGGTAACGAGTGTTCCTATGAATGCTCTTTAGCAATTATCTGATGAATTCTTGGCTCGTGTTAAGGGCCCTTTAGTAATATATGTAAAATAAATAAATAAAAAACCTGGAGTGCGTCTTTAAGACCAATGTATGAAATGTGGGTCTTAATATTTTATTTCCCCCATCCTGCACTATTTTGGTGCATTCCCAGTGTGTGAACACATTCAGTATTTGCCACAGATGTGTACCACACATGAATGACACACTTTAAAACACTGCCATACAGTCACAGTGCAGATACATGGCAAATGTGCCTCAAGGCATGGAAATACTGCATCAACAACAATTCTGATGCATTCTAGGAAAGCATCTTACTGCATCATCATGAACTTTACTCTTAGGCCCCTTTCACACGGGCAAGTTTTCCGTGCGGGTGCGATGCGTGAGGTGAACGTATTGCACCCGCACTGAATCCTGACCCATTCATTTCTATGGGGCTGTGCACATGAGCGGTGATTTTCACGCATCACTTGTGCGTTGAGTGAAAATCGCAGCATGTTCTATATTCTGCGTTTTTCACGTAATGCAGGCCCCATAGAAATGAATGGGGTTGCGTGAAAATCGCGTAGCATCCGCAAGCAAGTGCGGATGCGGTGCGATTTTCACGCATGGTTGCTAGGTGACAGTCTATTAACTGTATTATTTTCCCTTATACATGGTTATAAGGGAAAATAATACAATCTTCAGAACATCAATCCCAAGCCCGAACTTCTGTGAAGAAGTTCAGGTTTGGGTACCAAACATGCGCAATTTTTCTCACGCGAGTGCAAAACGCATTACAATGTCGCGTATTACAAAATCGCGCATTTTCCCGCAACGCCTCTTATCCGGGCCAAAAATAAGACGCCCGTGTGAAAGAGGCCTAAGAGTGTGGGCCGACTGTGGGGCAGGTCACATGGGGTTGATCCATGCCCCCCAGAAGGAGCCAATAACCACACAATAGGGTAAAATCATGTGCCATGGGCTCATACCCTAGTCATATAACATCATATAACATCCCATTAACAAGACTATGCACCATAGTGTAACGCATTGAAATATATTGTGTCGTTCATATTATTAAGAAATTAATGATACATGTAACTATAAATAATAATAATTTATTCCTGAAAATAAAAATGACAAATATAAAAATCCTGGTTACATTTGTGCAATACACATAAAAAAAACCTTTTAATTGATGTTTGTAAATAATATCTATATACACCTCACATGCTGATGTCAGATACAGAGATAAGTGACGTCTTTTTTTCAAAAAGCGGAAAGTTCTCTTTTTCATGTGGAACTTCTTTGAATCAAATGAAGTTCTATAATCATAGAACAAGGCTGATCAATAAAAATGATTTGTGAACACTTCCTTACTCTGGAATCATTATTTTATTTATATAGTATATAGTACTATATTAATAGAGTACTATATTTTATAATACAGTTTTTCAGTAGTTTTGCATCTTTTCGTCATCTTATTATCCATCACCCCAAAGCCACATGATGCCTTTAATATGCGCTTAATTGTATGAAGTTGTATAAGTACTTTACATGCTTGGTAGCTGGCCGATCACATACAACAGTCCTATATGTGGTAGCAAGGTGACATTATTAGAGGTTCATTTCAATCAGTTCCACTTTTATGCACTGGCAGATACATCCTGGTGTGCATTGTCATTCTGGCAATCCACAGCCTTCATGTGCTCACTGATGTCAGAACTGTTTGATAATTTGGCCCCGAATTTATCCCCTTTGTTTGGGGCTTTTGATGGTATGCAGAGGTAGCACAAGAATTTGAAGCAAGACAGGAGTCCTTGAGAAATGCTGGAAGAGAAAAGTTTCTTGCAAGGATGGCAAAACTGGTAGAATACAAGCATGAACAGCACTGCCATACAATAAGCAATCAGCAGCTGCAGTACGAGCAGTGGGGCGCATACATACATGTAGACATCGGATCTGTATACATACCACAGCAACAAGAGGGCAGCATTTTCAATAAATCTTACCATATAGTATACCGCCATGCGGTACCAGTTTTGAGATTTGTTGATTAAATCCGGATCATTTAGCTTGAGTTGAACGGCAGACCAACAAAATATGTTGATGCCAGCATAAAGAAAGGTGAGGAAGCAGATTACTATGGTAGTACCAAACCCTGACAATGCTTTTTCTATGTTTTCAGGAAAAGGAGATTTACTCTGCCAAAAAAGAATCCATGGATAAAAGAAAAACACAAGGAAGTTTGATAGGATCAGAGGCAGGGTCCATATCTGAAGCACCGAGCTGAAAAGAACCAGTATAATGATTCTGCTGGAAATCTCAAAGCTCCTCCACAGGAATATGCAAAGATAGGCGGTCGGTCTAATGCTTATATCATAGTCGTCATACTTGATCTTAATGGCCAAGATGTTACACCGTAATGCCCCATACACAATGGACAGCAAGGAAATGCACATGAAGATGCCTGCAATTACAAGACTCGTTATTAACGTTAAGTTGAAGCAAAACTGTTCAGTTTTGCATTTTTAATGGGCATGCCACAAATCTAGGGTCCCTCCCACCTGTGCACCCATTTCACTGAACGCTGCAACCAGGCTGCGAGATGTGATCAAGTTTAGGGAAACAGCCAAACTCACTGTTATACACCATTCCCCTGACTCCTATTCATGTCTATGGGAGTTACAGAAACAGCGCCAGGCAAGCTGGGGTGTTGACGGATGGGATTGGAAGAGCCCCATTCTAGACATAGGTATGGCTCCTAGCAGTGGGATATGCCATAACTGTCTAAGATGAGAATACTTCTTTAAAGAATCAGACTGTGAAGAAAATGGGCATAAAACAATAAAATAATGACCCATTCTGTCAACTTAGGGTCCATTCACACATCTGTGTGTGTTTTGCGGATCCACGGATTCGCGGATCCGCAAAACACAGACATCGGCGATGTGCGTTCCGCATTTTGCGGACCACACATCGCCGGCACTTAATAGAAAATGCCTATTCTTGCCTGTAATTGGGATCGAAATTGCGGATCCAGGTCGCACATCATGCGGCCCCATAGAAATGAATTAGTCCGCAATTCCGTTCCGCAAAGTGCGGAACGAAATTGCAGACGTGTGAATGGACCCTTAAGGTTCTCTCCCATTCCCCCATTATCGGTCTACTATGTACCGCAATGCTACTTGTTAGAAAGTTTATGCAATGGTATATAGTAATCACCCAGTATGTGACCGTGGTGGCCAGTTGCAGCAGGGGAATTCATAGTAATGAATCAGAATATAAAAAAAAGTTTGCTATTTTACTATTTTATGTCATAAGACCCTTGTTGTATACGGATAGAGATGTCTAGTTGGTAAAACCACTTTAATTTTTAAAACGTGTATGTGACTTACATGTGGTCTCAGAAGGTATTCAAAGCCATCGCTAAAGTGGCTTTCCTTTTATACACAATTATGGCATATTATTTCATAGATGTTTGATTGGAAGGGTGTCCATCTCATGGGACTCCCACCAATCCATAAATCAGGGATTCTGTGTAATCTGTTTATAGGAGAGAGGAGGCCCCACATGCATTGTTATCCTTTATTGTAGTCAATGTGAGATATGGGCTGTATTAGTATCCTCAATAGACTATAATGGAAATTCAATGATGTGTGGCATCCTTTCCTCCAAATGCCTGATTTGATGTGTGGCCCTCAGGTAGAGTCAAGTGTCACATCTGAATCCCTTGATAAATATAGCTGTATTGTGGATCTGTGTTTCATGGGTCTGATAATAAATGAATTATATTTTTCGTACAGAATCCATGATAAAGATATCATCAAGCCATGTATAATACTGTAACATACCATATTGCACCAGGGAAGAATACAGTGTCTAATGGAGGAGCCACACAAGCGGTACACAGTGCACATATGGATCAATTTTACAGAACTGCAGGTACTTCATGTGTCAGGTCTGAGCTTTCAGCTTTACAGTGTATGTGGATTATTATAAAGCTTTAGTTTTCTTTGGAGTATTCAAAAACACGATCACGGTTAACAAAAATTATGAAAATTGGGTAAATCTATAGAAAAATTTCACATGAGCAAATTTACCCCCTAAAACGTATTTATTAATGCAAAAAAAAAAACATATATATTTATATCGCCACAAAAAAGAATGAAGAATAAACAAAAATTATATATGTAAAATGGAGATCAACACATGGGACATATATGTAAACTCAATAGTATTTGAATATCACCACAAATGTGGTTACTCACGATGTGACGGCCTTCTTATGGTGAAGAAGTTGCATTCATCAGGCACTGGATGAGGGTCACTTGGATATTTTCTACATGGACTTGAATGCTTTTTACAGAGGCTGATGGTCCAGAGTCTTCTAGTTGCTAGAGAGTGGGTCATCAATATGCAAACAAACCGCTTTTAGGCATTTGGGAATCTTTTCCTAAGTGAAAGGGGCAGCCACACTTATCGGTGGCTGTACCCTTACAGTGGATATAAAAAGTCTACACACCCCTGTGAAAATGTCAGGTTTCTGTGATGTGAAAAAATGAGACAAAGATAAATCATTTCAGAACTTTTTCCACCTTTAATGTGACCTATAAACTGTACAACTCAATTGAAAAACAAACTGAAATCTTTTAGGTAGAGGGAAGAAAACATATAAAAATAAAATAGTATGGTTGCATACCCTTAAACTAATACTTTGTTGAAGCACCTTTTGATTTTATTACAGCACTCAGTCTTTTTGGGTATGAGTCTATCAGTATGGCACATTTTGACTTGGCAAGATTTTCCCACTCTTCTTTTCAAAAACACTCCAAATCTGTCAGATTGCGAGGGCATCTCCTGTGCACAGCCCTCTTCAGATCACCCCACAGATTTTGAATCAGATTCAGGTCTGGACTCTGGCTGGGCCATTCCAAAACTTTAATCTTCTTCTGGTGAAGCCATTCCTTTGTTGATTTGGATGTATGCTTTGGGTCGTTGTCATGCTGAAAGATGAAGTTCCTCTTCATGTTCAGCTTTCTATCAGAAGCCTGAAGGTTTTGTGCCAATATTGACTGGTATTTGGAACTGTTCATAATTCCCTCTAGCTTAACTAAGGCCCCAGTTCCAGCTGAAGAAAAACAGCCCCAAAGCATGATGCTGCCACCACCATGCTTCACTGTGGGTATGGTGTTCTTTTGGTGATGTGCAGTGTGTTTTTGGGCCAAACATATCTTTTGGAATTATGGCCAAAAAGTTCAACCTTGGTTTTATCAGACCATAACACCTTTTCCCACATGCTTTTGGGAGACTTCAGATGTGTTTTTGCAAAATGTAGCCTGGCTTGATGTTTTTCTTCATAAGAAAAGGCTTTCGTCTTGCCACTCTACCCCATAGCCCAGACATATGAAGAATAGGGAGATTGTTGTCACATCTACCACACAGCCAGTACTTGCCAGATATTCCTGCAGCTCCTTTACTGTTGCTGTAGGCCTCTTGGTAGCCTCCCAGACCAGTTTTCTTCTCGTCTTTTCATAAATTTTGGAGGGACGTCCAGTTCTTGGTAATGTCACTGTTGTGCCATATTTTCTCCACTTGATGATGACTGTCTTCACTGTGTTCCATGGTGTATCTAATGCCTTGGAAATTCTTATGCGCCCTTCTCCTAACTGATACCCTTTAACAATAAGATCCCTCTGATGCTTTGGAAGCTCTCTGTGGAACATGGCTTTTGCTGTGGGATGTGACTAAGAAAATTTCAGGAAAGACCAACTAGAGCAGCTGAACTTTATTTTGGGTTAATCAGAGGCACTTTAACATGATTTTGAATGTGATTGCTTAATTCTGAACACAGCTACATCCCCAGATATAAGAAGGTGTGCACACTTATGCAACCACATTATTTTAGGTTATTTTTTTCTTCCCTCCACCTGTTTTTCAATTGAGTGGTACGGTTTATAGGTCACATTAAAAGTTTAAAAAGTTCTGAAATGATTTATCTTTGTCTCATTTTTTTACAGCACAGAAACCTGACATTTTAAAAGGGGTGTGTAGACTTTTTATATTCACTGTATATACACAGTCCCTACCTTCCAGTAGTTCCCAATTGTGGATGATGCCAGTGTAGCAATAAAATGTCTCATATGGTATATTGCCTCCAATTTTCCAATAGGTTCCAACGCGTTTCCCTTGTTACATAATCCGGTTAATCAGAGGACCAGTAGCAAAAAAGCACAATGGCATGAATGATGGAAGGCTAATGGATACTGACCAGCGGCGCTGCTAGATTACCACCGCAGGTTTAAATAAACTGTCTCTGATACTTTTTAGCGTCTATTTGAATTCAGTGCGCAAGCGCCGCTTCAATACGTCCGCGCACCTCCCCGCCCCTTGTAAACGTCCATTTATTGCAATAGAAAAAGGCTGAGCTATGTCAAATTACGTCACTCGCTCAGTCCTGACTGCCATGCATGCGCCCGCTTCACTATGTTGGCTTGGATATTAATGGCAAACGGCATCAACCCACAGGAGGGCGCAAGTGCCAACCACGATGATATCGCTCTATATAAGAGCTAAGTGACGCATGCACATACAGGTCCTTCTCAAAAAATTAGCATATTGTGATAAAGTTCATTATTTTCTGTAATGTACTGATAAACATTAGACTTTCATATATTTTAGATTCATTACACACCAACTGAAGTAGTTCAAGCCTTTTATTGTTTTAATATTGATGATTTTGGCATACAGCTCATGAAAACCCAAAATTCCTATTTAAAAAAATTAGCATATCATGAAAAGGTTCTCTGAACGAGCCATTAACCTAATCATCTGAATCAACTAATTAACTCTAAACACCTGCAAAAGATTCCTGAGGCTTTTAAAAACTCCCAGCCTGGTTCATTACTCAAAACCGCAATCATGGGTAAGACTGCCGACCTGACTGCTGTCCAGAAGGCCATCATTGACACCCTCAAGCAAGAGGGTAAGACACAGAAAGAAATTTCTGAACGAATAGGCTGTTCCCAGAGTGCTGTATCAAGGCACCTCAGTGGGAAGTCTGTGGGAAGGAAAAAGTGTGGCAGAAAACGCTGCACAACGAGAAGAGGTGACCGGACCCTGAGGAAGATTGTGGAGAAGGACCGATTCCAGACCTTGGGGGACCTGCGGAAGCAGTGGACTGAGTCTGGAGTAGAAACATCCGGAGCCACCGTGTACAGGCGTGTGCAGGAAATGGGCTACAGGTGCCGCATTCCCCAGGTCAAGCCACTTTTGAACCAGAAACAGTGGCAGAAGCGCCTGACCTGGGCTACAGAGAAGCAGCACTGGACTGTTGCATGTCATTCGGAAATCAAGGTGCCAGAGTCTGGAGGAAGACTGGGGAGAGGGAAATGCCAAAATGCCTGAAGTCCAGTGTCAAGTACCCACAGTCAGTGATGGTCTGGGGTGCCATGTCAGCTGCTGGTGTTGGTCCACTGTGTTTTATCAAGGGCAGGGTCAATGCATCTAGCTATAAGGAGATTTTGGAGCACTTCATGCTTCCATCTGCTGAAAAGCTTTATGGAGATGAAGATTTCATTTTTCAGCACGACCTGGCACCTGCTCACAGTGCCAAAACCACTGGTAAATGGTTTACTGACCATGGTATTACTGTGCTCAATTGGCCTGCCAACTCTCCTGACCTGAACCCCATAGAGAATCTGTGGGATATTGGGAAGAGAAAGTTGAGAGACGCAAGACCCAACACTCTGGATGAGCTTAAGGCCGCTATCGAAGCATCCTGGGCCTCCATAACACCTCAGCAGTGCCACAGGCTGATTGCCTCCATGCCACGCCGCATTGAAGCAGTCATTTCTGCAAAAGGATTCCCGACCAAGTATTGAGTGCATAACTGAACATAATTATTTGAAGGTTGACTTTTTTTGTATTAAAAACACTTTTCTTTTATTGGTCGGATGAAATATGCTAATTTTTTTAGATAGGAAATTTGGGTTTTCATGAGCTGTTTGCCAAAATCATCAATATTAAAACAATAAAAGGCTTGAACTACTTCAGTTGGTGTGTAATGAATCTAAAATATATGAAAGTCTAATGTTTATCAGTACATTACAGAAAATAATGAACTTTATCACAATATGCTAATTTTTTGAGAAGGACCTGTACACCTACTCCAAATATTAAGCATCTAGGTTTAAATACATGCTAAAATAAATATGCTCCTTGTCTCCATGTGCACTGGGAGACAAGGTGCATATTTTTTCAAAACATATTTTTATTCAGTTTTCCATATAGTTGTCAATAATACACAGCTTGTAAAGGTATACAGATTTTTGTAATTCAAACAATTGTGTAAATAATCATTATTTCCAACTTTTTCCCCCTCCCCCCTTTCCCAAACGCTGTAACTTACAATTCACAATAATAATAATTCTTGTGTGCTATGGTACTAATCTCTGGGCCTGCATTGATGCTTCCATTTATTCTTGTTTTACCTGACTTAGAGTAAGAACATGTCTGCATTTGTGTCACTGAATATCTGACCTTATGGTCATATCAAGTCCCCAGTTGTATCTCCAGGATAGAAGGAGAGTATAAACGTGAGCCATTTTGCGTGATATCTTTTCGTAGCTTTCTTTCCTTTCCTGTCAGCCGCCCATCTGTCTGCCAGTATAAATTTTTTCGTAAGATTTATGACTTCATCTATTGACGGTAGCGTTGGTGTCAGCCAATGTGTTAAGATACACTTTTTAGTGGCCAATAGGACTACATGAGCTGCTAAAGGAACCTGAGGGCTTGTGGCTTGGAACAGCAACTCTTTCAGGTCTACGGATAGGTTTGTTTTTAATTTATCATTTAGTTCTATTGTTATCCTATGCCATAATTCACCAATCCCTTTACATTCCCAGATGCAATGATACATATTTGCCCCTGGAAGCAGGCATTTAAGGGCAGATTGTCAACCTCTTACCATTGGCAGAAGTATTGGCGCTTTTGATATCAAAGCCATATATTGCCCTGTGAATTAACTTAAAATGAGTCTCCTTCCATATTTCACTAGACACTGCTTTCTGTACATTTTTCCAGCCCCTCAATGCATCCTCAACATCTATTTTTACTTTCGAATCCCCTGACCATTTTTTAAAGAGAGTATCTCCTGTGGTAGTGGAGAGTGTTTTCCTAGTACGCTCCTAGTACGCTCTTCCTAATCGCAGATGAGAAAGCTGAGTATCTAGTGTGCAATAGAGCATTGAGGCTCCACGGTTTCACCAGTTGCGATTCCAAAGAGAAGTTAGAGAACATGGAGGATCCTCTAATCCAATCTATGCCATACCTCATCAGACTAGCTATGTTATAGTGCCGTATGTCAGGGAAACCTAAGCCCCCTTCATCTTTACTAAACATAAGTGTTTTCAGGGCAAATCTCGATCTTTTACCTGCCCAGATAAATCTACGAAAGGCCCTTTGCAAAATATTAATGTCTGAATGTTTCAATAGGACCGGTATTGTTTGTAGTTGATATAGAAGTTGTGGGAAGCTTATCATTTTTATCAGATGACATCTACCCATCAACAAGAGTGGGAGGTGTGACCATCTCTCCAAGTCTGTTTTTATGCGCTTAATTAAATTTGGGTAGTTGAGCATATACAAGGATTCTGGTGTTTTTCCAATGTGAATACCCAAATATTTGATCGAAGTGTTTACAATTTTCACTGGGACATCTTTTCTCATTCCAGAATATCTGATATTAGTGAGGTATAGCATTTCACATTTAGACACATTTACTTTGAAACCTGACACTGAGCCAAATCTGGTAAGGAGATCAAATAGTTTGGATAGGTCGTGATGGGGGTGTGCCAAAAAGACTAATAGGTCATCCGCAAACAATGCATGCTTAAGTGTTTCATTTCCCACTGTAATCCCTCTGATACCTTCGTCATCGTCAAGGGCTCTAGATAACGGCTCTATAGCTAAGTTAAATAACAAGGGGGATAACGGGCATCCCTGGCGTGTCTCTTGTCCCTTGCGTGTTACCTTTGTAGGGTAATTCTAGGTGACAAATAACCTGGCGTATAAACTTGTGCAAAGGGTGAATTATATAATGCTGAAAGGTATTGTCTAAAGGGTCCCACTAGTTTCAATGCATCTAAAACCCTATTTAGCCAGTCCCAGGCCACATTGTCAAACGCTTTTTCCGCATCAATGGCTACTATGGCCGGGGACTGGCCCAACCTAGGCTTCATCTTCAGATCATCTAATACCGTCAAAACTTTTCTGATGTTAGTTACAGCAGCTCTATTTTGTGTAAATCCTGCCTGAGCGGTGGATAGAAGATCTGGCATCAATCTCGCTAGTCTAATGGCCAGTATTTTGGATATTAGTTTTATATTTATATTTATTAAGGAAATTGGTCTATATGAAGCAGGTGAGAGTAGATCTTTCCCTGGTTTCGGAAGCACTTTAATATATGCAGTTTTGGCTGAGTCTGACATCTGTTTTCCTACTGGTGTTATTTTCTCCTTCATTACTTTGTAAAATTCGGCAACAAAGCCGTCTGGACCTGGGCTTTATTAGTTGATAATTGGCTTATGGTCTCCGTAATTTCTTCTTGCGTGATTGGCTTATTTAGGATCTCTAAATCTTCCTGCTTAATCTTTGGCAGTGGTATGTTCTGTAGCCATTTCTCAGTTAGTGTCTCACACCTTGGACTATCGGAGTATAATTCTGTATAGTAGTCTTTTAAAACCCCGCTAATTTTAGAAGGTAGTGTATGTGATTCCCTTGTTGTCTTTAAGGAATAGTTTTGGGTTATTTTTGTATGGACCTTTTGCAAAACGTGCCATTAATTCCCCTGCTTTATTCCCATATTTAAATAATTGGGCTTTAAATTTTGTCTGAAACATTGCTTCCTTTTTGTTTATCCACTCCTCGTATTCTATTTTCGCCTGTGTCCAAGCCTTTTTATGTGTTGTATTAGGGAGAGCTTGGAATAATGTATATGCCTCTTTTAGTTTGTGGCTACATTTATTTAGTCTTTTTCTTTAGTGATGCCGTATATGCTATTATTTTCCCTCGCATTACTGCTTTGACTGCTTCCCAAAGCATTTGTGTATTTTCAGTTGCGGCATTAAAGCACATATACTCATCCCACCAGGTAAACAAAGCAGATTCAAACTCCTCATTGCCTATCAAGGTTGAGGGAAATCTCCAAATATAATCTGTTCCTCTGGGAATCGTGTCGGACAATGTGAGGAGTACTGGGGAATGATCGGATATTACCAATTCCTCTATGGAGATTGACTTTGCCCTGGTTAGTAATGTGGAAGACAATAGTATGTAATCTAATCTGGACCAGGATTTACGAGGATGAGAATAATGGGTGTACTCTCTTCCCTCTGGGTTCTTTGCCCTCCATATATTGCATAATGAATGTGTTGAACATAATCGCTTCAGTGCAGTGCTTTTATTTTTCTGTATGGTCGTTCTACCTTGCGCCCTTCGCCTATCTTCAAGAAGATTACATACCTCGTTCATATCCCCAGCAATTATCTGGTTAGCATACCCGTCTGATTGCAATCTATTCCCTAGATCTATATAGAATGCTACATTAGCCTCATTTGGTCCATATATATTGTATATACTAAGGGCGTCCGAAGGAGAATCCAGACATATCTGAAGCAGCCTCCCCTCCCCATCTTTGTAACCCTCCCGGATTGTATAAGGGAGGTTTTTACGGATTAGCGTTACTACCCCTGATTTTAAATGAACAGATGGAAAGCTAAATACCTCTCCCACCAATAGTGTACGCAATCTAGTGCACTCTGCTGCGCTCAGGTGTGTTTCCTGTAATAAGGCTACATCAACTTTCAGCCGTTTCAAGTGATGCAGTACTTTCATCCTCTTTTGAGAGGATTTTAAACCCTTCACATTCCACGTTATTATTCGCATATTTCTACTCTACCATTAGTTTTTCTTTGGCTCCTATGTATTTTTTCCTACCTTATTTTAAAGAATAAGGAAGCATAGCATCTGATATGAAAGCGTGACAGCATCAAACATAACCCACCCCAACTCCCTTTTTTCCCCAAAACTTTTCCAACCAACTGTCTCTATAGACATGTATTTTCAAACTGGTATTGTCTCACTAATAACCAGCCTAGGAAAGATAGTGCGACTTTCTCTAGCCTCACTTTCCCTTGACTGTCATAGACATCGGAATATTGGTGTCTCTCAACCACATGTCATTACACTGCAATGCACTATAGTCTTAATAGTTAAAACCAAAGGATCTCGCATATTAAGTTAACATAACAGTAACATTACAATGCTCGGCAGGAAACGTAATAATCATATGCCTCAGGAAAAAACTGTTATCATGAGGTCAACGTGGCAAAAGATGTCCTCTCTTATATCAGCCATTCGAAAGATCAGACTCCATCATACAGGTTCATCACTGGCAAGAAGGCTAGTTCCCATGGGCTGACTCTTAAGGGTTCAGAGTTCTTTTTATCATTTTTCTTTTTCCCTCCCCGCTGTAATAGGTTAATGTTTAGTCTCCAGATCGTCTACTTTGTCTTTTAGGAATCTATGATCTCTTGGAATTGAATCTAGTTTCGTTTGTAGCTTGTGGCATGTGTTGTCCACTTCGTGCAACTTGTGGTCTACCCCTTCTACCCCACTGTGCTAGATAGTGATTACTGCAGGTCTGGGAGGATCCTTTTTGCCACTTCTATAGCTAATCTTACATAATCTATGCCTTTATCCTCAGTTTTCGAGTCTTCACACTCAGTGTTTGTGAGCTCTGTCTGGTCCGTATCCTCTGATGTTGCAGGATCATCTTCCGCCATGTCTGCTTCCCACGCTGTCAGCTTCTGCGGCTTACTTTGGCTTTTAGCTTTGTTTCTGCTCCCCATTTTTCGTACGTAGCGCTCCATATAGAAACGCAGGATCACTGGAATCAGCAGTCCCGAAAATGTCTCCGGTATGTAGGGGATTAGGTTTGTGCAGAGTATCTCTTCACAGAGGAGCGATTGGGCACGTCTCACCATGCTGGCGCCAGAACCGGAAGTCGTACTGGGGGCTATTTAACATTAAAAAGGAGGGGGCAGTTCAAAAGTTCTGGGAGAAAAAAAAATCTATGTCTTGGATAGGGCAATATAAATATCCTCTGGATAGATCATCAGCATCTGATCGTCGGGGATCCGACACCCGGGATCCCAGCCAATCAGCTGTTTGAGAAGGCAGCGGCACTGGCAGTAGCGCTGTGGCCTTCTCGCTGTTTATCGTAGGCCCAGTGACGTCACGACTAGTATCAATGGCCTGGGCGGGGCTAAGCTCTGTTCACTAGAAAGGAGCTTAGCCCCGCCCAGGCCATTGATACTAGTCGTGACGTCACTGGGCCTGCGGTAAACAGCGAGAAGGCCGCGGCACTACTGCCAGCGACGCTGCCTTCTCAAATAGCTGATCGGCAGGGGTTCTGGGTGTCAGATCTCCGCTGATCAGATGCTCATGATCTATCCAGAGGATAGATCATCAGTTTAAAAAAACTGCAGAACCCCTTTAATATTTGGAGTAGGTGTATGTGCATGCACCACTTGGCTATTATATAGAGAGATATCATAGTGGTTGGCGCATGCGCGCTCCTGTGGGTTGATGCTGCTTGCCATTCATATCCATGCCTACACAGTCAAGTGGGCGCATGCGCAGCAGGCGGGGCTGAGCGAGTGACGTCATTTGACGTAGCTCAGCCTTTTTCTATTGCATTCAATGGACACTTACAAGGGGCGGAGTGGTGCTTGAAGCATTGAAGCGGTGCTTGCGCACTGAATTCAAATAGACGCTAACAAGTATCAGAGACAGGGTATTGAAACCTGCAACGGGAATCTAGCGGCGCTGCAGGTCAGTATGCATTAGCCTTCCATCATTCATGCCATCGTGCTTTTTTGCTACTGGTCCCCTGATGAACCGGATTATGTAACAGGGGAAAATGCGTTGGAAGCTATTGGAAAATTGGAGACCATATACCAGATGGGACATTTTATTACTACACTGGCATCATCCACAATGGGGAACTACTGGAAGGTAGGGACTGTGTATATAAGGGTACAGCCACTGATAAGTGGCGATTACTCCGCTTTTAGGCAGGGACAGTATAGTTGCTTAGGGAAAGATTCCCTGATAACTAAAAGCGGTTTGTTTGCATATTGATGACCCAGTCTCTAGCAACCAGAAGACTCTGGACCATCAGCATCTGTAAAAAGCATTCAAGTCCGTGTAGAAAATATCCAAGTGACCCTCGTCCTGTTCCTGATGAATGCAACTTCTTCACCATAAGAAGGCCGTCACATTGTGATTAACCACATTTGTTGTGATATTCAAATACCATTGAGTTTACATATATGTCCCATATGTTGATCTCCATTTGACATATAAAGATGTAGCAGGGTTAGCACTCAAACTCTTAACTCAAATTTCTTAAATCATCGTGTGTTATCTTGAAACAAAAGCCATTGAAAAGCAATTGAAGGTGTTTGCTTAGTTTAGATAACACATCTCAGAAATCATGACTGTTAACTCTACTACATCGGTATAACATTTGTTTATTCATCATTCTTTTTTGTGGGGATATAATTATATACGGTATATATTTTTTAAATATCATTAATAAATGCTAAGTTTTAGGGGTAATATTGCTCAGTGAAATTTTTCTTTGGAGTATGTTTTATTTAAAGGGGTTGGCCACTATCTATTACAAGCTGCACATGTGCTGGGAACAGCACATACATGCATCTAGTATAGGCATTATTAAACCATTGCCACTAATGTTTGATGGTTCAATATGCCAAATTCATGTATATTAAAAGGACCACTTACCTGCTTACTAGCGTTGCAGGCCCAAAATAGACTCTGATGGAGGGTCACGTGCCCACTTCCATCTATTGCGGATTCCATTTACTTATACTGCAAACAGACAGGGGAACCAGCTCATGCACAGTCTATCTGGGACTGGTCATATGACCCTTCATCAATGGCAATTTGGGATGGCAGCACCAGAGAGCATTCAAAAGGACCTGCTAATAAACATGAATTAGGTATATATAGCCACCTGACATTGGTGCCTATGGTTTAATAATGCCTGTTACTAGCTGCATGTATGAGCTGCTCCCAGGACATGTACAGCTAGTAACATACAGTGGACAACCCCAGTTGATCATGACTATCAGTCCAACAGATCCTATTCATTTCTCCTTGGACAAGTTAAGTAAAGAACCTTGTAACATTACTTCATGGAATATATGTTCAGTAAAGCCAGGATGTTGTGCTATTCAGTTCTCAAGTGTCCTCTCCTTTAGGTACCAGATTATCTGTTTATACAATATGGATTTAACAAACATTGATACTGTAAGGAATTTGTCTAACCTTGAGCTATATACTTACGCAGTGATACTGAAACATTTTGCTTTAGTACAGATATGTATAACTGAAGGGTCAGCTGAGGTGCTGATCCGAGGAAAGCTTGGATAACAGAGGCCCGACTGAAAGCAGACCTGTGGGTAAAGAGTTTTCTTTCAGCTTGACCCACTTCCTTTTCCACTTCATCTGTACACCCTCCTTTAGGCAACTGTCTCTTTCTGGTGATACTAACATAAGGTTCTTCAAGTTTACCGGCTTTGAAGTAGATGCAGAAGACTTCAATACACCTGCACAATAACCAAGAAAATAGCATTTATTTGAAAGACATACATTTTTTTACTCAGTATTTATGCACAACCTATTTAGCAAATCAACCAATCTACAGTGAAATGAAAAATTCAAGTGAGACCTTCCAAGCCTCCACCCTTAGGCCTGCACTTCATACAGACCTCCACCTATAGACTTCTATGGGATAATTCTGTATCCTGCATACAGTACCGTAGATTTAATACAGCAGCATGCAGAGGTTTTTCTGAGGCATTCAATATAAAGGAAATAAAAAAAATAATCATGACATGCTGCATTAGATACTGTGTGATGGTGCTATTTTCTCCTAGAAATATTACTTGTGTATGATGTCTAACCTTCAGGACTGACCAGCTTCCCTATAAAATCAGGTTCATAAACCATGGTTCAAGTGCTTCTGGTCAGCTTGGAATGCATGAAGTGGTTTTCTTTTATCTTGTTACTCTGACAACAGCCAGATTAACAGGCCTAGTTACATGACATAAAAAATGTAAGTGTTATGTCACTTTACCTGTCAATGTATAAGAGGCACTGCAATGAAGCACATGTGGATTTGGAGTAGTCTCTGTTCAAGAGACAATAAGGGATCAGGCAAAACTGTAGTCAGGGTAGACAAAGTTTGCGCAATCCAACAAACAGTCTGAGGTCAGGGCAGACAGCTCAGGGTCGGTACAGAGATCAAGCATCGGTAAGGTCAAGCAGAAAAAGGTCCAATTCAGAAGTCAGTACACAGACAGGCAAACAAGCTAATATCACACATTTGTAGAACACTAAAATACTAAAACCTATTGCTCAGGCACCCTCCAGTAAAGAAATATGGCTTAAAGACCTCCAGGGGCAATTTTGGGCTAAAATCAAGTTTTCAAGTGGTCTTTATTACAAATATTGTGCTTTTCTGTCAAAAAAGGGTTAACTGTTTTTCTAGACATGGGAATGGTACTTTCACTTTGGGTCATCTAGTAACCCTTATCTGTAAATTACTAAAAGGTCATAAACACTTATTTAAGCTACATTCTTATCAGTAAGATAAGAATTGAGCTATAAAAAGTGTTTATAAGGTCAGAGATAAGGAGCCCATCAGCTCCCTGCCTGATGGTGCAGACAGAAAATTCATAACCAGCTATTAGATAAACTCAAAGCTGTGCAGGGAAAAGGGCTCAATATTTTTTAATAAAATAAAGACCAATTAAAAAATTATTTTTAGCTCACAGAGTACAAAGCAGTTAAATAGCCTTTAACTACCCAAAGATGGTCAGCCATAGGCTGCAGAAGATAAGAGACACACACTGACCTTATGAGAATCAGGGAGAGTGTGAGCAGGTTCAGTACAGAGGCAGAGAAAGCAGGTCTCATTCTCAGTGGGAAGAAGATCAGTATTATTCTAGCGGCTAGGCCTGCCGGGCAGGGGTTGTGAGATGCTAGCGGTCTGGACCGCAAGAGACCTGGAGCATCGAAGCAAGTGAGCAAAACAGCAACTGTGCCCACTGGGAGGAGCAGAGCTGCAGCAATCAAGACAAGCAATAACTACACAGCAGCTACTAAAAAGTATAACTATGGAGCTGAGTGATAGACTGGTATAGAAGGAGAGAGGACACTGCCGGTGATGACTTATCATCTACAAGGGAATGGAGGTAGGTGCCAGTAGGAAGTAAGTAAGGGGAGAAACTGATTATATGGCTGTGTAGTGCAAGCAGGGTTATTGTAGATTCTAGGCTTTCCTGAAGACATGGGTCTTCCATTGCCTTAAAAGGTTTCAATGATGGTAGAAAGTCCGATGTGTCGGGATTAGTAGTATCAGAGTCAAAACTGAGTTTGGGGAGAAATGTGTGCATGCCATTGCTAATATTGGAGACAATGTTGGAAGAAGACAATGGTTTAGGGGTGAATGCCTTTGTAATGCATCATGTGATGCTGCATGCCACAGTTTTTCCATATTTATCTGTGAGAAAAAAACCTCTATGTGTCTCTGAATAAAATCAAAAGCACACAGATATAATATAGTCACAAAGCAGGCTATGGGTGTTGTAATAAAAATCTATACAACATGGATCCATAGCAATGAGCTCAGGTTTTATGCTGTTAATCGCATGGGGTTAGAACATGGATGTTCTTAGCACCCACAAGTTAAAGCCTTAGGCCAAGTTCACATCTTTGTCAGAAGCTTTGTTTGGGCCCCTCTCGTAGATTCTGTCAAAATATTAGACAAAAAGTTCCTTGATGCCGGACTAATGTGTCCGGTAAGATGACAGACTCCATAATAGAAAACTGATGGTTGCCATTATAGTCAAAGGGGTCCTTCTGGCGCCGTTAGTATCAGTTATGTGCCGCATTCACAACTTCCATTATTTTCGTTCTGCTTCTATAACGGAGCAGAACAACAGAAGTTATTAGCGCAAGCGTAAAATAAGTCTTATGGGTTAAAGTTGCTCTGTCTCGTACAAACATGTTTATAGCCATAACACCTCATTCTGTATATATGTCTGTGCACACAGTACAGCATGCAATGCAGAACTGTATTATACACCATATTTTCGCACCTTAGTATTTCTAGGCTGAGAATGCAATGTGACATCCAGAATCTGATACAGCCTGGTCCAATATTTTATGTTGACTCTGCATACAGTGAGGAACAGAAGTATTTGAACACCCTACGATTTTGCAAGTTCTCCCACTAAGAAATCATGGAGGGGTCTGAAATTTACATTGTAGGTGCATTCCCACTCTGAGAGACATAATTTAAAAAAATAATTCAGGAAATCACATTGTATGCTTTTTAAAGAATTTATTTGTCTTGCACTGCTGAACATAGGTATTTGAACACCTGATAAACAGCAAGAATTCTGGCTCTCAAAGTCCTGTTACTGTGACTTTAAAAAGTCCATCTCTACTCCACTCATTAATCTAACTTAGTAGAACCTGTCTGAGCTCTTTAAAGACCCCTGTCCACCCCACAGTCAGTCAGACGCCAACTACTACCATGGGCAAGACCAAAGAGCTGTCAAAAGAAACCAGAAACAAAATTGTGGCCCTCCACAAGGCTGGAAACGGCTACGGGGCAATTGCCAAGCAGCTTGGTGAAAATAGATCAACTGTTGAAGCAATTGTTAGAAAATAGAAGAGGCTAAAGACGAATGTCAGTCTCCCTCGGACTGGGGCTCCATGCAAGATCTCACCTTGTGGGGTATCACTGATGATAAGAAAGGTGAGGAATCAGCCCAGAACTACAAGGGTGGAGCTAGTCAATAACAGGAAGAGGGCTGGGACCACCGTTTCAAAGATCACTGTCGGTAGAACACTACGCCGTCATGGTTTCAAATCATGCATTGCATGCTCAAGTCATCACATGTCCAGGACCGTCTGAAGTTTGCCAATGACCATCTGGATGATCCAGAGGAGGCATGGGAGAAAGTCATGTGGTCAGATGACACTAAAGTAGAACTTTTTGGTCTAAACCTGACTTGTCGTGTTTGGAGGAAAAAGAAGGATGCGTTGCATCCCAAGAACACCATCCCTACTGTGAAGCATGGGGATGGTAACATCATGCTTTGGGGGTGCTTTTCTGCGAAGGGGATAGGACGACTGTACTGTATTAAGGAGAGGATGAATGGGGCCATTTATTGTGAGATTTTGAGCAACAACCTCCTTCCCTCAGAGCATTGAAGATGGGTCGTGGCTGGGTCTTCCAACATGACAACGACTCCGAGCCTTTTGTGACGTGTATTAGCGCCGTTCAGCGCTGCACTTATATGTTGAAAAGCCTTGTGTAGTGTAAAAGTGGAAAAAAATTAGGGCCTAATTGCCGTTCAGCGGTGCAGTTCTATATTCTAAAGCTCTTTTTGCGGTATGGACCGAATTACGTAGTGGTGCAATTTTTTATGTGAAACAGGCTTTTTTGGGGAAAATTTATGAATGATTGTAGACTTTGTTCTGTATGAACCTGATATTATGTGTTGAAAAGCCTTCAATGTAGTGTGAAAGTGTGAAAAAAATTTAGTTGGGAAAATTGACAGGTTATTGTAGACTTTGTTCTGTTTGTACGACTCCTGTTACCAGTGATTGGTAAAATAAATCTGTTAATGGTTTTGCTAGTTCACCGCTAAGCTCTTTTAATAGCTATGGGTGTATCCCATCAGGCCCCTGTGACTTATTTGTAATTAATTATAGACAGCTGACTTAGAACCTCTTCCTCTGTAAAGACACATGCATCAAAAGATTCATTAGTCTTCCTTCCTAACTGAGGTCCTTTTCCTTCATTTTCCTTTGTAAAAACTGAACAGAAGTATTCATTGAGGCAGTCAGCTAGTTCTTTATCTTCTTCCATATACCTTCCTTCTTTTGTTTTTAATTTGGTAATTCCTTGTTTTAGTTTCCTTTTTTCATTTATTATCTGAAGAATGTCTTATCGCCTTTTTTCACTGACTGAGCTAATTTCTCTTCTGCCTGTGCTTTAGAAGCTCTTATAACTTGCTTGGCCTCTCTCTGCCTAATCTTATAAATTTGCCTGTCATCCTCGTTTTTTTTATTTTTATAATTACTAAATGCTATATTTTTGTTTTTAATGATTTTGGCCACTTTTGCTGAGTACCACAGTGGTCTCTTCCTTTTTTTGCTTTTACTGACAAGCCTAATGCAATTATCTGTTGTCTTCGATAGTGCCACTTTTAAGTAGTCCCATTTCTCCTGGACTCCATTGAAACTGTTCCAATCTGATAGGGACTCGTTCCCTTACTAATCAAATTTTTTGAAAAGTCTGTTTTTCTAAAATCTTAAACTTTTTTGTTTTTGTGTGGTGCAACTCAGTCACTGTACTGTAAACCACACTGACTGCTGATCACTAGATCCAAAGCTTTCCCCTACAGTAATATCAGATACCAAATTCCCATTTGTGAATTCTAAATCTAAAATGGCCTCCTTCCAGGTTGGCTACTCAACTACTTGCTGTAGAGATAATCCCAGTAGGGAATTTAGAATATCTCTACTCCTGGCATAACTAGCTATTTTGATTTTCCAGTTTACATCAGGAAGATTAAAGTATCCCATAATGATAACTTCCCCTTTCAATGTAATTTTAGCTATTTCCTCGACTAGTAGATCATCTAATTCTTTGACTTGGCTAGGTGGTCTATATATCACACCTACACAAGTTACCTTATGATTATCAAGCTGCAACGTAACCCAAACTGACTCTAAATTGGTCTTGCTAACTTGTATTAAATTAGATTTTATGCTGTCTTTCACATACAGGGACACCTCTCCCTTTGTTGCCTTCTCTGTCTTTCCTATATAGAGAGAATTGTGCTTTCTGCTGGACTCACTACGTAATTCGGTCCATACAGCAAATGAAGGTCTACAATCACCCATCAATTTTTCACAAAAAAGCCTGTTTCACATAAAAAATGTCAACAATGAAAGGATAATAGAATTCGGTTCATTCGGTTATTGTTCTGACGGATCAGAGGAAGGGCAAAATAATCAGTGATGTCAACACAAACTTACTGCTAACACCCTCTTCACTTTGTCAGGGGGGCTCTACTTGTATAAGCGTTTAATAGAACAGGTTTTGTAGACATCTATGTGGAATCAGCTGACGACGTTGTAAAAAGAGTGCGCTTCTTCTTGGCCCTAACATCGACCTGTAAGGTTGAGTTCATACTTCACTTATTTGGGCAGTCACAAAAACTGACCAAATAACTCAAGTGTGCAGTGATTCTAAGAGCGATGCCTGTCATCTGCATGTCATATGGACTCACAGTATTATTTCACTACCACAGCAGACTCCCTATGCGTGTTACTGCAAGGCACAGTGTTCTACACCAGTATAAAGGCTCTCTGCAGCCAGAAAATACGAGTTTTTTAATGTAATTCACCACAAATAAATTCGGATCAAACCAAATTGTAGATTCACACTGAAGGCAGCAAAACTATGAATTAACACATATGGAATTATATACATAACAACAAAAATCTGAAACAACTGAAAATATGTCATATTCTAGGTTCTTCAAAGTAGCCACCTTTTGCTTTGATTACTGCTTTGCACACTCTTGGCATTCTCTTGATGAGCTTCAAGAGGTAGTCACCTGAAACGGTCTTCCAACAGTCTTGAAGCAGTTCCCAGAGATGCTTAGCACTTGTTGGCCCTTTTGCCTTCACTCTGCGGTCCAGCTCACCCCAAACCATCTCGATTGGGTTCAGGTCCGGTGACTGTGGAGGCCAGGTCATTCATGGTCAAATAGCCCTTACACAGCCTGGAGGTGTGTTTGGGGTCATTGTCCTGTTGAAAAAGAAATGATGGTCCAACTAAACGCAAACCGGATGGAATATCATGCTGTGGTAGCCATGCTGGTTCAGTATGCCTTCAATTTTGAATAAATCCCCAGCAAAGCACACCCACACCATCACACCTCTGACTCCATGCTTCACGGTGGGAACCAAGCATGTAGAGTCCATCCGTTCACCTTTTCTGCGTCGCACAAAGACACGATGGTTGGAATCAAAAGTCTCAAATTTGGACTCATCAGACCAAAGCACAGATTTCCACTGGTCTAATATCCATTCCTTGTGTTCTTTAACCCAAACAAGTCTCTTCTGCTTGTTGCCTGTCCTTAGCAGTGGTTTCCTAGCAGATATTCTACCATGAAGGCCTGATTCACACAGTCTCCTCTTAACAGTTGTTCTAGAGATGTGTCTGCTGCTAGAAGTCTGTGTGGCATTGACCTGGTCTCTAATCTGAGCTGCTGTTAACCTGCGATTTATTTCTGAGGCTGGATGAACCTATCCTCCGCAGCAGAGGTGACTCTTGGTCTTCCTCTCCTGGGGCGGTCCGCATGTGAGCCAGTTTCTTTGTAGCACTTGATGGTTTTTGTGACTGCACTTGGGGACACTTTCCAAGTTTTCCCAATTTTTCGGACTGGCTGACCTTAATTTCTTAAAGTAATGATGGCCACTCATTTTTCTTTTCTTAGCTGCTTTTTTTTTTGCCATAATACAAATTCTAACAGTCTATTCAGTAGGACTATCAGCTGTCTATCCACCTGACTTCTCCACAACACAACTGATGGTTCCAACCCATTTATAAGGCAAGAAATCCCACTTATTAAACCTGACAGGGCACACCTGTGAAGTGAAAACCATTTCAGGTGACTACCTCTTGAAGCTCATCAAGAGAATGCCAAGAGTGTGCAAAGCAGTAATCAAAGCAAAAGGTGGCTACTTTGAAGAACCTAAAATATTACATATTTTCAGTTGTTTCACACTTTTTTGTTATGTATATAATTCCACATGTGTTAATTCATAGTTTTGATGCCTTCAGTGTGAATCTACAATTTTCATAGTCATGAAAATAAAGAAAACTCTTTGAATGAGAAGGTGTGTCCAAACTTTTGGTCTGTACTAGGGATCGACGGATATTGATTTTTTAGGTCCGATACCGATAATTTGTGAACTTTTAGGCCGATAATTTATAGCGATATTATGTGAATTTTCATTTTTGAAAAAAAAATAAAAAATTCCTGCTGAAAATGAATGTTTATTGTTAATGTGTATTTTTTTTTTTTTGTAAATCTTTCTTTTTCATTTATACTTAATATTTTGTTGTTTTTTTTTTGTTGTTTTTTTTTTTTTTACTAACTTTTAGCCCCCTTTTTGTGCACACAGCAGCATGGAGCTTACTATGGCAGCCAGGGCTTCAGTAGTGTCCTGGCTGCCATGGTAACTGATCGGAGCCCCAGCATTACACTGCTGGGACTCCGATCGGAGGAGGAGGGGATCCTGTGGCCACTGCCACCAACGATCAATGGGGGGGGGCTTGGGGGGGGGCGCACTGCACCACCTATGTTAGTTAATACTGGGGTGGGGGTGGGGGCCGCGGGCGCACTGCGCCACCAATGTTGTTAATACTGGGGCGGGGGTGGGGGCCGCGGGCGCACTGCGCCACCAATGAAAATAAATCTCATTCATTCATATACAGGAGGAGGGAGCTGGCTGCAGAATCACAAAGCCGGCTCCCGACCTCTATGAGCTGTAGCTGCGATCCGCGGCACCTGAGGGGTTAACTACCGTAGATCGCAGCTACAGCTCAAAGAGGTCGGGAGCCGGCTATGTGATTCTGCAGCCAGCTCCGGCCTCCTGTTCAATTTGAATAAATGAGTAAGTTAACATCATTGGTGGCGCAGTGGCCATAGCTCCTCCCCTCCTCTTGTTCCCTGTTCTCCCATTGGCTGCAGCGGCAGCAGCAGCACAGGGGGAGGGAGACACCGCTTTCTTCTCCCCTGTGCTGCAGAGGGAACACGGAGAGCGCTGTCAGCAGCGCGATCTGTGTTCCCGATTTGTTATCGGAATATCGGCAAAATAAATGCCGATACCGATAACAGTTAAAATCCTCAATATCGGCCGATAATATCGGTAGAACCGATAATCGTTCGATCCCTAGTCTGTACTGTATGTTTAGTGATGCATTGGGGAAATTTTACAATCAACGTCACGGTCCCGCAAATCTGTCAGCAGACTATTCCTATAATAAGATGAGGGGCTGACAGGAAAACCACAGGAAATATATGGCTTTCTGGAGTAGACCTTTCATATTATAGGGGCTTTACTGCTGCTGTTTATACAGTTTTATAATATATGTTCTTATAGTCACAAAGGAAAATGTTACAATGATGCAACCAATAAACTTTTTTTTATGATTTGTTTTTATCTTATTTTAGACGTTGTGCCTTACATACAAGACCTTTAAGGGGTATTTTATCATTACATTTTATTTCCATTGCTGATATATCTGTGTCTGTTAAGATCCAACAGCATTTGCAGTTATCAATCGCGTAATCGCTGGGAGTGAGAGAATAAGCACAATTCCTGATCTGTTTACACAGGAAGGAGAGATGGTAATATTGACTCTGCCTTTTCTATGAGGAGCCAGGGATGCTCAGAAACACCCCTACTGAGATAAAAGAGGACCACTCCTACGTTTATAGTCTAGGGAGGTCCGGAGCTGGTTAAAGTGTAAAGAAAGTCTTGGGCAGTCTAAAACACTGCTATTGCTCTGTCTCTTCCTCATGCTTTACACTGCAGCTGTATGTTTTCAGATTGTCTCATGTGCACATTCCCCGCTCAAGTTTATTAATAAGTGACTGTTTGTCATAGCCAAGCAGCACACCTAGAACCATGATAATAACACAGGAGGGGGGTAATTGCGTCTTGTTGGCTACACAAATGAAGCTTACTTAAAGGCATTGTATGTGATAATTCAAAATTCAAAGATGATCATGTGACTGGAGTTCCAATTAGCAACTAAAGACAACACAGGCACATGACTTATATTAGAGAAAATAGAGAAGGGGTTGTCCCTACCAGGGGAGGAAGGTGTGTCCGCACTTATCCCCGAATACTGCTCAGAGAACTAAATTGCAGAAAATACAAAAAGTGGCAGTAACATTCTAAAACATAACCTTTAATAGTGTCAAGTAAAATCTCAAACAAAAAAGAAAAAGACCCCTTACAAACATATACTAACAGCTAGATCTGGAACAACAAACTTGCGTATACACTAGATCACACACTCGAAGCCCCAGTGAGTAGGTGCTGGGTCTAGCTGGACATCTAAAAAATGAAAACAGAGACAAAACCTTGCGCGTGTGTACAGTCATGCTCAAAGTCACGCACATGGTAGAAAACAGATGTCAGTGTCTCATATATCGATACCCTGTCGAGTGAAGTACCTTGATTGGACTTAAGTAGGGATGTCCCGATTCCATTTTTTTAAGACCGAGTACAAGTACCGATACTTTTATTTAAGTACTTACCGATACCAATTACCGATACCAATTATGGTGTGGTAATGTTTTTACAGCAAATTTCAATTTAATTTAGTCATAGGGGAGATTTATCAAACCTTGTACAAAGAAACAGCAGCACAGTTGCTGATAGCAATGAAAAAAATTAAAGGTGGAATTTGGTTGCTATGGACAACTGCTTTACTTTTCCTTTGTACAAGGGTTAATAAATGGGCCTGCTGTAATCATTCCCATGTGGATGCACCAGAGTACTGGGAGGAAGTGGCTTTAACCTCCTCCCAGTTATAGGCAACCGCATAGGATTTGAGAGCCGCCGCACAGAAGGCCCGCCCCACGCCGATCAGCTGGGACACGCTGCCACCCCCACGCTGCATGAAATCCGACACAGGACCCGCTGCAGCAGCAGACACGGGACCCACCGCCGCAGCTGCCGTCCCCACCGCTGATTATCTGGGACACGAGACCTGCCGCTGCACAGCCATCAGCGACATTTGCACGAGTATAAGTACTTGCGCAAATGTCCGGTATCGGTCCCGATACCGATACTAGTGTCGTAACATCCCTAGACTTAAGTATTCAGACCCTTTGCTATGACACATGGAATTTAGCTCTGGGGCCTCCCATTTCTCTTGATCATCTTTGAGATGTTTTTACACCTTGATTGGAGTCCACCTGTGGCAAATGCAGTTAATTGGACAGGATTTGGAAAGACAAACCCCAGTGTATATAAGGTCTCACAGATGACAATGCATCAGAGCAAAAACCAAGCCATGAGGAGGAAAAAGCTGCCTGTAGAGACGTGATTGTGTTGAGGCACAGATATGGAGAAGGGTAAAAAAACAATTCTCCTGCACTGAAAGTTCCCAAGAGCAAATTGGTCTCCATAATTCTTAAACAGCATTTGTTTTAACAACCAGGACTAAAAGTAGTCCTATCACCAAACTAATAAATCAGGGGAAAAGGTCTTTGATAAGAGATGTGACCAAGAACCCATTGGTCACTATGGCTGAGCTCGAAAGATCTTGTGTTGAGATGGGAGAAACTTCTAGAAGGTCAACCATCACTGCAGCATTCCACCAATCTGGGCTTTAAGGCAGAGTGGCCAGACAGAAGCCTCTCCGCAGTAAAAGACAGATGAAAGTTTGCAAAAAAATAAATAAAGGATTCTCAGACTGAGAAACAAGATTCTTTATTTTGATGAAGCCAAGATTGAACTTTGGCCTCATATCTAAGAGTTATGTTTAAAGTAAACCAGGCACTGCCCAATGCCAACACGACAGTAAAGCATGGTGGTGGCAGGGACAGGAAGACTGGTTAGAGTTGAGGGAAAGCTAAATGGAGCAAGCAAAGTACAGAGATATTCTTAATGAAAACCTGATCCAGAGTGCTCTCGACCTCAGACTTGACTAAACCTTTACCCTTCAACAAGATAATAACCTTAAGCAGACAGCCAATACAACACAGAAGTAGCTTAGGGATAACTCTGTGAATGTCTTTGAGTGGCCCAGCCAGAGACCTGACTTGAACCCAAACAAACAACCATAAAGACACCTGAAAATGACTGTCCACTAATGGTCCCCATCCAATCTGAGAGCTTGAGAGGACCTACATAGAAGAATGGCAGTAAATCCCCAAATCCAGGTGTTCAAACCTTGTGGCATCATACTCAAGAAGACTGGAGGCTGTAATTGCTTCTAAAGATGCTTCAACTAAGGGTCTGAATACTTATGTCAGTGAAGTATTTTAATTTTATAAAGTTAAAGTTGAATAAATTAACCTCCTTAAGATGATAATTATGCCGAAACTTATGTACGTCTTACATAACTCCCCCGTTTGGATCCCACACCTGATTTTTTTTAGAATACAAAAGTTATTCAGAAGTCTGATTTGGCGCAAAAAAAGGGCCAGGATTCGGTTGGATAATTTACAGAGAGGGAAAGATTCTAGGGGGTCTCTCTATTCATAATCCAGGGTTATAGGTCTGCAACGATTAATCAACGTTATCGATAATATTCAATAACGGGATTCATTGTCAACGAATCCCGTTATTGAATAATCGTCCGATTCGTTGCTATGCGGACGGGTCCTTGAACTTTAAATCACCTCATCTTTATTACCTTACAATGAAGCTCCAGTAACAGGCAGAGCGGGCGGGGGCGTAACGTCACTTACTCACGTGACACGCCTGCTACGCCTGCTTCATTCATAAAGTAGGTGGAGCAGGCGTTACGCCGTCGCCCACTCTGCCTGTTACTGGAGCTTCATTGTAAGGTAATAAAGATGCAGTGATTTAAAGTAAAAGTTACTGCCGGTTAAGGAATACTGCTGTGAGCGGCGGGGCCTGGGCTGTTATGGGGAGGGGGAATCTGTGGATGGCACTGTTATGGGGAGGGGGATCTGTGGATGACACTGTTATGGGAAGGGGGATCTGTGGATGGCACTGTTATGGGGAGGGGGATCTTTGGATGACACTGTTATGGGGAGGGGGATCTTTGGATGACACTGCTATGGGGTAGATGCTGTGGATGACACATATAGCATAAGTTGCTATATAGTGTCATCCACAGGTCCCCCTACCCATAGCATTGTCATCCAAAGATCCCCCTCCCCATAACAGTGCCATCCACAGATCCCCTCCATAACAGTGCCATCCACATATCCCCTCCATAATAGTGCCATCCACAGATCCCTCTCCCCATAACAGTGTACAGATCCCCCTCCCCATAACAGTGCCATCCACAGATCCCCTTGATAACAGTGCCATCCACAGATCCCCTCCATAACAGTGCCATCCATAGATCCCCCATAACAGTGCCATCCACAGATCCTCCTTAACAGTGCCATTCACAATTTGTTTTAATATGGCCTTTGAACATAATTTTTCAAGTAAAATCATATAAACCCCTTTTTTTTGTCATTTTGGTGTTTTTTCCGGATTAATCAATGAAATTATCGACAACTAATCGATTATTTAAATAATCGTTCGCTGCAGCCCTACATGGTTATATTTCATTTCCTCCCAGCTGCCGCATTTGAGGGGTTGGGGGAGGGCCCCAGGGGATAGTGCATCTGCGAGACTGATAGCCCACATTATAGGAAATTAATCCCTCATATCCTATTGGAAAATAGTGGTCTCTCTGGTAAGCTGGCGGGGTACCCTACACTCAATTTGATATGTAAGGTATGGCGCAAGTGTCGGGACCTGCTGTCTGTGTGGGGCTTTACTCAGGTCAATCCTATATGGAGGAAACCCCAGTTACCGGAACTGTTTTGCCTAGAGGGGTTTTCCCCATGGGAGCGGAAGGGCGTGATGTTCTTGCATCAGCTGTACAGTGATGGTGTGTTTAAATCCTTTGAACAAT
This sequence comes from Bufo gargarizans, assembly GCF_014858855.1. Taxonomy (NCBI): domain Eukaryota; kingdom Metazoa; phylum Chordata; class Amphibia; order Anura; family Bufonidae; genus Bufo; species Bufo gargarizans. The sequence continues at coordinate 208,295,173 of NC_058082.1, read as the reverse complement.
TCAGGAACGAGTTTTCCCTTCCTCATATAGCTTTCTTTCAATTTTTGCAGTTAAAGGGGTTGTCTGAGTTATTTTTTTGTTCTTTGCATGTTTCTAACTAGGCAAATGTAAGCACTTTACAATTTACTTACTTTATCTCCAGTTGCTCCTTTCTCAGATTTCACTGAGGGTCAGCTTCTCTCCCTGCACTGATGATGTTTCATGCACAAGCCTGAGAGAGCAGATCTGTGCCTGTACACAAGACGTCACTGTGCTGGCCACGTCCCCCTGCACTACCGGCTGCTGCTTATTGCCCTCTCCCTGGATTTTTGAGGAAAAACATTAACCCCTTCAGCTGCACAGACTCAGGGCTGAAGGCTTTACTGAGTAGCTGCAGGCAGTAAGGAGACAAATGCTGGGCACAGGAGCTGACAGAGGAGTTCTGCAGAGCATTGCACAAGAACCGGTAGGGAGAAGATCCTGTGTGTATCAGCAGTGTCATTGTACAGCTGGGACTTGTAGTCCTACAAATACAACATTCTGCTGAGTCTTCCAGCAGGGCAGCACTTGTATTCACTCCCTTTGCCAGAAGAGAACCAGGTAAATGAGAAAATATAGATTTTTTTTTTGCTTAAAACTTGCTTAGCTTAGTTATATACAGCCAGCTTGCATCTGGTGTTCGCAGGAGGTTCCAGATTGTTTGGTTGTCATTGTTCCATCTTTGCTGCGGCAGGAAAGTGTTTGTTGTTCTGGTGTGTTGTTGTTTTACCCGGTGCTTACCTGCCGTTCAGTTGCTGCTCTATCTATCTTTCTTCCATCTGTTACTAGGCCACTGGAGACTCCGGTTCGTCTGTGTCCTTGAGGAACCGGTTGTCTCCTATTCCTGACCCCTATGCAAGGGACCGTTAGGGTCAGCATTATCCAGGTTCTAGTATATGAGCCCTCCCACATTTAGGGGGCGCTCATACGGTCAGGAAATCAGGGTAAGGATTAGGGCGGCTGTAGAAGGTGACCTGCGCCTTTTCCCTGTGTCCAGGCTTAGTATCAGCCCATATAATATGGTAGGGAGTTTCCCCCACTCGCCATCGTGACAGGGGAGAGTTCGGCATCCCTGGTACACATGTTCTGAGCTTCAGAATTTTTGGACAGGTATGCTAACTTGTATTAAAGACGCTTACCATATTATGGTTCCGCCTGGTCCACGGACGTGTGTGTTGGAAATATTGGACATTACAAACAGCGTCTGCTCTTCCAGACCAGTAAATTAATTGCTAAATACTGGCTTAGATCACAACCACCTTCTAAGGTGGAATTCTTGAGCAGAGTGGACGAGATCCTTCGCCTGAAAAAATGAGTTTTTACTAAAAGGCAATGTCTGACTAGGTTCAATAAGATCTGGGATAAATGGGTATAGTATAGGAATAATAAGGCATAGTTTGGCATATGACTGCCATGGAGGTGCTGGGAGGAGTGATTTTGAAGATAAGCGTGGTATCTGAGGTTACATGTACAAGCGACCAGGATGGGGAGTGTCAATTCTGATGGGTGACCTGGGATGGAGGAGTCGTGTGACAAATTCATTGTGGAACAGGCAGGGGATAAAGTCATATCTAGGGTGTGGGCTCTAGTTCTTTTGCACCCTGACAAGGGACATTTATGTTAGATATACTGTGCCCATCGCTGGGGAAGGGGGAGCGCGGTGGGGGGGGGGCTTAATATATGTTGAGATACACCTGAAAGGGTATATTTTTGCTTCTTAAAGTATCTACTATTGTAACATGGCAATCAAATGTGTTTAAAGCATCTTTTATTGTCTGAACATCAGATTTGTAAGTATATGGATATCCCTTTCTTGCACTTATTTTCTGTTCCTGTATGTATTTTGTAAAATTGTTACTAAAAAATTATCTGATTAAAAAAAAAAAGTTTAATAAATTAGTTTTCACTTTCTTATTATGGGTTATTGAGCACAGAACGATGGGGAAAAATTTGAACAAAAATGTGAAAAAAGTTAAAAGGCCTGAGGCCTTTCCTAATGCGTGTTAGGGCTCATGCAAACGACCGTATGGCTTTTTTAGTGTTTTGCGGTACGTTTTTTACGGATCCGTTGTTCCGTTTTTTGTTTCCTTTCAGTTTCGTTTTTCAGTATGCCATATACAGTATACAGTAATTACATAGAAAAAACTGGGCTGGGCATAACATTTTCAGCAAAAACGGAACGGATAGGGAAGACATACGCATTTCCGTGCGTATTTCCATACGTATTTCCATATGTGTTTTATCCCCAAAGTGGGACAAAAAATAAAGTGAAAAAAAGTTAAAAAATAAAGTTTCCCCCCCCAAAAACTAAGTTTCAAGTAAAAATAAACAAAAACGTAATTTTCCCCAAATAAAGTTAAAATAAAAATGGTAAAAAATAGGGGGGTATACATATTAGGTATCGCTGCGTTCTATTAGATCGACCGGCTCTATAAACATATCACATGACCTAACCCCTCAGATGAACACTGTAAAAAATAAAAACTGTGCTAAATAAACCTTTTTTGTCACCTTACATCACAAAAAGTACAACAGCAAGCGATCAAAAAGGCGTTTGCCCACCAAAATAGTACCAATCTAACAGTCACCTCATCCCGCAAAAAATAAAAAAAAATATGGCTCAGAATATGGAGACACTAAAACATCTTTTTTTTGGTTGAAAAAAGCTGTTATTGTGTAAAAATTACATAAATAAAAAAATAGTATACATATTTGGTATTGCGGCGTTCGTATAGACTGGCTCTATAAAAATATCACATGACCTAACCCCTCAGAGGAACACCGTAAAAAAAAAAAAACTGTGCTAAATAAACCATTTTTTGTCACCTTACATCACAAAAAGTGTAATAGCAAGCGATCAAAAAGTCACACACACCCCAAAATAGTGCCAATAAAACCGTCATCTCATCCTGTAAAAATCATACCCTACCCAAGGTAATCGCCCAAAAACTGAAAAAATTATGGCTCTCAGACTATGGAAACACTAAAACATGATTTTTTTTGCTTCAAAAATAATATCATTGTGTAAAACTTACATTAAAAAAAAGTTTACATATTAGGTATTGCCGCATCCGTGACAACCTGGTCTATAAAAATATCACATGATCTAACCTGTCAGATGAATTTTGTAAATTACAAAAAATAAAAACGGTGCCAAAACAGCTATTTCTTGTTATCTTGCCTCACAAAAAGTGTAATATAGAGCAACCAAAAATCATATGTACCCTAAACTAGTACCAACAATACTGCCACCCTATCTTGCAGTTTCTAAAATGGGGTCACTTTTTTGGAGTTTGTACTCTAGGGGTGCATCAGGGGGGCTTCAAATGGGACATCGTGTCAAAAAACAACAGTCCAGCAAAATCTGCCTTCCAAAAACAGTATAGCATTCCTTTCCTTCTGCGCCCTGCCGTGTGCCCCGTACAGCGGTTTACGACCACATGTGGGGTGTTTCTGTAAACTACAGAATCAGGGCCATAAATATTGAGTTTGGTTTGGCTGTTAACCCTTGCTTTGTAACCGGAAAAAAATTATTAAAATGGAAAATCTGCCAAAAAAGTGAAATTTTGAAATTGTATCTCTATTTTCCATAAATTCTTGTGGAACACCTAAAGGGTTAACAACGTTTGTAAAATCAGTTTTGAATACCTTGAGGGGTGTAGTTTATAGAATGGGGTCATTTTTGGGTGGTTTCTATTATGTAAGCCTCACAAAGTGACTTGAGACCTGAACTGGTCCTGAAAAAGTGGGTTTTAGAAATGTTATGAAAAATTTCAAGATTTGCTTCTAAACTTCTAAGCCTTGTAACATCCCCAAAAAATAAAATGGCATTCCAAAAATTAGCCAAACATGAAGTAGACATAACAGGAATGTAAAGTAATAAAGATATTACTATCTATTATAAGAGTAGAGAAATTTGGAAATTTGCTAATTTTTCTAAATTTTGGGTAAATTTGGTATTTTTTTATAAATAAAAAAGAATTATTTTTTTTACTCCATTTTATCACTGTCATGAAGTACAAAATGTGACGAAAAAATTGTCTGGATAAGTCAAAGCGTTTTAAAGTTATTCACACAGAAAGTGACACTGGTCAGATTTGCAAAAAATGGCCTGGTCCTTAAGGTGAAATATGGCCGTGTCCTTAAGGGGTTAAGGTGAAAAGTGGCTCGGTACTGAACGGGTTAATCCCCCCTCTGCAAAAACAGAATAAAAAGCTACCAAAAAGTAGTATGCACACCAAAATTGTACCCGAAAAATGACAGCATTGATGCTTTTTCCTTCCCCCCCAGAAAGAGGTCAAAATGGTATAGGTACACAAAAAGGGTGGCATTGAAATATGTCATCCTACAAACAAATTTTTTACTCTTGGAATGCGACAATGAAAAAATGTTTTAAAATTTTTAGCCCAACAGCCCACCATATTTACCAAAAAGCTGCTAAATTCTAAATTCTATCTGTCCATCTACGCTGCTATAGAGATTCCAGCAGAAATGTGTTTCAAGGCTTGAGGAGAATTAAACCTAACAGTGCCCTGAAGGGTCTATTCACACGTCCGTATGTGCTTTGCGGATCTGCCGGCATGCTCATAGAAAATGCGTTTTCTTGTCCGCAATTGCGGACAAGAATGGGACATGTTCTATTTTTTGGAGGATCCGGAAGTCTGGATCCGCAAATGCGGACAGCACATTCCGGCCCCATTGAAAATGTATGGGTCCGCACCTGTTCCACAAAATTGCGCTAGCTAATGCATCGCGAGATTACGGCGCTCTAGCTTTCTGACGTCAGGGAGCAAGGTGGAGATTCGGAGGATGCAGGGCGGTGCTGGGCTCCTTCACGCTGGACTCATCTCAGGGACAGGACTCATCTCAGGTTAATTTGCATATCTATTATATCATTTTTTGACACAATAAAAACAGATTTATTTCCATCCAGTGTTGCATTAATTTTTCACCAAGATCTTGCATTGATGATGGTAGAGTCTGACTGCTGCGCAAAGCCTTCTCCAGCACATCCCAAAGATTCTCAATGGGGTTAAGGTCTGGACTCTGCGGTGGCCAATCCATGTGTGAAAATGATGTCTCATGCTCCCTGAACCACGCTTTCACAATTTGAGCCCGATGAATCCTGGCATTGTCATCTTGGAATATGCCCGTGCCATAAGAGAAGAAAAAATCCTCTGATGGAATAACCTGGCCATTCAGTATGTTCAGGTAGTCAGCTGACCTCATTCTTGGAGCACATACTGTTGCTGAACCTAGACCTGACCAACTGCAACAACCCCAGATCATAGCACTGCCCCTACAGGCTTGTACAGTAGGCACTAGGCATGATGGGTGCATCACTTCATCTGCCTCTCTTCTTACTCTGATGCGCCCATCACTCTGGAACAGTGTAAATCTGGACTCATCAGACCACATGACCTTCCATTGCTCCAGAGTCCAATCTTTATGCTCCCTAGCAAACTGACGCCTTTTTTTCTGGTTTGCCTCATCTATTAGTGGCTTTCTTACGGCTACACAGCTGTTCAGTCCCAATCCCTTGAGTTCCCTTTGCATTGTGCGTGTGGAAATGCTCTTACTTTCACTATTAAACATAGCCCTGAGTTCTACTGTTTTTCTTCGATTTGATTTCACCAAACGTTTAAGTGATCGCTGAATATGATGGGTCCCCACTATCCTTCCAGTTTTTAATAATGCGTTGGATGGTTCTTAACCCAATTTTAGCAGTTTCTGCAATCTCCTTAGATGTTTTCTCTGCTTGATGCATGCCAATGATTTGACCCTTCTCAAACAGACTAACATCGTTTCCACGACCACGAGTCTTTCGACATGGTTGTTTAAGAAATGAGAAGCAACTCTTTGCGCCAGTTGGGGTTATATAACTTGTTGCCAGCTGAAAGATAATCGCCCATGCAGTAATTATCCAATAGGAGGCTCATAAATATTTGCTTAGTTAAATCCAGGTGGCGACTTTTTGGGGGCCAGGCAGTGTATATGACATAGTACTAACCCATAGAATAGCGATAACGTGTCATTTCATGCATACCACTTGATGAACATTAAGGCTACTTTCACATGAGCATTTTGTGCGGATCTGTCATGGACGGATCCGCACCGATAATACAACTGCATGCATCCGTTCAGAACGGATCCGTTTGTATTATCTTTAACATAACCAAGACGGATCCGTCTTGAACAGCATTAAAAGTCAACGGGGGGACAGATCAGTTTTCTATTGTGTCAGATTGTGTCAGTGAAAACGGATCCGTCCCTATTGACTTACATTGTGTGCCAGGACGGATCAGTTTGGCTCTATTTCATCAGACAGACACAAAAACGCTGCAATCAGCGTTTTGGTGTCCGTCTCCAAAGCGGAATGGAGGCAAACTGATGCATTCTGAGCGGATCCTTTTCCATTCAGAATGCATTAGGGCAAAACTGATCCGTTTTGGACCGCGTGTGAGAGCCCTAAACGGATCTCACAAACTGAAAGCCAAAACGCCAATGTGAAAGTAGACTTGCATACAGTGCAAAAAAGCAAATGGAGAAATAGTTTTTCATCCACACCCTCTAAGAAAAACAAAATACAATGTGATGGCATGGTACACCACTAGAGCTTACCTTAGGTGGCATAGTGAGGCCACCCAGTGCCCATGGGTACTGATATACAGTAAACATGCCATGATATCTATACTGTCCCAAAAAGGCATCTGTTTCCTCTACTGCACAGACGGTGCAGATACAAGACATCCATAGCTTCCCTGCATCTCCTGTATCCGCACCAGTCTGCACAGTAGAGGACACAGATTCCATCTTGGAAACCACCACCAAGCGCTGCTTCCATACAAGTGAATAGGAGCGCATGCGCGGACCCTGCTTCCATTCATTTCTATGGGGCAGACGGAAATAGCCGAGCCAGCGCTCAGCTATTTTCGGCTGACCCTTTGAAATGAATACAGGGCGGCTGTGCCCACTGTATGTGATGGCAAAACCCCTTTAAAGAAAATTTTATATGCCAGTTAAAATCAGCAACATATATCCTTTTTATCTAATGTATTTTTTTCCTGTTTCCTGAACATAATTATGGGGGCGGCCATCTTGCCGCAGTTATTCTTAAAGGAGTTGCCTTATTACTGTATCTTGTAGAGAAAGTTAATACATGGCACTTACTAATGTATTGTGATTGTCCATATTGCCTCCTTTGCTGGCTGCATCAATTTTTCCATCGCATTATACCCTGCTTGTTTCCATGGTTACGACCACCCTGCAATACAGCAGTGGTGGCCGTGCTTGCACACTACAGGAAAAGGCGCTGGCCTCTCTGGTATGAGTGCGCATAGGCACGCATGCGCAGCAGCTCCCGTTCTGGCCACCTCGCAATATGGACAATCACAATACATTAGTAACTGCCTTGTATTAACTTTGTCTACATGATAAATGTCATTTGCCGAAGTCAAACAACCCCTTTAACACCATTTAGGAAGCATTAAAGGGGCTCTTACTGATGATCTATCCTTCAGCATCTGAACGGCCGGGGTCCGACACCACTACAATGGGGCTGAGCTGCGCTCAGGCCACTTGACAGAGTCGTGACGTCACTGGCCTGCAGGAAGCAGTGAGAATGTCACGGCATTACTGCCTTCTCAAACAGCTGTTTGGCAGGGGTCCCTGATGTCTGACCCTCACTGATCAAATGCAAAGGACCCAGAAATGGTACCTACTGTATTATTAGGCTTAGTGGCCTGTGCAAAAACTGCAGGATTTTATGCCTATTGTTTAAATATAGATGGTGACATGGAAAATTAAAAATAGCATCATCAAAAATTCTTTAAAATACGTTAAACCGCAGGTAATTTTCTGGAGAGACATTAGGTTTTCTGGCTTTTATCATTGCATAAAGAAGAGTGATGCAGATGTCAGGTAGCTATACTGTACACTGCAGCATTACACAGAGAACAGATGAAGCCAGCAGCAGGGAGATGCTCAGGGCTTCTGTTCCCTCATGCCTATTCCTCCCATGCTGCCATCATCCAGACATCCTCACCCCTCATATGCAGCATGGTGCTCCTGCCTGCCATCACCCCCCCAGGCACCCCTTCCTCACCTCACCAGGGGTCCCAGCTGCAGCAGGTGCAGCAGCAGCACCAGCGGTCTGTCCTTGCTCAGGTCCCTGTGGATGAAGATGAGGTTCAGCTGCACCAGGACACAGGGCAGGAGGCAGAAGAGGAGGGTGAGGGAGTGCCAGGTCCTGTCCCCGGCTGAGCTGTAAGTGCTGCTTACATACAGGGCGGTCACTGTCTCTGCCACAAACAGAACAACTGACACCAGCACCGAGCCCGGGAATTTCATGCTGGCAGTGTGAGGTGCAGGAGGACACACAGCCTGACACACCCGGCCCTGCCCTCCCCCATTAGCCTGCATGTCTGCCCCCCTCAGCACACTGCAGTGATGCTGCTGTCAGTCCTCTCTATTCTATATAGCAGGAGGGGGAGGCTGCACTGGAGTATACATGGCGTTTATGCTCCTGCTACACTCATTAGCATTCTCCAGTCATTCCCCAACATACTTACATTACCAAAAATGCTTAGCTTCAGGAAGGGGGCCATCTGATGATGTCCACTATCTATTGCCCTTGTGCCACCAGCTATTGTGCACGTACTGTGCTTTTCTTATACAGTCAATTGATGGGCAGAGGACATCAGGAATTTGAAAAAGGCGTGAGATCTTTTCCCTGAGCTTTTTTCATTTGACGTTATTTTTCCACTAATTTTTTGGCGGGACATGCTGTGATTTTAATGGCACAATTTTATTTACTATATCTTATGTTGAAAAATGGGGATATACTGTAATTCTTTGTGGGGTGAAACTAAAACAAAAAGTCTGCCATGAGTTTTGGGGTTTTGTTGTTATGGTATTCACGGTGCTCTAAAAATGACAAGACGACCTTATTCTTCGGGTCAGTACGATTGTGGTGTTACCAAATGTATACCGTTTTTATTATGTTTTACTGTAAAAAAAAAAAAAAAACATTTTCTTTGCATCGCCATATTGTGACAGTCTTAATTTTTTTTATATTTCCATCTAAAGGGCTGTGTGAAAACTTTTTGGGGGAGCAAGCTTTAGTTTTTATGGTTACCATTTTAGGGTAAATATGACTCATCATAGGGACACGATGAAAAAAAATGGTGAATCACACAATCTTTTTTTTTTCCTTTACAGCATTCACTGCTCAGAAAAAAAATATTTTTAGATTTTAATAGTTCAGACATTTTCAGATGCGGAGATAGCTATTTTGTTTATTTATATATCTAAAATTGGGAAATGGGGCGGATTTGAATTTTCTATATTTTTGTGGGGGGGGGGGTTTCTTACTGTATTTTTTGTCTCCTTAGGGGACTTGAACTTACTATCCTCTGATCACTTGAATTATAGACTGCAAAAGAGTACTATTGCAGCCTATGGGATTTTTACTAGCTGCCTGTCAAGCCCTGCCATAGGCACAGTTTGACAGGCAGTTTACTATGACAGGACTCTTCATAGGGCTCAGGATGCCATAGCAGCCATTCAGAACCCCTGCAATTCTCTCTGTCTAACCATTCAGATGTTGTGGTCGATACTGATCGGGTATTACACAGCCTGCACCCACCACCTGTGGAGCAGGCTCAGCTCATGAGCCTGCTCAATATATTACCTGCACACAAATGCAGTACATGTAAGACAATTTGCGTGAAGGTTTTAAAGGGGTATCACGATTCCAGCCAATAAATATATAATGAAAATTCAGACAATTTAGTACATGTAGTGGATAGAAACCTGGTTACGAGATGTAGAGCTCATGGGAGTTAGGCTCTTTTCACGTATATGTGTTGTGGCTTCTTTCATGAACTGTTGGGACAATCCATCATTCCGCATTAACTTTTAAAAGGATCCATCGGAATTTCATTACGGTTTCCACGAGAGCATGGCCTGGCTTGACGGGTTGTTAACAGAGTCTTTACCATTTAAAGGGGGTGTCCGGGTTCAGAGCTGAACCCGGACATACCTCCATTTTCACCCTGACTTGAGCATCAGAGCAGTTAATGCTCTGATGCTCTCCTTTGCCCTGCGCTAAATCGCGCAGGGCAAAGGCATTTTCAAGAGCTCCGGTGACGTACCGGGCTCTCCATGGGGCTGCCAGGAATCCCGGTGACGTCACCGGCACTGATGGGCGTGCTTTAGCCAGTAAACCAGCTAGGGCAGCGCTAAAGCACGCCCATCTGAGCCGGTGACGTCACCGAACACACTGCCGGGTGGAAGCTTCCGCCCAGTAGTGTGTTATTGTAAACAAAAGAGCCTGTGCCCTGCGCGATCTAGCGCAGGGCAAGGGAGTGCATCAGAGCATGAGATGCTCCAATGCCAACATCAGGAGGGCTGCCTGGGTGAAAATAAGTGTATGTCCGGGTTCAGCTCTGAAGCCGGACAACCCCTTTAAGAGATAAAACCAAACACCACAAATAAGAAAGCTTCAATGAGCAAGCGTCTGTAGGTACATGAGGATGTTTCCAATCAGTATGCAGGACGAAGTTAGGCAAGCATAATAAAATAGCACTTACCTTAATCAATTACTTTTTCTAATTATAATGTGCCAAAGTTTGAGTCTTAGGAAGACAAGGGAGACATTGGCCCAGATTTACTAACGTGTCTTTACCTACAATCTGTCTAAAAAGTGGCACAAGTTACTGCAATTTTGGCAATATTTAGTGCAACTAGGGTTTCAAGACTTTTTCCAACTAGTCTGGTAAGGGGGTGGGTCTTATCAGAAAGGGGTGTGTCTTCTCAGGCAAGGCCATGACCTTGGACATGTCCCTCAAAGTCTGTCTCAAAGTAAGCCAACCAATAGTTGGTATAAGGGGCATACACAGATCTCATAGGGCCCCATAGCAAAACTTACTATGAGTCCCCCGTGCCCTGCCCAGTTTCCTAGTACATGTGTGACAATCACTCAGAGCAACACCCCAGATTTCTAGAAATGTATATTTAAAAAATAGTAATAAAAAAAAAGTTGCTCTCCACCTTACCTAATAGGTGGTTCATAAATATAACACTGATTCTGAACACCATATTTCTCAATCTGTTTACACCAGACAACTGCCATAAATACACTGATAAATCTGCTTACCTTCTACTAAAAAGATGGCTGCCTGCAGCCACCACTAGGGGGAGCTCAGTGTATAGGAATGGAAGCTGAAATAATCTCTTTGCACTGAGCTCCCACTGGTGGCAGCTGCATGAAAGTGCTTTCTTGTCCAGAAAAGGAGTTCAGCTTTGTGCACCCTTCCCACGGGCCCCCATCACAGTTGCATGGTCTGCCTCCATTGAAGGTACGTCACTAGTTGGTATAGAGCTTGACAAAAGTGTATATCCCTGCACCACAATTATTATCTAGCCTGACCCACTGTGATAAATCTAGTGCAGGTCCAGACAGCCTGTCTAAAGCCTGTATTATGGTCCATTCACACGTCCGTGTGTTTGCGGATCCGCAAAACACGGACACCGGCAATGTGCGTTCCGCCTTTTGCGGACCACACATCACCGGCACTTAATAGAAAATAGCTATTCTTGTCTGCAATTGTGGACAAGAATAGGACGTTCTATTTTTTTCGGGATCGGAATATCGGACCCGGAAGTGCGGGTCCGCATTTCCAGATCCGGGCAGCACATCGTGCGGCCCCATAGAAATGAATAGGTCCGCAATTTCGTTCTGCAAAATGCAGAATGGAATTGCGGACGTGTGAATGGAGCCTTAGACAGGCAAAGCAGCAAGCGATTGTCAGGAGGGAAGCGTTTGTTTGCTAGCTAGCGGAAAAGACCGCTGGAATTATATGCAGCGATTTTCCCCACAGTATGGAGAGGAGTGATCGCTATACCATCGCTCATCCCCATACTATCTAGTGGTTTGCCAGCAGCAGATCGCTATTAGACTGCACAATCTGCCACCGGCAAGTGCTGAATTGTAAGCACGGTTAAAAATCTGAATTGCCCGATGAACAAGCGTTTGCTCGTTCATTGGGCAATCGGCGGCACTATTATGTGCGTATGTGCCAGAGCGGCATTGATCGTGCGCATGGGAGCGCAGAGCATCATAGATTACAATGATGCTGTGCACGTCGGGCCGCCCACGGGACTATTGTCCCGCATCCAATACGATCTTATGAGTGCGGGACAATAGTCCTGCGGGCGGCCCAACGTGCACAGCATCATTGTAATCTATGATGCTGTGTGCTCCCGTGCGCATGATCAATGCTGCTCCGGGACATATGCCCCGCTCACGGACCGTATGTCTCGGAGGGCATACGGTCGTGTGCAAGAGGCCTTAAAGGGGGTGTCCGGGATCAAATAAATGTTCAAAAACATGATATATCACCTTGTCTGTTTCAAGGTCCCCTGTTTTCCAGTATTTTTGGCACTTCTCCAGTGCTCCTACTAAACTTATACATGTTTGTGTATGTGTGAGGTAACTTTCTGCCGCACTGCCTTGTGCATCCCACAAGGCAGCTCAGCATTGCGGCATCCGGTCTATCCGTCATAGCAGTCTCCACACCTCCGTGCATCCTTCCCCCTCATTGATATTCTGCCTCCTGCAACCATATCTCTCCTCTTTATTCATAGAAAACGCTGCGCAATGCCCGGTGACGTCACCAGACCAGAGGGGCGTTACATATCGCTGCCTATTACCACCTACAAACCTGCCTCCATGCGCTTTGCATAATATTCTTGTGTGCCGGTGACGTCACCGGACCAGAGGGAAGTTACCTAGCGCTGCCTGTTGCCGCCTACTAGCCGCCCTCCTTGTGCAGCACGCCAGACCTGCAGGGTATTCCAAAGTGAGGTCACGGTTATGGGCAATCGAGGGTTACTCACTGTTTGTAGGAGAACCCTGGGCAGGCATGCGGCAGTGAAGGAGAGGCTGACACAAAGTTCCTCTGGGGCACACTCTGTATGTAGGGACCAGGCCTGATGGTGGATGAGGTGCCCTGGATGTTGCAGGTGTTTTGAGTGCCTGGGGCAAGGTCCCTTTAAGGATCGTGACGCCAGTGCCTGTAACGGTGGCACACCGGTTTCTAGCAGTAATAAGTGAGGAACACAAGTTGCGGTGAACCAAACTTTGCTTTACTTGGAACAGTCCAACTTTATACAATAAGATGGTAAATACAGTCCCTTGCATCAAAGGCTTCACAAGCAGGCTCAATTTCAATACTGGCAGGTATAATCTTGGCAATATACTCGGAGGGCAACAATAATACACACACTCAGACCAGGCTGTACCTTCTCCTCAGATATAGAGTACACTGTTCCTTAGAACTCCTGTCTGGTTTCTATCCCAAGGCCCGGACGCCTAAATGCTGGCTTTTATCCTTGGCAAAATAATCTTCCTCCCGTATTTATCCTTGCACTATATTTATAATCCTTCAGCTTACTTGCGTCTAGCTGGATACACTGGCGCTGCTTGGCTTGAGGGTACTGCAGGTTTCTCCCCGGAGGCACATCTCTTCTACTGGGGTTGATTCTTCTGAGCTGGACATAAACTCAGGAATACTTCAGGCAGGCTGTAATCCTCCACTAGCCTCCTGGTGGCAACTAGAAGCCTGGACTATCTAGCTGCATGTGAGGAGGAGGCCCTCAGCATATCTCTGGCTGGTGCCTTCTCACTTCTGTCTCCACAGACTCCTGACTACAGACTAACCCCTCCCTGTCTGGGCCTGAACATTTATACTAGGGGCTCCCTATCTCCCTCTAGTGTCTAGGATGCTACACTACACCCCAATAGGCCTGCTGTACACGTCACAGGGGAACAATACATTTCAAAACACATAGAAAATACATTAAAATGCATAGTTAAATATAATGCCACTGTCCCTTAGGAGTAGGAGTAACACGTGACCCAATTGACCCTTGTGTAGTGCCCACCCCTACCTAGTGGGACACTACATACCCCCATGCTACAATGTTGCCCGTCCTCGGCGCAACATTAAAGGGGCCCTGCCCAGCTAGAGACTGCACCTGAAAGAGAAAAATAATGCAAAGCAGGAATATACATCTACATTTGCAAATACATACAGTTGTGTTCAAAATTATTCAACCCCCACTGAAATTGAGTGTTTTTGCCAGTTTGAAATGATCAAAATCAATGTCAGTCATCTTGTTTACAATTAAATCAAAGAGGCACTTGTAAGTCAGACAAATATAACATAACATTTATAATGAAATAACCAAAAATGTATTTTCTGTGCTCACATCATTATCAGTTTTATTCAACCCCCAAGTGACATTCAATCTTAGTACTTAGTACAACATCCTTTTCCAGTTATAACAGCTTTTAAACGTGAAGCATAGCTTGACACAAGTGTCTTGCAGCGATCTACGGGTATCTTCGCCCATTCTTCATGGGCAAAAGCCTCCAGTTCAGTCACATTCTTAGGCTTGCGCGCTACAACTGCTTTCTTTAAGTCCCACCAGAGGTTCTCAATCGGATTTAAGTCTGGTGACTGCGATGGCCACTTCAAAATGTTCCAGCCTTTAATCTGCAACCATGCTCTAGTGGACTTGGAGGTATGCTTGTGATCATTGTCCTGTTGAAAGGTCCAACGTCTCCCAAGCCTCAGGTTTGTGACGGACTGCATCACATTTTCATCCTATATCTCCTGGTACTGAAGAGAATTCATGGTACCTTGCACACGATGAAGCTTCCCTGTACCTGTAGAAGCAAAACAGCCCCAAAGCATGATTGACCTCTCGCCATGCTTCACAGTAGGCCTTGTTCTTCCTCCTCCAAACATAGCGTTGATCCATGGGCCCAAACAGTTCAAATTTTGTTTTATCAGTCCACAGAACACTATCCCAAAACTTTTGTGGTTTGTCCACATGACTTTTGGCATACTGCAGTCGACTCTTCTTATTCTTTGGAGACAGCAAGGGGTGGGCCTGGGAGTTCTGGCATGGAGGCCTTCATTACACAGTGTGCGCCTTATTGTCTGAGCTGAAACTTCAGTACCCACATCTGACAAATCTTTTTTCAGTTCCTCAGCAGTCACACAGGGACTTTTCTCCACTTTGCGCTTCAGGTAGCGCACAGCAGTCAAAGTCAGCATCTTCTTTCTGCCACGACCAGGTAGCGTTTCAACAGTGCCCTTTGCCTTGAATTTGCGAATGATGCTTCCTATGGTGTCTCTTGGTATGTTTAACATCTTTGCAATCTTCTTATAGCCATTGCCCCTCTTGTGAAGAGAAATCACCTCTTCTCTTGTCTTCCTGGACCATTCTCTTGACTTCACCATGTTTGTAAACACACCAGTAAATGTCTAGAAGGAGCTGAGTATCACAGTCCTTTTAAATCTGCCTAATTGGTGCTTATTATGCTTGATTGCTGCTCCTTGACATCCACAGGTGTTTTCAATACCTGATCGAAAACACTTGAATGAACCTCTGTTCTTAAGAGTGGTAGTCTTTAAGGGGTTGAATAATTGTGTCAATGAAGAAATCACAAAAAAAAAACATTTAATACTGTATTACAAAAACAATTGATGGCATTTGGTTCTTTAAAAAGTCCTTGTAAGATTTAATTCTGAACACAATTACAAATGTACACTAAATTCCCTAAAACCCTTTACAGCATTGGGGGTTGAATAATTTTGAACACAACTGTATATATATATATATATATATATATATATATATATATATATCAGGCAGTTCCGCTGGCTAAGGAACAAGTATCGGTGAAAAGGGGCGTCGTTCTCTTCTTTCAGGATAGCACAAGGGAACAGGGGGGCGCTGACCTGGTGCAGCGTATCAAAGATACCAGGATAGTCCATTATAAAATTTTAAGTGAAATTGTCCATAATAAAACACAGTAGTCCCATAGAAAATGCAGAACCAAATAAGTTTTTGGAGGCTCAAAGAATAAAAATGAGTCCGTACCCAGGTTTCCTTTGTAAATAGTTAAAGCAAGTTATATATATATATATACCCGAAGAGCCATAAATATAGCAAGCAGAGCAGCATCTCAGAGGCTCACATAGATTAGAGTCATCTCTGGGCACATTTCCTGGAAGTATCAAAATCTCAGAGGCCCACATAAATT
This sequence comes from Bufo gargarizans, assembly GCF_014858855.1. Taxonomy (NCBI): domain Eukaryota; kingdom Metazoa; phylum Chordata; class Amphibia; order Anura; family Bufonidae; genus Bufo; species Bufo gargarizans. Next base: position 208,279,035 of record NC_058082.1, on the reverse strand, counting down.
AGAGTCATCTCTGGGCACATTTACTTGAAGCAGGAGTTGCACATAAAAGTCCACATTATTCAAAATGGAATATAAAATAAGTGCTGCAATGTCCCTTAATCAACCTAAAAAAGGGTTAAAGGTGCAAATAAAATAGGCACAACTTGGCTTTAGTTCTTTGAAGCAGGCAGGAGGTCCTGTAAACAATATGGCCCTGTAGCATTTGGTAATTTCAGTGGCCCACCACTACCACTGAGCCGTGGATGAACTGGCAGCAGCAACATGGGACCAAAACAAAGGACTCCTGTCCTGAAAGGGTTAATCCACTGGAATAGGGTCCCTTGACAAAAAGGATGCAGTATTATGGCCTAGCAGGCCTACTCACGGGTGCACATCAGTTCCACTTGGCACATCAGTGGCACATCCCGGTTCTGTTTGTAAACTGGGCCTGACACGGGGGTCAACATACGGATGGGCCCACAAAATGGTATTGGGTGGCAACTGCAGCATAAATGGCCCCCTTACAGGAATGGGCCCCATAGGCCTGGGGGTATAGATTGCCAGAGATCTCAATGCTGCAGATGAATCGCTGTACCTGGGCATACATGAGGCGGATGGTTCCACAGGTCCAGGTAAGATAGCCGCAGATGGCTCCATCGATTCAGGGGTGACAGTCTGTACGCGATGATGCACAGAATAGGTAGCCCTTCTTTGGGGTCTTACCGCAGCTGCAGCTACTATAGCGGGCCGGCTGACAGGGCTAGACACTTTTACCTTAGGCTCGGAGACGTCCGAGTCCTTAACCCCACTCTTCTCTTCCTTAGGCGGAGACCGGATCCTGGAGGTGGCAAGCTGGCGCAGGCCTCGCAGCTGTAATTCCAGTCGGACGATCTGTTCATCCAGACTCTCGGGTTTCGTGTCGCTGCTGGAGTTCTCCGTCGTCACCGCGGGTACAGGTGAAGGGGCTGGCTTGTCTTGCACGGCCGCTGCAGGTTCGCATGTTGTGTCTGTCTTTCTTCCCTTGCGAATATCATCCAGCGCAGCGTGAAAGCTTTCCAAGTTCTCACCCCTTTTTCCACCACAGTCGGCTGCCAAAATATGTTTGGTCCAATGAATGAGCCCCGCTCCAGGAAGGTGATATGGACCGGCTCTGGGGAACGCTCTGGTTCGCGCTCGCAGCCAGTAAAATCTTCGTCTTCTTCCCAGTCCTCCGATTTTCGTTTAGGACGGGTCACAGTGGTGGCGTAGGGTCCTCGCAGGCCCTCGGCAGAGGTAAACTCTACCTCCTCTCCCTCGTGGAGGTTATGCATATGCTCTGGGAGGTAGCTCCGTTTGACGGATCTGCGGTTCACGTAGAGGTCCCTGCCGGTCACATAATCTTAAATAAAGCCGAATCCTCGGTCCTTATCAAAGGCCACTACCAACCCCATTCTACTTTCCAGGCGGGGTTGATTGTCCGTGTGGCGCTCATGTACAGTCTTTGCCAGTTCTTCAAAGTCAATTTTGGTTTTGGTAGTTCTTCTTATTGCACCCTCCCGCACTTCTGCCATCTATGCCGACCATTGCATGGAGGGCCGGATAATGTCCTTCCATGAGCCGAAGTAGGGCTCAGGCTGGGCCCCGAGCGGCAGGCAGGTGGGTCTCTCCGGTCCCGGAGAGTAGGCCGGTGGGGCATCTCCTCGCTCCTTAGTAGCGGAATCCATGTTAAGTCCAGTAGGTGCTGACAACAGTTCAAAGCAGTCCTCACTCGCCAACATGCTTGATCCTTCTCTGGAGAGCGACAGGGCGGCACCCAGTATCTCGCCTGCGACCTCCCACTGCTCCGGGAGGCCGCCCCCCGGGTACCCCAACATGGGGGAGGCGGAGTCTTTTTCAGTAGACATGTAAATTTCCAGACAGGACATATAGCCTTTCCCGCACTTTTTCAGCAGAAGGCGCCAGACAGGATATATAGCCTTTCCCGCACTTTTTCAGCAGAAGGCGCCAATTTTTCCCGCCAGCAAAGTATGAAGATGACGCAGCAATAATAAATCCAGTCAGTTTCTTTAGGCGGCCATCTTTAAGCACATCACTGTCTATTCACTGACAGCAAGCGGTGGCTAAATAAGCAGCAAAACAGTCCATGCAATATACAGTCTTTCACACCGCAATTTATTACAGTTCTTTGGCCCAGCAATTTTTCTATAAATAAGTAGGGCTTAGTCACTTTATAGATATATAACGGCACACCGTTTATAGTCCGCAATGGTGCAGGAATGATCGGATCCTGTTCGTGACGCCAATTTATGCAGCACGCCAGACCTGCAGGTATTGCAAAGTGAGGTCACGGTAATGGGCAATCGAGGGTTACTCACTGTTTATAGGAGAACCCTGGGCAGGCATGCGGCAATGAAGGAGAGGCTGACACAAAGTTCCTCTGGGGCACACTCTGTATGTAGGGACCTGGCCTGATGGTGGATGAGGTGCCCTGGATGTTGCAGGTGTTTTGAGTGCCTGTGGCAAGGTCCCTTTAAGGATTGTGACGCCAGTGCCTGTAACGGTGGCACACCGGTTTCTAGCAGTAATAAGTGAGGAACACAAGTTGCGGTGAACCAAACTTTGCTTTACTTGGAACAGTCCAACTTTATACAATAAGATGGTAAATACAGTCCCTTGCATCAAAGGCTTCACAAGCAGGCTTAATTTCAATACTGGCAGGTATAATCTTGGCAAGATACTCGGAGGGCAACAATAATACACACACTCAGACCAGGCTGTACCTTCTCCTTAGATATAGAGTACACTGTTCCTTAGAACTCCTATCTGGTTTCTATTCCAAGGCCCGGACCCCTAAATGCTGGCTTTTATCCTTGGCAAAATAATCTTCCTCCCATATTTATCCTTGCACTATATTTATAATCCTTCTGCCCTTTAGCTTACTTGCGTCTAGCTGGATACACTGGCGCTGCTTGGCTTGAGGGTACTGCAGGGTACTTGCTGTTTCTCCCAGGAGGCACATCACTTCTACTGGGGTCGATTCTTCTGAGCACATAGAAAATACATTAAAATGCATAGTTAAATATAATGCCACTGTCCCTTAGGAGTAGGAGTAACACGTGACCCAATTGACCCTTGTTTAGTGCCCACCTCTACCTAATGGGACACTACACTTGCGCTCTGAATAATGCCCTTGGGTGCCGGTGATGTCACCGGGCACCTTGCAAATCGGAAGAAGAGGTATCACTCTCCACAAAGGGCCCCGGTACATCACTAACTTGTAGAAAATCTACACTTCTGGCTCCGAATTTTGAGATGTTGAAGCGGGGCATCACAATAGGAATAAAAAGATAACACACATGTATGTACAATTAAGGTGAATAAAGTGCACTTAAACAAATGTCACCAATCCCGCACAACCCCTTTAAGTTTACACCATTAATGGGGTTAGTAAATCTAGGCCATTATCCCTTATTAAGAGGCACAATATAGTCCCTCGACCATGAGCTGCCAGGACTCTGACAGTCATCTGCCATCTCTGGAATATGTCACCATAAATTATTGGACAATCTATTTAACAGGCAGCCAAGCTGTGTCCTTCAAAGCAAACAATTATGATAATATTCTGCAATGGAAAAAAGATGGATTTTGTAAAAACCTATGTTGTGCTGTAATTCTGCAACAAGGCTCAGCATCCAAATATACCCTAATAATAACTGCCATCTGACACTTGTTTCACATCTACAGTTGAGTGGACACCTGGATGTTCAGGTTCGATGGGTTCGGCCGAACTTCACAAAAAAGTTTGAGTTCGGGACCCGAACTTGACCACGAACCCGAACCTCATTGAAGTCAATGGGGACCCGAACTTTGGAGCACTAAAATGGCTCTAAAAAGTTATGGAAAGGGCTAGAATGTGGTTAAGAGCATGGCAAGTGCTCTGCAAACAAATGTGGATAGGGATATGACTTAAAATAACATAAAATACGCAAAAAAATAAATAAAAAATCTTGATCTAGGAGGAGGTCCATATGGCGTAGCAGGTTGAGGAGGCGGTGGATGTGGCGGTGAAGGTGGAGGAGGTAGCCAACACTGTTTTTTGGTTATGTTTGTTTTTTTTGTTTTTGTTTAACCCCTTAAGGACACAGGGCATACCTGTACATCCTGTGTAGCTCCGATCACTGCCGCACGGCCTGCAGTGATCAGAACGAGGTGCCTGTTGAAATCATTCAGCAGGGACCCTGTGACAATGCCTAGGGGGGGTCCTGTGACCCCCCGCATTGCCGATCGCTACAAACCGCAGGTCAATTCAGACCTGCGGTTTGTAGCGCTTATGCAAGTTTCTGATCACTGTGGCCCGTGACTGCAGGGATCAGATACCTCAAAAGGCCTGTATTTCAAATTAACAAGTTAACACCCCCCCCCCCCCCTGCAGCCCTCTGTGTTTTTGTGCCTGCGGGCGCAGCGAGGGGCAGGAGGATTGCGGGTGGTGCGAGACCGCCCCCTGTTTATTCTCAGGATGACCGAGCGGTTGAGTCAGAGTGTCAGCTCATTGCTGACACTCTGATTCAAACTGCTGACATCTGTGCAGATGTCAGCCATTTTAACCCCTTCCATGCCGCGGTGTAATATAGCGCAACCAAAAATCATATGTACCCTAAAATAGTACCAAAAAAACTGCCACCTTATCCCGTAGTTTCCAAAATGGGGTCACTTTTTGGAGTCTCTACTCTAGGGGTGCATCAGGGGGCTTCAAATGGGACATGGTATAAATAAACCAGTCCAGCTAAATCTGCCTTCCAAAAACCACACGGCGCTCCTTTCCCTCTACGCCCTGACGTGGGGCCGTACAGTGGTGTACGACCACATATCGGGTGTTTCTGTAAACCGCAGAGTCAGGGCAATAAATGTAGAGTATTGTTTGGCTGTTAACCCTTGCTTTTAGTGGAAAAAATTGATTAAAATGGAAAATTTGGCAAAAAATTGAAATTCAGAAATTTCATCTACATTTGCCATCAACTCTTGGGGAACACCTAAAGGGTTTATGATGTTTGTAAAATCAGTTTTGAATACCTTGAGGGGTGTAGTTTCTAGAATGGGGTCACTTTTGGGTGGTTTCTATTATGTAAGCCTCACAAAGTGACTTCAGACCTGAACTGGTCCCTAAAAAGTGGGTTTTTGAAAATTTCTGAAAGTTTTCAAGATTTGCATCTAAACTTCTAAGCCTTGTAACAACCCCAAAATGATCCAAACATGAAGTAGATATATGGGGAATGTAAACTAATAACTATTTTTGGAGGTATTACTATGTATTATAGAAGTAGAGAAATTAAAACTTGGAAATTTGCAAATTTTTCCAAAATATTTGTAAATTTGGTATTTTTTTTATAAATAAAAAAGATTTATTTCTTTTACTCCATTTTACCAGTGTTATGAAGTACAATATGTGATGAAAAAACAATCTCAGAATGGCCTGGATAAGTAAAAGAGTTTTAAAGTTATCACCACATAAATTGACACTGACTGGTCAGATTTGCAAAAAATGGCCTGGTCCTTAAGGTGAAATATGGCCGTGTCCTTAAGGGGTTAAATGTGGGTAGACCCCAAAACATTGGAAAATATAACCTGTGATAACCCCCTCCAGCCGTGCTAAACAAACGTTCAGACAATACACTGGCTGCAGGGCAGGCCAGCACCTCCAAGGCGTAAAGGGCAAGCTCAGGCCATGTGCCCAATTTGGAGACCCAAAAGTCAAAGGGGGCAGACCCATCATTCAGTACTTGTAGGCGTGTGCACACATACTGCTCCACCATGTTGGTGAAATGCTGCCTTCTGCTAAGACGTTCCATATCAGCTGGTGGTGCTGGTTTTTGTGGCGTGCTGACAAAGCTTTTCCACATTTCAGCCATGCTAACCCTGCCTTCTGAGGTGCTGGTGGTGCCCCAGCTGCGTTGGCGACCTCCTTCTCCTCCTCTGCCTTCGCCTTGTGCTTTCACTGTGCCCCCCGCTGTCAGGTGGGAATGCCACTAGCAGTGCGTCTACCAACATGCGCTTCTACTCGCGCATATTACAATCACGCTCCAGTGACGGAATTAAGGACGATACGTTGTCCTTGTAATGGGATCCAGCAGCGTGGCCACCCAGTAATCAGCACATGTTAGAATGTGGGCAACTCGGCAGTCATTGCAGAGACACTGCAGCATGTAATCGCTCATGTGTGCCAGGCTGCCTAGAGGCAACTAAAAGCTGTCCTCTGTGGGAGGTGTATTGTCTGTGTCCTCTGTATCCCCCCAGCCACGCACCAGTGATGGCCATGATCTGGTTTTGGTGACACCCTGCTGTGAACAGTTCCTCCTCCATCTCCTCATCCTCCACCTCTTCATCCTCCAGAACTGTGTCCTGGCTGGACAATTGTGTACCTGGCGTTTGTGGGTGCAGGAACCCACCCTTGGAGCCACTTGTGAATGACTGGCCGGAAACCCTACAAAATAATCCCTCTTCCTCCTCCTCCTCCTCCTGTGCCACATCCTCTTCCATCATCGCCAGCACAGTTTTTTCAAGGAGGCATAGAAGTGGGATAGTAACGCTGAGAACGTCATCATCGGCACTGGCCATGATGGTGGAGTACTCAAAACAGCGCAACAAGGCACACAGGTCTCGCATGGAGGCCCAGTCATTGGTGGTAAAGTGTTGCTGTTCCACAGACCGACTCACCCGTGCATGCTGCAGCTGAAACTCCACTATCGCTGTTACGACCAGAGGATGTGGATCCTCTGTGTCAGCTGATAGAGTGCTGCAGCCGCAACAGGGACAGCAGGAGCAGTAGGAGCCTGTGCAGACTGTGCTGTAGCAAGGGAGTCCAGGCGAGCAGCTACATGCTGCAAGTAATTTATCACCTGTTTCTGGGTGGTACGCTGTTGTTCAAGTTCATGTAGTACTTCAGACATTCCTGGTTTAGAGCCAGCGGGATCCATGGCCCAAGCGTACTGTTACGACCAGAGGATGTGGATCCTCTGTGTCAGCTGATAGAGGACTGGAATTAGTCCAATATCGCAGACTGCTGACTCTCAGAGACAGGACCCTGGTGTCTGCACCTGTTACCTTGAATGCAGCTACCTGCAGTAGTGTGAACAGAGTCCAACAAAGGCAGAATAAAGTAACAGATGGTCTTTACTGGCAGACAGTATTCAAAAAGTCACTTGACAGATACAGGCAACACAAAGTTCAGAGCAATATAGCATGCAGATATAAGCAGTCTCAGAGGCAGCGCAGGGTCTGGATCCAGGCAGACTTTACATGGGCAGATGCATAATCAGGCAGTGCAGATATAAGCAGTCTCATAGGCAGCGCAGGGACTGGATCCAGGCAGACTTACTGGAAGAGATGGACTGATGCGTTGTCAGGCAGTGCAGAGGTCTATAATCCAGGAGGTCCAATAAACAGACAGCAGGCAGATGCGTAGTCAAATGAAGCGGAGGTCAGAATCCAGGAAATCCAACTAAACAGACACAGTGGAGTGCTTCAGCGGTAGTCCAGAGGTACAACAACCACGCTTGGGCACTTCATGATGAGTGAAGCTGCCTTAAATACAAATAGTCCCGCCTTCGGGTGGGGACGGTAATCAGGAACCAGCTGCCTACTCCTATAAGAAAGGGAGAGGTGCGCGCGCGCGTGCTATAGCTCATCAGATGACACCTGGCAAAGAGGACGGATGCGACGGTATGCTGGCGGGCACCTGCGTCTCCTACAAGGTAAGCCAGTACTGGGACCCATAGTGCTGCAATGTGTAGACAGCGATCTGCCACCCTGCAGTGGAGATGCAGATCCCATACTGACAGTACCCCCCCTCTTACGCCCCCTCCTCCACACGGCTGACCTGGAGAGAAATTTCTTCAGCAACAGAGGGGCATGAATATTCTCTGCAGATTCCCATGACCTTTCTTCAGGCCCGTAGCCCTTCCAGTCCACCAAATAGAAGGTCTTACCTCTGATAATCCTCCTGTCTAGAATGTCCTTAACTTCAAACTCATCATCCATAGTGACAGGAGGAGGGTTCTGTGAAGTGCCTTTGCAAAACCTGTTAAAGACAGCTGGCTTAAGTAATGAAACATGAAATGAGTTGGGAATCCGCAAGGTAGCAGGTAGTTTGAGCTTGTAGGCAACAGGATTAATTTTCTTGATCACAGAAAAAGGTCCCAAGAATCGCGGAGCCAGTTTGTAAGAGGGAAGTCTGAGACGGATATTCTTAGAAGAAAGCCATACCTTGTCTCCAATGGCAAACTGAGGAGGAGGTCTGCGCCTCTTATCCGCAGACCTTTTCATCTGGTCCGCTGTTCTCCGAAGCGATACTTTAGTGTCAGACCAGACCCGAGACAGCTGCTCCACACAGGAATCTGCCGCAGGAACTCCAGAAGAAGGCCGCACAGGAAGAGGAACACTTGGATGTCGTCCATAGACCACAAAAAATGGAGATTTACCTGTGGCTTGGTTGACTCTATTGTTATGAGCAAATTCTGCCCAGGGAAGATGCTTCACCCAGTCATCCTGATGGGCATTGGTGAAATGTCGCAGGAAGCTGACCAATATTTGGTTCATGCGTTCCACCTGGCCGTTAGTCTGTGGATGATAGGCAGAAGAGAAGTCCAAAGAGACATTCAGAGACTTACATAAAGATCTCCAGAACCGGGAGGTGAATTGTACTCCTCTATCCGAGACGATATGGAGGGGAAATCCATGAAGGCGGAAGATATGTAAAATAAATAGCTCAGCAAGACGAGGAGCAGATGGCAGACCTGGAAGCGGAATAAAGTGCGACATCTTAGAAAAACGGTCAACGACAACCCAAATGACTGTACAGCCCTCAGAGACAGGTAAATCGGTTATGAAGTCCATACCAATATGCTGCCAGGGGACCTCAGGCACCGGAAGAGGCAATAATAAACCTGCAGGTTTCAGTCTGGGAGACTTATTCTGGGCACACAAGGTACAGGAAGCCACAAAGTCTACAATATCCGCTGTTATGGATGGCCACCAGTAATGTCTGGAGATGAGATTCAAGGTCCCCCGTTGACCTGGATGGCCGGCAATCTTGGATGCATGCCCCCACTGTAAAACCTTCCTTCGTTTAGATTCCGGAACAAAGATCTTACCTGGGGGAACCTTGGACAGGTTAACTGGAGCCACTGGGACTACTTTATTTGGTTCAATGATAAACTGGGGTTCGTCTTCTGAATCTGTGGTTTCAAAGGACCTGGAGAGAGCGTCCGCTTTGATATTTTTGTCAGCGGACCGAAAATGCAATTGAAAATTAAATCGGGCAAAGAAGAGAGACCAACGGGCCTGACGAGGATTAAGTCGTTGAGCTGTCTGCAAATAGGTGAGGTTCTTATGATCGGTGTAAATTATGACTGGTAGGCTAGAACCTTCCAGAAGATATCTCCATTCCTCTAGAGCCAACTTAATTGCTAGGAGTTCCCTGTCCCCAATAGAATAGTTTTTTTCGGCAGCGGAAAATAACTTAGAAAAAAAACCACAAGGAGACATACGACCTGAGGCATTCTTCTGTGACAGGACGGCCCCGGCTCCCACAGAGGATGCGTCCACCTCCAAGAAGAACTGTTTGTTGGGTTCTGGGCGTCTAAGGACTGGAGCTGAAGAAAAGGCTTGCTTGAGGGAGGAAAATGCTGTCTCTGCTTCAGGGGACCATAGTTTGGGATTGGCACCCTTCTTGGTCAGGCCAGAAATAGGAGCTGTTAGGGTAGAAAAATTACGGATGAATTGACGATAATAATTGGCAAAGCCCAGGAACCTTTGTATTGCCTTCAGGCCGGAGGGACGGGGCCAGTCGAGCACTGCTGCCACCTTTCCAGGATCCATTTTGAGACCATGATCCGAGATGATGTACCCCAGGAAGGGCAGGGACGACTTTTCAAAGACACACTTTTCCAATTTAGCGTACAGACGATTCTCTCGTAAGCGTTGTAAGACCATCTGCACATGCCTGCGATGAGTTCTGATGTCTCTGGAAAAAATAAGAATATCATCCAAATAGACAACAACACAAGAATAGAGCAGATCTCGAAAAATGTCATTGACAAACTCCTGGAAGACAGCAGGGGCATTACTGAGCCCGAAGGGCATCACGAGGTATTCATAGTGGCCATCCCTGGTATTAAAAGCTGTCTTCCATTCGTCACCCTCACGAATCCGTATTAAATTATATGCCCCCCGCAAGTCCAACTTAGAGAAGATCCGAGCCCCACGGAGTCTATCAAATAATTCAGAAATTAACGGTAAAGGGTATTTATTCTTGATGGTGATCTTATTCAGACCACGGTAGTCTATACAGGGACGACGAGACCCATCTTTCTTTTTCACAAAAAAGAATCCTGCCCCTGCAGGTGAGGAAGACTTCCTGATGAAACCCCTCTCAAGGTTCTCCTTAATGTAATCTGCTTTTGCCTGCGATTCGGCAGGGGACAGAGGATAAACACGACCCCGAGGAGGAGAAGTCCCAGATAGTAAATCAATTGGGCAGTCATAGGGGCGATGGGGAGGTAGTGTCTCAGCCTCTTTTTTTATCGAACACATCCGCAAAGGAATGATAGACCACTGGCAAGGCCTCCAGGTTTTTAGGGGGGGATATAGAGACCCTTCGTTGAATGGAACATAAGCACTTGCCTTGGCACAGCTGTCCCCATTGAAGAACCTCTCCAGAGCTCCACTCGATTACTGGATTGTGCATCCTAAGCCAGGGCAACCCCAGCAAAAGAGAATGGGACAGTTCAGGGAGCACATATAGAGAAATCTTTTCAACGTGTAACCACCCTACCTGCAGTTCCAACGGCTCAGTGATGAACCGGACTGGATCCGTCAGTACTTGTCCACTGACGGCAGTCACCAGCAGGGGATTTTGAAGCAGGCGTACAGGAATGTGGTATTGACTCACCATAGCTTGGTGTATGAAGTTCCCCGCAGACCCGGAATCCAAGGAAGCAGATATGGAGACCTTGATGCCCCCAAGAACCAGAGTCACAGGAATTTGGAGAGTGGAGCAGTTTTCGCCTAGAGCCGCCTCTCCCAAAGACCCTAAGCATTGGAGTTTCCCGACTTCTGGGGACAGTTGCGGACACGGTGACCCGAACCACCACAGTAGAGGCAGAGTCCAGAAGACATGCGAAGACGACGTTCCTCATCCGAGAGCCGAGTGGAATTCACCTGCATGGGTTCAGGATCCGAAAAGGAGGTGCGTAATGGAGGTTGAGACATATTAGACTTAAACAGTTGTTGTGGAAGTCTTTTCTCTTGACGGGCCTCCCGAGCTCGCTCCGAAAACCGTATGTCGATTTTAATAGCCAGAGAGATCAGAGCCTCAAGGGAGGTAGGCACATCACGACCTGCAAGTTCATCCTTAATACGTCCAGACAACCCTTCCCAAAAGGCCGCCACCAAAGCCTCCTCATTCCACAAAACTTCAGACGCTAAGGTGCGGAACTGAATCGCATATTGGCCCACCGACCAGCTTCCTTGACGGACGTGCAGCAGAGAGGAGGCCGCAGAAGAAGCTCGACCTGGCTCCTCAAACACCTTCTTAAAAGAGCCCATGAATAGTGCCACATTATTGGTGATAGGACCAGATCTCTCCCATATTGGATTCGCCCAGGCCAGAGCCTCACCCTCGAGATGAGAGATAATGAACGCCACTTTGGCGCGGTCTGATTGAAAGTGATGAGGAAGCAGTTCAAAGTGAATTGTACACTGGTTAAGAAACCCACGACAGGCTTTCGGGTTGCCGCTGTAACGGGGCGGAGCAGATAAACGTGGTCCAGAAATGCTTGGCAGTGCTGCAGCCGCAACAGGGACAGCAGGAGCAGTAGGAGCCTGTGCAGACTGTGCTGTAGCAAGGGAGTCCAGGCGAGCAGCTACATGCTGCAAGTAATTTATCACCTGTTTCTGGGTGGTACGCTGTTGTTCAAGTTCATGTAGTACTTCAGACATTCCTGGTTTAGAGCCAGCGGGATCCATGGCCCAAGCGTACTGTTACGACCAGAGGATGTGGATCCTCTGTGTCAGCTGATAGAGGACTGGAATTAGTCCAATATCGCAGACTGCTGACTCTCAGAGACAGGACCCTGGTGTCTGCACCTGTTACCTTGAATGCAGCTACCTGCAGTAGTGTGAACAGAGTCCAACAAAGGCAGAATAAAGTAACAGATGGTCTTTACTGGCAGACAGTATTCAAAAAGTCACTTGACAGATACAGGCAACACAAAGTTCAGAGCAATATAGCATGCAGATATAAGCAGTCTCAGAGGCAGCGCAGGGTCTGGATCCAGGCAGACTTTACATGGGCAGATGCATAATCAGGCAGTGCAGATATAAGCAGTCTCATAGGCAGCGCAGGGACTGGATCCAGGCAGACTTACATGGAAGAGATGGACTGATGCGTTGTCAGGCAGTGCAGAGGTCTATAATCCAGGAGGTCCAATAAACAGACAGCAGGCAGATGCGTAGTCAAATGAAGCGGAGGTCAGAATCCAGGAAATCCAATAAACAGACACAGTGGAATGCTTCAGCGGGAGTCCAGAGGTACAACAACCACGCTTGGGCACTTCATGATGAGTGAAGCTGCCTTAAATACAAATAGTCCCGCCTCCGGGTGGGGATGGTAATCAGGAACCAGCTGCCTACTCCTATAAGAAAGGGAGAGGTGCGCGCGCGCGTGCTATAGCTCATCAGATGACACCTGGCAAAGAGGACGGATGCGACGGTATGCTGGCGGGCACCTGCGTCTTCTACAAGGTAAGCCAGTACTGGGACCCATAGTGCTGCAATGTGTAGACAGCGATCTGCCACCCTGCAGTGGAGATGCAGATCCCATACTGACAATCGCCTGCTGCTGCTCACACAGTCTGGCCAGCATGAGCAAGGTGGAGTTCCACCTTGTGGGCATGTCGCATAAGAGGTGGTGAGCGGGAAGGCCAAAGTCACGCTGCAGCGCTGACAGGCGAGCAGCAGCAGGGTGAGAACTCCGAAAGCGCGCACAGATGGCCCGCACTTTCTGCAGCAGCTCTGACATATCGGGGTGATTTTTAAGGAACCTCTGCACCACCAAATTCAGCACATGCGCCAGGCAAGGGATGTGCATCAAACTGACTAGTCCTAGAGCTGCTATGAGATTTCACCCATTATTGCACACCACCAGGCCGGGCGTGTAGCTGGCACAGATCGACCACGTCCTCTCCCTGCAACAGGAGCTCCACCAGCAGCACCACAACCGGGGCCACGTCCCTTATTTGATGCTCTCCTCATTCTTTGCGTTCACCCACCAAACTAACAGATAGTTTTTGTCAGGCGACAATGTAACTGCCAATAGTCAACAATTAAGTTCACTGAGAGTAAGGCAGTGCCGGTGTCATAAAGATGAAAAATTTCTTGAGGTCACACAACAGTGACAGGTGAATTTTATACAATTACTTCACGGTCCCAAAAATGTTTAATTTGTCAACCAACAATGTAGCTGCAGTATTGACTGGTTGTATTTGAATGTGACAAATGCAGCAAAGGCCCCAGATGTAGGGTCTTGCAAATGATTGGTGTTTTTTTCAAACCCAGATTATAACAGCAGTATTTAAAGTTTGTATTTGACTGTCACAAATGCAACAAAGGCCGCAAATGTATTATTTTGCCCAAAATGGGTGTTTTTTTTAAAACAAGAATGTAACAGCAGTATCTAACACTTGTATTAGACTGTCAGAAATGCAGCAAAGGTCGCGAATTTATTATCTTGCCTAAAATGGGTGTTTTTTTAATACCAGAATATAACAGCAGTATCTAAAGCTTGTATTTCACTGTGACAAATGCAGAAAAGGCACCAGATGTAGGGTATTGCAAAAAATTGGTGTTTTTTTAAACCCAGAATATTATTGCAGTATTTCAAGCTTGTACAGTCCTGATCAAAAGTTTAAGACCACTTGAAAAATGGCAAAAAATCATATTTTACATTGTTGGATCTTAACAAGGTTCCAAGTAGAGCTTGCAATAAGAAGAAATGAGAGTGAGACAAAACATTTTTTGAGCATTCAATTTAATGAAAACAACGAATAAACTGAAACGGGCTGTTTTTCAGCTGATCAAAAGTTTAGGACCACATGCCTTTAAAAGGCCAAATCTGTGCAAAGATGTGGATTCATTGTCATTTTCTGTCAGGTAGTCACACGTTGTGATGGCAAAGGCTAAAAAAAAATCTCCCTTTTTGAACGTGGTCGGGTTGTTGAACTGCATAAGCAGGGTCTCTCACAGCGCGCCATCGCTGCTGAGGTGGGACGCAGTAAGACAGTCATTTGGAATTTCTTAAATGATCCTGAGGGTTATGAAACAAAAAAGTCAAGTGGAAGACCCCAAAAAAATTCACCAGCACTGAGCCGGAGGATCCAATTGGCTGTCCGTCAAGACACTGGACGATCCTCGACCCAAATTAAGGCCCTTACTGGTGCTGACTGCAGCCCCATAACCATCAGATGGCATCTGAGACTGAAGGGCTTCAAAAACAAAAAAACTTTTTCAAAGACCTTGTCTCCTTGAACGCCACAGAACTGCACGTTTGGACTTTGCAAGAGAGCACCAAACATGGGACATTCAAAGGTGGAAGAAAGTTTTATTCTCTGGTGAGATTTTTCTTTACCTTGATGGTCCTGATGGTTTCCAACGTTACTGGCATGACAAGCGGATCCCACCTGAGATGTTTTCTACGTACCACAGTGGAGGGGGCGCCATAATGGTCTGCGGTGCTTTTTCCTTCAGTGGAACATTGGAGCTTCAGGAAGTGCAGGGGCGTCAAACGGACGCTGGCTATGTCCCCAGATGTAGGGTCTTTCAAAAAATGGGTGATTTTTTTTAAACCCAGAATATAATTGCAGTATTTCAAGCTTGTACTTGACTGTCACAAATGCACATATGCTGTGCTGGTGCACTGAACTTGCATAAAATGGCCGCCAACGCCCACCTAACTAACAGACTGATAAAAGTTATTTTTCTGTGTCACTGGGCTCAGGGCAGGGTAAAAAAATTGTGCACTGCACCCACAAAACTAAATCGCTGTAGATCGCTGAGTTAACAAGCACTTCTGATAAAAGATTCTTTCCTATTCTCTCCCTCACAGCAGCAGCATCCTATCCCTACACTAAGCACAGCAGAGTGACGTGCAGGGCTATGTGACTCCAGCTTATATGGAGGCTGTGTCACATGCTGCACTGGCCAATCACAGTCATGCCATTAGTAGGCATGGCTGTGATGGCCTCTAAGGGCACACGAGTTAAACACTTGTTGATTGGCTGGTTGCAGCCTTTCAAAAAGTGTCATTAACTCACCGAACCCCGAACCCGAACTTTTACTGGAAAGTTCGGGTTCGGGTCTGGGGTCCAACAATCCTAAAGTTCGGTACGAACCCGAACTTTACAGTTCGGGTTCGCTCAACCCTATTTACAGCTATATAATCTTCTTCATACATGACTGTGCATCCTCTCTGCTCTATGCTAGTGTGTATATTAGCTGTCAGGGGGTACATGAGACCCACACCAGCTAATCGCACTGATCAAATTGAATGAGTCCCTATGATTTGTGAATTTTGTCATGACTATTCTTTAAATTAGCTTACAATGGTTGTATGAATAAAACGCTTAAAGGGGTTGTCTCATCTCCATAATTGGATGCCATCCTGTAGAAAAAAGCAAAATAAGACACTTACCAAATACAGGTGAAACTCGAAAAATTTGAATATCGTGCAAAGTTCATTTATTTCAGTAATGCAACTTAAAAGGTGAAACTAACATATGAGATAGACTCATTACATGCAAAGCGAGATATTTCAAGCCTTTATCTGTTATAATTTGGATGATTATGGCTTAAAGCTTATGAAACCCCAAAGTCACAATCTCAGGTACCCTTTGCTGAGGGGGTATGGATTAATTAGCTGACTAGAGTGTGACACTTTGAGCCTAGAATATTGAACCTTTTCACAAAATTCTAATTTTAAGTTGCATTAATGCAACTCCTTTAAGTTGCATTACTGAAATCAATGAACTTTTGCAAGATATTCTAATTTTTCGAAGTTTCACCTGTATATTATTTTTTCAGAAGTACATTGTTTTCCAGTAAGGCCACCCACTCCCCTCTTTATTTACTGCTTATCGTCAGAGGCTGGATCACTTGCGATGTAAGGCTACTTTCACATCTGCTTTTTCAATTCCGCTATTGAGATCAGTCATAAGATCTCAATAGCGGAATAAAACGTTTCAGTTTTATTCCCATTCATTGTCAATAGGGACAAAACTGAACGAAATGCATTCTGTTCCGTTTGGTTGTGTCCCCATCGCGGACAGAAAAACGCTGCAAGCGAAGGCGTTTTTGCAGGTCCATGACGGATCCGCAAAAAACGCTAATGTGAAAGTAGCCTATGATGGTCTCTCTTAAGTCTAGTGGCAGGGAATTCGGGAGTGCACATAATCACACAAGCTCTGTAACTCCTGATCTGGCAACTGCTCTGCAATGCTTTCAATCTCAATGAGACGACGCCAGGGGAGATACACAGTAGCCCTGGAGCTGTTCACACCAGCGATGCAGAGCCCTTTAAAAACTTAAAAAATAACTTTACAGGGCTTAGACAGTACAGTTTTTCTAAGGATAGGAAAAGTTATCTCTGTTATAAAGGCCTTTCACGTCTGTGCCGTTGTTGGATGCTTGTGGGTTTGAATTACGTGTATGGCCATTGTGTTCAATGGTAGTTCATGTTGCCACTGCTCCATTTAT
This sequence comes from Bufo gargarizans, assembly GCF_014858855.1. Lineage (NCBI taxonomy): Eukaryota > Metazoa > Chordata > Amphibia > Anura > Bufonidae > Bufo > Bufo gargarizans. The sequence continues at coordinate 208,262,274 of NC_058082.1, read as the reverse complement.
CCTGGTCCCAATTAGTTGTGATGTAAATTTTGCCTATGTGCTTATATCCCTTCTCAGTCTTTCCCTTGCTGTGTGTGTCTGCATCTGCAACTAATCAGTTTATTAAGGCCTCATGCACACGACCGTTGTGTGCATCTGTGGCCGTTGTGCCGTTTTTTTTTTGCGGACCCATTGACTTTCAATGGGTCCGTGGAAAAATCTGAAAATGCACCGTTTTGCAGCCGCATCCGTGATCCGTGTTTCCTGTCCGTCAAAAAAATAGGACCTGTCCTATTTTTTTGACGGACAACGGTTCACGGACCCATTCAAGTCAATGGGTCCGTGAAAAAACACGGATGCACACAAGATTGGCATCCGCGTCCGTGGCCGTAGGCTACTTTCACACAGACGGATCCGCAGATCCGTCTGCATAAAAGCTTTTTCAGAGCTGAGTTTTCACTTCGTGAAGACTCAGATCCGACAGTATATTCTAACACAGAGGCGTTCCCATGGTGATGGGGATGCTTCAGGTTAGAATATACTAAAAGAAATGTGGACATGACTGCCCCCTGCTGCCTGGCAGGTGCTGCCAGGCAGCAGGGGGCAGACCCCCCCCCTTCCCCCCCCCCCCTGTATTTAGCACATTGGTGGCAGTGGCGGATCCAGAGCCTGGTCTCGGGAGGGGCACTTTCAGATTATTTTCTGTCCGCCGCCACAAAACAATGGTGCTTATAGAGCAGACTCCACAGTGTAGCGGTATACTGTATACTGTGTGGCACCGTGTACGCTATATGTGTATAACAAACATATTTCACATGAACACTCAGTTACTTGGCTTGGCCCTTGGGGATCTCGGACGTCACTTCCACACTTTGGCCGGGGGCTCGGCGGAGCTGATGTGTTTTATTCTAATGAGAAAGATTTCATAATAAGGATTTGGAGAAAGGGCAGAGGGATAGCAGAGCAGGGAGAGGGTGGTGCTGCTACTAGGGGGTCATACCATAGGGGAGTAATAAAGCCCACCATAATGCCCCTCCCAGTAGAAATAATTCTCCTTATAATGTGACAGTGCAAAAAATACCCCCTTGTAATGCCCCAGTTGAGCTAATGTCCCCAATGTCCCCATAGTGCCCCCATAATGTGCCAGTATAAAATACCCCTATATAGTGCCCCTAGTAAATGACCCCATAGTGCTCCACACCCTCCTTCCTCCTAGTGCCCCCCATAATGTACTAGTATAAAATGCTCCAGTAGATGCCCTCAGTGTCCCCCATAAATTGCAAGTATAAAATACCCCTTCTTAGTGCCCCCTGTAGATGACCCCATAGTACTCCTCTCCCCCCTTCCCCATAGTACCCACCATAATGTGTCCCAGTATAAAATTGTACTGTACAGAGAGCCCATATAAAATACCCCTTCTTTGTGGCCTCAGTAGATGCCCCTATAGTGCCCCCAATCATGTGCCAGTAATAATAGCCCCCCTGTGCCAGTAATAGCAGCCCCCAGTAATAACAGCCCCCCCCCCTGTGCCAGTAATAACAGCCCCTCTGTGCCAGTAATAACAGCCCCCAGTAATAAGAGCCCCTCTGTGCCAGTAATAACAGCCCCCAGTAATAAGAGCCCCTCTGTGCCAGTAATAACAGCCCCTTTGAGCCAGTAATAACAGCCCCCAGTAATAAGAGCCCCTCTGTGCCAGTAATAACATCCCCTCTGTGCCAGTAATAACAGCCCCCAGTAATAAGAGCCCCCTGTGCCAGTAATAACAGCCCCCAGTAATAAGAGCCCCCCTGTGCCAGTAATAACAGCCCCCAGTAATAAGAGCCCCTCTGTGCCAGTAATAACAGCCCCTCTGAGCCAGTAATAACAGCCCCCAGTAATAAGAGCCCCTCTGTGCCAGTAATAACAGCCCCTCTGAGCCAGTAATAAGAGCCCCCAGTAATAAGAGCCCCTCTGTGCCAGTAATAACAACCCCCCTTTGCCAGTAATAAGAGCCCCTAGTAATAAGAGCCCCCCTTTGCCAGTAATAAGAGCCCCCCTTTGCCAGTAAAAGTATTGTATATAATGAAAAAAAAAAAAAAAAACACACATACTTGCCTCCATGTCAGCGATGCGATGCAGGCCTCTTCTGGCCTGTGTCCCACGCTGTATGGCTCAGGCGGCGCGATGACGTCATCGCGCCGCCTGCGCCGGCCTCTGATAGGCTGCAGGCACTAGGCAGGCATCTGTATCGCTGTCCTGAGGACGGCGATACAGATGACTGGAGATGAGCGCTTCCACAATGGAAGCGCTCATCTCCCTGTGCCCAGCCGCCGCCGCCAGCTCGGGGGGGGGGGCAATTGCCCCGTTGCCCCCCCCCTGGATCCGCCACTGATTGGTGGCCAGTGCGGCCGCTCCCCCCCCTCCCTCCCCTGTAGTTAACACATTGGTGGCCAGTGCGGCCGGCCCCCCCTCCCTCCCCTGTAGTACTGTAGATTCATTGGTGGCCAGTGGGCCCCCCCCCCTAATTAAAATCTCCCCCCCATCATTGGTGGCAGCGGAGAGTACCGATCGGAGTCCCAGTTTAATCGCTGGGGCTCCTATCGGTAACCATGGCAACCAGGACGCTACTGCAGTCCTGGTTGCCTTGGTTACTTAGCAATTTTTAGAAGCATTATACTTACCTGCGAGCTGCGATGTCTGTGACCGGCCGGGAGCTCCTCCTACTGGTAAGTGACAGGTCTGTGCTATAAGCAATGCGCCCACTGGCCACCAATGAATCTACAGTACTACAGGGGAGGGAGGGGGGGCCGGCCGCACTGGCCACCAATGTGTTAACTACAGGGGAGGGAGGGGGGGGCCGGCCGCACTGGCCACTAATGTGTTAAATACAGGGGGGGGTCTGCCCCCTGCTGCCTGGCAGCACCTGCCAGGCAGCAGTGGGCATTCATGTACACAGTTCTTTTAGTATATTCTAACCTGAAGCGTCCCCATCACCATGGGAACGCCTCTGTGTTAGAATGTACTGTCGGATCTGAGTTTCACGATCTAACTCAAATCCAATGGTATATTCTAACATAGAAGCGTTCCCATGGTGATGGGGACACTTCAAGTTAAAATATACCATCGGATTGGAGAAAACTCCGATCCGATGGTATAAAAGGGACTCCTGGCTTTACATTGAAAGTCAATGGGGGACGGATCCGTTTGCAATTGCACCATATTGTGTCAACGTCAAACGGATCCGTCCCCATTGACTTGCATTGTAATTCAGGACGGATCCGTTTGGCTCCGCACGGCCAGGCGGACACCAAAACAACTTTTTTTTCATGTCCATGGATTCTCCAAAAATCAAGGAAGACCCACGGACGAAAAAACAGTCACAGATCACGGACCAACAGAACCTCGTTTTGCGGACCGTGAAAAAATACTGTCGTGTGCATGAGGCCTAAGTCTGCTATATAGTCCTGAGCTCTGTGTCAGTTTGGTGGATGTCTTGAGTACTGTGACCTGCCCTGGCTGTGCAATTATTGCATGTCTTGCAGCATGCCTTGTTTTTGGTCAGTTTGGGGGTCTCTTTGTACCATCTGTCTGTTCTATGCATTTTTTTGTACTCTGTTTGCTTGACCTTGTCATGGATTGTATGTTTTCTGCTACAGTCTGTATGGAGCTTATCTGTCTGTCTGTGTGTGCCAGCCTAATTCTGTTCTGCATTCCTTTACTGCTGTGTCTGTACTGTGTCCTGTGAACATCTTATGCTTACTTCCGACGAGAAGTCATACCCACTGCCGTCCAGTATACGCTAGGTATGTGTGGCTTCTAAAAGTCCATTCCTGAAGGCCGTGTGTCTAATTTCCCGAAGTCTGTATGTCTGACTCTTGTGCATTCTGTGTCAGCTCGCCAATATGCCTTGCTTTTATGAGTGTGATCGGATTCTTACAGAACCTTACTGAGTGTGAATAAGTTCCTGTTTCCATCTGCATGGGTTCCTGATCAGTTTTTCTTCCAGTGCTCTGTGTTTTCTGCCATTGCTGTGTCTTTGGTGTTTTCACTATTGTCTCTGATCTCAGAAGGTCAGCTGCCAAGTAAACCAGGACCATCCCAGGAGGGAGTGGTCAGGTTGCTAACCTGCAGAAAAATCCACATGCACAGGAGTTAAAGGGTTAAAACCAGGGAGGAGCCAGAATAAGGTCTAAAGGTTTGGCACAATGTCAAACCAATTACTTGGCACAGTGGTTCCACAATAGAGATGGCCTTGCGGTTTGCCCGGCGGTTGTTTTGCAGCAAAATTTGCTCGTTCGCGATTTGCCGTACATGCGAACATATGGCGATGTTTGCATGCGCCATATTCTTTTGCATTGCTCTGAACTTTGACCCATGACACATCCATCAGGTGGGACAGGACAGCCAATTGAGACGTTTCAGCACATGGACACACCCCCTACCTTATAAATAGACCCGACCTGGCAGCCATTTTACATTCAGTCTTTTGTCAGTGTAGGGAGAGGTTGCTGTGTGGAGCAGGGACAGACTGTTAGAGACACCAAACGCTAGCTAATAGGGCCACAAAAGTCCTTTTAAGGACTGGTATAGGTGTGCTATCGATAGGTGTGATATACTGAGGGGTGTGATATACAGAAAAAGAAGAAAGTTGAAGCTCTCACCTCTGATCACCCTTGTGAAGCACGGAAGATAAGGCTTGAACCCAGCCACACTTGAAATATCCAGAAAACAAAGGATCAATTCCAGCTTCTGACGTATAAAATAGTTTGTTCTTTATTTGGCTTCCAAAATTTAAGATCCAACATACATCACATGGAGAGACACAAGATAATTGTGACACGTTTCGGGCTATAGTATTGAGCTCTTCATCAAGAGAATACAAAGTGCACTAAAAACAAGTACTTATATACAACACAGATAGGTTCCTCCTCCTTTTTTGATTGGCTAAAGGTCACATCCCAGGCCCAGGTGTTCCTGGATTAGGTAAAGAAGTCCAGCCAAGAGCACATGGGCGGGGAGGCAACAAATTAGTATCATGCATTTGAAAACACAAATTGATGAACTACATGTATTGCAGTGTTAAATCATATTTTCTGTTTAGGCCCTTCGGTATACAAGTTTCCAAAACAAACATCCAATATGTTTCTCTACTTAGGAGCTTCTGTTTGCGATCACCTCCTCTAATAGGTGCGGAGACAACCTCCACGCCCTGCACAGAAAGCGCAGAGATATCGCCCTTGTGAACAGTGGAAAAATGCATTGTTGCCGCTGAGACATTCCGAGACGTGACGTGAGGGACATCACTCAAATGCTTCCTTATACGTACTTTTAGATTATTTGTGGTACAGCCCACGTATTGTACCCTGCATATTTTACATGTTATAACATATACTACGTGGTCTGTGTTGCAGTTAATGTATTGCTTCAACATATGTTTTTTATTATTAGCCATAGATATGACCTCTTTTGAGATAAACATGTGTCGACAGCAAATGCATTTTTTGCTACCACATTTGTAGTTTCCATTAGTTTTAGGCCAAGTGCATATTTTGGGAATTTTTTCCTCAGACTTGGACTTATTTTCCGTATGATTTTACATATCCTGAAATAGTCTCTACTGTAATTGGTTTACAAAATGATAGGTTCATCTTTATTCAAGTCTTTTTTGTTCCTGTTTTTAGTTTTGTTTTTACTTTTGTTTTTTCCCTCTAGTATTATTTTTGTTCTCATCCTTTATTCTATTATTATTTCCTTTAGAGAAAATAAGAGTCTTTCTGTCTTTTAATCTGGCAACATGTATGCCTCTATTTATACTCGTTTGGGTATATCCTCTCATTTTTAGTCTAGCTGCAATATTTTGGACTTCTCTTTCAAATAGTTCCTTGGTGGAACAGTTTCTTTTCGCCCTTATCATTTCCCCCTTAGGGATGTTGTTAATAACGTGTGGTGGATGGCAGGAGGAGGCAGAGAGAATAGTATTACCAGCTGTGGGCTTTCTGTGGGTATATGTAACCACCTTATTAATGCCCTTGTCCACTTCCAGACATAGATCCAGAAAAACAATTTTGTCCGGATCAACTGTTTAAGTACTCTATACATTTTACTATTCTCTCTTTGTCCCCCTGCCATACCCACAACATATCGTCGATAAATCGACCATACCATTTAAAATCCTCTCTATACGGGTTATTGTCGGAGAAGAGATACCTGCTTTCCCACCACGCCTTATATATATTTGCGATTGAAGGTGAGTATTTCACTCCCATAGGGATTCCTGATTGCAGGAGATAATATTTTTTGCTAAACATAAAAAAATTATGTCTCATCAGGAATTCTATACATAGACTCTGGAGCTCTGAGGTGTAATTGCTATAACACTCTAGGAACCATTTTAGAGCAGTAATAGCTGACTGATGTGGTATATTCGTGTATAATGCAGTGATATCTGCTGTTACCCAAGTAAAATTACTGTGCCAATCAAAAGAAAAGACATTTTCTAATACCGTGCATGTGTCCCTTAAATGTCCTGGTATTAATGGCACAAGTGGCTGTAGCAGGGAATCTGCCCACTCCGATAAATTTTCGGAGTAGGAGCCGATGCCTGCCACAATCGGACGTAATGGGGGAGGGAAACCTGGTTTATGGATTTTAGGAAGCGCATGGAATACAGGTGTAATTGCATGCACTACATATATGAATTCAGTTTCCTTTTTCGATAAAATACCCAGGGACTGGCCTTTTTCCAAAATTTCACAAAGCATTTTCTGACAAGGGAGGAGAGGGTTGCAGTCCAATGCAAGATAGGTACTGTGATCATTTAGCATATCTAAAATCTGTTTTTTATATAACTCGCTATCTGAGGGGTGTGATATATACCTATAATATGCTTTCTAACATAGAAAGTATATTATAGTGCTTTTGTATTGTGCAGCAGTCGTGTGCGATTCTTCTGCGATACCGCAGCTATATAGAGGGACAAACGCTATTGGAATAACTAATTGCAACTGGTGTGATATACCTGTTGCCCCCAAAAAACTGATTGAGGGGTGTGATATACCTATAATATTCTTTCTAACATAGAAAGTATATTATAGTGCATTTGTATTGTGCAGCGGTTGTGTGCGGTTGTGCTGCGATACCGCTGTTATATAGAGGGACCAGCGTTATTGGAACAACTATTTGCAACGGGTCTGATATACCTGTTGCCCCCAAAAAAAAGTGATTGAGGGGTGCGATATACTTGCTTCCACAAAATACTAATTGAGGGGTGCAATATACCTGCTTCCACCAAATATTGATTATGGGGTTCTATATACCTGCTTCCACAAAATACTGATTGAAGGGTGCGATATACCTGCTTCCCCAAAATACTGATTAAGGGGTTTGATATACCTGCTTCAACAAAATACGGATTGAGGGGTGCGATATACCTGCTTCCACCAAATATTGATTCAGGTGTTCTATATACCTGCTTCCACAAAATAGTGATTAAGGGGTATGATATACCTGTTTCAACAAAATACAGATTGAGGGGTGCGATATACCTGCTTCTACAAAATATTGATTAAGGGTTTCTATATACCTGCTTCCACAAAATACTGATTTAGGGGTGCGATATACCTGCTTCCACAAAATACTGATTGAGGGGTGCGATATACCTGCTTCCACCAAAAATTGATTGAGGCCTGCAATACACCGGCTTCCACAAAATACTGATTGAGGGGTGCGATATACCTGCTTCCACCAAATATTGATTCAAGAGTTCTATATACCTGTTTCCACAAAATACTGATTGAGGGGTGTGATATATACCTGCTTCTACAAAATACTTATTAAGGGGTGCGATATACCTGCTTCCACAAAATACTGATTAAGGGGTTTGATATACCGGCTTCCACAAAATACAGATTGAGGGGTGCGATATACCTGCTACTACAAAATACTGATTAAAGGGTTTCTGTCATCTCAAAAATGGGTATTGCCTGAAGCCTTTATTGAGAAAAACTAACTTTTATAATATGTTAATTAGCCTCTAGGAGCAGGGGGGGCATTGCACCTGCTCCTAGAGGCTCCGTTTGCCCACCTTTTCACACCCTTCTTTTCTTGAGCCCAGTATCGAAAAAATTGAAATCCCGGTATCATATCGATACCGGGACAAAAGTATCGATTGGGTATCGAAATTTCGATACCCACAACAACTCTAGCTGAAAAAGGGCAAAATGACACACGTGCCGTGCATGGCACACGTCCTGAACTTAGTCGTGCAGCGATTAGTTGCCAAATACTCTGCGGTCCAGAACGTTTTGCAGCAGGCCAGGAAAATATCTGGCCATTTTAGAAGATCTTACACGGCCATGACTCGCCTTGCTAACCTTCAGCGGCGACACCACCTGCCCGTCCGACGCCGTGGAACTCCACCTTGTATATACTTGATAGGCTGCTCCAGCAGCAACGTGCCGTTAACGACTACCTGTATGAACTCTGCAGCAAGACAGGTTCTGGAAGCTTGGTTTCTTTTCACCGTGCCAGTGGCTGCCCATGCACGACGCATGCAGACTTCTGCGGCCATTTGATGAGATCACCAAACTGGTCAGTCGCTGCCAGGGCACCATCAGTGACATCGTACCTTACAAATTCTTTCTGGAGCGTGCATTGCGTCGTGTCATTGATCAAGCCGTCGAGGAACAGGAGCTGGAAGATGAGGAAGTCGCAATGCTGAATGAATTCCCAGGGGGGCTACTCCATCTGAGACAAGTCAGCAGGAGTCTGAAGAGGAGTCAGAGGAGGATGGTGGCTGGGGGGAAGAGGAGCAAGAAGAGCAGACTTTCAGGGGGACTTTAAACTTTTTCGGGGATCCCTGGTGTTGTCCGTGGCTGGGGAGAGGAGACCTAGGACAACAGGGTTAGCGGCCGATGTGGACGATCTGAGAAGCGAGGAACCCCTGGACTACTGGGTGTGCAGTCTTGGCCTGTGGCCAGAGCTGGCAAAATTTGCCATGGAACTCTTGGCTTGCCCCTCATCGAGTGTCCTGTCCGAAAGGACGTTCAGCACAGCATGGGGGATCGTGACCGATAAGCACACTCGCCTAGCTCACGACAGTGGACTACCCACATTTCTAAAAATAAATGAGGCATGAATTTCGGAGGAATTCAACACCTGTGACGACCACGTGTAATTGAATTTCCTCATGCCAGCCCAAACATCTGCCACCGCCCATAACAAAGAATGGTCCTTGTCTTATGTATATACAGTGGCATAAAAGGCCTTTTCTGTCAGGTGAATGCATAATTTTTGGGGCCTCTACTCCAGTGGCCTACAGTAAAAATTTTATCCAGTGACTGCCTAATGTACCTCTAGATACATAATCACTAGTTTTTTTCTGTCAGATGAATGCCTAATTTTGGGGGCCTGTACTCCACTGGCCTGCAGTAAAATTGTTATCCACTGACAGTCTAATATACAGTACCTCCAGCCACATAATCACTTGTTATTTTCTGTCTGGTGAATGCATAACTTTTCGGGCCTGTACTCCACTGGCCTACAGTAAAATTGTTATCCACTGACCGCATAATATACCACCAGCCACATAATCACTTGTTCTTTTCTGTCAGGTGAATGCCAAATGTTTGGGGCCTGTACTCCACTGGCTTGCAGTAAAATGGTTATCCACTGACCGCCTAATATACAGTACCTCCAGCCACATAATCACTTGTTCTTTTCTGTCAGGTGAATGCCTAATGTTTGGGGCCTGTACTCCACTGGCATACAGTAAAATTGTTATGCACTAACCGTCTAATATAGCTCCAGCCACATAATCACCTGTTCTTTTCGGTCAGGTGAATGCATAATTTTTGGGGCCTGTACTCCACTAGCCTACAGTCAAATTGTTATCCACTGACCGTCTAATATACCTCCAGCCACATAATCACTTGTTCATTTCTGTCAGGTGAATGCCAAATTTTTGGGGCCCGTACTCTAAAATAAAAAATTTCTAGGCTCCAGCAGGGCACATTTTTGAGAGTTTTTTCTTTTAAGACGAATAAAAATGGCCCCTGATTAAAATACATATTTGTTGTGGGAATTTTTGCCATTGACCCCCCTCTGGTATGTCACAGTCCATGTTGTGGGACTATTTGTGCACTTCTAGTAAGTGTTTGGTGGCTGCAAATATGACCTGAAGGTTTTTCAGGTTCGCCTGCCAAGTGAATGTGGCCCGCCACGAACGCGCGGTTCGCGAACATTTGATCACGAACGCGCGTTCGCGAAACGTCCCGGCTGATGTTCGTCCATCACTATTCCACAACCATTGCCCATATGCATGTCCGTAACAATCTGCATATAGGAAGCAGGGTGATCTATCTGAAGTAAAAGAGGGAGATTAGACAATCCCTTTACCTTTTTTTCATATTTATTTCTCTTGTGTATATAGCACCAGAACATATTGTCATCACTCACTGTCTCCTGAGGAGCTCACAATCTATTTCCCTATTAGTATGTCACTTTTGCTAACCACTAAAACTCGCTGTTTCTCAGTCCCTGGGTATATCTGGATATATATGGGCGTAACCTTTAATAATTTTACTATGAGGGTACATTCACACGTCCATAAGTGTTTTGCGGATCTGTACACTGGCAATGTGCATTCCGCAATTTGTGGACCGCACATTGCCGGCACTATAATAGAAAATGCCTAATCTTGTCTGCAATTGCGGACAAGAATAGGACATGTTTTATTTTTTGCGGAAACGGAAGCACAGATGCTGAAGTGGGGATCCGCAAATGCGGATGCGGACAGCACATTCCAGCCCCATTGAACATAAATGGGTCTGCACCCATTCCGCAAAATTGCGGAACAGATGCAGACCCATTTTGCGGACGTGTGAATGGAAAAGATATCCCTCAAAATGAAAATAAATTAAATTATTAAAGTTAAAAGGGTTCTGCACTTTGTTTTAACTGATCTATTCTCTGGATAGATCATCAGCATCTGATCTGCGGGGATCCGACACCCAGGACCCCCGCCGATCAGCTGTTTGAGAAGGCAGCGGCGTGGCCTTCTCACTGTTTCCCGCTGGCCCAGTGACGTCACGACTAGTATGAACTAGCATGGGCAGGGCTAAGCTCCATTCAAGTGAACAGAGCTTAGCCTCGCCCACGCTAGTTGATACTAGTCGTGACGTGACTGGGCCAGCGGTAAACAGCGAGAAGGCCGCGGTGCTGCTGAAGCACCGCTGCCTTCTCAAACAGCTGATCGGCGGGGGTCCCGGGTGTGTCGGACCCCGCCGATCAGATGCTGATGATCTATCCAGAGGATAGATAATCAGTTAAAACAAAGTGCAGAACCCCTTTAAGCAAAAAGCATAGATGTGGTAGCCAATAACGAGTGCTCGGTGGCACCAAATCAGAAACCATATGTCCTACCACAATCTAGGGGGTTCCAGTACACATCCATGAATCCCGGAGGGAAAGCAAAAACCACCTATCCCTGGGCTAGATGATGTGGTATTGAAGGACAGGGTGGGCAAAGAACTGTCCCTGATATTGCCCTACAAGGGGTGCTATTCTGGCCCTGATAGCCTAACCACAGACCACCCGCACTGATAAGAACGACCCCGTCCGGAACCTTACCCTATATAAAAATGGCCCTAGTAAGCCCCTAGGCCCCTGACTTCCAGGTAATCGCTATATAGATCTATGTGTTTTTTACTCATTATAAAAGTATATCGCACCCCTCTGTGTATCACACATATAGATAGCACACCAATACTAGTCATTAAAATGACTTTTGTGGCCCTATTAGCTAGCGTTTGGTGTCCCTAACAGTCTGCCCCTGCTCCACACAGCAACCTCTCCCTACACTGGCAAAACACTGAATGTAAAATGGTGACCAGATCAGGGGGTATGTCCATGTGCTGAAATGTCTCATTTGGCTGTCCTGTACCACCTGATGGATGTGTCATGGGTCAAAGTTCTTCATAATGTAAAAGAATATGGTGGGCGCGAATTTCCCCATATGTTCGCCGAATCGCGAACACGCAAAGTTCGCCGTGAAACGACCGCCGGGCGAACCGCAAGGCCATCTCTATTCATAACTTGGCCTTATGCGGTCTGTCTTACCATAGGGTCATACCCTACAGTTTGTTTAGTTTATAGTTGGTCTTGGCGGTAATGGATGTACAAACATCTTAGATTTCCATTCTCTGTCCAAAATGTGTAGTGCCAGTGTGCCCAAAATATTATATATGGGATGGGAAAGTTTGGGCAACCTTGTTAATCGTCATGATTTTCCTGTATAAATCGTTGGTTGTTACGATAAAAAATGTCAGTTAAATATATCACATAGGAGACACACACAGTGATATTTGAGAAGTGAAATGAAGCTTATTGGATTTATAGAAAGTGTGCTATAATTGTTTAAACAAAATTAGGCAGGTGCATAAATTTGGGCACTGTTGTCATTTTATTGATTCCAAAACCTTTAGAACTAATTATTGGAACGCAAAATGGCTTGGTAAGCTCAGTGACCCCTGACCTACATACACAGGTGAATCCAATTGTGAGAAAGAGTATTTAAGGGGGTCAATTGTAAGTTTCCCTCCTCTTTTAATTTTCTCTGAAGAGTAGAAACATGGGGGGTCTCAAAACAACTCTCAAGTGACCTGAAGACAAAGCTTGTTCGCCATCATGGTTTAGGGGAAGGATACAGAAAGCTGTCTCAGAGATTTCAGCTGTCTGTTTCCACAGTTAGGAACATATTGAGGAAATGGAAGACCACAGGCTCAGTTCATGTTAAGGCTCGAAGTGGCAGACCAAGAAAAATCTTGGATAGACAGAAGCGACGAATGGTGAGAAAAGTCAGAGTCAACCCACAGACCAGCACCAAAGACCTACAACATCATCTTGCTGCAGATGGAGTCACTGTGCATCGTTCAACCATTCGGCGCACTTTACACAAGGAGATGCTGTATGCGAGAGTGATGCAGAGGAAGCCTTTTCTCCGCCCACAGCACAAAAAGTGCAGCTTGAGGTGGGCTAAAGCACATTTGGACAAGCCAGCTTCATTTTGGAATAAGGTGCTGTGGACTGATGAAACTAAAATTGAGTTATTTGGCCATAACAAGGGGCGTTACGCATGGATGAAAAAGAACACAGCATTCCAAGAAAAACACCTGCTACCAGGGCCGGCATCATAACCCGGCATCCCCGGGCAAGTGCCAGGGCCCAATGCTCCTGGGGGGGCCCACTGAGCTGCTATGAGCACTTCCATCAATACAGATGGGAGCTCTCACTGCTGTCATTTCACTTACGCAGTACCCCCCTGGTGGGCCCTCTAAGCTGCAGAGACTCAGACACGCCCCCTCTACACAGGACACATGCTGCCTGAGGAGAGAGACCGGAGGGCTGGAGCAGAGAAGTGTGAAGACAGTCTGTGAGTGAGTCTGCACTGTGACTGTCTCTTCTCTGTGGGACAGAAGGAGGGGGGGGGGGGAACTCTTAGATCTGCTGCTGCTTCATTCTATTTAGTTGTGTTACTGTTTCATTAAGCAGTTTGCCTCCATGACACCTGCCCCCCCCCACATATCCTGTCCTATCTCATCCTCATGGAGCCCCTGCTGTCTCCTTTCCTCCCTCATGTATCCAGAGCTCCTGTTTCACCCTCCTATCTCCTGTTGCTGGCCTGCACAGACCTCCTGCCCCTACTTCTTGTATGAATCCCGCTCAGAGCCCCTTCAACCTACTTGCTGTGTCCACCCCTCCTGTCCATCCATGGCCCCTGTCTCACTCCTCTGCCTCTCATTATGGTGGCATCTGAACAGCATTCACCATAAGGACCTTCTAACGTCACAGGGTCATGTGACTGTGCCCCCACCCCGTACTGTGCCCCTTTATACCCTGCATTGTGCCCTCTTACCACACCATGTGCAGTGCCCATAGTCTTTCCCTGTACTGTGCCCTCTTATACCCTTTTATCCGGTCACTGTATGGTGGTTTTATCATTGTATGGCGGTGTTATCACTATATGGCGGTGGTATCCAATAACTGCATGGCCATAACTGTATCCCCTTCCCTGCCCACACCACTTTTTTTAGACCTGGCATGAGCGGGAAAAGATACAGATTGCGGTGCTAAGGACCTTTGCGCCACAATCTGTGTCAGAAATATGCCTAATATAGACGTATTTCTATATAATAAATGACCCCCTAATTGTATTATTATTCGGGGGTAGGGCTAATATCTTTATATTATATAGATTCTAGTGTATTATACTGTGCCCTGTATTTCCCTGTAGAAAATGATCCTTGGTAAACACAGTCCTCATCCCTGACCACCAGGACCAGGTAGCACTCTGTCAGTACATGGCGGCCTCCCCTCTCCGCCACGCTGCTCCGCTGTGTACTGGTCCTTATTCTGACTCTAGGGCTGGGTTCACCATCCATTTAATGCCATCCATTTAATGTATACCAAAAATATATGCGTTAACAGATGCCTCAGACTGATGCCGTAAAGTGGCGTCCATTCACCATACAGTTCCATGGTAGAAAAAAACATATACGTTAACGTATGCATTTTTTACTTGACTCTGCAGGATACAAAAACGTGGAGTGCTGCACATTTGTATACATCAAACCGATAGGAAAAACGTGATGTGAACACACATTGGGGGGGAGGGGGGCGTACTAAAATTTGCTGTGGGGCCCAGTCAGTTCTAGCTACATCACTGCACATCTCCTTCTCTCCTCCAGGCCTGGCTCACTGCTGCAGCGGGCCGCCGGAGAGGAGCGCAGGGAGCTGCGGTTAGTGAATGACAGGACCACCAGCTCCCCTGCGCTCCAGCAATGATAGATATGTGAGGGGGCCACTGGGGGGTCATTCATCACACTGTGAGGGCCCCTTATACAGTATAATGACTCCCAGTGCCCCCCATTTAGTATAATGATCCCCATTGACCCTCCATTTAGCATAATGACCACCAGAGCCCCCATTAAAATAATAACTCCTCGTGCCCCCTCTATACAGTATAACCCCCAGTGTGGGGGTGACTGGGGGTCATTATTCTGAATGGAGGGTCACTGTGGGGTCATTATACTGTGAGGGCCCTTTACATAGTATAATGACCCCCAGTGTCCCCCATTTAGTATAATGACCCCCAGAGCCCCCTCCAAACAGTATTCCCCCAGTGTGGGGGCTACTGGGGGTCATTATTCTGAATGGGGGCGACTGGGGGTTATTATTCTGAATGCAGGGCCACAGGTGGTCATTATACAGTGTGGGGGGGGGGAAATTGGGGGTTCATTATACTGTGTGAAGGGCCACTAGTAGTCATTATACTGTATAGGGGCCACTGGGGGTCATTATACCGTGTGGGAGCCACAGGGGGACATGTCAATGTAAAAAAAATGCCTCATGGGGGCCCACTGGGATTTATCGCCCAAGGGCCCACATGAACCTGGAGCCGGCCCTGCCTGCTACCTACAGTAAAATATGGTGGTGGTTCCATCATGCTGTGGGGCTGTGTGGCCAGTGCAGGGACTGGGAATCTTGTCAAAGTTGAGGGACGCATGGATTCCACTCAGTATCAGCAGATTCTGGAGACCAATGTCCAGGAATCAGTGACAAAGCTGAAGCTGCGCCAGGGCTGGATCTTTCAACAAGACAACGACCCTAAACACTGGTCAAAATCCACTAAGGCATTTATGTAGAGGAACAAGTACAACGTTCTGGAATGGCCATCTCAGTCCCCAGACCTGAATATAATTGAAAATCTGTGGTGTGACTTAGAGAGCTGTCCATGCTCGGAAGCCATCAAACCTGAATAAACTAAAGATGTTTTGTAAAGAGGAATGGTCCAAAATACCTTCAACCAGAATCCAGACTCTCATTGGAACCTACAGGAAGCGTTTAGAGGCTGTAATTTCTGCAGAAGGAGGATCTACTAAATATTGATTTCATTTCTTTTTTGTGGTGCCCAAATTTATGCACCTGCCTAATTTTGTTTAAACAATTATAGCACACTTTCTGTAAATCCAATAAACTTCATTTCACTTCTCAAATATCACTGTGTGTGTCTCCTATATGGTATATTTAACTGACATTTTTTAACGTAACAACCAATGATTTATACAGGAAAACCATGACGATTAACAAGGTTGCCAAAACTTTCGCATCCCACTGTATATATATATATATATATATATATATATATATACTGCTAATGTGAATAGCAAAAGATATACTAGAACTGTGACCTGAGTGCCTGGAGTCTCATTTCATGACAAATACTGTATTATAAACTGTGATGCTGAGAAGTACTGTATGTCTCTGTCATCTCAGTGATCACATTGCCTTCTGAGACAAAGCTTGGGTTCAATATTAATTTATTTTTTCAGTACAACACAGTTGGGCTATTTCTCGTAAGATGCATCTAGTGTTCCAGCACTCTATTTCATATGCTGAGAAGGAGAAGAGCACAGATGGATGAAATGGTTTGCTTGTCATACGGTATATATTGCTACATCAGACAATCATTTGGCGCTGGTTTTATTGTGTGAGGATGACAGATGCATTTTAATGGCAAATATTAATTTCATGTGGGGTTGGTGAAACTTTTATGAATATATTTCCAGATTATGTAACATGTAGGATAATACTTTGCAATTAAAATGATGGGTGTTATTTCTGAGATCATTTCTCCGAATCTTATTGCAATTCACAATCACCATACTTCTGTCTGTTGTCATGTATGTACAGTACAATATACTGTACGTTTAGATGCAAAGTGCATGTATTCAATTTATGAATGATAATGAGTTATACAGAAAGCAGAACTTGTTAGTTGGTGCCATTGAATTCAGTGGGTTGTATAATATATGCAAGTCAAAATTCCACTTCATTTATGGCTGCAACCTATAGTCAGTGATGTGATGTGACAAGTGGACAACTAAACATTAGATCAATAAAAAGCTGCAGATGGGTACAGAGGATCCATATAGTATGTGATCTTTACATTAAATGTATGTTATACATTATACGTTGAAACATTAAAGGCCTTCAGGGAATTTTATGATCGCATGTTACTCATTTGGGTAAAAAAAATTAAAAAAATTTCAATTGGTTTTCATTAGAAATTTTCAGCAGTTTTCGTCATAAAGGGTTAAAAGGGTTGTCCTGCCATTTATATTGATGACCTTTCGTCAGGGTAGGTCAGAAAAATATCTGATCGTTGGGGGTCCGACACTCCGCCAATGAGCTGTTTGAAGAGGAGGCAGTGCTCCATGCGAATGCAGCTTCCCCTTCATTACACTGCCCATCGTCTCCCAAGTAGCGGGGAGTAGTGTAATTGAATGGAGCAAGTACTTGTCATTACACTGCACTGCTGAATCTTCCAAGCAACGGGCAGTGTAAGGAACAGGAATCAGCTATCGCATGGAGCGCTACCTTCTATTTAAACAGCTGATCGGCGAGGGTGCCGGAGAACCTGACGATAGGTCATCAAGATAAATGGCAGGACAACCGCTTTAAGTTTTAGCCTAGCTGTGAGCGTCTTACTTTCACTTTGAGTCATCAGATGACAGCTATGTCAGTCATTATCTCTGAACTCCTGACACCTCATAAACACTTATATAATCCATACTCCTATCATTAAGATGAGAATTGAGCTATAATGAATGTTTATGTGCTGTCAGGAATCAGAGATAAGGCTTCACATGAGCCGTCAGCTGAGTTTCCTGACGGAACACAGTGTATACAGCTTGCTACAAGAAAATTGCTGTACAGAGAAAGGGATTGACTAGCTTAATATGAGAAAGGGAGCTCAATATGAGTGCAATGCAATAATAAAACAATTGCCCTTAAGGTGTCCATAGCCTTTAAAGTCAATAGCTTTATGACCCACCTTACAGGAACATAGGATGCAGGTTAAAAAGTGTTATTACCAGTGGCCACTGTGGTTTAGACTTGGATTCTATCTAGAAAAAACTACAAAACAACCCTCCAAATCTTTGGCGGTAACTGTATCTGAGCGTCAGAAATGTGAATGTCTATGAAAGAGTCTGAGGTAACTTAGTCTCAGTCTATAGATATTTAAATGAACCCTTGAGCAGGACAATGTGGAAGACTATACAAAAAAATGTTAAGAAAGGTTGTGAATGTACTGACATTTTTATGCTAATGCTTTTTTTGTATAATTACTCGAGGGCCAGGAACTATGACGATTCACAAATCCAGACATCCCAACCTGCAAAAACTCATTTCAGGGAGGTGCACTTCTCATTTCAGGGAGGTTTTTTTTTTGGTTTTTTTCACGAACTTTTTATTACATTTTCCAAACATATGAAGTATCTGCACACTTTTCTCTATGGTGTGGAGGACCGGGATCATTACCCTGCCCCAAATTATCATATTTATATATATGATTAAAGCATCCAGGGGGTGTGAATTTAACACTGGGGTAAATAATATAATTAAAATGGAGGGTTAAATGTGTAAATGTATTAAAAAAAAAAAATACATCTCTTTCAATAGTTATATAGCTACTGAATGAGACAGAAGGGATGCCTTTAACATATATATCTCCTTGAGAAGCCAATTTGACCCTAAAGGGTTAATTCAACCTGTAATCTAAACTCTGTCCTGTCACTTCTCTTATCTCTCTGCTCTGCTATCTGACTGAGATAAACCTTTCCGGGAGATATTGTTTCACATGAGGGTGTCAGGGAGCCGCTATCTAATAGCGGGAGACTCCCTGAACCTCCGGGAGAGTTGAGATCCCTGCAAATCAGACCCTGTCAATCATACAGGTGAGGGAAGGGGCTAGGACAGAAAAGCTATGGAACTATGGTGCTCTGATGAGCTTGGGCCTCCCTCAGTGCACTTTAGTGTTCATTAGTATACAGATTAAAAGCTGTTTTTCTCAGCATTCTGGCACGAAAAGGTGGACTTATAAAATATGGATGCAACCCTACAAAGCATTGGGACCAGTTTAAAACTGAGTACGGCAGTGACATAATTCATGCGAGGGAGCTCAGTGGTGAACAGCACCACATAGGCATGTACTGCTGGTGAATTGTTTCATTGTAATGTAATATTCAGTCCACATGTGAATGAATTGGGAGACAAATCACCCCAAAACAGAGCAAATTCATTACTCCATTACCTTTTTTTTTTCTTGTTCTAAAGTGGAATGTGAAAAATGATCCAAGATTCCAATAACCACACAGGAATGAATCACAAAGCACAAAACCATTGTACAAAATATTTATTTGTACAAATTAACATTTTTGATGTCTCATAGTATTATCCACAGACTTGAACAGATGATGTGTAGCACAAATAAGCCATAGAAAATTCTTTAAAGAACCAAAATCCATCAAATATACAAAAATAAAATAATGTATAGGAAATGTACAAAACTCTTATTAGCAATTGATTACTCCAGGTGTCATTAAACAATGTAATAGTTAACATTATTTTAAGGCTACATCAAGGTTACACAATCACAACAAGCACTATAATTTCTAATATACCCTTACATATCACAAAATGAAATCTAGAAACAAGTGATCACATTAGATCACATTTTACAGAATTTGTATTCAAATAATTGTACAACAAAAATCTGAACTTTACCCAACTTAGAGGCTCTGTCGCCAGGATCAACCCTAGACATACTGGCTGGTAGGGCTCATCATGCTGATAAAAACTATTAATTTTTTTGTCTGTGTTTTATTCATATGCAAATGAGCAATTAGAGCTCTAGGAGGCGGGGACTGAATCATCTGAGCACTGCTATGTAACGGCCCCTGAGCTCTGCGCACGCCCCCTCCCTTTGACTGACAGGGCTAGACATCAGGCTGAGGGCAGAGCTGTGTCCTGGCTTATACATATCATATACCCTATGTACTATAACTTCGCCACACTGAGATCTGCTTAGAAAGCTAATCTACATATTACTGCTTTATTCACAGGCACAATATATGGCTATAAAGACGGAGTAATCTATGTTAGCTTATAAGCATAGAAAAAAAAAACAGGCATCTTTATGTGATCATGTTATAACTTAGTGGTATAGTGGTTTACCCTGCATGTAGAGATCCTAGGTTCAAATCTTACACTGAACAAAAATATAAACGCAACACTTTCCGTTTTGCTCCTATTTTGCTGAACTCGAAGATCTGAAACATTTTCTACATACACAAAAGACCCATTACTCTCAAATATTGTTCCCAAATCTGTCTAAATCTGTGTTAGTGAGCACTTCTCCTTTGCAGAGATAATCCTTCCCACCTCACAGGTGTGGTATATCAAGGTGCTGATTAGACAGCATGAATAATGTACAGGTGTGCCTTAGACTGCCCACAATAAAAGGCCACTCTGAAATGTGCAGTTTCATCACACAAGACAATGCCACAGACGTCACAACGTTTGAGGGAGCGTGCAATTGGCATGCTGACTGCAGGAATGTCTACCAGAGCTGTTCCAAAGGTGTTTCAGAGAATTTGGCAATATATCCAACCGGCCTCACAACCGCAGACCACGTGTAACCCCACCAGCCCAGGACCTCCACATCCAGCATGTTAACCTCCATGATTATCTGAGACCAGCCACCCAGACAGCTTCAGCAACAATCGGTTTGCATAACCAAAGAATTTCTGCACAAACTGTCAGAAACCGTCTCAGGGAAGCTCATCTGCAAGCTCGTCGTCCTCATCGGGGTCTGGACTTGACTGGAGTTCGTCATCTTAACCGACTTGAGTGGGCAAATGCTCACATTTGATAGTGTCTGGCCTGTTGGAGAGGTGTTCTGTTAACAGATGAGTCTAGGTTTTCACTGTTTAGGGCAGATGGCAGACAGCGTGTGTGGCGTCGTGTGGGTGAGCGGCTTGCTGACGTCAACGTTGTGGATCGAGTGGTCCATGGTGGTGGCGTTATGGTATGGGCAGGCGTATGTTATGGACAACGAACACAGGTGCATTTTATTGATGGCATTTTGAATGCACAGAGATACCGTGACGAGATACTGAGGCCCATTGTTGTGCCATTCATCCACAACCATCACCTCATGTTGCAGCATGATAATGCACGGCCCCATACTGTAAGGATCTGTACACAATTCCTGGAAGCTGAAAACATCCCAGTTCTTGCATGGCCAGCATACTCACTGGACATGTCACCCATTAGGCATGTTTGGGATGCTCTGGATCGGCGCATACGACAGTGTGTTCCAGTTCCTGACAATATTCTGCAACTTCGCACAGCTGTTAATGAGGAGTGGACCAACATTCCACAGGCCACAATCAACAACCTGATCAACTGTATGCGATGGAGATGTGTGGCCACACCAGATACCGACTGGTTTTCTGAACCCCCCCCCCCCCCCCTCCCCAGTAAGGCAAAACTGTGCACAATTCAGAGTGGTCTTTTATTGTGGGCAGTCTAAGGCACACCTGTGCAATATTCATGCTGTCTAATCAGCACCTTGATATGCCACACCTGTGAGGTGGGGTGGATTATCTCGGCAAAGGAGAAGTGCTCACTAACACAGATTTAGAAAGATTTGTAAACAATATTTGAGAGTAATGGGTCTTTTGTGTATGTAGAAAATGTTTCAGATCTTTGAGTTCAGCTCATGCAAAATGGGAGCAAAACCGAAAGTGTTGCCTTTATATTTTTGTTCAGTGTAGAAGAGATGTACACTTTTTTTCTGATTATTTTTTTTCAACCCAAAATAAAAGGATATACTATAATATATAATAATAAAAAGGCCTTACTATATTGAGAATAGTGGGTTGTTTTTTTTGTTTTGTTTTTTGCTAAAACTTATTACCTGATTATTCACAGACACAATATATGATTATTAAGAAACCAGTAATATGTATTAGCTTTCTAAAAAACAAAAACATTATTGTCAGAGAAAGGGATTTACTTTTCTTATGGGATAAACATGGAAGAAAAGTGAGTTATGATATGATATTGCTCTGCCCTCAACCTGCTGTCTAGTCCTGTCAATGAATGGGAGGGGGTGTTACATAGCAGTGCTCAGATGATTCAGCCCCACCTCCGAGTGCTCACAATTTTCATTTGCATATGAATGAAAACGCAGATTTATCTGCAGCTATTTAGCATACAGACAAAAGAAAGGTACTATTTTAATCAGCATAATGAGCCCTACCAGGCAGTATGTCTGGTTTAATAGGGTTGATCCTGGTAACAGAGCTTCTTTAAGTGAAGATTAAGGCCTGAGCTACACAGACTATTCGTAGCATTACTGATTGATTCTAAAGGGAATCAATCACCAGCAACCTATCCTACTGCATAGACACAAAGCTGTGGTTCACCTGATTAAAATGATGATTTTCTTTTGTTGATCTGAGGCTCCGCTCCTAATTTATGATACTATTTTTTTTTAATAGACAAATTAGGCCTTTGGTGCAATAAGGGTTTTACCATTGCTCTTGTTGCACTCAAGCTCCACTCATTTCTGTGGCCATTCCCTCCCTGGCCGCTTTGCCATTGCCTGGCCCTGTCAACCAAAGCAGCTATGGAGGTGCTGAGTTCAGAAATGAGCGGGCTTAGGTGCAACAAGAGCAATGGTGACACCCTCATTGCATTAAAGGCCTAATTTTCATATTAACAGAAAGCATCAAAAGTGAGGAACAGTGCCTTCGATGAACTGATTACAATGCTGTTTTTCTTCTGATGAACTACAGCTATGTGTCTATGCAGAGCTTGTCAGGGAGGTCACTGATGGTTTGTGTCTAATAGTCCAAGGCAAGTAATATTCACACGGTATAGATGAAGAAAATATATTTGCGGCACTCATCAATGTAAATCCATCACTTCTGCTCGATACATATTCACACTCAAGTACTTAATGTAGGAGACATAACCCACAAGGCTCCCTCTCCTATAATGTTCATCTAGGAGCCACAAGGTCATGTGTGATGCGAAATGACTGTTGTGCCTAACACAGGAGAAGGAGGGAGCCTTCTGGGGTGTGCCCCTACATTATGCACTTGACTGTGAACATGTATAAAGCAAAATAAAGTGATGGCTTTACATTGGTGAGTGCCGTGAATACATTCTCTTCATCTATACAAGCGGTCAGCAACCTTTGGCACTTCAGCTGCTGTCAAACTACAACTCCCATGCTCTATTTACTTTTTTAGGAGTTGTCGGAATAATTATGCAAGTGTGCATGCTGGTGAGTGACAAAGTTTGCTGATCCCTGATCTATAAAATGTGAATACCGGTTGATTTTAACCTTCGAGTGACAGCTGGAGTCCACAAGATTGCATACAATTCCATGTATTCCAGCTCATGCTCAACAAAATCAGCTACGCTACAAAAAGTCTCCATGTAACCCAGGTCTTAAGTAGGGAGTTACTGCAGAGAGAAAGAAAACATTACACTTTATTTACTATGATGCAGATCACATAATAACTATAAAAATGTTTTGGCGCTAATACATAAATTCACAGTTGCTCTATCATCACAGATATTTTTAAGTGAAATGTGGTGAAATCTATAGTTTTGACATGAAAATAAGCTTAAGTTGCAACAGGGTATGGGCACAGATGGCATATTTTGCTGCACAGTGAGTTAGGCCTCATGCACACGACCGTTGTTTTGGTCTGCATCCGAGCCGCAGTTTTTTGGCTTGGATGCGGACCCATTCACTTCAATGGGGCTGCAAAAGATGCGGACAGCACACGGAGTCCGCTAAAAAAATAAAACCTGTTTTGCGGACAAGAATAGGCAGTTATATCAAAGGCTGTCCGTGCCGTTCCGCAAATTGCAAAACGCACACGGACACCTTCCGTGTTTTACGGATCCGCAATTTACGGACCGCAAAACACACAACAGTCGTGTGCATGAGGCCTAACATGCAGGTTTTGCCGTGGATATCACACTCTGCATTGCAATAGGTAAAATCCGCAACATAAAGGCTACTTCCGGACAGGATGAATATGTTGCAGATTTTCTGTTGCATACTGTGGTTGCTTTTGGTATTGGTTCTGCATGTGTTGCCAAATTTGCAGCATTTTATAGTTGTAGGCAAGTAGTTGTGCTGCAAAATCAGCATCAAAATCTGCGTGTAACTTATGAGATTTTGCCAGCGGTTGCTGCAGACTTTATGCACCAAAATACATCCAACATGGATGTACCAGAACTGCTAAGAATGTGCTCACACTAAAATACCAGATGATTTGATGCCCCAGTACAATTTGCTACCACCTGTCAAACCAGAAATTATCCATATACTGCTTCCTGTACTCTACTAACATACCTAGAACATGCTAACATGTTGTATGGGAATTTAGGAAAGTTGCCTACGAGCAAGTGATCACATCACCTACATTATTCATGTGACCACAGCAGCAAATCACTGGCCTAAGCAGTTACAGATGTAGCCAGCATTAAAGTCAAACCTGATGCATTATCCCACTAACTTAGTTTAAGGGTTCATTCACACATCCGTATGAATGGGTCCGCATAAGTTTCGCAATTTTGCGGAACAGGTGCGGACCCATTCATTTCAATGGGGTCGCAAAAGTTGCGGACAGCACACTGTGTACTGTCCGCATCCGTAGTTCCGTTCCGCGGCCCCGCTAAATAGATAAAGCATGTCCTATTCTTTCCTTCAGCCACAGACAAAAAATTGTATTTCTATCACAGGGCTGCCATGTGCGGTCCTCAAAATGCGGAACGTACACAGCCGGTATCCGTGTTTTGCGGATCCGCAATTTGCAGATTGCAAAACATATCCGGATGTGTGAATGGACCCTAATTGTGCCCAAAGCTTCTAAAGCTTAGAGGTGATGTTGAGTTACTTTGCTAGGATAGCGCGCCATACCACTGATTTTAGTGCTAGATACATATGTACATGCCATACAGGCAACCGTCACTGTTAAAGCCAGTGATTGACTGCAGCAGTCATGTAATTGGATGTATGTGATGTCACCGCTGCAGTACTGTGGGGACCACCAGAGCAGTGGCGCTGGAGCTGGAGCACTTTTCTGTTGCTTGTGTGAGAGAGTGACTGGAAAAGTAGTAGCGAATCGTTATATTTCCCCTAGGTTTCTTTCATATACCATGTACTATGCTACAGGAGGTGGATATCTCAACTAGGAAACTGGGTGAGATATCAGAAATCCAGGAAAAGCTGGTCTGCCTTAGCAAAACAGTTTGCTGAGGACTTTGGTAAATGGTGTTGTCGGGCCTGGATTTAATGGAATGAGGATGCAGGTTGGTAGCGGGGCTCCTCATTCCCTTCCTGTCCAGAACGGGTTTCATATAGAGCTCTCAGCCAGGTGATGGATCTAAGCTAGTTTCTGGGCTATAAAGGTTTGCACTATGAGCATGTCTGGGTTGGGACTGGTTGAACTGACTGGCTTTCACCATTGCTACAGAAGTCTGCTAAAGCAACAAAAAGGTAGTAGGCCGCCCGTATAAAAAGGGTGATTTTATGTTTAGTTAGTGCTCAGCCGAGCAGGAATTTATTTTGTATCTTTGCCTGAATGTAAAGGTCTTATATTTTGTTTGTGGACGAAAATAAAGAAAACAGGCAAACCCCTGTGTGAACTGTGCCATTGTGTCACTGTCTCTGACTGCTGTGCCCACTACTATTGAGCTAACCCCCACACTTGGGACAGAGACCCAGGTGACAGAGGCCCTGATGAAAATGCTGGGTCGTTTTCTTGAACTGACCCAGCTGTTTTCATAAAATCAGTATCTACCACAGTATAGGGCGAAAGCTGGGGATGTCGGGAAGGGAAGCCTATGAATATCAGGACTCCTGAACTCCTAGACTGTATTGAGCAGACTCCACTGCACGGCTCATGCTGGAGCTGCTCAGTTCTGATTTTGGCAAAATGACTGGGTCAATCCAAGTAAGCAGTGTTCAGGGTCTATGATACCAGTAGGTTTGTTGCGGGTATCGAAATTTCGATACCCAATCGATACTTTTGTGCCGGTATCGATACGATACCGGGATTTCAATTTTTTCCGATACTGGCCTGCACTTTTGCACAGTCTAGTATCTCTGAACATGAGCGCGCTGCTGTCAGCGCGCTCATGTTCCCTCAGCAGTACAGGGGAGAAGGAAGCAGTCTCTCCCTCCCCCCTGTGCTGCTGTTGCCACTGCCTCCAATGGGGAGAGAGGGGCGGAGAAGGGGCAGAGGAGGGGAGGGCGCACTGTACCACCAATGATAGTACTTTTAATGGGTCCGGACTTTAAGCAGCAGGCTACACAGAGCGGCTGTCCAATCGCAGCGCAGGGAGAAGGAACGCCCACTAGAGAAGCTGCTGTCTCCTCCCCATTGCTCCGATAGTAATTAGCATACGGAGCAGGACTGCAGGAGACGGTAATGGGGCACAGGCGCACAGCGGGCGAACGGAGCGGCGCCCAGGAAGAATAGTAAGTGCTGGGACATCCCTGGGCGCCGCTCTGTGTAGCCTGCTGCTTAAAAAAGTCCAAACCTATATAAGGTCGTCTTTAACTTTTAATACAGGAGGCAGGTGCCTGCAGCAGAATCGCATAGCCGACATCCTGCCTCTGACAGCACCTGAGGGGTTAACTGCCGCTGATCTGCTGCCAGTACCCGCCTCCTGTATTAAGGGTTAATTATTATTGGTGGTGCAGTGCCCCCTCCCCCCCCTCAACCCCACCAGTATTATAATCATTGGTGGAAGTGGCCACAGGGTCCCCTCCCCTGCTCCTCATTGGTGGCAGTGGCAGCTTCTGATCGGAGTCCCAGCAGTGTAATCCTGGGGCTCCGATCAGTTACCATAGCAGCCAGGACGCTACTGAAGCCCTGGCTGCCATAGTAATCTCTCTGCTGTTGTGTACACTATACACAGGGCAGCAGGGAGAGTGTGAAGTCCTATTCACCCTAATAAAGCTCTATTAGGGCGAATAGGACAAGGGATTAGAGGTCTATCAGGGTGAATAGGACAAGGCTTCTAGTCCCTAAGGGGGCTAATAGTAAAAATAAAAAAAAACACCAAAATAATTATAAATGAAAAAGAAAGATTTACAAGAAAAAAACCTACACGTTAACAATAAACATATTAATTTTCAGCAGATTTGTGTAGGAAATATTTTTTTCAAAAATGAAAATTCACAGAATATCGGTATAAATTATCGGCTAGCGGCTTGAAAGAATCAATATCAGTCGATCCCTATTGTTCATTTTGCCTCCTTTACTGCTTGATTCATTTTTCCATCACATTTTTCCAGGGGTTATGGCCACCACTGCAACCACGGAGCCGTGGCCGTGTTTGCATACTATAGGAAAAAGCTCTGGCCTCTCTGGTGCTGGAACTGTGGGAGTGCGCATATGCTGGTGCTTTTTCCTGTAGTGTGCAAACATGGTCACCGGTGCTGGATTGCAGGGTGGTCATAACCCCCGGATATGAGCAGTGTATAATGCAAATAAAAAATTAATCAAGCCAGCAAAGGAGACAATATGGACAATCACAATACATTAGTAAGTGTATTGTATTAACTTTGTCTATATGATAAATGACATTTGCTGAAATAAAACAACCCCTTTAAGACCACCCCGGTGTACACCTATTAATAACTGACAGCTTTCTCTGTATACACACTTACACAGAGAATGCTATCAATCACTAATAACACCTCCCTGTGTACAACTGAAGTCAGAAAGAGCAGAGATTTAACTGTATAAAATACAAAGTATACTGGATCTTTCCCCACAAAAGTATATAATCAATCTGCTCAGCTGCTCCTACTCTAAACATGCTGCCTGCAGATTACACCACATTTTTCTAAGGTTCTCTTTTACATTTATACTGTAGGAGGCATACTTTAAATATGTTTAGTCTAATGTCTTGCTGCTTAGAAGGACTGAAAAGAACTGGGTGGTGCAGGGTGCAGGCAACCTCCTTTCTAGCACTGCATATAATCCAGCCATGCAAGCATAGTTAGACAATTTAGGCTAGGTTCACACCACCGTTCTAATCCTTAAGATCCTTTATTTTGAGCATCCATTATGATCATTTTACATCCATTTTTGTCAGTTCCATCTGAGATCTATTATTTTAGACGGGAGAAAAAGTCCTCCGCAAATAACTTTTTCTTCAGTCTAAAATAACGGATCACTGATGGAAATTGCTAAAAGAGATGCAAATGAGCATAACTGATGCTAAAAATAAAGGATCTATTTTTTTTTTTTTTTCTGTTCTTTTGACGGATCAGAAGAATTGAAAACAAAACATTGATGTGAAGCTTAAGACAGGGTAAATCCTATGTATTTGTGTTAAAAAACAATATCTTCAGCAACGTGGAAAGACCTGCAGAGCTAGTAGAGGTAGAACATCAATATTTGATTGTTATAAAGACTTGCCGTATAAAGACTATAACTAGAGATGAGCGAATTTCATATTTTGAAATTCGTTCATGCTTCGTTTGGGGGTAAAAGCAGAATTGCGTTATGGATTCCGTTACCACGGACCATAACGGAATTCTATGAGGGAATGCCTTTAGAGGCATTCCGTTATTCATTCCGTCATAATAGAAGTCTATGGGCTGCAAAATGGATCCGTTCCGTTATGCAGAGGAGGACGGATCCGTTTTGCAGCCCATAGACTTCTATTATGACGCATATGCGCACTCCCACAGTAATACAGGGAGGTAACTCTGCATTACAATAAGCACAAATCAGATAAGGCAACTTTTGTATTTTGTACTTTTTTACCACTGAAGTTAAAGTACACGTTCACCTATACAGAATAAGTAACATACACATAACTGTAAAGCATTGGGAAGCTGAACACACTGTAGGTGAAATACATGTTAAAGTACTACATATTCTCCATAGACTAATCATAACACTATTTTACACTGTGGTCCACCAAACAGATCATACGGATCAACAGGTAGCAAAAATTAACCCAACGGTTTGCACAATTATCTCAGGGATAAAGCTGGTTTAGAAGCTGGTTATCTGTCATATAAAGGGGTTCTCCAGTGCTATGTCTCCGACAGCAATAGACAGATATGAGGTACATGTTAATCATGTTTGTACTGTACTGTAGAGAATTCCTTTATATGGGCTGGTATCCTAACATCTACTTCTAATGTATAGGGCCAGTGATCGTGCAAATATCTTTCAGCAATAAGCAGAAACTTGTAGGTTCAGTGCCCTTTAAACCTGGACAGATTGCTAATGCAACATGGAAAATAAGCAGAAAAATTGAGCTGCGGAATTTTTTTATTTACTTCTTTGTAACATTTCAGTGGCTGTCAGGATGTCCCTTATGAAATAAATGAATAATACACTCCTCGTAGTGTCCCTGTTTTGGATGGTAAGTCTCTGCCCCCTGCTCTTCCACACTGAATAGCTTTTAGCTTTTGCTACACTTTTTTGTTCTGCTGTCTGCAAATAGAATTTGTCATCTTTTTCTGAAACCAAATGTGAAAGATATATACACATGTTTATTGCTCTCATTAAGAGAAACAAAATAAGAGTTTTGTGGGTTGAGGAAGTCGAGTCTTTAAAAATGGCACCCCCTCAGAAGCTGACACCTGGATATCGCTGATCAGTCATTTAATCCTTCAGATGCTGTATTCAATTATGACCATGGCATCTGAGAGGGATTTCCCTGGGAGCGCTGCACTCCCGGGGCCCGAACGTCTCCCCCGCATCGAGATCTGGGGAGCCGTTCACTTGCTGTTCCAGCCCCAGGCTTTCAAACTGCTCCGAGGCTTGTCACAACTATGTTCCTATGGAGCTGTGCCTGTAGCAGGGCTCCATAGGAACATAATGAAACTCTTATAGGCTGCAATAGTAAAGTATTTCAGTGTATGGGACAAGTGATCTGATGAGTGTCCTGGGGGACAAAAAAAAAAAAAGTGAAAAAAGTAAAAGTTACTGTATTAGTAAATAATTGCAGTTTACGACGACTGCATGTTAAAGTCCCCTAGGATTTAAAAAAATGAAAAATAAGTAAAAAAATAAGTAAAAAAAAATATATATATATATAAAAAAAAAATTTAA
The DNA here is from genome assembly GCF_014858855.1 of Bufo gargarizans. Taxonomy (NCBI): domain Eukaryota; kingdom Metazoa; phylum Chordata; class Amphibia; order Anura; family Bufonidae; genus Bufo; species Bufo gargarizans. The sequence continues at coordinate 208,232,293 of NC_058082.1, read as the reverse complement.
ATCATCTTTTTTCCCCAATATTAAATAGAAAATACAAAAATAAAGATCAGCGGTATTGCCGTGTCCCAAAATTCCCAAACCAAATTAATTAAAATATAAATTTATTTATCCCATGTTGTGACCATGAAAGAAAAATCAAAATGAGCAATTCCCCATTTTTTTATCGCATCACCTCCCCAAAAATAAAAAAATAAAATAAAAGTGATGAAAAAGGCATGCACACTGCAGAATAGTATCAATAAAAACTACAATCGCCCATCAAATGAGCCCTCACACAGTTCCATAGACAGAAATATTAAAAAGTTATGGGGGTCAGAATATGGTGATGCACATAAAAAATGTATTTGCCCCAAAGTAATTTTTTTTTTGTATTAAAACACAAAAAAACTATATAAATGTGGTATCGCTGTCATTGTACAGAACTGGAGAATGAAGGTAACAAGTAAATTTTACCATATAGGGAATGCCTTAAAAATGAAACCCATAAAAGTACGACAGAATTGCATTTATTTAAATGTTGTTTTCCAGCTTCCCACTACATTGTATGCAATATTAAACTGTGACACTAAAAGGGGGCAACTTGTCCTGCAAAAACAAGCTCTCATGCATCTATGTGAACAGTTATGTTAAAGTTATGGTTTCGGGACAGCAGAGAGTAAAAAACAAAAACGCAAAAATGGAAAATCACATGATCTTGAAGGGACTAAGATGCTAACAAAAATAAAAAGGCCTCGTCAACAGGTGTAATACAGGGAGCCAGAACGAAGTAGCAGGGAGCAGAGAAGTATGCCACACATATGTCCTACTGCTCATAATAAATTGGCCGCTGGTGATATAAATATATGTATAGATATATATCTCTCATTGTTAAAGCACTTTGATCTAATTTTGGAGATGCCTGCCATATAAATTCACTTCTTACAGATGTAAATGTGTTAATGCAATAACAAATAATATTAACTGCAATGGGAAATTCCCAGAAATAGGTGGATTACTAGGGGACATGTGGCTTAGAAAATCTGATTTAATACTTTCTAAAATTAGCTCTTAGTATATCACTACTCACAGCAGTTTATATACAGTATAGCTGTAATTGTATTTGTGGAGGAGAGTCTATGAGCGGACTGCATTTTTCTCACACTGATGACTTGCTCCAAGTGACTTTTATGGGCTATTTGACTTTGGCTTGTTTCATATGGTTACTGTTGTGCTTATTGCTTTATAATGTTATGTGTAGGTCTTGAACTGTTATAGACAAAAGTCATATAAGTTATTTGCTCTATGGGGTCATAAAGAACTTTTACAATAGTTTCTTTCAGACTTAGCCATACTGGTCCAATTTTTTGGGGAAAAGTGCCATAATGAGTGTTTTGGGGCAGTAGCTTTTGCACAGTATATTTAGAAAGGTGCTGACCTTCTATTCATTTTCGGCACAAAAATACCCTCTGAGATGTAAATAACTCTGCAAGAACTTACACAAAGATACTGAAAAGTGGAAACTCAGCCTGGTTTGGCTGCAGTAAATCAACCAGAAAACAGACTGTCCCTGACAAACCTTCATAGAGACTGTATATGCTTTCCACAGTGCATGATCCAATTCTGAACTCCTCTGAAGACAGAAATTCTGCAAATCTAGAGAGAACAACATATATATACTCATTATTACACCGAACTTGCCACAGTTTCTAATCCAGCTCTGAGTGAAGAATGTTTGTGTAGCAGGGGCGGTACTACCCAACATCAGGTAGAAAACAACCTAGTGTGCAGGTGGATACTGCCCTAATTCCATCAGTGATCTGGCATTTAGATTCTAATATGTTATGGTGATGTCTAGCAAGAGTTAAAATGAAGGTTCACAATTGTCAGACTATTATAAAATACAAAGTACTAGACTTACCAACCCTGTAGGGATGACATGCGTGACCTGTGACAGGGTCCTACTCAGATCCCTACGTGTTTTGTACCTTCAGCCTCCTCAGTGTGTAACGCATAGGGGTCTGAGGAAGACCCTGTCACATATTGAGCAATGTTTAGTACCAGCCTCCACATCAGAGACTGAAAGCACATTTAGCAACAATTTGTAGTATAGTAAGATAACTATGCACTTTTTGTAATCCAGCTCTATTAAATGGGGTAGTGTATCAGTAAGGCCAGGTTCACATTGGGGTTATAGGTTCCATTATAACAGTCATGTATAACGGAAACAAACTGAACTGTTATCTGCCCCCATAGACATGTATTAGGACGGAGCAAAATGGAATGCCTCTTAAAGGCTCCCGTTTTGGATTCCGTTATAACTATTATAACGGAACTTATAAAAGAATTCAATGACACCAATGTGAACCCGGCCTAACAGGTCTTTTCCTACACGGTTTTGATACTTTTTTTATACTGTAGGATATTTTTTATATTTTTACAATAAAGCTGTTATTTGTTATACTTTATGGTATGTAGTTATTTTTTCTAAATAAAATATCAGGAGATTATATAGGTATTTATAAATATATATATATATATATATATATATATATATATTGTTATGTGGGGGGTTCAGCCAGCACAACCCTGTATGCAGGTGCACATTGCTATGGCGAAATACAGATACAAACGCAAAACCACAAATGCAATCGCACTCTGCAAACCAGCACTCTGCCCTGCCTCTATTCTGGATGTTGAATGAGGCATTGGTGTACATTTTGGCCAAAGCGTAATAAGCCACTCACCACTTCAAGGTCGCCTCCATGAGTGGTCCGTAACACTAGTTCCTTGGAGGCGTGGCGATCTCCATGCAGTCATGCACACCTGACCAGTTAGTCTGCCCCGGAGGCTGGTTTTAAAGTCAGTATAAAACTGAGTCTGCTTATATAGCACCTACCAGTAGCCATTTGGCTCCAGGAGAAGTATATAGTGGGCTCAGCATGCATGTTGGTACTTGCATCCCTGGATCCGATGAAAGCTGTAATGGCACCGGACGGGGTTAAAAGCAGAGTGTGCTTGGCGTGCATGCTGTACCTGCGCTCCCTGGACTTTGTGTGGCTGTCATGGCCCATAACAGGTAGGAACTAGTGTTAGGGACCACTCATGAAGGCGACCTTGATGTGGTGAGTGGCTTATTACGCTTTGGCCAAAATGTACACCAATGCCTTATTCAACATCCAGCATAGAGGTAGGGCAGAGTGCTGGTTGCAGAGTGCGATTGCATTTGTGTTTTTGTGTTTATATATTGTTATGTATCTCTCTATATTGTTGTGTATCTCTTGTATTGGATTGGGGGAGTATTGTTATAGCATAAACTGTAGTAAATCTGTCGGGTGACGTCTGGCCCTCTGGGTATATTGTAGTAAATCTGTCGTGCAAGGCCCCATCCTCTGATAAATCCCCCTATATGTATATTCCTCAGGATGCCTTTTGCAACTTAGTCAATTTAATCAAATTTCCAAAATTGTTTGTCCCCCACAAAGTCAAGTAAGTCAAAAAAGATGCTGCAGTGTCACTAACCTCTGAGCTCTATAGATGTACTTGGAGTTGCCTGTAAGTCTGTAAAGTAATAAAAACACATAGGCACTGCCAGCAACTCCATGACAGATACCAGGTCCTTTCTTCAGCAGGCCTTTCTGCCAGGTCAGCTCTCCACAGCGAATACAAGTGTCCAGGTAGCATGGCTTTTTTGACAGTAAATATGCCTTTGCGAAAAGATAGGTGATGCCTGCATGCAAATGTAAGACAATGTCACATAGTAGAAGCAAAGGGAACTTAATGTGTAATTTGCATTTCTGAACAGATGGAGAACAGCCCACGGTGATATATCATAAATTGCTGCATATGGGCAGTAACTCTTCCGACTCTTGGCAAATGTACAAAACCTACTCATCATTACACAGCGTTTTTAGTCTCCTTGGAATCTCAAAAGGAACCACATAACATTAAGGAGAAAACTAAACCGAAAAGAATATTATCTGATTATTGGGCATCTGTCAGGAGATTTGTACCTATGACACTGGCTGACCTGTTACATGTGTGCTTGGGAGCTGAAGACATCTGTGTTGGTCCCATGTTCATATATGCCTTACATTGCTGAGAAAAATTTGGTTTAATATAGGCAAATGATCCTCTAGGAACAATGGGGGCATTTCTGTTACAGCTAGAGGCTCAGCTCTCTCTGCAACTGCCTCTCCGTCTGCACTCTTGACAGGGCCACACGTGATGATGTTTTCACTGCCTGGTCCTGTCAATGAAAGTGGAGAGGGTGCGGCAGTTCCAGAGAGAGCAGAGCCTCTAGGTGTTACGGCAATGCCCCTGTTGCTCCTAGATACTTATTTGCATGTGATAAAAAAATCATTTTTCTCAGTGATGCAGGCGGCCTTCAGCTGCCAAGCGCACATGTAACAGGTCAGCCAGTGTCATAGATACAAACCTGATAGATGCCCTTTAACAACAACAACAACAGTCACATAAAAACTTTTCACTTTTTTACTGTAGATTGTTAATATGTGTCTGAAGTAAGTATTGTTGGCACACAACTCCGGGGACACATTGCATTTTTAACACCTTAGTGACATAACTAAAGGGGTTATGCAGGGGTTTTACTGGATATCGATGACCTATCCTCAGGATAAGTCATCAATATCTGATTCAACACCCAGCACCCAAGATGATCAGCAGTTTGAAGAGTAGATGGCTACTTCCTCTTTATTACACTATGCGTCATCTCCCTTGCAGCGGAGGTGTTATTACAAGTACTTGCTCTATTCAAGTGAATGGAGCAATTACTTGTAATTACAATCACTTCCGAGACAACAGACAGTGTAATGAAGAGGAAACAGCATGCGCAGGTCATCAATATAAAACCCTGCAGAACCCCTTTAAGGACTAGTAGCATTTTCTCCATCTGTGTCCCAGCAGTAATTTGTAATTTTTACTTCTAAGGAACTTTTTCTTGATTTTGCATGATAAATTGTAGTTCTTTTAGGAACCATTTTGGGGTACATATAGTGTATTAACCCCTTAAGCCACTGTGACATACCTCTATGTCATAGTGGCTGAAGGAATGTATGGGGCTGCTGCTTTTAACCTGCTCCATATGTGGCGGGTGCCAGCTGTATAATACAGCAGCCACCTGACTGCAACTACCTGGATCGGCGATGATGTCAAACCCAGTCATTTAACCCCTCAGATGCCCCGGTCCATAGAGAGCTATCTGATGTGACATTACGGGGCTCCAATCAGTTACCATTACAACCTTGGGTCTGCTGTAGGTTCCTGGGCTTGTCATGGTAATCTGCCTGCAAAGCTGTGTACAAGGGACAACTCAGCATGCAGAGCGGCAGAATCTCATTTACCATAATAGTTCTCTATTCTGGTGAATGGATCCCAGGTTCTAGCCCCCTAAGAGGGCTAAAAGTTATTATGTAAAAAAAACTCATTAAAATATTAAAAGTTCAAATCACCCTCCTTTTCCAATATTACATATAAAAAAAACATAACCTGACGTGTTCGAAGTATTAAAATATAAAAATATTTTTCCTGCGTAGTAAAACAGGTATAAAAAAGTTGTAGGTACCCCATAAATTGGACCAATAAAAACTACAGTTTGTCCCGCAGAATACAAGCCCTCACACAGCTCTGTAGACATAAATAAAAAAGTTATGGCTGTCAAAAAATGGCAATGCAGAGAATTTTTTTTTTTTAAACGTATTGAGCTGCAGAATAAGGATGTCATATCATTTTTAGCGCACAGTGAATGCCATAATAGCAAATTCCAAAATAACTTTTTGGAATTGTGGTATTTTTTCAATTTCACCCACACAAAGATTTTTTTTAAAAACGTTATGGCTATTGGGATAGGGGGAGGAAAAAACTAAAACTGAAAAAATGAAAATGGGCCTGGTACTTAGGTTAAATAACTTATTATTTTATTTTTAGGAGGAATTATAAAAAAATCTAGCAATTTTAACATAATTTTGTGGAATTTATTTACAGCGTTCATTGTGTGGTATAAGTAACATAATAACTTTACCTCGCTCCTCTTCCAGACTCAAGAGGGGAGGGATGCTTTAGCTGCTCATATCTGGAAAATGGTAGCATCTAGATATATGGGTCAAGCTTTTAGACGAGACCAGAATCACAGCATTATCTCCACTACATGGGAATATATAGCTGTTAGAAATCGGATTGGCAGAGAATGCAGTTGAAAGTCAAAATAAAAGCAGGTTTTACTGCTTTTCACTCCCCACTCAATTTCTAACAGCTATATCTCCTGATGTAGTGGAGATAATTCTGTGATGCTGGTCTTATTTGAGAGCTGAGGATGCCAGCTTTCAAACACGACCATATCTCTAGCTGCTACTAATCTCTATATATGAGCAGCTAAAGCAGCCCCCCTGTGCTGTCTGGCTCAGGTGAACGGTTAAAAGGATAATTTCACATCTCTGGCGTAGAGATCCGGCACCTGATCTGCCAGACAATGCCGGGAATTGGCCGGACACAAACCATAGCATCCAGCATTTATTGTCTGGCCGATTCTCCACACTTTTGTTGGACTGCAGCCGGATCTGCTCCGGACCCCATTATACTCAATGGGGCTGGGAGGCATTCCATTTGTATCCGTCAGATTTCCGGCAGGCTGTTCTCTGCTGGAACAGCCTGTCGGAATTCATGATGCAGATGTGATACTAGCCTAAGTACTTTTTTCAAAGCCCTCAGGCTAATGTAATGGTCTCCTGATGGAAACTACAACTATCACTCAGATGGGTGGGGCTGTGAAGCAGCTCAATGCAGAGAGCGCTTTACAGTGAAGCACCGTGTCACGGTGGGGAGTGGAGGAAACCCCTCACCGTACAATGTAAAAGGGATAGGGGTAGCAGCTAGACCAGGATATCAAGAAAAGGGAGCTGGTCACTCCTATAGCATCCCGAAATCTGGCTCTGTTCTTCTAACTGTATGAGTCGACCCTTAAGGTAGGAGGGCCCATACATTGGAAACCTCAGAACCCTGAAATCCCTAAATATCTATGAAGTTAGGAGACAGGGACAAGAGACAAACAAGTTCATCCAAGACACAGATAAACCAGAGTCTCCACAGGCCTAGCTGCAGGGAAAAGTGGACGACTGAATACAGCAACAGAGTCGGCAGGTAAGAACACCAGAAACACACTTACCTGCCGCAGCCACCACGACTGCAAATAGGACACCGTACAAACACCACACACCAGAATCCAGCACCCCTGATACTGCCTAGGCCCCATACAGCAAGGTGCACGGCAGCCCCAGGCAGCACTGCATCTAGTCTTATGGTTCACCCCTCTGGGAAACCAGCCCCCTTCCGGAGGTATCAACATACTGGGTGATGTATAGCATACATGCAGGGACCAACACCAACAACAGCCCAGACCTGTAACAACCAACAAAACGCTTCACACACCCAGAACATAAACCCACACCACAAATACAACAAGTGAGGGTAAAGTTATATGGAGGGTACATAAGGGAAGACAATTTATGTTCCATAAGGTGGCCCTCAAGAGCTGGCCAGAAACACCCAGGCAAGGAGCAAAGCTCCAACACCAAGCAAGGCTGTAGTACAACTGCACCCAGCCAGCAAGCCACAGGTATATATCAAGCCCACAGCCACCTCAAAGAAACACCTTAATCCCCACTAGCATGAACATTAACCCCTTGCTCACCAAACAGCAGGGAGGCAAACCTTAAAGGGGAAGTGCACATGCAACCAGTCTGCATGTCAACCGCGTCACGGTCAAACACCAATATGACCGAGACACACTGCGTTTTGTATAATTTAGCATTGTCGAAAACTGCTGACACACTGCCTTTAACAAAAACATATCTCTGTGGCTCTGTACAGAGTAGAGCTGACAACTTATGGCCATTTTCAGCCAACATATAAGGGGCAATTAATTCAATATGTAGAAATTCTCGCAACACAAGTGTATTACTTAATGCTTCTATATTTCATCATGTAGAAAATTTGCAAGACGGACAAGAATAGGACATGTTAAATTTTTTTTGCAGGGCCAGGAAACGGACAGATGGATGCGGACAGATGGATGCGGACAGCGCACGGTTTGCTGTCCACATCTTTTGGAGCCCATTGAGATGAATGGGTCCACATTCTATCCACAAAAATGCGGATCGGATGCAGACCAAAACTATGGTTGTGTGCATGAGGCCTAAAGCTGTGAGCATTTCACCTTCTGTACTTTCCTCTTACACAATAGGATACATTTACAATGCATTAAAAAAGTCTTCAGACTCTTTCACTTTTTTCATATTTTGCTATGTTACGGCCTTGTGCTAAAATAAAATAAAAAAAAGATTTTCCCCCATCCTTTTGAACTCAATACCTTATAATGACAAACTGAAAACAGAATGTTCAACATTTTTGCTAATTTATAGAAAATATAACACCAAAGAAATAGCAACAGCCGGAGATACAGTCCCGATCAAAAGTTTAAAGGGGTTTTCTCAACACAGTTTTATACTTACCTGCTCCCGGCGCGCCGTCCACTTCCTGGTTTCGGCACTCGGCAGGGGGCGGGCTCCATCTTGATTGATGTCTTCTCCTGGCCGGGCCGCGCGCTGTACTGAACGCACACGCCGAGTCCGCGCATGCGCCCTGGTGACTTCTTTCATGCCAGTATAGTATTTGCCAGGAAGAAGTCACCAGGGCGCATGCGCGGACTCAGCGTGCGCGTTATGTACAGTGCGCGGCCGGCCGGGAGAAGAAAAGTCGTCTGCGCACGCGCGGCCACTGCGATTCCTGAGAAGAGCGGTGGCCGTAACCAGGGGAGACGGAAGACAACAGTCAGGTAAGTATAGGTTTATTATTTTCTAAGGGGTGGGGATTTGTTAATGAAATATATTTAGAAAAATTATTACTGTTAACTTATTAACAGATTTACCAGTGATCATTAAGATGATAATACCCCTTTAAGACCACTTGAAAAATGGCAAAAAATCATATTTAGCATGGCTGGATCTTAACAAGGTTCCAAGTAGAGCTTCAACATGCAACAAGAAGAAATGGAAGTGAGACAAAAAATTTTTTGAGCATTCAATTCAATTTAATGAAAACAACGAATAAACTGAAACAGGCTGTTTTTCAGCTGATCAAAAGTTTAGGACCGCACCTCCAAAAAAAAAACTAAACCCCCCAAAACAGAAATCCAACTTCCAAACATGAACTCAGTAATGAGTAGCTCCGCCGTTATTGTGTATCACTTCAAAAATTTGTTTCGGCATGCTTGATGCAAGCGTTTCCATGAGGTGAGTGGGAACATTTCTCCAAGTGGTGAAGACGGCCGCACGAAGGCCATCTACTGTCTGGAACTGTTGTCCATTTTTGTAAACTTCCCTTGCCATCCATCCCCAAAGGTTCTCAATTGGATTTAGATCAGGGTAACACACAGGATGGGCCAAAAGAGTGATGTTATTCTCCTGGAAGAAGTCCCTGCGGGTATTGTGTACTGTAGCATTGTCCTGTTGAAAAACCCAGTCGTTACCACACAGACGAGGGCCCTCAGTCATGAGAAATGCACTCTGCAACATCTGGACATAGCCAGCGGCCGTTTGACGCCCCTGCACTTCCTGAAGCTCCATTGTTCCACTGAAGGAAAAAGCACCCCAGACCATTATGGCGCCCCCTCCACTGTGCAGCGTAGAAAACATCTCAGGTGGGATCTGCTTGTCATGCCAGTAACGTTGGAAACCATCAGGACCATCAAGGTAAAAAAAAATCTCATCAGAGAATAAAACTTTCTTCCACCTTTGAATGTCCCATGTTTGGTGCTCCCTTGTAAAGTCCAAACGAGCAGTTCTGTGGCGTTCAAGGAGACGAGGTCTTTAAAGACATTTTTTGTTTTTTAAGCCCTTCAGTCTCAGATGCCGTCTGATGGTTATGGGGCTGCAGTCAGCACCAGTAAGGGCCTTAATTTGGGTCGAGGATCGTCAATTGGATCCTCCGGCTCAGTGCTGATGAAATTTTTTGGGGTCTTCCACTTGACTTTTTTGTTCCATAACCCTCAGGATCATTTAAGAAATTCCAAATGACTGTCTTACTGCGTCCCACCTCAGCAGCGATGGCGCGCTGTGAGAGACCCTGCTTATGCAGTTCAACAACCCGACACGTTCAAAAAGGGAGAGTTTTTTTGCCTTTGCCATCACAACGTGTGAGTACCTGACAGAAAATGACAATGAATCCACATCTTTGCACAGATTTGGCCTTTTAAAGGCATGTGGTCCTAAAATTTGGATCAGCTGAAAAACATTTTTTTCAGTTTAATCGTTATTTTCAGTTAATTGAATGCTCAAAAAATGTTTTGTCTCACTCTCATTTCTTCTTCTTGCATGTTGAAGCTCTACTTGGAACCTTGTTAAGATCCAACAATGTAAAATAAGATTTTTTGCCATTTTTCAAGTGGTCTTAAACTTTTCATCAGGACTGTATATAAATTAACAATTCTTTATTATCACATGATTTTAAAAAAATTACATATTAAAAATAATTCTCAGGTGGTCACAGAGAACATGGGACAAAACGCCCAGGCAGGCAATGTGGGCTGACAATTAAATAAATATATTACTTTCTATAAGCAGCATACATATAGGAGCCATACCCACAGTATTATATAGTAAAGTGCTTGTGCAAATAAACATATACTCTATTAGTATGTCAATCCTATAGCAGCCAAGTAAATCACAGTATAACAATATCACACCAGCCACGTGTCCTGCACCCCGACACGCGTTTCACTCATGCTTCATCAGGGGGTGAACAAAAAACTGTGTGAAAACAAAGACAGATAAAAAAAACTGTATATATGCAATGAAGATACCATTATTTTGGAAAAATCATTACTCATAAACTATATAGAGGCAAGATGGTTTGCCAAGACTTCCGCATTCCACTGTGAAACGCAGATTCGGTTTGGCTTAATCAATCAAATACAGATGAACAAAACATATATATATATATATATATATATATATATAATAGAGGCACTATTAATTTGGGAAAATATTAAAGAAATATATATTATTATATTATAATTTTTTTTAAAGGAGGGGGGTTTATATGTATGTGGTAGTACTGAAAGTGTCACCACCAGACATCTGAGAAGCTCTGACAGATGCCTTTCAGAACCTCCTCCTTGAGCTTCCTTTGTTTTGCTTTCAGTTCCTCATCTCGTTAGCCTCTCTCAGCTGTCATGTAGTTGTACTGATTGCATACCTTTAAATCCCTCCCCATAGTGCATCAGTTTGCGGTTTATATTCCTTCCTGGAGTGTGTGTGCATGCTGATCCTACTTCTCAGTCTTCTACAAGATAAGTGTTGTGCATTCATTTGTGTTTTTCTGTTTGCTGGATCCCAGGTGACCCTGACTCCCTCCGTATCTAGTGTAGGGAGCCGGTGGTCGTGTCCCCTCACTATTATAGGGTGTTCAGGTGTTATACAGTAGAGGTACGAGGATATGCGATCATCTACCATTGGGATTTTCGCATAGGCTGAGCAGAAAGGGAGAGAGCCAGGTCTTATGCAGGGGTCTCCCTTTTTGTTCCTTAGTTTTGGGTCCAGTGAGTCATATATTCATTTTGTGTTGTCTTGTTTCCTGTACACCTTCCGTGACAGAAAGTCGTTATAATGAAAAAAAGTCCAATGTTTATACCTACTAAAGATAACATTGTATTATATAATACTAGCCAGGACCTGATGAATATCATCATCTCAAATATAATGATACTGAATAAATGAAAAATGATAATTGATGGTGAATATAAGATGCATAAATATATACATGGATAAAAATAAATATAAAAATAACCACAAGAGAGTGGTAAGATATATATAAAATATGTATAAAAACTTACATTTATAAAAATATTTAGATACAAATTAATATAAAAGAAGGGGAGGGGGAGAGGATGGAAGGTTTATCGCAACTCTATTCGTGGACTACCGGTGTCAGGGTCTTCATACACACACATAAAAATTCATAAAAATTCCCATTAATAATGGCTATATTCCAGGGTTTCATTTAAGCCAAATGGGGATAAAGTATTAAACCTGAAAATCCAATACATCTCTTTTTTACAAAGCTGGGAATAGGATTGGGGGACCGAAACTATGGGGGTCAGATTCAAGCCTGAAGGATTACCCGCATGTACTTCAGAAAAATGTTTAGACACCCCATGCTTCAAGTACTTTCTCTGGACATTGGACCGATGTTGGTTAAGCCTATCTCTTACTGTTTGGGTAATACGTCCTATATATTATATAGATGACATACCCAGAATTACAATTCATATTATGTTTGAGTGGAACAGATTCCCCTGTATTTCAGATGATCACTGAGTCCATATTATCAGAAATAGTGTGGCAACACATACAACGTTTAGAGCCACAACAGAATGACCCCTTTGGTATTATTGGGTTACCTATGGGGTCAAGTGTTTTGTGTAGGGATTTTTGGGCTTGTCTAAAAGTGATATTGGGTTTATTCGGAAGAGATTTACCTATAACCGGGTCCTGATGGAGAATGGGCCAGTGTTTTTGAAGGATCTGTTTGATGGAGTTGGGTTGAGAATGATATCTCGTGAAGAAATTTAATTGAACATCTGCTGATTTGGATTTTGGAGTCGTTGTGCGTGGTTTCAAACAATCAGCCCGACTCTCCTTTAAGATTTTAGATTTAGAGTCTAATATAAGGCTTTTTGGGTATCCCTTGTCTCAGAATCTTTTCTGTATTGTTTTTAGTTGGTTTACAAGAATGTTATCATCCGAGCAGTTCCTGCGGACTCGTTTCATCGGTCCATAGGGGATGTTCTTTTTCCATCTATGAAAGTGGCAGCTGTTAAAGTCCAGGTAGCTGTTTGCATCTACCTCTTTAAAGTGTGTACTTGTTACAATACGGCCCTCCCAAATTTGGAGGTTAGGATCTAAAAAAACTATAGACTTGGGATCATAGTGAGCGGTAAAGGTGAGGTTCCAATCATTTTTATTAAGTTTATGGATGAATGAAGATAAGGATGTGGGACCCCCCTTCCAAATAAAAATGATACGATCTATAAATCTATTATAAGAACTTATATCACAATGATTAAGTAGGCCCTCCATCTTTTCGAAGGCCCCCATAAACAGGTTTGCATATGAAGGGACAAATTTGGTGCCCATAGCTGTTCCACATTGTTGGAGGTAGAACTCTGCCTTATAATGAAAATAATTATGGGTTAAAATGAACTGGATGGAATTTAAGATAAATGCCTTTTGTTTTAATGGTAGGTACATATCCTTATTTAGGAAGCTTTCCACTGCTAGGATGCCTTGGATGTTACTATATAGCGCTGACACATCTAGTGTAACCCATAGCATCCCCGGTTCCCAGGTGATATCCTGAAGGAGTGTGATAAGATGACTGGAATCCTTTACGTAGGAGGATAGATGTTTAACGTACTTCTGTAGTGTATATATGCCTATATAGTCTATATATGCTGAAAGGTATAATCGGCCAGCCTGGTGGATTTGTGAGAGTTTTATGGATTTTTGTGAAAAAAAAAAAAAATAGGGTATGGAGGGAAATGGTATTTTGAGAAGCTGGGTTTCTTTTTTGGTAAGGATCTTATCCACATATGCTCTGTCTAAGAGTGCTGCTAGAGCTTTCTTGAAACCATTGCTTGGGTCCTCCGGCAATTTTACGTAATATTTGGCATCGGATAGAATTCTTAGGGCCTCATTGTCATATGCACTAGAGTCCATAATAACGATTCCCCCACCCTTATCAGCACTCTTAATGACTATATCCCTGTTAGATTTAAAGGAGTTCTGCAGTTTTTTTAAACTGATGATCTATCCTCTGGATAGATCATCAGCATCTGATCGGCGGGGGTCCAACACCCGGGAGCCCTGCCGATCAGCTGTTTGAGAAGGCAGTGGCACTCGCAGTAGCGCCGCAACCTTCTCACTGTTTACCGCAGGACAGTGACGTCACGACTAGTATCAATGGCCTGGGCGGGGCTAAGCTCCATTCACCACTGCTGCCTTCTCAAACAGCTGATCGGCAAGGGTCCCGGGTGTCGGACCCCTGACGATCAGATGCTGATAATCTATCCAGAGGATAGATCATTAGTTAAAAAAAACTACAGAACCCCTTTAAGGGAAGAGATGGCTCTAATTTATGCGGTAGTAAGATTGCGGGATGGTTTTGTAATTGTCCAGAGTCAACCATAGTCTTAATGAACCATGTTGTAGAATGTTTCTAGGTGAGGCCCTCGGTTTTCTATTGGGTAGAATGTGGACTGAGATTTGAATTGGGATGGAATGGGATCCTCAAATAGTTCTTCCATCAGAATCTCTACTGTATCCTCATCCACTTCAGCAAATTGGGAGTTAGTAGTACTCGAGGCAACCAGGTTAGGGACAAGATCTTTCAGTAGGAAATTACGTTTAAGTGTCAGTTTTCGTATGTACTGATTCAGGTCAACAAAAAGTTCTAAGATATCAGGCCCTCTAGAGGGACAAAAAGAGATAGACCCTTAGAGAGTACTTAAATTTTGTTTCTATTAAGGTTATAACTTGATAAATTAAAAATACCCTTTTCCTTCAAGTTCCCAGAGGGGTGCTCTATTGATTTGTTAATGTTGGCCGTAACTTTTTGTTGTTTGGACCTGTGTCTCTTCCCTCCTCTAAAGCCTCTTCATCGGACATTACTCTTTTGTTTTTGCGAAGGTGATTGGATTGGACTGAAGAATTGGGTAATTTTCTGGTTTTGCTGTAAGCGTGGACTCTGAAAAGGGTTCGGCTTGGCTAGGGGGGAATTTATGAGATAAGGTGATAATAGCTGAATACTGGAAAGAACTGGTCTAGATGAAGAGGGCCCGATGGGGATACCAGCAGATGGTGACAGGTGGCTTAGAGAGGATTGATCGGCCAGATTAGTGGGTAAGGCTAGAAATGGTTCTGGACTTGATAGATGGTCGCTGTACACTGATATATTATCCACTGTACTGGTGGGTGAGATGACATTAGGATTGGAGACCTCTAAGGGACTAGTTGTGATGTTGGTGTTTGGGGGAATTGGTTGTATCTCGGACATCCCTATCAGGTGGTTTCTCATGGGAGAAGATGAGTTGGGACAAGGTGGTATGTTGGATGTGGACATGGAGCCTTCATTGTTCTTGTTTATGCCATTAAAGATTCCACTATCTTCATGTGTGGGATTTACCTCTAGAGAATGATCTGGTCGAATACAATTTCCAGGACTATTTGTGTGTTCAAGGCTTGGAGGGACCCAAGGGGTTGTTCTTACCCTTTAAAAGGGGGTAGGTACTGGCCATTCTTGTGTTTTTTAAATGGGTGGGTGTCCTAGGGTCGGCTTTGCATTGGGGATATGTGGAGATGGGTACATTATAACTCCCCACGGTGAAGGGATACATTTCTTTATCTCCTTATTTCCCGTTGCAAAAGGGATTCGTGGTGGTTTTCGACTCCTATAAAAAATTCTCCCTTGGATGTTCCTATGGTTGGAGTACCTATTGGATTGAACATTCAAACTATGATTAGGGATTGTATTTTGTGAAGAATAGGAGTCTTTATTGGAAGTTTGGGATTGTGTCGTGTACTCTTGAGGTTCATACTGCCATCGCCTGATATGGCCCATTTTATAATCATAGATATCGCGTGGTAGTTTTTTACACTTTTTCCTAACTTTATATTCCAACTTTCTAAAGAAGTATCTGGGTGGGAGTGATTGTGTCCCTAAATTATTGGTATTCTTAATACGTGTTGCCATACCCCTACACAGGCCACAAAGTTTGTCAATTAAGGACGACATGAGAGACCTGGAACACCCATCAATGCCACCGAGTAGAGAAGTCTGGGTCATTCAAAAATACTGGTTTAAAGGCCATAAGTAGACCTCTGGGGATAATATCTAGATGTAAATAAAGGCTAAGAAAAATCCAGTCAATTTCACGGTGAACAAAGTCCTTAATATCCTTAAACAAAGTTCTGGTCACACCTGATGGAGAAATTCTCCTGCCGTTAAGATTAATAGACGACTTCCACAAGTCCAGGTTTTGGGACATGTCTAGGCTTTTAATTTCTCAGAAAATTTTCTGTGATAGATCCTGTAGATCTTTTTGTAGGTAGAGACATCCCGAGTCAGCCCCATGGGCTCCAGCCGATGCTTTGAATAAGGAGGACAAGTACATAATGCATAGAAATTTTAACAAAAAAAAAAGGAGCATAAATGGGATTGCAGAAAGAGTAGCAGAAGAAGGTACAGGGTGAGACGAGTGGGGAAAAGAAGTTTGGGAATTAGTGCTAAATGACAGAAAGAGGAGCAAAAGAAAGTATAGGGTGGAGAAAATCAGGTGTGGGGGATAGAAGTTGGGAATAAGTGCTAAATGGAAAGATGAAAGAAGATTATTATTATTTTTTTTTTTTGAGAATACAGGGCGCCACGGGATGGCGAGACTAGAAAAACTTTTTTCTGAAGTACATGCGGGTAATCCTTCAGGCTTTAAACTGACCCCCATAGATTCGGTCCCCCAATCCTATTCCCAGCTTTGTAAAAAAGAGATGTATTGGATTTTCAGGTTTAATACTTTATCCCCATTTGGCTTAAATGAAACCCTGGAATATAGCCATTATTAATGGTAATTTATATGAATTCTTATGTGTGTGTATGAAGACCCTGACACCGGTAGTCCACGAATCGAATTGCGATAAACCTTCCATCCTCTGCCCCTCCCTTTTTTTTATATTAATTTGTATCTAAGTATTTTTATAAATGTAAGTTTTTATACATATTTTATATATGTCTTACCACTCTCTTGTGGTTATTTTTATATTTATTTTTATCTATGTATATATTTGTGCATCTTATATTCACCATCAATTATAATTTTTCATTTATTCAGGTCTTGGCTAGTATAATATAATACAATGTTATCTTTAGTCGGTATAAACATTGGACTTATTTTCTTTATAACGACTATTAGTACTACCACATACATATAAACCCTCTTTTTTAAAATAATAATAATATATATTTCTATAATATTTTCACAAATTAATAGTACCTCTAATATATATATATATATATATATATATATATATATTGTTCATCTGTATTTGATTGATTAAGCCAAAGCGAATCTGCGTTTCACAATAGACGCAGAAGTCTTGGCAAACCATATCGTCTCTATAGTTTATGAGTAATTATTATTCCAAAATAATGGTATCTTCATTGCATAATTGCATATACAGTCAGGTCCATAAATATTGGGACATCGACACAATTCTAACATTTTTGGCTCTATACACCACCATAATGGATTTGAAATGAAACGAACAAGATGTGCTTTAACTGCAGACTGTCAGCTTTAATTTGAGGGTATTTACATCCAAATCAGATGAACGGTGTAGGATTTACAACAGTTGCATATGTGCCTCCCACTTGTTAAGGGGCCAAAAATAATGGGACAGAATAATAATCATAAATGAAACTTTCACTTTTTAATACTTGGTTGCAAATCCTTTGCAGTCAATTACAGCCTGAAGTCTGGAACGCATAGACATCGCCAGACACTGGGTTTCATCCCTGGTGATGCTCTTCTAGGCCTCTACTGCAACTGTCTTCAGTTCCTGCTTGTTCTTGGGGCATTTTCCCTTCAGTTTTGTCTTCAGCAAGTGAAATGCATGCTCAATCGGATTCAGGTCAGGTGATTGTCTTGGCCATTGCATAACATTCCACTTCTTTCCCTTAAAAAAAACTCTTTGGTTGCTTTTGCAGTATGCTTTGGGTCATTGTCCATCAGCAACTGTGAAGCGCCGTCCAATGAGTTCTGAAGCATTTGGCTTAGTATGAGCAGATAATATTGCCCGAAACACTTCAGAATTTATCTTGCTGCTTTTGTAGCAGTCACATCATCAATAAATACAAGAGCACCAGTTCCATTGGCAGCCATACATGCCCACGCCATGACACTACTACCACCATGCTTCACTGATGAGGTGGTATGCTTAGGATCATGAGCAGTTCCTTTCCTTCTCCATACTCTTCTCTTCCCATCACTCTGGTACAAGTTGATCTTGGTCTCATCTGTCCATAGGATGTTGTTCCAGAACTGTGAAGGCTTTTTTAGATGTCGTTTGGCAAACGCTAATCTAGCCTTCTTGTTTTTGAGGCTCACCAATGGTTTACATATTGTGGTGAACCCTTTGTATTCACTCTGGTGAAGTCTTCACTTGATTGTTGACTTTGACACACATACACCTACCTCCTGGAGAGTGTTCTTTATCTGGCCAATTGTTGCGAAGGGTGTTTTTTTTCCACCAGGGAAAGAATACTTCGGTCATCCACAACAGTTGTTTTTCGTGGTCTTCCAGGTCTTTTGGTGTTGCTGAGCTCACCGGTGCGTTCCTTCTTAAGAATGTTCCAAACAGTTGTTTTGGCCACGCCTAATGTTTTTGCTATCTCTCTGATGGGTTTGTTTTATTTTTTAGCCTAATGATGGCGTGCTTCACTGATAGTGACAGCTCTTTGGATCTCATCTTGAGAGTTGACAGCAACAGATTCCAAATGCAAATAGCACTTGAAATGAACTCTGGGCCTTTTATCTGCTCATTGTAATTGGGATAATGAGGGAATAACACACCTGGCCATGGAAAAGCTGAGAAGCCAATTGTCCCATTACTTTTGGCCCCCTAACAAGTGGGAGGCACATATGCAAACTGTTGTAATTCCTACACCGCTCACCTGATTTGGATGTAAATACCTTCAAATTAAAGCTGGCAGTCTGCAGTTAAAGCACATCTTGTTCGTTTCATTTCAAATCCATTTGGTGGTGCATATAGCCAACAATGTTAGAATTGTGTCGATGTCCCAATATTTATGGACCTGGCTGTATATAGGTTTTATTTATCTGTCTTTGTTTTCACACAGTTTTTTCTGTATTAGTAGCAATGGAACACATTTCGGGATTCACCCGACCGGATGTTATCGCATCATTGCATAAACGCGCTCCCTGTGGGCGCAGGAATACAGGTCAAGCAGGTTAACCTTGCGTGTACATAGGGTTTATGTTCTCTTAAATAGTAACTCTTTAAAAATATTGGTGTGTGCATGAGACCTTAGAAGAAGCAATGCTTCTAGGAAAGAATATCTATGAAATATAGCATACAGTGGAACAGGCTAGCTTTTTTTTTATCATGGCATCCATATTAACCTGTGAGGAAAAAAATAATATGTGTCCATATATTTTTATGAGTTGCTTATGATACAATGTGGATCGGAAATACAGGTTTATGAATGAGAACTGTCTCAGATGAAACACTGCATAATTATTGAGGGCTGAATTCACATAGCTTTTTGGTAAAGGCTTTAATGTATTCCTATGATGGGATCAGATCCCATTCTTGCATAGGGTGTCAATACCACAATGTTGTATAGTTGAATTTTTCACAATGGCCATAAGGTTGCTTGTGACTTTTTCTTCTGTAAAGAAACACTGAACCCAAGGTGTGGTTGTGTTTGGACAGGTGATAATTAGAACTTTGGCAACCCTTGAAGAAAGAGTGTTGAGATGAAGAGATCCTTTTGTGAAAAGTCTGGTTCCCACTGGAAGGTCTTAGCAGGATATATAACAGGCCATGTTCTCTGTCTGGACCACCAGTCTCGGTAGGCCACATCCACTTCAGACTAGTATACTGTATGGCAGTACATAAGGCCATATAGCTTCCTAGTAAGGTATCCAGTGGGCAACATATGGTTTTAAGGAAGAAAATCAATCGGCATGTGATTCCATACACAATTAGATGCACACAAAAGTATAGTACATCTGCTTGATGGGAAGCCCAATTATTGCCATAAAACTGAGTAGCCATATGGTCATCTGTATGAGGGAATACAATAATGCTCCGTTACAGTTTCTTATCTTGCAGATATTGTCTCATTAACGGAGAACATAAGTTCATTGGGAAACAGAGCACAGAGACAGAACTAATTGTCTTAATGTTCAGCCTTGAGAGGGCTTAATTGGCACAATATGCTGGAAGGAAAGATGATGAGATTGACTCATTCAATGCTGGTAGCAAAATCAGTAGTCTAATTTACATTAGACAGATTATTTTATGAAATCTTAACCAGTGAGTGGTTGTTTTACTTTCATGGCTAATAATGTTACACAGAATCACAATATTGCTAATACATGTTTTTATTTTCAGTGCTGATAAGATCCATTACTGTACTTCTAGTTCTTCGTCTGTGCCATTGTAATAAACTGACACATTTTTTAAATAATTTTTATTTCAATCACATACTCAAGTTAAAGATTCAATTAAACCACACATCGTTCCCATAACCCTATCCCACCCCAAGCTACTCCCATCCAGAAAAGAGAGAAAGAAAAGAATAAAGGAAATTAGTTACAGTATTTTTTGCCCCATAAGATACTTTTTTCCTCCCACAAAAGTGGGGGGAAATGCCCATGCGTCTTATGGGGCGAATACTAATGAGCCGCTTCCATTATGGAAGCGCTCATTAGTTCCGAAGGACCAGGAAGCGGTGAAGGCTCTATACTCACCGCTTCCAGGTCCTCGTCTGTGAAGTCTGCGCACAGCGTGAGTGCGCTCTGTGATCTCAAGCTGTGCACAGCCTTCACAGCACAGCCAGCGGCAAGATGAAGAGGATCGCGCTGTGGGTAAGGAGTGGCGGCGTCCAGGAGCAGGAGAGGTAAGTGTTTTTTTATTTTGTGATCTGAGGCTGATGGGGGCTGAAATATCACTGCTGGGGGCTGATATGACTGAGGGCTGCTTATAAATGGCTGGGGGATGATATGAGGCATGGGGGAACATCTGAGATCTGATTGGGCTCTGATCTGAGGTCTTATTAACATTGGGGATCTGATAGGGGCTGTAAGCTGAGGTCTGATTAAAACTGGGGGTCTGATTGCTGATCTGATCTGAGGTCTAATGAAAAATATTTTTTTTCTTATTGTCCTGCTCTAAAATATACAGTTGCAAGATAAAGTATGTGGTTCCTTTGGAATGATATGGATTTCTGCACAAATTGGTCATAAAATGTGATCTGATCTTCATCTAAGTCACAACAATAGACAATCACAGTCTGCTTAAACTAATAACACACAAATAATTAAATGTTACCATGTTTTTATTGAACACACCATGTAAACATTCACAGTGCAGGTGGAAAAAGTATGTGAACCCCTAGACTAATGACATCTCGAAGAGCTAATTGGAGTGAGGTGTCAGCCAACTGGAGTCCAATCAATGAGATGAGGTTGGAAGTGTTGGTTACAGCTGCCCTGCCCTATAACAAACACACACCAGTTCTGGGTTTGCTTTTCACAAGAAGCATTGCCTGATGTCAATGATGCCTCGTACAAAAGAGCTCTCAGAAGACCTACGATTAAGAATTGTTGACTTAAAGCTGTTGACATAAAGCTGGAAAGTGTCATAAAAGTATCTCCAAAAGCCTTGCTGTTCATCAGTCCACAGTAAGACAAATTGTCTATAAATGGAGAAAGTTCAGCACAGCTGCTACTCTCCCTAGGAGTGGCCGTCCTGTAAAGATGCACAGACGCAGACTGTGCAAGAGCACAGCGCAGACTGCTCAATGAGGTGAAGAATCTTAGAGCCAGCTAAAGACTTACTCAATACCACAGCGGAAGCCACTGCTGTCCAAAAAAAACATTGCTGCACGTTTACAGTTTGCACAAGAGCACCTGGATGTTCCACAGCAGTACTGGCAAAATATTCTGTGGACAGGTGAAACCAAAGTTGAGTTGTTTGGAAGAAACACACAACACTATGGGTGGAGAAAAGGAGGCACAGCACACCAACATCAAAACCTCATCCCAACTGTGAAGTATGGTGGTGGGGGCATCATGGTTTGGGGCTGCTTTGCTGCGTCAGGGCCTGGACGGATTGCTATCATCGAAGGAAAAATGAATTCCCTAATTTATCAAGACATTTTGCAGGAGAACTTAAGGCTATCTGTCCACCAGCTGAAGGTCAACAGAAGATGGGTGTTGCAACAGGACAACAACCCAAAGCATAGAAGTAAATCAACAGAATGGCTTAAACAGAAGAAAATACGCCTTCTGGAGTGGCCCAGTCAGAGTCCTGACCTCAACCCGATTGAGATGCTGTGGCATGACCTCAAGAAAACGATCCAGACATCCCAAGAATATTGCTGAACTGAAACAGTTCTGTAAAGAGGAATGGTCAAGAATTACTCCTGACCATTGTGCACGTCTGATCTGCAACTACAGGAAACGTTTGGTTGAGGTTATTGCTGCCAAAGGAGGTTCAACCAGTTATTAAATCCAAGGGTTCACATTCTTTTTCTACCTACACTGTCAATGTTTACATGGTGTTCAATAAAAACATGGTAACATTTAATTCTTTGTGTGTTATTAGTTTAAGCAGACTGTGATTGTCTATTGTTGTGACTTAGATGAAGATCAGATCACATTTTATGACCAATTTGTGCAGAAATCCATATCATTCCAAAGGGTTCACATACTTTTTCTTGCAACTGTAGGTGCATCTTATGGGCCGGTGCATTTTATAGGGTGAAAAATACGGTAATTCAATGCACCCATCTTCTTCATCCTTTATATTCTCCCCAAATAGATAACCATTTACCAGATTGGCCTGACTATGGCAATATCTCTTGTCATAACAGCCTACGGTCCTTACCAAAATTTACCCAATGGAGCATCCTTATACAGCCACTTTCTAAGGATTATCATTCTGGCCAGAAAGTGCGTTCTTTAAACCAGTATCTTTTTATCTCCTTGTAAAATAATTGAACCACCTCAACACCTTAAATAATATAAATAAAATCCGCCATTGGATAAAATCAGTGAGAGCTACTATTATCTTTACATTTCATACTAAATAAAAAAGCTGGTGAATAATACTGATGTACTGTACTATACGCACCATCCTCTGATTAATATTAACCCTTTTTGCGTTTTCGTTTATCACTCCCTGCTTTTCCAGGGTCATAACTTATTTTTTTCCCATTCACATAGCCATTTGTTTTTTGTGGGACAAATTGCACTTTATAATTCCACCATTTAATATTGGATATGATGTAGTGGGGAGCTGGAAAAAACACAAGTTTTATGGGTTTTGTTTTTATGGCGTTTCCTATGCGGTAAAACAGACCTGCTATTTTCATTTTCCAGGTCAGTACGATTACGGCAATACTACATATGTATTTTTTCTTTTTGATTCCATATTCTTACCCCTATAAAATGTGTACGGAGCTGTGTACGGGCCAATTTTTTGCGGGGCATGTGTATGACTTTTTGATCACAATTTAATTTTTGGTCAGAGGAGAACCGACCAAAAAATGGAAAATCTGCCATTTCGATTTTTTTTCAGTTTTGCCACTTGCCGTATGGGATAACAATTTTTATATTTTAATAGTATAGGCGTTTTCATTTAGAATTGTTATGTTTTTAAAATTTTGTTATATTTTTTAAAACATTTTTTTTTTTTTTTTACAGTTTCCATAGAGAACTATAAAAAGCAATCAGATGGCTTCTCTCATAGACTCCAATGCATTAGCACTGGAGTTTTACTATGTTCCTATGGAGCCCCACCACAGGCATGGGCTCCATAGGAACTAAAGTGCGTCAGCCTTGTATAATCCAGAAATACAGAGGCTGCCTTTCACGGCCACGATATCCAACATCATTTGCTCGACCTCTAATATGGTCTCCAGTAAATGCAGCAGAGATTATAACATTTTCAAGGTTTGTACTCTCTATGGGTACAAACCTTGTAAAAAAGACAAACATTAAACAGTATTGGATAGAGATGTTTTGTACCACACTCCAATTTACAGTATGGCCATTACACTGGAATGATTTAAAGCAGTTTGAAATTTTTTATAATATAATGATAATGCGCAATGCTCGGAACAAAATGATCAGAGATTTAACTTAACTTTAAAATTAGGTCAGTCCTTTATCGCCAAATTTGCTGAGACGTACACCCCGAAAAAAACATAAGCATAAACGAGTCCCTTATAAATTTTAAAAGTAGGGTAAAATTCCGTCAATACCTGCCCAGAAAGATATTAAAATGTATAAGCTGTTCAAGAGTACCTCTGGGTATAGCCACCAAGTTCCAGGTTTACGAAGAGAAGGACACCCAGACTGAACCCCCAGAATGCCCCCAGTCCTAGGAGTTAGTGAGAAAATAGTCTGGGATTTAATGCACCCACTGCTGGACCAGCCACCTGTATGTGAATATCTATAACACCAGCACTCCACTATTTAAAGGGCTTCTGTCACCCCACTAAACCGTTTTTTTTTTTTTTGTTTACTTATAATCCCTATACTGTGATTTATGGCTACATAATCTAATTAATCATTTTGGTCCAGTAGATTGTGTTAAAAACGTGCTTTTAAAATATGCAAATTACCTTGCTACCAGCAAGTAGGGCGGCTACTTGCTGGTAGCAGCCGCATCCTCCGATCCTAAAGACGCCCCCTCCTCATGTTGATTGACAGGGCCAGGGAACGGGATCGTTCTCTGCTGGCCCTGTTTGCATTCAAAATCTCGTGCCTGCGCCGTACCTGTCTTCAATCGGCGCAGGCGCACTGAGAGGCGGACGCTCGCTCGGCCCCTCCATCCTCAATGCGCCTGGTGTAGATGTGACGTCATCGGCGCAGGCGCATTGAGGATGGAGCGACCGAGCGAGCGGCTGCCTCTCAGTGCGCCTGCGCCGACCGAATACCGTTACGGCGCAGGCGCGAAATCTTGATAGCAGACAGGGCCAGCAGAGGACGATCCCGTTCACTGGCCCTGTCAATCAACATGCGGAGGGGGCGTCTTTAGGATCGGAGGATGCGGCTGCTACCAGCAAGTAGCCGCCCTACTTGCTGGTAACAAGGTGATTTGCATATTTTAAAAGCACGTTTTTAACACAATCTACTGGACCAAAATGATTAATTAGATTATGTAGGCATAAATCGCAGTATAGGGATTATATAGGAAGTAAACAAAAAAAATACGGTTTAGTGGGGTGACAGAAGCCCTTTAAGTCCCAGAGGTATTGTAGCTTGTGGAACTGTAAGCAAAAATCAGAGAGGCCTTCCTAGGTCCCTGTTTGGACGACCACTCAGAAGGGGCGACAGCAGGGCTTTCCTCAATGAGCACATGTTGGTTGTTGACAGGAACAGTATCTCCACTGCACCTGTAAGAAGTACCCTTACCACTACCCCCAACCAGACTGTATTCTGGAGTACAATACGAAATTGGGAGGGGTTGATCTTTCAGATCATGAACTAAAGCCATACAGTGCCGTGCAGAAAATGAAGGTGTTGTACAAAAAGCTAGTCGTGCACATTGTGCACATTGTACACACAGCACTGTACAATGCGTACGTGTTTTTTCGCTCTGCAGGCCATACTCAAACAATCCTTCAGTTTAAAGAGGTGGCAATCAAGGTTCTGATTTTTCTAAACCAAGATACGGCGGGGCCCAGTACGTCTAGAAGTGATGGTGTCCGTATTGTACCAGGCCAACAAGTCCCTCAAAAAGCAAGGAAGGGAAGGACCCAAAAGAGATGCAGGGTGTGATCCAAAATGAGGATACGAAAGGACACCATTTATCACAGTAAAACCTGCCCTGTAACACCTGACTTTTGCAGAAAAGATTGCTTCATAGTGAACCATACATCCATGCAGTAATAATTTCATTCTATATGTATCCTGCAATTTTACCACCTTATTACACTCTGATACATTCTGCACAGCTTACATATATACTTTTAAATATCCAGGAATTAGCAACCTCCGGCACTCAAGCCCTTTTGAAATTACAACTCCCAAAATCCTTATTTCACTTCTTTGAACAGCTAAGCTAGTGTGCATGCTGGGAATTGTAGTTTCACAGCAGCTGGAGTGCCGAAGCCTGCACTACACATTAATTTCTTGGAAACAGGTGGGATCAAAATGCTCACTACACCCCTTGAAAAATTCCTTTAGGGGTGTCTCCAAATTGGAATCACTTCTTGGGGGGCTCTTTTTTTATTTCACAGAGGCACAGCAATTGTCAGCCAATATTGTGTAAATCGCCAAATCAGGCCTCAAATGCACATGCTGCTCTTTTTAATCCTGAGCCTTGTCATATATACAAAGTTTAGGGCCACATGTGGGGTGTACAATCAGGAAACAGAGTATAATAATTAGAGAGCTAAATTTTCACAGTGGCGCAAATTGAAATTGCATATCTGTATGGGTTTGGGGATTGGGTGAGTTCAGCTGTGTTTTTTTAATATGCCGGCGCCCGACTACAGGAAGTTTTTTTTGCCCCGTGTGTTTTTTTTAGGTTAAATTTTTTATGGAACGCATTTTTGAAATATGACAACGTTTACAATGTTTATATGCGTTTAGGGATTGGGTGGATTTAGAGGTGAGACGCGTACATTAATAATTTGGTATTCGGGGGGAGGGTGGTCAGAGCACCGAGATATTTGCGAGATATTTCTCCTGGCATGACTTACTACTATGCAGAATATGGCTGACAAACTTAAAATTGTAGGATGGAATGTTAGGGGACTGGGAGAGGCAGCAAAACGTGCTGCGGTATTTCTTGCACTGCAGCATTATCAGCCTGCAGTGATATGCCTGTCAGAGACACATCTGGTTTCCACCTCTACTCACTTGATGCACAAACCATGGGTGGGTCACTCATATCACTCAACACTTTCCACGCAATCAAGGGGGGTGAGTGTTCTTGTACACAAATCTCTACCATTTATCTGTCACTCCTCTCGTATAGATCCTATGGGTAGATATGTATGCTAGGGCTGCAACGATTAATCGATGTAATCGATTATATTCGATAACTGGATTCGTTGTCGACGAATCCAGTTATCGAATAATCGCCGATTCGTTGCTATGCGGGCGGGCGGTCGCTGCATCTTTATTTTACCTTTTTACAATGACGCTCCTGTAACAGCCAGGCAGAGCGGACGGCGGCGTAACGTCACTCACGTGACACGCCTGCTCCGCCTCCTTCATTCATGAGGTGGGCGGAGCAGGTGCGTCACGTGAGTGAGTGACGTTACGCCGCCGTCCGCTCTGCCTGGCTGTTACAGGAGCGTCATTGTAAAAAGGTAAAATAAAGATGCAGTGATTAGTCCGACTTATAAGCATCGGGGCCGGGGCTGTTATGGGGAGGGGAGAGGATCTGTCTATGGCACTGCTATGGGGAGGGGGGTCTGTGTATAGCACTGCTATGGGGAGGGGGGAGGATCTGTCTATGGCACTGCTATGGGGAGGGGGGTCTGTGTATAGCACTGCTATGGGGAGGAGGGGGGGGTCTGTGTATGGCACTGCTATGGGAAGGGGGATCTGTGCACTGTTATGAGGAAAGGGATCTGTGCACTGTTATGCCCATAACAGTGCACATATCCCCCTCTCCATAACAGCGCCACCCACAGATCCCCCTCTCCATAACAGCGCCACCCACAGATCCCCCTCTCCATAACAGTGCACATATCCCCCTCTCCATAACAGCGCCACCCACAGATCCCCCTCTCCATAACAGCGCCACCCACAGATCCCCCTCTCCATAACTGCGCCACCCACAGATCCCCCTCTCCATAACTGCGCCACCCACAGATCCCCCTCTCCATAACTGCGCCACCCACAGATCCCCCTCTCCATAACTGTGCCACCCACAGATCCCCCTCTCCATAACTATGCCACCCACAGATCCCCCTCTCCATAACTGCGCCACCCACAGATCCCCCTCTCCATAACGGCGCCACCCACAGATCCCCCTCTCCATAACTGCGCCACCCACAGATCCCCCTCTCCATAACTGCGCCGTCCACAGATCCCCCTCTCCATAACTGCGCCGTCCACAGATCCCCCTCTCCATAACTACGCCGTCCACAGATCCCCCTCTCCATAACTACGCCACCCACAGATCCCCCTCTCCATAACTACGCCACCCACAGATCCCCCTCTCCATAACTGCGCCGTCCACAGATCCCCCTCTCCATAACTACGCCGTCCACAGATCCCCTATAAGTGTCGTCCACAGATCCCCCATAAGTGTCGTCCACAGATCCCCCATAAGTGTCGTCCACAGATCCCCCATAAGTGTCGTCCACAGATCCCCCATAATAGTGTCGTCCACAGATCCCCCATAATAGTGTCGTCCACAGATCCCCCATACTAGTGTCGTCCACAATTTGTTTTAATATGGCCTTTGAACATAATTTTTCAAGTAAGATCATATAAACCTCTCTGTTTTGTAATTTTGTCGTTTTTCCCGATTAATCGTAGAAATTAATCGGCAACTCATCGATTATTCAAATAATCGTTAGCTGCAGCCCTAATGTATGCCCATATTGTACCTGTTACCACTCCTCCTTTGTCCTAGTGGTGGTATATATCCCCCCCCCCCTATAGTGGTGAAGTTTTGAAAGAGATAATGGCCTATGTTGAGGAGCTCCCTACCATGTCCCATTTTAATAATAGGTGATTTTAATACTTGCCCGTCCGCAAGGTTGGACAGGATGGGAGTGTCGGGTGCAAATAGAGACACTACGGTAATTTTGCCACAGTATTACGAGGGCTGGATTTGCATGATATCTGGCGAGTAAGGAATCTGGATATACGCCGCTCTCACCACTCCCTCTCTAGGATTGACCTGGCTATAGGATCCCCAGATATGTTCTCTTGGGTGGTGGATGCTAACTACCTGCCGAGAGGTCTATCTGACCATTCCCCTATACATGTGGTGCTTCAATTGGGTGCAAGGAGACCTCCTGGGGTTTGAACATGGAGGCTTAACCATTTTAAGCTGCAGCTGGTGAATGGGGAGGGGGGTATCACGGGAGAGCTTCGGGAATTCTTTACTAATAATAAAGGGTTGACACCTATGGGAGTAGTTTGGGTTGCCTGTAAGGCATTTATCCGTGGACTATACATCCAGCGGATAAGTCGCCACAAAACGAGGTCCAGAGATACTTTAAAACAGCTCCAGGACCTAGTTATGGAGATGGAAAAGAGATTTGTTGAGCACCCCTCACGTGAACATGAGATGTCGCTGGTGACGGCACAGACAGACTTAAAGGAACATCTATTACATGCCGCTGATAATAGACGCTTTTTCTTAAGCAAAAATATTTTGAAGCTGGGGAAAGTTCTGGCAGGCTGCTGGTCAGGATTGTCCGAGCACAAGATGGTCCATCAAAAATTCTGATGGATCTTTGGTCACGACAGACTCTGATATTCTGGCGGAATTCCACGTGTATTATAAAAATATATATAAGTCAGCGGTGGGCCCCCGAAATATTGCAGACTACCTCGCTGGGATATCTACCCCACGGCTCTCGGCGGAGAGTGCGGCCTACTTAGACCAACCCCTGTCATTGACGGAACTAGAAGTGGCGCTTAAATCATTCCCGAATGAAAAGGCTCCCGGACTAGATGGCTTACCGGCAGAGTTCTTCAAAAAATATAGCACTCCATTACTACCACAGTTGATATCTGTGTTTAATGACTCCCTTCAAAAAGAAGAACTACCTTCTTATTATTATCCCTTGATGCTGCTAAAGCCTTTGATAGTGTTAAGGAGCACTACCTATGGGAGGTATTAAAGTATAACTGTCATATATATTTTTTTGGGAGTATTGGATTGTGGTGATTAATATCTCCTTGGTGGCCCTATTTCAACTTTTCACTGTGTACTCAATTACCCCTAAATTTCACATTTTTGTTTCCTGTACTGCCTACTTTTACCTGTGCTTAAAATAGGGTTGCTAGGCATGGTCCGTCTATGTGTTGAAGGACGGAGGACGCAGAAGCACGCAGCGTGCAGGGTCACATTACTGACAGCCAGGGACTGTAAGTAAATGATTAAAGCCAGGTCCTCCCCAGCAGCTGATAACAGTGCCTGGGCTGTGTGCACTTCTCCCTGTCCCTGCGCTTGGCAGACGCTCCCTCACTCAGCAGACTGGGACAATGCAGAGTCAAAGCAGAGCAGGGAAGGGAGATCTGCCATCTGCTCAGTGTATAAATGAAAGCAACATGTGGTAAGAGGACCCCTTTGTGCTGTAGGAGATGAACCCTTTAGGGGGAGGGCTCTGGTTACTGACACTTTTGGGGGGCTATAGTTACTGGCTAGTGAGGGCAGGCGGGATTAGCCTCAGGGTGAGGGCAGTGGCGGCCAAATTGCAGTTTTATGCAGACTGGTTGCTAAGAGCTGAATCTTATTAAATATGGGGTAAGTCAGTCTAATAGTAACTGATCATGGTATTAGTAACTACATATATGAAAATTGAAATTAGGGTCTAAGTGTGACAGTTATCCTTTAAGAGTCATGGCATTTGGGAATACCTCTATCTCTTGGGTACAACTGTTATATTGCGGCCCCAAGGCTAGGATCAGAGCTAATGGTGGTACATTGGAAGTCTTTGAGTTGGGTAGGGGTACGCGTCATGGATGCCCGCTATCCCCTCTTCTATTCGCCATTGCAATTGAGCCACTTGCATGCCTACTTCGCTCAACCAATAGAATTGTTGGGTTCCCCATGGGAGCCAGAGAGGAACGTGTGTCCCTATATATGGACGACATGTTCATATACGTGGGAGATGTGGAAGGGTCGTTGGGCCCCATAATGTCTCTTATACAAGACTTTGGAGACCGGTCTGGGTTTCGTATAAACTGGGACAAGTCCATTCTAATCCCACTGGACCCAGCCCCCGTTGGTCCCTCCCTCCTGTCCACTCAGCTGCAGGTTGCTCACAACTTAAAGTATTTGGGGATCGTGGTTTCATCAAATATTGAGCACTACGTGAAAAATAATATAGATCCACTCCTGAACAGCATGCCTGAAAAAATCAATGCATGGTGCAAACTGCCAATGTCTGAAATAGGTAGAAGTAACCTCCTGAAAATGATACTTTTGCAGAAAGTTATGTATAGAAACATAGAATGTGTCGGCAGATAAGAACCATTTGGCCCATCTAGTCCGCCCAATATACTGAATACTATAAATAGCCCTTGGCCCTATCTTATATGAAGGATGGCCTTATGCCTATCCCATGCATGCTTAAACTCCTCCACTGTATTTGCAGCTACCACTTCTGCAGGAAGGCTATTCCATGCATCCACTACTCTCTCAGTAAAGTAATACTTCCTGATATTACTTTTAAACCTTTGTCCCTCTAATTTAAAACTATTTCCTCTTGTAGCAGTTTTTCTTCTTTTGAATATTCTCTCCTCTTTTACCTTGTTGATTCCCTTTATGTATTTAAAAGTTTCTATCATATCCCCTCTGTCTCGTCTTTCTTCCAAGCTATACATGTTAAAGTCCTTTAATCTTTCCTGGTAAGTTTTATCCTGCAATCCATGTACCAGTTTAGTAGCACTTCTCTGAACTCTCTCCAAAGTATCAATATCCTTCTGGAGATATGGTCTCCAGTACTGCGCACAATACTCCAAATGAGGTCTCACTAGTGCTCTGTAGAGCGGCATGAGCACCTCCCTCTTTCTACTGGTAATTTATTTTTATTTTTTGAGAATTACATTTGTCTGGAATTGATATTACAGGTTAAAGGGGTTGTCCGGGATCACAGTCTTTTTAACTAACATTAGTATTTACCGTTAAATGTGTCTGTAAGGTCCCCCTGAAGGTTCCCAGTTTTTTTTTTCACTCCTCCGGGTCCCCGAAGCTGCGCTCGGTAATGTTTACATTGCAGTGCTCCCTCTATGTCATTTCCTGCCGCACTGCCTTATGGGTCCCGCAAGGCAGTGCGACTCTGTAGATTGACGTCTCGATCCCAACCATGGGAGGCGTGTCTACAGGACATGGGAGGCGTGCTTACCGAATTCATGCGGTGTACATGCAGATGAGAGGCGTGCACTATGCTAAACAGCAGCGTTCCCTGCCTCCAAATCAACCTCCTTTAGCCCAGAATAACGCCCCTCTGTGCCCGGTGACATAACAGAGGGGCGTTCTTTAGCAATGCCAGTTCCCTCCTACAAAACAGCCTCCTTGAGCACTCCAGAACGCCTCTCTCTGCCAGTGACGAGAGTCCGGTACGTCACCAGCTGAACAAAAATAACACTTCCGGTCCGCAAATCCAGTCTGAGGAATCAGAATAAAGAAATAAAGGTAGAACCCACATATATATAGGCTGTTAGTGAAAAGCAGCCTATTTACTAATAATCACCGAACCCAGACAACCCCTTTAAGTTTCTGTGGCTTATTTGGGGCCTTTTTTTATACTTATAAATCGCTTTGGCTCTTAGTCTTTATTTTAAAAAATTGCAACAGTAAAGTGGTAAGAAAAATTGAACTAGATGTACTTCCAATCCAGATGGGTAGCACTACCCAGACCGCACCCTAGGATCTCCCAAAAAAAGTATGTCCTGCATAACTCCCCTGTTTAGATCCCACAATGGATTTTTTTTAGAATACAAAGGTTGTTTAGAAGCTTGATCTGGCGCAAAAAACGGGCCAGGATTCGGTTGGATACTTTACAAAAAGTAAAGGATGCAGGGGGTCTCTCTATTCCTAATCCGTGGCTATATTATATTTCCTCACAAATGCAGCAATTGAGGGGTTGAGGGAGGACTCCTGGGGACAACGCATCTGCGTGGCTGATAGCATAAGTGTCGTGACTTGCTGTCTATACAGGGCTTCACTCAGGTCACCCCTCTATGGAAATGTTTCACCTAGAGGGGTTCTCCCCTTGGGAACGGAAGGGTGTGGTGTTCTTGTATCAGCTGCAAAGAGATGGTGTATTCAAATCATTCGAACAATTCAGGAATGAGTTTGCTCTTACTCATAAGGCCTTTTATCAATTTTTGCAATTAAGACATGCATTCCAAGCTCAGGCAAGTTCTGGGTCGCTTACATGTACAGTAGTCCCATTGTTGCAACAGATTCTCACATGTGGCTCCTCAAGTGGATTAAAATCTTCCATATACAGGAGCCTGTTCGTGAAATCTGTGAAGCATGACCGCTTGGTGGTCAAACAAAAATGGGAGGGGGAGGTTGGTTCTATTTCAGAGGACCAATGGAAAGCAGTACTAGCACTGACACCTCAGTTATCAGTTTGTGAGGGCCAGCGTATGTCTCAATTATTTGTTGTTCATCGTGTATACCGCACTCCATTACTTCTATTCAAGATCGGGGTTAGGAACGATGCTTCCTGCCCTAGGTGTGGGGAGAGTCCTGCATCCCTGATGCACATGTTTCGGGAGTGTATGGAGCTTCGGAATTTCTGGACAGGCATGTTAACTTGTATTAAAGAGGCATATCACATTGTGGTCCCGCTTGGTCAGAGTGTATTGTGTGTGTATTGGGAATCTTGGACATTACAAACTGTAACTCGCGTGCAGCGTCTGCTCTTCCAGGCCAGCAAGTTGATTGCTAAATACTGGCTTACACCACAGCCCCCCCTCCTCCAGGGTTGAATTTTTTAACAGAATGAACGAGATCCATCATCTGGAAAAAAGAGTATATATTAAAAGGCAGTGATTGGCCAAGTTTACCAAAATCTGGAACAAGTGGGTATCTTATAGGACCACTGTGACACAACATGGAGTATGATTATCTTGGCTGTGTTAGGAGGAGTGGTTTCAGAGATACGTGTGGTTTTTGAGTATGCATATAAGAGACCGGGACTGGGAAGGATAATTATGGTGGGTGGCTAGGAGTGGAGGAATTGAGAGACTAGGTTATCATTGGAAGGGTAGGGGTTAAGCTCATATTTAGGGCGTCGGCTATATCTTCCTCAGTGCTCTGATACATGGTACATGTCTCATCGCTGGTTGGGGGGGCGGTTTATTCAATAACATTCTGTGTTACATTTAACCTCTTCAGGACACAGGGCGTACAAGTACGCCCTGATGTCCTGGTACTTAAGGACACAGGGCGTACCTGTATGCCCTGTGTATTTCCGATCACTGGGGGGGGGGGGGGTCAATTCAGACCGGCGGTTTGCGGGTTTTTATGGTGCGGGCGGCGGCGGTGCCATCGGGTCTTCATGGGGCTGAAGGGGGGACCCGATGGCATGAAAGGCATCGCTGCTGCATTCCTGTGACGTGCCTGTGAGATCCAGGCCGGAAGCTATATGAGTAATACACACAGTATTACTCATACAGCCAATGCATTCCAATACAAAAGTATTGGAATGCATTGTAAAGGATTAGACCCCCAAAAGTTGAAGTCCCAAAGTGGGATAAAAAAAAAAGTTTCCCCCCAAAAATTAAAAGTTTCAAGTAAAAATAAACCAAAACGTCATTTTTCCCAAATAAAGTAAAAAAAATTGTAAAAAAATAGGGGAAAAAAAAGATAGACATATTAGGTATCGCCGCATGTGCTAAATAAACCATTTTTTTGTCACCTTACATCACAAAAAGTACAACAGCAAGCGATCAAAAAGGCGTACGTCCACCAAAATAGTGCCAATCAAACCGTCATCTCATACCGCAAAAAATTAGACCCTAAAACTGAAAAAATTATGGCTCTCAGACTATGGAGACACTAAAACATGATTGATTTCATTTTTGAAACAAAATAATTGTGTAAAACGTATTATTGTATACATATTAGGTATCCCCGCATCCGTGACAACCTGCTCTATAGAAATACCAGATGATCTAACCTGTCAGATGAATGTTGTAAATAGCAAAAAAAAAAAAAAACGGTGCCAAAACAGCTATTTCTTGTTACCTTGCCTCATAAATAGTGTAACCAACAAAACTTCCACCCTATCCCGTAGTTTCTAAAATGGGATCATAATAGGGGTGCATCAGGGGGGCTTCAAATGGGACATGGTGTAAAAAAAAAAGAGTCCAGCAAAATCTGCCTTCCAAAAACCGTATGGCATTCCTTTCCTTCTGCGCCCTGTCGTGTGCCCGTACAGCAGTTTACGACCACATATGGGGTGTTTCTGTAAACTACAGAATCAGGGCCATAAATATAGAGTTTTGTTTGGCTGTTAACCCTTGCTTTATAACTGGAAAAAAAAATATTAAAATGAAAAATCTGCCCAAAAAGTAAAATTTTGAAATTGTAGCTCTATATTCCATTAATTCTTGTGGTTAACAACATTTGTAAAATCAGTTTTAAATACCTTGAGGGCTATAGTTTCTAGAATGAGGTCATTTTTGGGTGGTTTCTATTATGTAAGCCTCACAAAGTGACTTCAGATTTACTTCTAAACTTCTAAGCCTTGTAACGTCCCCCAAAAATAAAATGTAATTCCCAAAATTATCCTAACATGAAGTAGACATATGGGGAATGTAAAGTAATAACAATTTTTGTAGGTATTACTATGTATTCTAGAAGTAGAGAAATTGAAACTTGGAAATTAGCTAATTTTTTAAAAAATTTGGCAAATTTGGTATTTTGTTTATAAATAAAAATGATTTTTTTTTACTCCTTTTTACCAGTGTCATGGAGTACAATATGTGACGAAAGAACAATCTCAGAATGGCCTGGATAAGTCAAAGCGTTTTAAAGTTATCACCACTTAAAATGGGTCAGATTTGCAAAAAATTGTCTGCTCCTTAAAGGGGTTGTCCGGGTTCAGAGCTGAACCCGGACATACCCTTATTTTCACCCCGA
Organism: Bufo gargarizans; assembly: GCF_014858855.1. Taxonomy (NCBI): domain Eukaryota; kingdom Metazoa; phylum Chordata; class Amphibia; order Anura; family Bufonidae; genus Bufo; species Bufo gargarizans. The sequence goes on along the minus strand of NC_058082.1, from coordinate 208,196,633 downwards.
CAGCCCCCCTGAGCCTAGCATCGGAGCATCTCATGCTCCGATGCGCTCCAGTGCCCTGCGCTAGATCGCGCAGGGCACGGGCTCTTGTGTTTTCAATAACACACTGCCGGGCGGTAACTTCCGCCCAGCGGTGTGTTCGGTGACGTCACCGGCTCTGAGGGGCGGGCTTTAGCTCTGCCCTAGCCGTTTTACTGGCTAGGGCAGAGCCAAATCCCGCCCATCAGTGCCGGTGACGTCACCGGGGTTCCTGTCAGCCCCATAGAGAGCCCGGTACGTCACCGGAACTCAGAAAAATGCCTTTGCCCTGTGCAATTTAGCACAGGGCAAAGGAGAGCATCGGAGCATGAACTGCTCCGATGCTCATGTCAGGGGAGCTGCCTGGGTGAAAATGGAGGGCTGTCCAGGTTCAGCTCTGAACCTGGACAACCCTTTTAAGGTGAAATAAGGCTGTGTCTGTAAGGAGTTAAAAGGGTATATTTCTGTATCGTGTGCTTTCACTATTGAAAATTGGATGTCAATTATGGAAAATGTCTTGATATCTTTCTGAATGTCCAATGGGATTGCATGTACTCATCCCTTTATCTTCTCTATGGGTTTCTCTTTTTTTTCTGATCTATCTGATTTAAAAAAAGAAATTGCATATCTGTGGAAAAATTGCAATTTTAATTTTAATTTTTTACAATACACTACACATTAATTCCTGGAAAACATCTGTGGGATCAAAATGCTGGCTAAACCCTTCAATAAATTCCTTGAGGGTTATAGTTTCCAAAATGTGGTAACTTTTTGGGTTTCCACTATAGGGGTTACCTCAGTGTCTCTTCAAATGCGACATGGCACTCAAAAACCATTCCAGCAAAATCTGCCCTACAGCCATATGGCATTTCTTCCCTTCTGAGCTCTGCTGTGTGCCAGTACAGTAGTTTATTGTATTGTCATATTCAAAAGAAAATGGGTAACAAATTGTATGGTGATTTTCTCCTGTTACTCTTTGTGAAAATGAAAAAGAGACATTTTATTTGAAAATGGGGTCACGTTTTGTGGGTTTTTACTGTAGGGGTACCTCAGGGTCTCTTCAAATGCAACATAGCACCCAAAATCTATTTTACCAAAATCTGTCCTACAAAAACCCTATGGTGCTCCTTACCTTCTGAGCCCAGCAATCTCAGACCGCATGTGGGGTGTTTCTATAAACTGCCGAATCAGGGTAATACGACTTTTTGATCACTTTATTTTGCGTTTTGAGAAGCAGGATAAAGAAACAGCAGCAATTCTGCCATTGCTTTTTGGGTTTTGTTATTGTGGCATGCACTGTGCTGAAAAATGACATAACTTTATTCTGATGGTCAGTATGATTACAGGGATACCAATTCTATGTAGTTTTTATTTTTTTTGCTACTTTTACACAAAGCATTTTAAAAAAAAATCATGTTTTTGTGTCGCCATTTTCTGAGAGCCATATTTTTGGGGCAATGGTCTCGTATGACATTTTCATTGGTACTATTTGAAGTACATACGATTTTTTGATTGATTGATTGCTATTATATTTTTGCAAAGCGAGGTCACCAAAAAATGGCTCAGCATTGACCATGACATCTAAGCTGTTAATCTGCTGTCATCTGAGGTTTCAACAGATGACGGTGGATACATCATGGTTCCGGCTTCTAGTAACTGCCAGGCCCCTGTACTGATCAGGTGGGCACAACTCCTGTTTTGTTTGCTTTGCTCCTGTTTTTTGCTCGCTGTGCCATAAATGAATAGCGTTCTTCATTAACCTCTTCTTGACCAGTGCCTACATGTATGGCTCCAGACGGGACTTCATGGACCTCGTGGTGCGTGACGGGCACCATAGCCGCCGCGTTCCTGCTGGTTTAAACAGCAGACCACGTTTAACCTCTCAGACGATGTTTGGCCACAGCAACTGAAGGATTAAAAGTATGCGATCTACGTCATCATCAATCACATATATTAGTCCCAGGTGTCTGCTGTTTAATATGTACGGTGCTGGTTGAGAAGGGGCTAAAAAGGACATGTCTCATCTCCAAACATGCATGTTTTAGCCAATTCTTGGTAACAATTCTGGAGCATTTTTCTAATAACTCTCCATTGTGCCATTCCTCCTAGAATTTTATGAATAAATTGACAGATGGGTGTTACCATTCCCCTTATCAAAAGGGTGTGTGCCTACAAAGTCTGACACTGGCAGCATCAATTGGACAATGTCAGAAAGTGCAGAGACACATCCCCAACTGGTAACACCAACTTTTCAATTTATTTGTAAATTTCTAGCACATCGAAGAGCTGTAAGATAAAATGCCCCATAGTTGTTACATTATGGTGAATACAAGTATTTACTAAGACATGTCTGTAGAGGGTCCTCTTTGAAAATTAAATGTACCAAAGAGGTTCTACAAAAAAATGTGGAATAGGGTTACATAAAATAAAGATTTTTAACATGCACCCTGTTCAAATATTTGCCATATGGAAGACACAAGGAAGGAGCCATTCTAGGATTGAATCTTCTTAATGGAAAGAATTCAATAAGTATGTACCTTGGAGGAGATTTATCAAATCTGGTGTACTAGAAAACTGGCTATGTTGGCCATAGCAACAAATCAGATTCCACCTTTAATTTTCCAAAGGACCTTTGAAAAATGGAAGGAGGATTTTGATTGGTTGCTATTGGCCACTACGTCAATTTTCCTTTAGAACAGTTTTGCTAAATAACCCCCTGTCACTGCTCCCTACAATAAGTGTAAGTACCTTCATCTACAGTGGAACAAACTAAGATTAGACATTAAAGGAGTTCTGCAAGATTTTTTTAAATTTCAGTGAACAGGGGCAGTGTAAAATAATAATAAAAAAACCTACTCATATTTATTGTCTAACCAGTTCTGCTCTGATCCCAGCAACTCTGATTACCACTGGGCATGGAATGGAGACGTCACATTCAGTGGTCCCATAAATGCTACAGCTAATCACTGACCTCATCGGACACATGGTCATGAACACGTCACTGCTGAGCCCAGTGATTGGCTATAGTGGTCACGGTAAAGATGAACCAAATGTGATGCTGCAGGCCTAGCTGGAAATGGAGCAGCAGAGACCAGAGTGGTGGCATGTTATAGGAAAGGGTTATTTGACAAAATCTTGGAGAACCCCTTTAACCACCTATTTTCCCCGAGTCCAGCTCGGGCAGTGGGAAAAGTAGCTAACTGTGTAAATGGAGGGGAGAGGGCTGTTTAGATGCTGCTATCTCCTGAATGGTAACAGCTAAAAACATGCAACTGGACCAAAATGACAGCATTAGCCCAAGCAACAAAGGAGAAATCACTGTTAGAAATCAAGTTGGGAATAATCGCAGGTAAAATCTGTTTTTAGTATATAGCTTTAGAAATTAGTGACTTTTAAAAATACCTTTATTAATGATAGTGCGGGTATAGGTATGTATATACCGACAAAGTGTACTACCTTTCAAAAGGGTTATATATAAATTTCTTTTGACTGGGGAGTAGTGGCCCCTACATAAAAAGTTTACTAGTGACACAACAATGCCTGTAGACATAGTGGCTCGAGGAATAGACCAAAAAAGGACAGGGTCTGAAAAAAGGGCAGGGCAGACAGAATGCTTACCCTAAAGGCCCTAATGACTGCTCAGCCCAGGGTGACCCCCTGATGGTGGGGGTTCCCTGTCCCCGAACCTAAGGCTATGAAATCCCTAGATTAGCCCTAACCGGGAAGAGAAAATATGTACTCTTAATAAGGGAAGATACACCGGAAGTGGAAGGTGGTACAAAAAAGGTGGAGTCGCCACCTGTCCAATCCGACGATTAAGTATAATTATTGCAGATACAGAAAAAGAGAATAATGGAAGGCGATCCAGGATACTGTAAAAGTCACCGTTCCTCTCAAGTAAATAATACACACATTTTTAGTATGCACATCTTATTACACAAACCTCAACGCGTTTCACCTGTATAAGGTCAGGAAGTAGGTACAACATTAGGACATAGTCCAACCATGATATAGATGTGATAAATGATACAAGGGCGATAATGAAAATGGAGCGATACTTAGCTAGAGATGTTCAAAGGAGGAGGCATAAAATACAATGTTACCAGAAGGCAAGATATAAGCATCCCAACAGGAGTTACCTAAAGAGGTGCATACAAATGGAGAAGAATTAGGTATAAGGTAACTAAAAAAAATACAGGTTATAATGATCAAGAAAGCAGGTATTTGGCTCATCCTGCTACTTACATGCTGTTGATGCCGGCCATAAGCTCCCCCAGTAGCCTGCTCAGGGCCCAGGTAAGGTGCCAGCAAAGATTTAGACCCATTTATAGGGTCAGATCGGTGCGTCCAGCCGCCGGGGAGGCGCATTCTGCTCCCGGAACGCCAGGTGGAACGCATAAGGGCTTCCGGCCTCCGGAAGATGACAGGAGGAGGCCATACTATTCAGGCGATTATAACATGAAGGGTGGAGGGAGGGAGGGGGAGAGGGGTTTAAAGCAAAAAGGCCAGCATATTAAAGATAAAAATAGGAGCTCCAGATCACAAAAAAAAACTCCATAATGTGCCAGAGAGAGCCAGCAATTTATTAATATAAAACGAACCTGCAGATGAGCATACATTCTCCAAAGTGTGCCAAAGATGCACAAGGGGCACAGCAGAACATCAGTAACAGCCCCCTGAAGACATAGAAGTATCACTCAGCAGACAATGTATACAATTAAAGATGTTTAATCATGATGGAGAAATACATGAAAACCTGCCTCTCCAATAGTATTGATGAAATAGAGATAGCAGGTAATTTACAGATAAAGGGAGTCAATCATATTAACCCCTTGAAAAAAGTGGTGCTTTTCGCACTGATCAGCACAGAATACCATGGGTCACATACTGCTGATACTGGACAAATTAACTGGGATCGCCAAAACTAAAACAGACAAGGGGAATATTAAATAAAACACGCAAAATTGAGTCTTTCATTGAGACCAAGGGGGGACTGGGACCGAAAACGATAAATCAAGCTGGACTCTTTTTGGAGAATCCTTCTGTCCCAGTCGCCCCTCCTCTCAGGAAAGGGAACCACCTTCAACACTGAGAAACGAGCCGAACTCACATCGCCCTTATTGCAGCTATTAAAATGATGGGCCACCGGAGTATCCTTGGATTTTTTTATATCATTAAGATGCTCACAGATTCTTCTCCGTAATTCCCTCTTGGTCTTGTCAATGTAATCCAACGGACAACTACATTGGCAAATATAGACTACGCCTTTGGTTTTACAGTTGGCGAAGTCACGGATCGTAAACGGTCGTTGGGTCACAGAGCAAATTATTGATTTAGATGGATTAATAAAATTGCAGGCTTTACAAGAACCACACTTGAAAACACTGAGGGGCCTACGGTCTAACCACGTGCCCTCTCTCTTCGGGCCTTCATAATGACTATGTACTAAACGATCACGTAGGCTTCTCCCTTTGCGGTAAGTCACCTGAGGATAGTTCCTAATTACCTGTGTTAGGTCGGGGTCCATAGTTAAAATTGCCCAGTGTCTTCTGAGTATGGATACCACCTCCCCATTCCCAGAGTCAAAAGTCGAGATAAGACGTATCAGATTCTTGTCCGTGTCTCTTTGTTTTGGTATTAAAAGTTCTTCTCTTTTTTTTGACTCTGCGAACTGAAAGGAGTCCCTAAGAATTTTTGAGGGATAACCCCTCTCTCTCAATCTCTTTCTGAGTTTTCCTGATTCTTGATAGAAATTAACTCCCGACGAACAATTCCTACGGACCCGCAGATATTGTCCCCTAGGGATCCCTTTTTTGACGACGGTGGGGTGGTGGCTCTCCCAATGGAGGATACTATTAGTAGCCGTGGGTTTCCGGAAAACTGAAGTATTTAGGGTACCCTCTATCTTGGTCACCACAACGTCCAAAAAGGTGATCTGTTCTAGTTGGGTTTCACAGGTAAATCTCAGACCAATATCATTACAGTTGAGAGTATCGATAAAGCGGTGGAATGCTGCGAGACTTCCTTCCCAGATCAAGAACACATCATCGATGTAGCGAGTCCAAAATGTGATGTACTCACTCCACCAAGGGTGCTGATCTGGGAAGACGACCGTGTCCTCCCACCAGCCCAGGAGGAGATTCGCATAAGTGGGGGCATAGGAATTCCCCATTGCGGTCCCCCTGAGCTGGTGGTAGAAGGAGCCGTTGAATAGAAAGAAATTATGGGTGAGAATATAATCCAGCAACTGCAAGATAAAACCATTATGTGCAGAAAACTGGGTTCCTCTTGTATTGAGGAAATAATTCACTGCCTTAATTCCTTTATCGTGTGGAATCGAGGTATAAAGCGATTCCACATCGATGCTTGCCAGGATACTTTTAGGATTTACTGTGAGCGTTTAAATTTTATGGAGAAAGTCCATTGTATCACGGGTAAAGGATGGTAAACTTGAAACAAAATCACGGAGTACCTTGTCAAGGTAAATTCCACCGTGATGTGTCAACGAATTAATACCCGATACAATGGGACGCCCTTTCAGGGGATGTATCCCTTTATGGATTTTGGGCAGGCAATAGAAAGTGGCCGTTTGTGGGGTTTTCGGAAAGAGAAAATCATACTCGGTCTTACTGATGACACCCTGTTGTAGGCCCTGACTGAGGACTCCGAGAAGATCAGTACGGAAAATCTCAGTTGGGTCCACTGGTATTTTTTTATAACTGTTTTTGTCATTCAGTAATGCCAAACACATTAATTGATATTGGTGGTGGTCCAGAAGTACCAGATTACCACCCTTGTCCGACTGTTTAATAATCAACTCCTTGTTATTTTCCAGGTTTCTCAAAGCCTGGAACTCTGATGCCGAGAGATTCGAGTGAAGGGACATACCCTGTATTTTCTCGATGTCAGAAATAACGAGACGCAAGAAGATATCTATGTGTTTGGTACTTACAGGGGGTGGCAGTCTGGTACTTCGCGGCCGTAGTTCCGTAAACGGACCTTTTCCTGGGATCCTGGTTCCCTCTTCACAGAGTTCCAAAAGATTTTGGAAATCCGGAAAATCCTCAGGGCTAATCCCCATGTCTAGTAGGGCTGCACGATATGGGAATTTTGTGCGATTGCGATTAGGGCCCTAAAAATTGCGATAACGGTATGCGATGCGATATTTTAAGGGAATTGTGCTAGAGGTCTAATTGCTTGGATTTTCAAGGCAAAAGCACACACAAATTACTGATAATGCTGAAATGAAGTTATGCTTAACTCAAGAACTGAAATGCACAGTGCTTTTCAAAATAAAACATATTTTACTAAATTATATAACATATTTGCATTACTGCAAAAGTACAAAATACAAAACTTGCCATTTTCTTATTAGCACTGCACAGAACAGATAAATAAAATAGAATAAATAAAAGAACATTTGTTCATTAAAATAACGACTTGCCTCCAGCCCCTCCTCCCTCCCCACACTGTAACTGATGTATCGCCGGCGTAGCGGCCGGCGATACATCCGTGTCAACCACGTAAAAAGTCAACCATCGCTTTATAAGGCGCACTGCCATTCCCCCCCCCACTTTTGGGGGGGGAAAAGTTTGTCTTATAAAGCGAAAAATATGGTAATATAATTGCAGCATTTTTGGGTCGGCCAATTGGCGATTGCGATATGGCGATTAATTGCGATTGCGATTGCTTTGGCGATATATTGTGCAGGCCTAATGTCTAGGCATGTTATTTTATTACAATTTTTAAAGAATTTGTGCCATTTCAATTTTCTGGCAAATAAATTCAAATCCTTGACCCAAGTAAAAGTATCATGTTTAGTAAAATAATAATAAAAAAACCTACTCATATTTATTGTCTAACCAGTTCTGCTCTGATCCCAGCAACTCTAATTACCACTGGGCATGGAATGGACGTCACATTCAGTGGTCCCATAAATGCTACAGCTAATCACTGACCTCATCGGACACATGGTCATGAACACGTCACTGCTGAGCCCAGTGATTGGCTATAGTGGTCACGGTAAAGATGAACCAAATGTGATGCTGCAGGCCTAGCTGGAAATGGAGCAGCAGAGACCAGAGTGGTAGCATGTTATAGGAAAGGGTTATTTGACAAAATCTTGGAGAACCCCTTTAACCACCTATTTTCCCCGAGTCCAGCTCGGGCAGTGGGAAAAGTAGCTAACTGTGTAAATGGAGGGGAGAGGGCTATTTAGATGCTGCTATCTCCTGAATGGTAACAGCTAAAAACATGCAACTGGACCAAAATGACAGCATTAGCCCAAGCAACAAAGGAGAAATCACTGTTAGAAATCAAGTTGGGAATAATCGCAGGTAAAATCTGTTTTTACTTTCACTTTCAGCTGCATTCACAGCATCCCGATTTCTATCAGTGATATGTTCCCCTGTACTAAACAGATTTATGTCATTCTGGTATTGTCTGGAATGTCAGCTTTCAAACAATACAAAGCCCATATGTCTGGTACCAAACCTAAGATATGAGCAGTGCCCCCTCCCTGTCAGTGTGGAGGAGAATGAGGAAGCAGCTGCATAGCTGACAGGAGGAAAGAAAGAAAAAAGGGAAAATGTATATAGAAATGTGGTATTATCATCAGTGTGCTGACCCACATAATAAAATTACGTTATTTTTACCACACAGTGAACACAATAAAAAAATTCCACAAAACAATGTAAAAATTGAGTTTTTTTATCTTCCCCCTTAAAAATAAAATAAAAGTTATTTAATACACTATATAACCGAAAATGGTTCCTAAAAAACCTACAACTAATCCTGCTAAATAAAAAAAAATTGAAGAAAAAATTTAAAAGTACTGACTGCTAGAACACAAAAAAGTGGGAAAATATTATTGGTCCTTAAGGCTAACATTAATGATGTCACTAGGGTTAAAAATGTAATAGTGTCCCCGGAGTTGTGCACCAACAAGATTTACTGCAGACACACATTAAAAATTTACTATAAAAAAGGTGATATTTTTGGGAGGTTTTTCCAATTATAACGTGACTGTTAGGAGGCTAAACCAAGATAATGACTAACCTGGGGCTCCATGACACCAGTGGACAAGCTCGTTTTCACGTTCTATTACTTCCCCGAGTTCCGGTGGCCAATTGCAATTTTGTTCCTGGTTCACAAGAAAGTCGACACTTTGCCAAACAAGGTCCCGGTCAGCTGGCTCAAGGTAATCCTGATAGGACAGTAGCATTTGCAGAATAGAAGACAGTCCATGTGCTGCCCCTACAGCAACAAGAAAAGAAAAAAGCTCATCTAAAGATGGCTGGTATTATACTGCACTAAGTGCCGGTCAATGGACATCATTTTGTAGTGTGATAGTAGTAAAATAACCTGCTTATTCATTCTGATTTCTACCCATAGACAGGGTCATAAGAAAACATGGCTTGAAGATGCATGTTACTAACTTAGAGGGTGTAACAAAAAAACGTGAATTACAGCCCCGACCAACTGATCCTTTTGCTCCCGCTGCAGTTTGCCAAATTAAGAGGTTGTCTCACTTCAGCGAATGGCATTTATCATGTAGAGAAAGTTACTACAAGGCACTTAATAATATATGATGCGATGGAAAAATGAATTAAGCCGACATGAGGCAATATGGACAATCACAATACATTAGTAAGTGCCTTGTATTACCTTTCTCTACATAGTAAATGACATTTGCTGAAGTGAGACAAGCCCTTTAAAGTCTATATCAGAACCAAGAGTGGATTTTGGGCAATTTTAGCAGACTTGAGCATGATCTTTCTTGTATTTCTAATCTGGACATGAAAACTGCTTGCTTCCATTTCTGAAGGATGAATAGAAAGGTTTACTGAATATATCTGTAGCTATCTCATTTTTGGTAGCACAGATAACTGACCTCATCTAATGTAGAGAATGCAACGAAATAGATAAGTACTAAATGATCCCTATGAAAGGTTCCAATTGTAATTGATAAAGTGAATCCTCCCCATTTTGTACATGTACATGTAATGTATTGTTTGTTACCTAGGTACTCGGTCCCATAGTATGAGTACATAAGTGGAAATGGTTTCCTCTTCTTGCTTGAATACTGTTTTCCAGATTCCAGGATGGCATGGCAGATAAACCTGATCTGTGCTGGCGTTAACACCTATGGACAGAATACACATCATAGCAGGACCTCAAAAGACTGCAAGTGTTTTAGCTTGAACGCCACATTCAGATATAACAGGCAGAGAAGCAGTGACACTTAGCTACCGTATATTCGGGTAAGGACAAACAGTTCGGTCGTGGTGCACACGGCAGACCAAAGCCACCACTTTTTTATGCAGCCATTGGCTACCAAGGTGGTTATGGCCTGCTGCCCACCTTTGATTTGACAAATAGCTGAGTGCTATTCTGTCAGCACTTTGCCAAGCATATATAAGATGTATCACATGGTGGCACCCAACGTTTTCTTGCCTTTTCAGATTATTAACATTAAAGGTGTTGTCAGCTTTGGACAAAGGTGTTCACACAGGTGGTCCTGCTGCTCTCTCTCAGCAATCATAAAGCAGTCGTCCCACAAAAATATTCTACAGTTTTCTAACTAGCAACCGCATCTGAATACTTTTGTAATTGCATGTAATGAGTTATTCAATAAAATGTATCTGTATATCGCCACCTGCTGTTTGTCTTTTTTCCTACTTCATTGTCCGTCTCACTGAGAAGGTCGCACATGCTCAGTTTCATCCTTCAACTGCCTCCTGAGCTGTGATAGGGAGAGCATGGACACACCTCCTGAGCTGTGATAGGAAGAACATGGACACACCTCCTGAGCTGTGAAAGGGAGAGCATGGACACGCCTCCTGAGCTGTGATAGGGAGAGCATGTACTTCATTTTTTACATTAATAATGGGATAACCCCTTTGCATGCGCACTTCGCTCAACAAAGCCGCTGCCAGGAGTCTGCACAGGCGCATCAGGCTGAGCCTAGTGCGCACGGGATCTGGCAAAGGGAGGGGAGGATTGCGGAGGCGGCGCTGAGGTGAGGAAGGCGGCACTGTAGACAGGGAGGGCAGCGATTATGACAGGGAAGGCAACGCTGGGCACCAGAGGGTGATGGGTGCGGCCGGGCACTCTGTATTAATAGAAGTCTCCTTGGGCACCTTAGGTAGGTGATTGACAGATTATAAAAACCTGTTTTCTGGGCTAATAGAGCCACAAGCAGGTTTAATAAGGCCAACTTAGGATTCATGTTATTAGTACGGACATGGGCATATGTTTAGGTTATAGGGGTAAAATCTCATGACAGAATCCCTTTAATGGACCAGACAACAATGCCAGATCCAGCAGGCTGCTCCCGGCCGGAACAGCCTGTCTGATCGGCAAATGTAAATGTGAAACAATCCTAACTCTCCTCCCCAATGCCCCCTTTAAAAGCATATTGTTAAAAAAAAAGTACTTATATTCAGAACATTGGCATTTTCTTTTAATTTACGTAAATTCACTTGCTGTGAACAGTGAGGGAAACAACTAAATACCACTGGACTTTCCCAGTACAATTATACCACGTTCCAATAAATGAAGACAAATCATTCAATCACATCAACTGTTAAGGTTCTGCAACTGCAGATACACGAGGATACCTCGGATGTCATCTGGGGCCACTAGTGTCAAAGCTGAGTCACATTAATCCAGCAATCTACTGCTCCTGTTCTCTGGAAGACTGCTTTTGGGTATTATAGGTATGGCCCACTGGCTTTTTTATTTTCCCACAGACATTGCTGTGCACCATTTCACAAGGCAAAAGTATTCATTAAACGTCGCCACACGAATTTGATTCGCTACACAAAGTAGAATTAATGATGAATAAAGGAGCACTTTAGAGTCATCTGCACAAAGAACAGTATTCTGCCATCTGCTGGACGCGCTTGCTACTGCAGTTTAGCTCTTCCAGTGGTTATTAAAATTGTTATGTGCACCTGCAGTAGCTAAATACAGAAGGAGCTGATAGAAGAATGGACACTCACCAGGAGCACAGGGTAAGAATTAGTGTAGATCTGATTTTACAGTTGTCAGTTTTTGTATCTGCAGTATTTCAGCAGTAGCGTGTTTGTCCAGCAGATGGCAGAGTACTGTTCTTTGTTCAAGTACAATATAAAAATAATTGTGGAGACATCTTTTTATTTTTCAGTTGTTAAAAAAGTAAAAATGGGCATTTACATGTATCTCTCGATGCTAGCTTTACATGTAGTCTGTATGTTTGAGGTAACCACATGGAATTCCAAAATAATGCAGGGTATATAATGCTGGCGCCTTGCTATTTGGAGATATATATGTCTCCATGTTTGAGTTGTTCGGGTAACTTTCTTGAAGTATTCATTAACCCCTAAAGGACTCAGCCCTATTTCAACTTAAAGGGGTTGTCCGGGTTCAGAGCTGAACCCAGACATACCCTTATTTTCACCCAGACAGCCACCCTGAGGCTAGCATCGGAGCATCTCATGCTCCGATGCGCTCCCGTGCCCTGCGCTAAATCGCGCAGGGCACAGGGCTCTTTTGTTTTCAATAACACACTGCCCGGCAGGTAACTTCCACCCAGCAGTGTGTTCGGTGACGTCACCAACTCTGAGGGGCAGGCCTTAGCTCTGCCCTAGCCGTTTTACTGGCTAGGGCAGAGCTAAATCCCGCCCATCAGTGCCAGGGACGTCACCGGGGTTCCTGTCAGCCCCATGGAGAGCCCCGATACGTCACCGGCACTGATGATCCTAAAAATGCCTTTGCCCTGCGCAATTTAGTGCAGGGCAAAGGAGAGCATCGGAGCATGAACTGCTCCGATGCTCATGTCAGGGGGGCTGCCTGGGTGAAAATGGAGGGATGTCCGGGTTCAGCTCACCCCTTTAAGGACTTGGCCATTTTTTTAATATCTGACCAGTGTCACTTTATGTGTGAACAACTTTAAAACGCCTTTACTTACCCAGGCCGTTCTGAGACAGTTTTTTTCGTCAAATATTGTATTTCATGACACTGCTAAAATTGGGATCAAAAAAGCTAATTTTTTTGCATTAAAAAAATACCAAATTTACCCAAAATTTAGAAAAATTTGCAAATTTTAAAGTTTCAGTTTCTCTACTTCTGTAATACATAGTTATACCCCCAAAAATTGTGATGACTTTACAATCTCCATATGTACTTCATGTTTGTAACATTTCGGGAATGCCATTTTATTTTTGGGGGATGTTACAAAGCTTAGAAGTTTAGAAGCAAATTTTGAAATTTTTCTGAAATTTTCCAAATCCCACTTTTTATGGACCAGCCCAGGTCTGAAGTCACTTTGTGAGGCTTACGTAATAACAAAACCACCCAAAAATGGCAAATTGACTTAAATTTTAAAATTTTCTATTTTTGGGAAAATTTTCCCTTTTAATCCATTTTTTCCAGTAATAAAGTAAGGGTTAACTGCCAAACAAAACTTAATATAGGGTTGCCCTGATTCTGTAGTTTGCAAAAACACCCCATATATGGTCCTAAACTACTGTTTGGCCAAACGGGAGGACATAGAAGGAGGGGAACGCCATATGGGTTTCGGAAGGCAGATTTTGCAGGACTGGTTTTGTTTATACCATGTCCCATTTCAAGCCTCCCGTTGCACCCCTAGAATAGAAATTCCAAAAAAGTGACTCCATCCTAAGAAAGTACACCCCTCAAGGTATTCAAAACTGGGTTTACAAACTTTGTTAACCCTTTAGGTGCTTCCACTAGAGTTAATGGCAGATGGAGAAACAATTTTGGAATTTCTATTTTTTGGAAAATTTTCCATTTTAACCCTTACTTTATTACTGGAAAAAATGGGTTAACAGCCAAACAAAACTCAATATGGGTTGCCCTGATTATGTAGTTTGCAGAAACACCCCATATGTGGTCGTAAACTACTATTTGGCTAAACGCAGGACATAGAAGAAGGGGAACGCCATATGGTTTTTGGAAGGCAGATTTTGCTGGACTGGTTTATTTACACCATGTACCCTTTCAAGCCCCCTGCTGCACCCCTAGAGTAGAAACTCCATAAAAGTGACCCCATCTAGGAAACTACGGGATAAGGTGATTGTTGTTTTGGGACTATTTTAGGGTAAATATGATTTTTGGTTGCTCTATATTACACTTTTTTGAGGCAAGGTAACAAAAAATTTAAATTCTAAAATTGTTTCTACATTCGCTATTAAGTTTTGTGGAACACCTAAAGGGTTAACAAAGTTTGTAAAGTAACTTTTAAATACCTTGAGGGGTGTAGTTTCTTAGATGGGGTCACTTTTTTGTAGTTTCTAGTCTAGGCTACATCAGGGGGGCTTCTAATGGGACATGGTGTAAATAAATCAGTCCATCAAAATCTGCCTTCCAGAAACCATATGGCATTCCCTTCGTTCTATGCCCTGCCGTGCGGCTATATAGCCATATGGGGTGTTTCTGCAAACTACAGAATCGGGGCAATAATAATTTAGTTTTGTTTGGCTGTTAACCCTTGCTTGATCGCTCGCTATTACACTTTTTGTGATGTTAGGTGACAAAAAATAGCTTTTTTCTTTTACGCGTTAAAAGTTATTTTTATAGGGCAGATTCTTACGGATGCGGAGATACCTAATATTTATTTATTTAGATTTTACACTATATTATCATTTGAGGAACAAAAAAATTATTTTTGTATCTCCATAGCCTGGGAGCTAGTATTTTTATAGAGAAGATTTTTACGGACGCGGCAATTCCCAATATGTATGGCTCTCGGACTTTGGAGACACTAAGCAGGCATCCTCAAACAGCGGCCCTCCAGATGTTGTAAAACTACAATTCCCACAATGCCCTGCTGATAGCTGTACGTTGTCAGGGCATGCTGGGAGTTATAGTTTTACATCTGGAGGGCCGCAGTCTGAGGATGCCTGCACTAAAACTAATATTTTTTTGGGGAAAAATTGTTTCTGTGTCTCCAAAGTCTGAGAGGTTTTTTTTATGTTCTCTAGGGGACTGTTGGGGATTATAAAAGTTTTGCACTCCATGGAAGTGTGATACTCCCTGAAGCAATTGATAACGCAGAAGCCCGGATGATCGGGGCAAGTGTCCCATTGAGTGGTGGTGTCCTTCCGTATCCCCCTCCTGTGACACACTCTGCATCTTTTTTGGGTTCGTCCCTTCTTTCCAGTATGGGGGACCACACCTGGAAAATGTTGGCCAGGGACAATCCGGGCGCCTCCAGTTCCCGAGGTACTCCAGCCTGCTCTTTCCCAGGTCTGAAAAAATCAGGTCCTTGAGGACTGCCTCATAGAATTGGAGGAATGTCCCTGTGCTGCCAGCGCTTCGGGATAGTACAAAAGCGTTGTACAAGGCAACCTGTGCCAAGTAGACAGCAACTTTTTTGTACCATGCCGGGGTTTTGCACATAGCATTATATGGCTTGAGGACTTGATCAGAAAGATCAACTCCTCCCATATACCGATTGTAGTCGACGATACAATCGGGCTTGAGGACCGTTGCCGCAGTACCTCGCACAGGGACAGAGGTGATGCTGTTACCGTGGATTGTGGACAGTATAAGGACATCCCTCTTGTCCTTATACCTGACCAGCAACAGGTTTCCACTGGTAAGGGCACGGGTCTCACCCCTGGAGATAGATACCTGGAGGGGGTGGACAGGGAGGCCGCGCTGATTTTTCCGCACGGTCCCACAAGCGGACAGTGGATCTGGCGGCAAGGGACCTGAACAAGGGAATGCTAGTATAAAAGTTATCCCCGTACAAGTGGTAACCCTTATCTAGCAGTGGGTGCATAAGGTCCCACACGAGTTTCTCCGCTAACACCCAGAGTGGGGGGACATTCTGGCGGTTCAATACGGGACTCTCGCCCCTCGTACACACAAAATTTGTAAGTGTACCCTGAGGTACTCTCACAAATTTTGTACATTTTCACGCCATACCTCGCCCGCTTAGTGGAAATGTATTGGCGGAAACTTGAAAGCAACGAGAGACTCATCAACCGCGACCTCCCGTCCAGGTCCGTAGGCCTGCGCAAATTTGGCCCCGAAGTGATCGATGACCGGCCGTATCCTATACAGACGGTCATAGGCAGGATCACCTCGGGACACCAGCTAGGTTCACCGGTAGGGGGCTCCAGTGGGCTTATTTGGTAGGCCGGGAAACCAATACGAGCCCCAGGGCGGCTCGTACTGGTGTGGGCCACAGGGTTTTTAGCATGTGGGGCCCCTGGCTCCGACTGGCGGCAGTCTCATCGTCATCAGAGATGATGAGGAGGATGCGGATGACAAGAAGAAAGTGGGGTCATCCTCATCCTCACTGGGGCTCTCGGAGTCGGAGGCAAGCTGGGCGTAAGCCTCCTCGGCCGAGAACGTCCGGCGGGCCATGGGTATGTGTGTGTGTTTGTGTATGTGCGTGCGTGTAAAACTTTATTGTATGTGCGTGTGTGTGGGGGCACAGGGTGTTCACGTACTAAAAAGCTAAAGTAAAAAAAAAAGAATGGACAAGTGTTAAAAAAAAAAAAAAAGTTCAAACTTGCTGATCAGCGGTAGAACGCTGATCATCAGTACAACGCTGATCAGTGGTGGGACGGCCGATGTGCTAACAGTGGCCGGACGCAAAAAATGCCGGCCACAGTCAGCGCACGCAAAAAAAAAAAGTGGTGGTGGGTCTAGGGTCTCAGACCCCAACCACCACAAACAATAAATCAGATAAAGTTTTTTTATTTATTTTTTCTCTAACTAACTCTCCATTCTAACTAACCCTCCCCTGACCCTAACCTACCTGGAGGGTGATAGGTGTCGAAGGGGGGAATCACAGGAGCTGGTGCAGAACGGTGCAGGAGCAGCAGCAGGAAGAGGAGGGGAGAGAGGAGCGCCGGGAGTTTGAATCTCCCTCTTCTCTCCCAGCACCAATCAGCACCAAGGACAGCACCGCCGCCCCCAAATGCTCGGACTGTGATTGGTGGTGTGTAATCACACCACGATCACCATCCTTTTCCGGTTCATCAGGTCACAGGAGACCCGAATGGACCGGAAACGCAGCAAACCGCAGGTCTGAATTGACCTGCGGTTTGCTGCGATCGCCGATATGGGGGGGGGAAATCATTCAGCGGGCGGTGTTGTGACAGGATGCCCGCTGAATGATTTCAGCGGACATCCTGTTCCTATTAACCCCCCGACGCGCCGCAATCTACTTTTAAAGTTATGACGTACCGGTACGTCATGGGTCCTAAAGGACTCGGCAAACATGCCGTACCGGTACGTCATAAGTCCTTAAGGGGTTAATTATATGACATTGCATAACATTTATTTATTTTTACACCATCATGACTGAAGGCAACACAAGGTCTGTTGGTTCACTGTTGAGACCATATAGGAAAAGTCATATAATAGGGACAGCTTATTAAATCAAGTAATGTATACACAGAGCATGGAGTATCTTCTAATAATGAACATGAATGTACAGGCCCAGACCACTCCATTAGCTGTATTTTACTTGGAATGGACAGGAAGGAGTTAAAGAGGAGCTGTCACCACTCCTGACATGACTGTTTTAAAAGCTCCATGCATTCTCCATGTAATAACAATTCTGCAACATCTATTCTTATGACTCTATGTTGTGCCATTCCTTTATTATTACTGCTAGAAGTTATGAATCAATTGCTAGCAGTCTGCAGTAAAGGTACAGAGGGGTGGTAAGGTAACCAGTTGGGGGGTGCAGTCTGAAAATGGCAGCACTGATGGGATAGAGTTAATCTGTGCAGGGACCCCCCCCCCCCCCCACCCAACTTGTTACACTCATCTGTACCCTTACTGCAGACTGCTAGCAATTCATTCATAACTTCGAGCAGCAATAATAAAGGAATGGCACAACATAGAGCCATAAGAATAGATGTTCCAGAATTGTTATTACATGGAGAATGCATGAAGCTATTAAAACAGTCATGTCAGGGTTGGCAACAGGTTCCTTTTAAAGGGGTTATCCTGGAAATGATATAGAAGACCTATCCTCAGGATAGGTCATCAATATCAGATCGGCACGGGGCCGATACTCACATTGATCAGCTGTTAGAAGACGCTGGTGCTCTGTGAGCTCCACTGCCTCTTTTTAGGCCATGTGACATCACCATACATCAGTCACAAGGCCTAGTTGCAGGTCAGTGTAGCTATACAATGTACAGCGCTGTGCTAGGTGAACTGCCTCGAGCTGGCTATGCTTGCCAAAGCTCCAGTGAGCGCGGCGGCTCCCAAGACTTAGAGCCCCGCCAATGTGATAATGATAACTTATTCTGAAGATAGGTCAGCATTATCTCTACCTTGATAACCCCTTGAACTAGTTTAAAGTGTAATTTTTTTTATGTGTAAGGACCCTCAGTGTATATGTTGCTAAATACACTTTATTAGGGAAATGTGTTAATTTTTATTATAAAACTGTATGTAATGTCTCCCCTTGGCTCTTACTGAAGCTTGCTAAGGAGAATCATCTTCTGAAGACAATGGGATACCTGTATGATGTCAAGGCTTCTCAGTCTGTCTCTGGTCTCCCGTTTCCCAGTCGTGCCTTCCTAAATGTGTAATAGAGCGTATTAAGACTAAAGTGACCCTGCTGCCAGCCTTAATAGCTGGAAGCGGCACTTTCCCTCGACCTTCCAGCATGCCTCTGGTTAGCACTGGAAAACGGGGCTGCAACGTACAGCGCTAACAGTAAGTGTGGTATGTTACTGTAAACTTACTTTTAGTGCTGAACACTGCAACTTTCCCAGCACTAGGAGACGTGCTAGTAAGACAGAGGGAGCACTTCTGCCAGCGATGGGCACTGGCAGCAGATAAACTGCAGGGTCACATTAGTCTTAGCATGCTCGATTACACCTTTATGGAGACAGGGCTGGGATAGGATGGTAAATTCTGGCACAGGGAGACCAGAGGCAGGCTGAGAAGACTCATATAGTTATCTGGCAGCTTCAGCGTTCAGTAGAACGCTAAAGATGGATTCTCCTTAGCAACCCTCAGAGCCAAGGGGAGGCTATACATACAGTTTTCTAACAAAAATTTACATGTAGCTAATATAGTGTATTACTTACTGTCTCTACACATTAACAAATAAAATTAATTTACACATTTTAAGGATTTTATTGCTCTAATAAGGTTGAAGAGCTTTACAAAATAACAAAAAAAAAAAAGTTTTTAGGCTACATGGAGCATTTTTTTCAGATAGAAGTCCAGAAACATTGATATGAGCTCTGTATTTACAGGCTGAGATCTTTTACTACAATTTTAGAGGGATTGTCTCATAAAGACATCCCCTGTCAATATGACCTATTAGGGCACAAAAACATCACAGAGCTGAGTAGCTGTTCTGGAACCCCCTCTATGAGACGGTCTGTACAAGCAATCCCTGTATTATATAGTCGGCCATTTATCTGAATGGCTGCTATGCGATACTACATCTGAAGTGGCAACACCCTCAATGGTACAAAAGTCCCTGATTTTTCTAAAATAGGGTGTATCTTTTGCTCACCATTACCACGTTGAAGATCCTTACAAAATCAGACAGGCTGTGGTTTTCTATATAGGCAAATTATTATCACACTGTAAAATAGATTCAGTACAAGACTGAATAACATTTTCAAAGCAATTACTATGAAATATGCAGCAACAATCAGCGTCCCACAAAGAATAGCTCATAAGTGATTGCAAAATTAGACGTTACACACCGACTAAATCAGAGGGCAAAGAGCCTTATGCAGCAGTTTGACTGGAAGTACACACTAAGACTTCCATTTCTATAAAAGAGCTTAACCCCTTAACGCCCAGCGCCGTACATGTACAACGCTGGCAGGGTCTTTACAGATGGCACCCGCTCCTGACCACGGCATCTGAGCTCGCTGAAAACCAAAAGCACACGCTTTCAGTTATGCTCCGGCTCCCCCGTGTGGCGATCGGAGGAGCCGGAGTGTGTATGCAGCAGCCCCTGTCTTTGTGAATGACAGGAGGCTGCTGCATAGTATTTCCTATGGAGCCCTTGCCTGTAATAGGGCTCCATATGAAAGTAGTAAAATCATCATAGATTCCAATGCAAGTGCATTGGAGTCTATGATAATAGCAATCTAAAGATTGCATGTTATAGTTCCCTATGGGAACTATAAAAAAGTGCAAAAAAAAAAAACGTTTTTGAAAATAAAAATCATAATAATTCAAATCAAGCCCCTTTTCCCAAAATAAAAATAAAAGAACTAAAAAATATTTAAAATACACATCATGGGTGTCGCGATGTGAGAAAATGCCCATAGTATAAAAATATATTCCCCATACGGCAAACAGCAAAACGGAAAAAAGCGTTCAAATGGCCAATTCGCTGTTTTTGGTCGCTTTATTTTCTACAAAACATTAAATAAAAAGTGATCAAAAAGTCATACACACCCCAGAATGGTAATAAATGAAAAGTTTAGATCGCCCCGCAAAAAAGAGCCCCCACAGCTCCGTACACATAATTACAAAAAAGTTAGAGGGGTCAAAATATGGTGACAAAAAATAAAACTGATTTTTTTCCCATTTAATTTTTTTTTTATCACTATCAAAACGCAAGAAAAACTATACATATAAGGTATCGCCAGATTTGTACTGACCTGTAGAATAAGGGTTCATTCACACGTCCATATGTGTTTTGCGGATACCAGCAATGCGCGTTCCGCATTTTGTGGACCGCACAACGCCGGAACTCTCATAGAAAATGCCTTTTCTTGTCCGCAATTGTGGACAAGAATAGAACGTGTTCTATTTTTTGGCGGAACGGAAGTGCGGATCCGCAAATGCGGACAGCCCATTCCGGCCCAATTAAAAATGAATGGGTCTGCACCTGTTCTGTAAAATTGTGCAACGGATACGGACCCATTTTGCGGACCTGTGAAAAGACACTAAAAGTAACTGGTCAGTTTTATCGTACATCAAACGCCGCAAATAAAAAACCCGTATAACTGGTGGAATTGCTTTTTTTTTGCAATTTCACCCCATTTGGAATTTATTTCCCACTTTCCACTACATCATATGCAATATTAAATGGTGGCGTTGGAACGTACAATTTGTCCCGCAAAAAACAAGCCCTCATATGGCTATGTGAACAGAAAAAGGGAGGAGCAGGGAGCGCAAAACGAAAACGCAAAAAAAAAAACACACAAAAAAAAACTCTGGGCCTTAAAGGGTTAAAAGGAAAACTCGTAAACAGGAAACAGTGCATCCTAAAATGCTAATAATCAAATAAGTATACAGATTTTTTAAGGTAGTGGATGTCCACCTGCCTCGTCAGTAGTGGGGGTTGACTCCATCAGAGGGGCACAGAACAAGTTCAGTCCCTCCCTTCTGCGGTGTGAGAAAAGATTCAGTAAAACCTGTAATTTATACATTTACAGTATATCTGTGCTTTTTCTACCTTCTGTGAATACCCAGGTGTTATCAGTGATTGATGGCATTGTGTGTATAAGTGTGTATAGAGAGATAGCTGTCAGTCACTGATAACTCCTCCCTCCTGTACTGATAGCACTTCAGAGGGATGCAGATATAAATGTAAAAATTACGAATTTTACTGAATATTTTCCCATAAAAATATATATCAATCTGCTCAGCTCCTCCTGCTCTATAACATGGTGCTGTCAGATTGCATTGCATTTTTTGGTGACAGGTTCTCCTTCAAAGCATTTAGACAGCATTAAGAATTGCTTTATGGCAGCCCCATGGACAATAGACACAGTGCATCCGGCAGGGATCAGCAAAAATGCTTCTGTTACTGATAATACAACCATCTGCATCCGTTATGAACGGATCCGATTGTATTGTCTTTAAAGGGGTTCTGCACTTTGTTTAAACTGATGATCTATCTTCTGGATAGATCATCAGCATCTGATCAGCGAGGGTCCAACACCCTAGACCCCCGCCGATCAGCTGTTTGAGAAAGCAGCGGCGCTCCAGCAGCACCGCGGCCTTCTCACTGTTTACCGCAGGCCCAGTGAGGTCACGACTAGTATCACTGTCCTGGGCGCAGCTAAGCTCCGTTCCCTTGAATGGAGCTTAGCCCCGCCCAAGCCAGTTGATACAAGTCATGATGTCACTGGGCCTGCGGTAAACAGTGAGAAGGCCGCAGCGCTGCTGGAGCGCCGCTGCCTTCTCAAACAGCTGATCGGAGGGGGTCCCGGCTGTCGGACTCCCGCCAATCACATGCTGATGATCTGTCCAGAGGATAGATCATCAGTTTAAACAAAGTGCAGAACCCCTTTAACATAGCAAGGACGGATCTGTCATGAACTCCAATGAACGTCAATGGGGGACAGATGTGTTTTCTATTGTGTCCGAGAAAACGTTTTGCTCCACATCCCATGACGGAAAGAAAACCTCCGGTATTGGAATGCAAACAAACAGAACGGAATGCATTTTGGAACATTCCGTTCTGCTCAGTTAAGTTTTGTCCCCATTGACAATGAATGATGGACCTCAATACCGGAAAACAGAAACGCTAGTGTGAAGGTAGCCTTAAACAATAGGTCATTTTCTGATGACACATTTCCTTTAAACTTCCAGTGGCCCAGGAGACATTGTATCTTGAGGGATCACTGTATATTTATATTGGGACACTGACTTTAATGACTAGCTAGTTACCCTTTCTGGCTAGCATCCAAAATCTATGAAATCTATATGGAGATGCAATAAATGTAAGGGACAGATGCATATAAAACAGGGTAAATGTAAGTCCAAGCATATAACGCATGCTATTCTTCTAAGGCTACTTTCACACTAGCGTTCGCCGGTCCGCTCGTGAGCTCCGTTTGAAGGAGCTCACGAGCGGACCCGAACGCCTCCGTCCAGCCCTGATGCAGTCTGAATGGAGCAGATCCGTTCAGACTGCATCAGTCTGGCGGCGTTCAGCCTCCGCTCCGCTCGCCTCCGCACGGACAGGCGGACAGCTGAACGCTGCTTGCAGCGTTCAGCTGTCCGCCTGGCCGTGCGGAGGCGTGCGGATCCGTCCAGACTTACAATGTAAGTCAATGGGAACGGATCCGCTTGAAGATGACACCATATGGCTCAATCTTCAAGCGGATCCGTCCCCCATTGACTTTACATTGAAAGTCTGAACGGATCCGCTCAGGCTGCTTTCACACTTAGAATTTTTTCTAAGTTATTAATGCAGACGGATCCGTACTGAACGGAGCCTCCGTCTGCATTAATATGATCGGATCCGTTCAGAACGGATCCGATCGAACGCTAGTGTGAAAGTAGCCTTAGAAATATATTTCTTCTATGTTATCACGGCTAAATGTAATTATTTAAAAGGTTTTTAAGTGATATTTCAAGCAATTTAGTTGCTATCAAGCAATCTCTGTGATTAAATGCCAATCGAATGGAGTCTAGAAAACACTACGAGCAACACTAAGAGTATAATGGTCTCTAATCACAAGGATTTCTGATGGGGGTCAGCATCCCTCCTGCTGAAAACCCTTCCTATAACACTTCATACACACAACTTTCTTGCATCATATTTCTTACTGTTTCATCTAAATGGTGCCACTCTACACCATGGTGGAATTTTTATTACTCCAAGAAGCTTTCATGGGGCAACTTTTTTTTATTATTTCCATTTTACTCATTTTAGGCTAAAAGTCATGTTGTCAATTATTTTTCGTTACAAATTTCCCACCGTTTTTCTTCTACAGCTTTTAATTTTAGTGCATTTGAAGACTAGCAGGCTCTTGCATGTTTAGGTCCCCCAGGGGTATTAAAAAAAATTGAAAAAAGGGTATATATATATATATATATATATATATATATATACAGTGGGATGCGAAAGTTTGGGCAACCTTAAATCGTCATGATTTTCCTGTATAAACCGTTGGTTGTTACGATAAAAAATGTCAGTTAAATATATCATATCGGAGACACACACAGTGATATTTGAGAGGTGAAATGAAGTTTATTGGATTTACAGAAAGTGTGCTATAATTGTTTAAACAAAATTAGGCAGGTGCATAAATTTGGGCACTGTTGTCATTTTATTGATTCCAAAACCTTTAGAACTAATTATTGGAACTCAAATTGGCTAAGTAAGCTCAGTGACCCCTGACCTACATACACAGGTGAATCCAATTATGAGAAAGGGTATTTAAGGGGGTCAATTGTAAGTTTCCCTCCTCTTTTAATTTTCTCTGAAGAGTAGCAACATGGGGGTCTCAAAACAACTCTCAAATGACCTGAAGACAAAGATTGTTCACCATCATGGTTTAGGGGAAGTATACAGAAAGCTGTCTCAGAGATTTCCGCTGTCTGTTTCCACAGTTAGGGTCCATTCACACGTCCGTTTTTTCTTTCCTGATCTGTTCCGTTTTTTGCGGAACAGATCAGGACCAGATCTGGATCCATTCATTTTCAATGGGTCCTGGAAAAAAATCGGACAGCACAATGTGTGCTGTCCGTTTCCGTTGTTCCGTTCCGCATGTCCGTTTAAATATAAAACATGTCCTATTCTTGTCCGCAAAATTCGGATCCTGGTACAATACAAAGTCAATGGATCCGCAAAAAACGGAAGACATTCGGATGTCATCCATTTTTAGCGGAATCCGTTCCTGGAAACACATACATTTTTTTATTTTTTTATTTATTTCAATTTTTTTTCAAAGAAATCCAAACAACTTTATTTGATTATTGAGCTTTATACATGTTTCCGTTTTTTTGCGGATCCGCAAAAAACGGATGACATACGGATGACATACGGAAACATTTTCAGGAACAACGGATCCGCAAAAAACGGACCGAAAATCGGGATATAGGAAAATACTGACGTGTGAATGTAGCCTTAGGAACATATTGAGGAAATGGAAGACCACAGGCTCAGTTCAAGTTAAGGTTCGAAGTGGCAGACCAAGAAAAATCTCGGATAGACAGAAGCGACGAATGGTGAGAACAGTCAGAGTCAACCCACAGACCAGCACCAAAGACCTACAACATCATCTTGCTGCAGATGGAGTCACTGTGCACCATTCGGCGCACTTTACACAAGGAGATGCTGTATGCGAGAGTGATGCAGAGGAAGCCTTTTCTCCGCACACAGCACAAAAAGTGCAGCTTGAGGTGGGCTAAAGCACATTTGGACAAGCCAGCTTCATTTTGGAATAAGGTGCTGTGGACTGATGAAACTAGTATTGAGTTATTTGGCCATAACAAGGGGCGTTATGCATGGAGGAAAAAGAACACAGCATTCCAAGAAAAACACCTGCTACCTACAGTAAAATATGGTGGTGGTTCCATCATGCTGTGGGGCTGTGTGGCCAGTGCAGGGACTGGGAATCTTGTCAAAGTTGAGGGACGCATGGATTCCACTCAGTATCAGCAGATTCTGGAGACCAATGTCCAGGAATCAGTGACAAAGCTGAAGCTGCGCCGGGGCTGGATCTTTCAATAAGACAACGACCCTAAACACTGCTCAAAATCCACTAAGGCATTTATGCAGAGGAACAAGTACAACGTTCTGGAATGGCCATCTCAGTCCCCAGACCTGAATATAATTGAAAATCTGTGGTGTGACTTAAAGAGAGCTGTCCATGCTCGGAAGCCATCAAACCTGAATGAACTAAAGATGTTTTGTAAAGAGGAATGGTCCAAAATACCTTCAACCAGAATCCAGACTCTCATTGGAACCTACAGGAAGTGTTTAGAGGCTGTAATTTCTGCAAAAGGAGGATCTACTAAATATTGATTTAATTTCTTTTTTGTGGTGCCCAAATTTATGCACCTGCCAAATTTTGTTTAAACAATTATAGCGCACTTTCTGTGAATCCAATAAACTTCATTTCACTTCTCAAATATCACTGTAAGTGTCTCCTATATGATATATTTAACTGACATTTTTTATCGTAACAACCAACGATTTATACAGTAAAATCATGACGATTAACAAGGTTGCCCAAACTTTCGCATCCCACTGTATATATATATATATATATATATATTAGTGCTGCCCATAATTATTCATACCCCTGGCAAATTTTTAATTAAAGTTACTTTTATTCAACCAGCAAGTAATTTTTTGAAGGGAAATGACATCGGGTCTCCTAAAAGATAAGACAAAGATTTGAGCAAAAAATACAAGATGTTCCGCACTGTGGAAAATCTCAGAGGACGTGGTCAGAAGCCAAAAGTGACACCTGTGCTGGCCAGGAGGATAGTTAGAGAGGGGAAAAAGAATCCATGGATCACCACCAAGGCCATCCTGGTGAATCTGGGCTCTGCTGGTGGCAATGTCTCAAGGACTCTGCACACTGCTGGGTTCCACTTCTTCAGAATAGGCACACAAAAGCTCGCATGGCCTTTGCAAAAGCTCATCTGGACAAAGAAGAAGACTTCTGGTCTTCTGTGTTATGGTCAGATGAAACAAAAATTGAATTGTTTGGTCACAATGATGTTTCCTTCAACCCAAAGAACACCATCCCTACTGTCAAACATGGTGGTGGGAACCTAATGCTTTGGGGGTGTTTTTCAGCCAATGGACCAGGGAACCTAATCACAGTAAACGGCACCATGAAAAAAGAGCAATACATGAGGATTCTCAACGACAACATCAGGCAGTCTGCAGAGAAACTTGGCCTTGGGCACCAGTGGACATTTCAGCATGACAATGACCCAAAACACACAGCAAAAGTGGTGAAGAAATGGTTAGCAGACAACAACATTAACGTTTTGGAGTGGCCCAGCCAGAGTCCAGACTTGAATCCAATTGAGAATCTGTGGAGGGAGCTAAAGATCAGGGTGATGGCAAGAAGACCCTCCAACCTGAAAGATTTGGAGCTCATTGCTAAAGATGAATGGGCAAAAATACCTGTGAAGCTGGTCTGCAATTATAGGAAGCGTTTGATTGCTGTAATAGCCAATATCGGCTTTTCTATTAATTATTGGGAAGGGTATGAATAATTTTGGACTGGACTCTTTTTGCTCAAATGTAAATAAAAGCTTTTTATTTGTTTAGTTTTTTCCACAATAATCCCTCTTGTACGTCGTCTTACTATCTTTTGGGAGACACCTACCGTATTTTTCGCCCCATAAGACGCACTTTTTCCCCCTCAAAAGTGGGGGGAAAGTGCCCCTGTGTCTTATGGGGCGAATGCTGGGAATTTACATCGCAGTCTGCGATGCTGCAGCATCGCAGACTGCGATGTATTAGTGAGGAGGGTCTGTAGTAGGCGGGTAGAGCGGCGGGCAGTGCCAGGCACTGTACTCTGGCCCGCCGCAGACTGCAATGTAAATTGCCAGCATTCGCCCTATAAGACGCAGGGGCACTTTTCCCCCACTTTTGGGGGGGAAAGTGCGTCTGATGGGGCGAAAAATACGGTAGATGTCTCCCAAAAGATAGTAAGACGATGTACAAGAGGCATTATTGTGGAAAAAACAAAACAAATAAAAAGATTTTATTTACATTTGAGCAAAAAAGTGTCCAGTCCAAAAGATTTTTTTTTAAATAGGTAAAAAAATAAATTACTTATATACAGTTTTGTTTAAAATAATAGCAGTGTGTTTAAAAAAGTGAATAAAGCTCAAAATCCTTTTAATAGCTTTTATTTCCATACACACAAATGCATTGGGAACACTACACATTCTATTCCAAATCAAAACATGAAGAAAAATATATCAAATTTGTGTTGTTCCTCTAAAAATATTGAATATAAGAAAAGTGAATATTAGACTGTTCAAAAAAATAGCAGTGTTTGTATTCTTCTTTACAAACTCAAACATTCACTATATAAACTGAAACATGTTTGAAGATTTTGCTTTCCTTTGAATCACTTAACTAATATTTAGTTGTATAACCACTGTTTCTGAGAACTGCTGTACATCTGTGTTGCATGGAGTCAACCAACTTCTAGCCCAGGATGATTGGACTACATTCCACAGTTCTTCGCTATTTCTTGGTTTTGCCTCAGAAACTGCATTTTTGATGTCACCCACAAGTTTTCTATTGGATTAAGATCCGGGGATTGCGCTGGCCTCTCCGTAACGTCAATCTTGTTGGTCTGGAACCAAGATGTTGCACGTTTACTGGTGTGTTTGGGGTCGTTGTCTTGTTGGAACACCCATTTCAAGGGCATTTCCTCTTCAGCATAAGGCAGCATGACCTCTTCAAGTATTCTGATGTATTCAACTGATCCATGATCCCTGGTATGCGATAAATAGGCCCAACAACGTAGTATGAGAAACATCCCCATATCATGATGCTTGCGCCACCATGCTTCACTGTCTTTAGTGTACTGTGGCTTGAATTCAGTGTTTGGGGGTCGTCTGACAAACTGTCTCCGGCCACTAGACCCAAGAACAATCTTACTTTCATCAGTCCACAAAATGTCTCTTTAGGCCAGTCAATGTGCTTTGGTAAATTTTAACCTCTTCAGCACATGACTTTGCGGGGGCTTCTTGCGGATAGCTTGGCTTCACATAGGCGTCTTCTAATTGTAACAGTACTCACAGGTAACTTTAGACCTTCTTTGATCTTCCTGGAGCTGATTGTTCTGATGAGTCCTTGCCATTTTGGCTATTCTCCTATCCATTCGAATGGTAGTTTTTCGCTTTCTTCCACGTCTTTCAGGTTTTCGTTGCCATTTTAAAGCATTTGCAATCATTTTAGCTGAGCAGCGTACCATTCTCTGCACTTCTTTATATGTTTTCCCCAATCAACTTTTTAATCAAGGTACGCTGTTCTTCTGAACAATGTCTGGAACAACCCCTTTTCCTCAGAATTTCAGAGAGAAATGAACTGTAACCAGCATGTACATTTGCTGCCTTTCTTCCTTAAATAAGGGCAATCATTTCCACCTGTTTTCAAAGAATGAATGACCTCACTCATTGAACTCCACACTGCTATTATTTTGAACATGCCCCTTTCAATAAGTGATTGAATTACACAGAATCAGCAGCATGCATTTCATGACTGTTGGGTCTGTTGGACTTCTATTACTCTACTCTACTACACCTGCTAGTAAATTATTTGCCATGTAGAAATATCATTTCTATCAAAAACAGTGATTGATCAGGTTAGTGATGTCTGACAATCTAATTGTCCGACTGTATTACAAACTCACACATACACCCTAGGGCCCATTAACCTTTAAGGGCGCCTTCAAATGCAGCAGATTTTGTTGCAGAAAATCAGTGACTGAAAATCTGTTCCATTTATCTGAATGGGGTTGATTTTGCAGTAGGCACATGGATTTCCGCAAGCATCATGCAAATGTATGGAACTGATTTTCCGTCGCAGAATTTTCGGCAACACAATCTGCCACGTGTGAAGGCGCCCTAAATATGTTTGTATGTTCTCCTTCAGTTTTTTCCATGATTTCTATGATATTGTCCATAAATAGTGAAATTACACTGTGACAGAGTTATAAATGTGGTTACTCCAATTTTCTGGATTACCATAATTACATTAAAAAAAACGGTAAAAACTTTTACTGACACAAGGGATAGACGTCATATGTGTTAGTAAAGGGGCATGGGTCTCCATCAAAAGCGACTGATTTATGTAGGCCATTTTCAATTCATTTTCCCCCTTTTCCATTGGCAGAGTGACTGTGAACAGCAGTAGGTCTGACCTGGCATTTCTTCAGCGGCCTGGAGTATACTGGTCTTGCTATAGGATATATCACACTCTATCCTTCAAATTTCTCTGGCTTTCCCTAGAGCTCCAATCACCCCCGTTTAAAGGTGCCCATACACCTTCTCTCTGGAGAACAAAATGGGGAGGGGGCTCACCATAAACAACAGATTGTCACCCAGTCCCTCTGAAGAAGGCAGGTTTGGCCAACAACAGTTTACCCACTTTCTGACATCTGCTGTACATGTTGACTCTTTAAAGATGGTGCCCACTATGGAGTGGAGCGAGTGCCATGGGGCAGGGTGCCTGCTGTTTAATACCGACCACGGACATTTAACTCCTCAGATGCTGTGGTCAAATGTGACCACTGCGTATGAGAAGGGCAAAACCTGGAAGCGCGATTGTAAGTCGATTGCAAGTTGTGGTCCACTTGAGGACCTAACAAAAAGTTAATTAAAAAAAATAATATATATATACAAATCACTCTCCTTTCCCAAAAATCTAAATAAACAATTAAAAAAAATAACACCATGGGCATCACCGCATGCAAAAGAGCCAATACCATTAAAATAGGGTTGTTGCGGGTATCAAAATTTCGATACCCAATCGATACTTTTGTCCCGGTATCAATACGATACCAGGATTTCCATTTTTTCGATACTGGGCTGTGCAGTCTAGTATCACAGAATATGAGCGCGCTGCTGTCAACGCGCTCATGTTCCCTCAGCAGCACAGGGGAGAAGGAAGCAGTCTCTCCCTCCCCCCTGTGCTGCTGCTGCCACCAATGGGGAGAGAGGGGAGGAGGAGGGGAGGGCGCACTGCGCCACGAATGATAGGACTTTTCATGGGCCCGGACTTTAAGTAGCAGGCTACACAGAGCGGCGCCCAGGGATGGCCCAGCACTTACTATTATTCCTGGGCGCCGCTCCGTTCGCCCGCTGTGCGCCTGTGCCCCATTACTGTCTCCTGCTCCATATGCTAATTACCATTGGAGGAATGGGGAGGAGACATCAGCTTCTCTCCTGGGCGTTCCTTCTCTCTGTGCTGCGATTGGACAGCGCTACAGCCAGGGAGAAGGAACGCCAACTAGAGAAGCTGATGTCTCCTCCCCATTGCTCCGATAGTAAGTAGCATATGGAGCAGGAGACAGTAATGGGGCACAGCGGGCGAACGGAGCGGCGCCCAGGAAGAATAGTAAGTGCTGGGACATCCCTGGGCGCCGCTCTGTGTAGCCTGCTACTTAACAAAGTCCGAACCCATATAAGGTCGTCTTTAACTTTTAATACAGGAGGCAGGTGCTGGCAGCAGAATCGCATTGCCAGCACCCTGCCTCTGACAGGGAACTGCGATCAGCGGCACCTGAGGGGTTAACTGCCGCTGATCTGCTGCCAGTACCCGCCTCCTGTATTAAAGGTTAATTATCATTGGTGGCGCAGTGCTCCCCCCCCCTCAACCCCCCACCCCATTAGAATCATTGGTGGCACAGTGCGCCCGCCCCTCTCAACTCCCCCAGTATTAAAATCATTGGTGGCAGTGGCCACAGGGTCCTCTCCCCTCCCCCTCATTGGTGGCAGTGGCAGCTTCTGATCGGAGCCCCAGCAATGTAATTCTGGGGCTCCGATCGGTTACCATGGCAGCCAGGATGCTACTGAAGCCCTCGCTGCCATAGTAATCTCTCTGCTGCTGTGTACACTATACACAGGGCAGCAGGGAGAGTGTGAAGTCCTATTCACCCTAATAGAGCTCTATTAGGGTGAATAGGACAAGGGATGAAAAGATCCCAGGATAGTTATTAAATAAACAGTAAAAAAAAAGTTTTTGGGCTTATTTTTTTCGCGTGGTATCGAATGGTATCAAGTATTGCAATACTTTTTTATGGTATCGAAATCGAATAAAAAATTTGGTATCGCAACAACTCTACATTAAAATATAAAAAAGTTATTCCCAGTGAATGGTGTAACGGAAAATATTAATGGCCGATTCACAGTTTTTTCATTACTTTAGTTTCCAAAAAGTGATTAAAAAGTCATAAACACTCCAAAATAGTATCAAAAACGACAGATCGTCCCCCCAAAAAATGTGCCCCAACACATCTGCGTAGACATAACTATAAAAAAGAAACAAATAATTTTTGCACAGTTTTTTTTTGTATTAAAACACAAATGCAAGAAAAACTATACATATGTTTTATCGCCGAATTTATACTGACCTGGAGAATGAAGAGCACAAGTCAGTTTTACTGCATAGGGAACGCTGTAAAACAAAAACTGTAAAACCTGTGGCAGAATTGTGTTTCTTTTCCAATTCCACCCCATTGGAAATTGTTTCTCCAATTCGCAGTACATCCTACGCAGGTGGCATTAGAAAGCACAACTTAGCCGTATGAGGACCTGTTTTTTTTGCGGGACATGTGAATGGAAAAATAAAAAATGTATGGCTCTGCAGGGAGGGAAAAACAAAAACAGAAAATCGCTGCATCAGGAAAGGATTAGGGTCCATTCACACGTCCGCAAATGGGTCCGCATCTGTTCCGCAATATCGGGAATGGGTGCGGACCCATTCATTCTCTTTTGGGCCGGTAGAGATGCGGAGAGCACACTATGTGCTCTCCGCATCCGCATTTCCAGAGCGCAGCCCTGAACTTCCGGGCTTCGGCTCCGCAAAAAAATAGAACATGTCCTATTCCTGCCCACAATTGCAGACAAGAATAGGCAGTTCTATAGGGGGTGCCGGCCGGGTGTATTGCGGAACCTTAATTTGCGGATCTGCAATACACTACGGACGTGTGAATGGACACTTAATGTGTATGGGGCCTTCAAGCTATCCCTAGTTGACTGAATCTGACAATCTGGATGAGATCAGTACACTATAGTTAAGGGGGAGCCTAAAGACACCAGATTGACAATTCAATAGCTGTGAAAGCTGACCACTATCCCTCCCGACTCCTCCATACACATTTGGCCCGACTGAACGTGTATGTGTATACATTATCTACCGGGAGAACAAAAGGATCAGGCGAAAATATTTATTTTGCCCAATCCTTTTCTCCGTTGACATCATCTGTCAGGGGAGAGTCAGAAGCCCCTCACACACATCAGAGTATTGGCCTACAACTAATGTGTATGGGGGTCTTAACCGTCCCTTGATGACAGGTGTCAGGCTGCTGTGACGTAAGCTGCTGCCAGAGGAGTAGTGTATTCCACTATTCCCAAAGAAACCATCACGCATGCTCAGCCGAGCCCCCTGACGATTTGACATGTGTGGTAATGTTCCAGCTCTCCCCTGACACAGATGTCGGAGGAATCAAAGGTCAAGCATGTTAAGGCTACTTTCACACTTGCGTTCGTCGGTCCGCTCGTGAGCTCCGTTTGAAGGAGCTCACGAGCGGACCCGAACGCCTCCGTCCAGCCCTGATGCAGTCTGAATGGAGCGGATCCGCTCAGACTGCATCAGTCTGGCGGCGTTCAGCGTTCAGCTGTCCGCCTGGCCGTGCGGAGGCGAGCGGATCCGTTCAGACTTACAATGTAAAGTTTTGGAAAAGGATTGCGCTGCAGGAGAAAATTCCTTTGTATAAAAATAAAAATATATAATAAAAAGTTCCTTTGGTAGATCTTCAATCAACGTGGTCACAAGCCAACCTCACAACTTAACACTGGTATGGAAATCTGTTCTGAAAAGAAAAAGCGCACTATGGTGTAGCAAGTTCCACAAACTTAGCGCCCCTGCGATTAGATTATACTCACAGGGTATCTTGCAAGAAAATGCGTATATGAATGGATGGTGTCTTCAATAGTACTCTGTTGAAAAGAGAGGACTATAGTGTAGCATGTAATTACACTTAAAACGCTTGCTGTAAGGTTATACTCACAGAATGTCCCTTATGAGAGGCTTGGAAGGAATCTGTGCAATCTTCACAGGCAGCTGGGCGGGTGGAGCAGGCAAGGATCAAGATACTCGAGTAGGAATTTCCAAATATCGATCCGACGGATGGAATGCTTCTGCACCTAGATGGTACTAGACCTCAGCTACTCAGAAGGACTGGTAAGTGGAACGGATGCGCACCAAAAAGTCGGATAAAAATTATTTATTGAGAAATAAAATTACAGCTAAAACCACAAGACCCCGCCCAGCTGCCTGTGAAGATTGCACAGATTCCTTCCAAGCCTCTCATAAGGGACATTCTGTGAGTATAACCTTACAGCAAGCGTTTTAAGTGTAATTACATGCTACACTATAGTCCTCTCTTTTCAACAGAGTACTATTGAAGACACCATCCATTCATATACGCATTTTCTTGCAAGATACCCTGTGAGTATAATCTAATCGCAGGGGCGCTAAGTTTGTGGAACTTGCTACACCATAGTGCGCTTTTTCTTTTCAGAACAGATTTCCATACCAGTGTTAAGTTGTGAGGTTGGCTTGTGACCACGTTGATTGAAGATCTACCAAAGGAACTTTTTATTATATATTTTTATTTTTATACAAAGGAATTTTCTCCTGCAGCGCAATCCTTTTCCAAAACTTTACTTATTTGACTTTTCCCACATTGTCTCCGGATTTGCAGCGCTAGAGAAGACAAGTATATCTAACAGAGACTTTACTTTATTTATTTTTCAGACTTACAATGTAAGTCAATGGGAACGGATCCGCTTGAAGATGACACCATATGGCTCAATCTTCAAGCGGATCCGTCCCCCATTGACTTTACATTGAAAGTCTGAACGGATCCGCTCAGGCTACTTTCAGACTTAGAAATTTTTCTAAGTTATTAATGCAGACGGATCCGTACTGAACGGAGCCTCCGTCTGCATTAATATGATCTGATCCGTTCAGAACGGATCCGATCAAGCGCAAGTGTGAAAGTAGCCTAAATGTCAACTGTCCAATTCTTAGGCTCCATTCAGACATCCGTAGTGCACTGCGGATCCGCAATACACCCGGCCGGCACCCCCCATAGAAATGCCTATTGTCCGCAATTGCGGACAAGAATAGGACATGCTCAATTTTCTTGCGGAGCTGCGGACCAGAAGATAGAGCCTACGCTCCGGAAATGCGGATGCAGAGAGCACATAGTGTGCTCTCCGCATCTCTTCCGGCCCCATAGAGAATGAATGGGTCCGCACATGTTCCGGATAATTGCGGAACGGATGCGAACCCATTCCATGGACGTCTCAATGGAGCCTTAAAGAAGGCAAGACTCCACCAGAGGTGTCTGCACCTTTTCCCTTCTTCCTATTGAGAACCACCAAGACAAGCCTGCATGAGTATGGGGGGCTTAAAGGGAGTCTGCCACTAGGAAATTTACTGTAGGGCTCATGCACACGACCGTGATCAGCGCATGAAACACAGTCTGTGCGTCAGCCGTATGTTCTGGGTCAACTGCGGCTCCTCTTGACCCGTATTCATTTATGATACAGTCGGTTTATATCTGATTGTGGGGCTATTGCAGTGTGCTCACAGATCGGGTCAGGGCAGCCACAGTCGGCAGACTCGCCGGGCTGATTCAGTATGGCTGAATGCAATGACGCCACTCACTTAAGGCCTCATGCACATGACCAGGGCCGTCTTTAATATTGATTGGACCCTGGGCAAGGATTTCCTTGGGCCCCCTGGATCCCGCCTTCCCACACCCTAGCATGCAATCACGCCCTCGACCACAACACACACAAAAAAATAATTGGGATGCACATCACACATGACATGACACAGGTCTTTACCAGACACATTATTATTGCCACATGTGTCACATGCCACTACCGACTGTACAGCCGTTCAGAGTTCAGACAGTTCACAGTTCCGCTTCCTTCAGAAAAGCGAGCCTGCCGTGCACTCCAGCGACTTACAGATAGAGGCAGTGGCGTTGCTATGGCTGGTGTCACCCTTTGCTCAGGTGTGGACTTGTCATTTTTTTCTAAGGAATATAGTTTAACCGTTTATGTTCAAAAGAGAAAAAAAAGAGGTCAATAAGTCAGCTCCAATCAGATATCTGCATAGACCCAGAGTCTTGGTCTATATGCAGATATCTGATTGGAAGCTGACTTCTTATTTTCTCTTTTGCACATAAATGGTTAAACTATATTCCTTAGTGAAAATGACCAGTCCAGTCCACACCATGAGGGCCCCCCAGGCCCCCCCTGAGCAAAGATTAGTAAATGTGGCAGGTGGTGGCCCCAGGCCACAGTTCAGCAGACAGAGAGAACCCAACTCCTTTGTCTCCCGTCTCTCTAATAATCCACCAGTAATTTAAATAACCCCATTAGTGGTGGATTATTATAGAGACGGGAGACAAAGGAGTTGGGTTCTCTCTGTCTGCTGAACTGTGGCCTGGGGCCACCACTTGACATATTTACTAATCTTTGCTCAGGGGGGCCCTCATGGTGTGGTGGACTGGACATTTTCACTAAGGAATATAGTTTAACCATTTATGTGCAAAAGAGAAAATAAGAAGTCAGCTCCAATCAGATATCTGCACATAGACCAAGACTCTGGGTCTATGCAGATATCTGATTGGAGCTGACTTAGTGACCTCTTTTTTTTCTCTTTTGCACATAAACGGTTAAACTATATTCCTTAGAAAAAATGACCAGTCCACACCATGTGGGTCTATATTTATGAGGGGCCGGCCCCCCTGAGCAAAGATTAGTAAATGTGGCCGGACGGCCCCAGGCCACAGTTCAGCAGACAGAGAGAACCCAACTCCTTTGTCTCCATAATAATCTCCCACTAATGGGGTTATATAAATTACTGGTGGATTATTATAGAGACGGGAGACAAAGGAGTTGGGTTCTCTCTGTCTGCTGAACTGTGGCCTGGGGCCGTCTGGACACATTTACTAATCTTTGCTCAGGGGGGCCCTCATGGTGTGGACTTGTCATTTTTTCTAAGGAATATAGTTTAACCGTTTATGTGCAAAAGAGAAAAAAAGAGGTCACTAAGTCAGCTCCAATCAGATATCTGCATAGACCCAGAGTCTTGGTCTATGTGCAGATATCTGATTGGAGCTGACTTCTTATTTTCTCTTTTGCACATAAATGGTTGAACTATTCCTTAGTGAAAATGACCAGTCCACACCACACCATGAGGGCCCCCCAGAGCAAAGATTAGTAAATGTGGGCTGGCAAGTGATGGCCCCAGGCCACAGTTCAGCAGCAGAGTCAGACAGAGAGAAGAACCCTACCCAACCCCTGCCCTTATGTCGCCTGGGGCTCTCTATAATAATCCCCCACAAATTTATGAATGGTCGGATCTGGTGACCTGACCGATTTCTTCTAAATTCTAATATAAAATAAAGTCAATTAATATATAATGAAAATGCCTACAGACTATGCGCAGCGTGCCACTGCTTTTTGCTTACCTCCTCCTCAGTCCTGTCCTCCCCTCCTGGCGCGGCAGTGGCAGGTCGACTCTGGCTGGCCTGGCTGACTGTATTAGGTAGGTCAGGTCAGCAGGTCAGTGACTTGAGACTGGTCTGGTCTCTGGACCGTCTGGTTCTTGTCTGGTCAGACAGTGGTCACGTGACGTCACGTGAGGCTGTGACTCACTCACCACCGCCACCCAATCCCTTTAGCCTCCGGACCGGAGGCGGGACTTAGTCCCTGCTGCTGCTGGCTGCTCCGCCGTGGCGCTTCACACCAGGCTGCGGCGACACTGACTCACACACGACACCCCCCCTTTTACCACGTGAGTGACGGGGGCGGGGGGCCGAAGTGCTTCGCCTTCCCCTGTAACTGTCAGTTAGTTCAAGTTGTCTAGTGAAGACTGCTGCGCTGCTGCCGGCTGCATATTAGACAATAGAGTCAGAGAGTCAGAGTCGGGCCAGGGCCCCCATGAGCAACTGGGCCCGGGGCAGCTGCCCCTTTTGCCCTGCGGCAAAGACGGCCCTGCACATGACCGTTATTCGGGTCCGCATCTGAGCCGCAGTTTTTGCGGCTTGGGTGCGGACCCGTTCACTTCAATAGGGCCGCAAAAGATGCGGACAGCACTCCGTTCCGTGGCCCTGCAGTCAAGAATAGGCCACCCGTTCCGTTAATTGCGGAATGCACACGTGCGGCTTCCGTTGTTTGCAAAAACACTGGTGTGAAAGTAACCTAAGCCATTAGGCCCCAGGCACACGGCCGTGTTTCACAGCCGTGTGCGGGCCGTGGAACCGCGGCCTGGATCCCTCCTGAGAGCAGGAGCGCACGGCGTCACTGGTTGCTATGACGCCGTGCGCTCCCTGCTGCCGGCACAGTACAGTAATACACTGGTACGATCTATACCAGTGTATTACTGTACTGTGCCGGCAGCAGGGGGCGCACGGCGTCATAGCAACCAGTGACGCCGTGCGCTCCTGCTCTCAGGAGGGATCCAGGCCGCGGTTCCACGGCCCGCACACGGCTGTGAAACACGGCCGTGTGCATGGGGCCTAAATATCTGATCAGTGGGGCTCTGACTCCTGGCACCTTCACCACTCAGCTGTGTGAGTGCTGTGGACTGTGTACTGAGGCCCAGGTCCATACACTTGAATGGGACTGAGCTGCGCACAGGCCAGGTGACCAATGACCATGAGGCCATGGCACTCACCTTCAAATAGCTGATCTTTGGGGGTGCCGCACTGATCTAATAATGATGTACTATCCTGAGGACAGGCCAGTAAGGCTCCATTCATACGTCCGTAGTGTGTTGCGGACCCGCAACACCCCCGGCCGGCACCACCTATAGAAATGCCTATCCTTGCCCGCAGCTGCGGACAAGAATAGGACATGTTCTATTTTTTGCAGAGCTGCGGACCCCGTCCCCATAGAGAATAAATGGATCCGCACCTGTTCCGCAAAATTGCGGAACGGATGCTGACCCATTTGCGGACGTGTGAATGGAGCCTAACAGAATAATCCTGGACAACCCCTTTTAGGGTACTTTTTCCAGAATGAAACAATGGATCACTAAGTGAAAGGTACATTCGGCTGAGCTAGCCTTCCCCATCTCAAAATTGATGTAATATCGCACGTACGCCACAAATGTCAGATAGCTGTGGATCCCACCATCTCCAGAATGGGGCCCCTGAAGTGAAGGGACAGCAGCCGCTCATGTGCGGTCACCTTCCATTCACCGCTATAAAAGTAAAAGAAAATAGCCAAGCGCTGGCTCGGACATTTCCGCCAGTCCCATAGCGGTGGACGCACTTGTGTCTCTCCAGTCAATGCTGTGGGGCTTGGCCATTTTTGAAATTCCCATAGCTGTGAATGGAGATGACACAATATGAATACTGTAATTGAACACCACTTACCTTCTACATAAGGGCACTGAGGAGAAAGGTCTCCCTCTGTGGGCACAGCAGCCTGGCAGCAGGGTATCACTGTCACCATCCCACTGTGACCTTCAGAGACCATACTGTAGTAACCCTGAGACTATTACAGGTGCCTACAGGCTGCCCTCTTACCTCTATGCCCAGCTTCTGCCTCAGGACCAGCGCGGCGCACAGGTACCCGCTCCTGCCCACGAACAGCTCGTCAGAGCCGCACTCCAGAAAGCCCACAGGCGCACAGATGTCGCACAGCGCCCGGAACCGCTCCAGGACCTGCGTGAAGTCCGTCCGTCCCAGCGCCTTGTAAATCAGCGCGGCCACCGCGTAGACCCCAGCGCCACCCAGCAGGAAGGACGCGCGGGTCTCCCGGTCGGGCTCCCGATCATAGTACGCAACACACGACTCGATGATGGAGGCTGCACGGCGCAGGTAGCTGTCCCTGTGAGGGCTCAACAGCGGGCACTGCGAGACGTGGTAGAGCATGTATGCCACCCCGGCCAGCCCTCCGTACAGCCCGCCCTCCTGTCCCCCCTGTGCCGGCAGCTTTCCCAGGATGCGCTCCACCGTTTGCAGGATGAGCGGAGCCCCCAGCTCGCGGCTCTGGCCGGGGACCAGGTTGCCCTTATAGTCGGAGAAGCGGTTGGTGAAGCAGCGCCTGTTCTCCATCCCTGTGCTGAGGCGGTAGGTAGGTGGTAGGAGCAGTGTGCCCGCAGAGGAGACTGTGCCTGCTGGAGGGGGCGGAGCGCTCACACAAGGGGCGGGGTTCCTGCCATGGGCGCTCAGCACCCTGTCACCCTCACTGCCGCACATCATGGAAGGGTCATATGTACCTGAGGTGATTTACACCACAGATGTACATGGAGACAGCAGGGGCAGGAGGCTGCCTGGTGTACAATGGCATCTGCAGTGTGTTTACCTGGCTGACAGGAATGGGTGGACTGGCCATAGACCCTACAGCAGCAATGGCGAACCTTTCACCAAGTGCCCAAACTGCAACCCAAAACCCACTTATTTATGGCAAAGTGCCAACACGGTAATTTAACCTGAATACCACAGGCCAATATAGTATATCCTCCATGTACTTTATCACTTGGCTTAGACTTTTTCGAGGGTGCGGGTGCCCACAGAGAGAGCTCCGAGTGCCGCCTCTGGCACCCGTGCCATAGATTCGCCACCACTGTACTATAGAGAAATCTCCAGGTGGGCCGCAGGAGCCCTCTTCTTGGCCGGTTGCCAGGTACATAATCTGATGCTGTCTGCGTTAATGAATGTAATGGCATCAGACACTTACGCACCTGGCCAGTGGCTGGAGGTTCCCTCCTGAATTCAACTGTATTGCTATGCCCAGGATCATGATACAGTTTTACACTGTGAGGAGGATTGCAGTATTTTTGCTGCACTGTGGTATCTGGTTGTGCTGGGAGGTATATTGTGCTGCACTGTGGTATTTGGTTCTGCCGGGGCAGTATTTTTTCTGCACTGTGTATCTGGTTCTGCTGGGGTGGTATATTGTGCTGCACTGTGGTATCGGGTTCTGCTGGAGCAGTATATTGTGCTGCACTGTGGTATTTGGTCCTGCTGGGGCAGTATATTGTGCTGCACTGTGGTATTTGGTCCTGCTGGGGTAGTATATTGTGCTGCACTGTGGTATTTGGTCCTGCTGGGGCAGTATATTGTGCTGCACTGTGGTATTTGGTCCTGCTGGAGCAGTATATTGTGCTGCACTGTGGTATTTGGTCCTGCTGGGGCGGTATATTGTGCTGCACTGTGGTATTTGGTTCTGCTGGGGCAGTATATTGTGCTGCACTGTGGTATTTGTTTCTGCCGGGGCAGTATTTTTTCTGCACTGTGTATCTGGTTCTGCTGGGGCAGTATATTGTGCTGCACTGTGGTATTTGGTCCTGCTGGAGCAGTATATTGTGCTGCACTGTGGTATTTGGTCCTGCTGGGGCAGTATATTGTGCTGCACTGTGGTATTTGGTCCTGCTAGAGCAGTATATTGTGCTGCACTGTGGTATTTGGTCTTGCTGGGGCAGTATATTGTGCTGCACTGTGGTATTTGGTCCTGCTGGGGTGGTATATTGTGCTGCACTGTGGTATTTGGTCCTGCTGGGGCGGTATATTGTGCTGCACTGTGGTATTTGGTCCTGCTGGGGCAGTATATTGTGCTGCACTGTGGTATCTGGTTCTGCTGGGGCGGTATATTGTGCTGCACTGTGTATATGGTTCTGCTGGGGCAGTATTTTGTGCTGCACTGTGTATCTGGTTCTGCTGGGTCAGTATATTGTGCTGCACTGTGGTATTTGGTTCTGTTGGAGCAGTATATTGTGCTGCACTGTGGTATTTATCTGCTGGGGCAGTATATTTTGCTGCACTGTGGTATCTGGTTCTGCTGGGGCGGTATATTGTGCTGCACTGTGGAATTTAGTTCTGCTGGGACAGTATATTGTGCTGCACTGTGGTATTTGGTTCTGCTGGGGCAGTATATTGTGCTGTACTGTGGTATTTGTTTCTGCTGGGGCAGTATATTGTGCTGCACTGTGGTATCTGGTTCTGCTGGGGCAGTATATTGTGCTGCACTGTGGTATTTGCTTCTGCTGGGGCAGTATATTGTGCTGCACTGTGGTATCTGGTTCTGCTGGGGCAGTATATTGTTCTGCACTGTGGTATCTGGTTCTGCTGGGGCAGTATATTGTGCTGCACTGTGGTATCTGGTTCTGCTGGGGCGGTATATTGTGCTGCACTGTGGTATCTGGTTCTGCTGGGACAGTATATTGTGCTGCACTGTGGTATTTGTTTCTGCTGGGGCGGTATATTGTGCTGCACTGTGGTATTTGTTTCTGCTGGGGCGGTATATTGTGCTGCACTGTGGTATTTGTTTCTGCTGGGGCGGTATATTGTGCTGCACTGTGGTATTTGTTTCTGCTGGGGCAGTGTATTGTGCTGCACTGTGGTATCTGGTTCTGCTGGGGCAGTATATTGTGCTGCACTGTGGTATCTGGTTCTGCTGGGACAGTATATTGTGCTGCACTGTGGTATTTGTTTCTGCTGGGGCAGTATATTGTGCTGCACTGTGGTATTTGTTTCTGCTGGGGCAGTATATTGTGCTGCACTGCGGTATCTGGTTCTGCGGGGGCAGTATATTGTGCTGCACTGTGGTATTTGGTTCTGTTGGAGCAGTATATTGTGCTGCACTGTGGTATTTATCTGCTGGGGTGGTATATTGTGCTGCACTGTGGTATCTGGTTCTGCTGGGGCAGTATATTGTGCTGCACTGTGGTATCTGGTTCTGCTGGGGCGGTATATTGTGCTGCACTGTGGTATCTGGTTCTGCTGGGGCAGTATATTGTGCTGCACTGTGGTATCTGGTTCTGCTGGGGTGGTATATTGTGCTGCACTGTGGTATCTGGTTCTGCTGGGGCAGTATATTGTGCTGCACTGTGGTATTTGTTTCTGCTGGGGCAGTATATTGTGCTGCACTGCGGTATCTGGTTCTGCTGGGGCGGTATATTGTGCTGCACTGTGGTATCTGGTTCTGCTGGAGCAGTATATTGTGCTGCACTGTGGTATCTGGTTCTGCTGGGGCAGTATATTGTGCTGCACTGTGGTATCTGGTTCTGCTGGGGCAGTACATTGTTCTGCACTGTGGTATCTGGTTCTGCTGGGGCAGTATATTGTGCTGCACTGTGGTATCTGGTTCTGCTGGGGCAGTATATTGTGCTGCACTGTGGTATCGGGTTCTGCTGGGGCAGTATATTGTGCTGCACTGTTTATCTGGTTCTGCTGGGGCAGTATATTGTGCTGCACTGTGGTATCTGGTTCTGCTGGGGCAGTATATTGTGCTGTACTGTGGTATTTGGTCCTTCTGGGGTGGTACTTTGTCCTGCACTACAGTATTGTTGGCCCCGCCTACTTGTGTTGCTCCACCTTCTGTCAATTTGGACCCGCCTACAACATGGGGCCACTTCTAGTTTTTTTACTGGGCCACTTAAAGTTCCCAGTCTTCCCCCGCTCACAGAAACCCACCAGTGGTATTACTTCTCTGATGTAAATCCTTTTGTGATGTCACCTGACAGAAATACAGTTGTGATGTCACAGACGCTTATCTGATGTAAATCCTTTTGTGATGTCACATCAGCTTACCTGCCCTATATTCTTCTTGTGATGTCACCATAGCTTATCCCCCAGGACCCCACTTGTCATATATGGCAGCTTACCTTATGGAAACACACCTTTTGTTCTAGGAGTTACCTGATGGGAACACAGTTGTGACATCATAGCAGCTCACCTGAAGCAAACGGCTGTGACGTCATAATCTAAATAAATGTATGTAGAAATTTAGACCTAAAATGACATTTTGTTAAAAGGTGCAGATTCACTAAAAGTGCTATTACACTGCCCGTATCGGACAATGCAAGCGCCGAGGCATGAGACCACATCCTGCACACTGGCCTGATTACACAGACGATGCAAACAGAATGCTGAAGGACGATTACTACCGCAGCCATTCCTTCTGTTCATTATCGGCAGCACAGCCCTGATTACACAGGGAGATTTGCTGATAATCTGACATCTTTCTTCCTGACAAAGG
Source organism: Bufo gargarizans (assembly GCF_014858855.1). Taxonomy (NCBI): domain Eukaryota; kingdom Metazoa; phylum Chordata; class Amphibia; order Anura; family Bufonidae; genus Bufo; species Bufo gargarizans. Next base: position 208,153,133 of record NC_058082.1, on the reverse strand, counting down.
ATGCCCATCAGTCAACAGACTCATCACCTGCTTGATTATCCGAGCCTTCCTATCAGTGCTTGTTTGCAATGAATTGCCGATAATCTTGCGGTCTAATAGGGGCTTAAGATTCTGCATTTTAATTTGATTAATGTCAGTCCTTGATATCATAGAATGTCATACCTTCCACTAGAGAATGACAAGGAACATTCTCTGCTGCCTAGAAAATGGAAGGGATCAGGATCAGATCTTGATGTGATATTTTACAATTACCGATGCCTGTTGTCATATTGCGAATCCGCAATACACGGGCACCGTTCTGTGGCCATTCCGCATCACAGATTCATTTCAATGGCTCCACAAATCCGGAGATGCGGAACACTACGGAGTGCTTTCTGGGGTTCCGTTCCGTGCTTTCGCACCGCAAAAAGATAGAATTAGCTCTATCTTTTTGCGCAACGGAAGGATCGCGAACCCATTCAAGTGAATGGGTCTGCGATGATCCCCATGTGCCTGCCCCACGGACGGTGCCCGTGCATTGCGCACCGCAATTTGCGGTGCACGGGCTTCACGCGTTCATGTGAACGAGCTCTAAGGTGTATATTCCATGTGATCAGTGATTTCTGCTATAGTAATTAACCCCTTCCCTCTGCCAATCTGTATACGTACACGTGTATACGTCTCAGCTGCCTGTGCTCCATGGAGCTAGGGCTTATAGCTACAGTCCTAACTAAGGATATGTTCATATGGCAGGTTTTGATTCTGGTAAAATCCACAGTATATTCCATGGCAGAAGCCATCATAGGTTTTCACTTTGAACACCACAGACCCATTGAATGGAGCTAAACTGCAAGCATACTCCGGCTGCAACCTCCAGCAATGTTTGTCTGGACACCACAACCACACGGGACCCGTTTGTTGTTGACGCGGTCGCGGCTTTAAACTTCTATGAACGGCAGTGCTGCCTCCTATTGCAAACAGTGGAAAGCAGACACCACACGGCTGCCGATGCAATGTTGGTGTGGAATCGAAACAATAAAATGGCTAATTTTGCTGTGTGAATAGGACATGAAGGGTTGTCTGGATCAACATAGACTCGGTGAAAGATAATAAAATAAGTCATACCCACTTACAGGCATTTCCCGATCCCCGCCGGGCTACTTCCTGGTCCCTCTCGTCCTAAGAAAGGTGAACACTCTGCCAATCACTGTCCAGTCTTATGTTCAAGAGGTAGAGACTGGTAAGCGTCAGAGCAGGGGCAGTGACGGATCACTAACGTGAAGAAAAAGAGTGGGGGCGTTCCCCTAGTGTAACTCCTTCAGCAATGAAATATGGGTGCCCATTACCTGGAGCTCTGTACCGGAGTAAGCTGTGCACCCTGTGCAGAAGCACTCCTTCACGGAGAGAGACCAGGCCACTACACCTGCCCGCCGGAACAGAATCAGAAGAAGTAAGTGTAAAAAATAGGTAAACTCTGGGCACTGCACTGGTGTCTTGTAAAATGGTATTTATTGGTAAAAACCATTAAAATATAAAATAAGATAGCTATGAGTTTCAGCGGCATACTGCTGCCTTCCTCAGGCTCAAGTCTGAGGAAGGCGGCGCTGTTGAAATGCGTAGCTCTCTTATTTTATACCTTATTTAATATTTTAATGTTTTTTTACCAATAAATACCATTTTACAAGACACCAGTTTTTCCCATCCACTTAGCGTATACGTTAGGTATAAGTTATACATTAAAGGGATGCCTCAGACTGATGCCATACAGTGGCATCCGTTCACCATAGAGTTCCATTGTAAAAAAAAAAAAAAAAGTATACTTTTTTTTTTTGCCAGACTGTGCAGGATACAAGAATGTGGTGTGCTGCATTTTTGCATCCTTTTTTTTCCCTACGTATACCGTACGTCAAACAGAGACATAAAGCATCATGTGAACCCACCCTTAGGCTACTTTCACATCAGCATTTTTGCTGGATCCGTCTTGGATCAGCAGAAACGCTTCTGTTACTGATAATACCACAGGCTGCATCATTATGAACGGATCCAGCTGTATTATCTCTAAAATGACCAAGATGGATCCAGGACTAAAACCATTGTAAATAAATGGGCGCCTGGATCCGTTTTCTTTTGTGTCTGAAAAAACTGACACGGCACTTATTGACATGCACTGTGTTTCATGCCAGATGCGTCTTGATCAGTATGCCATGACACATACAAAAACGCTACTTTGTTGAAGAAGTTTTGTAATGCATTGTAACTGTCAGTTTCATACACTGACAGTTTGCCTATGAGACCCAGAATGCTTCTGTAGCAGGTCCGAGGCCTTTGTAAGGTCATGGGCTGTCATAGCAGCCATCAGCACCCCGTGATCACATTGTGGGGAGCCAATGCCAATGTAAACTTAGATTCGGAGGTCAGTAGTGACTTTTGCATCTAAGGGGTTAAACTGCAAGCATCAGAGTTTTCACAGTTACAGCAGGGGCCTGGCTGTCATTAACAGCCAGGCCCCTGACCTGATTGGGCAAGCGCAACTCCTGTACCCGTATTGCCCCCTTTCACCGCCCAGTCTGGAGTTCGCGTGGAGACAGCTCATTTAGGATCAGCCCTCGAGTTTTTTGATCTGTTCTTCACTGCGGATCTCTATGACCTAGTTGTGGCAGAAACCAACCTCTATGCCACACAGTTTATTACTGCCAATCCGGAAAGCTTCTATGCCCAGCCTTACTAGTGGAAACCAGTCACAGTTTCCGAAGAAATTTTTTTTTGGGGCCTTATCCTCAGCATGGGTCTAACTAAAAAAAATGTATTGCAGTCATATTGGTCTAAAGACCCAATACATTACATGCCCATGTTCTCTGCTGCAATGTCCAGGGCAAGTTTTGAGGTCATCATGTGCTTTATGCATTTCGCTGCCAATAGCACCTGTCATCCAAGAGGCCACCCTGCTTATGACCGGCTCCACAAAATTCGGCCCCTCAAAGACCATTTGTCATCCAGATTTGCAGATGCGTATACCCCTAATCAAAACATCTGCATAGACGAGTCCCTAGTACATTTTACCGGGCGCCTTGGCATCAAACAGTACATCTCCAGCAAGCGCGCCCGGTATGGGGTCAAACTGTATAAGCTCTGTGAAAGGGCCACAGGCTATACATATCGTTTTAGGGTCTATGAGGGAAAAGACTCAAAACTGGAGCCGGTCGGATGTCCTGACTACCTGGGGAGCAGTGGCAAGATTGTCTGGGACTTGGTGTCATCCTTACTCCACAAGGGGTACCACTTATACGTGGACAATTTTCACTCAAGCGTGGCCCTCTTTCGGCACTTACATCTAGTCGGAATTCAATGCTCGTAGTGGAGGGACAAGAGGGACGTTTACCTTCTGTCCTCCATTCACGCAGACACGACAGTGCAAATTGAAAGGGCAACTGGAGTCATTGCACCAGACGCTGGTATAAGAAGGTGTCTGTATATTTAATTCAATTGGCTGTATATAATAGTTTTGTTCTCTACAGAAGGCTGGGAGAACAGAATCCTTCCTAAAATTCCAGGAAGAGATCATTACAGAAATCCTGTATCCAGGAGGGTCCATGCCCCAAGTCCCTGATGTAGTGAGCCGGCTACATGGCAGACACTGTCTATCCTGGTACCCCAACTCAACGTTCCCCAAGAAAAAAATGTTGTGTCTGTAGCAGGGGTGGAATAAGGCGTGAAACCACCTTTTTTTGTCCTGACCAGCCTGCCCTATGCTTAGGGCAGTGTTTCCACAAGTTCCACACACAGGTACACTTAGCATAGGGATTGCGTGACACAGGACAGGCACACAGGGGTCTTAGGACCCTTTCACACAGAGCTGCCACAAACCTGGGACAAAGTGCATAATGTACTTCGCCACATCTCTGGGCGATTTGCGCTTTGCACATTGTCCCATGGGGAAGAAGAGGTTTGTCCTCTAAAGGTAAAAAAATAAAAATCACAGGTAAGCAAAAAAGTTAATGTTCTGTTTCAAAAGTTCAATAAAGTTTATAAAAGTTAATGTTCTGTTCAAATGTTATATAAAGTTAATGTTAATAAATTTATTGCGTTGCTGTCTGTATTTTTTTTTTACCTTCTAGGTGGACCAAGCGATCAAGCAGCTGCAGCACTGATGTGCATTCTGACAGAAGCATTGCGCTGCTGTCAGATTACACAAAAGTCGGTGTATGCGGCGCTGCAAGACGAGATTTCTCCTCTGCAGTAAGAGACACGTTTGCCGAGGCTTATGAGCTGAGGGGCGGTGTTCATATGCTTTGGCAAACACTTTGTATAAAAAAATAATAATAATTCCGGCAATAATGCCAGGGCATACGAGCTGAGTGGGTTTGGATGTTGGGCGGAGCTCCTATGTCCTGGCAGACGCCTTTCCCCTCCTTCCCACCTTTTTTTTTTTTTGCACATTTTTTGGCAGAGATTTTTTTCATCCACATTGATTGATGCGATTGAAGAAATCTGTGCTGTTCATTTTTTCTTTCAGCCCAGAGGCTGAACGGAAAAAAAAATCTCATTACCCGTATGCTCAATATAAGGAGAATAGCAGAAACTCCTAATGCTGGCCATACATGTAATGATTGTGGAGACCCTCAAATGCCAGGGCAGTACAAACACCCCACAAATGACCCCATTTTGGAAAGAAGACACCCCAAGGTATTCGCTGAGGGGCATATTGAGTCCATGAAAGATTAAACTTTTTGTCCCAAGTTAACGGGACAAAAATTCTGCTAACTTGTGTCCAAAAAAAAATTATTCTATGAACTTGCCATGCCCCTAACGGAATACATTGGGGTGTCTTCTTTCCAAAATGGGGTCACATGTGGGGTATTTATACTGCCCTGGCATTTTAGGGGACCTAAAGCGTGAGAAGTAGTTTGGAATCCAAATGCGTAAAAAATGCCCTGTGAAATCCTAAAGGTGCTCTTTAGAATTTGGGCCCCTTTGCGCACCTAGGCTGCAAAAAAATGTCACATTTGTGGTATCGCTATACTCAGGAAAAGTTGGGCAATGTGTTTTGGGGTGTCCTTTTACATATACCCATGCTGGGTGAGAGAAATATCTCTGTAAAATGACAACTTTGTATAAAAAAATGGGAAAAGTTGACTTTTACAGAGATATTTCTCTCACCCAGCATGGGTATATGTAAAAATACACCCCAAAACACATTGTCCTACTCTCCCTTCCCTGCTCTGCTTCGACTCTGCATTGTCCCAGTCTGCTGAGTGAGGGAGCGTCTGCCAAGCGCAGGGACAGGGAGAAGTGCACACAGCCCAGGCACTGTTATCAGCTGCTGGGGAGGACCTGGCTTTAATCATTTACTTACAGTCCCTGGCTGTCTGTAATCTGACCTTGCAGGCTGCGTGCTTCTGCGTCCTCCGTCCTTCAACAGATAGATGGACCCTGCATAGCAACCTGATTTTAACTTAAAAGTAGGCACTACAGGGAACAAACATGTGGAATTAAGGGGTAATTGAGTACACAGTGAAAAGTTGAAAGGAGATATTAATCACCACAATCCAATACTCCCCCCAAAAAAATATGACAGTTATACTTTAAACTTAGTTGTTCAGCTGTTTCTCAAAACCTACCCCAATTTGCCTTAGCTACTGGTGAAGGTGCGCCGCGTGTGTGCACATTTCCGCAAGTCATCGACAGCTTCAGCCGGCCTGTCAACGCTGCAGCAGCACTTTTCCAGCTCACCGACTGTTGTGCGACGTGAGCACGTGTTGGAACTAGATGTTCCACATATTGGCCAGGCTTCGTGAGCAGTAGTGGAATACCAGCTGCAACATGGTCGTCGCCTTTCCAGTCAGCTTCCGCTATTCACAAGCGAGGAGTGGGCATGGATGTCGGACCTCTGTGAGGTTTTAAGAAACTATGAGGAATCAACACAGATGGTAAGCGGTGATAACGCTATTATCAGCGTAACCATCCCACTTCTGTGTCTACTCAAACGCTCGCTACTCACAATTAAGGACAGCGCTTTGCATGTGGAAATGGGGGAAGACATTACACAGGGTGATACCCAGACCACCCTCAGTTTGTCTTCTCAGCGCGAATTGGACTATAATGAGGTGGAGGAGCAGGAGACGGTTGCCTCCGCTACAGAGGGTAGTACCCATGGAAGTTAAATTCCATCTGTTCAGCGTGGGTGGGCAGAAGAGGATGAGTAGATTGAGAATGATCCTCCTGATGACGACAGCGAAGTCTTGCCTGTTGGTACTCTGCAACACATGGCTGACTTCATTTTAGGCTGCCTTTCCAGCGACCAGCACGTTATACGCATTTTAGACAACACTGATTACTGGTTGTTCACCCTTCTCGACCCCCGCTACAAAGAGAACTTCTCATCTCTCATTCCTCTGGTGGAGAGGACGAGCAAAACGGTGCAATACCAGAAGGTCCTTGTTAAAAATTTGCTCCAAAAATTTCCATCTGACAACGCTGGCGGTAGAGTCCGTAGTTCCTTGGCCAACTGAGGAGGGGAGACAAGGGGAACACATAACAGTTCCAACAGAGGCAGGGCAACACTCTCCAAAGCCTAGGACAGTTTCATGACACCCCGCCAACACCCTCACCCTGATGTGCTGCATAGTGTCACAAGGAGGAAAATATTTTGGAAAATGGTGAAGGAGTACATAGCAGACCGTGTCAGCATCCTCAATAATCCCTCAGTGCCTTACAACTACTGGGTGTCCAAGATGGACACGTGGCACGAATTGGTGCTCTACGCCTTGAAGGTGCTGGCCTGCCATGGCGCCAGCATTTTGTCTGAGCGTGTATTTAGTGCTGCTGGTGGCATTATAACAGATAATTGTATCCGCCTGTCAAATGAAAATGTTGACAGGTTGACTCTTATAAAAATGAACAAGGCCTGGATTGACCATGACTTTTCAACTCCACCAGAGGAAAGCTGATGAACATAAAGGCACTTTAAATTGTTTGTTTATAATGTACTGAATACACTGTATTCCCATGCACTCCTTCCACCACAAACAAGGGTATATGGTTGAATCTTCCTTTTCTCATCCTCCTCCTCTTCCATCATATCAACATGCTTATTTGTTGCATATAATGCCATTCGCATATGTTTTACAGGGTCAGCTCAGCTGCAGGCCCTCGCATATAATTTTTTAGAGGGTCAGCTCACTAGCAGGCCCTCACCTACAATGTTTTACAGGGTCAGCTCAGCTGCAGGCCCTCGCATATACATTTTTAGAGGGTCAGCTCACCAGCAGGCCCTCACCTACAATGTTTTACAGGGTCAGCTCAGCTGCAGGCCCTCGCATATAATTTTTTAGAGGGTCAGCTCACCCACAGGCCCCCAACTACAATTTTTTACAGGGTCAGCTCACCAGCAGGCCCTCGCATATCATTTTTTAGAGGGTCAGCTCACCAGCAGGCCCTCACCTACAATATTTTACAGGGTCAGCTCACCTGCAGGCTCTCACTTATAATTTTTTAGAGGGTCCGCTCACCTACAATGTTTTTCAGGGTCAGCTCAGCTGCAGGCCCTCGCATATAATTTTTTAGAGGGTCAGCTCACCAGCAGGCCCTTGCATATAATGTTTTACAGGGTCAGCTCACTAGCATGCCCGCACCTAAAATCTTTTACATGGTCAGATCACCTGCAGGCCTTCGCATATAATGTTTTACAGGGTCAGCTCACCAGCAGGCCCGCACCTAAAAACTTTTACAGGGTCAGCTCACCTGCAGGCCCACACAACTAATGTTTTACAGGGTCAGCTCACCTGCAGGCCCTCACCTACAATATTTTACAGGGTCTGCTCACCTGCAGCCCCTCACCTAATTATACCTAATAGGTAATTTGCACGCATGCTGCCTTGCTTGGAAGTGGTAGCTGTAGCTGTTTCTCAGGCTCCCTCTCCAGAATCAAACCCTGATTCCCAGTTACCCATGGTCACTGTAGTTCGCGCTGAAAATAACATCAAAAGTTTATAGGGCAGACATCCGAATGGATCGTCGCCATCACGGGGACGTGCGATCGGGCCCAGGTTATCTAGAGTCACCAAAACGGCAGCAGGCCCTCGACCCATAATGTTTTAGATGGTCAGATCAGCAGGCCCTTGCTCCAAATGTTTTTGAGAGTCACCAGCAGGACATCAATCATAATTTTTCAAGGCTTTGTATGATGCCCTTCTTTATGTGTAACAAAGGGTGTATTGTAGTGCCGGTTCCTTGTAATTTTTGGCAGCCCTTTCACTTACTGCATAGGCTTTATGAGTGTAGGAGTCTCACTACCTGAACAATTGTACCACAATGTAAATGAGGACCTCCTTTATGTGATATACAGTTTGTATCGGAGTGCCTCTTCCTTGTAATTTTTGGCAGCACTTGCACTTTATATACAAGTAAATATACAGCGAAGAATGTTTCCTAACAATTTTTCATCTAAAATCGATTTTATCTTCGGTTTTGTGCGCATTATTGTCAGTCTGTAAAAGTAGCATACTACTCAGGCAACATCATTCCCAGCAGCGACATGGGAGTCTATGATGCATCCAGACGTCCTCCCCATGCTGTTCCCGAACCATTTCAGTGGTGTTTCCATCAATTTCTGACATTTTTCTATGAACCAGGCACCTTCCCAGGGGGTGCCTGGTTTAATGCTCTGGTTCTCCCATTTACTTCCATTATACTCGGGTGCTCGGTAGAGCACCCGAGCATCCCGATGTGTTCGGCCCGAGCACCCGATCAACACTAATGAAGAACACTGCATTGAGTTATTTGCAGATGATACCATCCTAGCCCTGACCAAACCAGATTCTTCACTTCCAGTTGCCCTGGACATTATTGGTAATCCTAGTAAAGCTTTATACTATAAAATAGTCTTTATTAATCTTTTAAAAATCATTTGGATTTGGAAGAGACCTAGGGTTGGAGCCAACATTCTATGCTTACCTATTTTAGCAGGGGGCCTGAGTTGTCCCTCCTTACAGTGCAATTATTGTCTCATAACTGAAAATTCTCTGGGACAAGGAAACTTCTTAAACATGGGTTCAGATTTCACAAAGCTTTCCACGAAATTATAGTGTCCAGCTGTACTTATTTACTTACTCAAGCAAAGGTTCATTGCTGGCATCATTTTCGACTCTCTCAACTAAGTAAAACATCCCAAACAGAGATTTATTTACATTTCTCAAAAACAGACATGTATTTCATACTATCAATTTGTTTGGCAACATTAGTACTTCTCCTAGTGTCTTAGATAAATGGCTTGGGAATCCCCATTCCAAAAGCATTTCATTCTGCTATTAAAATATAATTTCCACTAATACACATCAGAAATTGTTGGCATAAAGAATCACAAAGTGTCAGACATACACAAACTGGGATAGTGCAGCCCTAAACTTCCCAGACCCACTACCTTCTTGCATAGTTACCCTAGGCAGTGACTGGGCGGCAGTTCCTATGCTAAAATACGTGCATGGACAACACACAAACAGGGAACAACAGACAAACAGTCAAAGAGTAGTCATAAGGAAAAGGGTAAAAAAACAGACAGACAAAGAAGTATAAAATGACCAACAGGCCAAAAAGTCAAGACCCAGGAGATGAATACAATACCAAATCGCCAGAAGCCAAAGCGTAGTCACAAAACCAATCCAGAAATTCACAAGCCAGAGGAGTCTTAAGAAATACCACTAGAGAACAGCAGGGGGACACGAAATTCACCGGCACCTGCACATAGAGGTGCTGACATGATATATAGTTTGCTGGCAATTACTAGCTGCCTTCTTCCCTGCATGTCAGTTGGAGCTGACAGCTGCATGTGCTGGTGCTCTATCAACCCAATGCGCCCTTTCATTAGCCCGAGGCTGAGACGGATGCCGCACTGATTTGGTTCCCCCTGCAACCGAATACCGCGCTGAAGCAGCGCCAGCCAGGGTAACCGTGACACACAAAAAATTATCTAGGGGCATCAGTCACCTGAAGAATGCCCTCAAATCCTACACAAAGGGTATTAACCTCAGTATAGAATCTCCAGAATATTTCCTGATATGCCAACCACACCACAGGCACCTATCTTCCTCTGGTGGGAGCGCTAAGTAATACATAATCTTTGGAAGCAAGTATTTCAAACTCTCTCAAAACCTTGCATTTATACTATCCTGCTACAATCCGGCACTGGCCCTCCTATCTCTTGTCATCCATAACTTTCTAACCACACACAGATCCACAGTTGTTCACTTCTGTTTATGCACTAGACAAAGAATAGCATGTTCTTTGAAAGATTCCTGCGTCCCTTCTATTTCTTACATAATTAAAGGAGTTTCTGAAGTATGCTGGTTTAAAAAGATGTCTGTTTCGGCTGCAGGTCAAATGTCTTCCTTTAAGAAAAACTAGTCTTCCTGGAATTCTAATTATAAACCACTATTACACCATACGTATAGGATTTGTATATCACCGTACTGATCACCACTGCATATTGGTAATACTAATATAGTTTATTAGTGCATTCTTTGTTTCACCTTTTTTTCTGTTATCTTTTCCTGATTTGCCTTTATTTTATTTTTATGCATACAGTAATCTGTTGTATACCTTGTTAAGTGGATCAATAAAAACTGTTCTAGAAAAAAACGAATTAGCTCCCTTTATTTGATCTCCCGTGTATAAATGCGATTTGTCAGAAATGTCAACATTTCTGCAGCATATAAAATGTAGAATCTATAATGTTGTTCTGTCTGATAAATCTGTGCAAGAAAAATTTACATCTTCCTCTTGACAACTTAATGGTTGTTTTGTATCCATTCTATATACTATATGGAATATCCTTCACATGCTTCCCAGAAGAACATAATCTAAAAATAGCACCTAACTCAATCACTGGGCAAGCGACAGAACTTTTATAACATAAATTACATGTGAAAAGTGATGATAAAGATGTCACCTAATTTAGGGAGATGGAGTGATATACACTGATCACCATACAGAGACACTTTCATTACAATGAAAAGTAGCTTTGTCATCTTAAGGTCCCCCCCCCACCCCCGGTAATTATTATATATTATGTAATGCATGCCTCTTGAAAGAAAAAAAGATTCATACTTACCTGCCACACGCCACCACTGCTGTCATTATTAGCGTTGAGCGAATTGATCCGGACGAAGTGGAATTCGATCCGAATTTCAGGGAAAATGTAATTCACTGCAAAGCCAAATTTCCTCATGCTTCATGGTAGCAAATCGATTTTCCCTGAATAGAGGTAAAAAATTAAAAAAAATCATGCTTACCTCATCCGTTTGAGCGCGAAGAGCCGGCCGCTGCCATCTTGATTAAAGATCTCACACAAAATCCCATCTCACGTCACCACGCCGGATAATGTATGAGATCATGGGCCACGCAAGATTTCGTGCTAGATCTTCAATCAAGGTGGCAGCAGCCGGCTCTTCTCGGTCGAATAAATGAGGGTAAGTATGGTTTTATGATTTTTTTTTTATATTTTACACTGTATTATTGCTGTCAGATGCTGCGATCAGCTATGAATGCGGCATCTGAGGGGTTTAATTTTCATTGCACCCACTATTTACAAACAAATGCGCTTTGATTGGAGTCAGGAAGGAATTTTTTATTCCCCTAAAGTGGAGAAAATTGGCTTCTACCTCACAGGGTTTTTTTTTTTGCCTTCCTCTGGATCAACTTGCAGGATGACAGGCCGAACTGGATGGACAAATGTCTTTTTTCGGCCTTATGTACTATGTTACTATGTTCATGACAAAGTAATTCATCTCAAAGCAATTTTATTTGTAAAATTTGGCAAAGCAGCCGAATCAAATTTTTCAATACTCTGCTCATTACTAGTCGTTATCTTCAGGTCCCAGCATTTTTTACATCCGGCTGGCCATGGTCACATGCACTGCTGCAGCCAATGACTGGCTTCAGCAGTGACCTGCTGCTTGCACCCTCATCACCGCTGACTTCTTATACAGCACCAGTTTCAAGTAGTTGACTAGCTATGGCGCTATGAACAGTTGACAGAAGAGCTGTGTGGTACAAACTGTGGCTGCCAAAGAACTCCTCCAAGTACAACTTGTAAGGTCAGGAATTCAAACAATGCAGACTTTTTAGGTTCAAGGTAGCCATGTTCATAGAATTCCTCTCTGACAATGATCAAAAGTTGTTACCTCAATCCTTTCAAATTAGATGCAAAGCCTTTAGGGGACGCAAATGTTCCCAGAGAAGCTTCCAGGAAGCAATCCAGAGGTAGGCAGAACTATCAGAGAGGTGGAGATATATGTCAGGGTAAAAACCCTAAGGAAATGAAGCCTGTTTTTTATGCCAGAGCCCAGGAGGGTGTCCTGTATTCAGAACTGAAATCAGAAGAAAATGTATCAGACCCCTTGGTTCTGAACAACATAATCCATCAAGTTTCTCCATTTATTTCATTTTCTTACCTCCTCACAGGTTTGTCTGAACCCCTATTCTAGCTCGCTGTAACCAAAAGGTCCCAGAGACCTCCATCTCAGACTTTCTATGCTCTGAGAGAGGTCTAGAAATCTACTCCCCTGATTTTATTGTCCCCAAACTATTAAGGAAGAGGAGGATAATAATTGATCTTAGTACCTCAACTAGTTCAAAAGGAAATTCAGAATGGAGATCTTTCTGCCATTGCCATTCTAGAACAAGAGGATTTGGGGATTTAAAAGCCATGGATGCCATTTTACTAATTATGGACTAAAAATATTTTTTTTCAATTGGTCTTTATTAACAATGTTCAACAGCTTTTGTCTTAAAGGAGTTATCCAACCCTGGCCCCATATGCCCGGACCCCTCACACTGATTCTGGTCCTCGCACCGCTGCTTCTCCCCTTGTGCGGATGAAAACATCTGGTGTCGGCAGTCAATGGCAGGCGGTGACTGGGATGAGCCTGCCTAGCATAGCGGGTGACGCTAGGGAGCCTCGTCCCCATCACCTCCTGTCACCTGTTTGAAGAGACCGCAACATTGACATCACTGTACATTGGTCACATGGCCTAGTTGCAGCTCCGATCCATTTAAGTCAATGGGGCTAAGCTGCAATACCAAACACAGCCGCTATACGATGTATGGCGCTGTGCTTGGAAAAGTTTAATTGTGGATTTCCCCGCTCCCCCCCCTATTTGCCCTCTGGATATTATTCAGATCCAGATATGACTTATGCACTGGATCAAATAGTTGACAGACTTAGCATACGCAACAAGTTGGTATGTCTGGGCTGACAAGCTTGGACTATCTTATTGGACTTTGCCAAGCCCTATAACATAATGCTCCTATACTACATATTAATAATGTGGACTAATGGGCTCAATCATAATGTCCGGAACTGTTATGGTTCTTGTTCTTCCGGAAAATCACACAAAAAAACATAAAACAAAAAAAGGGATCCTTTATTTTGAGCATCCGTTGTGCTCATTTTACATCCATTTTAGCCATCCGTTACATCCATTTTAGAGAGCCGTTATTTTTGAAGTCCTTGCACTTGCCATCTGCACTTGCACATTTGGGAGTTTAATGCAGGCGCAGTGTACTTGAATGGAGGAGGTTTAGTGATGAGTCTGGTCACATGATGCTTCATCAGCGGCCATTTTATGGACAGGACGTTTACGCAGAGAGCACAACCGGCTATCTTATGGACAGGACCTCTATGCAGACAGCACAGATGATCTACCAAACTAGGACACATGGCTGAAATATGGCAAACAGCACAGAATATTAGTAATGGACATATCGTCATCTTAGGGTGGGTTCACATCACGTTTAATGCCTTCATTTGACATATGCGTCAAAAAAGGAAACAAAAACGCAGCACACCACATTTTTGTATCCTGCACAGTGCGGTAAAAAAAAGTATATATAATTTTTTTTTTTTTACAATGGAACTCTATGGCGAATGGATGCCACTGTATAGCATCGGTCTGAGGCATTCGTTTAACGTATACGTTTTTTGTATACGTTAAAAGGATGGGAAAAACAGGATGTGAACCCAGCCTAACATACACATTGGTAAACAGTAGCCAGAAAGTGGCCAAACCATGTAATGTTGGTGGAAAAGGTATATAGAGGTGACTCTCATTTCGGAGACAGGATGAATTTATTGTAAACTTATTATGCAAAAATAAGAGATAATCAGTCAAAATAACATTAGCTCTCAGGCAGCGTGCGGCAGATGAAAAACTGATATTTGATGCACGGCCGTACTAATAAAATCCAAGGAACGCACAGCAGGAACTTGTTAAATACAGCAGAGGTACCAGTATACGCAACTTTCTTATCTGATCTCCGGTTCCGTAGGTGCCTATGATCTCATTACTCATTGTTGTGGAATTTAGTGCAATTAACCCGTAGGATACCAGCGCCGTACAAGGAGCGGTCCTGTCAGTACGGTCAGCCAGTGTGTGCGGTGCTCAGCCCTGTAGTGATAAGTCCCAAGTAATGAAACATCGAGGAAAAAAAACAAAAGAAGGGCGGCACTCATCACTGCTGAAAAAGATATCCTTTATTCTTGGGAAGAAGCGGTAGGCAGGAGCATGTGTGCATAGTGCACGGACAAGAAAGCAGCGACGGCCATTTCGCGCAAATGCGCTTCGTCTGGCCTCTGACCTCACTGCGCAGTGCGTCTGCGTCAGTGCCTTTTAAAGCGTTGCGTCGGTTGTCATGACGACAGTGACGCTACACATAACATACTCATCATTAAAATCATAGCTTGCAGATAGTATGCATCAAAGCAGATAGTTACCTCAAACAAAAAAACTCAAGTCATTCTTATCATAAGGTCCAAGGGGACCGAGTGCGGCTGCTTTAATGATCCACCTGGCTTCCCTCCTCAGGAGAGTCCGATGTATATCCTGAGGAGGGAAGCCAGGTGGATCATTAAAGCAGCCGCACTCGGTCCCCTTGGACCTTATGATAAGGATGACTTGAGTTTTTTTGTTTGAGGTAACTATCTGCTTTGATGCATACTTTGTATATCTGCAAGCTATGATTTTAATGATGAGTATGTTATGTGTAGCGTCACTGTCGTCATGACAACCGACGCAACGCTTTAAAAGGTAAACGTATTTTAGTAGAGGTCTAGAGTAAATTGACTTACTAATGCTTTAAAAGGCACTGACGCAGACTTGCGCAGTGAGGTCAGAGGCCAGACAAAGCGCAGAGTTGCGCGAAACGGCCGTCGCCGCTTTCTTGTCCGTGCACCGTGCACATAGGCTCCTGCCTACCGCTTCTTCCCAAGAATAAAGGATATCTTTTTCAGCAGTGGGGAGTGCCGCCCTTTTGTTTTTTCTCCTCAATGTTTCATAATCCTACCATTGACTGGCAAGCGAGACAGATTCTCGATTGGAGTGATTATTGCATGAGCAACTGTCTTAATACATCTCTTTCTGTCTTGACCACTAAAGCTGTTCCCTCTTTCATTTCAGATTTTTCTGATGTATTTTCTGAGAGTGGTTGCCAGTAGTGCTGGGTGAGCATGCTTGGCCGAACACCATTTTGACTCGAGCATCGTGATGCTCTGCACCTCGCGATGTTCGGCCGAACACTGCGTGTGCTCGAGCGCAATGCTCGAGTCTCCTCCCCGCAAGGGACAGATAGTGTAGGGACACGATTTTTTTTTTGTTTTAGGCAGGGTTTAGTGTTGAAAGGTGCCAGAGACCCAAAAGTCCTTTTAAGGACTATTGTTTTATCTGGCTGCAATATATATCATTAGCGCAACCTGCTCTAAATTGCATGCAATTGTTTGGCCGCTGCTGACAGTGACACAAACTCTGCTACATCTGTTGTGTTACATTTGCGCATCCTAAATATCAGTGAAATTTAGTGTAATTTTTTCATAGCCGCTGGTGACAGCGACATTACCTGCGCTACATCTTCTGTATAACGTTTGCGCATCCTAAATATCTGCGACATTCAGTGTCATTTTTTCGCCACTGGTGACAGCGACATTACCTGCGCTACATCTCCTGTATAACGTTTGGGAATCCTAAATATCTGTGACATTCAGTGTAATTCTTTTTGTTTCTGGTGACAGCGAAATTATCTGCGCTACATCTCCTGTATAACGTGTGCGCACCCTGAAATATCTGAGACATCCAGTGTACTTTTTCTGTAGACGGTGTCCACTGCGGACAGTTACATTACCTGCGCTACATCTCCTGTATAATATACACCAATAGTAAATGACTCACAGTAGTGAGTACCCGTGCCAAGCCAACACGTGGAGTAAAACACCAAAAAGAAGAAAAGGGCCAGCACACAATAGTATTATTTATAAACTTTATTAGACGTCTCCAAACGAGACAAAGACAATAAAATATACACAAAACACAATATAGTGGTGGATGGAGAGCACACCGGATGACGTGAAGCACCACGAAAGGCTCATCCCGTTATGGCAAATTAATTCAAGCATATATTATGCATATAGGCCAAACAGGATGTAAAATACATATAATTGGGCAGGACTATCAGAACGAGGTAAAGATATCATACAATATACAGAAAGACAATATAAAGTGCACAGTGCAAAAATAGCAAAATATATAAATCGTTCAGACTGAGATGTCCGCAAGCCATGTAATAGATACCTGAGTGGTGCGCCAACAACCCCAACGTACGTTTCACGCAAAGCTTCTTCAGGGGGAAGTGTGTGTATCTCCTGTATAATGTTTG
Organism: Bufo gargarizans; assembly: GCF_014858855.1. Classification (NCBI taxonomy): domain Eukaryota; kingdom Metazoa; phylum Chordata; class Amphibia; order Anura; family Bufonidae; genus Bufo; species Bufo gargarizans. The sequence goes on along the minus strand of NC_058082.1, from coordinate 208,136,456 downwards.
CGTATCCGAAATATCAGTAACATTAAGTCAAATTTTTTGCTGCTGATGGCAGCGACATTACCGGCGCTACATCTCCTGTATAACGTTTGCCAATTCTACATTTTAGTGACATTCATTCAGTGTAATTTTTTATTAGCAGGTGGTGACAGCGACATTACTTGCGCTATACCTCCTGTTTAATGTGTGCACATCCTAAAAATATCTGTGACATTCTGTGTACTTTATTTGCGCATACACTTACAAAACCTGCGCTACTGTGCGTGTGACATAGTTGCAAGCATATATACCATTTAATATGTGCAAGGCGAGCAGTAAGGGACAGGGAAGTGGCCGTGCTGCTGATGGTGCACGCAGAGGCCGTGGCCCTGGGCGTGGTAAAACTGTGCCTGCTGCCAGAGCACAAGAAACACACTCATCCATGATACCTAGCTTTATGTCCCAGTTTTCAGGGCGGCCCAGGACACCACTCTCAAAGTCACACCAGTGCTACCAGGTGGTCGGTTGGATTGCAGTCGGTTAAGCACCACTCTGTCTTCCAGAGTCCAGTCTCAGTAGCCAAGAGTCTGATCCCACACTCGGATATTCCGAGGAGCTCTTTTCATTGCCATTCCTTGATTTGGGCTTCTGGCCAAGCCAGCTTGAAAAGGTACATGAGGAGATCTTGTGCACTGATTCCCAAACTCTTGAGCATCCACAGTCAGAAGAACATGACAGTGGCGAATGGCAATTAGTGTTTCACGAGGTGGATGATGAGACACAGTTGCCAATAAGTCAACGGCAATTACTGTCTCAAGAGGCTGATGATGATGATGATGATGATGATGATGATGAGACACAATTTTCAATAAGTGAGGTTCTTGTTAGGTTAACAAGTCAGGAGGATGACCAGAGTGAGGAAGTGGAAGAGGAGGTGGTGGGCGATGAAATCACTGACCCAACCTGGGAAGGTGGCAAGCCAAGCGAGGACAGCAGCACCGCAACAGGCTGAAAGAGGCAATGGGGTGGCAAAAGGGAGAAGGCAGGCCACACCAAACAGGCCCGTAACTGTTTCCTGGAGCACCCCCTTGTGGCAATCTCCCTTGCCAAGGAGTAGGTGTTCCGCAGTCTGGCGCTTTTTTGAGGAAAGTGCGGACGATAAAAGAATTGTCATTTGCAACCTATGCCGTACCAAAATGAGTAGGGGCGTAAAAACTAGCAACCTCACCACCACCAGCATGATCCGCCACATGGCATCAAAGCACCCTAATAGGTGGGCCGAACGCCTGGGTCCACAATCATTGTCTGCGGGTCACACCACTGCCTCCTCTTGCCCTGTGCTACTTGCTGGCCAATCCCCTGTCCAAGACGCAGGTCCGGATGCCTCTCGCCCTGCACCTGGACCTTCGCAAGCACCATCTGTTAGCACATCCACTTCTGTGTACCAGCACAGCGTACAGATGTCCATACCCCAGGTCTTTGAACGAAAGCGCAAATACCCAGCCACCCACCCACAGGCCATAGCACTAAATGCGCATTTTTCCAAATTGCTGGCCCTGGAAATGTTGCCATTTAGGCTTGTGGACACTGAGGCTTTCCGCAGCCTGATGGTGGCGGCTGTCCCTCGTTACTCAGTTCCCAGCCGCCACTATTTTTCCCAGTGTGCCGTCCCTGCCTTACACCAGCATGTGCCCCGTAACATCACCTGTGCCCTGACCAATGCAGTTATTGGGAAGGTCCACTTAACGGACAAGTGCTTTTGGCCAGAGATGCTAAATTTCCCTGACGGCACACTGGGTGAACGTTTTGGAGGCCGGGAGCGAGTCATACCCTGGGATGGCACAGGTGCTACCGACGCCAAGGATTGTGGGCCCTACTTTCATCAGGATTTCCACCACCACCTACATTAGTGGCTCCAACCCCCCTTCTCCTCCTCTAACTCCACCTCTGAATTCTCATCTTGCAGCACCAGTCAGCCATCAGTCAGTAGCTGGAAGCTAGGTGACAAACAGCACACCGCCGCAGAGCTATGGCAGGAGATAAGACACCAGACTGAGCTGTGGCTCTCGCCACTCAACCTACAACCAGGCATTGTTGTGTCTGATAATGACCGTAACTTGGTGGCTGCTTTGGAGCTTGGCAAGCTCACACACATACCATGCCAAGCCCACATGTTCAACTTAGTGGTTAAGCGGTTTCTCAAAACCTACCCCAATTTGCCTTAGCTACTGGTGAAAGTGCGCCACGTGTGTGCCCATTTCCGAAAGTCATCTACAGCTGCCGCCGGTCTGGCAACGCTGCAGCAGCGCTTGCAATTGCCAGCTCACTGACTGTTGTGCGACGCGAGCACACGCTGAACTCCACGTTCCACATGTTGGCCAGGCTTTGTGAGCAGCAGAGGACAGTAATGGAATACCAGCTGCAACATGGTCATCCCCTTTCCAGTCAGCTTTCGCTCTTTACAAGCGACGAGTGGGCATGGATGTCTGACCTCTGTGAGGTTTTACGCAACTTTGAGGAATCAACACATATGATGAGCAGCGATGCCGCTATTATAAGCGTAACCATCCCACTTCTGTGTCTACTGAAACGCTCGCTGCTCACAATGAAGACGGACGCTTTGCATGTGGAAATGGGGGAAGACAGTACACAGGGTGATAGCCAGACCACCCTCAGTTCGTCTTCTCAGCACGAATTGGATGATGATGAGGAGGAGCAGGAGACGGTACCCATAGCAGGTTTATTCCATCTGTTCAGCGTGGACGGGCCGAAGAGGAGGAAGAGGATGAGGAGATTGAGAGTCATCCTCATGATGAGGATTGCGAAGTCTTGTCTGTTTGGACTCTGGCACACATGGCTGACTTTATGTTATGCTGCCTTTCCCGTGACCCTCGCGTTATACGAATTGTGGCCAACACCGATTACTGGTTGTTCACCCTTCTCGACCCCCGCTACAAAGAGAACTTCTCATCTCTCATTCCTGTGGAGGACTAGCAAAATGGTGCAATACCAGAAGGTCCTTGTGGAAAAATTGTTCCAAAAATTTCCATTTGACAATGCTGGCGGCAGAGTACGTAGTTCCTTGGGCAACCAAGTAGGGGAGACGAGGGAAACACACAGGCAGTTCCAACAGAGGCACGGCAACACTCTCCAAGGCCTGGGACAGTTTCATGACACCCCGCCAGCACCCTCATCATGATGTGCGGCCTAGTGTTACAAGGAGGGAAAAGTTTTGGAAGATGGTGAAGGTGTACATAGCAGACCGTCCTCAGTGATCCCTCTGTGCCTTTCAACTATTGGGTGTCCAAGCTGGACACGTGGCACGAACTGGCACTCTACGCCTTGGAGGTGCTGGCCTGCCCTGCCATCAACGTTTTTTCAGAGTGGGTATTCAGTTCTGCTGGGGGCATAATAACTAATAAGCGCATCCGCCTGTCAACTGAAAATGCTGACAGGTTGACTCTTATCAAAATGAACAAGGCCTGGATTGCCCCTGACTTCTCTACTCCACCAGAGGAAAGTAGCTGAACATAAAGGCACTTTAAATGTGGCTTTTATGGTGTATTGAATACACTGTATTCCCATGCACCCCTTCCACCACAAAAAAGGGTATATGGTTAATCTTCCTTTTCTCATCCTCCTCCATAATATCAACATGCTTATTAGGCTGCCCTCGCTCCTAATGTTTTAGAGGATCACCAGCAGGCCCTCACCCATAATGTTTTAAATGGTCAGATCAGCAGCAGGCCCTCGCCCCTAATGTTTTAGAGAGTAAGCTCAGCAGCAGACCCTCACCCCTAATGTTTTAGATGGTCAGATCAGCAGCAGTGCCTCACCCCTAATGTTTTAGAGGGTCAGCTCAGCAGCAGATCCTCACCCCTAATGTTTTAGATGATCAGCTCAGCAGCAGGCCCTCGCCCCTAATGTTTTAGAGGGTCAGCTCAGCAGCAGATCTTCACCCCTAATGTTTTAGATGGTCAGATTAGCAGCAGGCCCTCGCCCCTAATGTTTTAGAGGGTCACCAGCAGGCCATCAATCATAATTTTTCAAGGGTGTGTATGATGCCCTCATTTATGTGTAATAAAGCGTGTATTGGAGTGCCGGTTTCTTGTAATTTTTGGCAGCCCCTTTACTTAGTGCATAGGCTTTATAAGTGTAGGAGTCCCACTACCTGAACAATTGTACCACAATGTAAATGAGGCCCTCCTTTATGTGATATACAGGTTGTATCGGAGGGCCTCTTCCTTGTAATTTTTGGCAGCACTTGCACTTTATATACAAGTAAATATACAAGAAAGAATGTTTCCTAACAATTTTTCCTCTAAAATCGATTTTATCTTCGTTTTGTGCGTATTATTGTCAGTCTGTAAAAGTGTCGTACTACTCGGACAACGTTCCCAGCAGCGACTTTGGAGTCCAAGATGCATCCAGACATCCTCCCCATGCTGTTCCCAAACCATTTTAGTGGTGTTTCCATCAATTTCTGACCTTTTCCTGTGAACCAGACACCCTCCCCTCGTCAGAGCAGAGGGTGCCTGGTTTAATGCTCTGGTTCTCCCATAGACTTCCATTGTGCTCTGGTGCTCTGTAGAGCACCCGAGCATCCCAAAGTGTTCTACTTGAGCACCTGAGCACTTTGGTGCTCGATAAACACTAGTTGCCAGGGTTTACCCCCACACGGGAATATGATTGTCCTATAAATCTTATTCCCGGAGCGAAGTTGCCCAAATTTAGATTATATAACCTTTCTGAACCCAAAAGAGCAGGCCATGCGAGAGTATATTGCCGAGAGTTTGGCTAAGGGACATATTAGACCTTCCAAGTCCCCAGTGGCAGCAGGGTTTTTCTTTGTAAAGAAGAAAGACGGAACACTTAGGCCATGTCTGGACTTCCGTGAGCTCAATGATTCCTGACTTGTTTAACCAGATTGTTGGTTCCAAGGTGTTCTCCAAGTTGTACCTAAGGGGGGCATGTAATCTGGTCAGGATCAAGGAAGGGGATGAATGGAAGACAGTGTTTAATACACCAGAGGGTCATTTTGAGAGTCTGGTCATGCCGTTTGGGTTAACTAATGCTTTTCCAGAATTTTGTTAATGATATCTTTCATCATCTGGTGGGGAGGTTTGTTGTTGTGTATCTGGATAACATACTAATTTATTCCCAGATATGGAGACTCATTAGGATCACGTGAGACAGCTTTTACAGATCCTAAGAGAGAATAAATTGTATGCTAAGATGGAGAAATGTGTATTTGCAGTTTAGGAAGTTCATCTTCAGGTTTTCTTATGGATCCAGAGAAGGTCCATGCTGTGTTGGACTGGGATCGACCTGTAAATATGAAAGCGCTTATGTAGGTTTTTGGGGTTCACCAACTACTACCGTAAATTCATTTTGAACTACTCGACTGTGGTTAAACCTTTAACGGACATGACTAGGAAAGGTTCGGATGTCTCAGTCTGGTCTAATGCGGCATTACAAGCTTTTTTTTGTGGTGAAGGAATGTTTTGCTTCTGCTCCTATACTGGTGCAATCGGATGTGTCACAGCCATTCATTGTGGAAGTTCATGCATCCGAGGTAGGGGTAGGAGCAGTCTTGTGGCAGGGGCCTTCACCTAGTAAATGGCGCCCATGTGCATTCTTCTCTAAGAAACTCTCGGCTGCAGAAAGGAATTATGACGTGGGTAATAGAAAGTTGCTGGCCATTAAGATGGCTTTTGAGGAGTGGTGTCATTGGTTGGAAAGAGCAATTCATCCTAATAGTGTGCTTACTGATCACAAAAATCTGGTTTACCTGGAGTCGGCTGAACCCAAGGCAGGCCAGATGGTTGTCTGAAGGGGTAGTTATATCCGCCCTATATCCCGACCTTGAGGCAGAGGTGCTGAAAGACCAGGGATATGCACAGGATTCTTGTCCTCCGGGGAAGTAGTTTGTTCCTTCTGAATTATGTCACAAGGTGTTCGAGGAACATCCCTGTACGGTTCTCACAGGACACCCTGTTAGCAGATACACTGTTGTTCTCATCTCTCATAGATTCTGATGGCCAGGGTTGCGTAACTGTTTTCAGGACTATGTGTCTGCTTGTAGTACTTGTGCACGTGCTAAGGTGACACATACTCGGCCTTCTGGATCTTTACTTCCATTGCCCGTCCCGACCTTAGACTCATTTATCCATAGATTTCATCACAGACTTACCTGATTCTTCAGGAAAAACTGTGATTTTGGTGGTTGTTGATTGCTTTAGTAAGATGGCGCACTTTATAGCATTGCCAGGTCTACCTAATGCTAAAACTCTTGCATAAGTGTCGATAACATAGTGAAATCACATGGTATTCCTTCTGATGTGGTGCCTGATAGGGGAACTCAGTTTGTTTCCAAATTCTGGAAGGTGTTCTGTACTCGTCTGGGGGTACAATTGTCCTTCTCTTCAGCCTTTCACCCTCAGTCGAACGGACAGACTGAATGCACTAATCAGAATTTGGAGACTTATTTGAGATGTTTTGTCTCGGAGAACCAAGAGGAGTGGTCTTCATTTTTGTCTTTAGCCGAGTTTGCCATAAATAATCGTAGACAGGAGTTCACTGATAAGTCTCACTGTTTTTTGGGGCATATGGGTTCCACCCGCAATTTAGCACATTTTCTGGTACGGAGACTTCTGGTAAACCTGAAGAGGAACAATTTTCCTCTTCTTTGTCATCTATTTGGCGAAAAAGTCAAAATAATCTAAAAAAAATGGGCAACAAGTATAAACGTATGGCGGCCAAGAGATGTATGAATGGTGCAAAGTTTCTGGCACATAGGATGCCCTTCGTCAGGCTCATGTACAAAAAATAGAAAAATAGGTACATGTAAGTATACTACAATTAAAGGAACATGATTGACAACATTTTACATGATTTGTGGTAAAAAACATATCAACGTGATGGATCATGTCATGGATCCATGGATTTCGTCAATTAATTTCACCGGTAGGTATTTTTCCGTATTTCAAAGGTACATGTTTATCCATAATTATCAGTAATTTCATCAATAATTCTCATCAGTGTTCATCTGTACATCTCATCAGAAATTCTCATCAATAAATCTCATTGGTTAATGTCAGCAATACTTCTATCACATAGTTCATCTAGTTGACAGAGTAAGAGCAAAGAGTTACCACCAGGGGGCACTGTGGTGCTGAAGCATAATTTACAAAACAATAGTGGATGGATAGAGCTTTAAAGAAGATACTAAGGATAAAGCAAATTTTAGCAAAGGTTCAAGACACAAAAGACAGGTAAGATGCTACATAAGAAAAGCCTGTAGTGATGGGGATAAAAAACTGACTTACCAGAAAAGTGTCCACTGGACCGAGGGAAAGAGCCGGCCATAGTGGGGCATATTGGGCGCCATGTTAAATAGGCCGGGGGCGATCCTAATTGGCGCAACAGTGGAGCAGGCGCATGGGGCCGCCAATGGCGGCGTACACATGTAGTGGCCCTATGAATACCGCTCGCAGTGAGTATGTCAGGCAGGGAAGGAGAAAGCGCGGACTCAGCGGGCTGGCCGGCAGAAGAGAGGAGTGTGCGGGAAGTGTAAAGCATGCGACGCGTGCAGGCGCACTGAGGCACTGGACAAGCATGGGGGCCATATTGGATGAGGGCAAGGAAGCCCACAGTGAGAGATGGGATGCGCGCAGCGCACTTGGGCTAGGGAAACTAGAATAAGCCATATCAGACCAGGGCAAAGGTGACAGACTTAGGATGGTGATTGTATATGTCAGACTGAATTAATACTAGTGCGATATAATTCACAATTTTCCCAATCTTTAAGGTCCGCCATCCTTATGCCTCTGCCGCGGGCTTTACACTTCCGGCCGTACCCGCCGACTGAGCCCGCGATTTCTCCTTTCCTGCCTGACATACTCCCTGATGGCGGTATTCATAGGGCCTCTACATGCGTACGCCGCCATTGGTGGCCCCATGTGTCTGCGCCACTGTTGCACGAATTAGGATCACCCCCAGCCTATTTATGCCCCACTAGCGCCAGCTCTTTCCCTCGGTCCACTCGGTACACTTTTCTGGTAAGCCAGTTTTTTATCCCCATCACTACAGGCTTTTCTTATGTAGCATCTTACCTGTCTTTTGTGTCTTGAACCTTTGCTAAAATTTGCTTTATCCTTATTATCTTCTTTAAAGCTCTATCCATCCACTATTGTTTTGTAAATTATGCTTCAGCACCACAGTGCCCCCTGGTGGTCGCTCTTTACTCTGTCAACTAGATGCACTATGTGATATAAGTATTGATAGGATTAACCAATGAGATTTAATGATGAGAATTACTGATAAGATGAACTGATGAACACTGATGAGAATTATTGATTAAATTTATTGATGAAATTTATGGATAAACATGTACCTTTGAAATACGGAAAAATACCTGCCGGTGAAATTCATTGACGAAATCCATGGATCCATGACATGATCCCTTACGTTGATATGTTTTTTACCACCAATCATGTAAACTGGTGTCAATTATGTTCCTTTAATTGTCGTATACTTACATGTACCTATTTTTCTATTTTTTGTACATCAGCCTGACAAAGGCATCCTATGTGCCCGAAACATTGCTTTGTGTACTACCATGTCCAGCCAATAAAAAACAATTAAGCAACATAAATAATTGGAGTGCTATCTGAATTGTTTGACACGAATTGAGTTCCAGGAGGTGGAGCCAGGAACAAACCCCTGACGAGCACCCATACCAGCCAGAATAGATAGAGTGCTGTGATCAACTAGGATTATCGAAGAGATGTATGAATGGTCCGGACCTGAGAGTGGGTGATTCTGTGTGGCTGTCCACAAGAAACATTAAGTCGAAAGTACCTTCTTGGAAGTTGGGTCCAAGGTTTATTGGTCCATATAAGATCACTGCCATTATTAACCTGGTAGCCTTTCGTCTTGAACTTCCCCAGGCTTTGAAGATTCATAATGTGTTCCATAAGTCGTTGTTAAAGAGATATGTCGAACCTGTTGAACCATCCCTCCTTGCCTCCCGCTCCTGTCATGGTGGATGGCAATCTGGAATTTCAGATCGCCAGGATAGTTGACTCCCGCATTCTCAGTAGATCCCTCCAGTATCTCGTTCACTGGAAGGGTTACGGACCAGAGGAGAGGATGTGGATTCCAGCGGCCGACGTTAATGCTAGTCGTCTGGTGAAAGCTTTTCACAGAGTTCATCCGGATAAAGTCGGTCCTGGGTGTCCGGAGGCAGGCAACCCGTAGAAGGAGAGGTACTGTAACGGTATCTCTCGTGACAGGGGTCAGAAGATCTAAGAGACTGGCTGCATGTGATATGATCTGACAGCCTCTTTGGTTTCTCTTGTTTCTGTGTTGTTGCTTGTTATGACCACACCTCTTGTCTCAGGTGTAGTTTAAGTGGTCCTTTCAACTCCTCTGTTCAGTCTGGTCTCATCCATCATGCTATGCGGTTAATAGCTCCTTTCTGGTTGTGGAAGTGTCACGGTGGGTAGTGAGGGAAACCCCCCACCGCATAATGGGAACGGATACTAGGCCGTAAACAGGGATAGGGAGCAGGTCACCTCCTACAGCCGCCCTAATCCTATCCCTGACCTCCTGACTGTATGAACCGCCCTCGATGGTAGGGGGGCTCATACTCTCGAACCTGGGCCCTACTGACCCTATCAGTCCCTGCAATATGGAAGACAGGAATGAGACGGACGATTCATCCACGACACAGATAAATTGGAGTCTCCCACAGGCCTAGTAACAGAAGGGGAAAGACCATATGCAGCAACTGGACGGCAGGTAAGTACACAGTGCAACAACAGAACACTATCAACCACCAACACTTACCTGCCTGCAGCAAAGATGGAAATACGGCACCAAACATCTACCCAGACCTCCGTGCGAACACCAGATGCATGGAAGCTCCAGGCAGCGCTGCATACAGGCTAATGGTTCAATAACAGACTGGGGAAAATATCAAACATCCATGCAGATCCCAACACCAAACAGACCTGACATAGGAACACCAGACATGACATAAACAACTAAACCCCAACATGAACCACACCAAAACAGACCAGGTGAGGAAGGGAAAGGAGACAAGGGAGACAAACGCTGGAGACATCGATGTCCCACTAGGTGGCCCTCACACTGGAAGATGGAACAACCAGACAAGGAGCTTAACTCCAGTACACACCAAGGCTGGAGTACAACTGACTTCTGACCTTAAGCCACAGGTATAAGAAGCACCTAGTGACCACACCCAGCAATGTAGTTAACCCTTACTGCACCAGACAGGGGAAGGCTACAACTTAAAGGGGAAGTGCACACACCAGCCACAACGTTGCCCCCGGCAACAGCATGCGTGGCATAAGTGTCGCGGCGCACACCAAAGGCCGTGACATCTGCGTACTTTGGAGTTAAGTGTCTTTTCCCTTTTTCTTGTTTGTTGTATTCCCTTATGTTTTGGTTTTAGGCCTAAGGGAGTCTCCTATTCTTTCAGCTGGGAAGGAACAGGTCCTCTTTTTTCCTGACACTATTTCCAGGGCCCTTTAGGGTCAGACGGGTCCCTGTCACAGCAGCAGGGGGACCCGATGGCCACCCAGCACCCCGCAGAATACTGCACGCGCAGTGCAAGGGTTAATGGCAGGGAAGGCAGCCCTTGAGATCCAGCCCCCCTGGATCTCACAGGCAGGAAGCTGTAACTATATTACCGTGAGTAATACACTTACAGTCAATGCATTAAAATACAGAAGTATTGTAATGAATTCTAAAGGTGTTTAGACCCCCAAAAGTTTAAATCCCAGAGTGGGACAAAAAATAAACTCAAAAAAGAAGTTAAAAAATAAAGTTTTACAAAAATAATTAAAAAAAAAGTCCTTTTCCCAAAGTAAAGTAAACATTTTTTTGTAAAGAATAGGAAAAAAACTAAAAGTAGATATTAGGTATGGACATGATCCACCCTGTTAGGTGAATGACGTAAATAATAAATTAATAAAGTGTCAAAAAAGCCATTTTCTGGTCACCTACCCTCACAAAAAGTGTAATCCCAAGTGATCAAAAAGTCTTATGTACCCCGATATGGTACCAATCAAACAGTCATCTCATCCTGCAAAAAATAAAGCCCCTACCTAAGACAATCACCTAAAAAATAAAAAAAATAGGGCAACACAAAAACAAGATTTTATTCTGTTAAAAAATTATATTATTGTGTAAAACTTAGAAATAAAAATGATAGACATATTAGGCTTCAGCCTCCGTCCATAACAACCTGCTCTATAAAAAAATATCACATTATATGCCCCTACAGGTGAATGCTGTAAAAAAAAAAAGTTTTTAAAACGATGCCAAAAAGGCAATTTTTTTTCACCTCGCCTAACATAAAGTGTAATACCAAGTAATCAAAAAGATAACAAGATGGGGTGTTGACGTATTCAGGAGAAAATCGGTAACAAATTATGGGGTGATTTTTCTTCTGTTACCGCTTGCGAAAATGAAAAATTTGGGACTAAAGCATTTCATTTTTACCGTCATTTACGTGATTTGCATTACGTAAGCCCCTCAAAATCACATTATAACTGAATTGGTGCTTATAAAATTTGCTTCTAAATTTCTAATCCTAAAAAAATAAAATTACATTTACAAAATTATGTCAACATAAAGCAGACATATGGGGAATGATGACATAACTATTTTAAAAGTTGAGAAATTTAAATTTAGAAAATTGTGAATTTTTCCCAATTTTTGGTAAATTTTGGATTATTTTATAAATAAAAGTGAAATATATCGACTCAAATTTACCACTGCCATGAAATACAATGTGTCACAAGAAAACAGTATCAGAATAGCTTGGATAAGTAAAAGTGTTCCAAAGTTATTACCACATAAAGTGACACGTCAGATTTACAAAAATCGGCATGGGATTGAAGGTGAAAAGTCGCCTGGTACTGAAAGGGTTAAAACCTGGATGATTTCACATAAACAAGGATGTAAACGAAAGGACATGTAGCCATTTTAATAGGAAATTATACAATCAATAATGCCATTATATTGTATACAGACACCTTCTGCCAACGCTCAGTTATCTTATAAAAAAAAAACTAGTGATGACATACATTATGCAAAAAAAATTGCAAAATTAAACAGGCTGCAAGGAGAGATTATATTTTCCTTCAAAATGAATAGCCTCCTTTAACATCATGTTGTGTGTAGCTCCAAAATTCTATGCAGATTAACTTCTTAATGTAACTTCGGCGGATCCACATGCCAGTCTAAATGTAAGACATCTTCCTTGCCGGTATAAATTTAGACCTTTTTCTACACCTAAAACTGGCATAGAAAATGGTAGATGAGATGAGCCTGCCGGCCTGCCCCCACCTTCCCTGCCCATGCCACGTCCCATTTTTTTGACCTGGCTGTGAGCGGGGAAAAAGTCGCAGATTGCGGTGCGAATAGCCTTTTGCACCAGATATATGCCCAAAAAAAAGTAAATGACCCCTAATATTTTTTGCATGAGGGTATAGACATCACACAGCCAGTTAGTCTCTAGAACAAAGTCAACGCCTGAACCAGTTTGTAATGTTTAATGTCTTTACAAAGAGAGCTTTATTTACATACCATGTCTTACAACACAAGTGATTCTGGAGATTAGCGGCCAGGATGATATTGAATTGTTCCATAAATACACTTTACAATTAAAAAACATTGTATATCTTATCAAATAAAAATAAAAACAGTACTTAAAATACTTTGGAAAAAGCTAGTCTGAACAATATTATAAAAGTGCATACCTGGTAAATATATTGTTAGAGAATAATAAAATAAAAAAAACACGAGCACACTGTTACATGGAAGATTTGCATACATTTTAATTATATAAGAATTTCCATCTACAGGCCAAAAAATATAGTTTTGGTAAACTTGTAAAAGATGATTATTTTTCATTTTCAAATATCTTAGGCATTTTTCTTTGCAATAAAATACTAAATAGTATTTAGAACAACAAATCTTGCAAGCAACAGAGATGACAATCATGTCGCATTGATAGAAGCATACTGTAAATTAATCAGAAACCAGCTAGTAAAAATATAAGGCCCTGATTCCTTGAAGAATCTAAATCCTAGATGAATACACCTGAAATGCAAATAGAAATAGTCCCAACGATAACCTGTGAGTGCATATAATTTTCTTAGTAGGATCAGTGTCCTCCCTTTAAATTTTCTAAAAAGGGACTTGCGGAAACACACATGTACCTGTACGGTCACCTAGCTAATCCACAATTGAGGAACTGATTTATTAAAGAAGCACTGCCACAATTTTTTTTTATTCTCTGACCTGTTAGAAAGGTACATGTATATAGAGAAGTAATTACTATAGAGAAGTAATCTTCTTACCAGAGACTGTATTTGTAAGTTATAAACTCCCTTCTGATCCTCAGCTGTGTCATGTGACCAGCACTCTGCCTCTGCAACTGACATAGGACAGGAAGTCAGTTACAGTACTTCTCTATTCATTCCTATGGGAGTGACATTGTGGCTTCCTGTCCACACATAAAATGATGACACAGCTGTGCATGAGAAGTTAGGTTAAAACTCACAAATACAGTCATTGGGGGGAAAAAAATTACCTTCATTACAGTTTACATCATGTACCTTTCTAACAGACCAGAGAATTTTTTTTGTGGGAGTGCTTCTTTAAAATAAAGTAAGATAAAGCCATGGACAGATTAGACTGTGCACTACGACAGTTCTTAAATTTAGTGACAACTTTAAAGGACAAAATGTGTTGTCACTCGACAACACATTTTTTCCCCTTTTATAATCAACAAACCAAATAGGTTTTAAATGCAGGTCAAGTGAGGTCCAACCTATGGGACCACCACCATTGAAAGGAGTAGCTAAGCTGAATATAATGATGTCTTTCACTTAAAGGGAAACTGTCACCAGTTTTATGGTGTCCTAACTAAGGGCAACATAAATAAGTGACTGATTCTCTTAGCAAAATGCTGGGTCACTTTCTTTAATTGACCCAGTCAATCTGCCAACATCTTGTATTGAAAAGCTCCAGCTGATAATGATGAGTCATGAATATTTATGAGCTACTGACTCTCCCCGCCCTACCTGCTGCTGAATGACAGTTTTTTTTTTACATATGAATCAGCAGCAGGTGGGCAGGGGAGTAGCTATAGCTCTGAATTAAATATACACTGGACTCAATGACATCACGCTGGACTCAAATCAGCTCATTAGCATGCGGCACTTTTGTGTGTATATTATGAGGTAACCATCTGTCACACCAGTAAGTGAATACATCTACGGCACTTTTTAGTAGTTAATGATTGTATATAATTAGTTAGATTATAATCAAATATCAACATGACAGGTTCCCTTTAAGAGACCCTTTGCTTCATTCAGGAGATATAGTACTTCTGATACATATGCAAATGAGTAGTTAAGTGCAGCAAGGGGCATTCCTAAGCAATTCTGCGCACCCTTGCCCCTCCTGCTTTCTCTGCTAGCCCCCTTTCTCCTCCTTGATCAACAGGGCAACGTTTCTGTATAGTTATCTCTGTCAATTAGGAAGGAGAGAGGGAGACTGGCAAAGGCAGGAGAAGGAAGAGTGCTTGGGTCCACCCTTGGAGCACTTAAATGCATATGCACATTAAATTATGGATTAAATGTACTTTTTCCAGAGTGAGGCATTGGATCACTAAATAAAATATGGTATATTATTACATTTAGTAGCTATCCCTTCAAGGCATTGTGCCTCTTTGAATTTCCTGGTGACAGCCTCCCATTTAGGCCGAATGCACACGGCCGTGTTCCGCGGCCGAGAGCGGTCCGTGGTATGACGGGCTGGATTCCTGTTCAGAGCAGGAGCGCACAGCGTCATTGGTTGCTATGACGCCGTGCGCTTCATGACGCCGCTTCTGTACAGTAATACACTCGTATAGTGTATTACTGTACAGCAGCGGTGGCATGAAGCGCACAGCGTCATAGCAACCAATGACGCCGTGCGCTCTTGCTCTGAAGTTTATTTGGGGCCCCTCATTCTAAGGCTGAATGCACATGGCTGTGTTCCACGGCCGAGAGCGGTCCTTGGTATGCCGGGCTGGATTCCTGTTCAGAGCAAGAGCGCACAGCGTCATTGGTTGCTATGACGCCGTGCGCTCTTGCTCTGAACAGGAATCCAGCCCGGCATACCAAGGACCGCTCTCGGCCGTGGAACACAGCCATGTGCATTCAGCCTTAGAATGAGGGGCCCCAAATAAACTTTTTGGGAAGGAGAATAAGATAAGGAGGTGCAGTTTCCTCCACAGTAATACATAGAAGTTTTGGAAACAGACAATTTGCTCATTGGATGGTTTCTAAGGAATCCATTTAGCACTATGGGGAGACAGAAGTCAGACCAACACCTAATTTACTTTTAGAACCTAACTGATGGAAAATTTAAAAACATGGATTGCTGTGGGAAACCCCTTTAAGGCAGATATTGTGCTTATTACATAACAAAAAGGTCATTCTACTCAAGTCTATTTGTGTTGACTGTACAAATGTGGTATCATATTGAGCTGGAGAATGAAGGGAATAGGGCAGTTTTACCTAAAACTTTGGCAGAAAGGTGCTTCTTTTTCTAATTTCATCCTATTTGGATTTTTTTCCAGATTCCCACTACATTATATTAAAACATATATTCAAAATTAAATGGTGACAATAGAAACTTGTCAACTTGGCCCGCAAAAAACAAGCCCTCATATGGCTATGTGAACGGAATAATAAAAAAAAGTTATGGCTCCAGGAAGGCAGGGAGTGAAAAACAAAGAATCCCAAAGTTTTAAAAGGCCCAGTGAATCCCCAATGATGTGGGTGCAATCCAATGGATATAGAATTTACAGGGACTGACATGTCTTATCTAAAATAGATAGTGGATCAGAGTCCTGAGTTTTCCAACATACTTGCTTAACGACCCCTGATGGATAATGGAAATCTTATACAATACTATGGGAAGAAGGAACACAAAGTTGATGCTGGGCTACAATT
Source organism: Bufo gargarizans (assembly GCF_014858855.1). Classification (NCBI taxonomy): domain Eukaryota; kingdom Metazoa; phylum Chordata; class Amphibia; order Anura; family Bufonidae; genus Bufo; species Bufo gargarizans. Next base: position 208,120,437 of record NC_058082.1, on the reverse strand, counting down.
GGACATAAACTAAATGGTAGTTTACTTAAAGGAAACCTGTCATGTGGATATTTGATTATAATCTAACTAATTATATATAATCATTAACTACTAGATAGTGCCTTAGATATATTCACTTACTGGTGTGACAGATGGTTACCTCATAATATACCCACAAAGATGCCGCATGCTAATGAGCTGATTGGAGTCCAGCGTATATTTAATTAACAGCTCTAGCCACTCCCCTGCCCACCTGCTGCTGATTCATATGGAAACAAACTGTCACTCAGCAGCAGTTGGGCGGGGAGAGTCAGGAGCTCATGAATATTCAGGACTCAACATTATCAGCTGGAGCTTTTCAATACAAGATGTTGGCAGATTGACTGGGTCAATTAAAGGGGACCTGTCACCTGCAAAACGCATATTAAACCAACCACAGTACATTATAGAATCCCCCAGTGTGTTGCTAATCATGTTTTTCTTTCCTCTTTGCGTTTCTTCATACTTGTTAAAAACGCTGTTTTAATGACTGTTGGCACTCTCTCCGAGTCAGGCATGAAGTCAAGGGGGCAGCGGCCTCCTTGCTTCAAGTAAAGCTAAGTCCGCCCCTTACCCCTCCTCTTTACAATTAGATGGACATGCTGCCATGATCACGCTCTTCTTGCGCATGCATGGTAAGCTGCCTGTTACAGCGTGACGGCCGGACACGCGCAATCTAACTGTCCGGCACATCGGCAGTCAACAAAATTCAGGCGGGTGAGTGAGGATCACGCTGTAAGAGGCAGCGTACCGCGCATGCGCTAGAAGAGCGCGATCCCAGCATCACGTCCATCTAATTGTAGAGAGGAGGGGTAAGGGGCGGGCTTAGCTTTACTTAAAGCAAGGAGGCCGCTGCCCCCCTGACTTCAAACCTGACTCGGATAGCGTTTTTAACAAGTATGAAGAAACACAAAGAGGAAAGAAAAACATGATTAGCAACACACTGGGGGATACTGTTAGGTACTGTGGTCGGTTTAATATGCGTTTTGCAGGTGACAGGTTCCCTTTAAAGAAAGTGACCCAGCATTTTGAAGAGAATCAGTCACTTATTTATGTTGCCCTCAGTTAGGACACCATAAAACTGGTGACAGGTTCCCTTTAAAAGTGGGGATGTACAACCTGCGGCCTGCTATGCTATTCTGTGTAGCCAGCAACCATGTGGTCGCAGACATGCTAGTCTGTGTCTGGTGACTGCTCACATGTATTTTCCATGTCAGAGAGAAGGGTGACTCATAGTTTGGGTGCAGGTAAAAACTAATGGTTTGCAGTGTGGCCCTCTGGGACCTACATATTCTGGCAGAATGAGGGTCTTTGTGTGGCACATCAGAAAGGAGCATAAAGAGAATTTGTCACCAGTGACCTCTCTATCCAACTGTCTGCATAGACACATAGGTGTGGTTCACCTGAGTAAAACACTGTTTTGTTCGTCTGTGGCTCTTTTCCAGAGTTATGATACTTTTTTCTTAAAAGGAACCTGTCACCGGGATTTTGGGTATAGAGCTGAGGACATGGGTTGCTAGATCGCTGCTAGCACATCCGCAATGTCCAGTCCCTATAGCTCTGTGTGCTTTTATTGTGTATAAAAACCGATTTGATACATATGCAAATTAACCTGAGATCAGTCAGAGCTTGAAAATATGACTCTTCTCTGGTCACACAAGTAAGATATGACTCTTATGTTAATTTGCATAAAAGGCAGGAAGTACAAAAATGCATAATACTTACTGAATTCGTCTGCAAGAAATTAAAAGTGTAATTTATAGGTTTAGGGCAACACAATGAACATTTAGAAATGCTCAGTGGAGGGTAGCATAGTAGAGGTGACAGGTTCCCTTTAATATGGAAATTAGGCTTTTGGTGCAATGAAGGTGTTACAATTGCTTTTGTTGCACCCAAGCTTCACCATGTTCTGTGGCAAGCCCCTCCATCACTGCTTTGACACTGAGTGGCCCTGTCAATCAAAGCAGCCTGGGAGTAGTTTGGGTGCAACAAGAGAAATGGTTATGCTCTCATCGCGCCAAAGGGCTAACTTGCATATTAATAAGGGTCCATTCACACATCCGTGGTGTATTGCGAATCGGCAATACACCCAGCCGGCACCCCCCATAGAACTGCCTATTCTTGTCTGCAATTGCAGATAGGAATAGGACATGTTCTATTTTTTTGCGGAGCCGCGGACCAGAAGTTTCGGGGCCGCGCACCAGAAATGCGGAGAGCACATAGTGTGCTCTCTATATCTCTTCCGGCCACATAGAGAATGAATGGGTCCGCACCAGTTCCCGATATTGCGGAACAGATGCGGATCCATTTGCGGACGTGTGAATGGACCCTAATAAGGATCATAACTTGGAAACTGAGCCTCAGATTATCAAAAGAAAAACAGCATTTTATTCAGGTGAACCACAGCTACAAGTCTATGCAAACAGCTGGATAGGGAGGGCGCTGGTGACCGATTCCCTTTACGTGGAGATGTGACCATACGTACGATCAGCTATCTTCTTGGTAGTTTATGGCAGTAGTAAAACACTCACCTGTTTCATCAACTCACAAAGTACAATGGAGAGACTCTTTCTATAGTGCAAGCTGGGGAGGCATTCATGGCATACACTTTTGAGATGCCATTAATGTCTCAGTTGGTAATAAGTGTTGTTGTGGCATACCCTGGGAAAGGTTCAATCTGACAATGTTGCCCTCAGACAAGAAAAGGTTGTCCACCCCTGCTTTAAGTAGTGAAAGAAAGAGGACTACTGTAGTGAAGACCAACCTAAGTACAATTAGGGATGAGCGAAGTCGCTTGGCTCAAAAACTTCAAAATTAATACTGTACACAGATCCATCTCCATACAGCATTAAAATGTACGGCCTCCAACAAGGCGAAGTCAGTTATTATATACTCACGAGACTTCGGTGAATAACTTCAGTATTTGATTTTTAATACTAAAACTATACTATTTGTTTCAGTTCTGAGGTACCAGTCAGAACCGAAGCCGAGTTCGGATACAAGTTTTAAAATGTTATTTTTTTTTTCAGTTTAAAAATCAAATACCAAAAGGGATACAAGTTTTAAAATATTTTTTTTTTCAGTTTAAAAATCAAATACCAGAGGGAATAACTGACTTCGCCTTGTCGGAGGCCGTACGTTGTAATACTGTACAAAGACTGATCTCCATACACCATAGTTTTGAGCAAAGCGACTTCGGATCTAGGATCCAAAGCTCACTTCGCTAATCCCTAGAAACAATCATACATAGACATACTCAAAACCATGTAAATACCCAAACTCATTACAGACAACCACTTTGAGGGCTCATGCGCCCAACCGTGATCAACCCAAGAAGCCAGGTCAGTGTGTCTGCTGGATCTTCCAGGCTGACCTCAGCTCCTCTGAACAGAAGTGATTGTATCATAGTGTTTTATAATGCAGTCAGTTCCAATCTGATCGCAGATCTCCTGTACTGAACTGTGAGTAAAGGCCTATGATACAGTCACTTCAGTTCAGGGAAGCCACGGTTGGCCCAGGATATCCGAAAGATACACAGATCATGTTTCCCAGGTCAATCGTGAGCCCTTAATATGAAAGCAGGGAGGGTTATCATCCACTTCACATTTTGCCTTCAGCAGGAAAAATATAGTATTATATGAAGCCATTCTAATGAAAATATCTGTGTCACTTCCCAACTGAAATAAAGGGGGTATTTTATACTGGGCGAATCCTGGTTTTAAGGTTATCAAAGTCTTTTTAATTTAACAGGGGTCATGTTTTTCTTTAATGCTGGGGCTACTTGGTGATTTTGGCCACAAAAACTATCGTATGATCAAAGATTAATGTGTAGCAGTGCAGACAGTAAACTGAATGGGGTCACAGCAAGACTTGCAAGTTGCTATGCCTAAGACCCTAGAATTGCAAAAAAATATAAAAAAAATGTTGGATATTTTTGCGATTCAGGGGTCATGGCAACTTGGGAATCATGCTGCGACCCCACTCAGTTCAGTGGCTCTACATCTACACAGCAATCTTTGGTTGTGCGATGGCTCAGATCACCATGTAGCCCCAGCCTTAATCTAATACCTAATTAGTCAGCGGTAGAGAATTATTTTGGAAAACTTGGTGATCACTATGACAACTAATTTCAAGGTTTTGCAGAGACAGATGTATAAAAGCATTTGAGTTGCAGGTTATATTAACTTGACACAATAGCACAACATTTGCAGAAGATTACTTATTGTAAGTAATCATAAAATTATTTTTCTTCTTAAAGCAAAAAGTAAAATAAAAAGGTCTGTCTTTTCTGAATGAACTTTAACTACCTCATTCTCCAAAGGAATCCAAAATAGGCATCCAAATGTAACAAAATTAGCCTAAAATTTACTTAACATTTAAAACAATGTGTAATTTGCAGGCATAAATGTGACCTGAGGCATTTCATAAAAATATATTAAAATTTTAAATAATACACAAAAGTTAGGCACAAATGTAAAATAAAAAAGTAACTTTATTCAAAAATCATAAAAATGCACTGAGAGGTTACTAGTGGTTAACTTGCTATACCAGTATCATCCACAAGGGACAGAATTATTGCAAAAAAAAAAAAAAAATGTAAGAGCATCATATAATATACAGATTATAGTTAGCTTAGTTTAATGGCCATAGAGAACAGTCCAACAGCATTTTCCATTACCAGTATAGACACAATTCCTTAGAATGTGTTCAAAGTCATTTTTGACACTTCTGTATGCTCGTGTCCTCTAAAAGTTAGTCACAAAAGTCCAATCTTGTACAAAGGCAAATAATACTGTGCTTAGAAATTCTTCATCTGCAATTTAAAAAATTAGAAACGGTATGTGTGGTAATTTATATCAATGTTACTTGACACTGGAGACCTCATGAGGTACTGAGACTACAGAGGCACATATGGCTATTTCTTCATATTGTGGAGGAGGCTCTGTTGGGTTCTGTTGTGGCTCACTCACTCTGACCCCTCTCTCTCCAGTTGCTTCCTCATAAGAGGGGGGAGGATCACAGTTTGAAAATCCCGCTGATAATGTATCTGAACGCACATCATAATCGATAAATCCATGAGGTTGCCCAGCCCTATTAAATGCTTCCTCCACGGTGCAGAGTACATTGGAATGCTGCTGGCTGTCCATGCCATGATCAGTTCCTGCCTCTGTAGTATCTTCTCTCACTCCTCTGGGTGCATAAGCAGTCCGACGTCGCGCCTTCTTTTTGAAAACGCACCTCCACAGCAATAGCAGCACCAAAAGGACAATGAAAAATACTGTGATCATGGGGAAGGCAAGGTAGAATGGATACCAACTGCTGTCTGTGCTTGAGTCCTCATGTCCACTTGTATATTCTTTCCAAAACTCTTTCTAGAAAGAAAAAAAGGCATTATACTAAAAATATTTGACAATAAGTAAACTGGATTTAAATTGGACCTGTAAACTCTCTAGACATGTCTGCTGTAGTAACTACTTGCTCCAGAATTGGTATTACATGGGAATGCAAGTAGTTACTAAAACAGACATGTCAGGAGAGGTTACAGGTCCTCTTTAAAGAACAGTCAAGATAAATTGATAAAAGATTAAACATGAGTAGTTATGAAAAACTAGTTACTTCATACATTAATATCAAGTTGTAGGTTGTAGTAACATTACAAGTGACATCTACTGTGAGAAGTTTCCATATTAATAAACGGACTAGTGGCAGACGAGATTCAGTGAACGAGATTCCTGAACAAAGCTCAGATTTAGCATTGTGGCTTGCATTTACATCTTTGCACCATTTATTGTACATTTGCTTCCTAAATGCAACTTCTAGTCTTCATTTAATAATAAAAACTTTCTACCTTTGGCTCTGTAAAGTCTGTGTAAATCCTTCACATAGCTAGCTGTGCTGCTGATTGTTGCATAAAACCTAAAAAAAAAGTAAGTGAACCCTTTGGAATTACCTGGATTTTTGCATTGATTACTAATTATGTGATCTAATTGATATAGTCGAACAGATGTTCATATCTGCACTGGAGGCTCTGTTTGGAGCCTCTATTGCAGATTCATCAGAAACAGTGGAGAGAAAAGTAAAAAAATGTATAAATAAAAAAAAGTCCTGCATGGAGGACTTTTTTTTTCTCCACTAAAAAAGCAGGCTTCAAAACAAAAAACAAATGGACCCCATTATAGTCAATAGTATTTGTTTGGCTTTATTCAAGTCATTATTGTGCCGTATCCAGCATGTCCGTTATTTTCATTGTTTTGTTCCTCTAATAGAAACACTGGCTTTATCAGTGATTTCTATCAGTAATTGTGAGTCAAAACCCCAGAACAAATGGAAATCTTTCCATTATACCTTATCTCTGTGTAGACTCTACTCCTGCTTTTGGCTCACAATCACTGATGGAAATCACTGACCTAAAACTGACTGTATGAAAGCAGCCTAACACACGGTTTGCACCGTTCAAATCTTCTATTGACCATACCAAGTACACATTCACAGTGTAGGGAGTTAAAGTGGACCCTGAATTATTATGAGATCAGAAGTTTGGGAAAAAATAGATTTACCAGGACTTAGGGTACTTTCACACTAGCGTTCGAAGAATCCGGCAGGCAGTTCCGGAGATCCGTATGCAAACTGATATCATTTCAATGGAAATGAATGCCAGATCCGGCAATACGGGATCCGCATGCTGCGGTATTTTCTCTGGCCAAATACCGTAAAAGGGACGGAACGGAAGACATCCTGATGCATACTGAACGGATTGCTTTCCATTCAGAATGCATTAGGACCAAACTAATGAGTTTATTTTCTGGTATTGAGCCCCTATGACGGAACTCAATACCGGAAAACTTTAACGCTAGTGTGAACGTAGCCTTAGGTGCTGGGGTTAGTCGATTACTGCGGTCCACATGCGGTCGGGCTGCTCCCCCAATAAAAGACACGCCACAGTGTCAGGGGTTTAGCAGCTCCTCCAGAATTGCCACTATATATATTTTTTGTTTTTCTCTTTCTGCCTTGTTAGATTTGAGTGTGTTTGCCTTCACTTGGCATTCTAACACTCTTTTGCACCTGGTAACCTCCATCACATGGTCTGGTGTGGGTGTGGCTCGCGGCCTGGCTTCATTCACATAGTACTACCGCAGTATACATGCTGGGCATTTGTGGGAAGCTTGGCTGCGAGTTGAATTATATCACCTTCAGACCGTGTTCACACCATAGTTAGAGCAGCGGTTAGGACCCCTTGCCATGCTGAGAACCGTGACGTGGTGCATGATGGGCTCCGATATCTCCATGACTGGAATATATTGGCAAAAGTCTCAGCTTTTAATACCTGCATTTATGTCTTGCCAGCATAGTCAGTGTTATATCTGTTTGGTGCATTCTCTCTCTGTGTTTTATTAGGTGCATAAAGAGTTTACTAAACTATGAAAAGATATATACAAAGATAAACAAAGATTAAGTAAATTAACAGTCACAGAGTAATGTGGACAAATGTGCAAGCCCCCATCGACCAGCACCCAACATGGTACTCAGCCAATGCCCATATGATACAAAGAGAGGTGATGGTAGAAAGACACCTTACCCTGATTATGTCTTCAATGGAGCTGAGCTCTCTGTTCAAAAACTAAGTGTTTTTTACTCTCCTGGCTCCTCCTAGCTCCACTTAAAGGTCAGTACGCAAGCACAGTTATTTTATACTGCAGAAATGTGGCCTGGTATACACATCACTAAATAGCTTCATGAAGTTAAAGGGGAAGAACCAATTAAAAATCTCGCTTTACAGACCCTCAAACTTAATAACTTTTACATCTCTCTAGGAGCTATCACCTCTACCAAATGTTTCCGGTGAGTAATGCCAAATTTAAATGATCTATCTTTACACCAATCAGCAGAATACTAGCAGCATACCTGGATCTGGCAATTTTTGCCATTCTTTTCACAGACTCTCTCAAGCTCTGTCAGGTTGGATGGGGAACGTCGATGGATAGCCATTTTCAGGTCTCTCCAGAGATGTTTGTTTGGGCTCAAGTGAGGGCTCTGGCTGGGCCACTCAAGGACATTCACAGGGTTGTCCCTAAGCTACTCCTGTGTTGTCTTGGCTGTGTGCTTAGGATCATTGTCTTGTTGGAGGTGAACCTTTATTCCGGTCTGAAGTCCAGAGCACACTGGATCAGGTTTTCGTTAATAATATCTCTGTACTTTGCTCAAATCGGCTTTCCCCCCCAACTCTGACCAGGCTCCTTGTTCCAGTTGCCGAAAACCACCACCACCACAGCATGATGCTACCATCACCATGCTTCAATGTAGGGATGGTATTGGGCAGTGCAGTTTCCTCCAAACATAATGCTTAGAATTGAAGCTAAAAAGTTATATTTTGGTTTTCACCAGAGAATCTCTTTTCTCACAGTCAGAGTCCTTTAGGTGCTTATTTGCAAACTTTCATGGATCTTTTACTGAGGAGAGGCTTCTTTCTAGCCACTCTGCCATAAAGCCCATAATGGTGGAATGCTGCAGTGATGGTTGACCTTCTGGACGGTTTCTCCGATCTGCACACAGGATCTCTGGAGCTCAGCCAGAGAGACCATTGGGTTCTTCTTGGTCACCTCTTACCAAGGCCTTCTCCCCCTTTCCCATAATTACTTAATTTGGTATTATTCGTTTTTAATATTCCATATGTTGTATTTGGAAGCTGTAAAAAAAATATGAATGGGGTGGAATTGGGGAAAAAAAAACAATCGTCCGACTGTTTTACAGGCTGTGGGAGACATTTGCCAAATCATATGTCTTTTTCGAGGCTTAAAAAAGTTATTATTGTTTTGTTTTTTTTACTTGAAACTTTCAGTTTTTATTATGTAAAAACACTTTTTCACCTTTTATTACTTTTTATTTTTTGTCCCACTATTGGACTTCAACTTTTGGGGGTCTAATCCTCTCTACAATGCATTGACTGTCAGTGTAATACACTGACAGTCTGCCTATGAGACCCAGCCTGGGGGCTGGATCTCATAAGCTTCTGTAGGAGGCAAACCCCTATGTACTGCTGTAACCCAATGGGGTGGGGGAGGTTCACACAACTGATTTTGAAAAACATGCTTTAAAAAAAATAATAATAATAATTAAAAAAAAAAAAAAAAAATATTATATATATATATATATATATATATATATATATATATATATATTTTTTTTTTTTTTTTTAAAGCATGTTTTTCAAAATCAGTTGTGTGAACCTCCCCCACCCCATTGGGTTACAGCAGTACATAGGGGCTTGCCTCCTACAGAAGCTTATGAGATCCAGCCCCCAGGCTGGGGGGGGGCTGGAAATACATTTGTTTTTTTCCTGCGGTTTTGGGTGTTTTTTTTTTTTTAACCAATGGGTGTGCACTTCAATACAAAGCTGAATTTTCAGCTTGAGGTATTTGAAACAGAATTGATCTTTCTTTTGGTCTTTATGGCTTATTCTAGCTGCGTCTTCAGGTCCATTTTCTGTGAAACATACTCTCAGTTTCTAGGCATGGACCCTCCGATCGTGCAGATGGTATGAATAGCGTCACTTACCTCTAGGGGTACATGTGCACCCCTTTTGTATGTCTATTAGTGATGTGATTTGTAATGAGCCAAGCATGTGTGTCCATCACATGACCAGGACAGATTTTTATCCACTGGAAGTTAAGAATGGAGGTTCCTACTGAACCTAAAATATTTACAAATGTGAGAGATCGATACAAAAGTATACTGGAAATTGTATACCTTTTCATTATACAAAGAAATGTATTTGCCACAACCAGAATGCCCATTGGCATTCATGTTCACAAGTTGTAAATGAGTAATTAAAATATGGTGCACCATTAGGATATTTCCTTACAACTGTTTCTTTCAGAAAAAAATGTTAACATTTATTTCCTTTAGGAATAAGTATTATATGTCACGAATGAGGTAATGTGATGCAACACTATAACATGGAAAAACTGAGAATGGTATACCAGTCTCAGACATCGGGAAAAACAATGCCCGGCAGGGCCTTTTATAGTTCCACGTTTTCCTAGTTACAGCACCAGGTCAGGAGTTACGTATGTACCGGTAGTTCCACATTTTGACGATTCATTTTGCTCAGCAGGAATCTAAAGCCCCACACATTCAGATTTGTTGGAAAGAGTTGCCGCAAATACCATTTTTCAATATATGTACACCAAAAAACAAACACAAGTACATTAATAAACCTCTTGTGTCTTTGGATAAGCCACTTGCAGACAGTTAGAAGCATGACACCTTGTGGTTCTTTTCTACCTAGCAGAGAAAAAACTAGGATTGGGCATAGTAATAAACAGTGAATATTCCATATGGATTACTCTGCAAAAAAAGTAATTAAAAATAGAGTTATGATGCTGCCTCAGTACATTTTTGTGATCTTTTTTCTTGGTTTGTAAAAATCCAATGTCAAAGGACAGAAAATGCCAGGATTTGTATGGCGTTTTAGAATTTTCTATTGGCCAACGTGTAACATCTGGTCACTGCATATTTTTCTCCCAAAAAAAGAAAGAATTTTTTTAAGCTGTATTGTGAAACCACCCTTTAAAGGGCTCGTTTTGTGTTTACATTTTTTAAGTTTCCTTAATAAGAATGGCACCACAAGTATACTGATGGGTAATCTGGGTACTCCTATAACATTTGTATTCCCTAACAGGAAGAATGGACAGGGCTGGTCTTTAGGGGGCAATCCCTTTACAATATTGTATAGTACCTAGAGGCATCAGCTTCAAGACAGGGAGTACGCAAGTCAAAATCCTTAGTAGTGTACTTACAGTCCGCTCATCGTTCTCAAATGCTTCTCTTGCCTCTTCATAGCTGCATAATTCCTCTCTGCATTCCCTCTCGATGTTTCCTTGCTTTATCTCCTCTAAGAAACTGTTTGCTCTAGGAAAACGCTTTAAAATGGAGTTTGCTTTATCGTCAGACAGGAACACTAAAACAAAAATAAAAGTTAATTCATAACTATGGAGTTATAAATATCCCAGAAAATTGTACAATGCTCCCGTTTCATTAATATATAATATAAAAATGTCACTGCCTTTTTATCATATACCACCCCCCACCCCTTGTTTCAAGTAGTCAAGGAAGCTCCTCATTCTGCTTGCCTAGATTGTCTTTACAAATCCTCTGTCATCAATATCAGGTCGGTGGGGGTCTCACACTTGGCTACTCCACTGATCAGCTGCTAGCACCAGAAACTATACAGTGGACAGAGGCAGAAGGCTCCACCGACTGTTGTTTCTGGTGCTGGTATATACTGACTTGAATGGGAGCTGCGCTGCAATACTCCAGCATGGCCATTACATAGTGGATGGAGCCTTCTGCTCCTGGCTTTATCCACTGTACATTTGCCGACGCCTGCCCAAAACAGCTGATTGATGGGGGTGCTGACTGATGGTGGTCAGAATGAACGTTCCACTTTTTCCAAGGAGGGGGATCATTTTATTTTATTTTTTAAATTTCTTCCACTTAATAAAACACATTTTTTTTTTTTTACAGAAATCGAAGGCACTGCATTTTGCGTTGCCTTTCAGTTCTTGACACATTAGTATTTGGAAACCGGACGTTTTGCCATGCGATCCTATGAGATCTGTGTACGCTCCTGGTCATCAGCACCTAAATCAGGGGAAAACACCTTTAATATAATCCGTAAACCTGACATGAGCTTCCTTTCCCCTCTGCCGACCTTTATTCACACACCAGTGTTTGGTCAGTGATTTCCATTAGTGATTTTGAGCCCAAACCAGGTGCGGCTCTAAACACAGAACAGGAGCAGATCTTTCCATTAGACCTTATGTCTGTGGAGGCTCCAATCCTGGGTTTGGTTCACAATTACTGATGGAAATCACTGACCAAAACACTGACGTGTGAATGAGGCCTTATTCTTGCATGTTGTTTAATCGGCAGATCTATGAAAAATGTACATGTCATGAGACCACACAAACTCCTGGCTTGTACTGTGCAAAATCAAGTGCTAAAATAAAAAAAATCTAGACATAAAAAATTCACTGCCAAGGAGGCAGGTAATACATCATGATTTAAACGACTGCCTCGGCTACAATATAGGGACTAGAGCTCACATCTTGGTATCAAATAAAGTTCAGAATCTTTGCTTTCACGATACCAGGGTCAAATATTGGAGATGCAATATTTCGGGGCAGGATGTGTTTAAAATGGCGAGCAGCCTGAAAAGTTTTACATCTTGAAGTCGATTCACATAAAATTTCGTTCTTATACTGTACGGAGCAGGAGCTTCATACAGTATTAGAATGTATTGGCTCCAATGCATCAGTTTGCCTCCGTTCCGCCTCCATTCCGCTTTGGAGGCGGACACCAAGACACTGCTTGCAGCGTTTTGCTGTCCGTCTGACGATGCGGAGGCAGTGGCGTAGGGATCGCCATAGCAACCATAGCAGTTGCTATGGGGCCCTACGCCACTGGGGGCCCGGCCCGTCCTGACCGGATAATTATTATTTTTATTTTTTAATTTTTTTATTAATACACTCAGGCAGCCAGGCCCGACCGCCCGCCCAGTGTAGTGGGCGGGGCGCGGGCGGTCCGCGGCTCGGGCCTGGCTGGGGGGGGAAGGCGGAAGCCGGAGTCACACAGGCAGCCAGCAGCCAGGCCCGGGACCGCCCGCCCAGTGTAGTGGGCGGGGCGCAGGCGGTCCGCGGCTCTGGCCTGGCTGGGGCCCGGGGAAGGAAGCAGGAAGCCGGAAGGAGGAGAAGAGGAGGACAGGAGGACAGGACGGAGTCGGACGGCAAGTTGGTACGTACTACTAGGCTGGCGGTCGGCGCGGTGGAGGGGGCCGGAACGGCTTCTTGGTTCAGACACAGACATGAATATTCATGATGCAGCCAGACAACGACCGCATCAAGGGGCACAGCATACCCGGTGAGCCTCTCCACTCTGAACGCTTGGCTGGTTTTATTGGTACAGGAGTCTGGTGGAGGTCAGAAGTTGTCCCTAATGATGCTTGGCGGTGACTCCATCTCATTTGTTTAGAAAGTTTCTCATAAACTTCTGCATTTTCCTCCTCACACCTCTATGCACAATAAAATACACAGCTAGGCGGTTAAAGGGAGTCTTTCACCTAATCTGAGCGTTTTAGACCGCTCAGATCAGGTTATAGACTCTTTAACCCTCATTACGATCATACCCGTCTCTTATGTGTCCCTCGCCCAGATAATGAAAATAACACTTTTTAAACTTATGCAAATTACCTTCTGAAGGTGCCCAGGGGCGGCGTTACTGGGCGATGTGCCCAGAAAAACACACCTCCAGCTGGCGGACGTCACGAGCGGCACCAGAGGACGGCGGGCTGGGAACTGGCCCGCACCTGCGCACTGCTCTGCCCATTATGGGCAGATGAACAGCTTTTCATATTGCGCATGCGCCGGCCAACTAAAGACAGCCGGCCGGACGCATGCGCAATATGAAAGGATGTTCCTCTGCCCATAATGGGCAGAGCAGTGCGCAGGTGCGGGCCAGTTCCCAGCCCGCCGTCCTCTGGTGCCGCTCGTGACGTCCGCCAGCTGGAGGTGTGTTTTTCTGGGCACATCGCCCAGTAACGCCGCCCCTGGGCACCTTCAGAAGGTAATTTGCATAAGTTTAAAAAGTGTTATTTTCATTATCTGGGCGAGGGACACATAAGAGACAGGTATGATCGTAATGAGGGTTAAAGAGTCTATAACCTGATCTGAGCGGTCTAAAACGCTCAGATTAGGTGAAAGACTCCCTTTAATGATCAGTAGAAACGTCCCTTCTGCCACCCTGAGGCGGAGCCAGGCTGGCAGTGGCACCAGCGCCGCAGAGCAGACCCAGTGTAGGAATTAGGAAGGAATGAATTTCCTCCGGCTCCTAACTAGAGGGACTGAGACTGAGTGAGTGGGAGGACTCAGGCAGTGGAGGGGGCGGGGCCAGGCCGGGGGGGGGGGGGTATGAACTTATGACCTACCTGACCTGTCCTGCTGTGGAGTGAGTGGGACTATGAGGCAGGCGCTATCTAAATCTGATATCCTGGGGGCCCATAAAAATTTTTTGCTATGGGGCCCATGCATTTCTAGCTACGCCCCTGTGCGGAGGCAAGCGGATCCGTCCTGACACACAATGTAAGTCAATGGGGATGGATCTGTTTTCACTAACGCAATCTGGCACAATAGAAAACCGATCTGTCCCCCATTGAGTTTCAATGGTTTTCAAGACGGATCAGTTTTGTCAATGTTAAAGATAATACAAACCGATCCGTTCTGAACGGATGCATGCGCTTGTATTATCGGTGCGGATCCGTCTGTGCAGATCCATGACGGATCCGCACCAAACGCGAGTGTGAAAGACAGTTCTACTTTACACCAGTTTGATAAATTCCCCCCAAAGTGTACACATCATTAAAAGCTGGCGCTTTCTGCACCTGTCTTGATATCCCCCTGCGCTGGCGGAGAATGTGCCCAACCAGCTCAGAGCTGTCGTAGATTTCTGGCTTCATTTACGCCAGAAAACAATTGTAAATGAGGAGAATTTTGTCACTGCTGCTGGCCACGCCCCCTTCCCCACCCTTACCATACTGGCTTTTAAAAAAGGCAAGAATGGTGAAAAAGGGGAGGTGCAACCATTTTTTTAAAAGTCGCAGTTAAAAGGTCGCACCTGCGATACTTTTCAGGTGGAAAGGGAATAATTAATCTCACCCAATGTGTCCTTAATCGTAGCCATATGATTAAGGACACATTGTGTGTCTGAAACATGTCAGCTCTTTAATGATGTGTACACTTCATTTCTAAAAGTTTGGAACTGAAGCTTGCAATATTTTAATGGAAGATACGCCATTTTCCTTTGGATTATTTCGGTGATATAAGGTAGATGGAACCAAATCAGAAAATAGCATACAGTCACATGATTTCAAAGAGATGAGTAAACTAGCTGTAAAGCGCCAATAGCTACAACCAAGGCCTGTTAGCTTTTTTTTTTTTTAACTACATATGTCTGACTTTGGATCATACATGATTTTATATACTTCAATAAAGATAGATTTGTTTTAGAAGATCACTTGTATTTCTCTTTCTCCAAGCATGAGAGCGCCGATATATTTACAGGGGCTGTCCCACAATTGACATTTATCACCGATCCACAGGATTGGTGCCTTTCCATTCAAAGTCTATGGGAGAGGGAGAGGTGTAGTGCTCAGCCGTTTCCATCAGCCCCATATACACTGAATGGAGAGGCAGGCTGCATGCTTGACTTCTGCTCTATTCAAACTCCTTGCAGTCGTGCAGTGGGAAGAAACAGGGTCTCAAGATGCTCCTTCTGGTGATTGATGGAGGGGCAGGTACTGCAGTAGGGACCCTAGCAATCAAACAATGATCACCTATCCTGTGATTAGGACAAGATCATGGAAAGTTTTCAGCCCCTTGCAGTAAACATGAGAAAATAATCAGGCACTGCAATGAATGGTTAGAAATATCAGTGATTATGTTGCCCTAACAACTATAAGGCTAGTTTCACACATGCGTCAAAGAGATTTTGCAGGTTGTTACATAGTAACAGTTTATAAGGCCGAAAAAAACATCTGTCCATCCAGTTCGGCCTGTTATACTGCAAGTTGATCCAGAGGAAGGCAAAAAAAAAAAACCTGTGAGGTAGAACTCAATTTTTTCCACTAAAGGGGAAAAAAAAAAACTCCTTTCCGACTCCAATCAGGCAATCAGAATAACTCACTGGATCAACGACCCCGCTCTAGTAGCTATAGCCTGTAATATTATTACACTCCAGAAATACATCCAGGCCCCTCTTGAGTTCCTTTATTGTACTCCCCATCACCACCTCCTCAGGCAGAGAGTTCCATAGTCTCACTGCTCTGGTAGCACTATGTTCTCATCACGGGCATATATGCCCATTTTGATGCAACCCATTATCCTATTGGCTTTGGCAGCAGCTGCCTGACACTGGTTTCTACAGCTTAGGGTGGGTTCACACTAGCGTTAGGGATTCCGTTATGGCTTTCCGTTATACCGGAAAATAACAAAATCCATAAGACAGAAGGATGGATCCGTTCTTCTGCCCATAGACTTGTATTATGCCTTTTAAAGGCGTCCGTTTTGCACTCCGTCATAATACAAAAGTCTATGGGCAGAAGAACGGATCCGTCCTTCCGTTTAAAGGCTTCCGGTTTGCATTCTGTCTGGGTATTCCGTTATAACCATGTTATAACGGAATCCCTAAAGCTAGTGTGAACCCACCCTTAGTTTGCTGTTCCCCAAACTTCCTAGGTCCTTTTCCATGTGCGTGTTACCCAGTGTTTTACCATTTAGTATGTACTGGTGACTTGCATTATTCCTTCCCATGTGCATAACCATACATTTGTCAGTGTTAGGCCCCTTTCACACGGGCGAGTATTCCGCGCGGATGCGATGCGCGAGTTGAACGTATTGCACCCGCACTGAATCCCGACCCATTCATTTCTATGGGGCTATTCACATGAGCGGTGATTTTCACGCATCACTTATGCGTTGCGTGAAAATCGCAGCATGCTCTATTTTGTGCGTTTTTCACGTAACGCAGGCCCCATAGAAATTAATAGGGTTGCGTGAAAATCGCAAGCATCCGCAAGCAAGTGCGGATGCGGTGCGATTTTCACGCACCGTTGCTAGGAGACGATCGGGATGGAGACCCGATCATTATTATTTTCCCTTATAACATGGTTATAAGGGAAAATAATAGCATTCTGAATACAGAATGCACAGTAAAACAGCGCTGAAGGGGTTTAAAAAAAAATAATAATTTAACTCACCTTAATCCACTTGATCGCGTAGCCGGCATCTCCTTCTGTCTGTCTTCTGTGCTGTGTGCAGCAACAGGACCTGTGGTGACGTCACTCTGGTCATCACATGATCCATCACATGATCTTTTACCATGGTGATGGATCATGTGATGACCGGAGTGACGTCACCACAGGTCCTGTTGCTGCACACAAGACAGACAGAAGGAAATACCGGCTACGCGATCAAGTGGACTAAGGCGAGTTAAATTTTATTTTTATTTTTTTAACCCCTTCAGCGCTATTTTACTATGCATTCTGTTTTCAGAATGCTATTATTTTCCCTTATAACCATGTTATAAGGGAAAATAATACAATCTACAGAATATCGATCCCAAGCCCGAACTTCTGTGAAGAAGTTCGGGTTTGGGTACCAAACATGCGCGATTTTTCTCACACGCGTGCAAAACGCATTACAATGTTTTGCACTCGCGCGGAAAAATAGCGCGTGTTCCCGCAACGCAACGCATCCGCACATTTTCCCGCAACGCCCGTCTGAAAGAGGCCTTAAATCTCATCTGCCACTTCTCTGCCCAAGCCTTCAGGTCATCGGGAGGTTAAGCGAAATGCCGGCGCATGCGCACTTCGTTCAATGAAGCTGAACGGAGAAGTCCGCACGGGCGCATCAGGCACAGGCCTGTGCGCACGCGCGGGATGTTAGAGAAGAAGGAGGGGGGAGTGAGGGAGAGCCGGAGGCGTTGAAAAAGATTCTAAGGCGGCGCTGATGACAGCAAAGGAGGAGCTGGGCACATCTCTGATGACAGCAAAGGAGGAGCTGGGCACATCGCTGATGACAGCAAAGGAGGAGCTGGGCACATCGCTGATGACAGCAAAGGAGGAGCTGGGCACGAACGGCGGCGGCGGGCGGCATCTTGGAGACATGAGCATCCTCCTGGGCACCTTAATCTGATGAATGACAGGTTAGATAAAACGTTTTTTACACTAAATGAGCCTACAGATTTAGCTTATAAGACCACATTAGGAATCACAAGGGCTCCATGCACATAACCATATTTTTGAATGTGGGGGTCAAAAACTGGTGACAGAATCCCTTTAAATATCAGAAATAAGGGTCTGGCTATGTCATTACTTAATTCCCTTTAGGTCCGGGGGTGTATGCCATCCAGTCCTGGCGATTTGTCCATTTTAATCTTTTTAAGACTTTTAAGACGCAGCTGTACTTTTTCCTGGGTCAGACAGGGCACTTTTAATGGGGAATTAACTTTTACATTCTGCATTTCATCTGACAGTTTATTTTCCTCAGTGAATACAGTGGAGAAAAAAAAATATTTAATAGCTTTTCTTTCTCCCCATCGCTCTCTGCAACTTCCCCCTATTACTCTGTAGCGGGCAGACTCCTTTAGATTTATACTTTTTACCATTTATATAATTGAAGAAAAATTTTGGGTTAGTTTTGCTCTCTTTGGCAATTATTCTCTCAGTCTCTAGTTTGGCTGATTTTATTTGTTTTTTTTACATATTTTGTTTTTTTCCTTATAGTTTTTCAGTGCTTCCGTGCTACCCTCCTGTTTAAGTGATTTAAATGCTTTCTTTTTGTCATTTATTGCTTTCTTTACATTTCTATTTATTCACATTGTTTTTTTCTTGATCCTTACCCTTTTATTCCCATAACGCAAGTACCTCTCACAATTAGATATTAGGATGCTTTTAAAAATATCCCATGTTGTGGCTGTACTTTTATTTTTGAGGACTTTGTCCCAGTTAGTTAGGCCTATGGCCTCTCTTAGGGTACTTTCACACTTACATTGCTGGATTCCGGCAGGCAGTTCCGTCGCATGCTGCGTTTTTTCTCTGTCCAAATACCGTGAAAGGACTGAACTGTAGACATCCTGATGCATACTGAACGGAATGCTCTCCATTCAGAATGCATTAGGATAAAACTGATCAGTTTTTTTCCGGTATTGAGCCCCGAGGACGGAACTCAATACCGGAAAACTTTAACACAAGTTTGAAAGTACCCTTAGTTGGCTACATTTTGCTTTTTGAAGTTTGGGATTTTAGTTCCTCCCTGAAGAAACACTCTTTTGAATGACAATTAAAAGGTTATTACTTTATGGTCACTATTTACCAGGTGTCCCCCGACCTGCACATCTGTTGTTCTGTCAGGTCTATTGGTTAATACCGAGTCCAGTATGGCCGTCCCTCTAATTCTGGCAGAGAACAGCCTGCCGAAGCTCTCTGGATCCTTCATAGCTGGATAGTGAAAGAGGCTGTATAAGCTAGGATTCGACCTGACAAAAACTGTCCAGCCAGCCAAATTCCAGCTAATATGCTGGGGAAGCCGCTGGATCGCAACCGCAGTTAACATGGTGCAGCGGGCAGGCGACACTATCAAGAAACGCCGGATCCAGAGAACTCCAGCAGGCTGCTCTGTGCTGGAACAGACTGCCAGATTTATTTGATGTATGACTAAAAGTAGCCTAAAATAATAGTAAAGAAAGTTTACTGCTCCAATTTCTGATAAACCATTCAAGATCTAACTGAAATCCAGTGGAAGAAGGCTAAAGATGATACAAAAATATGAAGACACATGCAGAGCATATGAAAAGTTCACCTCGCAGAGCTGACATTAATTCCTACGGACAATGGCTCCTGTTATCAGTACATCAGTCCGATTGTGCATTCCACTGCACTGAAGTTTATCACCAGCGGCACCCTGAGCTCACCAGAGGAAATTCCACAGCTAAAAATAAGTGCTGGACAGTTACTACGCAAAAGGTAAAAGCACAAGACGACAAAGGGAAAATTTACATGAGCTGCATTTATCTCAAAATCCTTGAATGAAAACAATCTTTGCCTTCTCCTGCAAAATTGTGGTGTTCTGAAGAAACTGGAGACACACACTGTCAAATAGACACCATTAGTGACCAAAAAAATACCAATCGTCTGTTTAAAACAGGCGACTCACAGCGTACCAAGCACAATGCCGTACTTTTTATTACAGCTATTCTAGGTATTGCAGCCCAGGCCCATTCATTTATGGGCTGCAAATAGGCCATATGACCAATGAAAGTGATGTCACTGGCCTAGGAAGAGGCTGCAGAGCTCACTGGAGTGCCACATCATTTTCAAACAGCTGACTGGCAGGGATTGCCAGGAGTAGGACTCCCACCAATCAGAAATTGATCAACTATCCTGAGGGTAGGCCATCAGTATTGAACTCCCATGAAACCTCTTTAATAGTTAACTGGTCTTGAAAAATCATGTGCCAATTATTGAAATGAAGTAAGATTAGTCGCGGTCGTTGATATAGTATCTGTAGCCGAGATGCCGCTGTAAGCCAATTTCACATACAGTCCCATGACCATACTCCTGGTATTTATCTCCTGCTTGTGTGACATTCCTACTCTGAACACTGTGTTCCCTGTAGTGCAAAACATCACACCTTATGTGACTCTCATCTCCAACACTCTCTTCTTTCCCCTTCAGTCTTTGAAAGGATTGTATTTCTCATGCTGGGTAGCAGAACGGTTTCTCAGTACTAGAGTAGAGCAATGTTGGATGTGAAGACAGTGACAGGCATGCAGGCAACTGTAGATAGAAGTAATATCTGTGAGAGGGGAGAGGAATCATGGGAATTGCACTGTTAAAGTGTAACTGTCATTTCACTACCAAAAATGAAATTCCTAACATATGTGATGCTGAAGGGAAGATATTCATGAAGCTGCATTTTTCAGCTAATTTTACCTTTCTGATATCTGTATTCAGCCCTCAGCTACCATATTTCCTAAGATGGCCTCTGCTGCTCTTCCTGTGATGATCTTTGCCCTTCCTTGAGGCCATCCTGTATTTCCCTCACTTCCCATAAGCCCTTGCTATCCTCACATGAACTAGCAGGACCAGATACCAGTTCCCACAGTACCCAGAGCAGTGTGTATCCTCACATACAGCTAACCAGAGACAAGCTCTGAAATTATATTAAATCAGTAAGCATTTCTTTTAACCTCTTAATAGCCAGCTGTCCCTCATTCTCTTCCAGACTGACAGGGGGTAGGGGGGTGGGGGCTGCTTTAGCTGCTTGTATTTCTGGTTTGGTAATGTCCAGTGTGTCCAGAATGACAAATCTGTTCAGTACAGGGGAAGATATCAATGATAGAAAATCGGGATGCCGTGAATGAAGCTGAAAGTAAAAGCAGATTTTACCCGCAATTATTCCTGATTCTATTTCTAACAGTGATTTCTCCTCTGTTGCTTAGACCAGAGCTGGTCTTGTTTGAAATCTGACAGTCCAGGCTTTCATACAAGACCAGTTGCATATTTCTAGCTGCTACCATTGAGAAGATATCACCACCTAAAGCAGCCCTCCCCGCTCCACTTTCTGCCTCAGCCCAGAGTTCACCCATCTCTTGTTATAATACTGAGAAGACGGACTGCACATGGCAACGCTGTGAGATGAGAGCTGCTGATAGGAAAGTAGCATGCATTTGTGGGAGTTATTAGCAGCTAAAACTGAAAATGATCAAATTTTAAATAACAAAAGCACTTATACAGCAGGGTGTACTATACCATTAGGGAATAAAAAATGAAACGGCAGTTACACTTTAATTATAACAAAATAGAGTTGCAGTGATTTGGGCAGCATAATGAGAATGAAATTACTTCTGAGCTATGATAACTTCATCTGGTGAGCTGAGCCCCTCGCCACGCAATATTTACCCCTCCTTCATACAAACCCCTGTCTGCCTCCTTGTTTTTCATGCTGCATGAACAAACCTAAAAAGGGTTTTCTCAGATGTAAATACTGATGACTTATCCTCTGGATAGGTCATCAGTATCTTAAAGTGGGGGCCCAATATTCAGGACCCCCACCGATCAGCTGTTTGAGCACCACTGCCTTCTCTGTGCTCCCCATGCAAAGCCATACACTGTACAGTGGCTATGCTTGGTATCGCGCTCGGCACCAGTCATTTTGTGACGTCACTGGCCTAAGGTAAGCTGCGAGAAGGCCACGGCGCTACTGCGATCCCGACAGTGTATCATAAGGAAACAACATATTTTAGAGACCACTATAACTTCACCCTTCAGCTTTACTAACAGCCACCATATAAACTAACAAGCTTCAATTCACTCTATATATAAGCATTTTGCAACAAAGAGGAGATATGTTCACTGTCGGATTCACATGCCCTTGATAGCTGGGTTTCTAGAAGGATTACACTCAAATTTCTGCAGACAGGCTATTTCAGAAGGCACTGCATTACTCATCAGCTAAATCAGGAAATCTTGAGGGCACGTCTACATGTTTATCCTCTTAAACGTGAAATAAAAGATGTTCTATTTGGCGTAAATGACTGGAGCACTTTGGACATCACAGAGTATGTATATGCACATGGACAACAACCTCACTTTAAAAAGGGATTTTCTGGTTTTATGCTAAAATAATAAAGTTAAAGTTAAAGGGGTGGTCTCACCACATACATCCCCTGGAGTTAACATTCTTATTTGAAAATCTTAATATTCTAAAATACATTCATGTTTTTTTTATGAAATGTGCAGGTGATCTGTGAAAGCAACGTCAAAGCAGCACTCACTGTTTGAATTGGTTGCCATGGGCCAATTTGTTGCCATATTCTGGCACCCATAACTTTTTACATCTTTCAACAGATGGTGCTGTGTAAGGACTTTTTGCAGGGCAAACTGTTATCAGTACTATTTTGGTGCATATCGCTTTTTGATTAATTTTTTTATCTGATCGGTGGGGGTCCGACACCTGGGAACTCTGACGCTTTTCATAGGCCAGTAACAACACGTTCATCCGTCACATGGCCTAGGAGCAGCTCAGCCCCATTCAAGTGAATAGGGCTGAGCTCGATACCAATCAGAGCCGCTATACAATGTACGGTGCTGTGCTTGGTAAGCTGCAAGAAGGCCGCGGTGGTCACAGGAACTCCACTGCCTTCTCAAACTGCTGATTGGCGGGTGTCCCAGGTTTCGGACCCCCATCGATCAGTTACTGATGACCTATCCAGAGGTTAGGTCATCAGTATTTAAATCCCAGAAAAACTCTTTAAATATTTTCAGGAGAAGAAGGGACTAAAAAAAACTGCAGCCGTCACATGCTCTATATAAGATATCATCTCTCCAGCCAAAGTATGACATTATTGCTGCAGTAGTGAGGATTAGAGCAGAGGTGCTGGAATGGAACGGGAATGGTATGTTGAATATAATTTATTTTTATTACTTTAATATGTTGCCAAGCATGTTATAATTAATTTTTAAAGGGGTTTTCCAAGATTTTATATGCGATGGCTTATACTCGGGATAGACCATCCAACATCCCACACCCCTGCTGATCAGCTGTTCTGCAGTAGCTCCAGTGCTGGAACTACACAGCTCTGTCCATTGTGTCTGTCTCTGAAACTCCCATAGAAATGAATGAAGTGGCCACACACGTGTGCAACAAGCCGTTCTGGTCATTTCAGGGGGGTGCAGGGCACCAATTCTCGTGATCAGAGGGTTTACCAGCTGTAGGACCCCCACTGATCTAATAGTTATCCCCTAGATAACTTTAACCAAACTGAATACCCATTTAAAGTGAATGCAGCAGTACTGCAGTTATCAGCTCTACCCACTAAAAAGACAAAGCTGTGTAGTTCCAGCGCTGTAGCTACTGCTGAACAGCTGATTGGCAGGGGTGCAGGGTGTGAGACCCCCTACGATCAGACAGTAAAGGCCTATGCCGAAAAACACCTTTCAGTGATCAGTGACTGATTACCTTTCTCCACGGGAAGATCTATTAGCAAGTACATTATAGTAGACTGATGGTTTCTACCTTACAATCCCTGGTTCACAGTGATAAACAGGGACAATAAGATAGTATTTTACAAGGCAACATTTTTAACTTTTTTCTCCCGCTATATCAGCCCATTTTACATACAGCAGTTTAGCTTTAAAGAAAATAAACTTTATGCATAGCTTTATACTTTTACAAATACCTAAATAGAAGAATGTGCACCTTAGCAACAGGGTAAAATCTATTTTACGGTTGAGGTATAGACTTGTCCTACTGTATTTAATGTATATTCATGGCTTAAAGGGGTATTCCTATCAAATACAATGGGGGCATATCGCTAGGATATGCCCGCATTGTCTAATAGGTGCGGGACTTACACCTACGTCCACCACCAAGCGCTGCTCCCCACTGCCCCCGTAGAAGTGAATAGGAGCGCACTGCGCACGCGCGGCCCCTGCTCCCATTAATTTCTATGGGGCAGACGGAAATAGCCGTGCCAGCGCTCAGCCATTTTCGGTAGCGCGATAGAAATGAATGGAGGCCAGCTGTGCATGCGCAATGCTTCCTCCATTGATTTCCCCGCTCAGTTCTCATTGTAGGTGCGGGTCCCAGAGGTGGGATCCGCACCTGTCAGACCATGAGGGCATATCCTAGCGATATGCCCCCATTGTCTGAGATGGCAAAACCCCTTTAATGCATACCTGGGTTCAGATAACTTTAGAAAAAGCTGCCATATGTATGTACATAAGACATATATCTGATCATTATATGAAAATTGGGGCATATTTTAGCAATTTTCTCCTCTGCATGCTGCACCTCTACTTCTCAGCTGTCTGAGCTGGTGAGTGGAGACTAGGCTGTATCATGTCGGCCCATAAAATTCACAATAGACAGGAGATTCTGCTTCCTAACTCTTTCTTTCTCAGTCAGAAGCACCATATAGGATATTATACAGAAGTATGGAGAGTATATTTATTTTACTCACTTATATAGCGCTTCACAGACATTATCACCTGCTCTACCAAATGGAACTCTCGATCTAAAGTTCCCCATCAACAGGTCTTTAGAGTATGGGAGTAAACCACAGTACCTGGAGGAAACCCACAAAAACACGGGGCAAACATACAAACTTATTGGCGATGTTTTCCTTGGTCAGATTTGAACCATCATGCTGCTGCACTGCACGCCTAGATGTGAATAAAACACTTAGCATGAAATATAACACTTACTACTAGCTACTGAATCACATCTCTCCCTGCGCATCTTTCTCTCTGCACATACTCCCTTCCACCATCTCCATACACTTCTATCGGATTGTGCAATCTGATTCTTCAGTGAGCAGGCAGCCCTCCTGGTTTTAACCAGATGGTTTTTTTGACACACTTCAGAGAGAAAGTTAGTTGAGGAATAGGTTCAGGAAAAACACAGCTTATAACCCTCAAAGGGGTTGTCCTATCTTGGACATATCGCTAAGATGGATCCATTCTAAGAATAGGGTGGGACCCACACCTATCAGACTTTGGGGTCATATCCTAGCAATATACCCCCAATGTCCAAGATCGGACAACCCCTTTAAAAGAAGGTATTTTTCTCTGTTAAATAATTGCTTATTATTTTTTACAAGCTTTGTTATTAAAAAAAATAAATTTATAACTTTTTAATAATCCTATGATACTGCGATATATCAATCTATAATGCTATTACTCATTTTGGTTCAGTAGTTAATTAAAAAAACGGACTTGTATAATATGCAAATTACCTGTCTACCAGCAAGTAGGGCGGCTACTTGCTGATAGCAGCCGCATCCTCCTTTCATAAAGACGCCCCCTCCTCATGTTGATTGACAGGGCCAGCGAACGCGCTCGTCCTCTGCTGGCCCTGTCTGCATTCAAAATCTGGCGCCTGCGCCGTGCCTGTCTTCAGTCGGCGCATTGAGAGGAGGATGCTCGCTCGGCCGCTCCATCCTCAATGCGCCTGCGCCGATGACGTCACATCTACACCTGGCGCAGGCTGGTAGATGAAGACAGGTACGGCGCAGGCGCCAGATTTTGAATGCAGACAGGGCCAGCAGAGGGCGAGCGCGTTCGCTGGCCCTGTCAAACAACATGAGGAGGGGGCGTCTTTATGAAAGGAGGATGCGGCTGCTACCAGCAAGTAGCCGCCCTACTTGCTGGTAGACAGGTAATTTGCATATTATAAAAGTCAGTTTTTTGAATTAACTACTGAACTAAAATGAGTAATAGCATTATAGATTAATATATCACAGTATAGGGATTATAAGTAGCCCAAAAAAAATAATAATAATACTTTAGTGGGGTGACAGAAGCCCTTTAACATTACTCCTGTATGCTAATACATTATGCTCTGTGTTGCTATAATCACAGGCTGTGATTATGGCAACACTAGTGTGCCCTAATAGCAGAATTAGTAATCTTGCAGTCCTGGGGTCCTTTCCTGGTCCCCAGGGAATACTGCAGAGGGCTTACTCAGCTGCTTGAGAAAGGACAGATTGTTCTTAGATATATCTTATTGTTTTTAATAAATTTGTTCCCAGTAGAGACCCATTTCCGCTTGCTTTTATTATTTTACTAATTCACCTATACTATATCGTTGGGATCTCTATGGCACTCAAGAGCAGGAGGGTGCTGCAGCTGAGAATGACAAACTGCTAATTATCAACCAGAGTTATACCGATGCCTTTGCACAACTGCATCTATTAAACAGTCCAAGCTTACCCCCCACCCTAATCCAAATTATCCTTGGGTAAGGTCCCTAAGGGCATCCACATTTGTTCTGTTTTTCTTTCCACTCATATGGACTCATAAGGCCTCTTTCACATGACCGTGGCGTGTGAGGGCCCGCTAAGATGCGGGTGCGTTGCGGTAAAATGCGCAATTTTTCCGCGCAAGTGCAAAGAGTTTTAATGCTTTGCACTTGTTTGGTACCCAGACCCAAACCCGGACTTCATCACTAAAGTTCAGGTTAGGTATTGTGTAGATTTTAATATTTTCCCTTATAACATGGTTAAAAGGGAAAATAATAGCATTCTTAATACAGAATGTTAAGTAAATTAGGGATGGAGGGGTTAAAAAAAAAAGTTTACTTACCTGCTCCAAAGCTGCCAGTCTCTGTTCTATCTTCAGGACCTGGCAAAAGACCTGTGGTGACGTCACTATGGTCCAATCACATGGTTCATCACCATGGTGAGGGACCATGTGATGTGACGTCACCACAGGTCCTTAGCTGGCAGCTCAACATTACAGAAAAAGACAGAGATCCGCAACTACGCGATCAAGTGGACTCGGTGAGTGAATTTTTTTATTTTTAACCCCTCCATCACTATTTTACTTTGCATTCTGTATTCAGAATGCTATTATTTTCCCTTATAACCATGTTATAAGGGAAAATAATACAGATCGGGTCCCCAGCCCGATCTTAACATAGCAACCATGCGTGAAAATCGCACCGCATCCGCACTTGCTTGCGGATGCTTGCAATTTTCACGCGGCCCCATTCACTTCTATGGGGCCTGCGTTGCGTGAAAATATAGAGCATGCTGCGATTTTCACGCAACGCACAAGTGATGCCTGAAAATCACAGCTCATGTGCACAGCCCCATAGAAATGAATGGGTCCGGATTCAGTGCGGGTGCAATGCGTTCACCTCACGCATTGCACCCGCACGGAATACTCGCCCGTCTGAAAGGGACCTATAAGTACCTGCCACTAAAATCAATGAAGACACCCGCGTAAATGCATAACTGGCTATCCAGTAATGCCCTGCCTTTACCTCCCCAGGTAGGAGATAGGTGCAGTTCTGACCTTTGGGATCTTTACCTGTCACACATTAATGGCGGATCCATAAGTAACCCTTTTAACCACTTGACTACCACCGCACGACTTTCTACGTCACGGCGGTAGGCTCTTATCTGTAACCCGACGTATAAAAGTGTTGGGTTACATTGTGATCTGCCAGTGGCAAGTGCCGCCGTAGATCGCTGTGACCGCGCTGTTATTAGACAGCTGGGGTCAAAGGGAGGTGTGCCGTCACCAGCTGGAGTGGTCAGGCAGTAATACGCGCTTGTAGCACTCTGCTACAAGCGCGTATTACATTTAAGAAGCTGAAAGTCGTCAGGGAGCGCTTTTTCTTATGTAAGAGCGCCACATACTGGCTTCAAAATGAAATGTCAGCCTGCAGGCTGGGAATTAACCTCTTCCTGCCTTGACTGTGGCAAAAAGGGGTTAATTTACTTAATAAAAGTAAATTTAAAAAATTGGCAAAATTTCCCCAAGATGAATAACATAAAAAAGGGCACTTTGAAGGGCCTTGTAACGTTTTGGCGCTGTACAAGATTTTTCTGGCAGTACGGTGCAGCAGAACCAGCAATAGGAAATTAGGCCGCCAAAATGCGCTCCAGTCTTTTGAAGTCTTGCGGCGGGCCCAGCCATTAGATAAATTACATAAATAGCGTCCATTTTCAGGATACAGTGTACAGGAATGGTTTTAGAAAGGTTTTGTCTTGAAATCTTTTGTAATAGTTAGAAAAAAAAAAATGATAAAGAAAGAGAGAAAAATTTTTTTTTTTCATAATTTTCAGTTTTTCCTTACATTTCTTTTTTAACATTATAGCCATTATCTAATGGCACAAAAGAAAGGTCTAAGGTGTCCCGAGAAAAATAATAATATCGAATACTTGTAGGCTGGCTCAGAAATTAATCAGTTATTTGCAGTTAGATAGACACATTGCTACAACTGAAAAACTGGCCTGGTAAGGAAGAGGGAAAAACACTGGTCATGAAGTGGTTAATCAAAGATTTTTTTTTTTGGGGGGGGTCATTTATTACATTTATTATCCAGAAGTATGCCTATATTAGGTGTATTTATGGCGCAGATTGCGGCACAAAGGTTATTTGCACCACAATCCACAGAGCACATGTAAATAATACAGTATATACTTATGCAATCTGTATCTCCTATAGGGGGGTGTTTGTCACACAGTCATTTATTTTCTCAATGAACTATCATGATTTTTTTTTTTTTTATAATTAAACAGATATAAGCTCTCTGTATATAATAGCGTCAATTATGTTAACTGCCCCGGCCTCTCTACGTACCGCCAGCAAGTAATTGCTGGGTCTTCATGTCTGAATACAGCAAGGCCTACTGTTACACAGAACTGACACTCATTAGTTGTCAGAGGTGGTCACTACAAGCCTGCCATTCATGGCTGGCACGTGTTTTCTTCTGATGAATTGCATTTTTCTAGTAGAAAGATCCCCCGGGCGGATCAAATCACAATTGCTCAGTGACACAGCAGTTTGGGAGCCAGCACAGAGGTCTATTTACAGTCAAACACTGTCAGATGAGACCATTGAGCGAGTATACCTTCTAGAGCAGATGACACGTGTTTAGTCATGTTAGAGAAAAATACCCAGCTCCCTCACCTAGTAATAGAATTGGCTATGTTCACATCTTTATTGTGGCTTCTGTTTATGGATGGATATCAATGGCCAGCAATTAACTGCTTACAGAGGCACACAGATCTTGTAGGGTCCTGGAGTATAACTTGGTACGGGTCACAATGCCCCGCCGAGTTTCCCAGTATCGATTTCTGACAAACGCACTTTTTTCTGGCACCAGAATTAACCCTCTTAAACTGTCTGACATTAGCCATGTGCTTATGTCCGCAGAATCTAACTGCTATTTTTATGTTTATTGATGCCCCCCTTACAGCACAATTCTTACTTTTGTAATATGCAAATTAGCCTCTAGGAGCAGGGGGAGGGCGGCGTTGCTCCTGCTCCTAGAGGCTCCGTTCGCCCACCTCATTCCACGTCCTGCCATCCTTGATTGACAGGCCAGCGGGTGTGTGTGCTGGGTAAGGACCGTCAGGAGAAGACGAAATGCTGGCCTGTCAATCAAGGATGGCAGGACGTGGAATGAGGTGGGAGAACGGAGCCTCTAGGAGCAGGAGCAACGCCGCCCTCCCCCTGCTCCTAGAGGCTAATTTGCATATTACAAAAGTCAGAATTGTGCCGTAAGGGGGGCATCAATAAACATAAAAATAGCAGAGTTGGATTTTGCTGACATTAGCACATCAGTAACGTCAGACAGTTTTAGGCTACTTTCACACTAGCGTTCGATCGGATCCGTTCTGAACGGATCCGATCATAATAATGCAGACGGAGGCTCCGTTCAGTACGGATCCGTCTGCATTATTTTAGCATATAACAGCTAAGTGTGAAAATAGCCTCGTACGGATCCGTCCAGACTTTCAATGTAAAGTCAATGGGGGACGGATCCGCCTGAAGATTGAGCCATATTGTGGCATCTTCAAACGGATCCGTCCCCATTGACTTACATTGTAAGTCTGGACGGATCCGCACGCCTCCGCACGGCCAGGCGGACACCCGAACGCTGCAAGCAGCGTTCAGCTGTCCGCCTGTCCGTGCGGAGGCGAGCGGAGCGGAGGCTGAACGCCGCCAGACTGATGCAGTCTGAGCGGATCCGCTCCATTCAGACTGCATCAGGGCTGGACGGCTGCGTTCGGGTCCGCTCGTGAGCCCCTTCAAACGGAGCTCACGAGCGGACCGACGAACGCTAGTGTGAAAGTAGCCTAAGAGGGTTAATTCTGCTGACAGAAACCCTTTAGCAGAAGAAAAATGAATAAAAAAGTAATCCTTGAAATGTCGGAAAAAGTGCCTTACAAATATGGCGCTCATTCTAAACAAACAACTGGTATAAATACATGGATAAATCTCCCCTAAACCGCTTTAAATTACTGCTTGCCCTCAGATTACAAAACTGGTTGCCTAGAGCTACCACTAGGGGGAGCTCAGTGCAGATAAATTTATACAGGTACCATTGACTACAATAGAAGATGTAATAACTTTTTGTATTGGACTCCCCCTAGTGGCAGCTGCATGAAAATGGAGGGTTTTCATGTCGAGAAGAGAAGGACTTCAGCACCAAGCCCCCCCCCCCCCCTCCCTGGGAACTTGTGGCAGTTGCATGCTGTGCCTCCATTGATGGCACTCCACTGACTCCTCACATGTACATTTGTGTCAGCCAGTTAGCCCTCTGCAGAAGCCCTTTACACTTTATAATAGCACTTTAATGGCCTGGTAAATCAACGACTTTTTGGGCACAGCCAGAGCCACCCCCACCTGCAGCAGCCAAAGACCACTTTTGTAGTAAATATGGTTTGGCTAATATTTACTACAAAATATAGAGGAAAATATAAACCTACTCAAAGTCAGAAGAAGAAGTAAGAAGAATCTGCAATTCTGTTCATCATGCAAGCTTCCCTGAAAACTCCATCAGTTTTGTGACGTTCCTACACTACTTTCTATGAACAATGGACATTTCTCTCCACACCCTATTAATATAAAAAACAAATTAAGGCTGGGTTCACATCTACGCTGTGAACTCCGGCAGTCTGTTCCGCCGAAGGGACAGACTGCTGGAGTTCACCGAATCCGGCATAGCTGGATACCACCATATCCCCATTCACTGCAATTGGATCCGGCGGTAATCCGGCTACTTTCTGGCATAACGCCGACTTTCAGCTGGCCAAAAAACTTGTGTGTCCAGTCCAGCTATAAAGCAGACATGTACGCCGCATACAGTGACCCGATTAGAGTGCTGGAGTACACAGCACAGATATGAACCCAGCCTTATAGGCTAAACAGCTAAAGACTCTTGCCCCTTATCTATTCTTAAGATCATTATGGTATAATTATACGATAAGAATATTTAGCAAAGGATTTTGACCATTAAAGAGGTATTCCAATTTTAATGATTGCATTTACTTGTTTAGAGAGTAGGATGGTGAACAATTTTCTAATACAGATCTATTTAAAATTTAGCTCCCAGACCTTTATTATATCCACGCAGTAGGCTTTCTCTACTTAAAAAATAAATAAAAATATGGTATGGCCCAGTTTATTCCTGTAAAATGCATTTATAGAGGAGCTCAATAGGATTAAACATAGCGTCAGTCATGTGACCCTCACACTTGTCATGTGATCTTTGGCATGCAATTAGCTGTCCAGGAATCTAACAGGTGAATAAAAACATCACCTAAAGACAGGTGGCCATGTGAATACCGTGAAGTAGTTACTGTAATAACCACTGTAAAAATCATTATTCCACTACTAGCTCTGTTTAGTTAGCCCATGGATGTGTGTTGACCCAGTAAACGTATGTCATGTAACGATGTTGCTTACTGAATTTCAAGAATTATATGATGATGTTCTGTTTCACTTAGGCCATGGATACATGATATAGGACTAATACATGGTTTATACCATTCAACGTGCATATAGGGGTCAACTGCCTGATATAAGAAATGTATACATGCAAAAGTTAAAATTCATGTATATTACAAAATTGTGTGATTTCCTATTCTATAAACAAATACATAAAAACTAGAATACTCCTCGAAATGACAGCTCTGTTGTATTCCATGGACTCCTTCTGACCAGTCATTGACTGCAGAAGCAGCACACGTGACCCTCGTCCATTACGGAAGATGAGGGACCCAGGGTGGAGGATTAAAAAGTGAATAAAGGTCAAGCGGGGGAGGGGTATGTACCCAAAAGTGTTCCTTTGGCCTTACTTTGCCTCTGTTTCTCACAGTATCTGGGAGAAGGAAACCTCTGGCTGCCTTCATATGAATTCAGAAGCACAGATTAGTAATACGACCATGTAGTTGAGGTGAGTGCAAACCTACAGTACATGCTAAAAAAGGGCAAGCATGACAGTGATACAAACACCATAAACATTTATCACTGTCTTCAAAAACAATAGTATCAGATAACATAACTTGGAGATGGCTCTCTGCTAATGGAAAACGGGACTGCAGACATTTGTTTTCCCTGCTTATGAGTCTCCCACTGAATGCAAACTAGGATTAAAAGATCCACACAGCTTTGATATCAGCAGAACAGACGGCTACTCTGCATAGACACTAATGTGTACTGAAAGGGCCTTGAGCAAAGAAGGAACTCACTATAAAGCAAGGAGTCCCTGTGCGCAGAATGAAGACTGTAAAATACAATTAGGAATAGATTTCTCTGGTAGATTTATAATATTTAGCTTCATAGCATACAGTACTAGATACCAGTAAATGTAAGACGTCTGAGTTTAGTACTTGTCTAGACATTTATTTTTATCTGAAACCTAAATTTTAATAGTAAAAAAAAAAAAAAAGACGACGTATGGACTGTCCAAAACCTGTAAAGAAGACACTACAAGTCTGGGATTACTGCTGTGAAACATAAAGCAGTTTCCATCTTAGGCCTCACGCACACGACCGGGTGCCGGCCATGCCTGTGCTGCAAATAGCAGTCCGCAAAGCACGGGCACCAGCCGTGTGCCCGCCGTCTGCAGACGCGGACCCATTCACTTGTCCCCGACCGCATGCACTACTTTTTTGCGGTGCAGAGTTACAGACAGAAAACCCATTGAAGCACTCCATAGTGCTTTCATGGGCTTTTGATCCGTGCCTCCATTCCGCACCGCATCTCCTGGATTGCGGACCCGTTCAACTGAATGTGTCCGCATCCGTGATATGGTGCACACACCGCCAGTGCCAGTATATTGTGGACCCGCCGTTTGCACGCTGCAATACAGGCATGGACCTGCTGTGGTCATGTGCATAAGGCCTAATGCCTACAAATTAATTGTCCATAGAATATACCATAGCTCATCGGTGGGAGTACAAACACATGGAGTGGAGGTTCTGAAGCAGTACAGGGACCTTCCATATTTGTCAACAATCTGTTATAATTTAAAACATTCTCAAGGAACAGATTTAAATCAGGTGTCAACATGCACTTTCCACCATGCTTCACTGTTGACAGCAATAGGTAGGTGCTGGGACAAGGATTACAAAACCTTCTGTGGAGATATTCTCATCAGGAGTAGGGTGAATATGAAGTTTTATTCTGCAAGCGCCAAAGGGGGGGACGGGCTTTACTATGAAGTGTTCTCTGCTTTACCCTTTTCAGTGATGGCTGTAATGATATCCTGGTTCTCTGCAACAGCTATTACTTGTAAGAGTAGAAACTGTCAGAATAAAACTTCATATTCACATTCCTTCTGATGAGTAAAGCTCCACAAAAGTTATGTTTATACTGTTCTCCTACCTAGTGCTGTCAGCAACTAAGCATGGTCAGAACGTCTGGCAGACTCCCTTTAATGTCCTATTTGAAAGCTATACATGTGGGTGCATAATACAGTACATGTATAATTTTCCGCAATGCAAAACTGAAATCATTTGGCATTTTAAAAATGAATGTGTCACCAGCATACATAATGTAGATAGGCAAAATGATAATGAATAAACCAGCAAGTAGTTTATTGTAGTATCACATTAATTTCTAGCAGATGAAACAGGGTGACTGTACCGGAGGATTCACTTCTATCTAGTGACATAATTGCCACTTACTGTGAAACAGAAAACAAAGGCAAATGTGACTTGTCTTAAAGGGAATCTGTCACCAGTGACCTCCCTATCCAGCTGTCTGCATAGGCATGTAGCTGTGGTTCACCTTATTACAATGCCAATTTATATTTGTTGATCTAAGGCTCCGTTCCCAAGTTATGACACTTTCTCATAATCACTATCTTGTTGAATAAAATATAAAAAAATAAAGAAATAAAAAGAAGAACAATGGTGACACTCATTGCACCAAAAGCCTAATTTGCATATTAAGAAAAAGGCTTAGGCTACTTTCACACTGGCGCTTTGGTTTCCGTTTGTGAGAGCCGTTCAGGGATCTCACAAGCGGTCCAAAACGGATCAGTTTTGCCCTAATGCATTCTGAATGGATAAGGATCCGCTCAGAATGCATCAGTTTGGCTCCGTTCCGCCTCCATTCCGATTTGGAGGAGGACACCAAAACGCTGCTTGGAGCGTTCTGGTGTCCGTCTGACGAAACTGAGCCATATGGCACAACAGAAAACAGATCCGCCCCCCCATTGACTTTCAATGGTGTACAAGACGGATCCGTCTTGGTTATGTTAAAGATAATACAAACGGATCCGTTCTGAACGGATGCATGCGGTTGTATTATCTGAACGGATGTGTTTGTGCAGATCCATGACGGAGCCGCACCAAACGCGAATGTGAAAGTATTTTAATCCGGTGAACTATAGCTACGCGTCTATGCAAAAGTTTGGTGACCGATTCCCTTTAAAATGTGCCAAAATATAGAGAGTATTTTTGTTTTGTTTTTGTGATCCATTCATAGAGCAAACATATGGTTTCACTGGACTGAAAGGGGCCAGGATAGTAAAAGCAGTGCTGCAGCAATGTCACCCTCAGGATCATTGGAAGGCATTGAAATTAAGACCCCCACCAATGAGAAAATTATGTCAGATCCTAGCGATAGAAGACACTTTATCACACCACCTGCTGTTTTTTCTTATTTCTCTGTCTACCGAGTCAGATGCAGCTACACATGCTCAGTTTCATCTTCCGACTGCCACCAGCACTATCTTCTATTAGAAGCTGTAAGCGTTACAGGGAGAGAGCTGCAGCAGAAAGGACATGCCCCATGAGCTGGGATAAAGAGAAAGCTGCAGCAGAAAGGACATGCCCCATGAGCTGGGATAAAGAGAAAGCTGCAGCAGAAAGGACATGCCCCATGAGCTGGGATAAAGAGAAAGCTGCAGCAGAAAGGACATGCCCCATGAGCTGGGATAAAGAGAAAGCTGCAGCAGAATGGACATGCCCATTGAGAAAGGATATGCCCCAGTGAGCTGCCAACTTGAAATAAATTTATCAGAGAAATGAATCGGGAGATCTCTGGATCCATGTGAGGTACGGGGTTGGTTCTAGCTTTGCTAGAGAAAGTCATGTGCTAACACGATGTCCTAGGTCTGGGCGATTTTGCCAAAAATACTAATAAATAAATAATTTTTTTGCCATGTAGCGTGTTTTTTGCGAGCGAATTGCACTTTTGGGGGTTTCCATTATAAGGTTTTACATATACAAATACACACACAAAGAAGCACTTTTATCAATACGTACAAACATAGGCATGCTTTCACATACACACATTTCAAATACAGTACATACAAAGTGGCAAATTACTACGAATGGAGCATTCAGCTTCAGTCAGAGGCGGGCGGTCAACACGAAAATGGGTAGGGTTATTTGACCGGCCATGCAACTCACCAGGAAATCCAGGCCCTGGGTGGTCACCAAAGGCATCCCTATTGTAATCCGCCAGCAGAGGACCAGTGATATATTTTGAAAGTTTCCTGCCTTGTAGACTGACGCATTTGCTTTAGGCCTCGTTCACATTTCCATGTAATTTTCAAGTCTGTGAAAAAAAGCTTCCTTGTTTTATCCGTGAAGATGTCTATAAAGGATCATGTTTGGTCCGTGTGTCCATTTTTAGCCTCGTCCACATTTCCGTTTTTCACGGATATGTGCTGTCCGCATTTTCTGTGGACAGCACACATACCTATTGATTTGAATGTGTCTAAACACATCAGTATTTTTTTTACTGACCGTGGGTCAGTAAAAAAAATATAAATCACTTAGGCTACTTTCACACTTGCGCTTGATCGGATCCGTTCTGAACGGATCCGATCATATTAATGCAGACGGAGGCTCCGTTCAGTACGGATCCGTCTGCATTAATAACTTAGAAAAATTTCTAAGTGCGAGAGTAGCCTGAGCGGATCCGTTCAGACTTTCAATGTAAAGTCAATAGGGGACGGATCCGCTTGAAGATTGAGCCATATGGTGTCATCTTCAAGCGGATCCGTTCCCATTGACTTACATTGTAAGTCTGGACGGATCCGCACGCAAGCAGCGTTCAGCTGTCCGCCTGGCCGTGCGGAGGCGAGCGGAGCGGAGGCTGAACGCCGCCAGACTGATGCAGTCTGAGCGGATCCGCATCCATTCAGACTGCATCAGGGCTGGACGGAAGCGTTCTGCTCCGCTCGTGAGCCCCTTCAAACGGAGCTCACGAGCGGACAGCAGAACGCTAGTGTGAAAGTAGCCTTAGACAAGCACTATTTTGGTGATCAGTCCATCACTGAAATAGGACTCATGAAGTTTAATATACAGTGGATATAAAAAGTCTACACACCTCTGTTAGAATGTCAGGTTTCTGTGATGTAAAAAAAAATTAGACAAAGATAAATAATTTCAGAACATTTTCCACCTTTAATGTGACCTATAAACTGTACAACTAAATTGAAAAACAAACTGAAATCTTTCAGGTAGAGGGAAGAAAAAAAAAATATATAAAAAAATAATATGGTTGCATAAGTGTGCACACCCTTAAACTAATACTTTGTTGAAGCACCTTTTGATTTTTTTACAGCACTCAGTCTTTTTGGGTATGAGTCTATCAGCATGGCACATTTTTTGACTTGGCAAGATTTGCCCACTCTTCTCTGCAAAAACACTCCAAATCTGTCAGATCGCGAGGGCATCTCCTGTGCACAGCCCTCTTCAGATCACCCCACAGATTTTGAATCAGATTCAGGTCTGGACTCTGGCTGGGCCATTCCAAAACTTGAATCTTCTTCTGGTGAAGCCCTTCCTTTGTTGATTTGGATGTATGCTTTGGGTCGTTGTCATGCTGAAAGATGAAGTTCCTCTTCATGTTCAGCTTTCTAGCAGAAGCCTGAAGGTTTTGTGCCAATATTGACTAGTATTTGGAACTGTTCATAATTCCTTCTAGCTTAACTAAGGCCCCAGTTCCAGCTGAAGAAAAACAGCCCCTTGGCATGATGCTGCCACCACCATGCTTCGCTGTGGGTATAGTGTTCTTTTGGTGATGTGCAGTGTTGTTTTTGCGCCAAACATATCTTTTGGAATTATGGCCAAAAAGTTCAACTTTGGTTTCATCAGACCATAACACCTTTTCCCACATGCTTTTGGGAGACTTCAGATGTGTTTTTGCAAAATGTAGCCTGGCTTGGATGTTTTTCTTTGTAAGAAAAGGCTTTCGTCTTGCCACTCTACCCCATAGCCCGGATATATGAAGAATACGGGAGATTGTTGTCACATGTACCACACAGCCAGTACTTGCCAGATATTCCTGCAGCTCCTTTACTGTTGCTGTAGGCCTCTTGGTAGCCTCCCAGACCAGTTTTCTTCTAGTCTTTTCATCAATTTTGGAGGGACGTCCAGTTCTTGGTAATGTCACTGTTGTGCCACATTTTCTCCACTTGATGATGACTGTCTTCACTGGGCTCCATGGTATATCTAATGCCTTGGAAATTCTTTTGTACTCTTCTCCTGACTGATACCTTTTAACAATGAGATCCCTCTGATGCGTTGGAAGCTCTCTGTGGACCATGGCTTTTGCTGTGGGATGTGACTAAGAAAATTTCAGGAAAGACCAACTAGAGCAGCTGAACTTTATTTGGGGTTAATGAGAGGCACTTTAAATATGGCAGGTGTATGCTGACTCCTATTTAGGGTCCATTCACACAGGTGCGGACCCAATCATTTTTTATGGGGACGGAATGGATGCGGACAGCACACAGTGTGCTGTCCGCATCCGCATTTGCGGAGCGCGGCCCCGATCTTCGGGTCCGCAGCTCCGCGAAAGATAGAACATGTCCTATTCTTGTCTGCAGCTGCGGACAAGAATAGGCATTTCTATAGGGGTGCGGGGCAGGTGTGTTGCGGATCCGCAACACACCACGGACGTGTGAATGGAGCCTTAACATAATTTTTATGTAATTGCTTAATTCTGAACACAGCTACATCCCCAGTTATAAGAGGGTGTGCACACTTATGCAACCACATTATTATTATTTTTTTTTGTTTTCCATCCTTCACCTAAAAGATTTCAGTTTGTCTGTCAATTGAGTGGTCACATTAAAGGTGGAAACATTTCTGAAATGATTTATCTTTGTCCTGACATTTTAACAGGGGTGTGTAGGCTTTTTATATCCACTGTATGGGAAATGAGCAAGCCCCATGCGAAAATGTCTGGGCTCCAATGTGTTTATGCTGAACAGAAAGTAGGCCCCTGTCAGCAGTACCGTCTGTACAGCCCTGATGATGGTCCTGGCAACGGCAACCCATCAGCATCCCGAAATTGTGTTCACAGAGGGGCGATTGCGACAGGGAGCCTCTGTGTACGGTAACTGCCTAGACGTCGTTACTGATTGCCAGCATCAGAGTTAACTGCGATGCCGGCCTTTACAGGGGTAATCGGTATCAGCGCAGCCTGTACGGAATCTCTTCAGCCTCTGAGGCCCATGCTAGCATTAAAGGTGCGAGTGGCAGGGACTGTAAAGAGTATACAGACGGCACTGATGCAGCACTCCATAAGAAAATTACAGTATTTTTCTCCCTATAAGGCCTCATGCACACAACCTTTCCATTTTTTGTGGTCCGCAAATTGTAGAAATGCCTATTCTTGTCCTCAAAATGGACAAGAAAAGGACACATTATATTTTTTTTCCGGGGCCACGGAACAGAGCAACGGATGCGGACAGCACACGGAGTGCTGTCCGCATCTGTTGCGACCCCATTGAAGTGAATGGGTCCGCACTTGAGCCGCAAAAACTTCGGCTCGGTGCGGACCAGAACAACAGTCGTGTGCATGAGGCCTAAGACAAACTTTTTTTGCCCCCCAAAGTGGTAGAAAAATGTCAGTGTGTCTTTTGGGGTCAATACTAATGAGCTAAACTAGCAACCAATCAAATTCCATTTTCATTTTCCAAAGGAGCTGTGAAATATATAAGGTGGAATCTCATTGGTTGCTATGGGCAACTAAGCCAATTTCCCTTTACACTTGTTTTGATCTCCCCCAAAGTTTAAAAAGAAAACCTATAACCCATGCAGAAAGTTATATCCACCACACCTCTTAAAAATAAAGAGTAAACATGTGCAAAGTGCTTACATGCCACTTACGCCTAAAGTTACAAGTACATAGCTTCATAAAATTACCAGAACTGGAAAGACCAAAAAATCTGATCAGGAACTTGTCAGGTGCAACACGGTGTCCAGGCTATGAGCTGTGCGCTGCGATTGGCCAGCGCTGCAGCAAGGGACACGCCTAATACAAAAACTCCGCCCAGTACAACAGAGGGAGCTGCAGACACCGGAGCCTATACCGGGCGAACGGAGCGGCGCCCAGACATACTAGTAAGTGCAGTCCACTGATATAGTTAGTTTTTAAACTAGTGAAAGGTCCTCTTTAAATATTACTTTATAATAAATCTATTTCCAAATACCTTTCATTATTTATTATGGCTCGTTTTGTCAGGGGAGCAATCATCAGGGGAAACAAAATGGCCGCTGTCCTACCAGTACACACAGAACCTGTCCTAATCACACAGGAGGACAAGTTACTTCACAACACTGAGGTAAATAGCTCCATCATCCTCCTCTCTGTTCTACTTGTCAGAGATTATGATCCTCAATACAGATTATAAGAACTTTAGCTGAATCTCTGGGGAATTTAGTTCAGAGGAGACATGAAGTACAGAGAGGATGGACAGGACAGACTGTGGTAATATGGAGCTGTGGTAATGTAGACTGCATACAAGAGCTGCTGCTCATTACCCCCACCCTCCTCTCTGTACTTCATGTCTCCTCATCATTTCCATCCCCACAGAACAGAGAGGAGGATGAGGAAGGTATTCAGCTCAGTGTTGTAAAGTAACTGGTCCTCCTGTCTGGTTAGGACAGGTTCTGTGTGTACTGGTAGGACGGTGGCCATTTTATTTCTCCCAGTGATTGCTCCGTAGACAAAACTAGCCACTCTAACTAATGAAAGGTATTTGGGAATATATTTATTATAAAGGTAACATTTAAGTATTTTCATTTTCTTAATTCCAGGAGAACCCCTTTAAAAACACTGTCACAGAGGCCATGTAATATATGGTCATCATCTACATATTTGTTAAAAATGTATACTGTACAGGACAAACCACTTCTAGGTAACCAAAATCTACATTTTCTGAGCGCGCAAACATACTTTGTATCAAAATATAGCCTGAAAATTGATACACACAACCTGCAAATTTGCAGCAAACAACGATTAGAAAAAAAAAAATTGGCAAAAAATTTCTAATTTGCAAATAAAAGGTGCACTCTAACAGAATACTTATGATAAATAAAATATAGTCTGAAAAAAACTAAGATGGGA
This sequence comes from Bufo gargarizans, assembly GCF_014858855.1. Lineage (NCBI taxonomy): Eukaryota > Metazoa > Chordata > Amphibia > Anura > Bufonidae > Bufo > Bufo gargarizans. The sequence continues at coordinate 208,079,687 of NC_058082.1, read as the reverse complement.
GGAGTTCATACATGCCACATACTGTATGTCTACATTCAAATCTACATGTGTTACTGAAATGCAAAAACTGCAGGAATGCATCAACCACCGTATTGGCAGTCAAGAATTATTAGTATATAAATTTCCCTCCCCTACACAAACTGTAATCCTAATTAACAATGATAAATCCCTGAACAGCATATAATGCATTTACTAAGCCCGCTTTTATACAGGTATGATATGGAGGCTTTATTACTCGTTATGAACCGAACACCTGAACCTCATGTAGTTCATCAGAAAATGAGTTGACGCGCCACACCTCTGGTTCTGATGAACTGCAGGAAGTCTGGCTTTTACATCCATAATAAAAACCCTGTATTACAGCTGTCTGAAAAGCGGCTAAATGCTTTTTTCCCCCTATGGTAATATAAAACTATTATACTATGGTGACAGTTAATTAGCGAAAATGTCTTCTCTGGCTAATGAGATTTTTCCCATCAGAAATATATTAGCTTCCTCTCTAATGATAGTTATCGCTGTTCCTACAGCCTGTAACAGGTATTGCTAGATAAGCAGTCTGTATATTGTACTCTATAGATTGGGTATGGACAGGATAGGGACAGTATGAAATGGAAACTTTATTGATGCTCCTGTGTTTGGTGCGATTTATTTGGCCCGTGATCTGGGCGCTAATAAACCTCTTGTTTATGGCATCATTAAATGGCCTAATTAAACGCAGAGAAGTGATTACACGAGCTTCCTCTCACCTTTTTTATTTATTTTTTCTTCTTCTAGAAAAAGAGTAAGTTACTGGTAAGTCTAATTCCAGATTTTGTAGGGGGATTTTTAAAATCCATTGTGTGAACATACCCTAAGCCATGCCTCAATCGCTGTCTGATGCCTTTATTTGCATAATTCCCCCTTAGTGGCCCCACACAGTAGTTATTCCCCCTTAGTGGCCCCACACAGTAGTTATTCCCCCTTAGTGGCCCCACACAGTAGTTATTCCCCCTTAGTGGCCCCACACAGTAGTTATTCCCCCTTAGTGGCCCCACACAGTAGTTATTCCCCCTTAGTGGCCCCACACAGTAGTTATTCCCCCTTAGTGGCCCCACACAGTAGTTATTCCCCCTTAGTGGCCCCACACAGTAGTTATTCCCCCTTAGTGGCCCCACACAGTAGTTATTCCCCCTTAGTGGCCCCACACAGTAGTTATTCCCCCTTAGTGGCCCCACACAGTAGTTATTCCCCCTTAGTGGCCCCACACAGTAGTTATTCCCCCTCAGTGGCCCCACACAGTAGTTATTCCCCCTCAGTGCCCCCACACAGTAGTTATTCCCCCTCAGTGCCCCCACACAGTAGTTATTCCCCCTTAATTAACACGGAAGAGGCCAGTATACTGCTACAGATGGATCTGGATAGATTGGAAGCTTGTGCAGAGAAGTTTCAGAAGAGGTTTAACACTGACAAATGTAAGGTTATGCACATGGAAAGGAATAATGCAAGTCATCCGTACATACTTAATGGTAAAACACTGGGTAACACGGACATGGAAAAGGACGTAGTAATTTTAGTGAACAGCAAACTAAGCTGTAGAAACCAGTGTCAGGCAGCTGCTGCCAAGACCAATAAGATAATGGGTTGTATCAAAAGGGGCATAGATGCCCGTGATGAGAACATAGTCCTGCCACTTTACAAATCACTAGTCAGACCACACGTGGAGTACTGTGTACAGTTCTGGGATCCTGTGAACAAGGCAGACATAGCAGAGCTGGAGAGGATCCAGAGGAGGGCAACTGAAGTAATAACTGGAATGGGTGGACTACAGTACCCTGAAAGATTATTTAAATTAGGGTTATTCACTTTAGAAAAAAGACGACTGAGGAGATATCCAATTACTGTGTATAAATATATCAGGGGTCAGTACAGAGATCTCTCCCATTATCTATTTATCCCCAGGACTGTGACTGTGACAAGGGGACAGCCTCTGCGTCTGGAGGAAAGAAGGTTTCTACACAAACATAGAAGAGGATTCTCATATGTGACCATCAGAGTATGTTCTCTGGTTGATGGGGGGATAGGAGGATTAATAGCATGCACCGAAGTCCGTGCGATTCCCCCTTTTGCAGAAATGTGGAGCTAGACAGTGAGAGATAAGCTATGTCTCTCCCTGTGCAACCTGTCAGCACTTCTCTCAATGGCTTTTTTCTGCTGGCATATCTCGGGCTGCATAAGAGATTCATGCCAGGTCTTCTATTAAAGTTGAGATTGTCAGCTTTAAAAGAAGACCAAGTTTGAGGCTCCAGTCGCAATATATCACAAGTTAGAGCACTTAGAAATCAGGGCGGGAATGAAAGCTGCAGGCATATGTAGTTTTCATCAAGTCCCTTTTTCAACGATCTAACTCACAATATATGACAGTAAAGCTTCAAACTTGGCCTTGTTTTAAAGCTGAGATTGTCACCTTTAAAACATGACCGGCCATCAGTAGCAAGGACATACGAGGCACATCCTTGACTACTGAATTGCCACCCTACCAGGACGTATGACATACATCCTTGGCAGGGAAAGGGTTAATCATCGGACAACACCTTTAATTCAAACTTCTGCTTGCAGTATAACTGGCGAAAAACGTAACCTCCTTTTGAGGAGAGTTTAACCAGTTGTGCCAAACCCTGCCACATAAACATTGAGAAAGTGGCTTGAATGTCCTATATGGAAGGCCCATAGCTGGACACAGCAAACTTACGTCATTTTGTTAATAAAGCTGTAGTGTTCACTGGTTTTAAATTAAACTAAAAATGACACATACATACATCTGGGACAAATACGTCAGGTTTTCTTGCTCACATTTTGCCCATGTCTGTGTTACAGAATACGCAGCGTGACTTACCACTGTCCATGATTCTGCTCTTTTACAGCGGAAGAAAATTAAGAGTCTGAAAATACAGGAAAAAAAAGTGTTGAGACAATGGTAAGAAATAAAAATACTCTATCGTTCAGCTACGTTAGGGAAAAACTGATAGCTTCCCTCAATTGAGCCTCACTTCCTTCCATTTATTAACACTAGCCAAAAGACGACAATGTGCGTCTGTCGTCATAACTGGATAACGGCATTCATACTTTCAGGTGTCATATGCTGGCAGGCACATTTCCTGTCCTCATGGACTACACCAGGCTGCACACACCTACTACAGGACTAATCTATGACTACTCTTTTATGTTACATTCTATGTAAAACTTTTAATCAACCGATCACTGTTGTCAGCATTTGTGCAATGAGAACTCTGCTGACAGACTCCATTTAAAGAAACATCTAGCCACAGCATTTTTGTCTGAAACAAAAATAAAAATAAAATAAAAAATGCTAAATTATGGGTACTTTCACACTAGCGTTTTTCTTTTCCGCCACTGAGTTCCGTCCTAGCGGCTCTATACCGGAAAGGAACTGATACGTTTTATCCCTATGCATTCTGAATGGAGAGCAATCCGTTCAGGACGCATCAGGATGTCTTCAGTTCAGTCTTTTTGACTGATCAGGACAGAGATAAAACCGCAGCATGCTACGGTTTTATCTCCGGCCAAAAAAACTGAACACTGACCGGAATGCCAGATCTGTCCTTCCAGTCTGCGCATGTGCAGACCGAAAAAAAGGTGAAAAAAAATAAACGCTGGATCCGTTTTTTACGGATGACACCGGAAAGACGGATCCGGCATTTCAATGCATTCCGGACGGATCCTGATCCGTTTTACAAATGCCATCAGTTAGCAGCTGCACGATATGGGAATTTTGTGCGATTGCCATTGGGGCCCTAAAAATTGCGATAACGATATGCGATGTGATATTTTAAGGGAATTGTGCTAGAGGTCTATTTGCTGTGGATGGCACTGCTATGGAGGGCATCTCTGGATGGCGCTGCTATGGAGGGCATCTCTGGATGGCGCTGCTATGGAGGGCATCTCTGGATGGCATCTCTGGATGGCGCTGCTATGGAGGGCATCTCTGGATGGCACTGCTATGCAGGGCATCTCTGGATGGCACATATATATCTTATGCTATGTGCATTCCACAGATCCCCCCCCATAACAGTGTCCCTGCAGTGTGAATGACCCCCAATACAGGGGGTGGGGGCCGGCATCTGGATTAGGAATGACAGTGGGGACCGGTGCAGTCCCTGTATTCTAATGCACCGGCCCCGCTCACTGTTGTATAATCTTATCTAACCTGTAGGCATTGTTAAAATATAATAATCATGTGTAATCCAGCTGTATTACTTACAACTAAATTTCGTAGCAGAGAGAAGGGAGGAGGCTCGCGCTGCCTGCTCCATTCATAAAGTGGGCAGCTCAGGTGCATGACGTAGTGAGTTACGCGCCGCCCACCCGCCCTGCCTCCTCCCTTCTACGGAACTTGTTGTAAGTAATACAGCTGGATTACACATGATTATTATATTTTAACAATGCCTACAGGTTAAATAAGATTATACAACAGTGAGCGAGGCCAGTGCATTAGAATACAGGGACTGCACCGGTCCCCGCTGTCATTCCTAATCCAAATGCCGGCCCCCAGCCCCTCCTCACTCTGTTGATGCGGCTGTGTATCATTGTAGGTAATCGCAGCATTTTTGGATCGGCCAAATCGCCATATCGCAATCATCGATTATCATGATACGATTGCTTTTGCGATATATCATGCAGGCCTAGTTGGCATACGTTTTGACGGATCCGCCAGGCAGTTGCAGCGACGGAACTGCTTGCCGAATCACTCTGCCGCAAGTGTGAAAGTACCCTATGCCTGGTGGGAACATGGCTTCAAAAAAAAAAAAAAAAGTTTCAAATGTTTTCAGAGCTTTTTTTTTCTTACAAGCTGGTGGCAGTTTAAATTATTAAGATAAAAAACATTGGGGCAGATTTAAAAAACCTATGGATGGCGTAAACTCTAGACTAGGATAGTTGCGATACCAAAATTTTGACTCTATTTCGATACCACGTGAAAAAAACGAACCACCAAAAAAGCCACGTGCATTCCGCATTTAAAAAAAATGTATTAATTGAATATTTTTTTTTCTGTTCTGGCGTTGTTCACCGCATAGAGATTTTTTTTATATTTTAATAGTTTGGACTATTCGGACGTGGCGATGTGATATGTTTATTGTTTATATATTTTATATGTAAAATTAGGAAAGTGTGTGATTTATACTTAATAATTTGGGCTTTTTTTTTTTTACTTTTTATTTAATAACCATTTTCCCCCTTAGGGGTCCATTCCCCCTTAGGGATCTGTAATACACCCGGTCGGCACCCCCATAGAACTGCCTATTCTTGTGGACAAGTATAGAACATGTTCTATTTTTTTCGGGAGCCGCGGACCGGAAGATCGGGGCTGCGCTCCGGAAATGCGGATGCGGACAGCACACCATGTGCTGTCCGCATCTCTTCCAGCCCCATAGAGAATGGACGTGTAAGGGCTAGAACCTGGTATCTTTTAATCCCTTGTCCTATTCACCCCGATAGAGCTCTATTGTGGTGAATAGGATCTTACACTTTCCCTGCTGCCCTGTGCATAGTACACACAGCAGCAGGGAGCTTACCATGGCAGCCAGGGCTTTAGTAGCATCCTGGCTGCCATAGTAACCGATCGGAGCCCCAGGATTACACTGCTACTACCAATGATTTTAATACTGGGGGGGGGGCACTGTGTCACTAATGATAATTAACCTCCAATACAGGAGGCGGGTGACGGCAGCAGAATCACATAGCTGGGAGCTGTGATCAGTGGCAGTTAACCCCTTAAGTGCCGCACCTGAGGGGTTAACTGCCCGCCCTCCTCCACCCCTCTCTCTTCTTATTGGCAGCAGCAGCACAGATGGGAGGGAGAGAGTGACTCCTTCTCCCCTGTGCTGCTGAGGAGAACATGGTGCAGTAGCGCAGCCTAGTATCGATAAATGTCAATCCTGGTATCTAGTATCCTAGTCTAGACCGGCACCAGATTGATCACAGGAGCTTAGGCTAGACGATAAATGTCTAACTTTATAATAACTATTGGCAAGTTTCACATCTCCGTCTGCCCTCTCCAAGAGGATGTTCCGGCCTAGAACAGTCCACCAGAGTTCTCCGAATCTGGCATTGACGGATACTGTTGCCTGCCCCCCGTACCCCATTGACTATAATGGGGTCCAGCAGAGAACCGGCCTCTACGTCGGGAATTGGCTGGACCAAAAAAAAAACAAAAAAAAAAAACCTATGTGGCTGTCCTGCTTTATTTACTGCTGAGAGAATGCGCTTTGATTAGGTACGTAAATTAGGTGGCAAGTTATCCTAGGGTGGTCCCATCCCCAGCCTGTGAACCCTGCCCAAGGCCTTCCCCTGGGCCCTGACAGGCAGAGCCAGCCTTCTCTAGTGTAGCTGGTATTTCAATAGAAATCGCACACAGGTACCATTCTTTCCCTGGCCGGAAAGTCACAGATGTACAGTATGCGTTTTTTTGTTTTTCTTTGAGTTGTTTGGTGGACATGATTCACCTCATAGCCATTAATAAATCAATGAGACTTACAGAAACCTGTAATGGCTTTACTATAATAAGAATTATATTACTTCTACTTTTAGCTGCATGAATTATAAACTATGGAATATACTTGGGTATTAAATGTGCTCACGTTTAAAAGCCTTTATAGAAACCATTACTGGGCCCTAGCTGTAACTGGCGGCAGTTCTGTTGTGATCAGATAAGCAGATGGGTCAGACAACAGCCAGTGCAAGGAGAGAATACCAACTGCTATTTTCTGCTGACACGTCCAAGCCCTGACAAAGTGAAGTTCATTGTTGCTCTGCTGGATTACAGTATTGCCACCACGAGCGAAGAGAGTCTGTGAAGGACTTTAGACTGGGGAAAATTCTGACTCTTAGCATGCTTTCATATGCTGCTCTTTTGTGGTGTATTCACCCAGTGGTCCATTCACCCCATTTATATGCTGCAGGTGAAAACCTCGATTATTATGATACCTTCTTCACAATAATGATGGCATATCCTTAAGAACCCTTTACATGGGCTGATGAAGCGTTCCTTCCTGACAATCTCCTGCTCATCAGTGGAGGAGACCACTGTATTTACATGCAGTGATCTCCTCCACAGTATGTGTCACAAATCACAGTATGGGAGGGAGAGATCACTAATGCCATCACTCATCCCCATACAGAATCTTTGGCGGCAGCAGAGGCTGTTTAGACGGCACAATCTGCTGCCAGCAAACAACGATTTAGGTGTCCACATGAACAATTCTATTACCTGATGAACAAGTGTTTTGTTCGTTCAATGGGTAATTGGCAGCACCTTTACACTGACAGATTATTGCTAATGAACGTTTGGGCACTGGAAAGGGCCCTTTAGTATAGATCAGGGATGCTCAACCTGTGGCCCTCCAGCTGTTGTAAACCTACAACTCCCATCATGTCCTGCTGTAGGCTGTCTGGGCATGCTGGGAGTTGTAGTTTTGCAACAGCTGGAGGGCCGCAGGTTGGGCATCCCTAGTATAGATCATCAAACCAGATTGTGGGGGTCTGACTTTCGTCACCCCACCGTTTGGCTGTATGAACGGATAGCAGTGTACCAGCACTGGATGTCGATTACATAGTAGCAGGGAAGGAGGGTAGTCCAAGTGAATAGGGTTTTAAATCCGCAGCATGTCAATTTATACTGTGGATTTCCACAGCAGATTTTACACTTTGCAATAAATAGCAATGTCCGTAGCAGAAATTTCACTCCTGTGGCTGCGCCCTTAGGTCCCATTTAGAAGACTAATTTCTATCCAGACTGCACCCGCATAGCAGAGGGGTTGTGCCACTTATAACACTTCTTCCCTATCCACAGGATCAGAAAAACAGGAGTTGGCATGTGACCACAACCCCTTCAAAGTAAATTGTGCAATTCACACTTTAGTTTTTCGGGATGGACTGAGGAACAATGCACCGTTTTTGTTAATTTTCTGCTTGAGACTCATTCATTCAAATTAATGGTTCCAGAAATAAAATGGACGCGCCCAGACATCTTCATAGGTTAATGTTTTGGAGACGAAAATCGGAACAGCCGTCTGAATCCGGCTTAAATGTGAGGTTAACAGAGCCTAATGCAGATTAAGAATTGTGTCACCTAAACCTCCGGTGAAATCCAGTCCAGCAGGTAAACAATACAAACACAAAGAGCGTGGACGACAATGACTGCAGACATACAAATTTAGAGAGTGGCAACATTTTTTTATCACCATCATTTGGTTATTAGCTTCTTTTCTGAATAATTATATGCAAATCAGTACCTTTGGAAAGTTCTTACCTGCTGTTTTATCTTCTAATAGAGCACAGCCATGATCACCAAACCCTAGTTGTCTAACCTATCCTCAGGATAGGTCATCCCTATCTGATCGGAGGAAATCCAACACTCTGCACCCCCCGACGATCAGTTACTCTGCAGGCACCAGATCTACACAATTGATGAAGCTGTGTAGTGGACAGAGCTGGTTACTGCACTACTGTCCCCAGGGGCGCATTTGTCATAGACCCTAAAGGGAAATTTCCTGGTGGGCCGATGTCCAGGGGGCCACCTGAGCTCCCCTCATGGCCGCCAGCCAAGTACATAACCATCTAATATTCTCAGCATTAAATAATGTTAGAAGTAGGGTTGAAATAATTACTCGATTGAATCGAGTAATTCAACCCAAAAAAAAAAATCATCGATGCAAATTTTTTGCATCGTGGATTCGTTTGTGTCATGTGACCACGGAACGGGAGTGAAGCGCTTGCTTCATGGTCACCCGCTGGCACGTACCGCACTGGATCCTGACACATCGTCAGGTCATAGTGCACGTAAGCCAGCACTATGACCTGATGCTGTGTGACGTCAGGATCCAGTGCAGTGCGTGAGAAGAAGAGGAAGGAGCTGTGGAGCGGCGCCTCTACAGAAAAGGTAAGTATTTAATTTCACTGGCGCTTAGGACATGGCACTGAAGAGGGGCAGCCGGCAATAGATGGCATGGAGGGGCTGAACAACGGAGCTGATGGCACTGGGGGGGGGGGGGGGGGAACGGAGCTGATGGCACTGGGGGGGACGGACGGAGCTGATGGCACTGGGGGGGAACGGAGCTGATGGCACTGGGGGGGGAACGGAGCTGATGGCACTGGGGGGGGAACGGAGCTGATGGCACTGGGGGGGGAACGGAGCTGATGGCACTGGGGGGGGAACGGAGCTGATGGCACTGGGGGGGGGAACGGAGCTGATGGCACGGGGGGGGAACGGAGCTGATGGCACTGGGGGGGAACGGAGCTGATGGCACTGGGGGGGGAACGGAGCTGCTGGCACTGGGGGGGAACGGAGCTGATGGCACTGGGGGGGGAACGGAGCTGATGCACTGGGGGGGGAACGGAGCTGATGGCACTGGGGGGGGGAACGGAGCTGATGGCACTGGGGGGGGGAACGGAGCTGATGGCACTGGGGGGGGGAACGGAGCTGATGGCACTGGGGGGGGGAACGGAGCTGATGGCACTGGGGGGGGAACGGAGCTGATGGCACTGGGGGGGGAACGGAGCTGATGGCACTGGGGGGGGAACGGAGCTGATGGCACTGGGGGGGGAACGGAGCTGATGGCACTGGGGGGGAACGGAGCTGATGGCACTGGGGGGGGAACGGAGCTGATGGCACTGGGGGGGGAACGGAGCTGATGGCACTGGGGGGGAACGGAGCTGATGGCACTGGGGGGGGAACGGAGCTGATGGCACTGGGGGGGGAACGGAGCCTGATGGCACTGGGGGGGGAACGGAGCTGATGGCACTGGGGGGGAACGGAGCTGATGGCACTGGGGGGGGAACGGAGCTGATGGCACTGGGGGGGGAACGGAGCTGATTGCACTGGGGGGGGAACGGAGCCCCCCCCCAGTGCATCAGCTCCGTTCCCCCCCCCCCCCAGTGCCATCAGCTCGTTGTTCAGCCCCTCCATGCCATCTATTGCCGGCTGCCCCTCTTCAGTGCCATGTCCTAAGCGCCAGTGAAATAAATACTGGGGGGGGAAACGGAGCTGATGATGGCACTGGGGGGGGAACGGAGCTGATGGCACTGGGGGGGGAACGGAGCTGATGGCACTGGGGGGGGAACGGAGCTGATGGCACTGGGGGGGGAACGGAGCTGATGGCACTGGGGGGGGAACGGAGCTGATGGCACTGGGGGGGGAACGGAGCTGATGGCACTGGGGGGGGAACGGAGCTGATGGCACTGGGGGGGGAACGGAGCTGATGGCACTGGGGGGGGAACGGAGCTGATGGCACTGGGGGGGGGAACGGAGCTGATGGCACTGGGGGGGGGAACGGAGCTGATGGCACTGGGGGGGGAACGGAGCTGATGGCACTGGGGGGGGAACGGAGCTGATGGCACTGGGGGGGGAACGGAGCTGATGGCACTGGGGGGGGAACGGAGCTGATGGCACTGGGGGGGGAACGGAGCTGATGGCACTGGGGGGGGAACGGAGCTGATGGCACTGGGGGGGGAACGGAGCTGATGGCACTGGGGGGGGAACGGAGCTGATGGCACTGGGGGGGGAACGGAGCTGATGGCACTGGGGGGGAACGGAGCTGATGGCACTGGGGGGGGAACGGAGCTGATGGCACTGGGGGGGGAACGGAGCTGATGGCACTGGGGGGAGAACGGAGCTGATGGCACTGGGGGGGGAACGGAGCTGATGGCACTGGGGGGGGGAACGGAGCTGATGGCACTGGGGGGGGGAACGGAGCTGATGGCACTGGGGGGGGGAACGGAGCTGATGGCACTGGGGGGGAACGGAGCTGATGGCACTGGGGGGGGAACGGAGCTGATGGCACTGGGGGGGGAACGGAGCTGATGGCACTGGGGGGGGAACGGAGCTGATGGCACTGGGGGAACTGATGCACTTGGGCTAATCGCACAGGGGGGAATAAAGGGTGTTGGGGTCCGATGAGTTTTTAATAAAGAAAAACAGTCTATTAATTCATTTTTCCTTATTATATTACTCAATCGTAAAAAATAATCAATAGAATATTTTATTACTGAAATAATAGTTTACTGCAGCCATAGCTAGAAGCATCAAGTACTACAGCATCTGGCTGGTGGCCGCAGGCACCCTCCAGAATTAAACTGTATTGCTATTCTCAGTACGATGATACAGTAAAATAATGCAGCGGGGGTGGCAGTATTTTGTGTTGCACGGTGGTATTGGGTTCTGCTGGGGCAGTATATGGTGTAGCACTATGGGATTTGGTTCTGCTGGGGCTGTACTTAGTGCTGCACTAGGGTATTGCTGGTCCCGCCTACTTCTGTCCTCCCTGTCTACATGTTGCCCCACCTTCAATTTGAACCTTCCGACAACATGGGACCACTTTTAGGTTTTCTCCAGGGCCACTTTAAGTTCCCAGTCCGCCCCTGGCTGAGCCCATTTAGTTCAGTGAGAGCAGCGTTGTCGTAACCAGCTCTGCCCACTACAGAAAGGGAGTTGTATAGTCCAGCACCTGAGCTACTGAAGAAAAGCTGATCAGTACAGCTGAGGGCAGCCAGACCCCCACCCAACAGAAAGTGATGGCCTACTCTCCTGAGGGTAGGCCATCACTTGTAAAGGGTTGAACAACCCCCTTTAAGGGTGGTGATATCCATACTGTAGGCTTTTTATGGTGTTTTCAATAGCATTTTGTGCTTTTTGGTGAGGTTTTTTTTCTTTTGCTGTCTATTTGCTGATGTAAAAAATAGAACACCAGTGGTGTTTTTTTACCCCGAGAAGCGTGTTTTGTGTCAATGGCATTGTTTTCAAATCACAGTGCACTTTTTTCTCCATCTATTTTCATTTTTTTCTAAGATGAAAAAAAACAAAAAAAAACAAGTACATCCAACGTGAATTATAATCGTGTGTTTTTTTTTTTAATAAGGCTTTTTCCCCATATGAATGAAGTGACATTACAGGAGGTTATATACTTCCCAAGGAAAAAACTCCCAGCCACACAAAAAAAAACGTCAGGTGGAAAAAACACTATTCACAAAAAGAAAAAAGAAAAAAAAAAACTACAAAAATGTTGATCAAGTCAGGAGTTTGTGGCTTTATTTTTTGGGAGGGGTGTGGGAGCCAAAAAAAAAAAAAAAGCCAGGACAGCAATTGTGGCTCACCCTGGGTTCACACCTGAGCGTTCCGAAAGGAGCGCTCTGTATGCGCGATTGTACGGGCGTTTGCAATCGCGCATACAGAGACAAGCGAACGCCCATTGTCGCGCGTTCCCGAAAGTCTATGTACCGGAACGCGCGACAAAACGCCCCAAAGAAGCTCAAGAACTTTTTGGAGCGTCGGGCGTTTTACAGCGCGATCGTACGCGCTGTAAAACGCCCAGGTGAGAACCATTCCCATAGGGAAGCATTGGTTTCTCCTTGTTGAGCGTTTTACAGCGCGTAGGAACGCGCTGTAAAACGCTCAGGTGTGAATTTAGGGTCAGTGCATCTTGACACGTTCTTAAACTGCTCCAAAGTTTAGCAGCCCTCTGTTTGTCAAAGGGGAGGGGGTCTGTGCACAGACCTACCAGGACACGCAAAGGAGTGTTGTCTTGAGGAGAAAGCCAGAATCTCAATAACTAGAGAGCTGATTACATTTTAAACCCTTAAAGGCCTCATGCACACGACAGTATTTTTTTTTGCGGTCCGCAAAAAAGGGTTCCGTTGTTCCGTGATCCGTGTCCGTTTTTTGTTTCCGTGTGTCTTCCTTTATTTTTGGAGGATCTCCAGACATGAAGGAAAGTAAAAAAAAAAATATATATATAAAAAATAAGTCAAGTTTGCCATGCAAATGATAGGGAAAAAAACGGACGCGCGGACAATCTTGTGTGCATCTGTGTTTTTTCACTGACCCATTGACTTGAATGGGTCCGCGAACCGTTGTCCGTAGAAAAAAATAGGACAGGTCATATTTTTTTCACGGACTCGAAACACGGATCACGGACACGGATGACAAACGGTGCATTAGCCGAGTTTTCCACGGACCCATTGAAGGTCAATGGGTCCGCAGAAAATCACAGAAAAACGGAACAACGGACACGGGACACAACGGTCGTGTGCATGAGGCCTTAGAATGGCATAATCCATCATATCTATCTACTTTTAAAAACTAGATGGAAGACTACTATAGAGAGTAGTTAGAAAGTACACAATGCTACACAGTCTGAGGACCACTGGCCTAGTGTTTTCACCAACAATATTGGAGGATATTAATGCAAGTCGCTTTTCAAATGCAAAAGATGGTATTGAGCCACATCCAATAAGGAAAGAAGATGTGTTAAAGATATGACTAAGTGATAAGGTTCTTAAATTGGTGGTGACTGCCAGTTTCATCCAAATGCCAAGTTTCTGTAAAGTTATCCATCAATGCATCCATCATTTCTAAAGTGTTCGAACGACTGGGAACAGCAGGTAGAAGGCCTCAAGAGTAACATATATTTAAACAAGGTAAATGGAGAACATGTATAGGGGATGCAGCAGTTATAAGAGCTCCACAGTTCACTATTCCATAGGAAGAAGTTAATCCTCAAGAAAATAGACATGCTGCAGATTTCAAAGTCTGGTCCGCCTGAAGAAATCTGCATCTAAAAAATCTGCAGCATATCGATTGGGGATTGGAAAATCCCATAGACTTGTACTGTACCGTACTCTGTAGTGGATTTGCTGTGCAGAATCCAAACCACAAACCCATAAGAAACTGCAACATGTTAACTTAGCCTATGAACTGGGTTTCCATGGGGCAGCCACGTTGCGACTGCAACCTCGCCCACCCATGCTGGTCATTGGCCATACAACTTTGGAGGCTAACTGAGGTATTACCTTCAACAGTGGTGGGTGACGTGAAGCCTGATTCTCTGCTATGACATGAAGACTGATTCTCTGCTGACATGGGCTTACAGGGGGGTGATCAATGACAGGGGGTGATCAGGGAGGCTAACCGAGGTATTACCTTCAGGGGCACGTCTAAGCAACTACCTGGTTTTCACTAGAACCTCAGATGGTAAGGATAGATTTGAGTCGTTAGGGTAGTTGCCGGGGGCTACTCCCGAGCAATCCCCGAGTCAGTGGTAGCTGGCCCAGGCGGACCAGGATATACCTGGGTAGGTACCAGAAGTACACGCGTAGTCACGCAGGCGGAGTCATTACGAGGAGCAACAGTGCAGTACCAAAGAATGAGGCAGAGGCGTAGTCAGACAGGCAAAATGTCAGGGCAGGCGGCACAGCTACAGGTCAGGCAATCCGGGTCAGCAACAGGAGAGACAAGGCAAGCAGGCAGGGATCAGACGATAAACAGAGTCCAGGAACAAAGTATCAGGACCCAACAAACTCAAGAACCTTGATACTGAGGCATCTGGGAAGAGGGCTGAGCCACTTAAATACCTGCAGGAGAGCCATGGTTGGTTAGCGAGATCACCTGACCTAACCCACACAGCCCAGAGAGTAATGAGCTCCACCCTTACCCTGGGTTCACACCAGAGCGTTCTGAAAGGAGCGCTCTCTATGTGCGATTGTACTGGCGTTTACAATCGCGCATACAGAGACAAGCGAACGCCCATTGTCGCGCGTTGCCGAAATTCTACGTTTAAACGCGCTGTAAAACGCTCAAGTGTGAGCCAGGGCCATAGGGAAGCATTGGTTTTCATGTGTTGAGCGTTTTATAGCGCGTTTGAATGCGCTGTAAAACGCTCAGGTGTGAACCCAGCGTTATAAGCAGTGTAACACAAAACCAGCCAACCTCATGCTGTGTCCAGGGCTGAGTGGAAGCTGTGGAGCAGAATCCTAAAAAGCAATACCACCTACAGAAACTGAGCCCAGGACCGCAGAGGAGAAATGGAAGCACAGGACCACAGGTTATTGGTGGCATATGTCTAGAATATGCCACCAATTTCAGATAGGAGTGGGTCCCAAAGGTTGGACCCCCACCTACCTCAGAAAATGGGACCACTAAAGTGAAGGAGAGTGCACCGCACATGCACAGCTAGCTCTCCATTCACTTCTGTGGGAGTTCTGATAATAGCCGAGCAAGCACACTCAGCTATTTTCGGAATTCGCATAGAAGTGAATATATATGGCTTTCACTCTGAGGGCCCCCGTTCTAGAGATAGGAGCGAGTCCCCCACTCATCTGTCATTGGTGGCATATCCCAGTGATATGGCACCAATGTATGAGAGGAGGCCACCCTTTGAAATATCAAAACAGGGCTGAAGCCATAGCGGCTCCACTGCTACTGTAAACACTGTGGATTTTCTGTAAGCTATGCCACAGCATTTATTCTACATGTAGCCGTACCCTACATATGGAAACTCCTCCAAATAGGTGCTGCAAGTGTAATCTGTCACCTATAGAGAACAAGACAGCTCTCTCACAATGCATATCATTGCTTCATTTGTGTAGATGCATATAGCTCCAACAGTAAGGTGCTGCACGTGCTGATGGGTGATCTCACAACCAGAGTTATTTTGGGTGGGAGCCCAGGCATTGCTTCTGCCTCATGCAGTAAAGAATTTGACATCTCTGGTCTGTAACTCATTGTGTACCAGAACTAATAGGCTGGCATCCCTCGGCTGTAGAGTCTAAAGCCAGCTACATAGGTGAACAGGGCTGTGAAATACCAGGCACGACTTATGGATAGGGATAAGCAAACTTTTGTTTTCGCGTTCGGTGTACAAGGTTCGAGTTCTCTTAGAATCTTGTTATGGATTCTGCTACCACGGAACATAAATTATGGTCCGTGGTAGCAGAATCCATAATGGAATTCTTACGTAAACCCAAACCTTGTACGCCGAACTTGAAAACAATGGTTCACCGAACTCTACTCTTGGACAAGAGCGGTCATGTTTCTAGAAAAACACTAAGTCAGTTTTGCTTTGAGTCTGCTTCAGTGTCCACTAATTTGCTCTAAATCCATCAGATATCACATCATTTGATAAATTTGGTGCATCATTACAAATAACACTTATCTAGAGAAGTTACTCTATTTTTAAGCCCTCTTTTCCCTCATTGAACTTTTGTTTTCAAGTTGATATATTTGGCATACACCTAATTAACCAGGCCCACTTTTCAAAGGTAGAAAGAAGAGAAAAAGATAATAAACAGTAACAAATTTGGTGCATAAATGGAGTGTGCCAAAAATGTGCAGCTTTTTCATGGCAGGAAACCGCCACAAATCACATGATACAGTCAGATCTTCATATTAGGCTAAGGTCTACATGACATGTATCCCTTAATATTAAAATCTCATCTAAAGACTGTCAATGGGGTCTGCCAACTAAGCATGATATGACTGTCACTAAAAATGTTACTCTGCAAGCACAGGCAGCTTGGGACCCATTTGAGATTTTATTTATTTTTTACAGCCAGATCTCAATTATAAAACAGCTGCGTAACAGCAAGTCAAAGTCAATTTGCATAAATGTGAAACTTTTAAACCCATTGAAACCAGACAAAAGCAATCAAGAATTATAATAGTGATCCCCAACCCATAGGTCATAAGCCACATGTGTGGCTCAGGATGATGATATAGTTGAATTACTGTGGCAGGACACAGGAGCCAATGGCTTGCTTCCCCACCATAAAGTCTATGACATAGTAGACAGGCGAGTGGCACCAGAGGGGGCATTGTAACGACGAGTGGCACCAGAGGGGCCGATTATTGATTCCGCTACCACGGACCACAACGGAATTTAGAATCCATAACAGGATACTTCGATAACCCGATCCCAAACTTTAGACGCCAAACTTAAAACACAAGTTCGCTCAACACTAATTATAACTACCGGAAGGCTAAATATAGAACCCGCTTGATAGATGCCCACTTGGGTGACTGCATGCATATGGCTGTCACTAACTATAATCTAGCTTTTAAAGGACTAGCAGAAAACCAACAGTCCTAGGTCTCACACTGAATTTGTGCATTGTTACTTGTAACCGCCTCCAGCTGTTTCCTGTAGGTTATATGACAAAGCAGAATTGTGTTTGTTTGTTTTTTATTTCACCCCACAAAGATTTTTTTTTCCTGGGTTCCAATACAACATATGGTACATTCTCCCAAAAAGAAGTCCTCCTATGGCTGTGTGAACGGAAAGTTATGGCTCTTGGAAGGCAGAAATGAAAAAAATGAAAGCGCAAAAAGGAAAATTAGAGTAAGTGTTTATCTCAAAAATATAGAAACAGCTGCAAAAACTATAAAACAGAAAAAGAAACCCTACTTCTCTCTTCCTTCCAATCGAGGATCCAGCACTGATGCTCCATATTGCCAGCATATGACCTCTGCAGTCAATTAGTGGCTGCAGCAGTCAAGTACCCTACTTTCTCGGCATCACCACCACCATGTCACAATGCCGGTAGTACAGTATGTGACCAATGCGACCACCACTTGACTGCAGTCGTCACATGCTGGCCAGCTGGAGGCTAGCACCAGTTCGATTTTGTTTTATAACATCTGCAGCCATTTTACATTTTTTTTTTTTTTAAGTTGGATGACCTCTTTAACATGCAATTGTTCCAAGTTTGGGAAAAAAAATCTCAAAGCACTAGCATGTACCGACTTTACGAATCCCTACTGCTCCGATGTCAAACGTTCCCTGGTCTTTGTTTATAATGCTGCAGCATTGAAGTGCTGCCGGGACACATGACCACAGCAGCCAATCACTCTTACTGCTGTGGTCACATATCGGGACAACATGTCACCACTGCAGCCGCCTACACAAAGGCCACACTGTCAACACAGGATTTGGAGATTTTTTTAAAATTTTTCTTTTACTTTAACACATTTACGGCTTATAGAAGAGATTTTCACATGGATGGAAAATCCCTTAAAAATATTTTAAATATCAGACTCCATTATCACAATACGGAAAAAGTCGCAGTGAGAACACCATACATGGACTAGTTGTCACCGATACAACCTGGCTGGAATGTGATATATCACCTTAATGATGGCTCGTTAACGTGTTTTACATATTACACGCTCTCCACCTAACTGGTTTATAATGCGTAGATCAGATCTCCATGAGGATGTATAGTCAGCCAAGTATCTGGAATACATTGTATCCACCCAGCTGTGTCATCTTCATCATCCATACATGAGTAACTGTTTACCAGGAGGCAGCAGCAGCCCAGTGACAGGGAGCAGTCTCCTGGAGAAAACTTTGGGAATTATTGCATTCATTTCCCATGTTGCTTTGCGTCACACATATGATCTATAAACACATATATATTTACATACAGCTGTGTGTGCCCTGGAAGCAATGGCTGCACACACAGAACACAACCCATATATACACACAAATCAAAACCCATGGCATATCTCCTCCAAATGGTGCCCACCGCGGGCGTCCATGCCAGGCTATGCCAGTACAGTACCTGAGCGGTAGCGGATACACTTCTGCCGCTGTACTCTGCTGCAGCCGCTAGATCCCAGGAGACATTCGCTGGAATGGAGAGGAGAGGTTTAGGGTAGGCGTGGCGTCACGGTCATGTGACCTGTCTTTGTAGGAAGGGGAGGAGACTGCAGGCGCGCCCAGTACCAGTAGTAGAGCTCATGAATGGAGTCCTTCGCTCTGTGTGGAGCGTTACCTCACCGAGTCTGTGGCGTGTGCTGTGTGAGGGTACATTTATATCTCCCAACATTGGAAAAGCACAAGAAGGGGTGAAAACAGCGGCGGGCATAGCAACGTTATTTGACAAAAAAGCACCAGTTCACAGAGTTTTTTGGATTGTTTCCGCCTCAAAATCAGCTCCAAAAAATAAATAAAATTAAAACAGCCTCCTATCTCGTTGGGAAGCACAGCTTGCTTTTTTTTCCCATGTGGAAAAAAGAAGCAGCATGCCCTATCTTACAGAATAATGTTCACTGAAATGAAAGTAGGCGTCAATACTTGCTTTGTGCGTTGTTTTTTTTTTGTGTGTAAGTGTGTGTGGATCTGCGCCAAAAACCACAAGCTGAAAATGCCGTTTTGTACTATAGTAAACACCAAAGGGGTCATTTACTATACTGAAATACGCCTAATTTAGGGGTATTTCAGGCGCAGATGGTGGCGCGACGGTTAGTTGCTCCGCTATCTGCGACTTCGCGCTGGTCATGGCAGGTATAAAATTTTGGGTAGCGAAGGGGAGGGGCCGGTAGGTCTGTTTCATTCGTTATTTTCTACACCTGGTTTAGGTAGAAATGGTCTAAATGTAAGATAGCAAGGAAGCTGTGTTAGGCTAGTTTCAGACTAGAGGCAGGGGGTCCGGCGGGTAAACAGCCTGTCGGATCCGTCCTGCTGCTAGTTCACGTGTGCCCCTCGCCCGCCTGTTTAAAAAAAGTGTGTCAAAAACATGAAAAAAATATTGAGAAATAAATACACTGTATTTCCATATTATCACCGCGACGGCACACAAGGAGATTGACTCCTGACCACTGTAGGGGCAGGAACAGAGAAAGGTTTAAATCCCCCCTCCCACCACCAACACCAGTGTTTCCTGTCCCTACAGAGGACAGGGCGGAGAAAGGTCTCCCTGTGTTAAGGGAGATGAAGATAGGAATCCTACCACACACCATGAGGGATCATGATGTCCCCCCTGCGGTCCTGTACTAATGCTGAGCAGGGGGGGGATCGGGAGGGAGCGTTCTGGTTGATCCATAGCCTGCTCCTGGGGCGACGTCTCCCACCTTGCCCTTGGACGGTTAAGCCAGGTTTACGCGTCAGCACTTTGGAAAAGACGTCCCTTTCGGCGCGTCCATTCCTCACATGGTAAAGACATGACTATGTTGGTGGACAGTCCCAAGGAACCTTTCCAGGGGAGTAGTATGGAAGAGAACTCCCTATGTACAAATCATGACGGACGCAAGTCAGTCAGGATGGGGAGCAAAAGTGGGAGAGTACTACTATCAGGGCTCCTGGCCCCAGTAGATGAGCTCTCGGTCGTCAAATTTAAAAGATGGCGGAAGAAAGTCTTCGGGGTTCCCACCTAAAAATCCTTTCAAACAACATGACGACTGTTTCCTACCTCTCCCATCAGGGAGGGCAAAGTCAAAAAAATCTCCTGGCCTTATCTACTAAGATATTCCACTGGACAGAACAAAATGTAAGATCCTTCTCAAGGGGTCGCTGAATCTAGTCGGAAGAAATTAGATCAGACAGAATGGTCTTTAGATACAGAAGTCTTTCAGATGATAGTAGACTAATGGGGCATTCCAGAAGTGGACCTGTTTGCTTCAAGGGACAATACGAAGGTGGCAAGATTCTGCTCCCACAATCCCTGGGCATTAGATGCGTTTGCCCTAGCATGGGACTGGGGTCTCAGTTACGCTTTTAAACGCTTCCACTTATGCCAAAAGTGATTTAAAAGATCCATCAAGACAACACAACAATAACCCTAAAAACTCTCCATCTCTGAGCCTTGGCCTCTTTCATCCAGGAAGGACCTTCATCAGGGACCGATCCTACATCCAAATCCAGAGTTCCTGAAACTAACAGCTTGGATCCTGAGATCCAGATATTTAAGTACCAGGGTCTTTCAGATAGAGTGATAACCACACTTAGAGCATGCAGAATAAAAGTAACTTCCGCCATCTACCTGAAGATATGGAAAAGATTCTGTTCCTGGTCAGGGAACCTGTCCCCGAATCTGAAAGGGCCAAACATCCAGATTATCTTTATAGTTCTTACAGCTGCGGCTTAGACCATCCACCCTCAAAGTTCAGGTGTCGGCTCTTGGCTGTTTCTTCTATTCTGATCTTGCAAAATCCGGAATTAGACCTCTTCTATTCTGATCTTGCAAAATCCGGAATTAGACTTGCCAGTAATTCAGTTTCCATGAGATCACCACGACGGCACATTATTCCCTCCCAGTTTTGTTTTTTCCTAAGGACTTTCTGGTGGGTATGATGTAATACCTTCTCTAGGTTATATTTTCTTTTGTTTCACTATGTTTTAACCACCACCTTTTACTCTTTGTAATTTTGGAAACACTGGTGTTGGTGGTAGGAGGGGGGATTTAAACCTTTCTCTGTTCCTGCCCCTACAGAGGTCAGGGGGTCAATCTCCTTGTGTGCCGTTGTGGTGATCTCATGGAAACTGAATTACTGGTAAGTCTAATTCCGGATTTTGGAGGTGGATTTTTAAAATCCATTGTGTGAACATACCCTAAGCCATGCCTCAATCTTTGTCTGATGCCTTTCTTTGCATAATCCTGCCTAGCCCCCCCCCCCCAGTAGTTATTCCCCCTTAGTGCCCCCCCCAGTAGTTATTCCCCCTTAGTGCCCCCACACAGTAGTTATTCCCCCTTAGTGCCCCCACACAGTAGTTATTCCCCCTTAGTGGCCCCACCCAGTAGTTATTCCCCCTTAGTGGCCCCACACAGTAGTTATTCCCCCTTAGTGGCCCCACACAGTAGTTATTCCCCCTTTGTGGCCCCATACAGTAGTTATTCCTCCTTAGTGCCCCCACACAATAGTTATTCCCCCTCAGTGCCCCCACACAGTAGTTATTCCCCTTAGTGCCCCCACACAGTAGTTATTCCCCCTTAGTGGCCCCACCCAGTAGTTATTGCCCCTTAGTGGCCCCACACAGTAGTTATTCCCCCTTAGTGGCCCCACACAGTAGTTATTCCCCCTTAGTGGCCCCACACAGTAGTTATTCCCCCTTTGTGGCCCCATACAGTAGTTATTCCTCCTTAGTGCCCCCACACAATAGTTATTCCCCCTCAGTGCCCCCACACAGTAGTTATTCCCCTTAGTGCCCCCACACAGTAGTTATTCCCCCTTAATTAACACGGAAGAGGCCAGTATACTGCTACAGATGGATCTGGATAGATTGGAAGCTTGTGCAGAGAAGTTTCAGAAGAGGTTTAACACTGACAAATGTAAGGTTATGCACATGGAAAGGAATAATGCAAGTCACCCGTACATACTTAATGGTAAAACACTGGGTAACACTGACATGGAAATGGACGTAGTAATTTTAGTGAACAGCAAACTAAGCTGTAGAAACCAGTGTCAGGCAGCTGCTGCCAAGACCAATAAGATAATGGGTTGTATCAAAAGGGGCATAGATGCCTGTGATGAGAACATAGTCCTACCACTTTACAAATCACTAGTCAGACCACACGTAGAGTACTGTGTACAGTTCTGGGCTCCTGTGAACAAGGCAGACATAGCAGAGCTGGAGAGGGTTAGAGAAGGGCAACTAAAGTAATAACTGGAATGGGTGGACTACAGTACCCTGAAAGATTATCTAAATTAGGGTTATTCACTTTATAAAAAAGACGACTGAGGAGATATCTAATTACTGTGTATAAATATATCAGGGGTCAGTACAGAGATCTCTCCCATTATCTATTTATACCCAGGACTGTGACGAGGGGACATCCTCTGCGTCTGGAGGAAAGAAGGTTTCTACACAAACATAGAAGAGGATTCTTTACAGTAAGAGCAGTGAGACTATGGAACTCTTTCCCTGAGGAGGTGGTGATGGTGAGTACAATAACGGAATTCAAGAGGGGTCTGGATGTATTTCTGTAGTGTAATAATATTACAGGTTATAGTTATTAGACAGGGGTAGTTGATCCAGGGAGTTATTCTGATTGGAGTCAGGAAGGAATTTATTTCCCCTAAAGTGGGGAAAATTGGCTTCTACCTCACAGGTTTTTTTTTTTTTGCCTTCCTCTGGATCAACTTGCAGGATAACAGGCCGAACTGGATGGACAGATGTCTTTTTCGGCCTTATAAACTATGTTAGTGCCCCCACAAAATAGTTATTCCCCTTAGTGTACCCAAACAGTAGTTATTCCCTCTTAGTGCCTTGACACAGTAGTAATTCCCCCTTAGTGCCATCACACAATATTTATGCCCCCTTAGTGCATAATCTTGCCTAGCCATCTTTGTGCCCCCCAGCAGTTATTCCTCCTTAGTGCCCACACACAGTAGTTATTCTCCCTTAGTGTCCCCACCCAATAGGTCTTCCTCTTAGTGTCTCCACACAGTAGTTATTCCCCTTAGTGCCCCCACACAGTAGTTATTTCCCTTAGTGCCCCCACACAGTAGTTATTCCCCCTTGGTGCCCCCACAGAGTAGTTATTCCCCCTTAGTGCCCCCACAGAGTAGTTATTCCCCCTTGGTGCCCCCACACAGTAGTTATTCTCCCTAAGTGTCCCCACACAGTAGTTATTCCCCCCTTGGTGCTTCCTCACAGTATTTATTGCCCCTTAGTGTCCCCACACAGTAGTTATTTCCCCTTAGTGTCCCCATACAGTAGTTATTTCCCCTTAATACCCTCACATTGTAGTTATGCCCCTTTAGTGTTCCCACTCAGTAGTTATTCTCCTTAGTGCCCCCACACAGTAGTTATTCCCCTTAGTGTCCTCACAAAGTAGTTATGCCCCTTTGGTGCCCTCCACACAGCAGAATGGCCCCTCACACAAGTGCTGCTCCTTATTAACCACCTTACAATTGTAAAGCCTGTATTGTTACTACAATTTTTTTTTAAAAAGGTCATTCTTACCTAGCCCCGTTTCCCCAGTGAAGTAGGGCACATAATGCTTTCTCCAGCAGAAGGCACGATGCAGTGATGTCATAGCACCTGCTGAGCACAAGATCGCACAGAGTGGGATGATTATCATTCCCTGGTCCATGTGCTCTCGAATTCATCCAAGAATGTGCAATCATGCCACAGCATTAAGCCTGCCTGCTGGGGAGAGCATGGGCCAGGCAGTGGCGGAGCAGAGAGCTGACAGCTCCCTGCATCACCATTACATTTATCTATCTCTGCATCCACAGGACGTAGATACAATTGAAATCAAGACATACCTCAACCGCCGCGGGACAGCCACCGAAATCCGTGACGGTCCTGCCTCATCCAGGATGGTGGAGAAGTGTGTATATTTCCCAGTAATAAAGCAGGAGAGAAACACAGTAGTGCCATGTCTACAGAGGATACAGTTGAGTCCTGGTGCACAAGGACGAATAATGATTTTGGGCAGGGTGGCACTACTAGGAATGGGCTTCAGGTGCCCAGAAACTATGGAAGGGATTTATTAGTGCTTCATATGAACAGCGCATCTTTTCTCAAGTGCACCACATTTATACCTAAGGAATGTGCCCAGCTGATAAAGATGTCCGCAAACAATCCCACATGGGACCTAGGGTGAAGTCCTCACTCACAAGGGGACATACTAAAGGACTACTATGACTCTTTCATAGCTAGAAATGTTTTTTTGTATCTTTCTTAAAACAGCACTTCTATCAGATATTCATAAAAACAAATGTTTAGAATTTTTGCCTATTTTTCTGTTTCATTTTGGCAGTACTATGCCACTGTAAATTAGGTACTGTAGCAGTCAACACAACTAAGAAGACCTCTTGTAGAGATGTAGGATTGTAGGTAACCTACTTTCAGGTTACTACTGCTGTAAGGGAATCCTCATGATAATCGATGTAAAGCTGGGATGACAGTATGACAGCTCTATTGTTCTTGATAGACCTAGATGAAGATGTCTACAGAAGAGCCACTATACTTATTAGTGTAATGTGTGATGCTCTAATTGAGCCATTAGAGGGGGCTCTGTTTGTTCACAATGATGCACTGCTTGAAAAAGCTAAATAAGGGTTCTTTCACACTAGCGTTTTTCTTTTCCGGCATAGAGTTCCGTCACAGGGGCTCTATACCGGAAAAGAACTGATCAGTTTTATCCCCATGCATTCTGAATGGAGAGTAATCCGTTCAGTTTGCATCAGGATGTCTTCAGTTCAGTCGTTTTGACTGATTAGGCAAAAGAGAAAACCGCAGCATGCTACGGTTTTATCTCCGGCGGAAAAAACTGAAGACTTGCCTGAATGCCGGATCTGGCATTTTTATCCCATAGGAATGTATTGGTGCCGGATCCGGCATTCAGAATGCCGGATCCGTCCTTCCGTTCTGCGCATCTGCAGACTGAAAAAAAGGTGAAAGAAATAAATGCCGGATCCGTTTTGCCAGAGGACACCGGAAAGACGGATCCGGCATTTCAATGCATTTTTTCGACTGTTCAGGAATTTTTAAGACTGATCAGGATCCTGATCAGTCTTACTAATGCCATCAGTTGGCATACATTTTGCCTGATCTGGCAGGCAGTTCCGGCGACGGAACTGCTCGCCGGATCTTTCTGCCGCAAATGTGAAAGTACCCTAAGCCTGTTTGCCATACTAAAAGGCCAAACACAAAGAGGACCTGTCACCTCTCCTGACAAGTTTATTGTGGCAACTACTTGCATCCTCTTGTAATAACAATTCTGGAGCAGCTATTCTTATAAGTTTATAATGTGCTGTTCCATGGCTGCTCCACTGCACTCCTGGGATGTAAACTTCCTGTTTTACACCCCTTCAGGCAATCACTGGTCATAGTGTTGACCTGCTCTCCTTGCGTCATGACAAATGTTTGTTCACAATTAGGCATATTTCTGGGGCATATTGCAGCGCATAATATAGGCATATTTCTGGATAGTAAATGACTCACCATATTCATATTTGCAGATTAATGTGAAGGTTCACTGGGTAAATTGTCCACACAAGTGGACTAATGGAGATAGAGACACAGAAGTTACAGTAAGTGCCTGCCTAAGGGTATAGTTCAATTTGTATCTAAACATTGTGTGTCGCAACATATAAATATATATATAGTGTTTGAAAGGTGCAATTCTCTACAGAGATGCAGTAATCCTATTGAGAATAGCCTCTTCCTTTAATGCATAATCATGTACGTAGTTAGCATTAAGGGGTTGTATAGAACAGGCTCATGCACTGAGCTTGCTCCATACATAGCGGGTGCCTGCAGTATATTTCAGCATGTTTGTCAATATCAACAGTGGCATTTGTGGGCTCCCTCTGAGCTCATGCATCGCAGGGCTCCAATTGGTTGCTATGACACCTTGTGGCCTTCTGAAGGCTAGCAGTGCTGTCATAGCGAGTTGCCTGAAAATCTGTGTCCGAGGCATGGCCTGACAGGCAGTCTGTGAAAGTCCCATAGACTGCAAACGTATTCTATTGTAGTGTGTGAGACATGTGATCAGAAGATGGGACTTAACCACTTCAGCCCCCCTAGCTTAAACCCCCTTAATGACCAGACCACTTTTTACAATTCTGCACTACACTACTTTCACGGTTTATTGCTCGGTCATACAACTTACCACCCAAATGAATTTTGCCTCCTTTTCTTCTCACTAATAGAGCTTTCATTTGGTGGTATTTCATTGGTGCTGAGATTTTTACTTTTTTTTTAAATTAATCGAAATTGACCAAAATTTTTGCAAAAAAATGACATTTTTCACTTTCTCTTGTAAAATTTTTCAATTAAAACTACATTTCTATATACATTTTTCTCTAAATTTATTGTTCTACATGTCTTTGATAAAAAAAAATGCAATAAGTGTATATTTATTGGTTTGGGTAAAAGTTATAGCGTTTACAAACTATGGTGCAAAAATTTGAATTTACGCACTTTGACTTTCTGAGCACCTGTCATGTTTCCTGAGGTTCTACAATGCCCAGACAGTAGAAACACCCCACAAATTACCCCATTTCGGAAAGTAGACACCCTAAGGTATTCGCTGATGGGCATAGTGAGTTCATGGAAGTTTTTATTTTGTGTCACAAGTTAGCGGAAAATGATTGTAAGAAAAATAAAATAAAAAAATTAAAATAAAGTCTCATATTCCACTAACTTGTGACAAAAAATAAAATTTTACTCACCATACCCCTCACGGAATACCTTGGGGTGTCTTCTTTCCAAAATGGGGTCACTTGTGGGGTATTTATACTGCCCGGGCATTTTAGGGGACCTAAAGCGTGAGAAGTAGTTTGGAATCCAAATGCGTAAAAAATGCCCCGTGAAATCCTAAAGGTGCTCTTTAGAATTTGGGCCCCTTTGCGCATCTTGGCTGCCACAAAGTGTCACACATGTGGTATCTCCGTACTCAGAAGAAGTAGGGCAATGTGTTTTGGGGTGTATTTTTACATATACCCATGCTGGGTGAGATAAATATCTCTGTAAAAGACAACTTTTCCCATTTTTTTATACAAAGTTGTCATTTTACAGAGATATTTATCTCACCCAGCATGGGTATATGTAAAAATACACCCCAAAACACATGGCCCTACTTCTTCTGAGTACGGCGATACCACATGTGTGACACTTTTTTGCAGCCTAGGTGCGCAAAGGGGCCCAAATTCCAATGAGTATCTTTTAGGAGGGCATTTTTAGGCATTTGGATTCTCACGCTTTAGAGCCCCTAAAATGCCAGGGCAGTATAAATACCCCACATGTGACCCCATTTTGGAAAGAAGACACCCTAAGGTATTCCGTGAGGGGCATGGCGAGTTCCTAGAATATTTTTTTTTTGCACAAGTTAGCAGAAAATGATTTTGTAAGAGAAAAAAAAAACAAATAACATTTTCCGCTAACTTGTGCCAAAAAAAAAAATATATTCTAGGAACTCGCCATGCCCCTCACGGAATACCTTGGGGTGTCTTCTTTCCAAAATGGGGTCACTTATGGGGGATTTATACTGCCCTGGCATTTTAGGGGCCCTAAAGCGTGAGAAGAAGTCTGGAATATAAATGTCTAAAAATGTTTACGCATTTGGATTCCGTGAGGGGTATGGGGAGTTCATGTGCGATTTTATTTTTTGTTACAAGTTAGTGGAATATGAGACTTTGTAAAAAAAAACAAAAAAACTAAAAAAAAAATTCTGCTAACTTGTGCCCAAAAAAATAAATCTTCTATGAACTCGCCATGCCCCTCAAAAGTGATCTTTATAGCGGCGCAATGATTTTACGGTGTTTTTGCAGTGATCATAAAAAAAAAATTCTATCACTGCGGTGGGGCGGACTGAACGCAAGTGTGCGCACAAGATCAGGCCTGATCGGGCGAACACTGCGTTTTTTGTAGAGCCTATAGAACGTCCTATTCTTGTCCGGAATTTCTATATAGCTCTGGCAATGTGCGGATCCGCAAAATGCGGAAAGCACATTGCCGGTGTCCGTGTTTTGCAGATCCGCGGTGTCCGTGTTTTGCGGATCCGCAAAACACATACGGACGTCTGAATGGAGCCTTACAGGGGGGTGATCAGGGGTTAATAAGAGTTAATAAGTGACAGGGGGGGGGTGTAGTGTAGTGTGGTGCTTGGTGCTACTTTACAGAGCTGCCTGTGTCCTCTGGTGGTCGATCCAAGCAAAAGGGACCACCAGAGGACCAGGTAGCAGGTATATCAGATGCTGTTAACAAAACAGCGTCTGATATACCTTTCAAGGGTTAAAAAAAATCGCATCTACAGCCTGCCAGCGAATGATTGCCGCTGGCAGGCTGTAGATCCACTGGTTTACCTTGCGATCCTGTGAACACGCGCTCCTGTGTGCACGCGTTCACAGGAAATCTCGCCTCTCGTGAGATGAAGCGCCGGCGCGTCTAGGAGGAACAACAGTGCCGCCGCCAGGACGCAATCCTACGTGCGGCGGTCCTGAGAAGGTTAAGTACAGTAAAAGAAGAAAATTTACCCGGTCCTTATAGGGTTAAAGGAAGACTGGCCATATATATTGTCTGTTTTCTAATATTGTGTCTGAGGAGGCAGTGCATGACACAGGGATACCAATAAGAGAATATGTGGGTCATGCACTACCCATATAGAGATCAAGTCATTTGGTTTAGGTTCCTTTGTCAGTCCACAAACATATAATTTGTGCATTTGTCAGTTGCTACTAACCCCTTCCCAACATCCACTGTACATGTATGGCAGATGTTGCCTACCCCTGAGTGGAGCAAGCACCTTGGGAGCCGGGTGCCTAAGGTTTCACACAGCAAACACCCGGGGCTAATGTCTGCAATTGGCGATAACACAGATTTTGGACATTTGTGACCATGGAATCTGAAAGGTGAAAAACCAAGAAGCGTGCTCTTCTTAGGGCAGGAACACTTTCCCCTGGCTGAGATTGGGGAAGGAATTCCATAGTAGTAATAGGTCAGAGCCTATACAAGGCATTTATTTATTTAATATACTCAGTTATACAGCGCTACTATATTCCGCAGCGCTTTACAGACATTAGCATCACACTGTCCCAATGGGGCTCACAATCTAAGTTCCCTATCAGACATAAATATAATTTATGTGTGGTGTAAGGAACAGTTTAAGCAGCAGTCCCAAAAAGTTGGAGTAAGTCCCTTCTCCAATAAAAACGCTGGTAGCTGGAGCGGCGGACGCAAAGTAAGTAGAGCCAGGACCGCTTCGGAAGGAATTTCACCACTCCAGTGGAGAAGATCTGAATAATAACACCATCCACTTTCCATCTCTTGTGCAGGAAATAGCTTTGCTGGTCGGTATCAAGAGTTACACTGGGGATGCATCGGTGACAACGTGGAATCTCCATGAAATCTTCCTGTTAGGCCTCATGCACACGACCGTTTTGTTTTTGCGGTCCGCAAAAACAGGTTCCGTAGTTCCGTGATCCGTGTCCGTTTTTCCTTCCGTGGGTCTTCCTTGATTTTTGGAGGATCCACGGACATGAAAGAAAAAGTCGTTTTGGTGTCCGCCTGGCCGTGCTGAGCCAAACGGATCCGTCCTGACTTACAATGCAAGTCAATGGGGACGGATCCGTTTGACGTTGACACAATATGGTGCAATTGCAAACGGATCCGTCCCCTATTGACTTTCAATTTAAAGTCAGGGTATATTTTAACTTGAAGCGTCCCCATCACCATGGGAACGCCTCTATGTTAGAATATACCATCGGATTTGAATTAGATCGTGATAACTCAGATCCGACAGTATATTCTAACACAGAGGCGTTCCCATGGTGATGGGGACGCTTCAAGTTAGAATATACTACGAACTGTGTACATGACTGCTGCCTGGCAGCACCCGATCTCTTACAGAGGGCTGTGATCAGCACAATTAACCCCTCAGGTTAATTGTGCGTATCATAGCCCCCTGCAAGAGATCAGGTGCTGGCAGGCAGCAGGGGGCGACCCCCCTCCCTCCCCAGTTTTAATTTCATTGGTGGCCAGTGCGGCACCCCCTCCCTCCCTCTACTGTATTAATTTCATTGGTGCCCAGTGCGGCCCCCACTGCCCCCCCTCCCTCCCTCCCTCCCTCTACTGTATTAATTTCATTGTTGGCCAGTGCGGCCCAGCCCCTCTCCCCGTATTAATTTCATTGGTGGCCAGTGCGGCCTCCTCTCTCCCCCCCCCCCATCATTGGTGGCAGCGGAGAGTTCCGATCGGAGTCACAGTTTAATCGCTGGGGCTCGATCGGTAACCATGGCAACCAGGACGCTGCTGCAGTCCTGGTTGCCATGGTTACTTAGCAATATTAGAACCATTATACTTACCTGCTGCGATGTCTGTGACCGGCCGGGAGCTCCTCCTACTAAGTGACAGGTCTGTGCTTTAAGCAATGTGCCGCACAGACCTTTTGCTGTGTTGCTAGAGAGGACTATCTGTTGCTATGGGGTCGATGGAGGATTTCACCAAGCAGCTGATGCGGGCCAATCTGAAGGCTAGCCAAAGGCAAATGATGTGGCAACAGGAGCAGGAAAAGCTCATGTGCGGGTTGGACAAACCAAGAGACGTCCTAACCCAAGGCGTTTCCCATGGTTACCGCTGTGCGGCGGAACTGGGCAGTGACCTCATGACTGGGACCCAAGAACTGCAGGTTCTCGGGATGCGGTTGGATGCAGAGGTGGTGTGTGCCGTTGCCAAGGGCAACCGACGGGAAGAGAGTGAGATGGAGAGCAGTGCGGCTTTCAAGAGTTCAAATGTTTTCTGCCAAGGTGTACAGAGTCCTAGAGAGGATGTGCGAAGATGCTGTAATGCTGTTGCTAAGAGCAACCAATCTCGACAGCATGCAGCTGTCCAGCAACAGAGAGAGTGCTGCTGGAGATGTTGCCAAGTGGGAAGGTGTGCACCTGGTTGTCCTATGACCAGGAATCTAAGATGGGAGGTTCCCAACATCCTGGAAAAGGATGTCTACTGTGGAGATGGACGTATCGCACGTGAGAGGGACAAACCCGAGGCGACAATGGGTAAGATCGTTCCTGTAATTGCTGGTGTAGCAGACCACGTGACAGTGAGCACGGCTCTGGAGGTTGGGCATGTGACTGACCGGGGCCCTGGTACCTCAGAGGCCGTGAACTGTGGTGTGAGCCGACGGCAGTTGCTATATGCTGGGCCAGGAGGTGTTGAGACACTGGGACTAGAGACTGCGCTGAAAATGTGCAACATTGTGGTGAATGGCAGTTCAATCCAGGCGTTGTTGGACGCAAGGTGCCAGATGAGCCTGGTACATGCCAGCTTGGTAGCTGGGGACTATGTGCGGAACAATCATGCGGCTAGTAAGGACTATCTGGTGGCTCTCACTTGTGGGAACTGGGACTTATAAGTTTGGGGTTGCAAACAAGCTTGCGTATGATGTAGTTTTGGGCCGTGATTTCCCCTTGTTTTGGGGGTTGTGGAGTAATGGAGACACTTCTGCAGAGAGTGCAAAAACTCCTGCAGAACTTGTACCTGTCCCTTTAAGTGAACGTGTAAGGGAAAGGACCATTAAAAACAGTGATGTAGTTGAAGTGAAAAATGAAAATGTGAGGTCATGTGAAGTATATGATGTTGACATGCCTTTTCCCTTTCAGGATGTGATCAGGAGAGAAGTGCCCCCTCCTGGTAAAAATGTATGTGATACAAAAATGCTGGTTAATGTTGTGAACCCAGAGGGTGTACCACACATACCAGGGGTGGATATGCAGTACCCTCGGGGTTTGATGGTTGCTGGGGAAGTGTCCAATGTGGGGATTAGCGCATCGGTGCCCCTAGAGGTCAGAACTGATAGTGACACAAGTAATATAGGTGATGCATGTGCCGTAGCCGATAGCAACTCAGAGAAAGAAGCTACCCAGTCAAGGTCTTGCGAAATTAAAGTAGTTGCTAGTAGTGACCAGACAATAGTTATACCTGACGTGACGAGAGTTAAGTGGGGAGACGTCAGCCTAGTGACTGAGACCTATACCCAGGCAGTGGTAGATGACCAGACGTGTCAGTACAGCTGCAATCAGAAAGAGATAAGTGAGCTGAAGGATCTACTGCCTGATATCCAGGTGAAGAGTAAAGGCTCCAAAGAAGCACAGAAAACTGTGGTAGACATGGACAATGTGCTTAAAGAGACTCTGGGTAGAACCCCCACAGTGTGTCCAAAAGAGAATGGTGGTACTCCTACATCTGCTGCTGCAGCAGAGCAAAGCGGGGAGCAACTGGAACAGGAAGCCAAAGAGCGGGGCGCTTCCTTCACGTTTGTGCGCAAAACCAAGAACTAACTTCAGCGAGAATTGGATGATCTGATAGTGGACCTGGACCACCAGAGGCAAATTATGTCTCATATAGAGAAGTACGGCTCGGCCCGATATGACGAAAAACGTGACTGAGCTGAGGCTGATGCTCCGGTGAAGGAGACCAAGGCCCTCTCCTTGGTTAGAGCCCTTGAAGAAGCGCTTGAGGAGCGAGGTGAATGTGAGAGGCTGAACAAGCAACCTAGAGCAGAGATGGAGGATCTCATGAGCTCAAAGGATGACTTTGGGAAGAACGTCTATGAGTTGAAGAAGACTAAGCTTGACGGGTTAGAGGCAAGAGCTTCTCAAGATGACAGGTTGGCTCGATCAAAAGAAAATGAAACACCTGAAGAGGAGCAGCCTTTGAAAGATGCCAAGAAGTCAGAGCCTGTTAAGAATGGGCCTGAAGATGGTGGTACTGCACTGCCGGCCGAGGCAGAGAAAATGGATGAAGTTTCTTCTGAACAAGTTGATGAAGCTGATGTGGAGGCAGAAGTCAAGAGACTCATGGCAATGAGTAGCCAGGACCGGGTCATGAAAGATGTCCCCTCTGCCGACAATGCCTTCCAGAAAGCCAGCGGTCTGCTGGGGAAGAAATATGAGGAGATAGACGGCCAGTATACAGATGTTGTCTACTACTGTGAGATGGCTCTCCTAGAGCCTGCCCGAAAGGAGAACAATATCCTGGGTGACCCTCTGGAAGGAATGCCAGAAGATGAAGAGTCTGATGAGGACCCTGGTGTCTCCAGTACCTCCAACCTTGATGAGAAAGAGGAGGAGGGGTTAAGAATGCAAGTATATGATGCTGTGTCCGAGGAGGATGAGAAAGCTAACAGAGTGAAGGAAGACTCCAAAGGAGACTCAAAGGCTGAAGAAGCTAAGGCCAATGAGATGTTCCAGAGACCAAGGATAAGGCTGAAGAGGGGTCTGCCGAAGTGGGGAGAGCCACTGACGAAATAGAGGACTCTGAAACTGAATCCAAACCTGAGCTAAACCCTGTGGGGAGTAAAGAAAAAAGAGAAGTGTTATCTGTTGATAGAAGAAAGAAACAAAGCGAGTGTGAACACCACGTGACACCAGAGCGGCTAAAGGGTGGTATAAAACTGACCAGCCGGATCTCCAGCAAAAGGAGGAGGCCGGAGCTCCCCGTGGAAAACACGGCTGTAAAGATTGCAGAAGTTAGAGGTCGTGGACCTAAGAAGAAATCTGGAAAAGGAGCACACCAGAAAGCTAAGAAAAAGTTCTCCAGCAAAGAGAAGGAGGACTCCCTTAGACACTGTCTGCTAGGTAGAAAGCAGTGGCGTAGGGATCGCCATAGCAACCATAGCTATGGGGGCCCGTCCGGACCGCATACATTTTTATTTTTTATTTTATTTTTTTATTAATACACGACACACACAGGCAGCCAGCCAGGCCCGTCCGCCCACCCAGTGTAGTGGGCGGGGATCGGGCGGTCCGCGGCTCGGGCCTGGCTGGGGTGAAGGAACTAGGAAGCCAACAGGAAGGAGGAGCTGTAGTAGGAGCAGGCGGGCCCCGCTGCAGGAAAGATTTCCTCCGGCTCCGCCTCCTAGAGTCCTAGTAACTAGAGGGAGGACTCAGGAGGCGGACTCAGGCGGTGGAGGGGGCGGGGCCGGGCCGGGCCGGGGGGGTTGGGTACGTACCTGTTGTGGAGAGTGGAGGGATTAGGGAGGGTCCTGCCGGCCGCACTGGCGCCAGTCAGATTCGGCGCTATGCGGCTGGCGGCTAATAATAGGCTAATCTGACTGCCCGAAACCAATATGGCTGGCGCAGCTCTCAGACTGAGGCAGTGTGTTACTAGCTGCAGGACTGCCCTTCCACTGCATGATGGAGCCCGAGGAATCCTTCATAAAAGTGAGTGCAGTGCATATGTGATCTGTAGTATGTGTCTGTATGTAATAACATGTGTGATGTGTACTATGTGTCTGTATGTAATAACATGTGTGATGTGTACTATGTGTCTGTATGTAATAACATGTGTGATGTGTACTATGTGTCTGTATGTAATAACATGTGTGATGTGCAGTATGTGCATGTAAGTATTTTCTTTTTTTATTATTATTCCTGGAGAACCCCTATTAACCACCATGCTAGCTTCAGGATGAATGTTCCTAGTTTTATCTTAGTTGCAGCCTATGGAGAGTATCCCCAACGTCTGGTAACTTGTAGCCATAGTGATGTCCAGTACATCCTGGCCCCGGATTCTGTGCTTAGCATCTGAGCATCTTCCAGTTTATTAAATGTCTGTTATGCCATAATAGAGCTTGCCCGGCTCACTTTAGCCTTGGAGGCCTGCTCTTGGAAGATAGCGACTTCAGAAATCTCCAGCAGCAGGTTCTCAGATCCTGTGAAGGGGCACATATCTGGGCATAACTACTGTGAGGGGGCACATATCTGGCCATAACTACTGTGAGGGGCACATACAGTATCTGGGCATAACTACAGCGCCCCCTGCTGGCGATTTCACAGTGGCAGTCACCATCCCTTCCTTATGTGATTATTTTTTTTTTCTTTATCACCACAGGGACCTTGTTCTGGATCCAGTGGACATCACGCCAACACCAGCGACAGCCTGGATGAGGTAGGACCAGATTTTATTAGGACTGGGTGAGTGTAGCCATGCAGTGGGCTTAGGGCTCTTTAACACGAGCGGATCCTTTGCGGGTAATCCGCTACGTGAAAGAGAGCCAAGCCCTGTTCCGGACAGCAGAGACACGGAGCAAAATCACTTTGGCAACTTTATCTCACTGTGATTGTGTAGTAAAAAGATCACAGGGAGGCAAAGAGCATTATCAATCATGTTAGTTCTGCGTGTCTCTGCTGTACGCATCGGGTCTTGGCTCACTTTCACTCAGCAGATTACCCAAACGTCTCCACTTGTGTGAAAGAGCCCTTAGTGTAAAGAAAATCTAACACCTCTTTGTAAAAATAGGGGGTGTGGGGGCATTCCAAAGTTTGCACTGGGGCCCATAACACTCTAGTTACGCCGCTGAATATACAGTATAATCTATACACCATGCAGTACACCATACAGTATAAAACCTACACTGTGGGGTTATTGTGTATATTGTACGGCATGCTGTATGGATTATACTGTGTACAGCATGGTGTATGAACTATACTGTATATTGTATGGGGTATGGATTTTATAATGCATTCTGTACTGCATGGTGTAGGGGTAAGGGTCCATTCACACATCAGCAATTCTGTTCTGCATTTTGCAGAACGGAATTGCAAACCCATTCATTTCTATGGGGACACACTATGTCCTGCCCGCATCCACAATTGCGTTCCTGAAAAAATAGACAAGAAAAGGCATTTTTTTATATAGTGTCGGCGATGTGCGGTCCGCAAAATGCGGAACGCACATTGCCGGTGTCAGTGTTTTGTGCGGATCTGCAAAACACATTAGGAGATCCGGGAGGGGGCCCATAAATTTTTTTTGCTATGGGGCCCAGTAATTTATAGCTACGCCCCTGGTAGAAAGTCAGTGTTTATGAAATGCCAAGCTCTGCTAGCCTGGGGGTGGCAGAATAGAGAGAAATATGTGACACTGACCACATCTTCCAGAGGGCATAGTACAATGTGGGAAAATCCCCAGACCTCCGGTCTGAAGAAGGGGGGGGGGATATGTGGTAATGTGAACAGGGCTGCCTATATATATATATATATATATATATATATATTGGCTTCCTTATAATTACTATGCCCCTGGTGAACTGAATATAATAATATAAATTGTTAGAATATATAATAAAAATTGTCCCCTTGGTGCAGTGTTTATACATATTTATAGTTGATTATATACATATTGTTGGCATATATATGTGCCAATATCTTTTCAACTGCCACTATTCCTATTTGTGAATCGCCTCCCCATTGTGTCCATTATATTTATATAACTATATTTGTAATTTTGATAGTATTGCCATCCTAACTAGATATATATACTGTATATATAGATAGATATTTATAAAGTATAATTATTCAACAATGTTCTATATATTTTTTCCTATATACCTTATATTATTGAATAGAATCTAAAGGGAGCCTCTTAAAAATCCAGCCTGTGCGATCCAAACCTCCGAACAGCTTTGAAGCCGGCTGTAGGAGGTTGGATGGCTGGTATGGGCAGTAATAGGGCGGTCTGTGGAGGTTCGAGCAAAGTGCGCCGTCCGGCGCATGCGCACTTCGCTAAACGAGGCCGATGCCAGTAGTCCTCACGGGCGCATCAGGGTTATACCTAGTGCGCACGCGCGGGATCTGACTGAAGCGAGCGGAGGTTACAGAGGCGGCCATGAACTGAAGTAGGCGGATATAATAAGAGGGAGGGCGGCGATTTCACTTGAGGAGGCGGCGCTGGGCACATAAACGAGATGGCTGCAGCCGGGCACCTTTCAACATGAGACCATCCCTTGGACACATTTTGAAGATATTGGCAGGTGATATAAACGTCTTTTTTATGATTATAGAGCCACAGGATCATTTGATAAAGTCACTTTAGGATTCACTGAATTACTAGGGACATCGCCATATGTTTAGGTTATAGGAGTAATTTCTGATGACAGAATCCCTTTAACCCCTTAAGGACATAGGACGTACCGGTACGCCCTATTTCCCGAGTCCT
Source organism: Bufo gargarizans (assembly GCF_014858855.1). Classification (NCBI taxonomy): domain Eukaryota; kingdom Metazoa; phylum Chordata; class Amphibia; order Anura; family Bufonidae; genus Bufo; species Bufo gargarizans. Next base: position 208,042,698 of record NC_058082.1, on the reverse strand, counting down.
TAAGGACCCAGGACGTACCAGTACGGAATTCCGGCGCCGCGGGGGTTAATCGGAACGGGACGCCGGCTGAAATTACCCCTCAAGGTATTCAAAAGTTACTTTACAAACTATGTTAACCCTTTAGGTGTTCCACAAAACTAAATAGCGAATGTACAAACAATTTTAGAATTTAATTTTTTTGTTACATTGCCTCAAAAAAGAGTAATATAGAGCAACCAAAAATCAAATTTACCCCCAAAATAGTCCCAAAACAACAACCACCTTATCCCGTAGTTTCCTAGATGGGGTCACTTTTATGGAGTTTCTACTCTAGGGGTGCATCAGGGGGCTTCAAAGGGTACATGGTGTAAATATACCAGTCCAGCAAAATCTGCCTTCCAAAAACCATATGGTGTTCCCCTTCTTCTATGTCCTGCCGTTTAGCCAAATAGTAGTTTACGACCACATATGGGGTGTTTCTGCAAACTACAGAATCAGGGCAACCCATTTTGAGTGTTGTTTGGCTGTTAACCCATTTTTTCCAGTAATAAAGTAAGGGTTAAAATGGAAAATTTTCCAAAAAATAGAAATTTCAAAATTGTTTCTCCATCTGCCATTAACTCTTGTGGAACACCTAAAGGGTTAACAAAGTTTGTAAACCCAGTTTTGAATACCTTGAGGGGTGTACTTTCTTAGATGGAGTCACTTTTTTGAAATTTCTATTCTAGGGGTGCAACAGGGGGCTTCAAATGGGACATGGTATAAACAAAACCAGTCCTGCAAAATCTGCCTTCCAAAACCCATATGGTGTTCCCCTCCTTCTATGTGCTACCGTTCGGCCAAACAGTAGTTTACGACCACATATAGGGTGTTTCTGCAAACTACAGAATCAGGGCAACCCATTTTGAGTGTTGTTTGGCAGTTAACCCTTGTTTTACTCCTGGAAAAAATTGATTATATTGGAAAATGTTCCCAAAAATAGAAATTTCAAAATTGTTTCTCCATCTGCCATTAACTCTTGTGGAACACCTAAAGGGTTAATAAAGTTTGAAAAAACAGTTTTGAATACCTTGAGGGGTGTAGTTTCTAGAATGGGGTCATTTTTGGGAGGTTTCTATTATCTAAGCCTCACAATATGACTTCAAACCTGAACTGGTCCATAAAATGTGGGATTTTGAAGATTTCTAAAAAATTTCAAAACTTCTAAGCCTTGTAACATCCCCAAAAAATAAAATATCATTCCCAAAATGCTACAAACATGAAGTAGACATATGGGGAATGTAAAGTCATCACAGTTTTTGGGGGTATTACTATGTATTACAGAAGTAGAGAAACTGAAACTTAGAAATTTGGTAATTTTTCAACATTTTTGGTAATTATTATTTTTTTAATGCAAAGAAATTAACTTTTTTGGCCCAATTTTAGCAGTGTCATGAAGTACAGTATGTGACGAAAAAACTATCTCAGAACGGCCTGGGTAAGTCAAAGCGTTTTAAAGTTATGAGCACTTAAAGTGACACTGGTCAGATTTGCAAAAAATGGCCTGGTCCTTAAGGTGAAAATGAGCCTGGTCCTTAAGGGGTTAAGATGTTTGTTCTCTTTCCTAGGAGCTGAAGATGCTGTGACATTTCCCATTACTTTATTGTGTGAATGAAGAATGCATGGAAAGTAGGGTGTGATGTGTGGTATAACTGAGAATGTCAAAAGTACTCTCTTAATAACTATAGATCGTAATCGGATATCATAAAAAAAAACATTAAATAAATTGGATAATAGAAAATCCACGTGGTAAAAAAAAAATGAGCCAATTGTTAAATGTAATATTGGTTGAATATGGTTCTTTAATTATGAAAATAACTGATGAGTTTTATTTTGCAGCTGTATTTAACGGACATCAGGTACGCTTTGAGGCTTCTTGCTAATTACTTTTACTTTCTCCCAAATGTTTTATGTTAAAAGGTGTTATGTCAAAAGGGGCCCTTTGTCTGTTTTATGTTGGTATTGTGTTATACACTCACCTAAAGAATTATTAGGTACACCATACTAATACGGTGTTGGACCCCCTTTTGCCTTCAGAACTGCCTTAATTCTACGTGGCATTGATTCAACAAGGTGCTGATAGCATTCTTTAGAAATGTTGGCCCATATTGATAGGATAGCATCTTGCAGTTGATGGAGATTTGAGGGATGCACATCCAGGGCATGAAGCTCCCGTTCCACCACATCCCAAAGATGCTCTATTGGGTTGAGATCTGGTGACTATGGGGGCCATTTTAGTACAGTGAACTCATTGTCATGTTCAAGAAACCAATTTGAAATGATTCGAGCTTTGTGACATGGTGCATTATCCTGCTGGAAGTAGCCATCAGAGGATGGGTACATGGTGGTCATGAAGGGATGGACATGGTCAGAAACAATGCTCAGATAGCCCGTGGCATTTAAACGATGGCCAATTGGCACTAAGGGGCCTAAAGTGTGCCCAGAAAACATCCCCCACACCATTACACCACCACCACCAGCCTGCACAATGGTAACAAGGCATGATGGATACATGTTCTCATTCTGAAAAATAGTGAAGCGAGCACTCGCTCTATGGCAATACTCAGATTTATTGATTTAAAATGCCTGTTAATTGCACTTAAAATTACAATAAAACACAATGGTTAAAACACTAAATAAAATAAAACTATAATAAGGTCGACCTTGATATGACACAGAAAATTAACATTTGTTGCATAGGGGGCTCAGTTAAGCATATAAAACTTGCTAATACATAAACATCCTCCAATGGTGTCCAAATAAGTGATAAGAATAAAGAAAATAAAGTGATAGATTGGTAAGGTAGTGAATTTAAATAATGTCCATAATGATAATAAATGGTGATAGCTGGTGGAGTACGTTGATGAAGAGGGCACCTACTGGAGTGCTGCGTATCGATGCACGCTATTAAGTTTGTGTTGCTTCCTATGGCAACCAGAAACGTCCGGGTCACTCAATGAGCTGTGGACCGCAACAGGCAGTGTAATCCGTGGGAAATATTCAGCTGTTCAAAGTTAGTCTAATTCGACTTTTTAGCTAGAGTCTTACCTCTGTCTCGAGGATAATATTTCCTAAGATGCGAGCAATCTTACCTCCGAAAAAAGAGGTTGCTGGTTTCGAACGCTGGAAAAGACTGCTAGACTCACCGCTGCGTCTTCACGGCTTGCAGGAACTAACAGACCAACCCGATATCGCGATAGTACGAGTGAGACTTGCGTCCGGTCTCAGTACTTACTCAGATGGTTAGAGCTGTTTCGCTGATTATCAGGTAGCAGGTTCTTAAATGAATATTTCACTTTATTGCATGGCCATGCAAAGTCCTTTACAAGGAGGTGTGAACGGAGTGTCTGATAGCCCAGACGCGTTTCGGGATATTACCAATCCCTTCCTCAGTGGTATATCTTGCACTCCTTACCTCCTCCTTTTTATACGTTCATAAGGTCCTCTATGAAACCCGGTTTCCATATTCCAGGATTGGAGTAATTCTGACCATTTCTGCCATGTTGCGGTTCTGGTGCGTTTTTGTTGCGGTTTTTCTCTTATAGGTGCGTTTTCACTTGCATAATATTCTCATGATCCTAATCAGTTAATAAACCCCAATAACAAATGTATACCTATAACTCATGTGTTTAAACCATGATTATATCATTAAAATTTATGACATTAAAATTTGATGATGATAAAATTATAAGAATGACAATAATATATGGTTGTTAATAAAATTTGATAAAAGCAGCATTATTAATACAAATATAAAAATGACAATATATATGGATTCAAATGAAATATTGGCAGTTCTGTATTCCTGACTTGGAGATGGTCGGTTATGGTCAGGGTCCCAAACCAGAGGGGGGGTTCCAGCGCCGATAAACGGCCAAGCTTGGGACCCCCCATCGGGGATGGGGCCCCAACCCTTAAAGGAAACCAAACAGCTCCATGTCAGAATTCAGTCCTAATGGTAATAAGGAACCGAATTCATATATCTGCCTTGATTCTGCCCTGGACATTTTCTGAATGAAATCCCCTCCTCTCCAATGATGCTCAATCTTCTCTAGTCCAACAAACTTTAGGTTACCTGGGTTGCTATTATGTGTGTCTTTGTAATGCTTTGACAATGAATGCTTCTCATACCCTTTCTTAATGTTCGAGATGTGTTCCCTGATCCTTGTTTTTAAAGGGCGTTTGCTCCGTCCTATATATTGTCGATTACAGGGGCATTGTATTAAATAAATAACCCCTGATGTATTACAGGAGATACAGTCCTCTATTTTCCATTTGTATTTATTTTGAGTTGAACCAATCTCTAGGGTTTTTTGTGGTAAGTTATTGGATTTGCATCCTATGCACCTACCGCATTTGTAAAAGCCCTTCATTTTCATAAAATAACCTAAAGTGTTGTCTTTTTGAATTTTATTCGGGACTGATGGGGCTACTTTTAAACCCAAATTAGGAGTTTTAGTAAAAGTAATTTTGGGTGTATGTGGTAGGAGGTGGCCTATGGTTTTATCATTCAATAAATATGGCCAATGGGACCTGATCATCTTTTGAATCCTTCTATAATTATCATTAAAAGGGAGCACCAGTCTAATATCCAAAAAAGAGGAAAAATCATTTATCTGCAATTGTTTTTTCTCCTTAAAAAATTCCTGTCTGTCTAATTGTCTCACAGTGGTCAGGGCTTCATTGATTGATCCCTTAGGATATTGTTTCTCCTCAAAATATGATTGCATTTTTGTAGCCTCTTCTTCAAATTTTGTATCCTCCGTACAATTGCGTCTAATCCGTCTGAACTGTCCGGTGGGAACATTGATCAACCACCTTGGGAGGTGACAGCTGGAGAAGAGAATGAAATTATTAGTCGCTGTGGGTTTTTGGAAGGTGCTACATTTATATCTCCCATCCGAGACTTCAATCAATAAATCCAGATATTCTGTCTTACTTTTAATACTTGAGGTGAAAATCAAACCCTTATTATTTATATTCAAGTTTTTTAAAAAGACTTCCAATGTGGTCATATCCTCTTTCCAAATGAATATCACATCATCGATGTAGCGCCGCCATAGGACCAGGTCCCCCCCCAGTATGGGGTCTATGGTGGTCATTTCCCAATCTGCCAGAAACAAATTGGCATAACTGGGGGCGAACCTGGTCCCCATGGCGGCGCCACAACGCTGCAGATAGTAATCTCCCTCAAAATAAAAATAGTTATGCTGCAGAATATATTTTATATATTATATGGCCATGCAATAAAGTGAAATATTCATTTAAGAACCTGCTACCTGATAATCAGCGAAACAGCTCTAACCATCTGAGTAAGTACTGAGACCGGACGCAAGTCTCACTCGTACTATCGCGATATCGGGTTGGTCTGTTAGTTCCTGCAAGCCGTGAAGACGCAGCGGTGAGTCTAGCAGTCTTTTCCAGCGTTCGAAACCAGCAACCTCTTTTTTCGGAGGTAAGATTGCTCGCATCTTAGAAAATATTATCCTCGAGACAGAGGTAAGACTCTAGCTGATAAGTCGAATTAGACTAACTTTGAACAGCCGAATATTTCCCACGGATTACACGGCCTGTTGCGGTCCACAGCTCATTGAGTGACCCGGACGTTTCTGGTTGCCATAGGAAGCAACACAAACTTAATAGCGTGCATCGATACGCAGCACTCCAGTAGGTGCCCTCTTCATCAACGTACTCCACCAGCTATCACCATTTATTATCATTATGGACATTATTTAAATTCACTACCTTACCAATCACTTTATTTTTTTTATTCTTATCACTTATTTGGACACCATTGGAGGATGTTTATGTATTAGCAAGTTTTATATGCTTAACTGAGCCCCCTATGCAACAAATGTTAATTTTCTGTGTCATATCAAGGTCGACCTTATTATAGTTTTATTTTATTTAGTGTTTTAACCATTGTGTTTTATTGTAATTTTAAGTGCAATTAACAGGCATTTTAAATCAATAAATCTGAGTATTGCCATAGAGCGAGTGCTCGCTTCACTATTTTTCACAATTCTCATTACATTAAGGTAGGGCATCCTTAATTTTTAGTTTGCAGCACCGTGCCACCCACCAGCATTAGTGAGCCACTCCATTCAGTTAAACCAATGTTCTCATTCTGTTTACGCCAAATTCGGACTCTACCATTTGAATGTCTCAACAGAAATCGAGACTCATCAGACCAGGCAACATTTTTTCAGTCTTCAACAGTCCAATTGCTTGTGCAAATTTAAGCCTCTTTTTCCTATTTGTAGTGGAGATGAGTGGTACCCAGTGGGGTCTTCTGCTGTTGTAGCCCATCTGCCTCAAGGTTGTGCGTGTTGTGGCTTCACAAATGCTTTGCTGCATACCTCGGTTGTAACGAGTGGTTATTTCAGTCAACGTTGCTCTTCTATCAGCTTGAATCAGTCGGCCCATTCTCCTCTGACCTCTAGCATCAACGAGGCATTTTCGCCCACAGGACTGCCGCATACTGGATGTTTTTCCCTTTTCACACCATTCTTTGTAAACCCTAGAAATGGTTGTGCGTGAAAATCCCAGTAACTGAACAGATTGTGAAATACTCAGACCGGCCCGTCTGGCACCAACAACCATGCCACGCTCAAAATTGCTTAAATCACCTATCTTTCCCATTCTGACATTCAGTTTGGAGTTCAGGAGATTGTCTTGACCAGGACCACAACCCTACATGCATTGAAGCAACTGCCATGTGATTGGTTGACTAGATAATCGCATTAATGAGAAATAGAACAGGTGTTCCTAATAATTCTTTAGGTAAGTGTATGTTGTATGTTATATATGTTATGTGTTGGGACATCTAAATTAGGACCAGTGCTCTGTTATACACCAAAGCAGAACTGACTGAGGAAACATGGTACATTTCACCAGACCCCAAGGGGTGTGGACAAGTGATGTAAAGGGGAGGAGGAAAGGTAGGTGGACTTCCATTACATCCTATCTACTGATACATGATCCTATAGGTAGGAAGATCCTTCTTAATAATAACTGCAGAACAAGATGTACAAACAATCATTTGTATCTAAACCAAACACTGAGATTTTTTTCCAATGCAGTAAGAGTCCTTCTTTACATCTAATAATAGCACATGCAGTGACAAAACACTTCAACAAACTCACTGTAAATGTATGTTTACTTTAAGTCTCTCTCCAGGTAGGAAATGTCCCTTCTCAGCAGCATTTTGAAGGGAAAAACAATCAGGTGTAACGATGGGTTTCCAGAGTATTTGTATCAACAGAATATGAGGGGAATGTAACCTTTCCAATTACCGTATTTTTCGCCCCATAAGACGCACCGGCCCATAAGATGCACCTATTTTTTTGAGGAGGAAAATAAGAAAAAAAATATTTTGAACCAAAAGGTGTGCTTTTGGTGGGTTTTGAACTAATTGTGGTCTGTGGATGGCACTGTTATGGGGGATCTGTGGATGGCGCACTGTTATGGGGGATCTGTGGGTGACGCACTGTTATGGGGGATCTGTGGGTGACACTTATGGGGGGGGATCTGTGGGTGACACTTATGGGGGATCTGTGGGTGACACTGTTATGGGGATCTGTGTATGACAGTTATGGGGGGGGGGGATCTGTGGATGACACATATATAGCATCTTATGCTATGTGTCATCCACAGATCCCCTCCATAAGTGTCCCTGTGTAGTGAATGACCCTCAATACACGGGGTGGGGGTCGCATCTGCTTTTATAATGACAGCGGGGCCCGTGCAGTGACTGTATTCTACTACACGGGCCCCACTCACTGTATATTCGTATCTCTAATAGTTCATTGTTATGTATATAATCGCATAATTAGCGCTGTGTATTACGGTACTTACAACTACAAGCGCTCGGTAGCAGAGAGGAGGCAGGCCGGGAGGACGGGCGCTGGCAGCGTGAGTCACTATGTCATGCGCCCACGCCGCCTGCTTCATTCATAAAGTGGGCGGCGCGTGTTGTAGTGACTCACGCTGCCAGCGCCCGTCCTCCCGGCCTGCCTCCTCCCTGCTACCTACCGAGCGGTGAGCGCTTGTAGTTGTAAGTAATACACAGCGCTGATTATGCGACTATATACATAACAATTAACTATTAGAGATACGATTATACAGTGAGCGGGGCCCGTGTAGTAGAATACAGTCACTGCACGGGCCCCGCTGTCATTATAAAAGCAGATGCCGGCCCCCAGCCCCTCCTCCCTCACAGCTGATACACCCGCCGCGCGGCATCGCGGCGGGTGTATCTTTGAAAACTCTGCAAAATCAGCAGCATTCGCCCCATAAGACGCACTGCTATTTCCCCCCACTTTGGGGGGAAAAAGTGCGTCTTATAGGGCAAAAAATACGGTAATAATCCAGAGTGAGTTTCTTGTAGTTGGTTTCAGGTTATTCAAAGATGGATCATCTCAGACAGGATATACTGCCTCTACCTAAACTGATGTTGTCAAGTAAAAACCACTCTCTCCAGCAATGTCAGTGCAGAAGACGGAGCTGAAGGCACTCGCTGAAGTTTGTAAGATGGCTCAGGGTAGGACTGCTAACATTAATATAGATTCTAGGTATGCCTTTGGTATCACCCATTATTATAGTGTAATCTGGAGGAGCAGAGATTTTATTGGATCCATGGGTAAGCCCATCAATAATGAATGTTGAATGTGTGAAAGGTGTTTGATGCCCTGATGCTACCTGAGGAGCTAAAGGCTAAATAAACTATTACCTGAAGCCTACTGTAAGTAGGGGTCTATGTGATACAGGCTGGTTTAGGGCCAGTAGACTTCCAAAATGTGAGTCCGATACAGGCTACAGAGGCTGAAGGGAAAAATGGAAGCAAGAAGTAGAAGTGATGAGTGAGAATGAACTCTGGAGGGTTGTAAACTCTACCTCTAGAAGGCACTCTACACAATGAGGATGGATTTAGAGCATGGGTAAATCAAGAGAGGGAATATGTGATTGGGTTCAGTGATGGATGGCTCTTGGGTTCAACAATGCTGCCACTAGGTTAGTTGAAGGTGACTGCTGTAATAATGATGGGAGAACTATGGGAGTTCCAGCAAGGCGTATGCCCAGGTCATCTTACCCATTTCAGAGACTGCGTATTGACTACATTCAGTTACCAAAGGTAGAACAGTGTGAATATGTCCTTGTCTGTATTGATCTCTTTCCAGGATATTACAAAACCTGGCCTGGAGCAAAAGCAACCGCAAAGGCTACAGCTACGAAGATACTGGCTGAGGTAGTATATAGATATGGGGTTCCAGAGAGGATGGAGGGTAATAAGGGAATTAATTTCACAGAAGTACATTGGGTATGGTGGAGAGATAGGATAATGACATGTTATTGAAAGGTCAAGGCAAAGGGAAATAATGTCACTCAATAGTTCTGTATTCAGGAAGGATCGTGCCTCAGAAGAATATCTTCTTGTCACTGTATGAGATATTCTTGGGCTATATTATCTAGGACAGGGCTATACAGTATTATCTCCAAAAGGCCCAGATACTGCATTTCTGATCTTATTACCTATTGTTATGGTATGTGGCTTCTGGCCCATGAGGATCAGAGACACCAAAGTGGGGAAGTGGGCTATACTTTGTACAAAATACAGGCTGTACTAGTAATCAGGAGACAGGTTGTGGTCTTGGACAAGTTTGTGGAGATCTGTAATACAGTCTAGAATTTGGGAAAGAAAAAGTGGGTTATTGGTGGCTCACCTGATCAGTACAATGTATAGGTGCTCTGGTTTTGGACTGATTCATCCAATCAGAAAGGAGGTTTATGACAATAAAGGTATATATATTGAAAACCGGCACTCTACATCTAGCAGTATACTAAAGGAGCAATGTACACAAGTATAGTAGTAAAAATGCGTATTTATTATTGTGAAAATACGATAAAAATGAAGGGTGAAGGATAGAGGATATAAAAATGAAAAGTTGCACTTTGTAGAGGTGGGGATGCACAGTAAAAAATTTGTGCAAAGGTGGTTGCGGGAGTGGGACAATGCGGTGGTTGTCCGATGGTGGTTTCCACCTTCAATGGGTTCAATAGTTCATTTGTCCATATGTATACAGTTCATAAAAATAGTCTTGTATAATCACTGATGTCGGTCACAGTAGAAAAATATATATAATGACTTAGTTTGTAAACTTTTGATGGCGGTCTTTTTCGATCCAGAAAATTCGGATGTAGCCGATTGTTTGGAAGCGCTTCCAGGGTAAGATTTTCTTGCAGGTTTAAAGGGGAGTCACCAGACGCGTTTCGAAGGTCTTAGCTGCCTTCTTCATCAGTGCAAGAAATCTTACCCTGGAAGCGCTTCCAAACAATTGGCTACATCCGAATTTTCTGGATCTAAAAAGACCGCCATCGAAAGTTTACAAACTAAGTCCGGCAAAGACACGTAAGACGCCAGCGAAGTGACGTCACACCCACGTGGAACACTAAAGACCGGGAAACAAACACTGCAGAGCGCAACAAGGACGCTCCAACAGCTAGGACACCTACACTTTACAAAGAAGGTAAACAGTCAGGGTGCAGCCCTTTTTAGTGTGTGGGACGCCACACCAGGTGCAGCATCCGACTGACACATTACCAATTGTGGGGGTTTGCTCTGGTAGGCAGATGGTAGCGGTGGCAGTATAGAGGCTCAGGAGACAGGCTTTGTGTCCAAACCGTGCTCTTTTATTCACTCCAGTGCATCACATCAAAACTGTGCAATTCACACAACAGCAATGTCCATAAACCCCACCTCCCACAAAGGATCCCCAAACGCTGCAGGCGTCTTGGTGCCTGTTCACACAGTCTCTCACATTCGTGGTCAGTACTACACCTTGTCATGGGGTGGGTTTGTCCAAGTTCATGCAAGTTAGACAGGCCACGTGTCGGCCTGGACAAGGGATTGGCTCCGGCCACAGGATCCCTTCTTTTGGTCCTTCGCTGAGCCTGCAGCAATTGGGCAGTCCTTGGTAGACAAGCGGACTACAGCGCTCAGCCCGACCGAGCGATCAGCCTCCCATACAGCTTCCTGCAGTGAGACAGGAGACCACGCTTCATCAGCAGCACCACAGTCAGTGAGCATCAAACCTATATTCACAGCCCTGGGTGTAGCAGGCAGACCACACCCAGCAAGCATAGTGAAGGATTAACTCCTTCCCTACCCAACTAAGGCCAGAGATAACCAACCTGCCAGGATCAGTGTAGACTGACACCAACAACTGAAACCCGTCCACCCGTGGTGGTCCATGGGGAACAGACACCCACCCTGCTCTTACTCCACCAGGGCCACGACCCCCGGTGGTACGTATCTTCCATCCACTACCACTCCAGACATTCTCTTACATATCCCCCCCCTTTGTTCACCCCTGAAGGCTTGACGACCCTGTTCAATCCTATCAGGGTGAACACACATATAGCAGTGTACCCGGGGACAGGGCATCAGCGTTCCCTTGCAGACGACCTGCCCTGTGCTCAACCCTGAATTTAAAGTTCTGGAGGGATAAGAACCATCTGGTAACCCGAGCGCTCCCCTCCTTAGCCTGGCTCATCCACCGGAGAGGGGAGTGGTCAGTCACCAGACGGAACCTTCTCCCCAACAGGTAATACCTGAGAGATTCAAGTGCCCACTTGATGGCGAGGCATTCTCTTTCTACCACGCTGTACCGGGTTTCCGCTGGGGTGAGCTTGCGGCTCAGGAAACCAACGGGGTGTTCTTCACCATTGATTTCCTGGGAGAGTACCACCCCGAGGCCTACTCCAGAGGCGTCCGTCTGGACTATAAACTCCCGTCCGAAGTCGGGCGTCACCAGAACTGGGGACCCACATAGGGCCGACTTCAAACGGGAGAACGCCTCTTCCGCCTGCTCATCCCAGCGAACCATTACCGACTTCCTACCTTTCAGGAGTCCTGTCAACGGGGCAGCTATAGTGGCGAAATGTGGGATGAACCGCATATAATGCCCTACCATCCCTAAAAATGACCGCAGTTGCCTGGTCGTAAGGGGTGTAGGCCAATTTCGGATCGCCTCGATCTTATTTATTTGGGGCTTAACGACTCCGCGTCCAATGACATAACCCAAATACCACGCTTCCTCCAGGCCCACTGAGCACTTTTTTGGGTTGGCGGTCAATCCTGCCTTCCTGAGCGAGTCTACTGCTTGAACCTTCGACAAGTGACTTTCCCAGTCCTGGCTAAATATGATTATATCATCTAAATATGCTGAGGCATACCGGAGATGTGGTCTGAGGACGATATCCATCAGCCGTTGAAACGTGGCTGGAGCACCGTGCAACCCGAAGGGCAACACTCTATAATGGAACAGCCCCTCCGGCGTGACAAAGGCGGTCTTCTCTTTTGCCGTCTCTGTTAAAGGTACCTGCCAGTACCCTTTTGTGAGATCTATCACCGAGAAATACCTGGCTTTACCCATTCGCTCTATTAACTCATCTACTCGCGGCATGGGATAGGCATCAAACTTTGAAATCTCGTTTAGTTTCCGGAAATCATTACAAAAACGTAATGATCCGTCGGGCTTTGGGATAAGAACGATCGGGCTAGCCCACTCGCTTCTAGACTCCTCAATGACCCCTAACTTCAGCATAAACTTTACTTCCTCTGAAATGGCTTGTCGCCGAGCCTCCGGTACCCGGTACGGTCGTAAACGGACCTTTTCCTGGGGCTCGGTGACAATGTCATGTTGGACGAGATTGGTACGTCCCGGAAGGTCAGAGAACACGTCTTTATTCCTGCTAATGAACGCCTTCACTTCTTGAGTCTGCTTAGTCGACAAACCGCTACCTATCTTTACTGCAGGGGTGTCCTCTGGTACCACTGTAGGGCCGGGGACGTTCTCTGCAGCCAAGACAAAGCGCGGGTCATCCCCAAGGAGACTTTCTCTATCTTTCCAGGCTTTAAGTAAATTAACGTGGTACACCTGCTCAGGCTTCCGCCTTCCTGGCTGGTATACCCTGTAATTCACGGGGCCTAACTTCTCTCTTATCTCATATGGTCCTTGCCACCTGGCCAGGAATTTGCTGTCTACGGTGGGCACTAGTACTAACACTCGGTCGCCCGGGTTAAACGTCCTTACCTGGGCGGCCCGGTTGTACACGCGGCTCTGGGCCAGCTGTGCCGCTTCCATATGTTCACGGACTATGGGCAGAACTGTTCCTATCCGGTCCTGCATCTTCTCAATGTGCTCGACTATGCTTTTGTGAGGGGTAGGCTGTTGCTCCCATGCCTCTTTAGCGATATCCAACAGGCCTCGGGGATGCCTACCATATAACAGCTCAAACGGTGAGAACCCCATGGACGCCTGGGGCACTTCTCGCACCGCAAATAACACATAGGGCAGCAAGAGGTCCCAGTCCTTTCCATCTTTTGCCACCGCTCTCTTGAGCATGGACTTTAGGGTCTTATTAAAGCGTTCCACCAGCCCGTCAGTTTGGAGGTGATAGACGGAAGTACGCAAGTGCTTAATATTTAATATTTTGCAGAGCTCCCTCATCACTTTGGACATGAAAGGGGTCCCTTGGTCCGTCAATATCTCCTTTGGGATCCCCACCCGGGAGAACATCCCCATCAGCTCGGCTGACGTGTGGCGCAGGGGTATCGCCTCAGGGTAGTGAGTAGCGTAGTCTACTATAACCAGGATATGTTGGTGGCCTCTGGCTGACTTGTTAATGGGGCCTACCAGGTCCATTGCGACCCTTTCGAAAGGTACTTCAATAATGGGCATGGGCACCAGGGGACTACGATAATGAGGCTGGGGGCTGGTCTTCTGACACTCTGGACAGGACTGGCAAAACCTCCTGACTTCCTCATATATCCCCGGCCAATAGAAACGCTGCAGTATACGTTCCTGAGTTTTCTGGACCCCCAGATGTCCTCCTAACACATGAGTATGCGCTAGGTCTAATACCATGCGGCGGTATGGCTGGGGTACCACCAACTGTTCTATTACCTCTTGCCGGACTTTGTCGACCCGGTACAGTAGGTCCTGGTTACAGGCCAGGTGGGGAAATTCCGAGTCGGCTCCCGGGTGCTGAGCCACTCCATTGATGACAGTCACCCCTTCTCTGGCCCATGACAATGTAGGATCCTGGAGCTGGGCGGTCCCGAATGTGTCTCGGGATACTTCTAGTTCTGGAACAGATGGGGCTGTCACTGGCTCACCAGCCAAACCTTCTAGGTACAAGCTATCGGGTTGACACTCTTCCTCCTTATTGGTGACCCCTACAGCTGGTAGCCCCTCTTCAGGATCAACGGGCACCGGCTCTGCACCCCGTCCCTCCCAGAGAGACCAAAACAGGGGACAATCCCTACCTAGGATGGCAGCGTAAGGGATTTGTCGCCCCACCCCAACCACCTGCTGTATCTCCCTTCCGAGGGTAGACAAGGTCACACAGGTTGTAGGATATTCTCGCTGGTCCCCATGAATGCACACAATCCTGATGGTTTGCTTGCCTGGGCCGCGACTGGCCACCAGGGACTCGTGCACGAGGGTCACTAAGCTCCCCGAGTCTAGCAATGCCTTAACTGGGTGTCCATTAATAGAGATGGCACACAACGGAGGTGTATCAGTGGATAGCACTGAAGCAGCAACATACACCGGCTGGCCGAAAAAGGAGGACCGGCGTGCGAACCCGCAGTCCAGGGGCTATGCCGCCCTCGGGCAGTTGGCAGCAATGTGTCCCAGGCCCTGACAGTGCCAACATCTAATCCCCGGGGCCTCGTCTCCCCAGGTTTGGCCTCCCAGGAGTGGAAATCACCTCCCCCCTTTAAGCGGTTGAGCCCCCTTCTCAGGTCCCCCTTGTGGCAGGGAGAGTGAACGCGGCTTTTGCAGGAAGGCAGACTCTCGGACCAAGTACTGGGTTGCCATGTATCTCTCGACTAGGCCAACAACTTGATCCAGGGTGCCTGGATCACCTTGTCCCACCCAGCGCTGTATTGCTCTTGGGAGGGTACGCACCAAACGATCCACCACCACACGTTCCACCATCTGCGAGGGGCTCAATGTCTCAGGCTGCAGCCATTTTTTTACGAGGTGTAACAGGTCATAGGCCTGGGAACGAGCAGGCCGGGACTCTGAGAAAGCCCACTGGTAGACTCGATGTGCACGCACATAGGTATTAACCCCAAGACGAGCCAACACCTCCCCCTTCAGCCTCTCATAGCTCTTGGCTTCCTCCTGACTGAGGTCAAAGTAGGCCTTTTGTGCGTCACCCACTAAAAATGGCGCCACTACTTCGGCCCACTGTTCTGCCGGTAACCTTTCCTGTTCCGCAGTGCGTTCGAAGACCATCAGGAACGCCTCGATATCATCCTCGGGGCCCATCTTTCTTAACGCTGAGCGCACCTTATCCCGGGCAGCAGGTAGGATTGCAGTCCCCCCTGGGACGGCTTGTTGTTGTAACACCCGCATGGACTCCTGCATAGTCGCCAGTTGCTGGGCCAGTAGACTATTCAACTGCCGCTGGTCTCTCAGGGCTTCCTCATGTCTCCAAGTAGCCTCCTCATTACTTTGCACCATGTGTCTAATAGCCTCCTCCATCTTATCTGGAGCCACAAAACTTGCTGGCTTAATATATGACATACAGTCCAAACAGCACAATTTTCAGCCTCACTGCCGTTTGCCCGCTGAAGCCACCAATTGTGGGGGTTTGCTCTGGTAGGCAGATGGTAGCGGTGGCAGTATAGAGGCTCAGGAGACAGGCTTTGTGTCCAAACCGTGCTCTTTTATTCACTCCAGTGCATCACATCAAAACTGTGCAATTCACACAACAGCAATGTCCATAAACCCCACCTCCCACAAAGGATCCCCAAACGCTGCAGGCGTCTTGGTGCCTGTTCACACAGTCTCTCACATTCGTGGTCAGTACTACACCTTGTCATGGGGTGGGTTTGTCCAAGTTCATGCAAGTTAGACAGGCCACGTGTCGGCCTGGACAAGGGATTGGCTCCGGCCACAGGATCCCTTCTTTTGGTCCTTCGCTGAGCCTGCAGCAATTGGGCAGTCCTTGGTAGACAAGCGGACTACAGCGCTCAGCCCGACCGAGCGATCAGCCTCCCATACAGCTTCCTGCTGTGAGACAGGAGACCACGCTTCATCAGCAGCACCACAGTCAGTGAGCATCAAACCTATATTCACAGCCCTGGGTGTAGCAGGCAGACCACACCCAGCAAGCATAGTGAAGGATTAACTCCTTCCCTACCCAACTAAGGCCAGAGATAACCAACCTGCCAGGATCAGTGTAGACTGACACCAACAACTGAAACCCGTCCACCCGTGGTGGTCCGTGGGGAACAGACACCCACCCTGCTCTTACTCCACCAGGGCGACGACCCCCGGTGGTACGTATCTTCCATCCACTACCACTCCAGACATTCTCTTACACAATATATTTTTTTTTATCCTTTTTTCTCTCTGTCATTATATATATTTTTCTACTGCGACCGACATCAGTGATTATACAAGACTATTTTTATGAACTGTATACATATGGACAAATGAACTATTGAACCCATTGAAGGTGGAAACCACCATCGGACAACCACCGCATTGTCCCATTGAAACCACCTTTGCACAAATTTTTTACTGTGCATCCCCACCTCTACAAAGTGCAACTTTTCATTTTTATATCCTCTATCCTTCACCCTTCATTTTTATCGTATTTTCACAATAATAAATACGCATTTTTACTACTATACTTGTGTACATTGCTCCTTTAGTATACTGCTAGATGTAGAGTGCCGGTTTTCAATATATATACCTTTACAGTCTAGAATGTATAGTTCTTTTAGAGAGGAGCAGTGGAGACAAGCTGCTAGTATGACATCTGTATTGGAGTCCTACAAAACCAACTAATTGCTGTAGATAACTAAATGTGTGATTCCCTTTCAGATGTGAATTCAGTGGCTTTACCTTTCCACAAACCCTGTGAGCATTGATGATTGGGCAGGTGTTAAGAGACATAAGGAAAACTTTGAATTACTGATTTGATCACTTCAAAATTAGTGAAGCATTTGAAGGAGAAACCACCTGAAGGCACACCGACCAATACGAATACATCTAACTAAGGCTACTTTCACACTAGCGTTCGTCGGTCCGCTCGTGAGTTCCGTTTGAAGGAGCTCACGAGCGGACCCAAACGCCTCCGTCCAGCCCTGATGCAGTCTGAATGGAGCGGATCCGCTCAGACTGCATCAGTCTGGCGGCGTTCAGCCTCCGCTCCGCTCGCCTCCGCACGGACAGGCGGACAGCTGAACGCTGCTTGCAGCGTTCGGGTGTCCGCCTGGCCGTGCGGAGGCGTGCGGATCCGTTCAGACTTACAATGTAAGTCAATGGGAACGGATCCGCTTGAAGATGTCACCATATGGCTCAATCTTCAAGCGGATCCGTCCCCCATTGACTTTACATTGAAAGTCTGAACGGATCCGCGCAGGCTACTTGCGCACTTGCGCACTTGCGAATTTTTTTAAAGTTATTAATGCAGACGGATCCGTACTGAACGGAGCCTCCGTCTGCATTAATATGATCGGATCCGTTCAGAACGGATCCGATCAAGCGCAAGTGTGAAAGTAGCCTTAAAGGGAAACACAAGGAGAATCTTCAGTCTCTACATTGTGCTGCTTATTGGACTTCTGAGGTTTAAAGGACCTTTAGGACAATACATTTATTAATCGTCATATGGCAGGCATGTCCAAAATGCGGCCTTCCAGCTGTTGCAAAACTACAACTCCCAGCATGCCCTAATAGCTGTAAGCTATCCATGCATGCTGGGAATTGCAGTTTTGCAACAGCTGTAGGGCCGCACTTTGGATATGCCTGTCATATGGCTACTGTAAAAATGATCAATTTGATTGTTTGATATGTACAAATTGTTCAAATGATTCCAATGCTATGTTTTCTATTCCTGTTACTGAGGAGGAGCTGATGACACCATATTGCTGAAATTTTATACTGTAAAATGTGAATAAGTGGGTGTTAGGCTTATTAGTGTTACTGGTTTATAATGATGTCTATATTACATGTGTATTTTCAGGTTTAGCTGAATATAGATTAGGAATATTAGTAGGTTTCGTAGAAGTATTGTGGTTGTGCAGGCCAGACTCTTTGGAAATTAACTTCTGATTCCAGTTTGGTAAACAATACTGATCGGTGTAAAAAGTATGGAGAGATTTTGTAACCTCATTAACATGGAGGGAAGATCCAGAAGAGAAAGGTCTCAAAGTCACAGAAAAGATGAAGTTTAATATATGTTATTCTAATGATGGGATTGGGCAAAGGTTGGGAACAAACACACAATGTAAATTGGTCAAATATGAGAAATATTTGAGTCAAGGGACTGCTGTACTGATGGATGTATATTGGCAACATGGTAGTCTGGCGTATACCAGACTCCCTGGAGACTGGTCAGGTGTGTGCTCAATTGTTAAATTAATCTACCCCTTGTTGGTAATCTCTAAGCATGCATTGGTTCCAGGTGAGCATGTGCGAATCAAGAGAATTCCATATTTCGCTCCAGAGGAGGTTCCAGATGATTTAAAAAAAATTCAAAAGCTGAATTGTTTTTTGCAAGTTGGTTGACTCCTGGAGTACAAGCAGCGGCAAATGCAAAATGGATCCAGAAAAACAGGTACGAGCTATTAAAGTTTATAAATATTACAGATGAGGCCTTGAATGCCATCAAGGAGGAGCTCAGAGGTCTGAGATTGACAACGGTACAGAACCGATATGCTCTCGACATGATTCTCGCTTCTCAAGGAGGAGTTTGTGCAGTTATTGGAGACTCTTGCTGTACTTTCATCCCAGCGAATGCTGATGAGCAAAATGGGACTCTTGTTAGGACCATCGAGCACCACCATTCTTTGAATAAGCAAATAATTGATGAAGCTGGAGTCACAGGTGACTGGTTCTCAGGGTGGTCTTTGAATCTTTGTCACAACCAGACAGCTGAGAAGCTCTGACAGAAGCCTTTCAGAACCTCCTCCTTGAGTTTTCTTTGTTTTGAATTTGTTCCTCATCTTGTTAGCCTCTCTCAGCTGTCATGTAGTTGGACTGATTGCATCCCTTTAAATTCCTCCCCATAATGCATTAGTGTGCGGCTTATACAACTTCCTGGAGTGTGTGTGCATGCTGATCCTATCTTCCAGCCTTCTACAAGATAAGTGCTGTACATTTATTTGTGATTTTCTGTTTGCTGGATCCCAGGTGACCCTGACTCCCTCCGTGTCTAGTGTAGGGAGCCGGTGGTCGTGTCCCCTCACTATTGTAGGGTGTTCAGGTGGTATATAGTCGAGGTACGTGGATATGCGATCATCCACCATTGGGATTTTCGCATAGGCTGAGCAGACAGGGAGAGAGCCAGGTCTGATGCAGGGGTCTCCCTTTTGTTCCTTAGTTTTGGATCCAGTGAGTCATATATTCATTTTGCATTGTCTTGTTTCCTGTACACCTTCCGTGACATTATAAGCCGCCAAAACCGTCTCAAGCATGGATCCGGTTTCACTTTTGACTGAACGTTTCCAGGGTCTTTCATTGGAGGTAGCTTATCTCCGTAAGACTCTTTCTCAGTTTCTAGTGACCGGTTCAGCTTGCGTTCATGGAGTTTGTTCTGAGCCTAAGATCTCGCTCCTGGATACGTTCTCCGGGAGTAGTGAGAATTTTGTGCGTTTCAGAGAGGCTTGCAAACTCAATTTTGGCCTTCTTCCCCATTCCTCTGGTGATGAGGAACGGAGGGTGGGGATCAATATATCGCTGCTCAGGGGTAACGCTCAGTCGTGGGCCTTTTCGCTGCTGGTGGGGGCACGGCCCCTCCGTTCAGTGGATGATTTCTTTTTAGCCCTGGGTCAGATATATGATGATCCGGATCATGTTGCTTTGGCTGAGTCTAGACTACGTCTGTTATGCCAGGGTAAACAATCCGCAGAGATATACTGCTCAGAATTTCGGAGATGGGCAGCTGATACTGGTTGGAATGATGCTGCACTCCGAAGTCAATTTTGCCATGGTCTTTCAGAGGGATTGAAAGATGCATTTGCCTTTCATGAGAGGCCTATCTCCTTGGACTGTGCTATGTCTCAGGCCTTTCGTATTGACAGGCGTCTTAGAGAGAGAGGATAGATCTCTCCTTCCTGTCATACTCAGTCCGAGGACAGTGCAGCGGTCTCATTCTATGCGCAGGGGTCTCAGTCGCTGTCAGCCCCTTCTGAGCAGGAGCCCATGCAGCTGGGGTTGATTGCCTCTGACAATATAAGATTCAGCCCGCATGGGAAGGTTTGTTTTTGTTGTGGAGGTATAAATCATTTGGCAAATGTTTGTCCCTCTAGGAGATTCAGGCAGTTTTCTGGGAGTAATAAAGAAACAAAAAGGAAAAAATCTTTTAAAAATGTTCCATCTGTTACTATTGGCAGGGTTGAGGCGGAAATTGAAGGTTTTTCATTTGCTTGTAGTTCCCGTTTTGTCCTGCCTGCCAGGGTGGCGCTAGAGAGCAAGAACATTTTTTGTGAGATTTTTGTAGATAGTGGAGCAGCTGTCAATCTCATTGATAATCATTTTGCGATAACTCATGGTTTCCAGGTGTGCACTTTGGGAAAGGATATTCCTGTTTAATTGTGAGTGATGCTCATGTTGAGGATGTGTCATGTTTCGTCCTTAGCGGATTACCTACTCCTCTTGTGTTGGGGCTACCCTGGCTCACTAAACATAACCCCACCGGGGGGGCGTGGCCTGAGCATGGACGCGTGAGCAGCTAACTTACAGAGCTCCCGATCCCTGGGCCCTTCTTTTACCTAGTTCTAGGCTCCCTGTGGCCCCTTTCTTTTCCAAGGGGTATGGTGAGACGCTCTGGACGCCGGGGGACCCGCTTCATGCCGGCTGAACCGCAGATCGCTAGATATTTTACTCAGCAGCCGCCGACAGAGACTCTGAGCGGCGCTCCCAAGATGACGCCTGTTGAATCGGCAGGGCCGGACGTGCCTGTACAGCAAAGACAGCACCTGTCCCCAGCCCCAGCTACCTTGCCCACCGGATCCATAATCGTTGCAGACCGGAGCACAGAGGGGACGCAGCTGACTCCTGCAAAGCCTGCATTTGCCCTCAACTCCAGCTCCTGGCCCTCACTGCAAGCGGCCTCCATGTCTCCTGAGAAGATGCCTGCACTTACTAGATCGGAGGTGAGACTGTCGCCCGACCCCCCCTGTCAGGAGCTCTGCCGGCCTCAAGCTTCTGCTCTGCTATCACAGGGCTCTGAGACTCTGGGGCATAATCCTTTTGGGACACGGGCACCTGAGGGAACGGCACCGCAACTGCAGACATGGCAGTCTATCGTTATGGGGTCTCCCCCTACGGCCACTGCGCAGACCATGCCGCCTGTCGCCCCGGATGGGTTCCGTACCGTGGTGGGGGATCCGGTGGTATCACAGCAGGACCTAACAGATACCCCTGTTATTTTCCGACCGCACTCAATGTCGGAGGCCTCTGACTCGGCGTCCTCAACTTCCTCCTCGCCCGACAAACGCGCTAAAAGACCCAAGCTGCGTGATATTTGGTCGCTACTCAGCACTCTGCCCACCAAAATGGACTTGGAGACTGATGTTGTCGAAACTTGAATCTAAACAAGATTAGGCAATTGCATCAGTCAAAGCTGACATCTGCGTCATTTCTACTAAGCTGACCTCCCAGGAGAGTCTTTCTACCTCTCTGGAATCACGTTTAACTCAGGTGGAGGCAAGTGTGGCCGCTCAAAAAGCTATGAACAGACATGTGCTGCTCCAGCTTGATGATCAGGAGAACAGGGGGCGCCGCAACAATATTAAGCTGCGGGGGATCCCTGAAGACATCCAGTCCTCAGAACTGCGCAAAGCGGTGACTTATATCTTCAATACTCTTCTTGACAGACCGGAGGAGTCCGAGATAGAATTGGACAGGGTCCACAGAGTCACAGGACCTCGACGTGTCAGTGCATCCAATCCACGAGATGTGTTGTGTCGTGTACACTTCTTCAGGGAAAAGGAAGAGTTGATTCAGAGAGCGTGGAGGCGAGGCACCGTGCCTTTTGTAGATTCTCAAGTACAGATTCTTCCTGATGTCTCTAGAAGAACTTTGATGATGAGACGTGTTCTGAAGCCGATCCTCCGAACCATCACAGAAGCTGGAGCCACATATCGTTGGGGACATCCCTTCCATCTGATTGTCCGCAGGAATGGGACTACCTTTGCTCTTCTCTCACCGGATCAAGCTGAGGACTTGTCCCGCTTCCTGGATGTCCCGATAGTCTCATTGCCAAACTGGTGGGACGTTCCGATTCCTGCCTCTTTTGTCCTGGACTCACCTGATCTCCAGGGTGGGAATGGGAATCGGTTTTCCCCTCAGGATGTACCAAGGGGGAGACGAGATCTTACAACCCGTGCTGTTCCAGATTGACGGGCCTTCGTTGTGGTGTGTAGGCCTCTTCTAGCTTAGTCAGTACTTGGCTCTATCAGGGTCCTAGTGGGATATACCCAAGTACCGATGTCTCACTCTGGTTGAGTGGGCTTACTGTTAATGTTTCATCTACTAACCAGTTGATTTATTGTGGGCCATCTAGAATCATTGGATCTCGGCTCAGGGATTGGGAGACATTTGGTTATTCTTTTGCTGAGTGCTCTTCCTCTCTCCAACTAGGTCCGGCGAATCTTGGTCGACTCATATCGAGCCCTCCAAGAATCGCATAGTGGGAGTTTGTCCCACAATTTTCTGCGGAGTTTTTTTTCTCTGCAGGTTTTGTGTTCCCTCGCTGGATTAGCCAGTTAGGGACTTTTTGTATTGCTTTCATTGTCTTGGCTTGTCTTCCCCCCCCCCCCCCTTCCCTCCCTCTTGTTTCCTTTGTTCTGAGTTTTTTATTTACACTCTCCTTTTTATCAGCAGATTACAACCATGTCCAAGGTCCAGTTTGCGTCTATCAATGCCAACGGACTGAATACTCCGGAGAAGCGTTCCTCCATTCTCCGGCTCCTGTGGAGTAAGAAAGTTCAGGTAGCTTTTATTCAGGAGACCCATTTTCGCGGGGATGCTATGCCAACGCTTAAATCCCCTAGGTATCCTGATACTTACCATAGTTGCTTCTCAGGGTCAAAATCTAGGGGAGTGAGTATACTCATTGCCAGATCTGTTCCTTGGGAATTTTTAGATGCTGGTACTGATGATAACGGGCGTTTTCTTTTCCTCAAGGGACGTTTGGCGGGGCAGCTTTTTACTCTGGCTAACTTGTACCTACCTAACACTAAACAACTTAAGGCCCTAGCTGGGATACTGACTCGCCTGGAGGATTTTGCAGAGGGTACCTTGTTGGTCGGGGGGGATCTAAATGTGGCACTAGATCCGGTTGTGGATGTCTCTAGGGGATCTTCCCACCTTTCGCATTCATATCTCCGGGATTTTAAAAAGCTACTACATTTGCATCAATTAGTAGATGCATGGAGGGTCCTTAACCCTGAGGTCAAGGACTTCACGTTCTACTCTGCAGTGAGGGACACTTACTCTAGATTAGACTACTTCTTGTTGAGACATTCGGCGGTTTCCCTCCTGGCCTCGTCGGCCATAGATCCGCTGACCTTCTCAGACCACGCGATGCTCCATGTTTCATTGAATTCCCCCCTCCCTGCTCCGAAATCTTGGCAGTGGAGATTGAATGAATCCCTATTGCAGGATGTGGTGGTAGCTCAAGAGGTGCATACAGAGATCTCCCATTATTTTGAAACTAACCAAACAGATGACGTGTCACCCATCTCTATTTGGGCGGCTCACAAATGTGTAATCCGAGGTGAATTCATCAAGCATGGAGCTAGACGTAAGAAAGAGAGGGCAGCGGAAATCTCACAAATTTTGGCGGAAATAGTTACCCTGGAACAGGCCCATAAAAAGTCTCATGCGATAGCTGCACACACTTCCCTTCTATTGGCTAGAAGTAAGCTCAAGGAAAAGTTAGATGTACGTACAAAAACCATTCTAGCTAAAGGTCGCCGTTCTTTCTTTGAGTTTGGGAATAAAAGTGGCAAACTCCTAGCCAGATTACTCAGGGAGCATAGAGCCAGGAATTATGTTCCCCGTATTGCCGCTCCCAGAGGGCCCCCGCTTAATGACCCCGTCGCGATTGCAGAAACAGTATTATCAATCCTTATACAATCTCCCTCAACCTAATGACTCGAGTGAGACTTTACATTCAAAGATGAACCAGTATTTGATAGATTCGGGCATGCCGAGACTACCTGCAGACTCCCTTAGGGACTTAGATAGACCGATCTCAGCAGATGAAATAGCAGAGGCTTTGAAAAATATGCAACCCAATAAGGCCCCGGGTCCGGATGGTCTCCCGGCATCCTATTATAAGAGATTCTTACCATTACTCCAGACCCCACTAGCTAAGGCTCTCAACACACTTAGCACAGGATGTTCTCTCCCTGCTGACATGTCACATGCTCATATCACAGTGATACATAAGGAAGGGAAGGATCCCACACTTTGTGGCAACTATCGTCCCATTTCATTATTAAATGTGGACCTTAAGTTGTTCGCAAAAATTTTGGCCACACGGATGGTTCCTCTGCTTTCGGATCTTCACAATGATCAGGTGGGTTTCATTCCGTCACGTGAGGCGAGAGATAATACCACTAAGGTTCTTGACCTGATTCATCATGCCGGGATCCGTGATACCCCACTTTGTCTCCTATCCACAGATGCGGAAAAGGCTTTTGACAGAGTGGGCTGGCTTTGGTTGTTCACAGTGCTGCGATATCTTGGTATCACCGGTCCTCTGGCATCATGGATAAGAGCTTTATATGAGTCTCCCTCGGCGTCCGCAAAGGTGAATGGTGTTTTTTCCCCGTCCTTTGCGATACGGAATGGGACCCGCCAGGGTTGTCCCCTTTCCCCGCTGATCTTTGTTCTTACCCTTGAGCCGCTCCTAAGGACAATCCGACAGAACCCGAATATATCGGGACTCTCGGTGGAGGGTAAAGAATTTAAGATAGCGGCATATGCGGACGACCTGTTGTTTACTTTAACTAATCCCAAGACTTCCTTCCCGAATTTGATGGCGGAATTCCACACGTTTCATGGTCTCTCGAATCTGAAGATTAACTTTCAGAAATCGGAGGCCTTGAATGTCTCCCTTCCTGCTATGCTCGTGGCCTACCTAGTGGCCTCATTCCCTTTCAAGTGGGCTTCTGGGGCAGTGAAATACTTAGGTACATATATCCCCACAGATCTGAAAGAGGTATATCACAGAAACTTTATCCCTCTCCGGGAACGGATTAGGGAAGATCTTAAGAAGTGGTCGAAAGGGCTGCACACATGGTTCGGAAGATGTACCTCTTTCAGACCCTTCCTATCAAACTACCCGCTAGCTTCTTTAACAAGATGCATGGAGACATATTTAGGTTTATTTGGGCAAAGGGTAGCCCGAGACCTGCCAGATCTCTCTTACACATACCGAGGGACAAAGGAGGGCTAGGAGTACCTGACTTACGTAAATACCACTCAGCTTCCCTGCTCCAGAGGATAGTGGATTGGTGTAGGCATTCACAGCTCAAGCAGTGGGTATCAATTGAACAACTATGCTCGAACTACCCATTAGGGTCCCTACCTTGGGTGACTTTTAAACTACCTTCAGCCCTAGCTAACCATCACACAATTGGGCCCACTATCTCACAGTTCCATAGAATTAGAGATAATCCTCTGATCTCCCCCTCCCCCTCGCCTTTATTTCCCATCTTGGGGAATCCCACTTTCCCAGCGGGATGTAAGGGCGGTCCGTTCCTGCAGTGGAGAACTAATGGTAGGTCCCGAGCTCCCTTCTTCAGAACCTCAGGCAGATGGCGCACTTATGACGAGATCCTAAGTATAACAGATCCCTGCTCTTTGGGCTTCTGGAGAGCTAGGCAGTTGACGCACTTTCTCTCTTCTATTCCGAACTCCACGGGATATGACAGGGCTCTCACATCGTTTGAAAAAATTTGTGTTGGGGTAGGCGCCTATAGACATTCCCTTTCTGAATGTTATCAGTCTTTGGTAGCCCCTCGTCAGGACTACCTTCCACCGTTTGTGGCTAAATGGTCACAAGACCTAGGAGTTAACATCCCCCCCGACCACTGGTTAAAACTCTTCGTTCTGCTGTACAGGTCATCCATAGCGAGTAGGTTCCAAGAGGCGGGCTACAAGATAATGTCCAGGTGGTACTATGTTCCAACCAGATTGCAGAAAATGTTCCCATCTGCGTCTCCTAATTGCTGGCGCTGTGACTCCGGTATAGGCTCCATGTTACACATTTTCTGGGAGTGCCCAAAAATTCGTCCTTTTTGGCAGTTGGTCCATAAGACCCTGTCTTCAATTTTCCGATTTACGATCCCATTCACCCCTGGTTTCTTTTTGTTATTTCTCTCGGATCTGCCAATGAGTGTGCTCCGGAAGTCCTGTCTGTGCTCCCTGGTGATAGCGGCTAGGTCTTGTATCCCCGCGAGATGGAAGCTCTCGGTGCCTCCGACTATCAGTTTTTGGATCCAAAAGGTGGAGGAGATCCGGAGAATGGAGGAACTTACCTCTCAGCTGAGAGCCAAACATAAAGCCTTTCTTGATTCATGGGCCCCCTGGTTTTCTTTTCAGGAGTCTCAGGAGTTCCAGGACCTTCTGGTCTAAGCGGTGGATTCCACTTGATACTTTTTATTTACCCCATATGTGGTACCCATCCCCCCCCCCCTTAATGTCTATTGTTTGTGTGTATTGTCATCCTTCTACTGTTGTTATTGCCTAAGGTGGCTCTTCCTAGTCTGTGTCCATTTATGCATTTTACTCATACTGGTAATTTTGTTTTAAGGCTAGGATTATGTCCTTATCTGGTTTTTCTTTTTTTAGTCTGAGTTGGTTATGGGCCAGTTAAAAAGGGTCCTTGCTCGGGCGAGGGGCCTTCCATTATACCACAAGTGCCATAAGATATTATTATGGGAATTGATGTATGATGTAATAATATTGTTGTGCTATATTTCTGTTACGAGGATTGTATGTCCTTACGAATGCATATTTGGACTTTGATATTTGCTTAAATAAAGAATTTATAAACATAACCCCACCATTGATTGGCAAGCGAGGCAAATAAATGGTTGGAGTGACTTTTGCAGAGAGAATTGCCTCACGACATCTGTTTCTGAGGTTTCTACTAAGACTGTACCATCTTTTCTCTCTGAATTTTCGGATGTCTTCTCTGAGAGTGGAGTTCAGGATTTGCCCCCGCACAGGGAGTACGATTGCCCTATTAATCTCATCCCAGGCGCCAAGCTGCCTAAATCTCGTTTATACAACCTCTCCCAACCTGAAAGGGTCGATATGCGTGCTTATATCTCTGAGAGTCTGAGAAAAGGACACATACGACCCTCGAAGTCACCTGTTGCCGCAGTTTTTTTCTTTGTTAAGAAAAAAGATGGTTCTTTAAGACCTTGTCTGGATTTCAGGGAGCTGAACAGTATCACTATTCGTGACCCTTATCCGCTTCCTCTGATCCCGGACCTGTTTAACCAGATTGTTGGGGCTAAAGTCTTTTCCAAGTTAGATCTAAGAGGGGCATACAACCTGGTCAGGGTCAGAGAAGGAGACGAATGGAAGACGGCCTTCAATACCCCTGAGGGCCATTTTGAGAATTTGGTTATGCCTTTTGGTTTGATGAATGCCCCAGCCGTTTTTCAGCATTTCGTGAACAGCATTTTTTATCATTTAATGGGAAAATTTGTATTAGTGTATTTGGATGACATTTAGATTTTTTTCTCCTGATTTCAAAACTCATAAGGAACACTTACGTCAGGTCTTGCTCATCCTGCGGGAGAATAAATTATACGCGAAACTGGAAAAATGTGTGTTTGCGGTTCCAGAAATTCAATTTCTGGGGTTTCTTCTCTCCGCTTCTGGTTTTCGCATGGACCCCGAGAAGGTCCGCACTGTGCTTGAGTGGGAGCTTCCTGAGATTCAGAAGGCACTGATGCGTTTTTTGGGCTTTGCCAATTATTACAGGAAGTTTATTTTGAATTATTCCTCTATTGTTAAACCACTCACTGATATGACCAGTAAGGGGGTAGATTTTTCTTCCTGTTCGGTAAAGGCGCGTAAGGCCTTTTCTAATATCAAGGAGAGTTTTGCTTCCGCTCCCATCTTGGTACAACCTGATATTTCTCTACCCTTCATAGTTGAGGTTGATGCTTCTGAGGTGGGTGTGGGTGCGGTCTTGTCTCAGGGTTCCTCTCCTGCCAAATGGCGACCGTGTGCCTTTTTCTCGAAGAAACTCTCCTCCGCAGAGAGAAATTACGATGTGGGAGATAGGGAATTGTTGGCCATCAAGTTGGCTTTTGAGGAATGGCGCCATTGGCTAGAGGGAGCCAGACACCCTATTACCGTGTTTACTGACCATAAAAATCTGGCCTACTTGGAGTCAGCCAAGCGTCTGAACCCGAGACAGGCCAGATGGTCTTTGTTCTTTTCAAGGTTTAATTTTGTTGTCACGTTCCGCCCTGGGGTTAAGAATGTGAAGGCAGATGCCCTGTCACGTTGTTTTCCGGGAGGTGGGAATTTTGAAGACCCGGGTCCCATTTTGGCTGAAGGTGTGGTGATCTCTGCTCTTTTTCCTGAATTGGAGGCAGAGGTGCAGGCAGCCCAGTCAGAGGCTCCTGATCTTTGTCCTCCTGGGAGGTTGTTTGTGCCTCTCGCTTTAAGACACAAGATTTTTAAGGAACACCACGATACGGTCCTTGCTGGGCACCCGGGGGCAAGAGCCACAGTGGATCTCATCGCTCGGAGATTCTGGTGGCCTGCGCTTCGTAAGACGGTTGAGGGTTTTGTGGCAGCCTGCGAGACTTGTGCTCGTGCCAAAGTCCCTCATTCACGGCCATCAGGTCCTCTCCTTCCCTTACCCATTCCTTCCCGTCCTTGGACACATCTGTCCATGGACTTCATAACGGACCTGCCTCGTTCCTCGGGGAAGACTGTGATTCTGGTGGTGGTGGACCGTTTTAGCAAAATGGTGCATTTCATCCCTTTTCCTGGTTTGCCCAATGCTAAGATGCTGGCGCAGGCATTTATTGATCACATTGTCAAATTGCATGATATTCCTTCAGACATAGTCTCTGATAGGGGCACGCAGTTTGTTTCCAGATTCTGGAAGGCTTTTTGTTCTCGCTTGGGGGTTCGGTTGTCATTCTCTTCTGCTTTCCACCCGCAGTCGAATGGCCAGACAGAGCACGTCAATCAGAATCTGGAGACATATCTGCGCTGTTTTGTGGCGGAGAATCAGGAGGATTGGTGTTCTTTTTTGTCCCTTGCTGAGTTTGCTTTAAATAACCGTCGTCAGGAGTCCTCTGATAAGTCACCATTTTTTGGTGCATATGGGTTTCATCCGCAGTTTGGGACTTTCTCGGGAGAGGGGTCTTCTGGTTTACCTGTTGAGGACAGATTCTCCTCGTCTTTGTCTTCTATTTGGCAAAAGATTCATGATAATCTAAAGAGCATGAGTGAGAGATATAAGCGTGTGGCAGATAAGAGACGTGTGCCTGGTCCGGACCTGAATGTTGGTGATCTGGTGTGGTTGTCTACCAAGAATATCAAATTGAAGGTTCCCTCCTGGAAGTTGGGTCCTAGGTTTATTGGGCCTTACAAAATCCTGTCTGTCATCAATCCTGTTGCCTACCGTCTTGATCTTCCTCAGACTTGGAAGATCCATAATGTTTTTCATAAGTCCTTATTGAAACCTTATGTTCAACCCATTGTACCCTCGCCTTTGCCTCCTCCTCCGATTATGGTTGATGGGAATCTTGAATTTCAGGTCTCTAGGATTGTGGATTCTCGTCTTGTACGCGGTTCTCTCCAGTACCTCGTTCATTGGGAGGGTTATGGTCCTGAGGAGAGGATGTGGGTCCCAGTGACGGACATTAAGGCCACTCGTCTCATCAGGGCTTTCCATAGGTCCCATCCTGAGAAGGTGGGCTCTGAGTGTCCGGAGTCCACTCGTAGAGGGAGGGGTACTGTCACAACCAGACAGCTGAGAAGCTCTGACAGAAGCCTTTCAGAACCTCCTCCTTGAGTTTTCTTTGTTTTGAATTTCAGTTCCTCATCTCGTTAGCCTCTCTCAGCTGTCATGTAGTTGGACTGATTGCATCCCTTTAAATTCCTCCCCATAATGCATTAGTGTGCGGCTTATACAACTTCCTGGAGTGTGTGTGCATGCTGATCCTATCTTCCAGCCTCATACAAGATAAGTGCTGTACATTTATTTGTGATTTTCTGTTTGCTGGATCCCAGGTGACCCTGACTCCCTCCGTGTCTAGTGTAGGGAGCCGGTGGTCGTGTCCCCTCCCTATTGTAGGGTGTTCAGGTGGTATATAGTCGAGGTACGTGGATATTCGATCATCCACCATTGGGATTTTCGCATAGGCTGAGCAGACAGGGAGAGAGCCAGGTCTGATGCAGGGGTCTCCCTTTTGTTTCTTAGTTTTGGATCCAGTGAGTCATATATTCATTTTGCATTGTCTTGTTTCCTGTACACCTTCCGTGACAATCTTCCATCTTGGTTCTTGCCATTACTGAAGACTGTCATGCTTGCATGTGCTCCAGTACTGTTATTGTGTCTTGTAGGCCTATTGTTATTTTTATGCTGTAAAAGACTGTTCTTGAAAGCCACCATGATTCTCGTCTACGCACCTGTGGCTACAGAGGAAGTCAAGGATCCGGAGTGTGAACTTTGTTCATTGGATGAGAACATCATATATTGAATTGCAGAAAGCGAGAGACATTGTGTGTGTAGTATAAATGTCAGTGTGTGTGTGTGTGTTGGGAAAACCATCAACAGGGTAAAATGAAAAATACAAACCGGATTCCAAAAAAGTTGGGACACTATACAAATCGTGAATAAAAACTGAATGCAATGATGTGGAGGGGCCAACTTCTAATATTTTATTCAGAATAGAACATAAATCACGGAACAAAAGTTTAAACTGAGAAAATGTACCATTTTAAGGGAAAAATATGTTGAATCAGAATTTCATGGTGTCAACAAATCCCCAAAAAGTTGGGACAAGGCCATTTTCACCACTGTGTGGCATCTCCCCTTCTTCTTACAACACTCAACAGACATCTGGGGACCGAGGAGACCAGTTTCTCAAGTTTAGAAATAGGAATGCTCTCCCATTCTTGTCTAATACAGGCCTTTAACTGTTCAATCGTCTTGGGCCTTCTTTGTTGCACCTTCCTCTTTATGATGCGCCAAATGTTCTCTATAGGTGAAAGATCTGGACTTCAGACTGGCCATTTCAGTACCCGGATCCTTCTCCTACGCAGCCATGATGTTGTGATTGATGCAGAATGTGGTTTGGCATTATCTTGTTGAAAAATGCAGGGTCTTCCCTGAAAGAGATGACGTATGGATGGGAGCATATGTTGTTCTAGAACCTGAATATATTTTTCTGCATTGATGGTGCCTTTCCAGACATGCAAGCTGCCCATGCCACACGCACTCATGCAACCCCATACCATCAGAGATGCAGGCTTCTGAACTGAGCGTTGATAACAACTTGGGTTGTCCTTGTCCTCTTTGGTCCGGATGACATGGCGTCCCAGATTTCCAAAAAGAACTTCGAATCGTGACTCGTCTGACCACAGAACAGTCTTCCATTTTGTCACACTCCATTTTAAATAATCCCTGGCCCAGTGAAAACGCCTGAGCTTGTGGATCTTGCTTAGAAATGGCTTCTTCTTTGCACTGTAGAGTTTTAGCTGGCAACGGCGGATGGCAAGCTGGATTGTGTTCACTGACAATGGTTTCTGGAAGTATTCCTGAGCCCATTCTGTGATTTCCTTTACAGTAGCATTCCTGTTTGTGGTGCAGTGTCGTTTAAGGGCCCGGAGATCACGGGCATCCAGTATAGTTTTACGGCCTTGACCCTTACGCACAGAGATTGTTCCAGATTCTCTGAATCTTCAGATGATGTTATGCACAGTTGATGATGATAGATGCAAAGTCTTTGCAATTTCTCGCTGGGTAACACCTTTCTGATATTGCTCCACTATCTTTCTGCGCAACATTGTGGGAATTGGTGATCCTCTACCCATCTTGGCTTCTGAGAGACACTGCCACTCTGAGAAGCTCTTTTTATACCCAATCATGTTGCCAATTGACCTAATTAGTGTTAATTGGTCTTCCAGCTCTTCGTTATGCTCAAATTTACTTTTTCTAGCCTCTTATTGCTACTTGTCCCAACTTTTTGGGGATTTGTTGACACCGTGAAAATTTGAATCAACGTATTTTTCCTTTAAAATGATACATTTACTCGGATTAAACGTTTGATCTGTCATCTACGTTCTATTACAAATAAAATATTGACATTTGCCATCTCCACATCATTGCATTCAGTTTTTATTCACAATTCGTTTAGTGTCCCAACTTTTTTGGAATCCGGTTTGTATATAGTATAATGCCACCTGATTATACCAGACACTACATTCCCAAATCTTATGTGTGTGTACACATTCCTAAGGTGGAAGGTAGGACTCACTTGGGTGAGGGGCTATAGATTAGATGAAGCAAGCATGGGTAATGAGAAACAGATGTGGGCTGTTGAGGAAGGGTTGAGACGCATGCATATATATATACATATATGCATGCAAACACGTGCATGCATGTATAATATATATATATATGCATGCATTAATCACTTTATAGGAGGATGTGCGCAGATGTTCCCAGCATCTGCGCACATCTGCCCTTAGTGGCCCCCAGGGGCTCATGGTGGCCCCTGTGGGATATATGTGCTGTGCCCCTTTTAATATATATAGGGCTGTGCCCCCTTATAATATATATGCCCCTTTATAATATTAGAGATCCTCCTTACAATAATACATGCCCCCACATCCATAGGCCCCCATACCTGAAACCAGGTGCATCGGTGTGAATGTGCCCCAAGCATTCACACTGATACAATCTGGTTGATTGCATCAGAATGACCGGACAAAGGTCCGGTCATCCTGATGACTACAAAGGACTCAGGTTCAAAAGAATCTGAGTCCTTTGTTCTAATTATCTCCAGCGCCGCTTTCCTGAAGGAGAGCGCTTCCTGCTCTCAGTAGAGTTAGGACCGGACCCCCACCTGATAGGGGAGCGCGTCCTGCGCTCCTGAAGAGAGCCGGCCGCCCACCCCCAAGAATCATCCCCAGGACAACGAGCATCCCCTGGACAACGAGCGGAAGGACTAAGTATCCCCCCCCACTATCCCACCAACTAATTGACCCCCACTATCTCAATTAACCCCCACTATCCAACCAACGAACCCCCACTCCCACTCAACCCTATAACCCCTGATTCACCCCCTTATTATACCCTTAATCCCTATCACTATCCCACAAACGTTTTACCCTTTAAATCCCCTTTTTAATCCTCTGTGCCTACCACCCCTGATTAACCCTGTACCTGATTTCCCTGATTTACCTTAGTCCCTGCCCTGATACCCTTGCTGTGCTTTAACCCCTGGTTACTACATTTGCAGGGTATTAACCCTTGCATTACTGTGTAGCTGTATTTGTGTCGGTGGCCTGCATACACCCCTGCAGTGCCACCGTTAACCCTTGTCGTACCTTAGGGATAGAATTAGTCAGGTGGGGTGGGTTGTTAATATACTTGTATGTGTGAACTGTATAGTTAGTTTATGGGTGGAATTTGGGAACGTGTAGTGTAGTTTAGGCTGTGTATTTACTGTATATCGTGTGCGTCAGGTGTTAATAAATACTGTTATAATTGTACCCTTTGTGTAGCGTGTACTTGTTAGCGGTAGTGAGTTAGTTAGGCGCATGCAGCTAGCGTAGTGATTAGTGTAAAGTATAGCGAAAGTATTGTGTTATTATTATATAAAGGCATAAATGGGCGGAGTCATCACTAGACGGCTCCTCCTATTTATGAATATTAATTATCGATATCTGCATAATATTGGTGATTAATATTCCCCCTTTACATGGGCCAAGAAGAACATGAAGCAAGTACGCATTATCCATATATGGAGATGTCCAATGGGGTTGTAGAGAGAGTTTAACCTATCCAATGAGGATAGGACAAGTATGTCAAGTTTAGGATAATTATGTGTATAAGATGAGTGTGGGCCTCTCCCCCCTTTGAGCATTTTCCTTTGTGCGATTGAAGCTGTTGATGCTCCCGACTAGCCGCAATAAGCCTTATTCTTCCTGAAGAATGCGTTTTCTGAGTGTTTTTCCACAACACTGTCACCAGCGACCTCCCTATCCAGCTGTCTGCATTGACACATACAGTAGGTGTAGTTCACTTGATTAAAACGCTGTTTTCGTTTAGTTGACCTGAGTTCATAATACGTTTTCCTAATATGCAAATTAATCCTTTGGAGCAATGAGGGCATCACCATTGCTCTGGCATTAGGTTCAAGTTGGTTTAGACTGAAGGTGATAAAGGGGTTTCCAGGATTGACATATTGTAATATCAGATTGGTGGGGAAATAACACGCAGTACCTCCATCAATTAGGCTAGGTTAACGAGTAAATCTGTTGCTTCCTTTGCTTGATTCATTTTTCCATCACATTATGCACTGCTCATTTCCATGGTTACGACCACCCTGCAGTCCATCAATAGTGCTTGCGCACTATAGGGAAAAGCACTAGTCTATATGGGTCCCAGCCACTAGAGAGGCTGAGGCTTTTTCCTATATTGTGCAAGCATGACCAGCACTGATGGATTGCAGGGTGGTCTGTAACCATGGAAATGAGCAGTGTATAATGTAATGGAAAATTAATTCAGCCAGCAAAGGAGGCAATATAGACAATCACAATACATTAGTAAGAGCCTTGTATTACCTGCATCTACATGATAAATGTAATTTGCTGATGTGAGACAAACCCTTTAAGTAAGGCTGCATTCACATCTCCGTTTCAGAGATCCAGCTGCCTGATCCAGCGTAAACGCCAACTGTCGGACAGACAAAAAAACGATGCATGCAACGTATTTTGTCCGGCAGAAGGAAATTGCAAGGAAAGGACCTCATTGCAGCCAATGGGGATGTTCCGGCACAGAGCAGCCTGCCGAATCTCTGAACAGAGATGTGAACGAAGCCTAACTTATTCATACTTTGCTGTATAAAAAGCTGTAAGCCATGTCACACTCAGTACTAAAATGCCACCTAGTGGCAAACAGTTACATTTATACACCAGCTTCTGTGTGTTCGTGTGTCACCTTGCTAGTTGCATTCATTTTGCATAACAAAGATAGATGCAATAAAATAATGGTAATTTTGGAAACAATTTTTGAAGAAAATGAATTGTATAAATTGAATAAAGTGATGGATTCTGGATACAGTACGCAGTAATCAGGACCCTAATTATCGCCACAAAAGGCCACCCAAGGATCCTGTAATTGTATTGTGTATTCTTGGAGCAAGGACTGGTGTTGTGAATCTGACTACCAGCCAGAGCAGAGAGGATACGAATGGTGCACCGTGTCAGGCAATTCTTCCTTAAATGCTCGTTCCCAGTGTTCCGCTTCGTGAGGGAGCTGACTTTAGTGCATAGCGCTACAACTCGATCATTGGCTAGTGCAGTATTAGCTGTATGCTGGACAGTACTGGATCACCAAGAGTACACAACACAATTGCAGGATCCTTGGGTGGTCCTGAGTTGGTGATAATAAGGGTCCTGATTACGGCGCTCTGTATCCAAAATCCATCATTCGATCCAGTGAAACAATTAGCAGGATGGTGATAGTATATTGGAAGCTGTCACTCATATTTGCTCTTACCTCTAGATCCCAGTATTCCCTGCCTAGCCTGATATGATATTTAATACGTGGGCAAGCCACAAATTTGCAGTGTTTTAAAGAAGTATTTTCAATAAAGTTTGATTTCAACCCTGGTTTTTGTTTACTAGGCAGTGAACCGGATACAAAATAGAAATGTAAACCTATTTTGATTTCAGTTAGCCCTTCTATAGCCACGCGCATCTGCCGGTACCGAATAATGAAGGTATGGTTGTGAATATAGTCACAGCTATGCTGCCAGATTGCCACAGATTATATAACATAAATTGACGTGTGGTTTTAAAGTCCGCACCATACATGTATGTAAGTTACATTCGGATTCCAGTGTAGACACTCGCCACAGTGTGTGGGTGAAATGTGTGGAAAGGTGGCAGCGTACATTCTACGTGTAGCCATATCCCTAGAAGAAAAAAAAGAACAAGTTTGCATTCTTTTTTTTTAACTGTTCCTGTTACCAGGCAGTTGTATCAATTTGCTGGCATGTCTAGACCATATTCAGATAAATTGGTACTGTCCGGGTGTAGGGAGGACAAGGCCTGGGCTAAACACTGCCCCATTAAAGTCAATGGATCAGTTCACAAATGATTTTTCTCATGAGCTATCAGTTCTCTTAAAGACATCTAATCGGCACATGATCAATATCATGCAAGTGCCTCCATAACTAAGCAATTAAAAAGAGCTCAAAACTAGGGCTAAACTAAAATAAGTTCAGAGCTGGAACCTCATATTTTTTTGGTATATAATCTTTATTGAATTTTTTTGTAATTATATCACAAAAACAAAGACTTAGGGTCCATTCACACGTCCGTAAGTGTTCTGCGGATCCACAAAAGATGGACACTGGCAATGTGCATTCCGCAATTTGCGGACCTCACATCGCCGGCGCTATAATAGAAAATGCCTAATCTTGTCCGCAATTGCGGACAAGAATAGGACATGTTCTATTTTTTTGTGGAAACGGAAGCACGGATGCAGAAGTGCGGATCCGCGGATGCGGCATGCGGATGCGGACAGCACATTTCAGCCCCATTGAAAATTAATGGGTCTGCACCCATTCCTCAAAATTGCAGAACTGATGCGGACCGATTTTGCGGACGTGTGAATGGACCCTTAACAGGCATGATGCGTGTCACATTTGGAACATTGCTATTCAGGTATATAAATGCACAGAACAGTGGTATAGTGAATACCATAAGTACATTGCAGTAATGTATACATGTTCAAGGTGTTAATAAAGCCTAGTTCAACAACCTGGAACCTCATCTTACCGTAGGGAAAGTTTTTCTCTTCAATATTCATAAATCAAATCATGTCGCTGGTTGAGGCCATTTAGGCACCTACTATCCAAGACAAAGATCCAAAATGATTCACGATTCAGGACCTTTCTTTTCATATTACTGTCTCTATGTGGTTTAGATACTCTATAGCAGATATTTCCAAACCTGTCAAATTACCATATGTAGTTCTTTGTCGTGACAACATAAATTTACTGCAGCTTCATTAATAGCATCAACTGAACTCCTCAGACACGTTTTCAGTAAATCAGTAGTACATCCCACATACTGGATCTTACAGATCCATGTTATAATTTATAGAACATTTTATATTTGTTACCTGTAATCCCTGGCATAACATATTTACTAACCTTAATAAATGAACACAATTTACACCTTCTATGGCCACATTTGTTTGACTCCCTGGGTCATCAACCAGGTATATTGACTCTGTTTTGCACCTAATAACAAACTTATAGACAACACTGTGCGTAAAGTTGGAGCCTTTCTACATGCCACTATAATTCCAGAATTGTAAATATCACACAACTATTCATCTTGCTACAACATGGGGAGGTACTTCTGAGTAATCCTCTGTATTTGATTATACTGTTGACTATGTATCGTCACATATACTATTACCTTCCACTTTTCTATATGGGTCGGCAAAATACAGGCGCTGGCTGTGTGCTTACCATATCATGGATACGGATCTATTCACGGAGCGGAAGGCCATGGAAGCACTATGGAGCGCTTCCGTAGCATTTCGGCCCGTGCCTCAGCACCGCAAAAAAATAGTTATTTTTTTTTTCCCGGTGCGGACGGATTTTCCATTTAAGTTGAATGGGTCTGCATCCGTCAGCATCGTGTGCATGAGCCCTTGCAGAGCTTTTTAGTGAAAAATAAGATGCACTCGCAAAATACATGATGTGTAAACCGCAGGGTTATCTCATTCTTGAATATAAAATAATCAGCAGGCACTCACCATCTGTATTTCACACATATATAACACATTTATTATTATTTAAAATATTAAAATAAATAAAAATCTTAAAAAGAAAAATGGATGACAATATACATTAATTGTGCACACAGTATAGAAAGTTAATAACCATATATTGATATGTATAATGGATAAATGTGGTAGAGTCAATTTGTAAAAAATCGATTAAATATTCCAATAAAAAAGATCAATTAAATAGTCAGATAAAAAAATCGGATAGGTGGTTGAATAAATAGCAGAGAAGTGTCTTTAGGATATTTCTTATATAATTTTCGAATATTATACGAATATAATTTTAGAAATTCGCTAAGTATACTTGTCTTCTTATTCATATGGGTAATCCAACATATTCCAGTGTTAAATTAGTTGCAGAATGTTCATAATATATTGTATTGTAATTGCTCTAATTTCAGTCAATCAATTCTCCATACATTTCCTTGATTTATACCAGTGGTGCACAACCTTTTCTGGTTGGGGGCCACATTGTCAGCCTACACCAATTCCAAGGGCTGAAAATAAAACTTGAAGGGGTATTACCAACTGAAATACTGTATTTTTGGCATATTGAACATACAGTATATTCTATAAATATTTAGTTACAGTTCCAGGACTCCCATCTAATAGGAGAATACATGAAAGACACATGTAAAAAGCCATAAGACAGACATACAGTACAGACCAAAAGTTTGGACACACCTTCTCATTCAAAGAGTTTTCTTTATTTTCATGACTATGAAAATTGTAGATTCACACTGAAGGCATCAAAACTATGAATTAACACATGTGGAATTATATACTGTACATAACAAAAAAGTGTGAAACAACTGAAAATATGTCATATTCTAGGTTCTTCAAAGTAGCCACCTTTTGCTTTGATTACTGCTTTGCACACTCTTGGCATTCTCTTGATGAGCTTCAAGAGATAGTCACCTGAAATGGTCTTCCAACAGTCTTGAAGGAGTTCCCAGAGATGCTTAGCACTTGTTGGCCCTTTTGCCTTCACTCTGCGGTCCAG
This sequence comes from Bufo gargarizans, assembly GCF_014858855.1. Lineage (NCBI taxonomy): Eukaryota > Metazoa > Chordata > Amphibia > Anura > Bufonidae > Bufo > Bufo gargarizans. The sequence continues at coordinate 208,003,553 of NC_058082.1, read as the reverse complement.
CTCACCCCAAACCATCTCGATTGGGTTCAGGTCCGGTGACTGTGGTGGCCAGGTCATCTGGCGCAGCACCCCATCACTCTCCTTCATGGTCAAATAGCCCTTACACAGCCTGGAGGTGTGTTTGGGGTCATTGTCCTGTTGAAAAATAAATGATGGTCCAACTAAACGCAAACCAGATGGAATAGCATGCCGCTACAAGATGCTGTGGTAGCCATGCTGGTTCAGTATGCCTTCAATTTTGAATAAATCCCCAACAGTGTCACCAGCAAAGCATGCCACTGAGTAAGAGGTGAGGTTACCTCGAAACGCGTCTGGCGGATTAAAGGAACCAAACTATAGACCAAATCATCCTGCAGGATTAAGGACCAAAGAATCGAAAAAGTAAGGACTACACAAGATCTCCAACAACTTCATCTTTTTTCCATTCGATACCACGAGATGCTGACAGCTGAACGAAATCAACACATCACATAGACAAGCGCTGTAGACTTGGGTGAGTAAGCTTAACTGTGAGAGGGACGCCTCCACAGCAAGCATAATCGAATTTTATAACAAGACTATCTATACTAAACTATTAATTCGAAAATCACCCACTGATGAACTATATAACTGCAGTATTCTATTGTGAATATCAGATCTTCCATGGTATAAATCAAGGAAATGTATGGAGAATTGATTGACTGAAATTAGAGCAATTACAATACAATATATTATGAACATTCTGCAACTAATTTAACACTGGAATATGTTGGATTACCCATATGAATAAGAAGACAAGTATACTTAGCGAATTTCTAAAATTATATTCGTATAATATTCGAAAATTATATAAGAAATATCCTAAAGACACTTCTCTGCTATTTATTCAACCACCTATCCGATTTTTTTATCTGACTATTTAATTGATCTTTTTTGTTGGAATATTTAATCGATTTTTTACAAATTGACTCTACCACATTTATCCATTATACATATCAATATATGGTTATTAACTTTCTATACTGTGTGCACAATTAATGTATATTGTCATCCATTTTTCTTTTTAAGATTTTTATTTATTTTAATATTTAAAAAATTTATAAATGTGTTATATATGTGTGAAATACAGATGGTGAGTGCCTGCTGATTATTTTATATTTACTTACTTGTTAAGAGATTGGGTGAATCACTTGCAGCAGAGCACCATTACCGCGGTGTCAAATAGAGTGAGCCACTATAATCCACAATTTATCTCATTCTTGTTTGGATATTGCACAAAATGAACAAACTCTGATAGACTGTAGAAGCCCAAATCCTTTATGTTTCAAAAGGTATTTATTGAATTTTGCATAAAAAAGCAAAATGACAATGGTAAATGATAGGAATTGTTACATGAAAACATAACATCTCTTGGAGACAAGCATATCGTTGGCATATTCTTTAACACTTCAGTAGGGTTATACAGATTCTGGACTTGAGGAACGATGCAGAGAGTCAGTCACCCCGCATTAGGTTAGACAGAAACACAATCCTCATAGAGAGATACTAAAACGTAGATCTGGAGAGTGTGGTGAGGATAGCCAGGGTTCCCACACCTTTTCAAAAGTGGAAAATGAGTCAGTGCGGATGGCCGCCAATCTCTCAAACATCAATATTTTATTAATCCTATCCAGGACAGCCTGAAAGGACAGTGAATCTGAATGCTATCTAAAAGCAATATGGATTCTAGCTGCTAGTAATATATACAGGTCCTTCTAAAAAAATTAGCATATTGTGATAAAGTTCATTATTTTCTGTAATGTACTGATAAACATTAGACTTTCATATATTTTAGATTCATTACACACCAACTGAAGTAGTTCAAGCCTTTTATTGTTTTAATATTGATGATTTTGGCATACAGCTCATGAAAACCCAAATTTCCTATCTAAAAAAATTAGCATATTTCATCCGATCAATAAAATAAAAGTGTTTTTAATACAGAAAAAGTCAACCTTCAAATAATTATGTTCAGTTATGCCCTCAATACTTGGTCGGGAATCCTTTTGCAGAAATGACTGCGTCAATGCGGCGTGGCATGGAGGCAATAAGCCTGTGGCACTGCTGAGGTGTTATGGAGGCCCAGGATGCTTCGATAGCGGCCTTAAGCTCATCCAGAGTGTTGGGTCTTGCGTCTCTCAACTTTCTCTTCTCTTTTTATTGTCCTGATGAAGGGGGCAGTCCGCCCCTGAAACGCGTAGACCTTTGAATAAAAGATTACCTATATGGTAACATTGCAACACGAAGTCTTTCTTCTGCATCAGCGCCGTTTAAATTTGGTCCGACCTTCCTCATTCAACTAAACTTTCTCTTCCCAATATCCCACAGATTCTCTATGGGGTTCAGGTCAGAAGAGTTGGCAGGCCAATTGAGCACAGTAATACCATGGTCAGTAAACCATTTACCAGTGGTTTTGCCACTGTGAGCAGGTGCCAGGTCGTGCTGAAACATGAAATCTTCATCTCCATAAAGCTTTTCAGCAGATGGAAGCATGAAGTGCTCCAAAATCTCCTGATAGCTAGCTGCATTGACCCTGCCCTTGATAAAACACAGTGGACCAACACCAGCAGCTGACATGGCACCCCAGACCATCACTGACTGTGGGTACTTGACACTGGACTTCAGGCATTTTGGCATTTCCCTCTTCCCAGTCTTCCTCCAGACTCTGGCACCTTGATTTCCGAATGACATGCAAAATTTGCTTTCATCCGAAAAAAGTACTTTGGACCACTGAGCAACAGTCCAGTGCTGCTTCTCTGTAGCCCAGGTCAGGCGCTTCTGCCGCTGTTTCTGGTTCAAAAGTGGCTTGACCTGGGGAATGCGGCACCTGTAGCCCATTTCCTGCACACGCCTGTACACGGTGGCTCTGGATGTTTCTACTCCAGACTCAGTCCACTGCTTCCATAGGTCCCCCAAGGTCTGGAATCGGTCCTTCTCCACAATCTTCCTCAGGGTCCGGTCACCTCTTCTCGTTGTGCAGCGTTTTCTGCCACACTTTTTACTTCCCACTGAGGTGCCTTGATACAGCACTCTGGGAACAGCCTATTCGTTCAGAAATTTCTTTCTGTGTCTTACCCTCTTGCTTGAGGGTGTCAATGATGGCCTTCTGGACAGCAGTCAGGTCGGCAGTCTTACCCATGATTGCGGTTTTGAGTAATGAACCAGGCTGGGAGTTTTTAAAAGCCTCAGGAATCTTTTGCAGGTGTTTAGAGTTAATTAGTTGACTCAGATGATTAGGTTAATAGCTCGTTTAGAGAACCTTTTCATGATATGCTAATTTTTTTAGATAGGAATTTTGGGTTTTCATGAGCTGTATGCCAGAATCATCAATATTAAAACAATAAAAGGCTTGAACTACTTCAGTTGGTGTGTAATGAATCTAAAATATATGAAAGTCTAATGTTTATCAGTACATTACAGAAAATAATGAACTTTATCACAATATGCTAATTTTTTGAGAAGGACCTGTATTGAGAAAGTTTGAACCTTGCATAGGATAGCCCACAGGGTTTATCCCCTAGGAGGCAAAATGGTAATGTTAGAGGAAAGTTGTAATCTAGCACTGACGATATCAGATTCGCTATCTGGGTCCAGAACTGCCCTACCACAGGACAAGACCACCAAATATGATGCATTGACCCCTCCTCAATACAACCTCTAAAGCACATAGGGTATATTTCGGGATATATGCAGTGAAGTCGTGTAGTGACCATATAGGTTCTGTGCCTCACTTTTATTGAGGATTCAGCTAGTGTGACTTGCCAAGAACCCTTGGAAAGCATCTGCGAACGTTGGAACCATTTGGAGGGTGGGTATTCCAGATGTAGGTCTTCCTCCCAAGCTCTCATGTAAGTCAGTTTTTGGCCTTCGGGAATAGCGTTGAGGGCCTCATATATTATTGATAACAGACCCTGTCTGTAAAGTGAGTAGGCAATAGAGCCGGTAGGCAATTTTCGGTTAGGGATCTGAACAGATCTTAAGTAGGAAAATATCTGGCTCATAATAAAGATAATCCCTGGCGGGGGGGAGTTTTTGTCTTTAAAATCTGCAAGGGACATCAATTTACCTCTAATAATGAACTTGTGATGCGTACATAGTTGGTTGTTTGACCACCACTCAAGGTTGCGGTATTGGAGACCTGGTAGGAAGGCTGGGTTTCCTATAAGACTCAGTAGCGGGGATGGTTTGGATTGAAGGGCAAATTTGAACCTAACTTACCTCCAAAGTATCAGTGAGTAGTATGACAGGGGAGAGTTGCCACGTAAAGCCTGGGGAATAGGAGTGGTGTCCCATGTCAGCGCCTTCCATGTGTAGGGGTTAAGAATGGAACGTTCTAGAAGATCCATATCGGATGTTCTCGTGGGACTAAATAAGTCAAAAACAGCTGGGCTAATCTAGCCGCTTGATAGTATTTCACAAAATCTGGGACTGATAACTCCCCCTAAGACCTATGTCTACACATGGTAGTTTTAGAAATACGCGGGCGCTTGTTGGCCCAAATAAACCTCATCACATCACTCTGAATGGATCTTAGTTCTTTTACCGGAACTGGGGTTGGTAAAGCCCTGAACAAGTAAAGGAGTCTTGGGAGGACCACTATTCTGATGATGTTTATCCTGCCCACCCATGAGGTCTGTAGTGATCGCCAGGACGCTAAATCTTGCCGAATCTTTCGGTACATAGGTAAGTAGTTGGTCCTATAGACCATGTCAAGGGTAGTTGGCAACAGAATTCCTAGATAAGAGATGTGATGGGGTCTGTGCTGAAATGGGAAGTTTTGTTGTAATAGCGCTTTAGCGGGGGCAGGGGTGTTACATAAGAGCAGTTCAGATTTGGAGTGGTTGATGGAAAGGCCTGAAGCTTCAGTAAATTACTCTAATAGTTTTAAGAGGGAAGGGAAGGAGATACTGGGGTTGGTAATAGATAGAAAAAGGTCGTCTGCAAAGAGACTTAACTTATAATCCATCCCCCCAATTACTAAACCCTTAATATCAGGATGGGATTTTATGTGGGCTGCTAGGGGCTCTATGGCTAGTGCGAATAATGCCAGGGAAAGAGGGCATCTCTGTCTCGTATCTCTTCTGATTGGGATGTGGGAAACCTTTGTAGTGGGTAGTTTAAGGCACGCCTCTGGCTTGGAGTAAAGAGCTTGTATAGCTGCCAGGAAGGGACCCTTAATTCCCATTGTTGAAAGGAATCCGTACAGGTATGGCCAGGTGACAGTGTCAAAGGCCTTCTCAATATCGAGGGCCAACAGGGCTAGCGGGACCATAGTTTTATTAGACGTGTGGATGACGTTAAGGATTTTTCTAATGTTATCAGGAGCCTCCCTGCCTGGTATGAAACCGACCTGGTCCTTATGAATAAGGTTAGGGAGGAACCTATTGAGTCTTCCAGCTAAAATGGAAGTGAAAAGTTTATTGTCAATATTTCGTAGCGAAATCGGCCTGTAATTGGATGGGACTAAAGGGTCTCTGTTGGGTTTAGGAATAACCGTGATTGAAGCTTTTAGGAATTCTTCTGGAGGTATAGCTCCCTGCATCAGATGATTACAGTAATTGGCTATATGAGGGGTGAGTAAAGGGGCAAATTTTTTATAGTACAGGGCGGAATAACAGTCTGGGCCCGGGGCTTTACCTAATTTTAGGGACTTGATGGCGTGTTCCACTTCCTCAGCTGAGATAGGGTTATTTAGTTCCGACTGGGACTCAGGGGATAATACAGGTAGGCGCGCTGACGATATATTTTCTGTGGGCCTGAACCTTCCACGGGGGCGGAGTAGAGCTGGGTATAAAACTTTTGAAACGTCGCATAGATGGTGTCAGGATTAGAGGTGGTTTGGCCTGATCTCGTATTTATTTTAAAGACATGGTTAATCCATTGCTTAGCTTTAAGATGGTTGGCTAGTAACTTATCCGGCTTATTGGCATATTTTTTGTAGAAGGAGTTCGTCCATCTAAGGGCTTTTTCTGTATTATTTGTTAGGATCATGTTAAGTTGCTGATTAACATCTTTTATCGCTTTAAGTAGGTACAGTGATGGGGATCTTTGATGGGCCCAGACTAGCCTGCTCAACCTGGCTTCCAGACCTGCTTGGGTTTGAGTGCGTTCCTTCTTTTTTTTTTATAGCTTTACTTATCAACCTGCCCCTCATGTAGGCTTTGTGGGTTAGCCACAGGGTCACATGATCGATTTCAGTGGAGGTGTTATCAGTAAAAAAGTTTGTGAGTTCTTCTTGCAGTTGAGTATATAGAGCTGGATGAGTCAGAATTGACTCGTTTAGTCTCCAATGAAACGAGCCACGACACTGTTGAGGGGCGGTAAAGTCTGAAATGACCATGTCATGGTCTGACCAAGATGAGACGACATGTCTAGAATAAGACATGAAGGGAAGGAGAGAGGTGGATGCTAGGATCATGTCAATCCGTGAATACACTTGATGAGCTGACAAATAAAAAGTGTAGCCTCTTTGTGAACCATTATGGTCCCTCCAGGTATCAGCTAAGGATAGGGATTGGAGAACTTGATTAACCCTATTAGTCTGTGTCGCCGGTCGTGGTGTTGCGTACCCCAGACGAAGGTACGCCGAAACGCGCGTTGGGGTTGGAGCAATCCTGGAGGAGACACAGTATGGGTAATTGTCCGATGTTCCTTCTTTCTATCCATTAATTTTTTGCATATGCACTTTAATTAATGATCATGTTGGACGAACAAGGACCTGTATCCGCTGTATGTTTCCTCCAGTGATGTTGTTTTTATCTCCTGCACCAATTTCTTTTAATCATGTCTGTAATGAATTGTGATTTTTGTAATAAAGGATTTAATTTAGTATAAGCGGTCTGGCATTTTCTATGTAGGTTGTATGTTTGCGGGCAGGTTAGTACGATCTAACACAGGGTGAATAGTAAAATTGAAATCCCCACACCACACTAATTTATGAAACGTAAGGGTATCGATCACTCTGCTCACTTTCTCAAAAAAGGCTATAGGTTCATCTGTGGGAGGATAAGTGTTAACTAGGCAAAGTGATTCCTCTCCGCAGGTCCCTATAACAATCACGTATCTCCCTTCTGGATCAATACATGTCTGAGTGACAGAGAAAGGGAAGGAATTTTTCATCAAAGTAATTACCCCCCGACATTTTGAAACGAACGTAGAAGAATAAAATCTAGAGTATTGTGGGTGAAAGTATTTCGGATGGGATGTGGGGGTAAAATGTGTTTCCTGTAAGCAGATGACGTCGGGCGCATGTTTAAGGTAGACCGAAAAAGACGTCTTTCTCTTACGAGGGGAATTCAAACCCCTCACATTATGAGAGAGTAGTTTACACATAATGGCAAAAGGGCGTTAAGCTTTTCCTAAAAAATAGGCGCCAGGCGTCATCCACTCCCATGGTAAACCGCACCTCAGAGGCCCTGCACATCAGCATGGACATATTGATAACCCTAGTTAAAGACTCCAAGAGTAGAATGGCATAACAATTAAACCACAAATTAACATAAAAGAACAGAAGATAATAAGCTGAGCTGTTAGGCCAAAAACAAAGGATAATAGTGGATGGGATATGCGAGTATAGAGATAGCCTCACATAGGCCAACCTTACTATCTCACAGAACCCCAGGATTAGGGACAGCATGATAAACCGTATCATCGAGACCCTGCATTAATGAAACTGGCCTAGCACAATTTTGCGGTTAAATAACAAGAGTCCCCGAAGTGACCTGTTAAAGAAAATCTGAAGATTACCGACATTAAATCAGGAATTCTCGACCTCCCCTTGGTGCGGGTCATCTTCGGGGTTCCCTGCATTGATTTTGAGGCGAAATGGAGCCCAATAAAAGGCGCTAAGATCAGGGTGAAGTCGATGAGCGGAGCTCATGGAAGCATGACCCCTCCGCGAGCCACGCGCATGCGCCCCGCCCAAATCCTTTATGTACCTTCTGCACCACTTAATGGACGGAAAGTATATATTAGAATCATTATTAGGGAAAGATGTTTCTTTGTACTAAAAAAATAGTCTTCTTATCAAAGCTCTAACTGAGCATTGCTAAGGAGAGTCTGTCTTCAGTTTGCAGTTCTTTTTGCAATATAACCCCTTCATTCTCATTTCCCTTAATCTGTTCAATTGCCTGCCAACACAACTCACTATCTACTCTTTTCTCAACAAATATATGTGTAAGAGTGATGTCACCGTTGCTTACCTGAAATGAGGAATCGTCCAGGCCAGGAAGGTAGGTAGGGAGTCCAATGGCTGAGACAATCTGGAGCACTGGTGTAGCGGAAGCAAGCAGTGTAGAATAACAGTTCGGGTTGGTACCAGGTAAACACACCAGTTAGGATAAGGTAGAAGCGTGGTCAGGTAACAATCCAAATTTGGTACACAAGTAAACACAGCAGTTCAGGATAAGGCAGAAGCGTGGTCACAGGGTTCCAGATGGCGACCAAAATGGTCGCCAATGCGACTTAGAACTGCTAAATGGCGACAAGACTTTGTAGTCTTGTCGCCATTTGCGCCTAGACCCTCCGCTCGCTGCTCTGCCTCTAAGAAAAAAAAGGCTTTCATCCAGCAGACAGACACACGCTGAAGATGCCTGCTGGGTGAAGATCCGCCCCTCACCCTACCCGGCATAGAGGGTGGGCGTGGCTTGTGCTCCCGCTTCTAGCAGTCTGGCAAGTTTTGGAGTTGAGTCTGCTGTGGAGCTGAGCTGCTGGAGACACTTCAACTAGGGCAGCACAGAGCTCCCGCACGGGCCTCGGCTAATAACAGTAGGCATGCAGATTTATTAGTGTGTTTTATAGGACTGGGTCCCTATGAGGTCACAAGGAGAAGGCAGAGATCCGTAAGAACAAGTATAAGCACCAGCTGTGCTGCTGGGGGTCCGCTGTCCTGGCCTGCATAGCACTGCTGGGGTTGCATAGCATTATATTGATTTATGATGCTATGTAACCCTTAGAGGTCTGGAATGTACTGGATAACACTGAACTAATGCGGTCAGTGTTATCCAATACATTCCAGAACTGTAAGGGTTACATAGCATCATAAATCAATATAAAACTATGTGAATCCCGGCAGTACAGAGCTCCTGCAGACACACTGGTGTGAAACCAGCGCAATCCTATCAATGCACAGACTAGTAACCATTTCTGATCATAAATCATATAATCTATTCCCCTTATTTCACAAGACCAGTATTCACTTCCACATAGGGAATAGCAATCGGATGTCAACCTTCCGGTCAGTCCGTGTTACTGCTGGCAGAATGATGAAACAATGGGACTCCCCCGGCCTAGGGGTTCGCTCAGCAGTCCCAAGGCATGCCAATTGACAAGGAGAGATTGCCGCCTATACTGCGCACGTTGTAGAAAAGGAGGGAGATGTCCGTGCACGGCTCCTTACTGACACGTGGGTGATGGGCAGAGAGCCCTTAAAGGGAACCTCCACTCCACTACAGCCTTGATCTTTCTAGGATCCATCCTCAGACCTTCCGGGGAAATAATGTATCCAAGAAATGGAATGGTTGTCTGCTCAAATTCACATTTATCCAGTTTGATGTATAAATAGTGTTTTCAAAGCCATTGCAGAAATTGCAGACGTGTTTGTGATGTTGTTCCAAGTTTTCTGAAAAGATTAAGATATCATCCAAGTACACAATTACAAATTGATCCAGCATATCCCTGAAAACATGATTGATAAAGTGGCTGGGGTGTTACATAGTCCAAAAGGCATGACAAGATACTCAAAATGTCCATACCGTGTTCTAAAGGCAGTCTACCATTCATCTCCTGGACGAATTCGGACAAGGTTATATGCTCCTCTGAGATCAAGTTTAGTAAATATTTTAGCAGTACGAAGCCTTTCAAGTAGTTCTGGAATTAAAGGAAGAGGATACCGGTATTTTACAGTGACATTATTAAGTCTTCTATAGTCAATGCAGGGACGCAAGGTGGAATCTTTTTCTTTTCAACAAAGAAAAAAGGTGCTCCGGCTGGAGAAGTAGATCGCCGGATGAAGCCTTTCTTTAAATCCTCATCCAGATATTCCTTTAAGGCCTTTAGTTCTGGTTCAGAAAGAGTATATACAGGGAGTGCAGAATTATTAGGCAAGTTGTATTTTTGAGGATTAATTTTATTATTGAACAACAACCATGTTCTCAATGAACCCAAAAAACTCATTAATATCAAAGCTGAATATTTTTGGAAGTAGTTTTTAGTTTGTTTTTAGTTTTAGCTATTTTAGGGGGATATCTGTGTGTGCAGGTGACTATTACTGTGCATAATTATTAGGCAACTTAACAAAAAACAAATATATACCCATTTCAATTATTTATTTTTACCAGTGAAACCAATATAACATCTCAACATTCACAAATATACATTTCTGACATTCAAAAACAAAACAAAAACAAATCAGTGACCAATATAGCCACCTTTCTTTGCAAGGACACTCAAAAGCCTGCCATCCATGGATTCTGTCAGTGTTTTGATCTGTTCACCATCAACATTGCGTGCAGCAGCAACCACAGCCTCCCAGACATTGTTCAGAGAGGTGTACTGTTTTCCCTCCTTGTAAATCTCACATTTGATGATGGACCACAGGTTCTCAATGGGGTTCAGATCAGGTGAACAAGGAGGCCATGTCATTAGATTTTCTTCTTTTATACCCTTTCTTGCCAGCCACGCTGTGGAGTACTTGGACGCGTGTGATGGAGCATTGTCCTGCATGAAAATCATGTTTTTCTTGAAGGATGCAGACTTCTTCCTGTACCACTGCTTGAAGAAGGTGTCTTCCAGAAACTGTCAGTAGGACTGGGAGTTGAGCTTGACTCCATCCTCAACCCAAAAAGGCCCCACAAGCTCATCTTTGATGATACCAGCCCAAACCAGTACTCCACCTCCACCTTGCTGGCGTCTGAGTCGGACTGGAGCTCTCTGCCCTTTACCAATCCAGCCACGGGCCCATCCATCTGGCCCATCAAGACTCACTCTCATTTCATCAGTCCATAAAACCTTAGAAAAATCAGTCTTGAGATATTTCTTGGCCCAGTCTTGACGTTTCAGCTTGTGTGTCTTGTTCAGTGGTGGTCGTCTTTCAGCCTTTCTTACCTTGGCCATGTCTCTAAGTATTGCACACCTTGTGCTTTTGGGCACTCCAGTGATGTTGCAGCTCTGAAATATGGCCAAACTGGTGGCAAGTGGCATCTTGGCAGCTGCACGCTTGACTTTTCTCAGTTCATGGGCAGTTATTTTGCGCCTTGGTTTTTCCACACACTTCTTGCGACCCTGTTGACTATTTTGAATAAAACGCTTGATTGTTCGATGATCACGCTTCAGAAGCTTTGCAATTTTAAGAGTGCTGCATCCCTCTGCAAGATATCTCACTATTTTTGACTTTTCTGAGTCTGTCAAGTCCTTCTTTTGACCCATTTTGCCAAAGGAAAGGAAGTTGCCTAATAATTATGCACACCTGATATAGGGTGTTGATGTCATTAGACCACACCCCTTCTCATTACAGAGATGCACATCACCTAATATGCTTAATTGGTAGTAGGCTTTCGAGCCTATACAGCTTGGAGTAAGACAACATGCATAAAGAGGATGATGTGGTCAAAATACTCATTTGCCTAATAATTCTGCACTCCCTGTATTATCAAAACGGTATTTCAGCTAACAGTTCTATTGGACAATCATATGGATGATGTGGGGGTAGTTTATCTGCATTTTTCTTACCACAGACATCCTGAAATTCTCTGTATTGTGGAGGTTATAATTCTTTAGCAAACAGTTCAGAGATTATTGTGCACTGAGGCAATGGAGAGTGGGGTTTATGCAGGCAATTTAGCTGGAAAAATTCAGATGGGAACTGTATACGATGTGTTTCCCAGTCAACAGATGGGTTATGAGTAGTTAGCCAAGGCATACCCAAAATTACTGGAAACATTGGGGAAGAAATTACTGAAAAATAAATGATTTTGCAGTGATCAGGTTTAATGAGGACTTGAAGCTTCACAGTCTCATGAGTAACCGGAACAGATGAAAGTGGTGACCCATCAACAGTTTCCATCTATAGGTGCTGTCTTAGTTTACAGTGTAATATTATTTTCATGAGCAAAGGTTATGTCCATGAACTTACCACCGGCCCCAGAGTCTAGCATAGCAGAACAAAAAATCTCATGTGTTTCAGTGCAGATGTGGATTGGCACAATAAAATGAGACTCAGGAGCTGTTATCTTGTCATCACCCAGAGCTATAGGAGAAATAGAATTTATTTTTGAGTGCAAAAGATATGATGTTTCTGGTTTAATCTGTTCTTTTACTTCCGTGACAGCAGTTGTTCTGCGAACCTTGTTTGGGGATTTTATAACATAATGCCCTGACTCCCCACAGTAAAGACAAAGCTTTTCTGTAAACCGTCTCTCTTTTTCTGCTGTAGATAGAGATTTCCGTAAAGCATCAATCTTCATTGGTTCAGATATGGACTCAGTGTTTTGCTGAGTTGATTGACTGAAAGAATAGGTAGGTCTATTTCCCAATGCCCAGAGTTTTTCCCTTCTCCTTTCAGAAAGTCTCTGATCAACTCGGATACACAATTGAATGAAGTCCTCCAAATCATCTGGGGCTTCCACTCTAGCAAGCTCATATTTGACTTGTTCTGAAAGTCCTCGCCGAAACTGGCTTTTCTGGGCTGCTAGATTCTGCAGTGTATTCAGCAACTGAACGTTTCCCTTGTCGTAGATTGTGTAATTTGGCTTCAGCTGTGGAACAACGGTTAGGGTCAAAAGATCACTATTTGTTTTCACGTATGGTGAAGCCCATGCAAGAGCTTTGTCAGTCAAAAGATTGATGATGAACAATACTTTATTTTGTCACTGGTAAAAGGAGCTGGCTGCATTTGAAAATATATACGGCATTGATTAATGAACCCTGGATAATGATGTTGATCTCCTGAGTAGCCGGTAGCTCAGTGAGCAAGGCTACCGCTTGGGACACAGGAGTTTTTTGGTTCGATTCCTGACAATATGTTTCACCCCTTCCGATGAATCCTCTGCTGTAGGGCTCATGCACACAAACTTGTTTTTCTTCCGTTTCCGCTCCGCTTTTTTACAGGTCCATTAGTGGAACCATTAATTTCAATGGGGCTTGAAAAAAAAATTTGAAATGACTTCCGTGTCCGTTCCACAAAAAAATAGAACATGTCCTATTCTTGTCCATTTTGCGGACAAGGACAGGCATTGTTACAATGGATCCTCCAAAAAATGGATGCAACACGGACGTCACACCGATGTCATCCGTTTTTTTGTTGTTTTTTTGCGGATCTGTGTTTTGCAGACTGCAAGTTACAGTTGTGTGCAGGAGCAATTATTCTGTCCTCAAAATTCCTTATCACCGATCGATGTTCATCAATCCTCTTTTTTATTGGCCTACTGGTTTGACTCACATAGGCCTTATCACATGGGCCTTTCAGAACATACAGGTCCTTCTAAAAAAATGTGCATATTGTGATAAAGTTCATTATTTTCTGTAATGTACTGATAAACATTAGACTTTCATATATTTTAGATTCATTACACACAACTGAAGTAGTTCAAGCCTTTTATTGTTTTAATATTGATGATTTTGGCATACAGTTCATGAAAACCCCAAATTCCTATCTAAAAAAATTAGCATATCATGAAAAGGTTCTCTAAACGAGCTATTAACCTAATCATCTGAATCAACTAATTAACTCTAAACACCTGCAAAAGATTCCTGAGGCTTTTAAAAACTCCCAGCCTGGTTCATTACTCAAAACCGCAATCATGGGTAAGACTGCCGACCTGACTGCTGTCCAGAAGGCCATCATTGACACCCTCAAGCAAGAGGGTAAGACACAGAAAAAGAAAATTCTGAACGAATAGGCTGTTCCCAGAGTGCTGTATCAAGGCACCTCAGTGGGAAGTCTGTGGGAAGGAAAAAGTGTGGCAGAAAACGCTGCACAACGAGAAGAGGTGACCGGACCCTGAGGAAGATTGTGGAGAAGGACCGATTCCAGACCTTGGGGGACCTGCGGAAGCAGTGGACTGAGTCTGGAGTAGAAATATGGTGTACAGGCGTGTGCAGGAAATGGGCTACAGGTGCCGCATTCCCCAGGTCAAGCCACTTTTGAACCAGAAACAGCGGCAGAAGCGCCTGACCTGGGCTACAGAGAAGCAGCACTGGACTGTTGCTCAGTGGTCCAAAGTACTTTTTTCGGATGAAAGCAAATTTTGCATGTCATTCGGAAATCAAGGTGCCAGAGTCTGGAGGAAGACTGGGAAGAGGGAAATGCCAAAATGCCTGAAGTCCAGTGTCAAGTACCCACAGTCAGTGATGGTCTGGGGTGCCATGTCAGCTGCTGGTCCACTGTGTTTTATCAAGGGCAGGGTCAATGCAGCTAGCTATCAGGAGATTTTGGAGCACTTCATGCTTCCATCTGCTGAAAAGCTTTATGGAGATGAAGATTTCATTTTTCAGCACGACCTGGCACCTGCTCACAGTGCCAAAACCACTGGTAAATGGTTTACTGACCATGGTATTACTTTGCTCAATTGGCCTGCCAACTCTCCTGACCTGAACCCCATAGAGAATCTGTGGGATATTGGGAAGAGAAAGTTGAGAGACGCAAGACCCAACACTCTGGATGAGCTTAAAGGGACTCTGTCACCACTTTCTAACCCCCACTTTTTTAACTATCGTTTTATTCATGGTGCCCTTCTGATTACAGTTGTCATCTTATATGTTAGATCTGCGGTGCCGTTTAGGTAAAAAATCGATTTATATCACCTGTCAATCAGCTAGATAAGGTGCCCAGGGCGTTCCTCTCCTCTTGAATCTGCCGCCTGCCGCCGCCGCCGTTGGTGCCCAGCTCCTCCCCCGGTCTCGTCAGCGCTGCCTCAAACAACACAGATCCGCCTCCGGCTCTACCTCAATGCCCCCTCCTTTTTTTCGGAAATCTCGCCCGTGCGTACGCATCCTTTCGGCATCATCGCTCTAAGTTCGCGTTATGCGCATGCGCGAGAAAAGGATGCGTACGCACGGGCGCAGGCCTGTGCGCACACGCGAGATTTCCGAAAAAAAGGAGGGGGCATTGAGGGAGAGCCGGAGGCGGATCTGTGTTGTTTGAGGCAGCGCTGACGAGACCGGGGGAGGAGCTGGGCACCAACGGCGGCGGCGGCAGGCGGCAGATTCAAGAGGAGAGGAACGCCCTGGGCACCTTATCTAGCTGATTGACAGGTGATATAAATCGATTTTTTACCTAAACGGCACCGCAGATCTAACATATAAGATGACAACTGTAATCAGAAGGGCACCATGAATAAAACGATAGTTAAAAAAGTGGGGGTTAGAAAGTGGTGACAGAGTCCCTTTAAGGCCGCTATCGAAGAATCCTGGGCCTCCATAACACCTCAGCAGTGCCACAGGCTGATTGCCTCCATGCCACGCCGTATTGAAGCAGTAATTTCTGCAAAAGGATTCCCGACCAAGTATTGAGTGCAGAACTGAACATAATTATTTGAAGGTTGACTTTTTTTGTATTAAAAACACTTTTCTCTTATTGGTCGGATGAAATATGCAAATTTTTTTAGATAGGAATTTGGGGTTTTCATGAGCTGTATGCCAAAATCATCAAATATTAAAACAATAAAAGGCTTGAACTACTTCAGTTGTGTGTAATGAATCTAAAATATATGAAAGTCTAATGTTTATCAGTACATTACAGAAAATAATGAACTTTATCACAATATGCTAATTTTTTTAGAAGGACCTGTATATCAGATTCTTACTGTCACATGTATAAAATCCATTCACAGAAATCTTAGTACCCATAGTAGGATGTTGTCATGGACGGATTGGCCATAGACCGTACATGACATCCTGTACTGTGGTACCGTATTTTTCTCCCCATAAGACGCACTTTTTCCCCCAAAAAGTGGGGGGAAAGTAGCCCTGCGTCTTATGGGAAATCTTCTGGTGAGCTGATGCCCAGGAGGCCACTTAATCCCTCTTCTTGGCCATCAGCAAGGTACATAATATAGGAGCATCAGGAACTAATGCACCTGGCCAGTTGTTGCAGGTGCCCTCCTGAATTCAGTTATATTGCCATCCTCAGGACGATGATACAGCTTCAAACTGTGGGGTGGGTGGCAGTGCTGTGCTGCACTGTGATATTTGGTTTCCCAGAGGCAGTATTTTGTTCTGCACTGTGGTATTCTCCTGCTCTGTGGTATTTAGTTTTGCTAGGGTGGTATATTGTGCTGCACTGTGGTATTTGGTTCTGCTGGGGTGGTGTATTGTGCTGCACTGTGGTATCTGATTTTGCTGGGGTGGTAATTTGTGTTGCACTGTGGTATCTGGTTCTGCTAGGGTGGTATTTTGTCCTGTACTGTGGTATTTGGTTCTGCTGGGGTGGTATTTTGTGCTGCACTGTGGTATATGGTTCTGCTGGGGCAGTATATTGTGCTGCACTGTGGTATCTGGTTCTGCTGGGTTGGTATATTGTCCTGCACTATAGTATTTGGTTCTGCTGGGGTGGTATTTTGTGCTGCACTGTGTTGTATGGTTCTGCTGGGGTGGTATATTGTGCTGCACTGTGGTATATGGTTCTGCTGGGGTGGTATATTGTGCTTCACTGTGGTATCTGGTTCTGCTGGGGTGGTATTTTGTCCTGTACTGTGGTAATTGGTTTTGCTGCTGTGGTATTTTGTGCAGCACTGTGGACTTTGGTTCTGCTGGGGTGGTATTTTGTGCTGCACTGTGGTATTTGGTTTTGCTGGGGTGGTATTTTGTGCTGCACTGTGGTATTTGGTTCTGCTGGGGTGGTATATTGTGCTGCACTGTGGTATCTAGTACTGCTGCGGTGGTATTTTGTGCTGCACTGTGGTGTTTGGTTCTGCTGGGGTGGTATATTGTGTTGCACTGTGGTATTTGGTTTTGCTGGGGTGGTATTTTGTGCTGCACTGTGGTATTGTCACGGCCTATGGTTTACGCTTTGACACTGTTGCCACATTTGCGGTTGCCCGCAGCAATGTCTTGCTGTGAGAGCATGCGGTGGCAGTGTCTCAGCCTTCTGGGTGATTGCCATGACATGGTTGCCACGCATGCTGTTGCCGGTGGTAACATGTTTGGTATGCTTGTGTGTGCACTTCCCCTTTAAATTGTAGCCTCCCTCTGTCTGGTGCTGTAAGGGTTAACTCCCTGACTGGGTGTGGTCACTTCATTATATCTTCTGTGGTTTCCTGGCTGGAGTCAGTTGTACTTCAGCTGTTGGTTCTGGAGCTCTGCTCCAGTCCAGGGTGTTCCATCTGTCCAGTGAGGGCCACCCTTGTGGTCATCAATGTTATCCCGGTGTCTCCTTCCCTTCCTGTCCCTATTTGTATGGAGTGGGTTATGTTTAGGGTGTTTGTATGTCTAGTTTGGTGTTACATGTCTGGTGGTGTTTGGTGTCCTGCATGTTTTTTTTAGACATTCCCCTGTATCATGTTTATTGCAGCTATGGGTGTCCAGGGTTCCTGTGTGGTTTGTGGTGTGTGCTGTGTCCTTTAATGTTGGTGTGGACACCAGCACTTGTGCACGGGTTCCAGTCAGTTTGTCTGTGGCAGGTAAGTGTGTTATTTGTTTCGCTTACCTGCCATCTCCATATGCTGTATGTGTTCCCCTCTCCTTGCAGCCTGGCCTCAGATAGAGACTCCTGTTCCTCCATGACTGGGATGAACAGGTTGTCTCTTCCCTGCTCCTTGGTGTGGGATTACCAGGGTGACTTAGGGTCTCTAGGAATCCTGAGTATGAGTCGTCCTACCATTGGGGTCCACTCATACGATGAGGAGTCAGGGAAAGGATTAGGGACGCTGTAGGAGGTGACCTGCTCCCTTATTACTCCTTTTGGCCATGCTGATACCCTTTTACCCTTTGACACAGCACGGTGAGGGGTTTCCCCCACTCCCCACCGTGACAGGTACTTTGTTCCGCTGGGGTGGTATTTTGTTCTGCACTGTGGAATTTGGTTCTGTTGGGGCAGTATATTGTGCTGCACTGTGGTATCTGGTTCTGCTGCGGTGGTATATTGTGCTGCACTGTGGCATCTGGTTCTGCTGGGGTGGTATATTGTGCTGCACTGTGGCATCTGGTTCTGCTGGGGTGGTATATTGTGCTGCACTGTGGTATCTGGTTCTGCTGGGGTGGTATATTGTTCTGCACTGTGGTATCTGGTTCTGCTGCGGTGGTATATTGTGCTGCACTGTGGTATCTGGTTCTGCTGGGGTGGTATATTGTGCTGCACTGTGGTATCTGTTTCTGCTGGGGCGGTATATTGTGCTGCACTGTGGTATCTGGTTCTGCTGGGGCGGTATATTGTGCTGCACTGTGGTATCTGGTTCTGCTGGGGCAGTATATTGTGCTGCACTGTGGTATCTGGTTCTGCACTGTGGTATCTGGTTCTGCTGGGGCGGTATTTTGTTCTGCACTACAGTTTTGCTGGCCACGCCTGCTTCTATTGTCCAGCCTTCTGTCTATTGGACTCCCCTACAACACGAGGCCACTTTAAATTCCCCGTCCACCCCTGGATGATGTACAAATCCACCTTTTATTAGCAAATTGCAATTCTGGCAGCTTATACAGGAGTAAGTTCCCCTTCTTTGCATTGTTAAGAAATATTGTCCACCTTCTTTTTCCTCACATCCCCTGTCACCAATACATAATTTAATAAAATGTCCTTTTCTGTGGAAAAACATTGTCATGTCCTTAAACAAAACTACACATGTTGGGTCCTGTTTCAGCACACACCAGTATTTGCATACAATCTTCCTTCCTTCCTTCTAGTTTCCTATTACTTCTTCCACAGTCCTCATGTTGTTCTGCGCTTCTCTTTCTATCTGCCGCCTGGAATAACTCATAGCAACAAATTTATCAACAATCGTCCTCATAATTATTTCATAACCCTCAGATGTACTTCAAGTTCTCTTACCCAGCATCATGGTTATCACTTTATCCAAGAGACAATCTTTCAAAAAAAGAATCAATTTCCTTCTTGAACTGTGATGTGGGATCACCCAAGAAAACTCTATATGCACGCCCTCCGTCATCTGTGACTTGTCTCTTAACAACAGTCATTGTGTGATCCATAATTACAAATACACTAGCTTTTTCAGCCTTTTTTATTTGTATAGAATCATCTTTTTAATGCTTTTATGCCAACCTTTCCTCTCTTGTCAGATTGCCACCATGGTCAGGCACATCCTTTCACAATTGCCTAACCTCAGTCATCCTTTATGGTAATCCCTTTTCTGCTTTAGCTTATGAAGAATCACATCTGAAGTTGACACACCAGTATCGCCTTATTATTCTGTATGCACAAACATTACTTGACATTGGATTTCACAACAAAACTTATAGAAATCAGTTAAAGTCGGCCCAGATTTGCGGGGTCTGTCTCTGAAAATTAGGAGCAGTCCCTGCAAATTCTGGATTGTTGGCAACTATATCTGTTTACTGACATGATATTGTCAGTTTTCAAGTACTGTTCGCTAATAAGCCTGTAACACACACATGCTAAGCCCTGGAAGGGGAACTATGATCTATAAGCTGGCTTCGATTTACATTAATGTCATAGCTTCCATTTGTAATGGAAACCATGATGCTGTGACAGAAAACTTGAATAGATCCACCCTAGTTGTGTAGATTCCAGTATACAAAGCCATCCATAGAGTTAAGGTGGCCATACACATTAGTCTAAAGTTGATCAAAACAGACAGTTTCAACCCAAATGATCGTTTGTCGGGTGAAACTTAAAGGGAACCTGTCACCGGGATTTTGTGTATAGAGCTGAGGACATGGGTTGCAAGATCACCCCTAGCACATCCGCAATACCCAGTCCCCATAGCTCTCTGTGCTTTTATTGTGTCAAAAAATCGATTTGATACATATGCAAATTAACCTGAGATGAGTCCTGTCCCTGACTCATCTCACACACAGGACTCATCTCAGGTTAATTTGCATATGTATCAAATCGATTTTTTGACACAATAAAAGCACACAGAGCTATGGGGACTGGGTATTGCAACGTGCTAGCGGCCATCTAGCAACCCATATCCTCGGCTCTATACACAAAATCCCGGTGACAGGTTCCCTTTAAAGTGCAAGACTTTATTTTAAATACAGCGTGTTTCTGTCATTACAATTGTGTAATATACTTGATTAGAGAAAGATGGTTCTTTCTACTAGAAAACGGTGTAAAGAGCCTTCTTAGTAAAGCTTTAACTGAGCATAGCTAAGGAGAGTCTGTCTTCAATCTTCAGTTCTACTGAGCGCTGAAGACACCTGTGTGTAACATACAAAGGCTTTTAGCCTACCTCTTGTCACTACCCCAGTCCCTGACTGTGTTCTAACTACTACTGCCCATTACTCTGCCTATCTGACTTGTTACACAAAGGTGTCTTCAGCGCTCAGTAGGGTGCATTTACACCAACAGAATATCTGACAAATTTTCTGACCAATCATTGGTCAGATGGCAGTTTACATACACAGATCTTTTGTTATTGATGTAGAAATATGTAATAGTTGTAATCTTCTCGCATCAAAGTTTGTGTAAGGAAAGAGGTAAATCCCAATTCCCTTAGCCGCAGTCAGAGACAGTGCCAGGTGTTACTATACTGATTTAATTCTTGCTGAGCACTCCTCCCGCCCTGCTCAGTCTGTGTCTTTTATTTACTAACAAAAGGTGTAAAAGGGGCTGACCCAAGACAAGGATACAGGAAGTGATGGCATACAGGAAGTGATGGCATGCAGGAAGTGATGACATAGGAAGACAAGACACCATCATTTAGAATAACCTAGCCAGATAACAAACACATGTATACTATAACCTACCATTACCACTGGAGCTAATTTTATCCAGCCTTGCTCAGTGATCAATACCAGATAAAATTACTATGATCCTCATTTACAGGACAAAGTCATTATCTCCAGCGGCTGATCAGGCGCACTAGAGACAACAAACGCACGTTCCTTTCATATATTGTTCTCTTAACAAATGCATCCACGCCAAGCCAATAAACTGCGTCTTGCTCGGGGGCCCTAGCCGGCGTCCATACATCAGCCAACAAAACACTGCTCTGCTGAACACATCAGTCTCCCCCGACCCACAGCCCAGGGCTTAGCACATGGACCATTCGCCGAAGGAGACCTCTGCGCCCAGCAGCTGTGACAGGACATACACGGGAAGATATCCACTCCAATGGTTTACCCTGACACTGAGAGACATGATGACAATACACAATATATTAAATACACATCCTAATAAAATTTCCTCAACATTATACTCACCAACTATTGGAAAACAACAGTCACAGAAAACACATAGATTTGCGTTCACTATTTAGTGATCCTATGTGGCAGGAAGTACCCTATATAGTCAGATACCCACTCAGTGTACATAAGCATACACGAACAAAGGATAAACTGAGACTAGACGGGTATAGTAGAAAAAATATATACATATACTTTATTAAGCAATACATAAAAAATCATTATTTAATGGGTGATATATCACATCAGATAAAAAGGTGGACTACACCTGAGGGGACATAGTATGATTACATACAAAGAAGGGGACAAGGAGGTCAACGCTCAGCTATACCTCAGCTAAGATTCACAAATAGCTAGAGAAAGTGCAAGTGCATATTTCAAAGCTTGTAACATATATATATATATATATATATATATATATATATATATAGGACCTGTTTCACATGCAAAAAAGTTCTCCACATATATCACAAATATTCACAATTTATGCTGATATATACAGGGAGTGCAGAATTATTAGGCAAGTTGTATTTTTGAGGATTAATTTTATTATTGAACAACAACCATGTTCTCAATGAACCCAAAAAACTCATTAATATCAAAGCTGAATATTTTTGGAAGTAGTTTTTAGTTTGTTTTTAGGCGCGTTTCGGCTAGGATGCCTTCTTCTGGGGGATGTGATCTAGCCGAAACGCGCGTCGGGGTACGTGGCTCTCCTGAGTTTGGACTGTCTTTACTATATGGGTACGCAATGTTATAGTGTGAGGCTCCTCCTTGCTTTGTCAGCTTATGATCTGCAGCATGATTCAGCTATGTCTTTTTTAGTGCAGGAATGATTTTAGTGACTATCTCTGATATTTTGACTGTATCTATTTAGACATGGTCACTCAATTGTTTGATTTCTAGGGTGCATTTATTGGTATGTGCGTGTCTTTACATTGCTCCACTTGGGCACCAGTAGGTATTTTCATCTGCCCCTGAGGCAACATGCACGTTCATGCATCCGTATAGGACTCTGTTTCTACTTTTTATAATAGATGATAACATGCACACATGCGTTTCTTTGCTGAGTTGAAGGCACTAGTCCCCTTTTCCCATGTGGGTCTGGGTCTGTGCGCTATACACATGTATGTCCTAATTTGATGCACTGGCAGTGGAGATACAGGTGTATATATATCAGCATAAATTGTGAATATTTGTGATATATGTGAAGAACTTTTTTGCATGTGAAACAGGTCCTATATATATATATATATATATATATATATATATGTTACAAGCTTTGAAATATGCACTTGCACTTTCTCTAGCTATTTGTGAATCTTAGCTGAGGTATAGCTGAGCGTTGACCTCCTTGTCCCCTTCTTTGTATGTAATCATACTATGTCCCCTCAGGTGTAGTCCACCTTTTTATCTGATGTGATATATCACCCATTAAATAATGATTTTTTATGTATTGCTTAATAAAGTATATGTACATATTTTTTCTACTATACCCGTCTAATCACCAACTATTGGTCTGATGGACAGAAATTGGTCAGATAATCTGTTGGTGTAAATGCACCACTGTGAGGTATATTGGATTCAATTCAGTGTTTCTATAATCACTGGATTTATATGACTGCTGTATAAAGGATGGCGAATATGTAATATTCTCACGCACAATGAAGTCAACATTTTATATGTAAGTAATTATGCAACACGTGAGATTGATATGTGAGGTATATTTAGGATATAGAGGATCCTGTCTGTTATGCACGAGGAAGGGGGCGTTGCCCCCAAAACATTGCATTGCAGGATCTGATGGATTATACTTCGGCTTGAAAGAGTTCTCACTAAATGCATTGATTTTATGGGCAAGATATGAATAAAGGAGTTTCCTGTTTGGTCTAGTTAAATGTAAGTAGTCTGACTTATGCATGATTGATAGCCCAGAGGAAGGTGTGATTCTTTTGGATACTGTTCACATACGGAGCTGGTGGAACAGTGACACACCTGGGCAGAAAAAACAAAAACATTTAATATTGGTGCGGCCACACAGCTAAGTGATTAAGAGAGGCAACTTGCTACACATCCAGGAGAGACCCACTGATGTGTCCAGATATGACAACAGCTTCCAGACTTCTAAAAGCCTCTGACAGTGACCCAAAAGACCTTGTAAGGACTACCCATATGATATGCCAAAGCACTAATACCGACTTTATATCTGTGTTCAAAATATGTGAAACATGGTTGATATGCACAGCCAGGGTTCTTTACAAATGCTGGGCCTGGAGCTAACTCCAATCTTAGCAGTTTAGCCCCATAGATGCCTCAGTCATTAGCGACTATGAAACCTAAGTTGTTTGACAGGAGGGGGCTTCATCTGCTGTCGGCAGCCTGCAATGCAATCGGGTGTTGCTGATGGGTTGCCATGACAGCCCAGGGCTAACAAAGGCCCCTTTGGTCTGCCATGGGTGAAAGCCCTTTTAGGCGTTGATAGTTTGGCACTGACAGGCCATAATGCTTTGGAATGCTATTAGAAAACATTATAAAAGCAATCAAAAGATTGTTGAAATTATGATCAACAAGTGTTCACTGGAGCCTCTTTAAATAGCTGGTCAACGGGAGTGCGGGGAGTTGGACCCCCACCATTCAGACAATGATTACCTATCCTGCGTATAGGTCATCAATATTCTACTCCCAGAAAACTCCTTTAATCATAGTTTTTTTTTAATTGTATTTTTTTCTAATTGCAATTTTTCCTTTCACACATTATCTTAACCTAAATATTTTCGTTTTCCTGCATTGAAGAGCCCAAAGACCTGCTCCTGTAATACCTGTAAGCATCGTATGGTACAATTACTTTAAATCAGAAATATGTTTACATTAATGCGCAAGTATGTCTCTATGCAATCTGTTATTCTTTGTGACTAAGGATAATGACCCATTTACAATAAATCGAAAAGCTGTTACATTGTAGGGATTAATCTTCCTGCAGATTTTCATTCAAAGGTTTGATCTACACTTATTGTTCCCCTGCCAGAAACTGAGCAGGTGACTGTGTAAACAAAGGCTGGTTTGCTTAGTGAATAAAAGATTAGCACTTGCATTCAGCAGGTGGAACCATAGAATATGATGCTCTCTAATTAAGATCAATTTGCCTGACCACGGAAATAAGAAGGAGTTTTGTACAGGTCACAGAAGAAGTTTAAAAGATACCAGAAGCTTTCAGGACGTTGCACATCATTACTATGGCATCCCTTCTGCAAGAAACCTTGTTCGAAATCCAGGGTCAAGCCCCTTCTCCAAGCAAAGATTTTCACCATCTCGTCATCACAAAGAGTGAGGTAATTTGGATTTTCATACCCATATTTTGTCAGCTATTGTTTTTTTTTCATTAGTTTTCCTTTTAAAGATATTGCTGGCACATCTCTAGGATAAGTCACCAATGTCCTGAAGTAGTATGAAAGCTCCATGCCCCTTCATCTCATGTCAACTCTGCTAGGCTTTTTCCAAGAGGCCACCTCTACCAGGGTTCAGAAAAATACACACATAAATTTAATAAAAAATAATGTCTATACTTTTATAAAATTCTAAAAGTCTTAGCATATATTGGTGATTTTTACAGAAAACATCATTACCTTTGCAAAAATTTTACAAGGGAAGCATTCTTTACAAATTATGTTGTTATCATGTATCCTCAACTTTGTAATATGCAAACTGTTGAATGTTAGTAATGCATCATCTGCTGAGTGAATCTGGTTGCTCATGAAGATAATAAATATCACAAGAACAAACTGAATTCCCTAAGGGTCCATTCACACGTCCGTTGTTTCTTTCCTGATCTGTTCCGTTTTTTGCGGAACAGATCTGGACCAGATCTGGACCCATTCATTTTCAATGGGTCCTGAAAAAAATCGGACAGCACAATGTCTGATTTTTTTTCAGGACCCATTGAAAATGAATGGGTCCAGATCTCTTCCGCAAAAAACGGAACAGATCAGGAAAGAAACAACGGACGTGTGAATGGACCCTAAAAGTACCTATTCAGGGACTTATGTAGTTCCATAGAGTTGAATGAAGAGGCAGAGGACATGCGTGACCATTGCTCCATTCAGATTGGAAAACATGGGATCCTAATCAGACCCCTATCCTGTGGATATGCAATACAGGGACATAGTGAGGGGGCAAGCGGGGCATATGCCCCAGGCTCAGAAGTGCAGAGGGTTGAGGGCGCACCCGGGCAGTTGATTTAGATGGTGAAGCAGAAAGTGATCCACTCCCTGCTTCTTTGTTCAGCTCAGCTAGACTGCTCCTCAGCAGTCCACACGTCCCAATGCTGGGCTGTATCTGAGACGTGTACAGGTCCGGGAATCAGTCTGTGCACTCCTCCTACACAGCCCAGCAGCGCAATGTGTGTGTGACCGCATCATGCTGTTGCCGGATGTGCCCAATCATTGGGGAAACAGGTGAGTATTTATTGTTTTTGTTTTTACTTTACTATGAGGGGGGCACAATGTGGGCTAACTACAGTTAGATTTTATCAGGTGTACATATTGAGGGTCATTTACAAAGACCAGCTTTTTACACTGATCTTTGTTCCCGCTCTGCACTGCCGGAGGATTAGTCTAATTTATGAATTGGGGCACCTCAGGCAGTCCATGCCCCTGGAGTAAAAACTAGTTGGGGACCTGATTGTAGTTTTTACTCCTCTTGCTCCTGTTTTCAGGTGTAAAATGTAGCAAATGTGTTGAGACTGGAGTCCCAGCCCCTTTCAAGCACTTGCCACACCTAAATAGATGCAGAAAGGGTGTTTGCAACTATTTTTACACCTAAGGCTACTTTCACACTAGCGTTCGTCGGTCCGCTCGTGAGTTCCGTTTGAAGGGGCTCACGAGCGGACCCGAACGCAGCCGTCCAGCCCTAATGCAGTCTGAATGGAGCGGATCCGCTCAGACTGCATCAGTCTGGCGGCGTTCAGCCTCCGCTCCGCTCGCCTCCGCACGGACAGCTGAACGCTGCTTGCAGCGTTCGGGTGTCCGCCTGGCCGTGCGGATCCGTCCAGACTTACAATGTAAGTCAATGGGGACGGATCCGTATGAAGATGCCACAATATGGCTCAATCTTCATGCGGATCCGTCCCCCATTGACTTTACATTGAAAGTCTGGACGGATCCGTACGAGGCTATTTTCACACTTAGCTGTTATATGCTAAAAATAATGCAGACGGATCCGTTCTGAACGGAGCCTCCGTCTGCATTATTATGATCGGATCCGTTCAGAACGGATCCGATCGAACGCTAGTGTGAAAGTAGCCTAAATCAGGCGTAAAAATATTTGTAAGGATATTATTAAAAGTGAAATTTTAAGCTATTCACCCATAACTCTAAGGCGACTGGGTGGGATTGGGTGAGTATGGTTATGCATTGGGCAGAGTTAGAGGCGTGGTTAGTATAAAAAAAAGTTACCGTTTGCTCTTTCTGATTTATTAAAAATGGGAGTTAATGAGGACCTTTCATCAGTTTAGCCCTAGTCTAATTATGGTCTTACCTTATAGGGCGGCCGCCACTGATGCCATGGTACTTTTCTTTTTTTTCAAAGACCCCCCGTTCGTCCGCTGTTGGCCCTATTGATTTCAGCGCCTTATATTATAATGAGCTGATTCGGTTATACTAGGCGGAGACTCTCAGTTGCGCTAGAGGCGGTTCTCTTCTCCCTGGCTGTGAGCGCATCCAATCAGAGCACACCGCTCTTAGCCAGGGAGGAGCTCATTTTCCCTGGCTAAGAGCGATGGGCTCTGATTAAATGCACACACAGCCAGGGAGATAAGAACTGCCCCCATCGAAACTGCGAGTCTCCGCCTAGTATAACCGAGTCAGCTCATTATAATATAAGGTGCCGAAAACAATGGGGCTAACAGCGGACGAACAGGGGGGTCTTTGGGGGAAAAAATGTGCCATGACATTAGTGGGGGCCCTCCTATAAGATAAGACCATAATTAGACTAGGGCTAAACTGATGATAGGTCCTATTTAACTACAAGGGGGGGGGGGGTGTTACCATATCGAATCACAGGAAAGACTAGTTATACGTCTGAGGCAATAAGTACAGTCAGGGGAGTAGCTATAGTGGAAGCAGGAGAAGCGGCTGCTGCAGGGCCTAAACTTAGAAGGGGTCTATCCAGGCGGAGGACTAAAAGATTTTATTGTCAGGGCTCACTGCAACAGTATTATACCATGACATTATATACAGTGACAACTATATACATATAAGGCTTCGTTCACATCACTGTTCAGCCTTTCCGTTCTCCTGCTCCGTTTAGGAGAATGGAAAGGACGGATTCGGCACATAACTGAGCCGAATGGATCCTAGGGACCCCATAGACTATAATGGGGTCCGTTAGGTTTCTGCTCAGAAGATGATTTTGGAGCGGAGCATCTCTGGAGCATCTCGTGTGCATTGCGGGAAACATGCGCATGCAATTTCAGTCAGTTTTGACTGCGATTGCATTGTTTCGTTTTTATCGCGCGGGTGCAATGCGCTTTCCACGCGTGCGATAAAAAACTGAATGTGATACCCAGACCCGAACCCGGACTTCTTCACTGAAGACTTCTGGTCTAGGTTCGGTGTTCTGAAGATTTTATTATTTCCCCTTATAACATGGTTATAAGGGAAAATAATAGCATTCTGAATACAGAATGCTTACTAAAATGTTGATTGAGGGGTTAAAAATAAAAAAAATTAACTCACCTTATCCACTTGATCGTGCAGCCGGCAACGTCTTCTTTCCTCTTCTTTCAGGACCTGCCAAAGGACCTTTGATGACGTAATCGCGCTCACCACGTGGTGGCGTCAGGTCCTTTTGCAGGTCCTGAAAAAAGACGATGCCGGCTGCGCGATCAAGTGGATGAGGTGAGTTAATTATATATATTTTTTAACCCCTCAATCGAAATTTTTGTAAGCATTCTGTATTAAGAATGCTATTATTTTTCCCTTATAACCATGTTATAAGGGAAAATAATACAGTGAATTTACTTTAATGGGGTCCGGGGTTGCTCATCACTATCATCTCCTAGCAACCATGCGTGAAAACTAGGGATGAGCGAACCCGAACTGTATAGTTCGGGTTCCTACCGAATTTTGGGGTGTCCGTGACACGGACCCGAACCCGGACATTTTCGAAAAAGTCTGGGTTCGGGTTTGGTGTTCGTCGCTTTCTTGGCGCTTTTTGAAAGGCTGCAAAGCAGCCAATCAACAAGCGTCATACTACTTGCCCCAAGAGGCCGTCACAGCCATGCCTACTATTGGCATGGCTGTGATTGGCCAGAGCACCATGTGACCCAGCCTCTATTTAAGCTGGAGTCACATAGCGCCGCCCGTCACTCTGCTCTGATCAGCATAGGGAGAGGTTGCAGCTGCGACGTTAGGGCGAGATTAGGCAGTGATTAACTCCTCCAAAAGACCTCATTCAGAGATCGATCTGCAGCTGTGGATGATTGAACTGCTGCTATTGAATTGCTCACTGTTTTTAGGCTGCCCAGAGCGTTTTTCAGTCACTTTTTTCTAAGGTGATCGGCGGCCATTTTGTGTCTTGTGGTGTCCCAGCACAAGCTGCCACCAAGTGCATTTAACCCTTAATGGTGTGGTTGTTTTTTGGCTAAATCCTACATCAGGGTCAAGCTGTCACACCAAGTGCATTTAACCAGCAATAGTGTGGTTATTTTTTGGCCATATACTACATCAGGGGCAAGCTGAGCCTGTCACCAAGTGCATTTAAACATCAATGGTGTGGTTGTTTTTTGGCTAAATCCTACATCAGGGTCAAGCTGTCACACCAAGTGCATTTAACCAGCAATAGTGTGGTTATTTTTTGGCCATATACTACATCAGGGGCAAGCTGAGCCTGTCACCAAGTGCATTTAACCCTCAATGGTGTAGTTGTTTTTTGGCTAAATCCTACATCAGGGTCAAGCTGTCACACCAAGTGCATTTAACCAGCAATAGTGTGGTTATTTTTTGGCCATATACTACATCAGGGGCAAGCTGAGCCTGTCACCAAGTGCATTTAACCCTCAATGGTGTGGTTGTTTTTTGGCTAAATCCTACATCAGGGTCAAGCTGTCACACCAAGTGCATTTAACCATCAATAGTCTGGTTATTTTTTGGCCATATACTACATCAGGGGCAAGCTGTCACCAAGTGCATTTAACCCTCAATAGTGTGGTTGGTCAAGCTGTCACACCAAGTGCATTTAACCATCAATAGTGTGGTTATTTTTTGGCCATATCCCAGTCTAATTCTGTCAGTAAACCTATACCTGTCACCCAGCGCCTAAATACTAGGCCTCAAATTTATATCCAGCTAAATCTGTCGTTACTGCTGTACTGCTGTGGCTGGTCAAGTTATTTAGTGTCCGTCAAAGCACATTTTTTGTTCTGGGTTGAAATACAATTCTCAATTTAGCAATTTCCTAATTTAGTGGTTTCTGCTGTATCAGAGCTATTTTAAATCTATCCCTAAAAGGGTATATAAGATTCAAGGTGCACATAGGGTCATTCTGAATAACTTCACACACACACGCTACTGTGCATTTCCAAGTCTAATTCTGTCAGTAAACCTATACCTGTCACCCAGCGCCTAAATACTAGGCCTCAAATTTATATCCAGCTAAATCTGTCGTTACTGCTGTACTGCTGTGGCTGGTCAAGTTATTTAGTGTCCGTCAAAGCACATTTTTTGTTCTGGGTTGAAATACAATTCCCAATTTAGCAATTTCCTAATTTAGTGGTTTCTGCTGTATCAGAGCTATTTTAAATCTATCCCTAAAAGGGTATATAAGATTCAAGGTGCACATAGGGTCATTCTGAATAACTTCACACACACACGCTACTGTGCATTTCCAAGTCTAATTCTGTCAGTAAACCTATACCTGTCACCCAGCGCCTAAATACTAGGCCTCAAATTTATATCCAGCTAAATATGTCGTTACTGCTGTACTGCTGTGGCTGGTCAAGTTATTTAGTGTCCGTCAAAGCACATTTTTTGTTCTGGGTTGAAATACAATTCCCAATTTCGCAATTTCCTAATTTAGTGGTTTCTGCTGTATCAGAGCTATTTTAAATCTATCCCTAAAAGGGTATATAAGATTCAAGGTGCACATAGGGTCATTCTGAATAACTTCACACGCTACTGTGCATTTCCAAGTCTAATTCTGTCAGTAAACGTATACCTGTCACCCAGCGCCTAAATAATAGGCCTCAAATTTATATCCAGCTAAATCTGTGGTTACTGCTGTGCCTGTATTAGTGTAATACGGTACCTAAATAGATAGCCAGATAGTGTTAGGTGTCTGTAAAAAAAGGCCTGAATTTTAATTCAATACATTGGGCCAAATAATATTTTTCTTATTGTTGTGAACGGTAACAATGAGGAAAACATCTAGTAAGGGACGCGGACATGGTCGTGGTGGTGTTAGTGGACCCTCTGGTGCTGGGAGAGGACGTGGCCGTTCTGCCACAGCCACACGTCCTAGTGTACCAACTACCTCAGGTCCCAGTAGCCGCCAGAATTTACAGCGATATTTGGTGGGGCCCAATGCCATTCTAAGGATGGTAAGGCCTGAGCAGGTACAGGCATTAGTCAATTGGGTGGCCGACAGTGGATCCAGCACGTTCACATTATCTCCCACCCAGTCTTCTGCAGAAAACGCACAGATGGCGCCTGAAAACCAAGCCCATCAGTCTGTCACATCACCCCCATGCATACCAGGGAAACTGTCTGAGCCGCAAGTTATGCAGCAGTCTCTTATGCTGTTTGAAGACTCCACTGGCAGGGTTTCCCAAGGGCATCCACCTAGCCCTTCCCCAGCGGTGGAAGACATAGAATGCACTGACGCACAACCACTTATGTTTCCTGATGATGAGGACATGGGAATACCACCTCAGCATGTCTCTGATGATGACGAAACACAGGTGCCAACTGCTGCGTCTTTCTGCAGTGTGCAGACTGAACAGGAGGTCAGGGATCAAGACTGGGTGGAAGACGATGCAGGGGACGATGAGGTCCTAGACTCCACATGGAATGAAGGTCGTGCCACTGACTTTCACAGTTCGGAGGAAAAGGCAGTGGTGAGACCGAGCCAACAGCGTAGCAAAAGAGGGAGCAGTGGGCAAAAGCAGAACACCCGCCGCCAAGAGACTCCGCCTGCTACTGACCGCCGCCATCTGGGACCGAGCACCCCAAAGGCAGCTTCAAGGAGTACCCTGGTATGGCACTTCTTCAAACAATGTGCTGACGACAAGACCCGAGTGGTTTGCACGCCATCAGAGCCTGAAGCGAGGCATTAACGTTCTGAACCTTAGCACAACCTGCATGACTAGGCACCTGCATGCAAAGCATGAACTGCAGTGGAGTAAACACCTTAAAAACAAGGAAGTCACTCAGGCTCCCCCTGCTACCTCTTCTGCTGCTGCCGCCTCGGCCTCTTCTGCTGCTGCCGCCTCGGCCTCTTCCTCCGCCTCTGGAGGAACGTTGGCACCTGCCGCCCAGCAAACAGGGGATGTACCACCAACACCACCACCTCCGTCACCAAGCATCTCAACCATGTCACACGGCAGCGTTCAGCTCTCCATCTCACAAACATTTGAGAGAAAGCGTAAATTCCCACCTAGCCACCCTCGATCCCTGGCCCTGAATGCCAGCATTTCTAAACTACTGGCCTATGAAATGCTGTCATTTAGGCTGGTGGACACAGACAGCTTCAAACAGCTCATGTCGCTTGCTGTCCCACAGCATGTTGTTCCTAGCCGGCACTACTTCTCCAAGAGAGCCGTGCCTTCCCTGCACAACCAAGTATCCGATAAAATCAAGTGTGCACTGCGCAACGCCATCTGTAGCAAGGTCCACCTAACCACAGATACGTGGACCAGTAAGCACGTCCAGGGACGCTATATCTCCCTAACTGCACACTGGGTAAATGTAGTGGCAGCTGGGCCCCAGGCGGAGAGCTGTTTGGCGCACGTCCTTCCGCCGCCAATGATCGCAGGGCAACATTCTTTGCCTCCTGTTGCCACCTCCTCCTACTCAGCTTCCTCCTCCTCTTCTTCCACCTGCTCATCCAGTCAGCCACACACCTTCACCACCAACTTCAGCACAGCCCGGGGTAAACGTCAGCAGGCCATTCTGAAACTCATATGTTTGGGGGACAGGCCCCACACCGCACAGGAGTTGTGGCGGGGTATAGAATAACAGACCAACGAGTGGTTGCTGCCGGTGAGCCTCAAGCCTGGCCTGGTGGTGTGCGATAATGGGCGAAATCTCGTTGCAGCTCTGGGACTAGCCGGTTTGACGAACATCCCTTGCTTGGCGCATGTGCTGAATTTGGTGGTGCAGAAGTTCATTCACAACTACCCCGACATGTCAGAGCTGCTGCATAAAGTGCGGGCCATCTGTTCGCGCTTCCGGCGTTCACATCCTGCCGCTGCTTGCCTGTCTGCGCTACAGCGTAACTTCGGTCTTCCCGCTCACCGCCTCATATGCGACGTGCCCACCAGGTGGAACTCCACCTTGCACATGCTGGACAGACTGTGCGAGCAGCAGCAGGCCATAGTGGAGTTTCAGCTGCAGCACGCACGGGTCAGTCGCACTGCGGAACAGCACCACTTCACCACCAATGACTGGGCCTCCATGCGAGACCTGTGTGCCCTGTTGCGCTGTTTCGAGTACTCCACCAACATGGCCAGTGGCGATGACGCCGTTATCAGCGTTACAATACCACTTCTATGTCTCCTTGAGAAAACACTTAGGGCGATGATGGAAGAGGAGGTGGCCCAGGAGGAGGAGGAGGAGGAGGAAGAGGGGTCATTTTTAGCACTTTCAGGCCAGTCTCTTCGAAGTGACTCAGAGGGAAGTTTTTCGCAACAGCAGAGGCCAGGTACAAATGTGGCCAGCCAGGGCCCACTACTGGAGGACGAGGAGGAGGTGGAGGAGGATGAGGATGAAGCATGGTCAAAGCGGGGTGGCACCCAACGCAGCTCGGGCCCATCACTGGTGCGTGGCTGGGGGGAAAGGCAGGACGATGACGATACACCTCCCACAGAGGACAGCTTGTCCTTACCCCTGGGCAGCCTGGCACACATGAGCGACTACATGCTGCAGTGCCTGCGCAACGACAGCAGAGTTGCCCACATTTTAACGTGTGCGGACTACTGGGTTGCCACCCTGCTGGATCCACGGTACAAAGACAATGTGCCCACCTTACTTCCTGCACTGGAGCGTGATAGGAAGATGCGCGAGTACAAGCGCACGTTGGTAGACGCGCTACTGAGAGCATTCCCAAATGTCACAGGGGAACAAGTGGAAGCCCAAGGCCAAGGCAGAGGAGGAGCAAGAGGTCGCCAAGGCAGCTGTGTCACGGCCAGCTCCTCTGAGGGCAGGGTTAGCATGGCAGAGATGTGGAAAAGTTTTGTCAACACGCCACAGCTAACTGCACCACCACCTGATACGCAACGTGTTAGCAGGAGGCAACATTTCACTAACATGGTGGAACAGTACGTGTGCACACCCCTCCACGTACTGAGTGATGCTTCGGCCCCATTCAACTTCTGGGTCTCTAAATTGTCCACGTGGCCAGAGCTAGCCTTTTATGCCTTGGAGGTGCTGGCCTGCCCGGCGGCCAGCGTTTTGTCTGAACGTGTATTCAGCACGGCAGGGGGCATCATTACAGACAAACGCAGCCGCCTGTCTACAGCCAATGTGGACAAGCTGACGTTCATAAAAATGAACCAGGCATGGATCCCACAGGACCTGTCCATCCCTTGTGCAGATTAGACATTAACTTCCTCCCCTTAACCATATATTATTGTACTCCAGGGCACTTCCTCATTCAATCCTATTTTTATTTTCATTTTACCATTATATTGCGAGGCTACCCAAAGTTGAATGAACCTCTCCTCTGTCTGGGTGCCGGGGCCTAAATATATGACAATGGACTGTTGCAGTGGTGGCTGACGTGAAGCCTGATTCTCTGCTATGACATGCAGACTGATTCTCTGCTGACATGAAGCCAGATTCTCTGTTACGGGACCTCTCCTCTGCCTGGGTGCTGGGCCTAAATATATGCCAATGGACTGTTGCAGTGGTGGCTGACGTGAAGCCTGATTCTCTGCTATGACATGCAGACTGATTCTCTGCTGACATGAAGCCAGATTCTCTGTTACGGGACCTCTCTCCTCTGCCTGGGTGCTGGGCCTAAATATATGACAATGGACTGTTGCAGTGGTGGCTGACGTGAAGCCTGATTCTCTGCTATGACATGCAGACTGATTCTCTGCTGACATGAAGCCAGATTCTCTGTTACGGGACCTCTCTCCTCTGCCTGGGTGCTGGACCTAAATATATGACAATGGACTGTTGCAGTGGTGGCTGACGTGAAGCCTGATTCTCTGCTATGACATGCAGACTGATTCTCTGCTGACATGAAGCCAGATTCTCTGTTACGGGACCTCTCTCCTCTGCCTGGGTGCTGGGCCTAAATATATGACAATGGACTGTTGCAGTGGTGGCTGACGTGAAGCCTGATTCTCTGCTATGACATGCAGACTGATTCTCTGCTGACATGAAGCCAGATTCTCTGTTACGGGACCTCTCTCCTCTGCCTGGGTGCCTGGGCCTAAATATATGACAATGGACTGTTGCAGTGATGGCTGACGTGAAGCCTGATTTTCTGCTATGGGACCTCTCTCCAATTGATATTGGTTCATTTATATTTATTTTATTTTTATTTTTATTCATTTCCCTATCCACATTTGTTTGCAGGGGATTTACCTACATGTTGCTGCCTTTTGCAGCCTTCTAGCTCTTTCCTGGGCTGTTTTACAGCCTTTTTAGTGCCAAAAGTTTGGGTCCCCATTGACTTCAATGGGGTTCGGGACGAAGTTCGGATCGGGTTCGGATCCCGAACCCGAACATTTCCGGGAAGTTCGGCCGAACTTCTCGAACCCGAACATCCAGGTGTCCGCTCAACTCTAGTGAAAACCACACCGCATCCGCACTTTTTGGCAGATGCTCGCGATTTTCACGCAGACCCATTCATTTCTATAGAGCCAGCATTGCGTGAAAAACGCAGAATATAGAACATGCTGCGATTTTTACACAACGCACAAGTGATGCGTGAAAAACATTGATCATGTACACAGCCCCATTGAAATGAATGGGTCCGGATTCAGTGCGGGTGCAATGCGTTCACGTCACCTTATGTGCCTAATCCGTCCTTTCCGTTCTCCTGCTCCTAAACTGAGCAGGAGAACAGAAAGGCTGAACAGTGACGTGAACGAAGCCTAAGAAACGGAAAGAACAGCTGCTGGCCTGGTCTAAAAGCGTGCTCTTGACTAGTTGCAGGAGTAGGGATTGCACGGGAGGAGGGGATTGTGATGAAGTTGCTGGGGGAAGGCCCGTTCAAACATTTGCTGAGGTTATGCTACTGAGTATAGTATAGATGTGGGGAAAAACCCTCTAACACAACATTGCTGCATGAAATTCTCTGTTTACTGCATTTTATAACCAAGTACATCATATAGTCTGAAATATGTGCTTCAGTACACCATTTGCTATTGACATTGCAGCATCTACATGATGACTTTTTATTTCATTCTTTCACTAATTGAAAACTAACATTTGGAAGTCTGCATGTAATTCCTTTCTAGGTTACCTTAAGATCTTGGAAAATTTCAGCCAGGGCTGAACATTGGAAAATTCTACCAAGAGAAGTAAAGAAAACGCACAATGATTTTTTAAGAGAAAGTTTGATGCACAGTAAGTTGAAGTAGACTACATTATGTGAAATATAACAAAAACATTAGAACACAGCGGCCCAGATTTATTAACCCTAAAGGTGGCATAAGCTTAGACAGGCTGTCTAGACCTGCACCAGGTTTACCACAGTTCGTCAGGCTGGTGCAGGGATAGACACTTTTCACCGACTAGATACCAATTATTGGTTGGCTTAATTTGAGACAGATTTTTACGCCAGAACTTGAGCCAAAATTATGACGCATCTTAGGCCCCTTTCCATTAACGAACCACCCACTCTCTGTTAAGGTAAAAATATTATGGATCCATAATACAACAGTGTAATGCTACTTTAACATCTGTGTTTTTAATTCCGGTTTTGAGATCCAGCATAGGATCTCAAAACCAGAATTAAACTGATCCATGCTATTTAATACATCCAGATGCATCCATTTTGGCGGGATCCGGATGTATTAAATCAAAACTGAACAAATTGCTAAC
Organism: Bufo gargarizans; assembly: GCF_014858855.1. Lineage (NCBI taxonomy): Eukaryota > Metazoa > Chordata > Amphibia > Anura > Bufonidae > Bufo > Bufo gargarizans. The sequence continues at coordinate 207,966,951 of NC_058082.1, read as the reverse complement.
AAGAAAAAAAAAATGACCATTGACTTACATTGATTTTCATGCCGGATCTGGTTTGTTCCATTTCCCAAACCGGACTCAAAACCGCAGGTGTCCAACACAACAAAACGGAAAAGATGCATACATATGCATCATGATCAGTTTTGTCCAATTGACAATGAATGGGGACAAAACTGAATAATTTAATTCCGGTTTTGAGATCCTCTGCCAGATCTCAAAACCGGAATTGAAAACACAGATGTTAAAGTAGCATTACACTGTTGCATTATGGAGCCATAATATTTTTACCATATCCTTCTATGGTCCTATAGCGTAACTCTGTATGCCTCCAACTTTATATGGACCACAATGATTTTTTTTCACCTATATAAATCCATTGAGAAATGATAACTCAACAAATACTCCGCTCACACCGTGAAATAAAAAATCCTTGCATGCTCCATTTCATACCATGTTACCCAGCCAATCTCCCCCAGAGACATTGCTTTTACTGGAGAATACGGTACAATGGACCCATACAGGGTTTTTGAGCAAATAATACCGTGTCCATAGGCCCTTACTATCGATAAGGCAGGAGACAGAGAGGCTCATTGGCACTGAGAATAAAACTAGCCCTAAAATGTTCTTCAATTATATAAATGGTAAAAAGCTTAAATCTCCCACCTCACTCCTAAATAGTGCCATAGCGATGCAAATTTGCCTTTCAGGATCCTGGGGAAGCTGGGTTACACCATGTGGAACTGTAATAGACCACAGAATACTAAATCTACTAAGACAAATGCTTATAAATATTAAAATAGACAAATCACCGGATCCTGATGGCATACACCTCCATAGAGAATTGGGTAATGTAATAGAGGGTCTCTTCCACCAAATATGGTGCCATCATTAAAAAAGGGGTCAAAAACTGAACCTGGAAACTAAAGGCCGGTAAGTCTATTATCTGTCATCGCAAACTGAAGGTTTTCTAAGAGATGCTATCCTGGGGTATCTCATTGAAAATAAGTGAGGAAATTTATCATTCGTCTCATGCCAGTTTTCTGCCGTAAAACAGTTGCAAACCCTATAAATAAAAACCTGCAAAGAAAACACTAGCCTTGATAAATATCCACCTACATGGATAACGCCATGTCAGCACAGATTTGTGAGGTATTGATCCTGTTAAACTAATCTAAATAGTGAGGAGGTAAGTTCTAGACTTGACTGTGGTGAATCAATCGATGTCATATATATTGACTTCTCCAAAGCATTTGACACTGTACCACATAAAAGGTTAGTATATAAAATGAGAATGCTTGGACTGGGAGAAAATGTCTTTATGTGGGTAAGTAACTGGCTCAGTGATAGAAAACAGAGGGTGGTTATTAATGGTACACACTCAGATTTGGTCACAGTCACTAAACTGTGTAAAGTACTGTAATTAACACAGAAGAGGACAATATACTGATAGAAATAGATCTTGATAGATTAAGGGCTTGGGCAGAGAAGTGGCAGATTAGGGTTTAACAGTATCAATTAGGGTTGATAAATGTAATTTTATGGGAAGGAAAAATACATGTCACAAGTGCAGACTAAATGGTAAAACACAGGATAAAAGTTAGAAATCTTTGTCTATAGTAAACTTAAACAGTCATTGTACTTTCACTCAATTTCATTTAATTTAATAGAGAAAGGTGCACCTAGCAAATTTTAAAGTAACTTCATTTAAAAAAATATGCCTGCATCCACTTGAAAAAAGCTGTATAGCCATGGTCACTAGGGGTCTCATTTCCACCTATTTGCAGTCCGTTGCCTGTTGTCAGGCAAGATCCGTCCTTAGTAAGAGTAGGTAGAGAGCAAATGCGGGCATGTCAGAGCTACAGTAGCTGAGATCCTGTGCCTGAAAGAACTGCGTCTACACTGCTTCTGAGTTCACAGGAGCCTCCTGCCTTTCTGTAAGTGTGATTTCCCACTCCTTATCTGTTCTGTGAGTTTCAGAGATAAAAACAAACATAGTGAGAAGAAAGGGAAAGGATGTCACAGCAGTGCAGGCAGATTTCACAGAAGGGATACACCCCCTGCTTCTGAGTGACATGCCTCTAACTGTGCAGCTGAAACGGGGAATAATATGGCTGAAAAAGATTTTAGGGAAGCCCAAAAAGGACACGTTCCTTCATAGTTATGATTATACAAAGAAGCAGAGCCATTATGCAAACTTTTTTTTGGAAACTTAGTTACATTTTAAAGAGGTATTCCAGTTATGTTAAGTTTTGCTCTGCAGGGACCCCCACCGTGCCCCAGGGAGCCTACTGAAATGAATGAAGCAGACAGCCACTTCATTCATTTTTATGGGAGTTCCGGAGATATCCGAACGCTGTCCCCTCTACCCACTAAAAAATGTGGCTGGATTGGGATGCTACTCCAGTTTTAACATACAACTGAAAATAAACACCGTAGATCTGAATATTCAATCAATTTCAGAAATGAATAGAATTTAACGTTAAAAACATCAAGAAATTTGGAGGACGACATTAGTGTTACTCAGCTACTAGGTGAATCATAATACATTAACACTGTCCAAAAGATTCTGCATTTTGGAAGATGTTGGCTTGTACCTAGAGGTCAGGTGTAAATTGTATTGTTCATCCTTGAATTAATTTAAGCTATTATTTAAGTGCCAAGCACAACATACTTTGAATGAACATTTGACAAGTGAATCATGTAGTTTTGTGTATTACGTTAGCCACATATCTCTAGTGTATCTGTTACCATAGTGCAACGATTAAAGCAGAAAATTACAACATCAGGGACTCAAATTTCTTCCTCAGTATTCATAACCACTACATTATAATAAACACAGTTATAACTTCAAGAGCGGTCATTGTTTATTCAAGAAAATATGTTCTTCTTGTCTATTCAAATGGCCTAACCAGGTTCTAATGGCAAATAATAAATTACTCAGGCAAGCCTGGGCATTGTTTGGTCTACTCCCTGCATGTGCAGTTACTGTAAGCATCTGTTACTATTCAGAAAATTACAACTATTTGTTACTTTGAAATACAACCACTCAAAAAATAAAGGGAACACTAAAATACTACATACTAGATCTCAATGAATGACATATTCCAGTTGCAAATCTTTATTCATTACATAGTGGAATTTGCTGAGAACAATCTATATACAATCTATATATGTAAAGAAGGACGTATACAGTACAGACCAAAAGTTTGGACACACCTTCTCATTCAAAGAGTTTTCTTTATTTTCATGACTATGAAAATTGTAGATTCACACTGAAGGCATCAAAACTATGAATTAACACATGTGGAATTATATACATAACAAAAAAGTGTGAAACAACTGAAGATATGTCATATTCTAGGTTCTTCAAAGTAGCCACCTTTTGCTTTGATTACTGCTTTGCACACTCTTGGCATTCTCTTGCTTCAAGAGGTAGTCACCTGAAATGGTCTTCCAACAGTCTTGAAGGAGTTCCCAGAGATGCTTAGCACTTGTTGGCCCTTTTGCCTTCACTCTGCAGTCCAGCTCACCCCAAATCATCTCGATTGGGTTCAGGTCCGGTGACTGTGGAGGCCAGGTCATCTGGCGCAGCACCCCATCACTCTCCTTCATGGTCAGATAGCCCTTACACAGCCTGGAGGTGTGTTTGGGGTCATTGTCCTGTTGAAAAATAAATGATGGTCCAACTAAACGCAAACCGGATGGAATAGCATGCCACTGCAAGATGCTGTGGTAGCCATGCTGGTTCAGTATGCCTTCAATTTTGAATAAATCCCCAACAGTGTCACCAGCAAAGCACCCCCACACCATCACACCTCCTCCTCCATGCTTCACGGTGGGAACCAGGCATGTAGAGTCCATCCGTTCACCTTTTCTGCGTCGCACAAAGACACGGTGGTTGGAACCAAAGATCTTAAATTTGGACTCATCAGACCAAAGCACAGATTTCCACTGGTCTAATGTCCATTCCTTGTGTTCTTTAGCCCAAACAAGTCTCTTCTGCTTGTTGCCTGTCCTTAGCAGTGGTTTCCTAGCAGATATTCTACCATGAAGGCCTGATTCACACAGTCTCCTCTTAACAGTTGTTCTAGAGATGTGTCTGCTGCTAGAACTCTGTGTGGCATTGACCTGGTCTCTAATCTGAGCTGCTGTTAACCTGCGATTTCTGAGGCTGGTGACTCGGATGAACTTATCCTCCGCAGCAGAGGTGACTCTTGGTCTTCCTTTCCTGGGGCGGTCCACATGTGATTCAGTTTCTTTGTAGTGCTTGATGGTTTTTGTGACTGCACTTGGGGACACTTTTAAAGTTTTCCCAATTTTTCGGACTGACTGACCTTCATTTCTTAAAGTAATGATGGCCACTCATTTTTCTTTACTTAGCTGCTTTTTTCTTGCCATAATACAAAAATACTAACAGTCTATTCAGTAGGACTATCAGCTGTGTATCCACCTGACTTCTCCACAACACAACTGATGGTCCCAACCCCATTTATAAGGCAAGAAATCCCACTTATTAAACCTGACAGGGCACACCTGTGAAGTGAAAACCATTTCAGGTGACTACCTCTTGAAGCTCATCAAGAGAATGCCAAGTGTGTGCAAAGCAGTAATCAAAGCAAAAACCTAGAATATGACATATTTTCAGTTTTCACACTTTTTTGTTATGTATATAATTCCACGTGTTAATTCATAGTTTTGATGCCTTCAGTGTGAATCTACAATTTTCATAGTCATGAAAATAAAGAAAACTCTTTGAATGAGAAGGTGTGTCCAAACCTTTGGTCTGTACTGTATATGTGTGTATGTATGTTCTGCAATCACTCAAAAATGCAACCATCGATTTCAACAAAACTTGGTATATACATCCCTTGCTACCTGGAAAGAAATCTTGTGGGGGTCATACACCCCTACAAAGCAGATGCATGGAGTTTGCATGCTCCAACTGTTTTTGCTACACACATATTGCTCTGTAACTCAAAAACTCTTTGATCAATTTCTACTAAACTTGGTACACATATCACTTACTATCTGGGAAAGAATACTGTGGAGGTAACATGCCAGTACACAATGAGTTTCTGTCTGTCCTGACATCTGTCTGTCTGTTCTTTATGCGCGACCAAACGACTGGACTGATCTTCACCAAATTTGTCACACAGGTACATCAGGTGTCCGGGAAGGTTTTAGACCAGGTCTCAGCTGAGATATTCCCCAAAAATGCATCTGCAATAGCCAATACAAGCCTGCAAGTCTTTCTCTTCATATCCCAACTGCCATACACACGGTCACATGACCCTTATCAGCTAATAGAAGCTTTCAGGCCCTTAGTCTACACATACACACAGTTTTACTCCAGGTTTCCATAACAACCCAGCCATTTTTCTTCACTGCTGTAGGTAAGCTTTAGGCTAAGGCTACACGACGACATATGTCGCATGACAATAAGTCACGCAACACATAGGGCACAACTACACTGCTACATGTGTCGCGCAACAATTTTTATAATGATAGTCTATGGTATTGCACTGCGACATGTCACATGCCGCAACTGCGACATGACAGTCGCAGAAAAATCCATCTTATAAAAATTGTTTCGACAAAATGTTGTGCGACACATGTCGCTGTGTAGGCCTAGCATTAAAGGGGCAGGGTGCTGTGGAGGTCACTGTTAAAGGGGCGGGCACTGTGGAGGTCACTGTTAAAGAGGCGTTCACTGTGGATAATACTGTTAAGGCAGCAGTGTACTGTGAGGTCACTGTTAAGGGAGCAGGTTACTGTGGAGGTCACTGTTAAGGGGGCAGGCCCTGAGGAGGTCACTGTCAAGGGAGTGGGGTGCTGTGAAACTCACTGTTAAAGAGGCAGGCTGCTGTGAAGGTCAAAGTTAAGGGGATGGGCTGCTGTGGAGGTCCCATTTTAAAGTGGTGGGGCACTGTGGGGGGGTTAGTGTTAAGGGTGGGGGACTGTGGAGTTCACTGTTAAAGGGGCAAGGTGCTGTAGAGGTCACTTTTATGGGGGATTCTGTCGATATCTTTTAGCAACACACACAAACATTAAATGAAATAGATTAAATATACCCGTGCAAAGCCGAGTCCTTCTGCTAATAAAACATAAAAATGATCAATGTAAAGCAAACTTAATATCCTGTGGAGGTCTGGATTTGGAATGATACTCAAAACCTACGTCGAAAATCTAATTTCATCCTGATCCAGCTTCAGTGGAAATGCCCCCAGACAAGGAAATGAGACTCGGTAGTGTGTGGTCTCCACGTGTCTGTATGACCTCCCTACAATCACCTGGGCATGCTCCTGATGAGGTGGTGAATGTTCTACTCCCAGACCTGGATTAGAACATCAGTCAACTCCTGGACAGTCTGTGGTGCCAAGTGGTATTGGTGGATGGAACAATACATGATGTCCCAGATGTGCTCGATTGGATTCAGGTCTGGGGAACAGGCAGACCAGTCCATAGCATTAATGATTTCATCATGCAGGAACTGCTGACACACTTCAGCCACATGAGGCCTAGCATTGCCATGCATCAGAAGTAACCCAGGGCCCACTGCACCTGCATATAGTCTCACAATAGGTATGAGGATCTCATCCCGGTACCTAATGGCAGTCAGGGTTCCTCTCGCTAGCACATCGAGGGCTGTGCGGCCCTCCAAAGAAATGCCTCCCCACACCTATTACTGACCCATTGCCAAACCGGTCATGCTGGAGGATGTTGCAGGCAGCAGAACACTCTCTACGACATCTTCAGACTCTGTGTCGTCTGTGACATGTGCTCAGTGCGAACCTGCTCTCATCCGTGAAGAGCACAGGGCGCCAATGTTGAATCTGCCAATCTTGGTGTTCTCTGGCAAATGCCAATCGCCCTGCATAGTGGGCTATAAGTACAACACCGACTTGTGAACGTTTGGCCCTCATACCTCCCTCATGGAGTCTGTTTCTGACAGTTTGAGCAGATACATGGATATTAGGGGCCTGCTGTTGGTTTTGCAGGGACTCTGGCACTGCTCCTCTGTCAAGCATGCGGTGTGGGTGGAAAACTCCACACCGAGCACAGGAGGGAAGAGGATAGGAACGAGGCCTGAAAACTAGGATAAAGGAGACGGTCACCTCCTAGAACAACCCTAATTCAAGTCCTGACTAAATATCAGTATGAACTGACCTTGATGGTAGGAAAGTTCATACAGGAACCTAGAGCCCTAACACACCCTGTAGGGCCCTGGTATAGTGACATGACTTGAGACAACCTATTCCTCCACCAGAAGGATGCACAGGAGTCTCCCTCAGGCCTGGATACAACAGACAGGGAAATACAACAAACAAAATACAAATAGGAAAGACGACACTTCACGTGAGGCAAAGGCAGCACCAGGAGCTCAACCGAGAACTAACAACCAGCTAGCCCAGAGTCCAGAAACTGAAGCTATAAACTGCACCCCTAGAAGAGGTAAGCAGTAATAAATAGGGGAAGTTAAATGACCAAACCAACAACACCTGCCAGAGGTGTGGTCATTACCAAAACAACACAGACACAAATGATCCACAAGGAACCATTCAGATTAACCCACGTGTTGCCAGTCTCTCGGATCTCCTGGCCCCTGTCACGTGAATGTCCGTGACATCCTCCTTGTGCAAAGGAGAAAGTAGCGGTCCTGCAGCTGGGTTGTTGCCCTTTTATGGCCCCTCCACATCTCCTGGTGTACTGTCCTGTCTGCTGGTCTCTGCATATGAAGTGACTGTTGAATATTACGAATTAAAGTAGAAGTTTTTAAGAGGACGAAAATTGCTTTCTGGAGCTGTTTTTCTACTATTTTCTACTTTACCGTACCTGGGGACTCATCCAAAGGCTCCTGAATACGGGTATAAAGGCCAGATACAAGGTGAGCTGGAAAAAAGTGTGCTTATTGAAATCTCTGCTCCATGCTCTGGACACTGTGCTTACAGACACAGCTAATGTTCTTGCCAGAGATTGCATTGATGTGTCATCCTGGATGAGCTGCACTACCTGAGCAACTTCTGTGGGTTGTAGACACCGCCTCATGCTACCGCTAGGGGTGAGAGCAATGACAAAATGCTAAAGTGACCAAAACAACTGCCAAAAAGAATGAGAACAGAGAAATGGTCTGTGGTCACCACCTGCAGAACCACTCCTTTATAGGGATTGTCTTGATTTCACAGACGTGTGATTGACTTGGAGTCACATTGTGTTGTTTAAGTGTTCCCTTTATTTATTTTTAGCAGTGTATGTATAAACCTTTGAACAATTATATTAAAACTACCTGCCTAATATTGTGTAGGTCCCATTGGTGCCACCAGAAGATCTCTGACCATTCAAGTCATAGACTCCATAAGACCATTGGAGATGGCCTGTGGAATCTGGCACCAAAATGTTAACAGTAGACCCTTTAAGTCCTGTAAGTTGAGAGATGGTACCTTTATGGATTGAACTTATTTTTCCGATTTGGATATGTGGAATTTAGAGGTCAAGTCAATAGCTTGAACTTTTTAATGTTCTTTAAGGACAATTTTTGCAGAGTGGCAGGGCAGATTATCTTACAAGAGGACACTACAATTAGGGAATACCTTAGCCATACAGGATTGCACTTGATCTATAACAATGTTTACTTAGGCAGTATGTCACAAAGTAACATCCACATGAATGCCAGGACCCAAAGTTACTCAGCAGAACATTGCCCAGAGCATCATACCACACCTCCACCAGCTTGCCTTCCTCTCATTAGTGCATCCTGGTGCCTTCTATTTTCCACGTAAGTGTTGCGCATATGTAAGAGGAACTGTGAAGATTGACAAAGATATTGCAGTTAAACTAATGTTTTTATTAATTGGCATAACTTTCTTCTGCTGTTCTAAAACCTGAGTTGGAGATGAACCAAAGTAGGGCTGAACCAAAGTGACTGTTGGCTCAGAGCCCACTCTACTGTGCTACTATGGGTCACTGAAAGGCTTCTCTCCTCCATAGCCTGCCCTCAATATGAAACTCACTTGTTGTAACAGTTACTTGGTGGGGAAATTGCTTTGGTCAGCTTGATCACCAGCTCTTGAGAATGTCTGAGACTGGATAGGGCAACAGATCTTTCATGCACAGCAGCCAACAACCACCTTGGTTGAACTACGGGTCCAAGATAAAAAGCTTGGAATGACATACCACAAGAGTATATCCAGAATCTGTATGACTGTTACCATGCCAGAGTGGCAGCCTGTATCGCAGCAAGGGAAAATGTCACCCAGTATGAATGGAATTCAACATATATCCTGTTGCCGAACCCAAAATAAAGGGTGCACCAACTTGGTTGTGTGATCATTGAGCAAACACCACTAACAGTTTAAACTTAGTCAATCTCAGCTCAATCACGTTAAGTTTTCCATTTGTTCTTTTATTTTATTTTCCGGTAGTGTAAATAGGATCAGCAATCAAAACTCCACTCTAATCAACTAGCAAACCTAGGTAATAACCAACCCAGAATAAGAGCAAGGCAGTTACATAACGACTGCCAAGAAGAGTAATAAGTGGCTATCAAGACTCTAGTTTGTTGTAGCTGTTTACTAGGGCGACAGGACAGCATGGTGTGTCGAAGGTCTTTGGTGCAGGCAAAATAAGAAGGAGGTCTGTATAACACTCTTTGGGGAGGTCTAGTGAGATAGGTGTTTTTTTAAGAGTCGGTTTAGCATTCTATTTGGCCCCTGGTCCTTTAAAAGTCTTCATGAGCCTGTGAGATGGGCTAGACAGAGGTGAAAAAGTATTCCTTTGTGCCCCAGTACAGAGCTGGATGCAAGATAGCAGATGGTTAGATATCAGGCCTCAACTTGTATGATGCTTTATGCACCAGACAAGACTGGGTATTCAAAGATATTGGTTCTTCCTGAATAGGAAGTTAGTATATAAAGTTGCAATGGTTTCCATGGGTTTTGGTTGCAAATAGTGATGAATGCTAGTGGTTTTCCACTCTTGTCAAGGACAGCTGTGTGCAATACAGTGATTCTAAATGTGGCACTCTTTCATAAAATGCTAAGTTTACCAAAAGTGAGTTTGTAAAATATCTGAGCGCCTAGATCTTTCTCACTCAACTGTAAGTGCTGTTTCTGTGAAGTGGAAATACAGTCCTGATCAAAAGTTTAAGACCACTTGAAAAATTGCAAAAAAACATATTTAGCATGGCTGGATCTTAACAAGGTTCCAAGTAGAGCTCCAACATGCAACAAGAAGAAATGGGAGTGAGACAAAACATTTTTTGAGCATTCAATTTAATCAAAACAACGAATAAACTGAAACAGGCTGTTTTTCAGCTGATCAAAAGTTTAGGACCACATACCTTTAAAAGGCCAAATCTGTGCAAAGCAGGGTCTCTCAGAGCGCCATCGCTGCTGAGGTCATTTGGAATTTCTTAAATGATCCTGAGGGTTATGGAACAAGTCAAGTGGAAGACCCAAAAAAATGTCATCAGCACTGAGCCGGAGGATCTAATTGGCTGTCCGTCAAGACACTGGACAATCCAAATTAAGGCCCTTACTGGTGCTGACTGCAACCCCATAACCATCAGACAGCATCTGAGACTGAAGGTCTTCAAAAACAAAAAACGTCTTTAAAGACCTCGTCTCCTTGAACGCCACAGAACAGTTCGTTTGGACTTTGCAAGAGAGCACCAAACATGGGACATTCAAAGGTGGAAGAAAGTTTTATTCTCTGATGAGAAAAAATGTAACCTTGATGGTCCTGATGGTTTCCAACGTTACTGGCATGACAAGCAGATCCCACCTGAGATGTTTTCTACGCGCCACAGTGGAGGGGGCGCCATAATGGTCTGGGCTGCTTTTTCCTTCAGTGGAACAATGGAGCTTCAGGAAGTGCAGGGGCGTCAAACGGCCGCTGGCTATGTCCAGATGTTGCAGAGAGCATTCCTCATGACTGAGGGCCCTCGTCTGTGTGGTAACGACTGTGTTTTTTAACAGGACAACGCTACAGTACACAATGCTGCAGGACAAGGGACTTCTTCCAGGAGAATAACATCACTCTTTTGGCCCATCCTGTGTGTTCCCCTGATTTAAATCCAATTGAGAACCTTTGGGGATGGATGGCAAGGGAAGTTTACAAAAATGGACAACAGTTCAAGACAGTAGATGGCTTTCGTGCGGCCGTCTTCACCACTTGGAGAAATGTTCCCACTCACCTCATGGAAACGCTTGCATCAAGCATGCCGAAACAAATTTTTTAAGTGATAAACAATAACGGCGGAGCTACTCATTACTGAGTTCATGTTTGGAGGTTGGATTTCTGTTTTGGGGGGTTTCGTTTTTTTTGGGAGGTGTGGTCCTAAACTTTTGATCAGCTGAAAAACAGCCTGTTTCAGTTTGTGTTGTTTTGATTAAATTGAATGCTCAAAAAATGTTTTGTCTCACTCCCATTTTTTCTTGTTGCATGTTGAAGCTCTACTTGGAACCTTGTTAAGATCCAGCCATGCTAAATATAATTTTTTGCTATTTTTCAAGTGGTCTTAAACTTTTGATCAGGACTTTATCTAGGAATTAGAAAAGCTCAGCCACAAAGAGTTAAACCATGTGGTAGCCAATTGCTGAAGAACATGTCATGCAAAAATCACATATCTTCTGTTCAGTCGCTCACTACGAGTTCCAGATTGCCTTTAGGAGATGGATTTCTATGATCAAGCCACTGGGCCCAAGCCGAAGATCACCATGCACAATGCTAGGTATTGGGTTGAGTGATATAAAGCACAGTAGTAATTTGTTCTCTAGAATGAGGAGTCACATTTCTGGCAGTATGATTGCATGACTTGAGTTTGGAGATGCCCGGAAAATGCTGCCTACCAGAATGCATAGGGGCTAAATTAATAGACCCAAGACCCACGGTGATCAACTTTCTAAATGTCCTGTCAGCGCCATGCCATGTCTGTTTTAATAAATACTTGTATTCCCAAATAACAATATTAGAGCATGCAAATACTGCCGTTCCTGTTTTTCCTTATGGGAATGTGTAAATAAGCTGAAAAATGGTATTACTTACCGGTAATTTTATTTTACGGAGCCCATGACAGCACCACCAGAGAGAGGAGGATCCGCCCCCCGAGATAGGAAACCTGCAGAATAAAAAGGGCGGACACTCTCCTCCCCTTCAGTGAGTTTTCCAAGTACCGGAGGAAGGCCGCCAATATATATTAGACGTGTAAATGAACATTTTTTTTTTTTTTTATCACCCGTGCAAAAAAGGACACATAGGGAGGGAAAGCCGTGGTGCTGTCATGGGCTCCGTAAAATAAAATTACCGGTAAGTAATACCATTTTTTCCTATCGCCCATGACAGCACCACCAGAGACTTACTAGAGGAGCTCTTAAGGGTGGGATGTAGAAAGAAGGACCCCTTCACCAAAGGAAGCATCCCCTGAAAGGTTCAAGTCCAACCTATAGTGTTTAAAGAAGGTAGAGGGTGAAGACCAAGTGGCAGCCTTGCAAATTCTCTCAATTGGAACCGCAGACCTCTCTGCCCAAGATGCCGCCACTGCTCTGGTTGAGTGAGCCCTTAACCCAACAGGAGGGGACAGACCAGTGGATAGCTAGGATAAGGAAATAGCAGCAACAATCCATCGGGCGATGGAATTTTTAGAGGCAGCCGAACCCTTATTCACTCCCTGATACTGCAGAAACAGTGAAGACGACTTCCGCCAGGTAGATGTGGCCGATAGATATGCTAAGAGAGCTCTTCTGACATCAAGACAATGGAGAGACTCTTCCTTAGTAGAAGGATTCTGAAAAAGGGTAGGAAGAACAATCTCCTGAGAACGGTGAAATTTAGAGACGACTTTCGGGAGGAAAGCCGGGTCAGGGCGAATGATAACTTTGTCATCTAGTATCAAAGTATACGGAGGATTTATGGAGATGGCCTGAATTTCACTAATCCTGCGGGCGGAGGTTAAGGCTATTAACAAGGCTAGTTTTAAGGTCAGATGCTTGATAGAGGAGGACTCAATAGGCTCAAAGGGGGATACTGATAAGGCTTTCAGCACTACCTCTAAACTCCACGGAGGAGGCTTAGGAACTGACACTAGGGAGGTTCTATCCACAGCCCTAAAAAATCTGGAAACCCACGGATTCCCTGCTAAGTTTAGATTGAACAAGGCAGAAAGAGCTGAGACCTGAACTCTTAGAGTGCTGACCGCTAGACCCAGTTCTAGCCACTTCTGGAGAAACTCCAGGATAGTATGTAAAGGGGCTACCGCCGGGAGGCTCCCTAACTGGATCTGGGTGAAGTCAAGAAATGTATGCCAAATCCTGCTATAAATTCCAACCGTGACCTCTTTTTTACTCTTTAACAGGGTAGAAACTAAGGCGTCAGAAAACCCTTCCTTGTTCAGCAACCACCTCTCAAATTCCAGGCCGTTAAGTGTAGGTTCTCCACAGCTGGATGTAACACCGGCCTTTGGCTTAGAAGCCCCTTGACCGAAGGGAGAACCCAAGGATCGAACACTGACATGGTTCTGAGTCCCGTGAACCAGGCTCTCCTGGGCCAAAAGGGTGCTATCAGGATAACCCTGGCCTTTTCTTCCCGAATCTTCCTCAGAACCCGGGGAATCAGGGGAAAGGGGGAGAAGGCGTAAGCTAGATGAAACGTCCACTCCTGGGACAGAGCATCCATCCCACAAGGGGACCCCGACAGGTCTAGAGAAAAGAACTTGGGAACTTTTTTGTTTGAATGGGTAGCAAACAAGTCGATTTCCGGAAGGCCCCAAAGATCTACAATCTTCTGGAAGACTACCGGGTCCAAAGACCACTCCCCCTGAGACAGGGTATGACGGCTCAGGAAATCGGCTTGTTTGTTCTCCACACCCTTTATGTGAACGGCTGAAATCGAGGAACACGTTCTCTCTGCTAACTCCAGAATAGAGAAGGCTTCTTTCATGAGGGTTCTGCATCTCGTTCCTCCCTGTCTGTTTAACCACTTCAGCCCCGCTAGGTGAAACCCCCTTCATGACCAGAGCACTTTTTACACTTCGGCACTACACTACTTTCACCGTTTATTGCTCGGTCATGCAACTTACCACCCAAATGAATTTTACCTCCTTTTCTTCTCACTAATAGAGCTTTCATTGGGTGGTATTTCATTGCTGCTGGCATTTTTACTTTTTTTGTTATTAATCAAAATGTAACGATTTTTTTGCAAAAAAATGACATTTTTCACTTTCAGCTGAAAAATTTTGCAAAAAAAACGACATCCATATATAAATTTTTCGCCAAATTTATTGTTCTACATGTCTTTGATAAAAAAAAATGTTTGGGCAAAAAAAAAATGGTTTGGGTAAAAGTTATAGCATTTACAAACTATGGTACAAAAATGTGAATTTCCGCTTTTTGAAACAGCTCTGACTTTCTGAGCACCTGTCATGATTCCTGAGGTTCTACAATGCCCAAACAGTAGAAAACCCCCACAAATGACCCCATTTCGGAAAGTAGACACCCTAAGGTATTCGCTGATGGGCATAGTGAGTTCATAGAACTTTTAATTTTTTGTCACAAGTTAGCGGAAAATGATGATGATTTTATTTTTTTTATTTTTTCTTACAAAGTCTCATATTCCACTAACTTGCGACAAAAAATAAAAAATTCTAGGAACTCACCATGCCCCTCACAGAATACCTTGGGGTGTCTTCTTTCCAAAATGGGGTCACTTGTGGGGTAGTTATACTGCCCTGGCAATTTAGGGGCCCAAATGTGTGAGAAGAACTTTGCAATCAAAATGTGTAAAAAATGACCGGTGAAATCCAAAAGGTGCACTTTGGAATATGTGCCCCTTTGCCCACCTTGGCAGCAAAAAAGTGTCACACATCTGGTATCGCCGTACTCAGGAGAAGTTGGGGAATGTGTTTTGGGGTGTCATTTTACATATACCCATGCTGGGTGAGAGAAATATCTTGGCAAAAGACAACTTTTCCCATTTTTTTATACAAAGTTGGCATTTGACCAAGATATTTTTCTCACCCAGCATGGGTATATGTAAAATGACACCCCAAAACACATTGCCCAACTTCTCCTGAGTACGGCGATACCAGATGTGTCACACTTTTTTGCTGCCAAGGTGGGCAAAGGGGCACATATTCCAAAGTGCACCTTTCGGATTTTGCAGGGCATTTTCTACACATTTTGATTGCAAAGTTCTTCTCACACATTTGGGCCCCTAAATTGCCAGGGCAGTATAACTACGCCACAAGTGACCCCATTTTGGAAAGAAGACACCCCAAGGTATTCCGTGAGGGGCATGGCGAGTTCCTAGAATTTTTTATTTTTTGTCGCAAGTTAGTGGAATATGAGACTTTGTAAGGGAAAAAAAAAGAAAAATCATCATTTTCCGCTAACTTGTGACAAAAAATAAAAAATTCTAGGAACTCGCCGTGCCCCTCACGGAATACCTTTGGGTGTCTTCTTTCCAAAATGGGGTCACTTGTGGCGTAGTTATACTGCCCTGGCAATTTAGGGGCCCAAATGTGTAAGAAGTACCTTGCAATCAAAATGTGTAAAAAATGGCCTGCGAAATCCGAAAGGTGCCCCTTTGCCCACCTTGGCTGCAAAAAAGTGTCACACATGTGGTATCGCCGTACTCAGGAGAAGTTGGGTAATGTGTTTTGGGGGGTCATTTTACATATACCCATGCTGGGTGAGAGAAATATCTTGGCAAAGGACAACTTTTCCCATTTTTTTATACAAAGTTGGCATTTGACCAAGATATTTTTCTCACCCAGCATGGGTATATGTAAAATGACACCCCAAAACACATTCCCCAACTTCTCCTGAGTACGGCGATACCACATGTGTGACACTTTTTTGCAGCCAAGGTGGGCAAAGGGGCCCAAATTCCTTTTAGGAGGGCATTTTTAGACATTTGGATCCCAGACTTCTTCTCACACTTTCGGGCCCCTAAAAAGCCAGGGCAGTATAAATACCCCACATGTGACCCCACTTTGGAAAGAAGACACCCCAAGGTATTCAATGAGGGGCATGGCGAGTTCCTAGAATTTTTTTTTTTTTGCATAAGTTAGCGGATATTGATTTTTTTTGTTGTTTTTTTCTCACAAAGTCTCACTTTCCGCTAACTTAGGACAAAAATTTCAATCTTTCATGGACTCAATATGCCCCTCAGCGAATACCTTGGGGTGTCTTCTTTCCGAAATGGGGTCACATGTGGGGTATTTATACTGCCCTGGCTTTTTAGGGGCCCTAAAGCGTGAGAAGAAGTCTGGAATATAAATGTCTAAAAATGTTTACGCATTTGGATTCCGTGAGGGGTATGGCGAGTCCATGTGAGATTTTATTTTTTGACACAAGTTAGTAGAATATGAGACTTAGTAAGAAAAAACAAAAACAAACAAAAAATTTCCGCTAACTTGTGCCCAAAAAAATGTCTGAATGGAGCCTTACCAGGGGGGGGGGGGGGGGGGGGGGGTGATCAATGACAGGGGGGTGATCACCCATATAGACTCCCTGATCACCCCCTGTCATCCCTGTCATTGATCACCCCCCCTGTAAGGCTCCATTCAGACATCCGCATGATTTTTTACGGATACATGGATCGGATCCACAGAACGCATGCGGACGTCTGAATGGAGCCTTACAGGGGGGTTATCAATGACAGGGGGTGATCAGGGTAATCAGGGTGATCACCCCCCTGTCACTGATCACCCCCCCTGTAAGGCTCCATTCAGACATCCGCATGATTTTTTACGGATACATGGATCGGATCCACAGAACGCATGCGGACGTCTGAATGGAGCCTTACAGGGGGGTTATCAAAGACAGGGGGTGATCAGGGTAATCAGGGTGATCACCCCCCTGTCACTGATCACCCCCCCTGTAAGGCTCCATTCAGACATCCGCATGATTTTTTACGGATCCATGGATACATGGATCGGATCCACAGAACGCATGCGGACGTCTGAATGGAGCCTTACAGGGGGGTTATCAATGACAGGGGGTGATCAGGGTAATCAGGGTGATCACCCCCCTGTCACTGATCACCCCCCCTGTAAGGCTCCATTCAGACATCCGCATGATTTTTTACGGATCCATGGATACATGGATCGGATCCACAAAACGCATGCGGACGTCTGAATGGAGCCTTACAGGGGGGTTATCAATGACAGGGGGTGATCAGGGTAATCGGGGTGATCACCCCCCTGTCACTGATCACCCCCCCTGTAAGGCTCCATTCAGACATCCGCATGATTTTTTACGGATCAATGGATACATGGATCGGATCCACAGAACGCATGCGGACGTCTGAATGGAGCCTTACAGGGGGGTTATCAATGACAGGGGGTGATCAGGGTAATCAGGGTGATCACCCCCCTGTCACTGATCACCCCCCCTGTAAGGCTCCATTCAGACATCCGCATGATTTTTTACGGATCCATGGATACATGGATCGGATCCACAGAACGCATGCGGACGTCTGAATGGAGCCTTACAGGGGGGTTATCAATGACAGGGGGTGATCAGGGTAATCGGGGTGATCACCCCCCTGTCACTGATCACCCCCCCTGTAAGGCTCCATTCAGACATCCGCATGATTTTTTACGGATCCATGGATACATGGATCGGATCCACAGAACGCATGCGGACGTCTGAATGGAGCCTTACAGGGGGGTTATCAATGACAGGGGGTGATCAGGGAGTGTATATGGGTGATCACCCGCCTGTCATTGATCACCCTCCATTCAGACGTCCGCATGTGTTTTGCGGATCCGATCCATGTATCCATGGATCCGTAAAAATCATGCGGATGTCTGAATGGAGCCTTACAGGGGGGGTGATCAGTGACAGGGGGGTGATCAATGACAGGGGGTGATCAGGGAGTGTATATGGGTGATCACCCGCCTGTCATTGATCACCCCCCTG
This sequence comes from Bufo gargarizans, assembly GCF_014858855.1. Lineage (NCBI taxonomy): Eukaryota > Metazoa > Chordata > Amphibia > Anura > Bufonidae > Bufo > Bufo gargarizans. The sequence goes on along the minus strand of NC_058082.1, from coordinate 207,949,036 downwards.
TAAGGCTCCATTCAGACGTCCGTATGCTTTTTGCGGATCCGATCCATGTATCCGTGGATCCGTAAAAATCATACGGACGTCTGAACGGAGCCTGACAGGGGGGTGATCAATGACAGGGCGGTGATCAATGACAGGGGGGTGATCAGGGAGTTTATATGGGGTGATCATGGGTGATCGGGGGTTTATAAGGGGTTAATAAGTGACGGGGGGGGGTGTAGTGTAGTGTGGTGTTGGGTGCGACTGTACTGACCTACCTGAGTCCTCTGGTGGTCGATCCTAACAAAAGGGACCACCAGAGGACCAGGTAGGAGGTATATTAGACACTGTTATGAAAACAGCGTCTAATATACCTGTTAGGGGTTAAAAAATTCGGATCTCCAGCCTGCCAGCGAACGATCGCCGCTGGCATGCTGGAGATCCACTCGCTTACCTTCCGTTCCTGTGAGCGCGCGCGCGCGTTCACAGGAAATCTCGGCTCTCGCGGGAGGACGCGTATATGCGTCCACCCAGAAGAGCAGGACCGCCGGCAGGACGCAATCCTGCGTACGGCGGTCCTGAGGTGGTTAAATAGGACACTACTGTCCTGTTGTCTGAAAGAACTCTTAAATTCCTTCCTTTTATTTCTGGAAGTGAACTCCTCATAGCTAAGCCCACTGCCATCAGTTCCTTTAGATTTGAGGATTGAATTTTCTGAAGGGAATTCCAATGGCCCTGATAGGAAGAACCTTGAATGTGAGCCCCCCACCCCCAAGGGCTTGCGTCCATAGTCAGACAAACTAAATTCTCGATCTTCCAAGGGGTCCCCTGTGTTAGATTTCTTTTTACTAGCCACCAGGCTAGTTCCTGGATAGTCTGGGAGGAGACTTCTAGACTGGCATCCAGTGACCTGCTCTTCCCCCAACTGGCCAGAATCTCCCACTGTAAGGTCCTGGAATGAAGTTGTGCCCACCTCACTGCAGGGATACAGGACGTGAGGGAGCCCAGGACTGACATGGCTTTCCTTATGGAAGTCACTGGTCTCTGGGTTAGACTCGCAACCTTGCTCTGAACGGTCTGTATCTTCTCCACCGGTAAAAAGCATTTCTGGAGAGAGGAGTCCAAAATTAGGCCCAGGAACACCTGTTTCTTTAGCGGACGGGATCTTGACTTCTCCTCGTTTATCATCCAACCCAGTTTGCCTAAGATGGAACGGACCTCTAGAACAGCAAGACTGCAAGCCTCTTCTGACTGAGCTACGATTAAGAAATCGTCTAAGTAAGGGATGAAAAGGATGTCTCTTTCCCTTATGTGGGCCGCCATCTCTGCTACCAACTTTGTGAAGACTCTCGGAGCCATGGAAAGCCCGAAGGGGAGCGCCTGGTACTGAAAATGTTGCAGATGACCATCCAAAAATACTGCTACCCTTAGGAACTTTTGATGTTCTACAGCAATGGGAACGTGGTAATACGCGTCCTTTAGGTCGAGAACCGCCATAAAGCACTGAGGGTATAAGAGATTGATTGCTGATTTTATCGTCTCCATCCTGAATTTCTTCGGCTGAAGAAAGAGATTTAGTTTCTTTAGATTTATGATGGTTCTCCAGGAACCGTCTGGTTTCTTGACCAGAAAAAGCGGGGAACAGAACCCTTTCCCTCTTTCCTTTTCTAACACCGGGATTAAAACGGACTTTCCTACTAGTTTCACCACCTCTTCTTCCATGATGGATCTTCCCTGCACGGAACCCGGAACTACGGTGGGTAGAAATCTGGCAGGAGGAGACTGAAGGAATTCCAGATTTAGGCCTCTGGAAATGGTATAGAGTACCCAAGGGCTCAAGGAAATTCTCCTCCACTCCAAAGCGAAAGCCTTCAGTCTGCCCCCTACCGGAATGCTGGCGTCATTGCTGGTCAGGCTTCTTTTTGTCTGAGGAGGGCTGGTTAAAGAAAAAGTTTCTGCTCTTTCTTTGACCCCTAAACCGGTCTTCCCTAGGTCTTCTATCCTGTTCCTGGTTACTTTTAAAGGGACGAAAGGAGCGGCTAAACCTGTTTTTACTGGGGAAGGAGCTCTGAAAACCGGGAAACTTTCTCTTCCTGTCAGCCGCCTTATCCAGGAGGTCGTCCAAACTAGGACCAAAGAGGTACTCCCCCTCACATGGAACTCCGCAAAGCTTAGTCTTGGAGGCAGTATCGCCACTCCAATTCTTTATCCACAGAGCTCTCCGAGCAGAGTTGGATAAGGCTGCTGACTTAGCGGCCAGTCTGACTGAGTCGGCAGATGCGTCCGCTTTTTTAATTGTAGGGAGGGAGGCCAGTATCTCCTCACGGGGACTTCTGTTTTTAAGCTGAGCTTCTAATTCGGAACCCCAAACAATTAAAGAACGGGCCGTACAGGTGGAGGCTATACTGGGCCTAAAGGATGAGGTAGATGCCTCCCAAGCACCTTTAAGAAAGGCGTCTGCTTTTTTATCTAGAGGGTCTTTTAATATACCCATATCCTCAAAAGGCAAGGCCGTCTTCCTAGAGACCTTGGAGATGGCTACGTCAATGCGGGGAGCCCTATCCCAGGAGGCAGAGTCCTCCTCTTTAAAGGGGTATTTGCGTTTGAGGTTCTTGGAGATAAATACTCTCTTATTTGGTTTCTTCCACCCAGCTCTAATCAACGCAGCTACATTTTTGTGTACTGGAAAAGTACCATGTTGTCTGGCTTCTAACCCTTCAAACATAATGTCCTGAAAGGAACGGGGCTCCCGGGTCTCTTCTATGCCCATAGTAGAGCGAACGGCTTTTAACAGCTTCTCCGTATCTTCCACAGGGAAACATGGTCTCCGCCCCTGACCTTCTTCCTCATCAGGGGAGGACTGCTCTGAGACGTCCGAAAATTCAATCACTGAAGAAGGCAAATCTTCCTCTCCTTCTGAAACAATGGGATTACGCCGGGTCTCTTTACGAACCGGCCTCTGATCCTTCTTAGCAGTTAAAGAGGAGTTAACCTCTGACCGAACTAACGCCTGCAGACACTTATAAAAGGAAAGAGATTCTTCCGCAACTGTTCTGTCTATACAGGTCTGGCACAATTTTTTATCCCACTCTGAGGGCAACCCCACTTTGCACAGAGCACACTCTCTATTTTTCTTTTTGGCCACCACTTTTTTAGGCTTAACCTGTAAATAGACAGTAATGCCAATTAGTAAAAAGGAATCTAGGTCATAAGAGACCCCACTCACCCCTTCAGAGGTACCGAAGCAGGAGGGACAGCAAGCTCCTCAGATGGCTTGTCTTCCTCCATGATGCAGGCTCAGCCAGGTCACAAACGGACGCCGGCAATTGGAAAATCGCGCTCCTCTCATAGGGCGCATACTGATGACGTCACCGCCGACGCCTGCGCCGGTCACATGACAGCAGGAGCGCTATCCGGCACTCACTGCCGAAGTCCCTCCTCTTCCTCCCCCAGGCAGCCGGCGTCGGTCTTCGCGGCACCTCCACAGAGGCGCCGGCTTCTCCCAGCTCCAGCACACTGAATACTCCCTCCGGAGCTCAGCTGTGCCTCTGCACGGACCCCCAGCGGATTGCAGGTCAGTAGCGGAGCGCCACCAGGGAGAGGGATCCGAAGCATCCATGCTGCAGGCTTCCCACCAGAGACAGGAAACCACACTGAACCTTTTTATTCTGCAGGTTTCCTGTCTCGGGGGGCAGATCCTCCTCTCTCTGGTGGTGCTGTCATGGGCGATAGGAAAAACTTGGTTTCAATTCCCCTCATCAGCAGGGTATGTCCTACACAGTCTGACACTATCATCACTGATTGGTTAGTGCCAGTATGGCGGGATGTGTCCTACTGACATGGGGAAACTGCACAATGCAGAGTTCTAAGAAATATTTTAAAGATCAAGTATTTTTTAAAACAGACATGACTCAAGGCTGACAGGTCCTCTTTAAATGCAAGTTACATATATAGTAATAATGTTAGACTCTGGGGTGATTTTACCCTCATTGAACAATCATTGAACAATCTTTTTTATCCTTTGGCAAAAATTACATTGGTGGGTCAGGGCAAGGGTAACCTTTACATAGTACCACATCAATATTTAATTTATTAAGAACATAGTTCATAGTTTCCTTGTCTCAATTTCATGTTAAATTATTAATTGTTTTTTTTTTTTTACTAGGACCATTAGAAAAGATCTTTGGCAAGGACACAATAGAATATGTATTAAATTTGTGCAGAGGACAATTTGATTTCATTGTTCGGATACCTGATAGCCTCAAGATACGTATCTTATCATTCCTTGATACACAAGACATTAAGCAGCTGTCAGAAACATGCAAAACATTCCACAAGGTAAGCTTGTAAGATGTTACATAGGTAATTGGTAGAAAAAAGACCTAAGTCTATAAGGTTCAACTGTTTAATCCTTACAAACCCAAGTTGATAAAGGGGAAGACAAAAACCCACTGCAAAATGCAAATACCCAATTCACCATAAAGTGTGTCCCACACTAGCAATTTGACAGATCCCTGGATCAACATTCTACACTCCTTAACTTTGAAACTCCAATAACCAATAAGGACATGCTGTAAGATTATGCAAATCAAGTAAGTAACAGATATCGCTAACATCTGCAGATGATCACATTTTCAAGTACCTAGCTCCAATATCTGGCATGTATGGGGCATAAAAATTAGATTTGAAGGGAAAAATGTTTAGCCACGTGAAACCTCAAAAAATAGATGAACTTGTGTGGGATGATTGTGTGATACCTCCTGTTAGTTGGCATGACAGTTATCAATTCTTGTCGCAAACTGAGAGGGACAGAATGCTTGAATTGAGAGACCTTGGTTTATTACTCCAGTAGATCGCTGCATTCCTAGGCTGAGATCCCAGTACTGTTCAACATTGTGTGTCTGGTGGTTGGGAGAACAATGAACTGGAATGACAGCAAAAGGTACACATAGGCGAACTTCTGCATGTACAGATCATCTGATTAGAAAAATGGCACCATGTGATCCATTTCTGTACTGCAAGAGAAATGGGATATCTCAAGCCTAGGGTGGCAAAAAGTTTCTACATAAACCATCAGATGGTGTTTGCACAAGCTACAAGCTTGACGTCAAGCTACAGGTGTTCCCTTGGACTCACGCCACCGCTCTTATATGCTATCATGTGCACAGCAAGACTGCAATGGAGGCAATAATAGAGGTCAGTCCTCTACAGCAATGAGTCCTACTTTCGTCTAAGATGCAGTGATAACCAGAGACGGGTCTGGGGACCACATGGGCAGTGCCATGAGGAGGCTTTACAAAGAAATATCATACCGGTCCCACTCCTGGGATTATGGTGTGGGCTGGCATAAGGTATGATACCCAGACCCCTCTAGTCTTTATTTCAGGTACAATAACAGCTCAGTGTTGCATTGATTTGGTTGTGGAACCAGTAGTACGTTCATTGCTCCAAAGTGTCCCAGGAGCCTTTTTTTTTAAACAGGACAATGCTAAGCCACACATTGCTTTTGCTACTGTGAGGAGCCTATGTGGCTTAAACATGCTAGCATCGAGTATCGCAATACTTTTTTATGGTATTGAAATCGAATAAAAAATTTGGTATCGCAACAACTCTAGTCTGATCACGTGATCGCAGTAATCAGAGCTGCCGGCAGTAAACTTTCTACCTCCTCTCATGTAAGGTCCCTGCGTGCGTCACTCCCTCCCTCCCTCTGCGCGTTCTCAGGAGCTGAATGTAAAATTATGGTACCCAGGTTGCTTGTCCGCAGGCTCCAACACACCTTCTTTTCAGCCAATCTGGTGCCGACTCCAACGATCACACCTCCTTTTCAAGCGGTACGTCATAGCGGAAGTGACGAGATACATAATGTAGCAGGCTGGTTTTTAATCTGTAAGGAAACAGATGGGCGCACCATAGGGTAATTCTGTGGGTGTATAGTGGTATACAGAGAGAATTGGTAAGGCTCACTTTGTATGGTTGTGCAGATGTAGGCACAACACTATTAAAGGTATTTTCAAACAAGCCTGGACGTCTGGATATGGCGGTCTGCAGCCTCGGGACCACGAGGGATCTTCAAAAGGAGAAGCCTGGAGCCCCCAAGAAGATAGTAGTGCAAGAAAACAAAACACGTCCCACGGCGCGAATTACCGTCAGCCAGTCACCAGGGTCAAGAAGGAATCTTTTATTGCAGCGATACAACGCGTTTCGGGGAATCGGGGATCTCTCCTTCACCCAGACCTCCATTCACATGTCTCCTAATCACTCCAGTTCTGAGGTTAGTCCGAAACCTATAGAGATGCTCGACCTGACGTCCCAGGCAGGTCAGAGCACCTCTTCTTCTTCTTCTTTTTTATCCGTTCCCACGGTACTTACACCAACTACGATATACCCGATAATGAAAAGCCCAAATACGGTAACAATTACAAACTTTTTTCACCCTCTGGGGAAAAGATCAGTGAAAAGAAAAAACTAAGAAGAGGATGCAGGGGAGGCAAAAGTAAAAAGAAAATTCTAAAAATAAAAAAAGAGAAACCAGACTATGAAATCAAAATTTTCAATTTGTCTTCCTATTTATTAAATGTGGAGGAAACATCACTTTTAGCAAGAGGCCTCTCATTTTGCCCAACATCAAGCATAAAGGGTTTTGATCTCTTTTTAGACTTACACAATTTTGTCATAAAACTAACACTAAAAAGACATTTTAGCCTGTTGGATAGTCTAAACAAACCTAGCATTGAACATATTAGTGAGACTTCATCTACTCCGGTAATAACAACACAATATGTCTCCACGAGTCTGAAACCCCCTTCAACTTTTTATCCGACCCATCATAAGGGGAATTTTATAGACACTTTTTACCATCTAGTGATGGACGATTTTCGATCCATCCATCAGAAACCCATTTTGAACCACAATCTCAATCCCAAAGAATCCAAGGCAGTAAAAAGCCTATATGAAAATACCTCAATAGTTATCCGTAATGCCGACAAGGGTGGAGGCGTGGTCATCCAAAATAGAGATGACTACGTTAAAGAAGATCTCCACATTTTGTCGGATACTGAATACTATCTTCCTCTAGACAAAGATCCGTCTGGGGAACATAGGGTCGCATTGAGGACCTTGATTGACTCAGCAAAACATATACTGAGTAAAAAAGAACAAGAATACATTCTCAAAACAGATTCAGTAATGGCACTTTTTTACCATCTACCCAAAATTCATAAGGATGTTCAGAATCCTCCGGGCCGCCCCATCATCTCTGGGATATCCTCTTTGACCTGCAATCTGTCCCATTATGTGGACATCTTGCTACAGAAATATGTCATCCAATTACCTTCCTATTTGAAAGATTCCACTTCTTTAACCGCCTCCGGACCGCCTAACGCAGATGTGCGGTCCGGAGGCGGCAGCGCTGCGCAGAGTCACGCATATACGCGTCATCTCGCGAGACGCGAGATGACGCGCTTTGCCGGTCCGCGCATGCGCAGTTCGGGCCGGAATTTCGTCAAGGGGGGTCGCGTCATCAGCTTGCCAGCCAATGATCGCGGCTGGCAAGCTGATGATTTAAAAAAAAAACAATCAGAAGCCACATAGCAGATCATATTAGTAAATATGATCTGTAATATGACTGCCCTGCTCCTCTGCTGGTCCTTTTCGTCAGTTGGATCCAGCAGAGGAGCAGGCTTCACAGTGAGTAGCACCAACAGTACACACTTAGCCCCAGATCACCCCCTGCACCCCAATTAACCCTTTGATCACCCCTTTGATCGCCCCTGTCAATCACTAGTGAAAGGAAAAAAGTGATCAGTGCAAACTGTCACATTTTTTTTTCACTGGTATTGACCGTTAGGTTTTAGTATAGTTTAGGCCCCTTGTATAGGTAGTTTAGGGATCGGTTAGCGCCCAGCCCACCGCACCGCAGTCACTGATTCGCTGATTAGCGTATCGCTAATCAGCATTTGCACTTTTATAGTATCTGGAAGTGATCAAAACTGATCACGGTCAGATCTATAATAGTATTAGTGTCACTTTAGTTCGCCCTCCACCCAAAACGCAGTGTTTGCCCGATCAGGCCTGATCGGTCGCCCACACGTGCGTTCGCCCACACCCGCCCCACCGCAGTGACAAAAACAAATTTTTTTTTGATCACTGCACATTCACTTTACACGCGCTGCGGCGATAAAAAAATCTATTTTGATATTTTTTATCAACCGCAGCGGCCTCCGGTACTTCGCTAGCCTCCCCTTTGTAAGACAGGCTTGCTTTTTTTTCTTGGGTAGTCTCAGGGAATACCCCTAAATTTAGTTGCCCAAATGTCAAACAGGGGGTATTCTTCTGAAGAGGCCTACAGGCTTCTGACCCAGTCGGATGAGGAATGGGAACCCTCATCTGATGAATCTAGAATACGAACCTGTAGAAAGCAGTGGCTCTCTGACCCAAAGTTCGGACGAGGAGGCTGAGGTCCCTGATAGCACCAGGCGTACCCGGCCCTGTGTCGCTAGACCACAGGTTGCGCAGGATCCGCTTCAAGAGCAGCAGAGTGGGGCTGGCGCTGTCGGATTACGTGGTGAGGCATACACCAGCAGCGCAGCCCTCCCTGGACCTAGTACCAGCACTGCCGTACAACCTGGTGAAGTGGCGAGCACCAGAAGGGCAGTTGAAGCTGGCACGAGCAGTAGTGACCCCGTCGCAGCCACCGCAAAGACAGGCCCGTAGAGCCCCTAGAATCCCAGAGGTGCTGGCAAACCCTGATTGGCAGTCCCCAACTTCAGCCGCACCTGTAGTTCCCCCTTTCACTGCCCAGTCTGGAGTTCGGGTTGAGACAGCTCAGATCGGTTCGGCCCTGGGATTTTTTGAGCTGTTCTTGACTGCGGAGCTCTTAGACATAGTCGTGGCCGAAACAAACAGGTATGCCACACAATTTATAACCGCCAACCCGGGAAGCTTTTATGCCCAGCCTTTCCGGTGGAAACCAGTCCAAGTTTCCGAAATTAAAACTTTTCTGGGCCTTCTCCTCAACATGGGTCTAACTAAAAAGCATGAATTGCGGTCATATTGGTCCACAAACCCAATTCATCACATGCCCATGTTCTCTGCTGCTATGTCCAGGGCACGTTTTGAGGCCATCCTGCGTTTCCTGCACTTTAGCGACAACACCGCCTCCCGTCCCAGAGGCCACCCTGCTTTTGACCGGCTCCACAAAATTCGGCCCCTCATAGACCATTTCAACCTGAAATTTGCAGATTTGTATACCCCAGAGCAAAACATCTGCGTAGACGAGTCCCTAATACATTTTACCGGGCGCCTTGGCTTCAAACAATACATCCCAAGCAAGCGCGCCCGGTATGGGGTCAAATTGTATAAGCTCTGTGAAAGGCCACAGGCTATACCCACAAATTTCGGATCTATGAGGGAAAAGATCAGACCCTGGAGCCGGTCGGTTGCCCTGACTACCTGGGGAGCAGTGGGAAGACAGTTTGGGACTTGGTGTCACCCTTATTCGGCAAGGGGTACCATCTTTATGTGGACAATTTCTACACAAGTGTGGCCCTCTTTAGGCATTTGTTTCTAGAACGGATTGGCGCCTGTGAAATGGAGAGACAAGCGTGACGTTTACATGCTCTCCTCCATTCACGCAGACACGACAATACAAATTGAGCGAGCAACCAGTGTCATTGAAAAGCCCCTCTCAGTCCACGACTATAACCTTCACATGGGAGGGGTGGACTTCAATGACCAGATGTTGTCTCCGTATTTAGTTTCCCGCAGAACCAGACGCTGGTATAAGAAGGTGTCTGTATATTTAATTCAATTGGCTCTGTATAATAGTTTTGTTCTCTATAGTAAGGCTGGGAGAACTGGATCCTTCCTCAAATTTCAGGAAGAGATCATCGAGAACCTCCTGTACCCAGGAGGTTCCGTGGCCCCATCCACCAGTGTAGTTAGCCGTCTACACAAGCGACATTTCCCCAATGTCATTCCTGGTACCTCAACCCAACCGTCACCCCGAAAAAGATGTTGTGTCTGTAGCAGGAGTGGAATAAGGCGTGACACCCGCTATTACTGTCCTGACCACCCTGCCTTATGCTTTGGAGAGTGTTTCCGGAAGTACCACACACAGGTACACCTAGCATAGGGATCACATCTCACCAGGACAGGCACACAGGGCTATTAGAGCCCATTCACTCACAGCTGCTGCAAACGTCTCCTTTCACCTGGGACAAAGTGCATAACGCACTTCGCCACATCTTTGGGCGATTTGCGCTTTGCACATTGACCCATGGGGAAGGAGAGGTTTGTTCTATAAAGGTAAAAAAAAAACACCAGTAAGCAAAAAGGTTAATGTTTAGTTCAAAAAGTTAAAGTTTATATATTCTGTTCCAAAGTTAATAAAATTATTGCGTTGCGGCCTGGTTTTTTCTTTTTTTATACCTTCCAGGTGGACCAACCGATCGACTAGCTGCAGCACTGATGTGCATTCTGACAGAAGCATTGCGCTGCTGTCAGATTACACGCAAGTCGGTGTATGCGGCACTGCAAGACGAGATTTCTACTCTGCAGTAAAAGATACGTTTGCCAAGGCATACGAGCTGAGGAGGAGGCGGCGTTCCTATGCTTTGGCAAACACTTTGTATATAAAAAAAAAAATCAAAAAAATCCCGGCAATGATTTATTCATCCACATCGATTGATGTGAATGGAGAAATCTGGTTTGCCAGGGCATACGAGCTAAGTGGGTATGGATGTTGGGCGGAGCTCCTATGTCCTGGCAGACGCCTTTCCCCTCCTTTTTTTTTTTTGGGCAGCGATTTTTTCATCCACATTGATCGATGCGAATGAAGAAATCTGTGCCGTTCATTTTTTTCTTTCAGCCCAGAGGCTGAACGGAAAAAAAAAATCTCATTACCTGTATGCTCAATATAAGGAGAATAGCAGAAACTCCTAATGCTGGCCATACATGTAATGATTGCGGAGACCCTCAAATGCCAGGGCAGTACAAACACCCCACAACTGACCCCATTTTGGAAAGAAGACACCCGAAGGTATTCGCTGAGGGGCATATTGAGTCCATGAAAGATTTAAATTTTTGTCCTAAGTTAGCGGAAAGTGAGACTTTGTGAGAAAAAACTAAAAAAAAAATATTTCCGCTAACTTATGCCCAAAAAATAAATTTCTATGAACTTGCCAGGCCCCTCATTGAATACCTTGGGGTGTCTTCTTTCCAAAGTGGGGTCACATGTGGGGTATTTATACTGCCCTGGCTTTTTAGGGGCCCTAAAGCGTGAGAAGAAGTCTGGGATCCAAATGTCAAAAAATGCCCTCCTAAAAGGAATTTGGGCACCTTTGCGCATCTAGGCTGCAAAAAAGTGTCACACATGTGGTATCGCCGTACTCAGGAGAAGCTGGGGAATGGATATTTATGCTGGGTGAGATAAATATCTTGGTCAAATGCCAACTTTGTATAAAAAAAATGGGAAAAGTTGTCTTTTGCAAAGATATTTCTCTCACCCAGCATGGGTATATGTAAAATGACACCCCAAAACACATTCCCCAACTTCTCCTGAGTACGGCGATACCAGATGTGTGACACTTTTTTGCAGCCTAGGTGGGCAAAGCGACCCACATTCCAAAGTGCACCTTTCGGATTTCGCAGGGCATTTTTTACACATTTTGATTGCAAAGTACTTCTCACACATATGGGCCCCTAAATTGCCAGGGCAGTATAACTACCCCACAAGTGACCCCATTTTGGAAAGAAGACACCCCAAGGTATTCCGTGAGGGGCACGGCGAGTTCCTAGAATTTTTTATTTTTTGTCGCAAGTTAGTGGAATATGAGACTTTGTAAGGAAAAAAGAAAAAAAAAATCATCATTTTCCGCTAACTTGTGACAAAAAATAAAAAGTTCTATGAACTCACTATGCCCATCAGCGAATACCTTAGGGTGTCTACTTTCCGAAATGGGGTCATTTGTGGGGGTTTTCTACTGTTTGGGCATTGTAGAACCTCAGGAAACATGACAGGTGCTCAGAAAGTCAGAGCTGCTTCAAAAAGCGGAAATTCACATTTTTGTACCACAGTTTGTAAACGCTATAACTTTTACCCAAACCATTATTTTTTTGCCCAAACATTTTTTTTTAATCAAAGACATGTAGAACAATAAATTTAGCGAAAAATTTATGTATGGATGTCGTTTTTTTTGCAAAATTTTACAGCTAAAAGTGAAAAATGTCATTTTTTGGCAAAAAAAAAACGTTACATTTCGATTAATAACAAAAAAGTAAAAATGTCAGCAGCAATGAAATACCACCAAATGAATTATATAGGTCTATTAGTGAGAAGAAAAGGAGGTAAAATTCATTTGGGTGGTAAGTTGCATGACCGAGCGATAAACGGTGAAAGTAGTGTAGTGCAGAAGTGTAAAAAGTGGCTTGGTCATTAAGGGGGTTTCAGCTAGCGGGGTTGAAGTGGTTAATAACTACACTTAAAGGAATCACATGGAAGGATACATATTCGTGGATAGCCCTTGATGTTGCGGCGCTATATTCAAATATCAATCATGAATTGGGAATAAAATGTGTTGATTCTTTTCTTGGTAAAGATTCTTCTGTACCTGTTGATCAGAAGTCGTTCATACTGAAATCTATTCAATTTATCCTGACACACAATACATTTTCTTTTGGTGAACAATTATATTTCCAGTGCAAAGGTACCGCAATGGGTACGCGTTTCGCGCCCAGCTTTGCGAACCTTTTCATGGGAGCATTTGAAGATCAATATATTCATAAGTCCACCCAGTGGTCGGATAATATTGTGTTATATCGTCGTTATATAGACGACTTGTTCTTCATATGGGATGGAGATTCTGATTCTATTAAAGGGCTTCTGTCAGCCCACTAAACCCTTTTTTTTTTTTTTTCCGTTAATATTAATCCCTACACTGCAAGCTCCCTGTACATATGCTAAATATTCATTTTTGTTCAGTAGATATTGTTAAAAATCAAGTTTTATCATATGTAAATTACCTTGCTACCAGCAAGTAGGGCGGCTACTTGCTGGTAGCAGCCGCATCCTCCTCTCATCATGACGCCCCCTCCGCCGTTTGATTGACAGGGCCAGGGATCGGGTTCGTTCTCTGCTGGCCCTGTTCGAATTCAAAATATCGTGCCTGCGCCGTACCTTTCTTTAATCGGTGCAGGCGCACTGAGAGGCGGCCTCTCTCCCGGCCGCTCCATCCTCAATGCGCCTGCACCGGGTGTAGATGTGACGTCATCGGCGCAGGCGCATTGAGGATGGAGCAGCCGGGAGAGAGGCCGTCTCTCAGTGCGCCTGCGCCGATGACGTCACATCCACACCCGGCGCAGGCACATTGAGGATGGAGCGGCCAGGAGAGAGGCCGCCTCTCAGTGCGCCTGCACCGATTAAAGAAAGGTACGGCGCAGGCGCGATATTTTGAATTCGAACAGGGCCAGCAGAGAACGAACCCGTTCCCTGGCCCTGTCAATCAAACGGCGGAGGGGGCGTCATGATGAGAGGAGGATGCGGCTGCTACCAGCAAGTAGCCGCCCTACTTGCTGGTAGCAAGGTAATTTACATATGATAAAACTTGATTTTTAACAATATCTACTGAACGAAAATTAATATTTAGCATATGTACAGGGAGCTTGCAGTGTAGGGATTAATATTAACGGGGGGGAAAAAAAGGGTTTAGTGGGCTGACAGAAGCCCTTTAAGGATTTCATTCAATATCTGAATTCCTCTGATTGGGGTATCACTCTATCTGGGACGCATGATTGTTCAAGAATTGAATTCTTGGATTTAGAAATGAATGCTAATGGTGACAAAATTGTAACACGCACGTTTTTCAAAAAGGTTGACTACAATAGTTACCTTGAGTATTCTAGCCTCCATTTTAAGAAATGGAAGACAAATATCCCCTTTAGTCAATTTAAGAGACTAAGGAGGAATTGTTCGCTAACTAGGGATTTTATCTCACAAAGTGAGATTATTCGCAAAAGGTTTCAGAAACAAGGCAACCTCATGGAGTTATTGAGGCGGCTTATAATCGAGCCAAGGCTCTTACACAAGAAAATTGCCTATTAGTTAGCCAGAAAGACCAGGCAAAGGACAAACAGCAAAATAATAAATGGGGTGCCAATTTTATCACTATCTATAGTAGCAATCATAAGGATGTGAGGAATATTCTTTCTAAATATTGGCATATTATCAAAAAAGATCCATATATAGGCAAATCCTTACCAAGCCACCCGCCTCTAACTTTCAGGAGAGCAAAAACCCTAAAAAATCGGTTAGCACCCAGCAAGCTACGTGAATCCCATCACAAAGTAGCTGGGCCAAATACCAGTTCATTTATACCATCTAGACCAGTGGGTAGCATTAAATGCAGACAACCAAAATGTCTATGTTGCCTCTCTATACGAAATTCTACTTATTTTCGTAATAACACCACTGGGGAAATTTTTTTATATTAAGCAATCAATGGACTGTGGGTCAAATAATGTGATCTACATGCTTGAATGCCAATGTGGATTACAGTACGTGGGTCGCACCACACAGACATTACGTAACAGGTTGAATAAGCATCGTTCAAACACTAAGAAGAAATTTATGCAGCACAGTGTATCAAGACATATTACGGACAAACATCAGGGTCTCTTTTCAAGCATTTCCGTTATACCCATAGAGAAAATTCATGCCGACACCCGGAACATTACACAAACAATTAAAAGACGTGAAATGTTCTGGATTTATAAACTTAATAGCCTGAGTCCTCAGGGTTTAAATGAGGCATTTGAAATTAATTTATAAATTTAACCATTGATGATATTAGTTCATTAATGGAAAATATGAGAAATTGATTCTTCTTTTCTCTATTAGATTTAGACCCCAATTATACAACTGTTGTCTTGAACCTTCCTTTTTATAAATCAATAGGTCCAATTGTAAGCTGCACCACTAATATGGCAGACTTTGGTAATCATCAGGGACTTTGGGATGGTGGGGGCATGTGTGTATTTCTATCAACTGCACGCATGCGCCCACTTATATCCCTCAGATTCTGCACTGCTAACAGCCATTTATCATGTGGTTGGATCACACAGTGCTCCAATTCACTTATATATTTTTATTTTCTTTCTACCAGAAGGAATGTTTTATCCAGTATTTTAAATGAGTGGCCAAAAGTATTTAATTCTATTTTAAAGGTGTGCACACAGTGCACTTTTATATAGTTGTTTTATATACTATGTATTATTTATGTATAAGATCATGTATCTTTTCATATATATATATATATATATATATATATATATATATATATATATATATATTTATTTAACAATTTTAACATTCACCAAAAAAATCTTTTTAAGGTTACATCATGCCACTTTCTCATATATGTATTTGTAATACCTTTTTTTCTCTCAGGAATCCAATCATTGTATTTGTAGGGTACCATTACATGTATATGATCCTTCTATTATATGATCCCCTTTTTTTCACTATACACTTGTATACTGCTCTTGCATTTTGTAAGTGTCCTTGCTGTATTGTAGCAGTCTTCAGGTGAGAGCGTCCTCTGTCACATAGTAGCTGCCCTCACGAGATCTTACTTTCATCATGCGATGTCAGGCCGAAAAACGCAAGTCAGACGGCCCTATTATCATTGAAGCGTCCCTGTAACTAGGTAACAACCCTCACGTGACCGGAATCTGTTCATGTGATGCGGGTCACGTGACGTCAAGTCGAATGACGTGAGCCAGCTTCTTCACAGAGGACGGCCTCCTTACCACTGAAGCATCCCTGTAACTAGGTAACGGTCCTCACGTGACCAGGATCCGCTCATGTGACACAGGTCCTGTACTCCTAATAGGATCACATCATCAGTTTGCACGACCAGGGACCTTTGTGATGCGCTTCTAATTGCATACTCCTTAGGGTCGGCCCCCATATGGGCGTAGTCATTTGAGATTTTTTATAAAACGGACCGCCATCAGTGCGCTTTTTCTGCTCCACATAGTACAGATGTGTTTAGAATGTGCACATCGGCGGTCTATCATGAGAACCTGCTGATATGCACATTACATTTGCCATTGTTCATCTAGGCAACACCCAAAACCCCTCCCTTTTGACCTTGTGGCCTCCTTAAGGCGGTATGTTTGTATGTATAAATGTGTGTAGCTTTGTGCTGTTACACTTGTGCAGCTCTTTTGTACCTGATGAAGGGGAGTGATTCCCCGAAACGCATTGTATCGCTGCAATAAAAGATTCCTTCTTGACCCTGGTGACCCGTCCGTAACTGGCAGTGGGTGTCCATCATTAGGCGTCCGTCAGTGACAGTCAATTATTTTCATTAGAGACCCCAATTTTTATCCACTCCCCAAATTAATGTGGACATCGCCAATTTTCCCCCTTATGATTTTTTTCATTTATTTGTGGACGATAAAGTCCTGGAGTTAATTGTGCAGCAAACTAATCTATATGCCACACAGTTTGCTGTACAAAAGCCATAGTCTATCTATATAAGACGGTGGACCCCCACAAGTGTCCCTGAAATTAAAACATTTTTGGGGCTTACCCTGGACATGGGCATTGTAAAAAAGCCATCTGTCCGATCGTATTGGGCTGTGAGTACTGTCCACTCAACCCCTGTGTTTGCAGCCGTTATGTCCCGAAACTGCTATGAAGCCCTAATGCGGATGAAAGCTTTGGATCTAGAGATCACCAGTCAGTGTGGTTTACTGAGTCACACCACACAAAAACAAAAGTTTTAGATTTTAGAAAAACTGACTTTTCTAAAATTAGATTAGTGGTATACGAGTCCCTATCAGATTGGAGCAGTTTCAATGGAGTCCAGGAGAAATGTGACTACTTAAAAGTGGCACTATTGAAGGCAACAGAAAATTGCATTAGGTTTGTCAGTAAAAGCAAAAAAAGGAAGAGACCACTGTGGTACTCAGCAGAAGTGGCCAAAATCATTAAAAACAAAACGATAGCATTTAGGAACTATAAAATAAAAAAAAACGAGGATGACAGACAAATTTATAAGATTAGGCAGAGAGAGGCCAAACAAGTTATAAGAGCTTCTAAAGCACAGGCAGAAGAGAAATTAGCTCAGTCGGGGGGAAAAAGGCGATAAGGCATTCTTCAGATACATAAATGAAAAAAGGAAACTAAAACAAGGAATTACCAAATTAAAAACAAAAGAAGGAAGGTATATGGAAGAAGATAAAGAACTAGCTGACTGACTCAATGAATACTTCTGTTCAGTTTTTACAAAGGAAAATGAAGGAGAAAGACCTCAGTTAGGAAAGAAAACTAATTAATCTTTTGACGCATGTGTCTTTACAGAGGAAGAGGTTCTAAGTCAACTGTCTAAAATTAATACAAATAAGTCACAGGGGCCTGATGGGATACACCCAAAGCTATTAAAAGAGCTCAGCGGTGAACTAGCAAAATCAGTGACAGATTTATTTAACCAATCACTGGCAACAGGAGTCGTCCCAGAAGATTGGAAATGAGCAAATGTTGTGGCCATTCACAAGAAAGGTAGTAGGGAGGAATCGGGCAACTTTAGGCCAGTAAGCCTGACATCAATAGTGGGAAAATTAATGGAAACCATACTTAAAGGGGTATTCCCATCTTGCTACTTCATCCTCAATTGCTGCCAGCTAGCTGTTCACTTCCTGGTTTTCTGCTGCTAAGGCTGGGCGGGCTTAGGCAGCTAGAGTGAAGGCCGGCCACACCTCCTTATGACATCACACTGAGAACTCAGTCCTTGCGTGCTAGTTCATGTGAAGAGTATGACTCAACAGTCTGGCAGCCTGCAGTGTCTGTGAGGCCCCTCCACCTGCTGGGAAATCATCAGGGAGCCATGTGAAGTGAGCTCAGTGTACATTAACACGTGGCTCTTCTGCAGTTTTAAACATAAAATCTCAGTCTGATCTTTTACAAACCCATTCTGTGCGTCAAAAACTATAATTCCATATTATACATTAGCTCAAAAGCTTGACCAACCCCCACCCACCAGCACTGATGCAGATTTGTTTCCATTACAGCTGTATTCCAGTTGTGTATAAACCTTACACTATGTATCTTTATAGATGCATATACAGCCAGCTACATGCGTCTTCTCCAGTCCCCTAACATCACTTTGGCTGAATGGCTTCCTATACAGCCCTGCTACATCTTTATTCTACTCCCCCACTAGCACTGTGTCTGAAAAGCTTTATATACAGCTCTGCTACATCTGTTTATCTCTTCAACCAGCACTGTGTCAGAACAGCCGCATATTCAGCTCTGCTACATCTGTTTCTCTCTTCCACCAGCATTGATGCTGACCCGCCACATATACAGCTCTGCTACATCTGTCTATTCCCTTCCCCATTAGAACTGTGTCTGAACAGCAGCGTATTCAGCTCTGCTACATCAGTTTCTCTTTTCCACCAGCATTGATGCTGACCCGCCAAATATACAGCTCTGCTACATCTGTCTATTCCCTTCCCAATTAGAAATGTGTCTGAACAGCAGCGTATTCAGCTCTGCTACATCAGTTTCTCTCTTCCACCACCATTGATGCTGACCCACCACATATACAGCTCTGCAACATCTTTCTATTCCCTTCCCCACTAGAACTATGGCTGAACAGCTGCATATTCAGCTCTGCTACATCCATCAGCCCCCCCCCCATATGCCTCCATCACCCGCCCCCCATATGCCTCAAACAGCCCCTATATGCCTCCATAAGCCCCCATATGTCTCAAACAGCCCCCACATGCCTCAAACGGCCCCCATAGTGCCTCCATCAGCCCTATTGTGCCTCCATCAGCCCCATTGTGCCTCCATCAGTCCCCATTGTGCCTCCATCAGCCCAAGTGCCTCCATCAGCCCTATTATGCCTCCATCTGCCCCCATTGGGCCTCCATCTGCCCCATTGTGCCTCCATCTGCCCTCATTTAGCCTCCATCTGCCCCCATTGGGCCTCCATCTGCCCTCATTGTGCCTCCATCTGCCCTCATTGTGCCTCCATCAGCCCCCATTGTGCCTCCATCAGCCCCCATTGTGCCTCCATCAGCCCCATTGTGCCTCCATCAGCCCCTATTGTGCCTCCATCAGCCCCATTGTGCCTCGGTCTGCCCCTATTGTGCCTCCATCTGCCCAAGTGCCTCTATCAGCCCCATTGTGCCTCCATCAGCCCCCATTGTGCCTCCATCAGCCCCATTGTGCCTCCATCAGCCCCATTGTGCCTCCATATGCCCAAGTGCCTCCATCAGCCCCATTGTGCCTCTATCAGCCCACTGTGCCTCCATCTGCCCCCATTGTGCCTCCATCAGCCCAAGTGCCTCCATCTGCCCAAGTGCCTTTATCAGCCCCATGGTGCCTCCATCTGCCCTCATTGTGCCTCCATCAGCCCAAGTGCCTCCATCAGCCGCATTGTGCCTCCATCAGCCGCATTGTGCCTCCATCAGCCGCACTGTGCATCCATCAGCCCCACTGTGCCTCCATCAGCCCCATTGTGCCTCCATATGCCCCCATTGTGCCTCCATATGCCCCCATTGTGCCTCCATATGCCCCCATTGTGCCTCCATATGCCCCCATTGTGCCTCCATATACTTACATGCGCTGTGGCTGCCCGACGCTCCTTCTTGTAACTCACTGGTATGTGCGGCGCATTGCTTATGCTTAGAGCAATGTGCCGCACAGACCTGTGACGAGTTACAAGAAGAAGGAGCGCCGGGCGGCCACAGTGCAGGTAAGTATATTGCTGCAGCGTAAATGACCATGGCAGCCAGGACTTCAATAGCGTCCTGGCTGCCATGGTAACCGATCGCAGTCCCAGCATTACACTGCTGGGACTCCGATTTGAACTGCCACTGCCACCAATGATGGGGGGGAGAGGGGGAGGGTGCACTGCCCACCAATGATTTTGCCCCAAGAATTAAATTTTTAATCAATAGTCGGACATCCTGAAATTGAAGGAGGTGGGGGGGGGCGGCACAGTTATACACAGCAGCGCAGCCCCGATCTCCTCACCATTCGCTGAGGAGATCCAAGCTGTGCTGCTGAACGCTGAAAGCCTGGACAGCTCCCCTCCTCCTCCGCTGATAGGACAACATTCCCCCCCCCCCCCCCCCACGCCTTCTCCTTCTGGCGACGTGCGCGCTCACTGTTAGAATGAGAGGCCGGTCACAGGGAAACATCTGTGCAAGCGCGGCCCATGGATGCGACAGGCGAGCGGTGGCCGTATCCATGGGCAGAGAATATAAACAATGGAGTAGGAGGATTGAATTTTAGAGAGAACTTTTTATTTTATTTTTATGCAATATATTTAGTCAAATGTTCACTGGGGGGTATATAATTAAATACAATATGAACATGAAGATTGGAATACCCCTTTAAGGAGAGGATTGTGGAACATCAAAAATCCCATGGATTGAAAGATAAAAAACAGCATGGGTTTACTTCAGGGAGATCATGTCACACTAATCTTATTGATTTTGATTGGGTGACTAAAATAATAGATGGAGGAGGTGCAGTAGACATCGCTTATCTAGACTTTAGTAAGGCTTTTGATACTGTCCCACACAGAAGGCTTATCAATTAATTGCAGTCTTTGTACGTGGACTCCCATATTGTTGAATGGATTAGGCAGTGGCTGAGGGACAGACAACAGAGGGTTGTAGTCAATGGAGTATATTCAGACCATGGTATTGTTACCAGTGGGGTACCTCAGGGATCTGTTCTGGGACCCATATTGTTTAATATCTTTATCAGCGAAATTGCAGAAGGACTCGATGGTAAGGTGTGTCTTTTTGCTGATGACACAAAGATTTGTAACAGGGTTGATGTTCCTGGAGGGATACACCAAATGGAAAAGGATTTAGGAAAACTAGAGGAATGGTCAAACATCTGGCAACTAAAATGTAATGTTGATAAGTGCAAGATAATGCACCTGGGGCGTAAAAACCCAAGAGCAGAATATAAAATCGGTGATACAGTCCTAACCTCAGTATCTGAGGAAAGGGATTTTAGGTATCATTATTTCAGAAGACTTAAAGGTAGGCAGACAATGTCATAGAGCAGCAGGAAATGCTAGCAGAATGCTTGGGTGTATAGCAAGAGGAATTACCAGTAGAAAGAGGGAGGTGCTCATGCCGCTCTACAGAGCACTAGTGAGACCTCATTTGGAGTATTGTGCTCAGTACTGGAGACCATATCTCCAGAAGGATATTGATACTTTGGAGAGAGTTCAGAGAAGAGCTACTAAACTGGTACATGGATTGCAGGATAAAACTTACCAGGAAAGATTAAAGGACCTTAACATGTATAGCTTGGAAGAAAGACGAGGCAGAGCGGATATGATAGAAACTTTTAAATACATAAAGGGAATCAACAAGGTAAAAGAGGAGAGAATATTTAAAGAAGAAAAACTGCTACAAGAGGACATAGTTTTAAATTAGAGGGGCAAAGGTTTAAAAGTAATATCAGGAAGTATTACTTTACTGAGAGAGTAGTGGATGCATGGAATAGCCTTCCTGCAGAAGTGGTAGCTGCAAATACAGTGGAGGAGTTTAAGCATGCATGGGATAGCCATAAGGCCATCCTTCATATAAGATAGGGCCAGGGGCTATCCATAGTATTCAGTATATTGGGCAGACTAGATGGGCCAAATGGTTCTTATCCGCCGACACATTCTATGTTTCTATGCTTCTATGATTTATGCATTTTTCTGACAATCCCTAGTCCCCCACAGAACTGACCCAGCCTACGACCACCTAAATAAATTGAGACCCCTTATTTCCCTCCTTACGGATTTATTCTTAAAATGATATACCCCTGAAAAAAATCGAACTGTCAATGAATCCCTTTTTAGTTTTAAAGGCCGCCTTTCCTTCAGTCAGTTTATTCCCTCCAAGCGTGCCAGATATGGGGTAAGATTATATAAGGTGTGTGAGAGTACAACCGGCTACACCTGCGGTCTATCTGTATATGAGGGCAGAGACTACTAACTTAACCCCCCCAGGCTGCCCTGAAAATATTGGGACATCGGGAAAAATGATGTGGGATCTATTGGCGCTATTCCTGAACAAAGGCTACCACGTGTACACGATAATTTTTACACTATTATACCCCTTTACAAATCCCTCCATGCTGCAAACACAGGGGCTTGTGGGACAGTCCGCAAAAATAGAGTGTGATACCCATAACTGCTGGTGTCCAAGCGTTTGGAGAAAAGAGCATCATTCGTCCTTGCAAGTGACCAGCTGCTTGCAGTGAAGTGGAAGGACAGGAGGGATGTCTACATGCTCACCACCGTGCACGCAGACACCACAGTGGCAGTTAGGGAGAGGGGGGGCTACTGCTGACAAGCACAAACCGGTCTGTGTGACAGAATACAATAAATTTATGGGAGGTGTAGACATCTCGGACCAGGCGCTTCAACCCTACCTGGTGAAGCGAAAAAACAGGGTCTGTTAAAAAAAGGTAGCAATCTACCTCATTCAGATTGCTACCTATAATAGTTTTGTTTTATTTAACCTCTTCAGGACACATGACGTACCGGTACGTCATGTGTTGTTCCGATCACTGCCGCCCGGCTGGCAGTGATCGGCACAAGGTGCCTGCTCAAATCATTGAGCAGGCACCTAGGCTAAATGCGCGGGGGGGTCCCGTGACCCCCCCATGTCGGCGATCGCAACAAACCGCAGGTCAATTCAGATCTGTGGTTTGATGCGCTTTTTGCCGTTTCTGATCAGGGACCGCGGGGATCAGAAACTTTATAATGTCCAAAATATATATGTTTTTCCTCCCCCTGCACCCCTGAATGATATTATGTGGGCGGGTGGTGCAGGGGGAGGGTTGCGGGCGGTGCGGGAGGCGGGCGGTGCGGCAGGCGGGATCGCGATCCCCCGCCCGCCTCCCCTTGAATAATCGTTGGCGTCTAGTGGGTATACCAGGGTGCCAGCACATTGCTGGCACCCTGGTATAAACATCTGACATCGTTGATGCGATGTCAGCTGTTTAACCCTTTCCATACAGCGGTCCGTACGGACCGCTGTATGGAAAAGGTTAACAGCGCAGGGAGCTCCCTCCCTCTCCGATCGGGGGGCTGCTGTGCCTTTGCAGCCCCCCGATGGAGAGGGAGGCAGCCCCCCGAAGCCCCGTCCTCACCCTTCCCCATCTGCGAAGTTGTGGCAGACGGGGAAGGTTCCCATGGCAACAGGACGCCTTCTCAGGCGTCCTGCTGTCCATGGTGCTGAACAGATCTATGCTAAAGACATAGATCTGTTCAGTGTAAGTAAATACAGTACAGTACTATATATTGTACTGTACTGTATTATACAGACATCAGACCCACTGGATCTTCAAGAACCAAGTGGGTCTGGGTAAAAAAAAAGTAAAAAAAAAGGTAAAAATCAAAAAACACATTTATCACTGATTAAAAATGAAAAAAATAAAATTCCCTACACATGTTTGGTATCGCTGCGTCCGTAACGACCTGATCTATAAAACAGTCATGTTACTTTACCCAAACGGTGAACGCCATAAAAATAAAAAATTAAAAACTATGATGAAATAGAAATTTGGCCCACCTTACTTCCCAAAAAAAGGTAATAAAAGTGATCAAAAAAGTCGCATGTACGCCAAAATTGTAACAATCAAACCGTCATCTCATCCCGCAAAAAATGAGACCCTACTTAAGATAATCGCCCAAAAACTGAAAAAACTATGGCTCTTAGACTATGGAAACACTAAAACATCATTTTTTTGGTTTCAAAAATGAAATCATTGTGTAAAACTTATATAAATTAAAAAAGTATACATATTAGGTATTGCCGCGTCCGTATCAACCGGTTCTATAAAAATATCACATGACCTAACCCCTCAGATGACCACCGTAAAAAAATTTAAATAAAAACTGTGTAAAAAAAGCAATTTTTTGTCATCTTACGTCACAAAAAGTGTAATAGCAAGCGATCAAAAAGTCATATGTACCCCAAAATAGTGCCAATCAAACCGTCATCTCATCCTGCAAAAAATGAGACCCTACTTAAGATAATCGCCCAAAAACTGAAAAAACTATGGCTCTTAGACTATGGAGACACTAAACTTTTTTTGTTTTAAAAATGAAATCATTGTGTAAAACTTACATAAATAAAAAAATTGTATACATATTAGGTATCGCCGCGTCCGTGACAACCTGCTCTATAAAATTACCACATGATCTAACCTGTCAGATGAATGTTGTAAATAACAAAAAAAAAAATGTGCCAAAAAGGTATTTCTTGTTACCTTGCCGCACAAAAAGTGTAATATACAGCAACCAAAAATCATATGTACCCTAAACTAGTACCAACAAAACTGCCACCCTATCCCGTAGTTTCTAAAATGGGGTCACTTTTTTGGAGTTTCTACTCTAGGGGTGCATCAGGGGGGCTTCAAATGGAACATGGTGTAAAAAACAAACAGTCCAGCAAAATCTGCCTTCCAAAAACCGTATGGCATTCCTTTCCTTCTGCACCCTGCCATGTGCCCGTACAGCAGTTTACGACCACATATGGGGTGTTTCTGTAAACTACAGAATTAGGGCCATAAATAATGAGTTTTGTTTGTCTGTTAACCCTTGCTTTGTAACTGGAAAAAAAATATTAAAATGGAAAATCTGCCAAAAAAGTGAAATTTGGAAATTGTATCTCTATTTTCCATTAAATCTTGTGCAACACCTAAAGGGTTAACAACGTATGTAAAATCAGTTTTGAATACCTTGAGGGGTGTAGTTTCTTAGATGGGGTCACTTTTATGGAGTTTCTACTCTAGGGGTGCATCAGGGGGCTTCAAATGGGACATGGTGTCAAAAAAACAGTCCAGCAAAATCTGGCTTCCAAAAACAATACGACGCACTTTTCACTCTACGCCCCGCTGTGTGGCCGTACAGTAGTTTACGGCCACATATGGGGTGTTTCTGTAAACGGCAGAGTCAGGGCAATAAAGATACAGTCTTGGTTGGCTGTTAACCCTTGCTTTGTTAGTGGAAAAATGGGTTAAAATGGAAAATTAGGCAAAAAAATGAAATTCTCAAATTTCATCCCCATTTGCCAATAACTCGTGTGCAACACCTAAAGGGTTAACGAAGTTTGTAAAATCAGTTTTGAATACCTTGAGGGGTGTAGTTTATAGAATGGGGTCATTTTTGGGTGGTTTCTATTATGTAAGCCTTGCAAAGTGACTTCAGACCTGTAGTGTGGTCCCTAAAAATTGGATTTCTGAAAAATTTCAAGATTTGCTTCTAAACTTCTAAGCCTTGTAACATCCCCAAAAAATAAAATATCATTCCCAAAATAATTCAAACATGAAGTAGACATATGGGGAATGTAAAGTCATCACAATTTTTAGGGGTATTACAGAAGTAGAGAAACTGAAACTTTGAAATTTGCAAATTTTTCAAAATTTTTGGTAAATTAGGTATTATTTTGTGCAAGAAAAAAAAACATTTTGACTTCATTTTACCAGTGTCATGAAGTACAATATGTGACGAAAAAACGATCTCAGAACGGCCTAATAAGTCAAAGCGTTTTAAAGTTATCACCACTTAAAGTGACAGTGGTCAGATTTGCAAAAAATGGCCTTGTCCTTAAGGTGAAATAAGGCTGTGTCCCTATGGGGTTAAAAAGGCCCAAGGAACCCTAAACTTGAGGTGGTTGAGAGTCTCCTGTTTGAGTCCCCCGCACCTGGGCAAGCCTTTGAATCTGAGGATGTTTGAAGACTTTCAGAACGCTACTTCCCTCTCCCCGTCCCTGCCACTACCAGCAAGACATATCCTCAGAAACCATGCGGGGTGTGTAGCAAACATGGAAAGAGGAGGGACAGCCGAATTTACTGACCCAGTTGCCCATCACAACCAGGCCTCTGCAATTACCCCTATTTTGAGACGTACCATACGGTTGCTAATTATTCATTTTAATTCATACCAAAAAGGGTGGATGGGGGGTCTTTTCGGGAAGTCAATTTATTCTCATTTTCTGTTTAGTTTGTGGGCTTTCCAGGGAGGGAGGGATCCTTTTGAGATGGGTTGTGGAGCTAAAACAAAGATTTTTCAGATATTGGAACAAATGTTACCTTTTCTGATTAGTTTTTTTAAATTTTCCTAATTTCATGTCCTGCCACACAAAGCTGTTACTTCCATTCACATTACTGTATCATGATATTGGCATGATATTTTTTTATTTGGAGGATCTCTTGTGATTGAGTTGTTCCTCACCAGTACACTACGGGCTTTTTTTAAGACTTTTTTTTTTGTAGACACCCCACAACACGTCGAGAAATATTGACATAATTTTGGGAATTAGTGATCGATTACTGCTCCTACAGATGGTTCTGGACACTGTCCTTTTATATATTCTGTAGGCAGTGTCAGACTTGGGTGCCTAGGGCCCACCAGTAAAACGCATTTTTGGGGGCTGTGACACAGTGAGAGGTTTGGTCTGGGAAAACAGGTATTTTCCTCCCAGAATGTGCTGCTGGGCTGATTTACAGCCAGGTGAGGTAAATCACCGAACCGGATTTTAAGTGCCGGTCCTTATTTTGGCAGCACCTGGCTATCCTTAAATTCTGGGATCTGAGGCCTGTGCTGGGCTGGAAAGCTGAGACCCGTGTGTCAGGGGAACAGGCTGCCTAAAGCCTGTATTTGGACTTTCTGAGGCAGAACTGCCACCAAGGTGACTTTCTGTTATATTGGGTGTGAAGTAACACATTGGTTGTGAAGTAACACCAACACTGCAAAAGTGACGTTTTGTTTTTGGCACCATGTGTGAATAAACACTGAAGTTTGAATTATGAACTTGTATTTTTCCTCTGTACTGCGCCCGCTTATGCTAACTACCAGAGCGAATCCCCACAGGGCCCACCGTACAGATACATTAAAATATTACCTGCTCACACAGCAGCAAGATTGATGGAATATGGGGTCCCTGCAGCTACTTTAAGAAGGTAGGTCCTTGGTAGAAGACACTGGCAGCTTCCCTCTATACCTAGAAGTCATCTCAGCTCTGATTGTGTCTATAATAATAAACTGGGGAGTTTCTTTAATAATCTATCACGTTTTTTATATGAACATAGGCCGGTTGAGGTGCTTTACATGGAATATATGTAAGTAGTGTAATAAGTCTACTGTGTTATGTGTCACTTGTGCAGGGGGTGGGAGACTAGGGGCCCACCTTGCTCAGGTGCCCACCGGGTTATTCACCTGTACCCCTGTGGGCCAGTCCGAGCCTGTCTGTAAGTGACTGGTTGATTGTTTGCTTAGCGGTTGCTACCTTGCCGGGCAGAGGCCTGTTATGGTGCACCGCGTCACTTAGCACATTTGTCTCTCATATAGGGATTGATGGCGCTAAAGAGACGTTGTACGACCAGTCACTATCCTTGAATGCCATCTTGTCATTATAGCCCTATCGGTGTTCTTGTACCTTGTGAACAAACTGGAATTTGCAACATAGTTGGAGACATTTTGCTACGTTTTCTTGGACTTGTTGCCTTTCACTACAGTTCAGTTTTTTTCCTTTTTTTTTTACGTTTTGGCTAGACATATGTACAGGCAAATGCCTTTTTAGAAATCTGCCTCCCTTATAAGTGCACAGTTTCACTTCTCATTGTACGCGCCACAAAGATAAGAATGTGGTGGATTTCTTAGACAGGGTTACCCATCTAAAAATATTTTTTCTCCAATTTCCTGAGAAAATTTTATTAACAATTTGAATAAAACCATATATACTCATTATTTCATCCTATAATAATTTTGCACTCAACATGCTTACTACACCCCTAGATGAATACCTTTGGAGGTCTAATTTTCAAAATGGGTTCATTTATGGGTGTTTCTATAATTTTCGCAGATCAACGCCATTACAAGTGTGCAATGGGGACTGAACTATTTTCAGTTTATTATCTGAAAGCCACTGGGTGTTCCTTTGTGTTTGGGCCCTGCCGTTTGTCAAGACATAAGATTAGGGCCACAGTGGGGGTATTTCTGTAGACAGGAGAAATGGGGTGAAACATTTTGGGGTGTACTTCTTCATTTTCATGTGCTCTGTAGATAGAAATCTGTCTTTAAATTGACACTTTTGTGTAAAAAATTAAAAATACTATTTTTTTCGCCTACTTAGCATTAATTTCTACAAAAAACTAGGGGTCTAAAAGCTCACTACACCCCTAGATGAATACCTTAGGGGGTCTAGTTTTCAAAATGGTATCATTTATGGGGGCTTTCTATTGTTTTGGCAGCTCAACGCCATTACAAGCGTGCAATGGGGCCTAAAACATTTTCAAGCAAATTTTGTGTTCTGAAAGCCACTGGGTGCTCCTTTATGTTTGGGCCCTGCCATTTGTCAAGACATAAGTAAAGGGCCACAATGCGGGTATTTCTAAAGACAGGAGAAATGGGGTTATACATTTTGGGGTTTACTTCTTCATTTTCATGTGCTTTGTAAGAAAAAACTGTCTTTAAATTGACACTTTTGTGTAGAAAATGAAAATTTCATTTCTTTTCACCTTATTAGCATTATAATTTCTTTAAAAGACTAGGAGGTAAAAAAAACTCATTACACCCACAGATGAATAGTGGTCTAGTTTTCAAAATGGGGTCACTTTTGGGGGCGTTCTATTATTATGACACTTATAAGCCTCTGGCTTGTTGCAGGAAAAATATGTACTTCAAATTTTTTCACATTTATGTTAAAATGGTAAGTCTCCTAAATAAAATAAAAAGTCTTTTGTAAGTGCAACCAAAATAAAGATGTGGAAATATATTTCTGATAAAAATATTAAATAGTATTTATGTGAAATATTGCAGTTGAAAATAGGAAAATATGCTAATTTTTACATATTTTCATAGATTTTTATATTTTTTAATAAAGATACGCATATTTTATAAGACAAATTTTACCACCTAAGTAAAGTACAATATGTGACGAGAAAACAATGTCAGAATTACTTTTATGTGCAAAATCTTTACGAAGTTTTTCTCTGCTAAAGTGACACGTCAGATTTCCAAAATCTGGCTAGGTCATTAACCCCTTCCCGACCGCAATCTGTATATATACGTGATAGCTGCACATGCCCCGTGCAGCTACCACGTATATAAACGTTCTGGCAGCTCTTTAATCCAAGCGCTGCAAAGTGCTTGGATTAAAGCTTCTGCCCCTGCCCTGTATGCTGTCACGGACAGCATACAGTGCAGTAATGCAGTAATGCCGGCAAGGGACCAATCAGAGTGGCCCCTTGCCAGCAATCGATCCGATTGGTTAGTCTGTGCAGATCTGTGCCCCCGATCTGTGGCTGTGCCCCCCCTTGTGTCCGCCTGCAGCTCATCTCCTAGCTGCCCTGATGCGGTCCGCTCCCTCCCTGCCCCATGCAGTCATTTTGTAGCCGCCCCTCCTGCCCCAGCCTCCCTCAATATTGGCCGTACCCCCCGATCCCCCCCCCCTTTCCAGCGCTGCCCCCGATCCCCCTGCTGTGTGCGATGGCGGCGGCTCCATTACTGAGCCGCCGCCATCAGCAGAGAGTGTCAGCTCTATGCTGACACTCTCCTGTAACCCCATAGATGCCACGGTTGCGGCATCCATGCGGTTAACAGAGGGAGGGAGCTCCCTCTCTCAACCACCAGGGCTGCAGCGCTGTGATTGCAGCACCCGAGCTTTGCCAAAGCGTCCGGTTGCCATGGCAAAGGCGTCCAGTGCTGCCACCTACAGGACATCTGGAAGTATTATACTTTGGAATGCAAGAGCATTGCAAAGTATAGTACAACTATCAGCCCCACTGGATCTTCAAGATCCAAGAGGGAACTGATAAAAAAAATGTGAAAATAATAAAATGAAAAATAAATAAATAAATTAAAATTAAAATTAAAAAAAGAAATTGCCTTTTCCTATAAAAAAATGAAAAAATAAAATACACATATTAGGTGTCACCGCGTCCGTAACGACCGTCTCTATAAATATATCACATGATAGACCCCGTCCGATAAACACCATAAAAATAAAATAAAAGATTTTTGTCACCTTACATCACAAAAAGTGCAACAGCAAGCGATCAAAAAGGCTTATGACCCCCAAAATAGTACCAATCAGTCACCTCGTCCCGCAAAAAATGATACCCTATTTAAGACAATCGCCCAAAAAATAAAAAAGCTATGGCTCTCAGACTATAGAGACACTAAAACATCATTTTTTTGGTTTCAGAAATGCTATTATTGTGTAAAACTTAAATAAATAAGAAAAAGTATACATATTAGGTATTGCCACGTCCATAACGATCTTCTCTATAAAACTATCACATGACCTAACTCCTCAGATGAACGCTGTAAAAATAAATAAATGAAAACTGTTCCAAAACAGCCAATTTTTGGGTCACCTTGCCCATAAAGTGTAATAATGAATGATCAAAAAATCCTATGTACCCAAAAATGGTACCAATAAAAACCTCAACTCTTTCTGCAAAAAACGAGCCCCTGCACAAGACGATCGGCAGAAAAATAAAAAACATATGGCGTTCAGAAAACCCATCCAGCACAATCTGCCTTCCAAAAACCGTATGGCATTCCTTTCCTTCTGCGCCCTGCCGTGTGCCCGTACAGCAGTTTACGACCACATGTGAGGTGTTTATGTAAACCGCGGAATCAGGGTAATAAATATTGAGTTTTGTTTGGCTGTTAACTCTCAATGTGTTAAAGAAAAAAAAATTATAAAATGGAAAATCTGCCAAAAAAGTGAAATTTAGAAATGTAATCTCCATTTTCCTTTAATTCTTGTGGAACGCCTAAAGGGTTAACAAAGTTTGTAAAATCAGTTTTGAGTAACTTGAGGGGTGTAGTTTCTACAATGGGGTCATTTATGGGGCTTTCCACTATGTAAGCCCCACAAAGTGACTTCAGACCTGAACTGGTCCTTAAAAAGTGGGTTTTGGAAATTTTCGTAAAAATTGTAAGAATTGCTTCTAAACTTCTAAGCCTTGTAACGTCCTAAAATAATAAAATTACATTTCCAAAATGATGCCAACATAAAGTAGACATATGGGGAATGTTAAGTAATAAATATTTTATTAGGTATCACTTTCTGTTTTAGAAGCAGAGAAATAGAAATTTGGAAAATTTAGAATTTTTCCAAATTTTTGGTAAATTTGGGATTTTTTCATAAATAAATGTGAAATATATTGATTCAAATATATGACTATCATGAAGTACAATGTGTCACGAGAAAACAATCTCAGAATGGCGTGGATAAGTAAAAGTGTTCCAAAGCTATTACCACATAAAGTGACGCATGTCAGATTTGTAAATTTTGACCTGGACACTGGGGCATCAATGACCCTTGGTCATAAAAGGGTTAAGGCCCAAACAGGCTAGGTCACTAAGGGGTTAAAGAGTGTTGTGCTGTATACAGCTAAGGTCTGAGGACAGTGATAAGCTGCAGTGATCTCAATGTCACCACTGCAGTCTTGTATATAAAAAAAACTAGAGGAGGACGGGAAGTTCAGCGCTAAGAACAGTGCAGGAGAAACAACTGAGAATATAATTATATTATACAATGTACTGGCATGGGGATAAGTTTTTACTCTGAAATCTTTAAAGTTATTTACATTTTCAGCCATGACCAGTTTCTGTGGGACCATGTTCCATAACTTTATGGTTCAGACAGTTACGCTTTTGAATTTTGTGAAGAAAACTGCCCTTCATTTAACTGGGACAATTTACGTATTTTTATAAATATATCCCCCCCCCCCTCCCCAGCCTTCATTACTTTATAGCAAATACCGGTAAGTTTAGTTTTGGAATTATTTGGTTGGTTATTGTACTCTGTATCTGTAAATCCCTGATATCTCTTTAGTGGACTGGTGGTCAAAACTGGACTGCATAGTCAAGATGTGGTCACATCAGTGCTTTTTATAAAGGGGTAAAATGATATTTTCTTCACTACAGGCTATTCCTTTCCTAATACAGGATAATATCTTGTTGGCTTTTGATACAGTAGACTGGCCTTGCATGCTATAATGTACCAAATTCCAAATCCCTTTCCATTATAGACTCACTTAATTGTGGTCTTTTTAGGGTATAAAATGTATTTTTGCTGAAAATGTTTAACACACTCATCTGCCATTTTGCTGCCCATTTGGCCAGTTCATACAGTTTTATACAATAATCTTTATTGTAGGGATTTGTCTGTTTTTGTTTCCAGTTTTGTTCAAACATAACCTTGTACAAAAGAAAAAAGTAAAGACAATCAGAAAATAATTAACAATAAATGGTCTTTAAAAAGAATGCTCATGTTATATTGTTGAACAGTAGAAAAGATCTTTAGAAGGGCCAATAAGATCACCAAGATAAATGAGTGGTAGGATAAAAGGAAAGCAAGACTTAAAGAGTACCTATCGTTTAAGGTGACTTTTCAGAATAAGCTGTTGTGTGTGTAAATGAGAAATAATTCTATTTCTGACTATTATTTGAGTTGTGTTCTGCATTTAACACTGGTTTCCTCTCTTGGCTCCATATCTAATTGTATGTTTAGCCTGAGCTCAGCTCCAGTAGGTGGAGACAAGCTGCTATGATACATAAACAGCACACACACAGGAGATCTTGCTGTTCAATCTATATTCAGCACACCCTCAGAAGCATCATACTGCAGTACTGATCAGATAGCTGTGAATCAGGTACTGGGGTGAGACAGAAAAGTTACCAGATGCTGCAGCAGAGTCTCTATGTGTGGCTGTGTCTCTGTCTCCCTCCAGCTCTCACTCCTCCTCCTTCCCTAGCTCATCTCTTAAGATGTTTTTTAGCTGTTAATTGAAGGTGATTAAAGAGGACCTTTCACCTTGAAAAACATTGTGAACGAAGTATGCTGCCATGGAGAGCGGCGCCCGGGGATCTCACTGCACTTACTATTATCCCTGGGCGCCGCTCCGTTCTCCCGTTATGCCCTCCGGTACCTTTGCTCTGTAAGTTATAGTAGGTGGTGTCTGCCCTTGTCCTGTGGGCGTCTCCTTCTCCTAGGCTGCAGCGCTGGCCAATCGCAGCGCACAGCTCACAGCCTGAGAGGTTTTTTTCTCCCAGGCTGTGAGCTGTGCGCTGCGATTGGCCAGCGCTGCAGCCTAGGAGAAGGAGACGCCCACAGGACAAGGGCAGTCTCCGCCTACTATAACTTAGAGAGTGAACATACCGGAGGGCATAACGGGAGAACGGAGTGGCGCCCGGGGATAATAGTAAGTGCAGTGAGATCCCCGGGCGCCGCTCTCCATGGCAGCATACTTCGTTCACAATGTTTTTCAAGGTGAAAGGTCCTCTTTAATTAGATTGGGGAGGGGGGGGGGGGGAAGGGGTATAGTTTATAAGTGTAAAAAGAGGCGTTGTTCTCTGTGATATATTACAGTTTTATATTCACTTGTGTGCAACAATTGTTGAAAGTATAATTCCTATTTAAATGTAACTTTTATTTAAAGGGTTGTCTGGGTTCAGAGCTAAACCCGAGATGCTCATCTCAAAGGGGCTGGAGCGGTCAAGAACAGGTTATGTCTGGGTTCAGAACCCCTTTTAAATACAGTATAATATTTTAACTAGCGCTAAAAACAAAAAATGCTTCAACCAGGCTTTTTATCAATGATTTCTAGCTGTTAATACATTTCTGTTGTAGGTGATTTCTAAGCCTCTTAAAAAAAACTTTCATTGTTTGAATATTAAGCATTTTTTTCATCAGTATTTGTGTACCTCCATAACACATATATTTTGCTAAATGTATGCTTTCTTTTCTCTTAAAAACCTCAATCAGCTGATTGGAGGGGATTCCTGGCAGGGGGATCCTTGCAACCAGTTCAGGGGAGGGCCCCCATTTGCAGTTGTCTGAAAAAATCCCAAGCAATATTTTAGTAGAAAAGTAGATGGTTTAAAACGGTTATAAATGTGATTAAAAAAAAATACTACCATGCATACTCCTTCTTTGTATGTCTAATACATTGGCCCAGATCTACTAAAGTGTCTGGGCCTAGAATCTGTCTAAAAAGTGGAACAATTTTGGAGCAACTACGATTTTTACACTTTTTTCCTGAATTGTTTTAAAGGCTGCAGTTTTAACAGGAAAGGTGGAGCATTGTTTTGAATTCTATCTCAAAGAAAGACAAACAATAGTTTGTTTGGAGTCAGACAAAAGTGTGAGAAATCTGGTCCAGGTCTTGGCAGCCTGTGTAAGCGTACAAGTTTGTACAAAGATATGGGCAGTGTAAACATGGACTATTGACTAATGGAATATATAGGCCACAATTGTTCAGGTAAATTATAACACACAACACCACAAACACATTCAAAGAACTGATTTTCACACATTGTGTAATGTATACTGTCACAACCATTTATATGGAGTGTTGCATATTCTTTACAGTTTTGCAGCAGTGAAGAATTTTGGGAAAAAATGAAACCAAGAACAGAAATATGTGTTAATGCTGTTAACAAGAATAACAATTCTGTTTCTACGAAGACGAGACAGCTCAGTCAGAAGGTGCAAGGTCCAGTGTGGATGCGAAGAAGAAGAAACACCTTATTTTAGTAAAATGCAAGACATGGCTTGTATTAACTGGAATTTACCAATTTTCGGCAGTGGACATGGATAGTAATCTGTACAGGCTCTGTACAAGCTGCCTCGACATTTCTCACATGGAAGCAGTTCTGTGCCCTTCCTGTTATTCCTTTCTTCACCGTTGTCTAACATTTGGTAAATGTTTAATCAAAGCTTTCTTGCTGCTCTGTCAATATATATATATATATATATATATATATATATAAACCATCATTTTAGGCCTCATGCACACGGCCGTTGTTTGGGTCCGCATCCGACCCGCTCGGATGCTGACCCATTCATTTCAATGGAGCCGCAAAAGATGCGGACAGCACTCCGTGTGCTGTCCGCATCCGTGGCTCCGTTCCGCGGCACCGCAAAAGAAATATAACATGTCCTATTCTTGTCCGCGATTTGCGGACAAGAATAGGCATTTATATTGCCGGCGCCCGTTCCGTTCCGCAAATTGCGGAAGGCAACACGGGCGCCTTCTGTTTTTTGCGGATACGCGGTTTGCGGACCGCAAAAAACAGCACGGTCGTGTGCATGAGGCCTTATACTGAATAGCTTATTTTTTTTTCATTGAAAATTCATGTATTAATGGATGGGACGCAATGCAGAGCAGTCCATTCACAGCAATTAAAGAGCCAAATAAATACAAATTATATGAATACAGATTTGTCAACAGCATTTTGTTGGCTGTTTCCATGAAGCATCAGGAAATGATTCTAAAGTGCAGAAAATTAAAAACACACAGAAAATTGCGTAAAACAGCAAATGATATTCTAGATATTTCAATAGATCCTAAATTCTGTTAAATAATCAAATGTCACCCATATAGATTTAAAGGCAAACTGTCACCTTTACTATGCTGCCCTCACTCAGGGCAGCATTGTATTGTGACAGACCCAGTGATTTCAGGGACTGTCCATTCTGGGTTAGCATTCCCCACCTTCTACCCATGACTGGCAGGTTTCTTTCTTATGCGTAACATGAATCCTGCTAGTCATGGCTCTTAACGCTGGCATGATTTGTGCGGTTTGCCCTTTCAGTACTGTAAAAGTACTGAATACTAGCCCAGAAGTGACAGCCCACTGAATGCAGCAGGTCTGTCAGTATACTATGCTGCCCTCAACGAGGATAGCATAGTAGAGGTGACAGGTTCCGTGATTGAGCTACTTACCGTATTTTTGTTATGCATGTGTTAAGGTATAACATTAGTATAATACTTGAGTCTTATTGTATTCTGAGTCTAATAAAAAATTTACTTTACCCCATGCATCTAAACTCCTCTGTGTTCCTCTGGCTAGCCCCTCACTGCAGGTAAAATTATTAATGGATTTCTCACAGATTTCATAAATTCTACATTTCTACTCCAAAGTCTTTTATCTTAGTTTAACTTCAATCATGATAAGAATTTTTTGTTGTCCTTAGATAAATGCCATTGGAGCAGAGAATCAATGCTGAGCGTGTGTGTCCACCTTGGCACATTTAGGCTGAATTCACACTTCAGTTATTTCCATCAGTTATTGTGAGCCCAAACCAGCTGCCGGTCAAGAATAAAGAACAGAAGGAAAGCTTTACATGATACCTTATCTCTGGGTTGGCTTTACTACTGGTTTTGGCTCCCAATAACTGAAGGAAATAACTGACCAAATAACTGAAATGTGAACTCAGCCTTACCGAGCTGGACACAGTAAAAACTGGACTTGATATTGTAGTTTGCGCTCATTTTTTGAGGGGCAATTTGTCATTTTTATTGATACAATTTTGGAATGTATGTGCCTTTTTGATCACTTTTTATACAAGGACAATAATTTATATTTTTATTATTATTTGTTTTAAATACAGAGAAAGGGGCTGATTTGAATTTTTATTTTTGTAGTTTAAAAAACTTTTTTCCACTTATTTTTTCCCTAGGGGACTCTAACATGTGATCATCTAATTGCTTCTTCATAGACCGCAATGATTTACCGTAGTCTTCTAAAGGGCCAACACTGGCATAGCAACCTTGATCTCAGCACGTTCAGCCTCAGGAGTGCAGACCTCCAGGGGAACAATACCTCAGATGACATGGTCACAATTGACCACAGCATGTGAAGGGGTTAAAGAAGCATTCCCACAAAAAAATGTTTTCTTTGACCTGTTAGAAAGGTACATAATGTAAACTGCAGTGAAAGCAATCTTCTTACCAGTGACCAACATTCTGATCTCCAACTGACACCGGACAGCAACTTCTATATTCATTCCTGAGACAGACATTGAGGCTTCCATAGGAATACATATAGAAACGGGCTTTCTGTCCACACATAAGATGCTGTGTTATTTGAAAAGTCAGAGTACTGGTCACATGACACAGCTGAGGATCAGAAGAAAGAGGATAACTCACAAATACAGTGACTGGTAAGAAGATTACATTCACTACAGTTTAAATTATGTACCTTTCTAACAGGTCAGAGAATAAAAAGTTTTGTGGGAGTGCCTCTTTAAATGTCCTATGTATTCCATGGGAATACATAGAGAAACTGGCTTCCTGTCCACACAAGATACTGTGTTATTCGAGAAGTCAGAGTGCTGGTCACATGACACAGCTGAGGATTAGAAGAAAGGTAATAACTCACAAATACAGTTACTGGTAAGAAAATTACCTTCACTACAGATTGCATCATTTATCTTTCTAATAGGTCAGAGGAGAAAAAATGTTGTGGAAATGCTTCTTTAAATGTCCATGATTTGCAGATCCCAGACAATGCCTCTGGGTCTCTGCTGTATAAAGCAGCATGCACCCAGCAGCTATGGCGCCCGCTTAGCTTCTATGTTAGAAGTTCTAACTTCCACTGTAAATGTATAGCAGAGGTTGGGAAGGGGTTAAAATGAAAGTTATTCCCCCATATATCTAGGGCCTCCAGCATTATAATAATGCTTGAGAAGAACCCTGTGCATTTAAAAACTTTTATTTCCCTTTTATCCAAATTGTCACTGCCAGGACCTTCTGTATTAGAGACAAAAATCTTATCAGCTGAGCCACAGGCTTGAAGTCACTCACTGAGAGTAATTTCTCTAAAAACCTTCCCTAGTATTCATGTACAGTGCACTGAAATCTACAGATTCATCTCTGTATACCAGGATATTGGGATAACAGGAAAAGTCTAATTTAAACACATTTTCTCTCTCTCAATATATATATTGAGAGAGAGAAAATGTGTATATATATATATATTGTGTATATATATATATATATATATATATATATATATATATATACATACACACACACACACACACACACACACACATTGCCTGTCCCAAAAAGTTGCCACTGAAAAAAAAGGTCACACACTCTAATATGTAGTTGGACCGCCTTTAGCTTTGATTACGGCACGCATTCGCTGTGGCATTGTTTCGATAAGCTTCTGCAATGTCACAAGATTTATTTCCATCCAGTGTTGCATACATTTTTCACCAAGCTCTTGCATTGATGATGGTAGAGTCTGAGTCTCAATGGGGTTAAGGTCTGGACTCTGTGGTGGCCAATCTATAAGTGAAAATAATGTCTCATGCTCCCTGAACCACGCTTTCACAATTTGAGCCCAATGAATCCTAGCATTGTCATCTTGGAATATGCCCGTGCCATAAGGGAAGAAAAAATCCATTGATGGAATAACCTGGCCATTCAGTATGTTCCGGTAGTCAGCTGACCTCATTCTTGGAGCACATACTGTTGCTGAACCTAGACCTGACCAACTGCAACAACCCCAGATCATAGCACTGCCCCTACAGGCTTGTACAGTAGGCACTAGGCATGATGGGTGCATCACTTCATCTGCCTCTCTTCTTACTCTGATGCGCCCATCACTCTGGAACAGGGTAAATCTGGACTCATCAGACCAATGACTCAATGACCTTCTTCCATTGCTCCAGAGTCCAATCTTTATGCTCCCTAGTAAATTGAAGCCTTTTTTTCTGGTTTGCCTCACTGATTAGTGGTTTTCTTACGGCTACACAGCTGTTTAGTCCCAATCCCTTAAATTCCCTTCACATTGTGCATGTGGAAATGCTCTTACTTTCAATATTAAACATAGCCCTGAATTCTACTGTTGTTTTTCTTCGATTTGATTTCACCAAACTTTAGGTGATCGCCGAATACGATGGGTCCCCACTATCCTTCCAGTTTTTAATAATGCGTTGGACGGTTCTTAACCCAATTTTAGTCGTTTCTGCAATCTCCTTAGATGTTTTCTCTGCTTGATGCATGCCAATGATTTGACCCTTCTCAAACAGACTAATATCGTTTCCACGACCACGAGATGAGTCTTTCGACATGGTTGTTTAAGAAATGAGAAGCAACTCTTTGCACGAGTTGGGGGTTATATAACTTATTGCCAGCTGAAAGATAATTGCCCATGCCGTAATTATCCAATAGGAGGCTCATAAATATTTGCTTAGTTAAATCCAGGTGGCGACTTTTTTTTTGGACAGGCAGTGTATATATATGTACAAAGATGTGTTTATTGTAATTTTGTTCAATTAATAAAAAATTAGACTTTTGCTGTTATCTCAATGTCCTGGTATATAGAGATGTATCAGTGCATTGTACATAAATATTAATGAAGGTTTTTAGACAAAATCCATTCCATTGATAACAGGTTGCTCTTAAAAAAAATATATATATATTTTTCTTTGCCTTGCCATATTCTGACCCCCATAACTCCTGAGCAGGTGCCATTTTTACAGCCCCAATTTGTGCCATACCAATGCCACGTAAGTCATGAAGGGTTTAAAGAAAACCTTTTACCACAAAACTATATATCAATCTGCTCAGCTCCTCCTGCTCTATAACATGGTGCCTGCAGATTGCACTGCATTTCCTCTTGATGGGTCCTCTACAAGAAACAACTGGGCTCCCCATAGAGAAGGCAGAAACAATAGTTACAATCTCTGCCATCTCAGTCCCTGAAATACACAATATCACATGAGCACAGTCTATATAAAACCCAAAAACTAGATTTTTATGAACTCACCTGTAACATCTCTTTCTCGCTTAGTTCACTGGGGGACACTGGACCGTAGGTATAGCTGCTTGCTGCCACTAGGAGGCGACACTAGGCTGAAAAGTGATATTTCCTCCCCTGCCGGCTATACCCCCTCCAGCCTGGAGAGAGCATATCAGTTTGTGCCCAAGCAATAGAAGTAGAAGAAAAAAAACATATGGTAAACAACCAACAACTGACAAATGTCAGTTGGATCGAACCAGAACTGAGGACCATACTGGCCCACCAACCGCCATCATTTGCGGCAAACAGAACCACTGGGTGGGAGCTGTGTCCCCCAATGAACTAAGCAAGAAAGAGATTTTACAGGTGAGTTCACAAAAATCTCGTTTTCTCGCTCGTATTATTGGGGGACACAGGACCGTGGGATGTCCTAAAGCAGTCCACAGGGAGGGAAGCAAATCACACGCCCATGGAGAAAAAACCCCTTCGAGGATGCGTAATCCGCTGCCGCCTGCACGACCTTGCTGCCCGGAGCAGCATCCGTCGATGCCTAGGAAGGCACCCGGTAAAACTTGATGAACTTGCCGGAAGACCAAGACTGTCTTCTACAACTAGAAAGCTAATGCCTGGAGTAGATGAACCCATAAAGCGCCGACCGCTGGTCGGGTAGGCCATAACTCTGCTGGGTGGTGCCTTGTCCTAGGAGTGGAATGCTCAAGCAACTGTCAGACAGATATACCTGGAAAACATCCCTTTGGGGGTCGTCAGCTTTGACAATGACCTCCAGGAAAACAAAAGGGTAAAAGTCGGTACAGTGGAAAGTGCTAGTTATGGACCAGCAAACCTCAGAGGCCAAATTAGATGGCTGATGGAGAGCCTGCTCTCTAAAATGCAAGGGAGAAAGAAGAGAATACCATGTCTGAGATGACTTGGAAAGCGACGACTACCTTCTGCAAAGAAATTAGATACTGGGCAGAGCACTGCCTTATGCTAATGACAAAATAAAAATGTACGTACAAGAAGGCGCTATCAACTCCGAAAGCCGCCAGGTGGAAGATTCCGCCACCCGGAATGCTGCCTTCCCAGAAATAAAAAGAAGAAGTCCCAGAGGGACTTGGGATGAAGCCGGCTGCTGGCCGCAACTGTGGAAGCAGAACCAAAATCCAGGTCCACAGGATCCTCCTCTGGTTAAGAGAACACCCCTTAGGAAGCGGTAAATTTGTAGAATAATGCCCCTAGAGCCGTAGAGGCTTGTGGTGAGACTTTTAGCGAGAGAAGCTGCTTGAGACACTACTGAGAAGCCAGGCATGCCCAACTGCAGGCCAAAGAACCAATACCTCGGAGAAAGGTAGAAGCAAAGACGATGTGAGCATCACCGGTGATGGGAAGTCCGGTAAGTGACCATATATTGACAATGCAGAAACACTGCCTGGAAGGGCAGATGACCAAGATGAGAGAAATACTCTTGCCTGGTGGAGTGTGATTACTACGTCCAATGCCCTCACCGTACCCGGGGAACCCTGGTCATGTGGAAAAAAATAGAGCTGGGATTCCATAGCCATACAACCCATGGCTACTGGTCGGCTAGACAGAAGGGGAAGGTGGTCAGCCATCCAGCTCGAGGAGGGACAGGAAAGAGAAGGGTGTTCCGTTCCAGGAACAAAACCCCTACCAGTGGTGGCAAGGCGTGACAGACACCCGCTCTGCCCGGCATTGGGGGGAAACGTAGTCCACCACCGGACCGAGCAGTGAAAGCAATGACCACCATCGTAGACAGTAATCATATCTGAGGAAAGGTATCACTCTAGTGGTAGTGCAGTAGGGACTAAGCTAACCAGTAGAGCGCACCCAAAGGTAGGTGCTGATAACTATGGCTATTACGCTATTGCAAAGCCCAAGTTGACGACACAAGGACAACAGTTGTCAGAGCAACGGTCAATTATCAGTAGTAGAAACCAATAAGAGGCCAGGGCTAAAGCCTATTGCCATCAGAGACTGGCACTCTA
Organism: Bufo gargarizans; assembly: GCF_014858855.1. Taxonomy (NCBI): domain Eukaryota; kingdom Metazoa; phylum Chordata; class Amphibia; order Anura; family Bufonidae; genus Bufo; species Bufo gargarizans. The sequence continues at coordinate 207,907,455 of NC_058082.1, read as the reverse complement.
CAGAATCTATTGGTAATGCAATACTCCTCCTGAGGAGGAGGCCATACAAGGGAAGCCACAAGAGTAATGTTAACACCATAATCCAGCTAAGAAGGAGGCCACACTGTAGAGGACACTGATTCCAGAGTCAGAAGAATCCGCAACCCGAAGAATGGAACTGTGCAGTAGGAACCCTAGTATGTAGTGGAGGTACAAAGACCCCTTGTACAGTAGGAGCTATAGCATGTTCCACCAGCGTAAAACTGAGGGGGAGGCCTAAGGACACCCAGTAGAAGCATGGTACCATGCTGTCTCAGTTAAGTAAAGCTAGCCTTAGGCACTCCGTCTAAAAAGGGTGCTGAACAGGAGCAACCGCCGAAGCAGTGCCAGGGTAGAATCCGTACCTGAGGGGGGCTAGTGTGAAAACTTCCCATGCTGAGAAGAACACGCTGTAGTAGCCATTGCAGAGTGCCAGCAAAACACCCTCACCTAGATAAGGAAGAGTGGTAGCAAAGAATACAGAGTCAGTGCAACCTTCAGCTCGCTGGATCATAATCACAATATTTTGTGTAATGGCGTGTGCACCACACGTTGCAGAGGACCAATTCATGACCGACCTGAACGGTGGAGGCCCATGGGGATGGGGGTCTCTAGGACACATAAGTGTTGCTGGGCGACCCCCCCTGAGAGAACAAAGGTCGACATATTTGCGCCCCCAACCAGCACCGGAAGAAAAAGAAGGATACAATATGGGAGTAGCCACAGTATCCAGAGGCAGTATCCATATACCACTGGATGAAGTGTACAAGGCACCAACAGTACAGACTTGCCACAGCCCACCTGTGAAGGAAGCCAAGGTATCTAGTGTCGTGGCGTAGTTGAATTAAAGCATGCAAAGATGCTTAGTGATTCCCCTGTTACTTGTAGAAGGGGGTAATGCCACAACTGTTGAATAGCATTGAGTGGTAGTGCAATCCTCCGGTTAAGGAAGGGGGGTAGCGCGATAATCAGAACCGTATCCAACGGTAGTGTAATTACCCCACCTATGAAGGGGGTAATGTCTACGGTAAGCACTGCACTCAGTGGTAGTGTAATTACTCCACCTATGAAGGGGAGAAACATATACAGGAAGTACTGTATCCCGAGGTAGGGAGTATTGCACACAGCAGGAACTGAATCCAATGGTAGAGAATTACACCCCTTATGGAAGTGGGTAATGCATATGATTAGTCCTGTACCCGGTGGGAAGTAAAATTCCTCCACCTATGTAAGGGGGTAATGCATATGGTAAACACTGCCACCAGTGATAATGCCATAACGCCTCCTATAAAAGAGGCTAATGCATACGGCCAGTACTGTACCCAGTGGAACAGCAATTCAGTCACCTACAGAAGGGGAAACGCCTATGGCTGGCACTGAGACCAGTGCTAGTGTAGTTAGTCCACCTATGGAAGGAGGAAATACATAAGGTAAGTACTGTATCCATTGAAATAATATTAACACTATGATGGGTGTGTGGTGGTATATGGTTACACCCAAATATAGCAGAATTATTTTGTAGACTGGGAATCATAAAACGTAACATTTACTAAGTAATTTAAAATAGTGATTACCACTGGGTGAGAGACAACAATTGTATTTACACCCACTATTACAGATCACATTAGTGAAAAAAAGGGTGGGTCTTACCACGTCTTGCAAGATCCACAACCTATGGAGGAAGGTCCTGGCAGTTGGTGATACCTGGAACCGGCGTGACCAGGGTGCTTGTGTTAGGGTTGGCACTTAAACAGCTCCTAATATGCCCTATTATGACTTTCCTGCCTCAATGAGGGCTGGGGGCTGTTCTTATTGCCTGCCTAGCACACATGGAGCACCCGCCCCGACAGAGGCGACCCCACACCGAACCTTTCCCTCAGTATGGGTCTAGTCTTCTGTGTAGCCCTATTTACAAAGGGTATTGTGTAGAGAGAATCTAAATCGCACATCCTCATTCCTATACTTATGACTACTGTACGTAATTTGCAGCATTTCGTTTGATAAAACATGGCTATACAGCACTAGTATCAATCATTTGCTGTGCACTATTAAGAGGCATTAGTATACAGTTTGATCAAAGAGCATAGGCCCACTTACCGCGACTAGGTTGCCTCTTGTTAAGTGGGGACCTACTCTAACCATAGCGCAGTGCGGCGACCACCGCGCCTCCACACTGCTCCAGCAGGCAACGGGATCCAACAGCCACACCGCGGCCCCACCGTGCGGCAGAGCCACCCAGGCCTCGGATCCCATCACTCCACCAGCACGGCACAGAAGCAGTGACGGCCACCGTCCAGCGCCGCATGTGAACTGGTGCAAAGGGATCACCTGTTGGAGTTCCTGAGAAGCTGTGAACAGGTGATCCCGTTGCCTGCTGGAGCGGTGTGGAGGCGCGGTGGTCGCCGCACGGCACTGCGCTATGGTTAGAGTAGGTCCCCACTTAACAAGAGGCAACCTAGTCGCGGTAAGTGGGCCTATGCTCTTTGATCAAACTGTATACTAATGCCTCTTAATAGTGCACAGCAAATGATTGATACTAGTGCTGTATAGCCATGTTTTATCAAACGAAATGCTGCAAATTACGTACAGTAGTCATAAGTATAGGAATGAGGATGTGCGATTTAGATTCTCTCTACACAATACAATCCTATTTACAAAGGCGCCCAGGGATCTCCCTGCACTTACTGTTATCCCTGGGCGCCGCTCCGTTCTCCCGGTATAGCCTCCGGTATCTTCATAGTTAGGCTCCACCCAGTTGAACCTGCCGGCGTCTCATTCTCCCATGCTGTAGCGCTGGCCAATCACAGCGCTCAGCTCATAAGCCTGAGAGGAAAAAAAAGCCTCTCAGGCTATGAGCTGAGCGCTGCGATTGGCCAGTGCTACAGCATGGGAGAATGAGACGCCGGCAGGTTCCACTGGGTGGAGCCTAACTATGAAGATACCGGAGGCTATACCGGGAGAACGGAGCGGCGCCCAGGTATAACAGTAAGTGCAGGGAGATCCCTGGGCGCCGCTCTACATGTCTGTATAGTTAGTTTAGATGTTTTATTCTAGTGAAAGGTCCTCTTTAAACTTAAGGCATTTGGCCTGCAGAGAGGAAACACCAGATAATCCAGTGCGGGCTGCAAAGAGGCGGCTTACCATGAATTGATAACCCAGCTTAGAGGACCTGAGGCGGAGCTCAGCGGGCACCTGGGGGAGGGGGACAGCTAGGCGGAAAGATTTCGCGCCTGAGCGACGAACCGGCCCCCTCAATAACTGGAATAAAAGTTGCGGCCCTGCAAAGCCGTGACAAAGTTTGGCGCACGGCCAACCGGGACGTACTGCCGGTCGGCTTCAAACAGAGGGACTTGGATCGGTGCAAGGGATGTGCCCGCTTGCGTCCACCGGCCGCGGGAGCCCACCCTGCGTGCAGAGTACAGGAAGGCCCGAAGAGAAGCCGGGGCCTAAATTTTCGGTGCCCGGCCAAACTAATAGACAGGCCGGGGAGCGGAGGGTCCGGAGCGGCGCTCTCAGGCGCCCTGGTTGCATACTGGCCGCGGGTGCCCACCCCGCGGGCCGGATAACGTGAGGCCCCCGGAATGCTAGGAATGCGCCCTGTCAGATAGCGGTCGCGGACCCCGCAGGCCAGGAAGAATAGGCGCAATCTGCAGGACTTAAAGAGCTAGATAGGGGAACCCAGGCCCCAGATATGGACAGAGGCCCAAAACGTACATCAGGGGCTGAGGTAACATGGGGCAAAAATGTCCTCCATTTTAGGACGAGGTGACCAAGGGGGGAGGAGGAGAGCTGAGAATACTTACCCAATCCGGACTACTCACCCCATCTTCATCTTCTTCTCTTGACCCCTTCTCAGAGTACCAGCAGGGTCACCTCTTCAGCAGATGGCACCCGAAGTGGCAGGAGACTGGAATGGTGGAGGGTCTCGCCAGATTCAGGTGACCCTTCGGGTGACGGGAAGCAGGGGAGCTGGGCTGCCCTTGTACACTTTTGCTTCCTGGGGAGGGCGAGTGGTGAGGGAATCCGACGCCGGTCTAGCTCCCGGGGTAGACAGAGGGGCAAGCGCCTCTGTTTCCCCTACCTAAATGGGAAAAGATAAAATAAAAAATGAGAAAGGGAAGCCGCTCTGCAAAAGCAGGGAGGTCTGCCTCCTACGACACTAAGCTAAAAACTGATATGCTTTCTCCAGGCTGGAGGAGGTATAGTCGGCAGGGGAGGAGTTATCAATTTTCAGCCTAGTGTCGCCTTCTAGTGGCAGCAAGCAGCTATACACACGGTCCTGTGTCCCCCAATGATACGAGCGAGAAATGGCAAAATTGATAAGTTCTACGGATGCCCTGTACAGGCTACAAGTAGTGGCCCAGATCAGCGCCAGAAGCAGTTACAGTGTCTTGCAAATATATTCACCCCCCCTTGACTTTTTTTTGTATTATGTTACATTACAGACTTAAGTTCAATGTTTTGAATTTTATGTGATGGACCAATACACAATAGTCTAAGTTGGTGACGTGAAATTAGAAAAATAATATATAAAGAAAACTATTGTTTAGAAATAGAAAACAGAAAATTGAGCAAAACCTTTACCACTCTGTGCATTATTTGAGGGCTAGGACGGAGGTCCACCTTCCAGCAGGACAATGACCCCAATCACACTGCTAAAGCAACACTTGAGTGGTTTAAGGGGAAACATGTAAATGTGTTGGAATGGCCTAGTCAAAGCCCAGATCTCAATCCAATAGAAAATCTGTGGTCAGACTTGAAGATTGCTGTTCACAAGCGCAAACCATCCAACTTGAAGGAGCTGGAGCAGTTTTGCAAGGAGGAATGGGCAAAAATCCCAGTGATAACATGTGGCAAGCTCATAGAGACTTATCCAAAGCTATGTGAGTGCCGCAAAAGGTGGATCTACAAAGTATTGACGTTAGGGGGGTGAATAGTTATGCACATTGACTTTTTCTATTATTTTGTGCTATTTGTTGTTTGCTTCACAATAAAAAAAATATAATATCTTCAAAGTTGTGGGGATGTTCTGTAAATTAAATTATGTAAATCCTCAAACAATGCATGTTAATTCCAGGTTGTGAGACACCAAAATACAAAAAAAGTCAAGGGGGTTGAATACTTTTGCAAGGCACTGTATGTAATGCAGATAATATTGTGGCCCTATGGGCTTTATAGGTGAGCAGAAAATACCTATTAAAGCACTTTTCACTTCTTTATCAAATAACTTTTCTTTTTCTGCATTGGAAAGTGTATATTTTATTGTCACTTTATGCTGGAAAAGTTATGGCCCGTAGTAGCGGAATCCATAACGCAATTCTTAGATAACCCGAAACTTGTACGCCGAACTTGAAAACACAAGTTCACTCAATGATGTCCAAACAGACTGCTCACAACACATTCATTCTGTATTACTTTTATTCACTTGCATACAGAAACATAGGAAATGCTGCAAGTATCACTAACCTCACTAAAATACACTTAAAAACACTGAAAGAACTGTATGAAACTGCATGTGCTATTTGTATTCTGCTTGATCAGACTAAAATGTCTACATTTCACATCAAGTAGAAATAATAAATATAAAGATTGCTCAAAGCTACTAGTAGTGTTTTCTCTCCCTGAACTCAGTAAATGGGCTGTGGGGATGTGGTACAATTTATTAGGAGCTCTTTGGCACAAAAGGGGTTAGCAGAAAGTATGCTCTCCATTTCCAGGGGAAGAATGAGGCAGGCAACATATGGTTTGGCTTTAGCTTCTGTTGTCCATAGTCAGTGGAGCGCTTGCATAAATTCTTTTTCCACCCATGTCCTGTGGTTTATCCAGCATCTTCACTCTTCTCTGAGCTTCTTCCAGATATGTTGTCTGCATCATTCTTCATGTAAGACGGATCCTCCACATATTTATTTGTAAATCCTGTAGTTATGCGACTGCGAGCTCCTGGCTGGTACAGCTGCATGGCCGGGCGATCCTGTCAAAGGTAAGAGAGTTATGATACAATAAACGGCCATCAAATCGCAACTATTATAAATTGTGTAATTACGGCCACCGATATTGAATTCCATTGCTGAAGTGAAGCGTCACTCTAGAGAAACGTTATCCTTTATGTTAGAGAGTAGCATCCTTGCCAATTGCTAACTGACATAGCTTTTCTCCTCAAACACTCTGAGAGATTTACTAATCCAAATGTGCCACAATTCAGCCATAATTTGTGCTGCAAAAGTGGCGTACATGCTTTGCACGACATTTGTTTTATGCTCTTTTTTTCCAACCTGTCCATCAAGGAAAAGGGGCAGGATGCGACAATGAAAAATGTTTGGCACACAATTCGGTTGTAAATTAAACCAACTAATAGGTGGTGTAAAATTAGACTAGACAGTGTAAAGGTACGGCAGATTTGTCATCCAGCGTCAACCACTGTGATAACTCTGCCACAGTTTTACAAAGCACTAAGTGCAAACTCTATATATAAAATCTAATACCACATTTGATATAATGAGGTTCTTAGTAAATATATTATGATCCAAAAATACGTGTCCACCAAGCATGGCAAGGTGACCTCAGTCCAGGTGGGAACCTACTCTTAACAGTTTATCTCCATGCCGTACGGGCATCTAAATTCAGGAGAGCATAACCCACACATATACTGTGTTGCTACAATTGTTACCTCAGTGTGCCATCAGGCAACCTATGGGATTAAGGGCAGACTTGGCTATATGTATCACACTAATTAAAAGCAGCCTGTTGAATGGATGGGATAAAGGATAGGTTCTTAGCAAATACATTTTCAATCAAAAAATATCTGTGCTCTGAAAGTGCTCCTATTGTGGCCATGTACATCTACTTATCTATTTATCATATCGTGCAGGATGTGTTTATCCGTTTTGTGTCTGGTTTTTGTCTTTACAGTTTTAGACTGCCAAAAAACAGTTTTTTAAAAAATCTGGAAAGTACTAGTAAATCTGCCCCCTTGACTGCATCATCTCCTCTTCTCAAGAAGCTCAAAGAAATAGGTTATTAACGTTTGATAAAAAAAATAAATAAAATGATACTGCAATGCAAAAATCTGTAAAAGAGGACCTTTCATCGGTCCTAGCTGGCAGGGTAGGGCATACTGATGACATCTGATATTGATTATTCCCCTGCTGTGCCCCCCGTTCTGGTTTCCCGTCTGGTATGTAAATCCATACCATCGGTGCAGGGAGGAGGAGATGGCAGTGTTTCTCCAGGGGCGTCTCCTTCTCCCTGGCTGTGAGCTGGCCATGGTGCTACTGCGAGCGCCGGTGCCTTCTTAAACAGCTGAACGTTGGGGGTCCCGGGTGTGGGACCCCATGATCAGATACTGATGACCTATAATCTCAGAAAACCCCTATAAGCCAAAATCATGCGCTAATTTTGGCGCATTTTTTTGTGGCATATTAAGCCACACCCCTTTCCCGTAAGCCTGTTCAGCTAAACAACAAAGAAAGTCTAAAACACATAACAATGTGGTAAAAAGCTTGTTTATGGTGCAAACTAAGGATTAGTAAATCTTCCCCCACTGTTTCTATGGACAGCTAATGTTCCAACTGTTGGATGCAGATCTAAGCCTTAGCGAATCAATTAAAGGCGGTTTCCACGATTAGAAATGATGCTATAAAGAAGATATATCATCACTTCCCGGCCATCTCACTGCTGGGATCCCACTTATGAAGGGAAAGAGGGAAATAAAGGTCACTGTAGGACCCAGCTTCTCTATTTATAACACAGGCCACACATTGAGCAAAAAGATTGCAATGTAATGCATTACTTCTTGCTAATGAGGTCCCGTCAGGCGTTTTCCTTGGCAATAACTTTGGTGCAGATAACACTTTCACATAACACTAATGTTTGTGTACTCCACCCCTCCTACTGGGGTGAGACTACGCCTTTTTTGTGACTTTTTAAAAAGTTGCCGTTTATAAATCTGGAGTAAAACTAATTAACCATAGTCACTTTTCAAAACTAGAATGGGTAATGTGAAAATGCAAAACATCTCAAAATTTTGGCGCAAATAAGCCCAAAAAGCCACAAACGCCACATTATGTACCATTTTAAGGCTACGGCTACACGGCAACTTATATTGCGCAGCATTTCATGTATGTCTATGGTGTTGCAATGCAATATGTGACATGCTGTGACTGCAACAAGACAGTCGCAAAAAGTCCAGACATGCTGGATTTTGTGTCACATGTGACATTCATTCCACTGACATTAATATGTGGCATGTGACACGTGACTCGCCTGTGAATTAGCTGTGTGTTCACAGCCAAATCACATTTCTAAAATAGCCGCGTGATGGCAAGTTACTGACAGACATGCTGTTGCGCCACATATGTCACTGTGTAGCCCTAGCCTAATACCAGAATTCTGGAGTACACGTCTTGATAAATTACCCCTGTGTATGGTGTTTTTTATGCTGTTTCTTCCAAAAGGTACTCTATAGAACTTAAAAAAACACCAAAATGCAAATGTAACAAATTAAAAACATCATCAAAAATGGTTGTAAAAAAAACACATTTGAAATTCACTTGGGGAAATTTATCAAAACTGGTGCAAAGGAAAAGTTGCTTAGATGCCCAGGAACCAGATTCCATATTTCATTTTTCGGGTTAATTTTGAAAATGAAATCATCAATCTGATTGGTTGCTTTGGGCAATTAAGGCAGTTTTCCTTTGCACCACTTTTGATAAATCTCACCCATTGTGTTTTTTTACAAGCAAAAAACGGGTCATGAAATGAAAATTGTCATTTAGCATGTTCAGGTCAATAAATAAAAAGACAATTAAAATGTTTTTATGGAGAACACTGCTGTTTTCTTTGCTACATTTCATTAATGAAACTTATTTTTTTTCTTGGTCATACATTGCACATTTGTACTTCTACTCACCATGAGGTGTATTTTTGGCTTCATAAAATGCAGTCAAGATCAAGATAACTGAAACTGAATATAATAACATCCAGAAAAGATGCTACATGGAATGATGAATGTGCTCATTTTTCTATGTGGTATTTATAATGTGCTTCTTTATGTTTTATAGTTGGTGTATAAAGAGCACTGTTTATAGGGGCATATTTAGCTAATGAGAAATGATCCTAAAAGAATAAAAGAACCTTATTTCTTATGCGCTCCTTTTTGGATGCCATGTCATCACACTTGTCCTCTTTACCCAGTTTGTCTACAGCATCCGCTGCATAGCTGTTGTTGTGGCTCCCTTTCTTGGCCCGATCTTGGCTGAATCCTTTTCCCCATTTCTGGTCATCTTCATTCCTTCTAAGAAACTTGTCAAACTCATAGTTGTTTCTTGCTTTTCTGCCATCATCCATTCGATGATACCTTTGTCGATCTTGATCTTTATCTCTGTATCTCTTTTCAATTTCTCTTTGCTCCTTGTCACTATCATTCTGTGTCCTACAACCAGAAAACATGATATTTATTATTCAAGTCCTTAAAGGGGATGAATTAGAAAAAAGTAGGGCACAGTCAGGGTTTGTGTAAAATAACAAAATAAGCATTACTTACCCGTCAAATTCCCCGCCGCTCCAGTGCTGCTGCTGTGGTCCTCTCATCAGACTTTGTATGAATATATATATATATATATATATATATACACAGTACAGACCAAAAGTTTGGACACACCTTCTCATTCAAAGAGTTTTCTTTATTTTCATGACTATGAAGGCATCAAAACTATGAATTAACACATGTGGAATTATATACATAACAAACAAGTGTGAAACAACTGAAAATATGTCATATTCTAGGTTCTTCAAAGTAGCCACCTTTTGCTTTGATTACTGCTTTGCACACTCTTGGCATTCTCTTGATGAGCTTCAAGAGGTAGTCACCTGAAATGGTCTTCCAACAGTCTTAAAGGAGTTCCCAGAGATGCTTAGCACTTGTTGGCCCTTTTGCCTTCACTCTGCGGTCCAGCTCACCCCAAACCATCTCGATTGGGTTCAGGTACGGTGACTGTGAAGACCAGGTCATCTGGCGCAGCACCCCATCACTCTCCTTCATGGTCAAATAGCCCTTACTTTCAAAGTTTTCCCAATTTTTCGGCTGACTGACTGACCTTCATTTCTTAAAGTAATGATGGCCACTCGTTTTTCTTTACTTAGAATTTGTATTATGGCAAGAAAAAAAGCAGCTAACAGCCTATTCAGTAGGACTATCAGCTGTGTATCCACCTGACTTCTCCTCAACGCAACTGATGGTCCCAACCCCATTTATAAGGCAAGAAATCCCACCTATTAAACCTGACAGGGCACACCTGTGAAGTGAAAACCATTTCAGGTGACTACCTCTTGAAGCTCATCAAGAGAACGCCAAGAGTGTGCAAAGCAGTAATCAAAGCAAAAAGGGGGCTACTTTGAAGAACCTGGAATATGACATATTTTCTGTTGTTTCACACTTGTTTGTTATGTATATAATTCCACATGTGTTAATTCATAGTTTTGATGCCTTCAGTGTGAATCTACAATTTTCATAGTCATGAAAATAAAGAAAACTCTTTGAATGAGAAGGTGTGTCCAAACTTTTGGTCTGTACTGTATATATATATCACAGCGACAAAACGTGACCACTGCGGCCAGTCACAGACATCAAAATTATACCTGTGAGGCTTTTAACCGGCTGCAAAGGAGACATGTTGTCAAAGTGAAATCAACACTGCCGTCTGTAAAAACTGGCAGGATGGGCCAGAATGGCAGTGCTTAAAGAGAACCTGTCACCAGGATTTTGTGTATAGAGCTGAGGACATGGGTTGCTAGATGGCCGCTAGCACATCCGCAATATCCAGTCCCCATAGCTCTGTGTGCTTTTATTGTGTAAAAAAACGATTTGATACATATGCAAATTAACCTGTCCCTGACTCATCTCACCTACAGGACTCATCTCAGGTTAATTTGCATATGTATCAAATCGTTTTTTTACACAATAAAAGCACACAGAGCTATGGGGACTAGGTATTGCGGATGTGCTAGCGGCCATCTAGCAACCCATGTCCTCAGCTCTACACACGATATCCCGGTGACAGGTTCCCTTTAAGTGGCAGACAACCCCTTTAAATTTAACAGAGAGAGCTTTAAAAGAGTACTGTTTATTTCAAAAGCTAGGATTTATGTTGCTATGAATACATATTGACTTATTTAATGCACTTATATAGCGCTGACATAATCCGCAGCGCTTCACAGACATTAGCATCAAGCTGTCCCCAATGGGACTCACAATCTAAGTTCCCTATCAGTATGTCTTTGGAGTGTGGGAGAAAACTGGAGTATCCGGAGGAAACCCAGGGAGGAACATACAAACAAAATGCAGTTGTTGTCCTTAGTGGGATTCGAACCCAGGACCCTAGAGCTGCAAAATTCTAGTGCAGTTTGTGCCCAAAATCTGGAGTACATGCTTTGCAACACATTTATGAAAGGGGTATTCCAGTTACACCATGCTTTAACTATTAGATCAGTGGGAAGTCCAACCACTAGGACCCCCACCAATCATGAGAATAGGGGGACCCATACCCCACAGGAACGCCCAAGATGAAAGGAGCACCAGTGCGAATCACACCCCCACTGCTCAGACACTTACATCCTATCTTGTGGACAAGATCTAAGCGTTTGTCATGGGACTATCCCTTTAATGAACAGGGAGTGAAACCAATGTTTTGCTTAAACCTTGTTTAGCACAGAAATAAATCTGTAAGAGTACTACTGCTCCTATTTCTGACGGCTCTCTCTGCTCTCTCCATCCCTCCTCTCAGTATTAGAGATAGCAGCATGGAGTCAAAGATGGTTGTGAAGTGGTGGAAATGAATTCAAGGAGGGCAGTTCACACAGGCTGTAGATAGGGAGGAGAGCACAAACAAGGCAGTTTACGCGGGAGAATCACATGGGCTGTGTAATACATTCAGTATGTATGGCACAGCCACATAAGAAGAGTTGAAAACCAGGAGCAGGTTGCAAACTGAATATCACATAATAAAAGGAATGAAGATTGCAAACTGAAACTTAGTAGAACATTTTTTTAAGTGAAGGTAACCACTAACATATGTAAAATAAATGTTTCCAAGTTAGCCTTTAAAAAGAATATATAATGTACAAAAATATATAAAGTTCAATAAGAAAAACAAAAATCAGTAATTTCTTTGTATAAGGTAATAACAAAATACGTATCCTTACGTTTCCTTAAGTTCCTTCACAAAGTTTTCAAATGTTCTCGCTTTATTATTCCCAGATGATTTTTCCCATTTAGAGTCTTCATGGTCAATTTCATCCACTTTCTCCTTTTGTTTCTCACTGATGATTTCATCTCCCTTTTCAGATTTTTTTAGGAGCTAAATGAAAATGTATTAAAGTGAACATTGATATATAGTGAAAAATAACCATGTTTATCTGTCTGACAACCGGCTGTGGCAATGAGCGCTGTGTATGAAACAGAGGCAGCAGCAGAGCCTCTATTGGTCCAAGAGGTTATGTGACTGGTGAAATGATTGCCAAGATGCTGGTAATAATAGGATGCTGATAGGTCTAACAGGCCACATTCCCCCCCCCCCCCATTAACAGTGTAAAAGTTATGGAACCTGAGAGACTGAGAGACAGGCTATAAAAATAAAAAATAAAGTAAAGAAAAGAACAAAGTAAAATTGAATAAGTACTCATAGGTGGGAGTAATAACATAACTCCCACCCCTCCAAAAAAAAACAGCCAACCCCAACAATCATTCTATCATGCTATCACTCAATTACCCTAAAATACACGCAAACACAAAATATAAAGTTTAATTCCAGAGTAATACTATATGATTATCATAAATTAACAGAAATATTACTAGAATGAAAAAAAATGAAAAATTATTTTTATCTATGCTCTAACTATAAGCTTTAAAATTTGAGAAGAAAAAAAAAGCTACCCCCATCCCTTCCGCTGATTGACAGCTCTCTTCTTATAACCAAAGAGGGACTCCCAAGCTTGTGCAGTGCATTGAGTGGACGCACGCGCTCGGATTATGCCTGAGCTGCTCAATACAGATTTTCGCAAAATAAGTAGGTCAATTCAAATAGGTAACCCAGCATATTACTCTCCGATAGGGCAAGATAAAACTGGTGATAGATCCGCTTTAAGCTGGAGACACTGAAGACAAGTGAATGTGACCCAGGCTACATTACTCGGAATGAATGCTCAACCTATTTCACTTGTGACTAAATGCATGCAAATCTCCACACAACTGGTTCTAAACGCACTGATGGCAATGGTTCCATGGGCTGTAAACGGATTTTGACTACTATAAATGATTACATCTGTATTGAATCCGTAATGTCTCAGACTGCATTCAGTTTGTCAGTTTTTTATCATCAGTTCTTCATGTCAATGAAAAAAATACTAAATACACACCCAGCGTCTTCTAGCAACCATCAGTGCTTCAACATTTTCTCAATGATCCACTGACTTTAAAGGGTCAGTCTAGTGTGAAAGACGGATTTAGTGATTTTCTAATGCAGCAGTTATGAACTTACTGTGTTACTGAATGGATTTCACTCAGGACTAATCCCAAATGGCACCCCTGGTCTTCACCCTTTCAGCTCTATACAGGGATATTAATTGCAGGGAAACCACCAGGCCACTACCTCTTGAAGTAGTATCCGTTCAGTGACAGCTGACCCAGTGTGTGGCACCAGGAGGACAGACAAATACGTGGTCAGTGGACAAGCCAATGTCAGAGCAGGCAGATTTAAAGGGGTTGTCTCATCATAGACAATGGGGGCATATCGCTAGGATATGCCCCCATTGTCTTATAGGTGTGTGTCCTTTCGCTGGGACCTGCACGGTGGTGGCTGAAGGACTCCGGTCTGGCCACCACCAAGCCGGCTCCCTATAGAGGTGAATGGGAGCGCACCGCGCATGACCGGCCACCGCATCCATTCACTTCTATGGACCTCATAGAAAATGAATAGAGGGTGGCTGCGCATGCGCAGTGCGCCCGCCTTCACTTTCGGGGCTCTGTTCTCGATATAGGTGTGGGTCCGAGCGGTAGGACCCACACCTATAAGACAATGGGGGCATATCCTAGCGATATGCCCCCACTGTCTGTCATTGGACAACCCCTTTTATCACAATCCATTAAACAGGCAATAGGTCAGGGCAGATGACAGAGGGTCAATACAGAGTTCAGGCAGGGATCAGGGCAGGCAGTACAGGGTAAATCCAATAAACAGTCAGAGATTGAACATGGGAGGTCAGCACCTTCACAAGACCAGTGAATTTCCAGATGGGAAGTCTCCACTGCTCAGTGTCAGTGGATCCTCAGCCACCACCCACCTGACAATTCACTGGTATCAGTGTGGAAACTAACGGCACAGATAACAGCTGAAGTAAAAAGGCTAGAAGAAAAATAAAAAAGTGCTAGAGTTACAAAAGCAGCAGCTACAAAGGTTGGAGCCAGTAGTAGTTCTATGCCCTCATCAAGCAAGATCCTTTATGCATCAACATTTCAACAGTTAAAAATGGATACATTATAACACATTACTACCTTAATCCGTATTTCTTTTTCACACAACTTCTTTTGCTTGTCTGCTTCTTTCCGTTTACGCCTTTCTTCTTCTCGCCTTTTTCTTTTTTCTTCCTCTCTCAATCGCTTTTTTTCCAGCTCCCGCCTCCTCCTCTCTTCCCTCTTTTCTTCCCGTATTCTCTAGAGCAGGGTTAAATAAAACTGTCCAGATTAGTTGATACATAAAATCAGCATTACGTTAACCCTGCTCCTCGCTGTGATTGATCATACCTGTTTCTCTAACTTCCGATTTTTGATGAATTCAAGAAGTGGAGTTGTTCTTCTAGCTGGAAATGACAATGATAATAAAAATACATAAACCAGGGATGCTCAACCTGCGGCCCTCCAGCTGTTGTAAAACTACAACTCCCATCATGCCCTGCTGTAGGCTGATAGCTGTAGACTCTTGAGGCATGCTGGGAGTTGTAGTTTTGCAACATCTGGAGGGCCCCAGGTTGGGTATCTCTGACGTAAACTATGCTTCATGACTGAAAAACCAGTGCATGTGAGAAATGCCAAGCAATAGACAGAGCTGTACAAACCAATGAGCTCCTTAGTTTTTGCTTCAATTTCTCCCAAGAGGGTCTCTGGATTTGCACATATTTTTTCCTCCTCTGCACAGTAGTTCTCCAAAAATTTCTTGTATTCCAAATCTGTACAATACAAAAATGGGTGTGATAATTTACAATGTCTGTTTATCTGGTAGGAGCATTTCCAGCATTTCTAGTATTGGAACTAGTGGGTTGGTGATTACTGAAATCTATTACTGTATACACATACTATTTTTTACTACTCTGATATGGTTTGTGAGTCTGTATAATGTATTTCTGTATTATAGCATCTACTCCCTATTCTTAAGAATTCTTTAAAGGGCTAATCCCTTAATTCATGTAAAAAAAGAATATCAGACATCATATAGCAAATGACGACCTCTACATAACAAAGCTAGAACCGGCCCTGTATCTCCCCTTTCACTGGTCCAATTGCACTGCTAGACTTATTTCGGGTTGGCAGCTCAGGCGGTGTGTCCTTTCACACAGGCAATGGCTGAAGGGGGCAGCTCTCTCCCTGTCACTGTCACGTTGCAGCTTAAGTAGCATGTGCTCAGTGCGGTAGATACGAAGAGGAGGAGAAGAACAGACAGCAGGTGGTGCTATACAGTACATGCATATTATTTAATAAATCAGTGACTATACTACATTTCTAATTACATGCAATTACAAAAGTATTCAGATCCAAGTGCTGATTTGAAAAAATGTACACTATTTTTGATGGGACAGTCCTATTAAAAGAAGCTTCATCCCATTCTGGCCGGCCTACCTATCTTCTGTACGGTACAAAATACATTAAAGGGAACGTGTCATCAACTTTATGCTGACCTCACTGAGGGCAGCATACAATAGTGACAGAAATACTGATGTCAGCGGTGTGTCACTCATGCACTAAATGTAAGTGGTTGTTTAATCATTACAGCACAGGCCTTAATAAGAGTCAAATCTACATGAGAAGATTCATGGTTATTCCTAATCTCCTGATCTCTCACCCATCTGCTGATGATTGGCAGTTCTCTCCTAGACAGAAAGCGAGAAAACTAGGTAGAAGACTGTCAGCCATCAGCAGGTGGGCAGGAGAGCAGGAATTCATGAATAACCAGGACTCTTCTCAGGTGGCCGGGACTCTCTTCCAGGCCCAGTCTGCAATGATTGTGATGTTGGTTCTCGGCAACCACTTACTTTTAACTTATAAATGACAGATCCCTGAAATCAACTCACCTGTGTCTACTTTATTCTGCTGTTAGTATGGGTAGCATAAAGTTGTTGACAGGTTCCCTTTAAAATAAAATTGGATTTTATGTAAATGTTTCCATTTACTGACAACTAGCACAGGTCTTGATGATACTAAGAAACTAAAACTATATAATACAATTATGATTTTTTTTTTTTATTATAAATATTGTAAAAGTACATAGGCCTTTAAAGAAAAATGCTTACCATCTGCTATGCTTCCAGCTTTTGTGTCCCTTTTCTTCAGTTTCTTTTTAGAAATTTTCTGAAAGGGTGCGAATTCAACAACAGCTGGATACTCCTGGCCTGGGGAGGCATGTTATATTCAATTTGTTGTTGTATTTAAGTCAGTGCAATTCAATTACTTTACATTTTAAAGAATTCCAGTCTAGCTAGTAAGTATGGAACAGGCCAATTTGTCCGTTCAGAATGTAAAATGTTAAAGGGAACCTACCATCAGTTTTACCCCCTAAATTGGTCCCTCTGTGCTCCCAATTTGGAGAAAACTGTGGATGATTTCATCCCTGTCAATCAGGGAAAGATGGGTTGAGTTGAGATGAAAAGTCCAGATGCTTCTGAGCTGAGAATACAGCCAAGGGGCACTTCAGGCCTCATTTACATTTTAAAATGTCTTTTTGTAAGGTACCCTGCTATTAGGAACAAACAGAGGCTTTTACATGACCTGGAGGTGGAATCACTTTTTCCGGTAAAAACTGATGATAGATTCCTTATAAGGGTCATTCAGACAGAATTATCTTCTCAGGAAGGATGTCTACACTGTGGGAATTATCCTGGAGATCTGTGGTGTATCCCTATTTGTTTCAACAGGTAAAAAGGATATCATTGAAAACAAGTCATTACAATTTCGAATAGAAACCATGTGAAGAATATTTCCTAGAATTGTTTCTGCAAAAATAAACAGCAGAAAATATTGGGATGTCTCTTGTGCTTTGAATCACGTCTTATAGAAAAAGGTAACATACAGTGGTCTTTCATAGACTCAATGTACAATGCCTCAGACAGATCTAACCAACCTGCATGGCCATTTCTGTGGTATGACCCCTGTGTTGGCTGTCCGACAGCTCACCTATACACTACAGTGCGGTATTACATGTCTTGTGCTGCCCTCTGTCTGTAGCAGGATGAGATGACGGTCGCTGCATGTTATTTTTCTGGTACACTGTGTGTTATACAGTAAGAAGCTCCTGTCCTCATAGGAAGTGATTTACAGCTTCCAGTATCTATTACGGACTGTTATGTAAGGGCCTGCTTTATCTGTCTTAGTTATCTGCTTATGTTTCTCAAATCTTAATTTTCTCTTATTTTAGGACAGGGAAGGGCAAACTGCAGCTCTCCAGCTGTTGTAAAACTACCAATCCCATCATGCCCAGTCTGCCAACAGCTATCAGCCTACAGCAGGGCATGATGGGATTTGTAGTTTTGCCCATCCCTGTTTTAGGATTATATTTCGGGGAACCAATTACCAGTTTTCCATAGAGTTATAATGGTTTCAACATACAATGGTCATCCTAGAAGCAATCAATATCATAACTTGAGGGATCACAGTATCAATCTTTTCTATTAATAATATCACCTGATGCACAATATGCAATATACACAAGAATATGTCACTTCGGTGTCTAACCTTTGCTGTCAATGAAGATAAATCCATCAAATCGGTCTCTGAAGAGAATGATGTCGTCTGGGTTTCTAAAGTTAATGTAGGCTCTTGAGAAGAGATGCGGGTAGAGGCTAAAAAGAAATTGCAGTAAATGAGCACGGTGCATGTGTAATTATTAGGCAAGCTGTTATTTTTCTACACTAATTTGTATTAGGGCTCGTTCACACAAACGTATTTTGCGTTCCATATACGGGCCGTTTTCTGCGTTCTACATATGGTCCGTATATGGAACCATTAATTTTAATGGGTCCGCAAAAGATGCGGGCAGCACACAGGGTGCTCCGTTCCGTGGCCCCGCAAAAATTATGAGTCTTGTCCTATTCTTGTCCGTATAATAGGCCTCCTGTTCCGTTCCGTAAATTGCGGAAGGCACACGGGCGCCATCCATGTTTTGCGGATCTGCAATTTGCGGACCGCAAAAAACGGCATGGTCGTGTGAACGAGCTCTTACTTTGTCAGACAGGCACAGTAACCAACCTGTGGAGTGTATTCTAACGTGCACCAGCAGTGTGCCGTGCGACTAAAATGCTGCCATTATTTTCTGCTAATAAGGGTCCATTCACACTTCCGCAAGTGTTTTGCGGTCCACAAATTGCAGATCCGCAAAACATGGACACCGGCCATGTGTGTTCTGCATTTTGCGCATTGCACATGGCCAGAACTATAATAGAAATGCCTTTTCTTGTCCGTGTCTGCGGACAAGAATAGGACATGTTCTATTTTTTAGCGGGGCCACGGAACGGAAGCACACTGGCATGCCAACAAAATGCATTAAAACATAGCAATAATTGAGAGTAATTTTCAGTGTGGATCGTGGCTATGCAGCGCACACCCATATAACCATGAAAAAGAACTAACCTGATCACAATGGAATTGACAGCATTGAAATGAGAACCAACCTGGGATCAGCAGAGCAGAATTCAAAGTAATCATAAGCTGGTAACGGATGCAGTTGCTCCTCCAGTTGCTCTTTACTTATGCTTGGCGGAAGACGACGTATTACCACCTGCAAGAGATATCACACAATAAACTTTAGCCCTCTATAGTAAGGTTAAAATAGTAGCACATCCAGACTGCACACATTTTAATTGTGCAAGTCACTAAAAATTACTATTCTGAGATTATTTTTTTAAAATTTCTTTAGGAGTTTTGTTAATATTGACCACAAAAATCAACCTTTGTGGTTCCAGAATAAAGGTTTTGTGAGTTGTTTTCAGGCAGTGGCGTACTGCCAATGGCGGCAGACCACGCGATTGCTATGGGGCCGTGAAGTTGGGGGGCCCGGCAGGGCTGAATGGCCCCGAGCCCTCACTTTCTAGTCTTACGGCTTACAAGCCGGTTTACACAGCAGCAGAGGAAGGGAGCAATGAGCATCATCCTACCTGAACTCTGGTGCGGGAGGCGCGTGCTGCCTGGTTGCCAGCGCCACTGCAGGGATGTGAAGCAGGTGCCAAGATAAGTTTCTATATTGCCCTCTCAGTGTCTGCCTCTGTGACCACCACGTTGACGAACTCAGTGAGTAGCAAAGGCTGGAGGTCTACTGCAGCAATCGTAATCACATTGTGTGTGACTGACTGACTCTTAGTGTAATTTGCGCACGGACGGCATATGCAATTTGCGGACCGCAAAACACACCACGGTCGTGTGCATGAGGCCTAATAATCAATCAGTTATTCACACACACTATGCTGCAATGCCTAAGGGGAGGGAGCTGTGAACCATGGCCTCTGTCTGTGTGTGTGTGTATATATATATATACACACACACACACACACATTTGTCTATGGAGGACATTCTGTGTCTGTAGGAGGGTTGCTGCTATTAGAGCCATACAGCAAACCTCCTCCCCCATGCGTATTTTATATATATATATACATACATATATAATACGCATACACTAATGGGGACAATATTAGATATGTTAACAGCAACCAGATAGATAACTGGTTCCAGGTAAATCTGTGAGGCAGATATAATACAGGGGTTTTCTGTGATCAGACCCCCACCGAGCAGATACTGATGACCTTTCCTCAGGATGGGTCAGGTGTCATAGAGGCTGTACAGGCCATTTTACTCCCTGGTATTGGTATGCCTTCAACTTTTCCCTGACATTAATCCGCGCTGTGAACGCCGCAGGCAGTAAAGCGAGGCTGCCTGTGCCTGCAATAACCAATAACAGAGCTCCTCACAGCAAGGAGCTTTGTTATTGGTTAGTTTGGGCGGCTGCTAGAGGGATACAGGGCCCTGCAGCAGGGGGAACTGGTGGGAGCTGGAAGGAGGAGGGGCTAGTGTCGGGGCACTGCCCAATGACCCTGGCAAACATGATGGAGGTGGAGCTGAAGACTACAGCCAGAACCTCAAGCTAGACCTACAGAGCATGGTGTCAGCAGCAGCGTGTAATGTATCTATGTGTGTAATGTATGTAGTGCAATGTGTGATCATCGCCCTCTGCCCCGCACACATCGCCCTCTGCCCCGCACACATCGCCCTCTGCCCCGCACACATCGCACACTGCCCCGCACACATCGCACTCTGCCCCGCACACATCGCACTCTGCCCCGCACACATCGCACTCTGCCCCGCACACATCGCACACTGCCCCGCACACATCGCACACTGCCCCGCACACATCGCACACTGCCCCACATACATCGTACACTGCCCCACATACATCGTACACTGCCCCACATACATCGTACACTGCCCCACATACATCGCACACTGCCCCGCACACATCGCACACTGCCCCGCACACATCGCACACTGCCCCGCACACATCGCACACTGCCCCGCACACATCGCACACTGCCCCGCACACATCGCACACTGCCCCGCACACATCGCACTCTGCCCCGCACACATCGCACTCTGCCCCGCACACATCGCACACTGCCCCGCACACATCGCACACTGCCCCGCACACATCGCACACTGCCCCGCACACATCGCACTCTGCCCCGCACACATCGCACTCTGCCCCGCACACATCGCACTCTGCCCCGCACACATCGCACTCTGCCCCGCACACATCGCACTCTGCCCCGCACACATCGCACTCTGCCCCGCACACATCGCACTCTGCCCCGCACACATCGCACTCTGCCCCGCACACATCGCACTCTGCCCCGCACACATCGCACTCTGCCCCGCACACATCGCACTCTGCCCCGCACACATCGCACTCTGCCCCGCACACATCGCACACTGCCCCGCACACATCGCCCTACATACATCGCACACTGATGTGGTATATAGTACATCACTTGCTGCAGTACAGGGAAGAGGAAGCAGAGACGGTGCTGGATCGGTCAAGGTAAGTTTTTTTTTATTTTTTATTATTATTATTATTTTAGCAACCGCACAGCAGTTTCAACTTTTCAACAAAAAAAAAAAGGCATGAAGTAAATACATTAAATAATAAGACATTTAGGCAGCACCTTTCCCCATCACATACAACATGTGTAGTAGTCAGTGGACGTGGCTTCACAGCCGCCTCATGATTTGGTACACACTGCATGGGGAGACATACTGGCATGTTACACCAGCAATAATGTGTTGGAAACAGCTCTGATTTTCTAATTGTACTAATAGTAATGACCTCTGGCCATATGGTATGTTAAAGGTTTCTAAGCTTCTGCTAATATTCTACTAAGTACAGGCAGATAATATTTTGTGATATCTCTCGTGCTGATATCTTAGGTTAGTTTATAGTCACCTTCTTTACTGCGTGTTGCGGCGTTGCCTATGCCTCACTTATATAATAATGTATGTAAGAACTGCAGTCAGAAAAGTTTTCATTTTTTGTATGATTACAGTCACCTACACGTACAAACACAGTAAGGCCATGTTCACACTGAGTTTGCCGTAAAGGTTGGCACTGACCAACCAAAGGCCAAAAGAGTGTTCTTTCATCCTCCATTAGGATGTCGGTATAAAGCTTTTATTTTGCTATGTAGAAAAGCAAAGTCAACTAAGCTTTTCTAAGCAGAGGCATCCCACATGGTATGATTTTTTTTCTTTATTTTAAAAAAGAGCCTATGCTCTTCCTATGCTAAATGTTTAGGAAGAAGGGGATTACTGTCTGCGTCCTCTGATTCTGAAGAAGCGGCTCTCATGTATATTACAAGGGCTCCTAAAGAAAAACAGAATTCTTGCAATGTGAGAAAACAGATCCCAACTTCACTGCAGATGCTTTATGAGGCAACGTGTCTTCCCCTGTACAGCGTGCAGCGCCGCTTTCTTATTTTCTTTATTTACAGCGTCCTCTGCCCATTCAATTTCCAATAGGAAAAAAGGGTCAAAGCAAAACATAAGCACATGCAGGGGGTAGAGACATTGTTCTATGTATAACAAATCAGAATTCTTTCTTGGAAGTAACAGTTGGTAAGTGAAGAGATAGAAGACGCGGTAAAGGAACTGACAACCTCTGCATGAGCTGCTGTCCATGGTGCTGCCCGTCCTGGCATGTGACCACAGGATATGGGCTCGCCCCTGGAGGTAGTTTACAGCCACACGGCCAAGCCTTAGGAAATCAGAAGTGAAATGCTTGTGGTCGTCGGCCACTAGGAGCTACTGCATAAGGCCTCATGCACACAAACGTATTTTCTTTCCGCGTCCATTCCATATTTTTTTGCCGACCGTATGTGGAACTATTATTTTCAATAGGTCTGCAAAAAACAAACGGAAGTTACTCCGTGTGCATTCCGTTTCTGTATGTCCGTTCAAAAAATAGAATATGTCCTATTATTGTCTGCATTACGGACAAGGATAGTGCTGTTCTATCAGGGACCAGCTGTTCCGTTAAAAACGGAATGCACACGGACGTCATCTGTATTTTTTTTGCGGACCGTGTGCATTAGCCCTAATAGTACTTTTAGGTTAAAATTCTCTTTAAAAGGTGTTTTCTGGCCTCCTAAGCCCAGAAACTCCCCCGAAAACCACCTCTTTGACAAGGCCATTCTGGTCTTATTCAGACCAGATATCCTGCGACAGATTGATTTTCAATTTCTCCGTATATCAAACATACAGCTGCCTGAAGAAGACCACTTTACACTGCAATTTTGGGTGGTCGTCTAAAGAGGTTTCACTGGACTATGCAGTGTGTCATTCCTCTGGGAAATATATGAATGAATTAAAGGGGTATTCCCATCTTAATGATCAATGATTTAACAATGATCATTTTTCTAAATATATTTAATTAACTAATTCTCACCCCTTAGAAGAAAATAAACATATATTTACCCTGACTGTTGGCTTCCGTCTCCCCTAGTTACGGCCACCGCTCTTCTCAGGAATCGCAGTGGCCGCGCTTGCACAGACGACTTCTTCTCTTCTCCCAGCCGGCCGTGCGCAGTCTCGAAAGCGCACGCCGAGGCCGCGCATGCGCTATGGTGATTTCTTCCTGGCCAGTATAGTATACTTGCCAGGAAGAAGTCACCAGGGCGCATGCCCGGCGCCGTGCGCGTTCAGTCCAGCGCGCGGCGCGGCCGGGAGAAGACTTCAATCAAGATGGAGTCCGCCCCTGCCGAAACCAGGAAGTAGACAGCGCGCCGGGAGCAGGTAAGTATGAAACTGCGTGATGAGAATACCCCTTTAACTGGGTGCTACCTTTCCCCTTGTCAAAAGGGTGTTACCCTACACAGCGGGCCATTGACCAGTCAGTGCTGATGATATCAGAATGGCCACGAATAAGGGGCATAGAAACAACCACTTATCACAATATTCATATATTTCCAGGAGGAATACCAGGGGGACAACAGAGCTCGAAGGTTCTCAAAAATGATTTCATGGGGAATAATTTTTTTTTCTAAAACAGACATGTCAGGATAGCAGAAGGGATTGTCCCACAATGAAAACGTACTACCTATTCACAGGATAGGGGATAAGAGTTTAATTGTAGGGGGTCCGACCGCGGGTGCCAGAATGGTCGGACCCCGGCGGATCAAACACTTATCCCCTTGTGGACACACTCAAAGTCCTATACGATTTGGTTTTTAATTTCAAATTCTGACAACTGCTCTTCAGCACGTGACAACAAACCATGACTTTATTAGCAGGTAGTGTTCATAATAAGGGTCCATTCACACGTCCGGATCCGCAACACACCCAGCCGGCACCCCCAAAGAACTGCTTGGACAAGAATAGGACATGGATGGATGAGGGCACGCGCCGGAAATGCGGATGCGGACACTGTGTGCTGTCCGCATCCATTCCTGCCCCATAGAGAATGAATGGGTCCACACCCGTTCCGCAGAATTGCGGAACGGGTGCGGACACACTCACGGACGTGTGAATGGACACTAAACCAGATATTTGTTGCCAGATGCTGATAAGCAACTGGCAGATTAGCAATGCAAAAACGGCACTGTGTGAACAGTATCCACATCAGCTGTAGAAGCTGCCTGCCCCATATTATGTAACCACACAGGTAAGGTGCCCACAGTCAGGTTCTACCCAGAGAAGGAAAGAACATAAAAGGGACACACACAGCAGAAGCCAGTATTTCCCTGTCAGTCTGTGCCCTCCACCACACAACACTACAGCATGTGCATAGAGCCAGCCTTCTCCCACAGCTGACTGGAGCCCATGTCTGTCATGCAGGTGAACACAGGGCACAAGGAAGGGGTAGAAGATGGGGACAGGTCACGTGACGGCACGGTCCAATCACAGGCTGGTCCCCAGCATAATAGCTCAGAAGATACACACGCAGTAGTAGTACACAATACAGGGGATGGCGATGGCACAGCAGCCACCTATCGTCACCTTGCTCAGAGTCGCCTTCCGTTCTTTCACGGTGGTCGCCGTCCCGCTCCGTTCCACATCTCGACCGTTTCCCCTCAGCACGGCCGGCGGCGTCTCCCGCTCGCTCCTCATGACCGGGGTGTAGTCCCCAGCTTGTAACCTTATGTACCGGAGCCGTTGCTGAGCTGGTTAGTTCTGAAGATAGCTCCGTTGCCAGTGCTCAGTCCTAACCGTCGCAAGTGCATGAGGACTGGAGCTGCGGATGTGGCGCGTCCCCGACACCGAGAGCGCGCACCAAGGTCTCCTTCAGTAAAGCGGGCTCTGGTGAGTCTTCAGTACGTACAGTATACAGACATATCAGCATGTACAGGTAGACACACTCCATTACCAGCGCGGTAAAGGTGGCCAAGTTCTAGGTGCATTTCGGGCTATTCCCATCTCAGACATGGGGGCATATCCCTAGGACATGCCCTCAATGTCTGATAGGTGCGGTTCACAACTCTGGGACCAGCACCTATTGGCTAGGTCTACATCACGACATTTGGGGCACAACTACACTGCAACATTTTTCGCGCGACATTTTGTTGCACAAATGTCACGCGACAATTTTTATAATGGCAGTCTATGGTGTCCCACTGCAACATGCGCCATGCTGTGACTGCGACGAGACAGTCGCAGAAAAATCCATCTTGAATGGATTTTAGCGACCGTCGCGTCACAGTTGTAGCATGTCGCATGTTGCAGTGGGACACCATAGACTACCATTCTAAAAATTGTCGCACGACATTGGTGCAATAAAATATCGCGCCACAAATGTCGTCATATAGACCTAGCCATACATAGAATGGAGCCCGCAGAGTCCTGGAGGGCACACAGCACATGAGTGGCTGCCCTCCATTTATTCCTATGAGGGCACAGAAAATAGCCGAGCGGGACACTTGGCTATTTTCGGAAGTCCCATTGAAATGAATGGGAGACACACTGCACAAGCACAGCCACTGCTCCATTCGCTTCTAATAGCCGAGGCAGCGCTCTCATAGGAATGAATGGAGGGCAGCCACGCATGCGCAGTGCACCCTCCGGAGCTTTGCGGGCTCCTTTCTAAGCACATCAGACATTGGAGGCATATCCTAGCGATATGCCCCCATGTCTGAGATAGGAAATACCCTTTTTTAACTCATTAATTGACAGCAGCTTATCTCCCAGGAGAACAAAAGTATCTAGTTCTCCCGCCACTTCTGTCCCCCGACATCATCTTCTGAGAGTAAGTAGCTCCAATCAATAGCCTTGGCCATACCTGCCTTTGAGGTCTTAACCTCTTACGGACACCCTGTGTCCTGGTACTTAAGGACACAAGGCATACAGGTACGCCCTGTGTAGTTCCAATTACCGCCGTGCGGTTATCGGAACAAGGTGCCGTCCGCCCCCCCCCCCCCCTTGTGTCAGCGATCGCAGCAAACCGCAATTCAGACCTGCGGTTTGCTGCGTTTTTCCGGGTTATTCGGGTCTATGGTGACACGATAACCCGGAATAGGACGGTGATGTTCTAATACACCACCAATCACCGTCCTGCGATCCTGAGAGGTGGTGGTCACGTCACCTCTCAGGATCGCTTCTGATTGGCCGGCTGGGCAGGTGGTAGGGCACAGCAGCAATTTTGAATTGCCGGAGCTCCTCTCCCCGCTCATACAGGTCCGTGGAGCAGGGAGAGAGAGGAGCTCGGCTATAGTGTAAGTTCTTTTGTGCCATCAGGCACAAATCAGTGTTATTTGGGAGAGGTAGATTAGGCAGGGATAGTTAGGGAAAAAAAGTTATTTTATTGCGTTGCATCGCTGATCAGCGCGTTTGAATTTTATTATTTTTCTGTTAGGTGTAGGGCAAAGTACGCGAACACCCGTCCCCCACATACACGCACACTGAATAAAGTTTTCCACACACGCACACGCACACACACACACACACACACTCCCCTATGGCCTGCCGGACGTTCTCGGCCGAGGAGGCATACACCTTGCTTGCCTCCGAATCAGAGAGTCCCAGTGAGGACGAGGATGACCCCACTTTCCTCTTGTCATCCGCGTCCTCCTCATCATTTAGCGATGATGATGAGCCCCGAAGGCGGCAGAGATGTCGCCAGGCGGAGCAAGGGGACCGCCATGCCAGGGACCCTGTGGCCCACACTAGTACGAGCAGCTCTGGGGCTCATACTAGTTTTCGGGCCCACCAGATAAGTCCACCTGCACCCCCTACCGGTGAACTTGTCTGGTGTACCCTAGAGCATTTTGAGCCTGTGATTCCTGATTTTGTTGGCCAACCAGGAATCCAGATTCCCACAGTTGGCTTCACTGAATATGACTATTTTAGTCTTTTTTTCAGTGACCACTTTGTGAATCTGATGGTGGAGCAAACAAACTTGTACGTCCAACAGTTCATTGCTCAACACCCGGGCTCCTTTTTGGCTAGGGCCTGTGGCTGGACTCCGGTCAGTGCAGCCGAGATGAGGACGTTTTGGGGCCTCGTGCTGCACATGGGCCTAGTAAAAAAAACAAACTGTGCCAGGCATTACTGGAGTGGGGACGTCCTCTACCAGACCCCACTCTACTGTATGGCCAGGACACGTTTCCGGTTTGAGGCCATCCCGAAATGCCTGCATGCAAATCTTTGGAGGCCTATCTACCTGGAAGGGAGGTCGCGGTTTATGAATCTCTCATTGCTTTCAAGGGGAGACTTATTTTCCGCCAGTATGTTCCCTCTAAGTGGGCAAGGTATGGCATGAAGCTGTACAAACTTTGTGAGAGTACCTCAGGGTACACTTACAAGTTTCGTGTGTACGAGGGGCGAGATTCCTGTATTGAACCCCCAAAGTGTCCCCCTACTCTGGGTGTTAGCGAGAAACTTGTGTGGTACCTTATGCACCCACTGCTAGATAAAGGTTACCACCTGTACGTGGATAACTTTTATACTAGTATCCCCTTGTTCCAGTCCCTCGCCACCAGATCCACATCTGCTTGTCGGACAGTGCGGAAAAATCAACGCAACCTCCCTACCCACCCCCTCCAGGTACCTATCCCCAGGGGTGCAACCCGTGCCCTTACCAGTGGAAACCTGTTGCTGGTCAGATATAAGGACAAGAGGGATGTCCTTGTACTGTCCACAATTCACGGTAACGGCATCACCCCTGTCCCTGTGCGAGGTACCGCGGCAACGGTCCTCAAGCCCGATTGTATCGTCTACAATCTGTATATGGGAGGAGTTGATCTCTCTGATCAAGTCCTCAAGCCATATAACGCCATGTGCAAAACCCGGGCATGGTACAAAAAAGTTGCTGTCTACTTGGTACAGGTTGCCTTGTACAACTCTTTTGTGCTGTCCCAGAGCGCTGGCAACACAGGGACATTCCTTCAGTTCTATGAGGCAGTCCTCAAGGCTCTGATCTTTTCTGACTGGGAAAGAGCAGGCCGGAGTACCTCGGGAACTGGAGGCGCCCGGATCTTCCCTGGCCAACACTTTCCAGGTGTGGTCCCCCATACTGGAAAGAAGGGACGCACCCAAAAAAGGTGCAGAGTGTGTCACAGGAGGGGGATACGGAAGGACACCACCTCTCAGTGTGACACGTGCCCCGATCATCCGGGCCTCTGCATTGACGGTTGCTTCAGGGAGTACCATACTTCCATGGAGTACTAAATTTATAATCCCCTTCCCCAATTTTAATTCCATTGAGCCACTGACAATCGAAAAAAAAAAACTATGGTTCTCAGACTTGAGACACTAAAACAAAAATTATTATTTTCTTAAATATTATTTTGTAAAACTAAAATAAATAAAAATACATATTAGATATTGCCGCATCCATAAGAATCTGCTCTATAAAAATACCCCATGACCTAACCCCTCAGATAAACACGGTCAAAAAAATAAAAAGGTATTTTTTTGTCACCTTACATCACAAAAAGTGTAATAGCAAGCGATCAAAAAGTCATATGCCCTTTAAAATAGTGCCAATAAAACTGTCCTCTGATCCCGCAAAAAATGAGCCCCTACTCGGCTAAACAAAAAAAACTAAAAACCTGACTAAGGCTACTTTCACACTTGCGGCAGAACGGATCCGACAGGCTGTTCACCATGTCAGATCCGTCCTGCGGCTATTTCGCGTGCCGCCTGACCGCCGCTCCGTCCCCATTGACTATAATGGGGACGGGGGCGGAGCTCCGGCACAGCACGGCGGTGCACAGCGAAAGGCCGCCGGACAAAAAATACTGCATGTCAGGCTTTTTAGTACGGCGGCACGGCGAAATAGCCGCAGGACGGATCAGACATGGTGAACAGCCTGTCGGATCCATCCTGCCGCAAGTGTGAAAGTACCCTTAGACTATGGAGATACAAAAATGTTATTTTTTTGTTTATAAAAAGATAATATAGTGTAAAACGTAAATAAATAAAAAGTAGACATATTAGGTATCGCCACGTCCGTAAGAATCTGCTGTATAAAAATACTCCATGACCTAACCTCTCAGATGAACACGGTAAAAAAAATGTAATAAAAACGGTGCCAAAACAGCAATTTTTGGGCAAATTTTCAATTTTTATCCTTTTTTTTCCAGTAACAAAGCAAGGGTTAACAGCCAAACAAAACTTAATATTTATTACTCTGATTCTGGAGTTTACAGAAACACCCCATATGTGGTCGTAAACTGCTGTATGACCAAACGGCAGGGCGCAGAAGGAAAGGAGCGCCGTATGGTTTCTGGAAGGCAGCCTTTTTTTGGGGGCACCATGTCCCATTAGAAGAACCCCTGATGCACCCCTAGAGTAGAAACTCTATTAACCCTTTAGGTGATCCTCAACAGTTTATGGCAAATGGAGATGAAATTTCTGAATTTCTATTTTTGGTAACCTTGCCTCACAAAAATGTAATATAGATAAACCAAAACTCATATGTACCCTAAAAATAGTGCCAACAAAACTGCCACCTTATCCCGTAGTTTCCAAAATGGGGTCACTTTTATGGAGTTTGTACTCTAGGGTGCATCAGGGGGGCTTCAAATGGGACATGGTGTAAATAAACCAGTCCAGCAAAATCTGTCTTCCAAAAACCACATGGCGCACCTTTCCCTCTACGCCCTACCGTGTGCCCGTACAGTAGTTTACGACCACATATGGGGTGTTTCTGCAAACTACAGAATCAGGGCAATAAATATTGAGTTTTGTTTGGCTGTTAACCCTTGCTTTGTTACTGGAAAAAATTGATTAAAATGGAAAATTTGCCCAAAAATTTAAATTCTGAAATTTTATCTCCATTTGCCAATAGCTCTTGTGGAACACCTAAAGGGTTAACAACAGTGGCGTACCGCCCATATAGGCAGACCACGCCGTTGCTATGGGGCCCGGAGCGCAGGGGTCCCGAAGTGCACGGAAGGCCCCGCCCCCTCTGTTTATTTTAGGCAGTACACACTGTGGCGCAGGCGCAGCGGGCCCGCGGCACTGGCCAATCAGCGCAAGTCAGCAGCACAAAGAGGCAGCTGCTGATTGGCCAGTGTTTGCAGGCAGCAGGAGCCGTCGTCGCTCATACATACCCATACCAGAGCGTGACCTGAGCGAGTGAAGTAGGCTGCGCACCCTCTTGCACCCTGCACCCAGCCCCAGACTGAAGGACTGACCGCCACGGAGTCCAGAATGGTGGTCTATTGATTGGTTGGTGTGGACTGTGGTTTGTGTATGGTAAGGGAAGGAATTGCCAGGCAGCAAGAGAACTCATATAGAGGGGGGCTCATAGAGGACAGTCTGCTTTCCTCCTACTCTGTCCTGTATGAGCCTCCCCCTCTGAATCCTCTATGAACCCCCTCTAATGCCCCCATTACCCCAAAATGCCCAGGGGGGAGGAGTAGGAGACAAGCACACTGTTCTCTGAGTCTTCCACCCCCCCCCCCCCCTTCCCTGAGTCCTCTATGAGCCTCCCAATCCCTAATGTACCCATTACTCCAAAATGTCCAGGGGAAGAGG
Organism: Bufo gargarizans; assembly: GCF_014858855.1. NCBI lineage: Eukaryota > Metazoa > Chordata > Amphibia > Anura > Bufonidae > Bufo > Bufo gargarizans. The sequence continues at coordinate 207,876,668 of NC_058082.1, read as the reverse complement.
AGTAAGAGGAAAGCACACTGTCCTCTATGAGCCTCCCCCCCTGAGTTCTCTATGAGCCCCCCAACCCCTAATGCCCCCCAAAATGCACAGGGGGAGAGGAGTAGAAGGAAAGCACACTGTCCTGAGCATTTTGGGGGGGCATTAAGGGTTTGGGGGGCTCATAGTGGACAGTGTGCTCTCCTACTCCTCCCGGGCATTTTGGGGGGCATTAGGGGTTGGATAACCCCTCTAACTCCTTTCTGCTGATGCTGACAATACATAGCCACCAATTATATCCCCCCCACCCCACCCCCCAACACATCAGTCACCTTTGGGGGGGGGGGAGATATAAAGGGGTTTGGGGTAAGAGAAGTGATACAAAATGGCGCTGGTAGCAAGGGGGTTAAGATGTGGGGGATGGCCTACATCTGGCTTTAGCACAGTGGACACAGGAAGGAGGTGCGATGTGTATGCGGGCTCCTGCCCTGTACTCGTTCAGCTGTGCTCACATACATATCGCGCCCTGTGTCCACTGTTCTGTGCCCACTCTGCTAAAGCCTGACACAGCCCATCTATGCCTGGCTTTACCAAAGCAGACAGGCAGGATCAGTGATATGTGATGTAATCATATTTATTGTATGTATGTGTGTGTGTCTCTCCCTGTGTGTGTCACCATCACCATGCCCACAGTGTTCCTATGTCTTGACGCAGCTGCATCAGAACGTTCTGTGCGGGGCAAGAAAAAGAAGATGGAAGAGGAGGCAGCGCCGCCAGCATGGAGTCCGTGGGAGAGACACAGGGAGGCACACTAAGGACACAGGTAACACTACCACATTATCAGCACTAGTGTTATCTGTGGTTTTACATAGGACTGCAGGTAACACTACTACATTTTCGGTAATCAGAGAGTTATTTGCAATGTTAAATAGGACTGCAGATAAAACTTTTATGGCATATCCACAGGAGTCCCATAGATTCGGATACCACAGGGTTTTGTTCCTACGGCATTCCCTTTGCCACAAAACTGACCTGTGCCCTTCATTCTCTGGGTCAGTACAAATACGTATGAACGTATGTATACATTTCTTTATTGGCAAATGGGGGTGGAGCCAGGACAGGAGGTGGGATGGGCCAGGAGGTGGGCGGGATTAGGGGGCCCAATTCAGATTCTTGCTATGGGGCCCAGTGATTTCTATGTACGCCCCTGGTTAACAACGTTTCTAAAATCAGTTTTCAATACCTTGAGGGGTGTAGTTTCTAGAATAGGGTCATTTTTGGGCGGTTTCTATTATGTAAGCCTCACAAAGTGACTTCAGACCTGAACTGGTCCTTAAAAAGTGTTTGTTTGTTTTTAATTTAAAGATTTGCTTCTAAACTTCTGAGCCTTGTATCGTCCCCAAAAAATAAAATGTCATTCCCAAACATGACGTAGACATATGGGGAATGTAAAGTAATAACTATTTTTGGAGGTATTACTATGTATTACAGAAGTAGAGAAATTGAAACTTGGAAATTTACTAATTTTTCCACATTTTTTGTAAATTTGGTATTTTTTTATAAATAAAAATGAATTTTTTTTACTCCATTTTACCAGTGTCGTGAAGTACAATATGTGACGAAAAAACAATCTCAGAATGGCTTGGATAAGTCAAAGCGTTTTAAAGTTATTCACCACATAAAATGACACTGGTCAGATTTGCAAAAAAATTGCCTGGTCCTTAAGGTGAAAATGAGCCCGGTCCATAAGGGGTTAAAGGGGTTCTGCAGTGTTTTTTTTTAAACTGATGATCTATCCTCTGGATAGATCATCAGCATCTGATCGGTGGGGGTCCGACAACCAGGACCCCTGCTGATCAGCTGTTTGAGAAGGCCTGGGGCCTTCTCGCTGTTTACCGCAGGCCCAGTGACGTCAAGACTAGTATTAATGGCCTGAGCGGGGCTAAGCTCCATTCAAATGAACAGAGCTTAGCCACACCCAGGCCATTGATACTAGTCGCGCCTTCGCTGGGCCTGCAGTAAACAGCGAGAAGCACCGCTGCCTTCTCAGAAACAGCTGATCAGCAGGGGTCCCGGCAGTCCGTCTTGGCTATGTTAAAGATAATGCAAACAAGATCTGTTCTGAACGGATGCAGACAGTTGTATTATCTCAACGGATCCGTCCATGACGGATCCACACAAAACGCAAGTGTAAAAGTAGCCTTACACTGTCTCATGATCTGGGCAAAATTGTCCCTCAGCCAATATTAATGTAATGTGGTCATTACCTACTCTATGGTTTGCTATTCATCTGCTTATTATGCCACCAAACTACTGCCATGTGGTGCATAGGCTGTGTATGTATTTATTTAGAGCTGGCCCATATTGTGATAGCACAAAAGAGAGTCCATATATACATATATACACTCCTCAACACTGAAATTGCAACAACAAGGAGGACAAGCTATAAAATTATGCATATCAAGAAAGTAGCAGATGTCACTAAGGTCTGCAAATGAAGGCTTGCATCTACTAGAGCTTAGGGCTGCAGTAAACGATTATTTTAGAAATCCAATATTCTATAGATTATTTTTTACGATTAATCGAGTAATCTAATAAGAAAAATTGAATAGACTGTTTTCCTTTATAAAAACTCAGACCCCCTGCCATCAGTCCCCAACACCCTTTGTTCCCCCCAGTGTCATCAGTCCCCAACACCCTTCGTTTCCCCCTGTGCCATCAGCTCCGTTCACCCAGTGCCTTCAGCTCTCCCCCACCCCAGTGCCATCAGCTCTTCCCCGCTCATACAGGCAAACCTTGCGCCTCCCGCTGTATTTTTATTCACACTGTTTACCAATCACCACAAATAATATGTTCACTATATTGTACGGGTTATTACCTTAGATACCCAATACTGTTTTGTGATATTTACTAAACAAAAAGTATGAATCATCATGGAACAGTATCTAGCGTACCAATAATAAAAAGCTGTACAATATAGTGGACATATTTAGAGATAAACGAATTTCATATTTAGAAATTCGTTCACGCTTTGTTTACTGGTAAAAGGTGAATTCCCCAGCATAACAGAAAGGGGACGGATCCGTTTTGCAGCCCATACACCTCTATTATGACGGAATGAATAACGGAATGCTTCTAAAGGCATTCCGTTATGCATTCCAGTCATAGAATTGTGTTATGGTCCGTGGTGCCGGAATCCATAATGCAATTCACATTTTACCAGTAACGAAGCGTGAGCGAATTTCATAACCAGAAATTCTCTAATCTCTAGACATATTATTTATGGTACTAGGGCTGGGCGATTATGACACTATAACGAAAGCCAATGTTTGCGGCAGTGCTGAAGGGTTGTTAGTGGAGGAACGCCCACATACACCTATAGATCTCACCTATAAACCCGGGCAGTTTCATTACAGGACACATCTTAGAGGAAGAAGTAAGAAGTGTAATGAACCTTAAAGAATGTGTAAAGAAATGCAAACACAACCTCTGATCATCTGAAGGACTGCAAGCAGTAAGTCCCAGGGTGTCAGTACCTACTGTGGGTGAGTGTGTGTGTGTGTGTGTGTGGGGGGGGGGGGTCCTGTCAGGGTGCGAGTCTATTGGCACCGGGCAGGGGGGCTGTCAGGGCCGGCTCACACCGGGCAGGGGGGCTGTCAGGGCCGGCTCACACCGGGCAGGGGGGCTGTCAGGGCCGGCTCACACCGGGCAGGGGGGCTGTCAGGGCCGGCTCACACCGGGCGGGGGGGCTGTCAGGGCCGGCTCACACCGGGCAGGGGGGCTGTCAGGGCCGGCTCACACCGGGCAGGGGGGCTGTCAGGGCCGGCTCACACCGGGCAGGGGGGCTGTCAGGATTGGCTAGCATAGGGCAGGGGGTGTCAGGACTGGCTGGCATAGGGCAGGGGGAGTCAGGACTCGTATCGGGGTGGGGTTGTTAGGACTTGTATCGGGGAGCGGTTGTCAGGACAGTTACCGTAGTGCTGCTGGGCATCATCAGCATTGAAGTCCATGATGTTTTACAGCAGCTGCTGGTGCTCCTGCTGTTCCATGTGCTGCCCATGGGGGTCGTTGTGCAGGACGTCGGGCAGATGCTCATCCCGCTCCTGCAGGGCGATGAGCCACATCCTATAACACCCGAAACCGGGCTCCGTCACATCGCGCTCTGGCGGCTCCACCCCCTGCGCGGGTCACCAGGGAACTTCTGAGCGCCTCCCATCCAGCAGGGGCGCCGCCAACACTCCATCGTTCCGCGCTGCTCTGGGCCTGACGTCACACAGCGCGTCAGGTCACTGCGTGCGTACGTCAGGTGGTCAGTACAGCGCGGGACCATGGACGTGCTGTGGAGTGTCCGGAGGTCCCCTGCTGGAAAGGTGAGTATTCCGAGCGCAGTGGGAGACCAGGGAGCGGGAGTAATAGCAAGTGCTTCACTCCCGCTCCGTGGTTATGTGACACAAACAAATCCTCGATGCAAAAAATGTGCAGAGGATTTTTATGTGTCGAATTACTCGATTTAATCGAGTACTTGTTGCAGCCCTACTAGAGTTTGCTGCCTGAAGCGCTGCTCTGCTAACAAAGTCACTCTAAGAGCCTGTGCCTACTCACCTGTCCTGACCCACAATGGTCAAAATTAGAGGACATAAAGCAGGGGACACCCCGTGCCCAACTAAAACCACTTTACAAAGCAGAAAGATGGGTAAGTTCATAAAGCAAGCTGTTGCTGCTTCTGTGGTGCGGGATTCCAAGATGGCCCCTGCAGCCCCTCAGGTCTTTGGGAGCAGAGCTTCAGATGCCTCAAATGCTGAGAGCAGTAGGTAAGATTTCTCCACCCCCGATAGCCTCCCTGTATCCTGGGCTTTTCTTAAAGACACTATCCACTGCTTTGGAGCCCCTCAATAATAACCTTTCGACTATAAAGCAAAATGTTCGCCACATAGGCAGAAGGGTGGAGGCCCAGGAGGAATCCCAAGCAGCCACTGATTAACTTCGAGACGGCAGTCTCTCACAGCCTAAGCAGCTGCTAAACTCACCTGAACTCTGTGTACAAAGCCCTGGGGGAGGTATCCCAGAACATCCAGGTAAGGAGGCTATACTTATTAAAGAAAGAAGCTCTTCTACTCTAATGTGGGAGGATTCTCGTATTGCGATATACCAGAACTTAGCTCAAATCACGCTGCAGAAATGCAGAGCCTTGAAGCTTCTGACAGATTGTCTCCGTTCTAATAGGGTCATGTACCGCTGGACCTTTCCGTTTGGCTTCTCCTTCCTTCATGGAGGTTGTCATCTCTCAGTTTCCTCCTACACCAATTTGGACGCAGTCTATGATCATCTTAACATTGCAACCCTGGGAATTGAGAATTGGGAAGCAGTTCAGGATCTCGCCACCTCTCCCAGGCCTTCCACTGGTGATTCCTTGGGAGCAATCTGCACCCCTAAACCTGAAAAAGAAAAGCACAAAGTCTACCCCAGAAGGCTTATTCAAGAGGACACCTACACCGTATATCGTTGGATCAGTTTTGCTGCCTGTTTAATATGATTTTCTTTTCTTCATTCTTTTGTGTCCACTGGTGGGACCTCCTTTTCCCCTCATATATTTAATTGAATTACCTCGGCTGCTGATTTGTGGGACTCCCTGGAGCCTGTCATACGGTTATGCCCTCCATTCATGTTTTGCTTGTATTTTTTCTTTGTTTGGCTGATGATTTATTCTTTTTACAGGTACTGTAATGTACATTTCTTGACTTATTTAGAAGGAACACCTACAGCTTTGCTCTCATACTGGTATAGGTCCTATTCATCTCTCTGGCTATTCTCCTGTATTCATCACCATCTGCCCACCACATTCACCTTCTTTAAATGGTGTCTGAACTAGCACCTCATTACCTCCAAATATTTCAAAGCTTGCACGCAGAAACTCCTAGATGACTATTTATCTCTTAATTCCCTTCTTGATTCATTTCCTCATAAGGTTTGGGATGCGCACAAAGCTTACATTAGGGGGCCAGTTTATCAGTATGGGCACACATGTTAAAAAGTAGAGGAGTAGAGGCTTATATAGTTATCTTATATGCTAAGATTCAACATTTGGAATCCCTGCATACGAAATTACTCCTAGAGGTGCAGTTTGGTAAACTTTCTGACCTGAGGACTGAGCTTAAGAACCTCCTTAACACTGCTTCAGCTAAGTACTATCTTCACTCCCAACATATGGTAAGTACTTTGCCCATGGCAATAAGCGTCTGATTTAATGATGAAACATATCAAAGAAAGGAGAATGCATAACTTTATACATAGAATATCGAGGCCCTCGGGTGGGGAAGTTTACACCACTTTTACGCAGATCTATAACTTAGCTGACTCTTCCCAGACTGCCCAGGTACATTCTCCCTCTGAATTCATCACTGCCTTCCTCCAGTCCCTCTCACTCCCAGTATTGCCAGAGACCCAGAAAGGTGCCCTGCAGTCTCAATTTACTGCAGACGAATTTACGTCTGCTATTCATCAGTCTCCTAAAGGGAAATGTCCAGGTCCTGATGGCCTATTACTAATTACAACTCGTTCCGTCAAACCGTACTACGACATCTATTAACAGTCTGCAATCATTCACTAAAAGGCACATCCCTATCTACTGACATGACTACAGCACATATTTCTCTCTATTCAAACTTGGTTTCTCCAGCTTAACATAAATAGCATTTTTCACACCATCCTTGGGTTGATGATACACTTGAAGACCGTGTTGGGGCAAAATGGCGAATCCTACAGTTCTGTGAAGATGTATCACCTGCTGTTCTTTAGCATGCTCTCGAACACTGGATTAAATGTTAAGGATATATTCACACAACAGTATGAATGTGTCCACAAAATTGCGGAAAGGGTGCGGACCCATTCATTTGGGATTGAGGACAAGAATAGGCATTTTCTATATAGTGCCAGCCATCCCTGTTTTGCAGATCCGCATTTTGTCGTGTGAATGTAGCCTAAACCAAATAAGGATAGGTCGAGACTGACACTTCCACTATGTTTTGTGAGTAAATTCTAGCCAAGACTGATACTGTATATCATATGCCCCCCTACCCAAACTGAATTCAGTATTGCTGATTTCAAAATGAAAGCTGAATATGTTGCCTCACCCTGTATATTATATATATATATATATATATATAGAGAGAGAGAGAGAGATAGATAGCATATATTATATGGCGACTATATTTCCATCACCAAAAAATGCAGCCTCCCTCCAAATTAATGCTTGTGTAGTGTACTATTGTGCAGCATATATACGGTGCATATACTGTATATATGTATGTAATGAATATATGGTGTTTGTATGTATGTGTGTAATGTATATATATAGTGTATGTATGTGTGTGTACTGTATTTGTGGTGTATTTTTGTGTATATGTAGCATATACATACAGTTGTGTTCAAAATAATAGCAGTATGTTTAACAAAGTAAATAAAGCTAAAAATCCTTCTCATAGCTTTTATTTCCATACACACAAATGCATTGGGAACACTAAACATTCTATTCCAAATGAAAACATGAAGAAAAATATATCAAATTTGTGTTGCCCCTCTAAAAAAATGAAAGAAAAGTGAATATTATACTGTTAAAAAAAAATAGCAGTGTTTGTATTCTTCTTTACAAACTCAAACATTCACTATATAAACTGAAAAATGTTTGAAGATTTTGCTTTCCTTTGAATCACTTAGCTAATATTTAGTTGTATAACCAGTGTTTCTGAGAACTGCTGTACATCTGTGTTGCATGGAGTCAACCAACTCCTGCCACCTGTGAACAGGTATTCCAGCCCAGTATGATTGGACTACATTCCACAGTTCTTCTCTATTTCTTGGTTTTGCCTCAGAAACTGCATTTTTTTTGATGTCACCCCACAAGTTTTCTATTGGATTAAGATCCGGGGATTGCGCTGGCCACTCCATAACGTCAATCTTGTTGGTCTGCAACCAAGATGTTGCACATTTACTGGTGTGTTTGGGGTCGTTGTCTTGTTGGAACACCCATTTCAAGGGCATTTCCTCTTCAGCATAAGGCAGCATGACCTCTTCAAGTATTCTGATGTATTCAACTGATCCATGATCCCTGGTATGCGATAAATAGGCCCAACATCGTAGTATGAGAAACATCCCCATATCATGATGCTTGTGCCACCATGCTTCACTGTCTTCACAGTGTACTGTGGCTTGAATTCAATGTTTGAGGGACATCTGACAAACTGTCTCCGGCCACTAGACCCAAGAAGAACAATCTTACTTTTATCAGTCGACAAAATGTCTCTCTAGGCCAGTCAATGTGCTCTTTGGCAAATTGTAACCTCTTCAGCACATGACTTTGTGGAGGCTTCTTGCAGATAGCTTAGATTCACATAGGCATCTTCTAATTGTAACAGTACTCACAGGTAACTTTAGACCTTCTTTGATCTTCCTGGAGCTGATTGTTGGCTGAGTCCTTGCCATTTTGGCTATTCTTCTATCCATTCGAATGGTAGTTTTTCGCTTTCTTCCACGTCTTTCAGGTTTTGGTTGCCATTTTAAAGCATTTGCGATCATTTTAGCTGAGCAGCCTATCATTTTCTGCACTTCTTTATATGTTTTCCCCTCTCCAATCAACTTTTTAATCAAGGTACGCTGTTCCTCTGAACAATGCCTGGAACAACGCACTTTTCTCAGAATTTCAGAGAGAAATGCACTGTAACCAGCATGTACAACATTTGCTGCCTTCCTTTCTTAAATAAGGGCAATAATTGCCACCTGTTTTTCAAAGAATAAATGACCTCACTCATTGAACTCCACACTGCTATTATTTTGAACATGCCAATTTCATTATGTGATTGAATAACACAGAATCAGCAGCATGCAGGTCATGACTGTTGGATTTCTATTACTCTACTACACCTGCTAGTAAATTATTTGCCATGTAGAAATATCATTTCTACCAAAAACAGTGATTGACCAAGTTAGTGATGTCTGACTGCTATTATTTTGAACACAACTGTATATCCCCTTCTTCTTTGATCCGGACAATTGCAGGAATTTCTTTAGTAAAACAGGATCATCAATATTCTCAACTAGCTCCCAAGATCTCTCCTCAAAACTAAACCCTTTTAAATTCATTAAGAATAAGGTTTTACCTCTAATCCTTTCCTTGTTCCAAATGTTCTTAACTTAGTACACACCTTCAGAGCTGATCGCGGAGGCAGTAAAAGCAGCCACTTGAGGAGAGACACATGAAAGGGGTTAGAAACACAAAAGGAGGAAAGAAGGCGCAGCGTATTGCAAACCTGGTTAAACTGCTTCAACACTTCAAAAGGACCAATGAAGTGAGGTGCCAACTTGTACGAGGGTACCTTACATGTAATGTTTTTAGAAGAGAGCCATACCTTACATCCAGGAGAAAACTGCGGTGAAGCACAGGCTACAGGCAGGGATGTTTTTGTTTCTTGCTAGATCTGAGAAAAATTACTGACAGTAGAGTCATCTGCTAGAAATCCAAACAAGACGGATACTGGAAGAGGGATCATTAAAGAGGACCTTTCATCAGTTTAGCCCTAGTCCAATTATGGTCTTACCTTATAGGGCAGCCCCCACTGATGCCGTGTTGATTTCGGCACCTTATATTATAATGAGCTGACTCGGTTATACTAGGCGGAGACTTGCAGTTTAGGCTACTTTCACACTTGCGTTCAGAGCGGATCCGTCTGGTGTCTGCACAGACGGATCCGCTCCTATAATGAAGACAATGGGATCCGTTCAGAACGGATCAGTCTGCATTAGAGTTTAGAAAAAATTCTAAGTGTGAAAGTTGCTCAGACGGAACCGTTCAGACTTTACATTGAAAGTCAATGGGGGACAGATCCGTTTAAAAATTGAGCCATATTGTGTCAACTTCAAACGGATCCGTCCCCATTGACTTACATTGTAAGTCTGGACGGATCCGTTTGCCTCCGCACGGCCAGGCGGACACCCGAACGCTGCAAGCAGTGTTCGGGTATCCGCCTGCTGAGCGGAGCGGAGGACAAACGGTGCCAGACTGATGCATTCTGAGCGGATCCGCATCCACTCAGAATGCATTAGGGCAGTACGGATCCGTTCGTGGCCGCTTGTGAGAGCCTTCAAGCGGAACTCACAGCCGGAGCCCCGAACGCTAGTGTGAAAGTAGCCTTAGCTGGGGGCGGTTCTCTTCTCCCTGGCTAAGAGCGATGCGCCACCAAAAGCGGATGAACGGGGGGGCCATGGCATCAATTGGGGCCACCCTATAAGGTAAGACCATAATTAGACTAGGGCTACACTGATGAACTTATTTAGCATGGACCATGTCTACAGTTAGCCAATTATGTACAGTGCTCCCTCAAGATACAATGGCCTCAGGATACAATATTTTAAACACAGGATGGGTCAGAAAAGACCATTGTAAGTTGAAACCAGACTCAACATACAATGCCTCAGACTCAGACCCAACCAATCAAGGTCACTTCTCTGGTAAAATGGCTGTATTAGTTGCTAGTTAGCAGCTATTCATGACTGTTATATGTAAGGACTTGTTTTATATGTCTTAGTCATTTGCTTATTTTTCATAAATCTTAATTTTCTCTCATCTTGGATGACATTTTAGGGCTTAGGAACCGATTACTCAAGTTGCAATGGTTTCAACGTACAATGGTCATCCTGGAACCATATAATATTGTAACTTGAGGGACCACTGCATATTCCTGGATGTACTAACAGCATTATTTAGGAGACATACCCGCTCTGACCTCGTTTTTTTTTTGGCATTTATATGATAAAAGAATTTTGGGTGATTTGTTTTGCTCTCTTTTGCCACCTGCTGTTTGTTGTGTATTTTTACCGATTATATCTCCCCTCCCCTCTCCGTCCCCATCAGATTCCCATGCTTCTATGGCAGCCCAATGCCTTGCAGAGGCATTGGAGCCTAAGTTGGGTATCTGGGTCTAAGATAACTTGATTTTCACACTGGCATCCACTGGGACAGAGGGAAATGGCAAATTTTTGGAAAAAAAAATGAAAAAAAATTCTTTGAACCATCTCCTGTGAATAAATTTTGCAAAACACCTGTTGGGTCAAAATGCTCACTACACCCATTGGCAAATACTGTGAGGTGTGGTTTCTAAAATAGGGAAATTTTTTGGCGAGATTGTTTTTTATCTTTTTAATTTAACCTGAGCCTCTGTAGTTGTCGGTCAATGCCGTATAAATCACCAAACTAGGCCTCAAATGCACATGGCGCTCCTTCCCTTCTGAGCCTTGCGGTGTGCCCATACAACACTTTACGACCACGTATGGGGTGTTGTCATATACAGGAAAAAATGGGTAACAAATTATGGGGTGATTTTCTCCTGTTACCAATTGTAAAATTGAAAAACTTGGGCCTTTCTTGTAAAAAAAAAAATAATATTTTCCATTTTCACAGCCAAGGCTTTCTAAATTCTATGAAATGCCTGTTGGGCCAAAGTGCTAAATTTTTCCGAAATGGGGTCACTTTTGGGGGTTTCCATTGTAGGGGTACCTCAGATTCTCTACAAATACAGCATGCCTCCTGAAAATTATTCCAGTAAAATCTGCGATTTAAAAGCCATATGGTGCTCCTTGCCTTCTGAACTTTGTTGTATACCAAAAAGCAGTTTATTACATATGGGGAGTTGCTGTATTTAATACAATGGGTAACACATTTTGAAGTTCTTTTTCTCCTGTTAATCCTTGTGAAAATGAACCTAAAGCGACATTTTCTTGTAATATATATATATTTAATTTTCACAGCCATGTTTTTCTAAATTCAATGAAACTCCTGTGGACCAAAGTGCTCACTGCACCCCTTGAAAAGTTCCATGGGGGGGTGTTAGTTTCCAAAATGGGGTTGCTATTTGGGGGTTTATACTGTAGGGGTGCCTTAGGGGGTCTTCAAATGCGACATGATGCCTGAAAATTATTCCACTGAAATCTGCCCTCCAAAAGCCATTTCCTTTCGTGCTCATTCCCTGCTGACCCCTGCCATGCGTCAATACAATAGTTTATAACCACATATGGGGTGTTGCCGTATTCATGAGAAAATGGGTAACACAAGGTATTTTATGAAGTATCACTATCAGTCCTAAAAGCAGAGAACTTCAGATTTTGAAAATTGCTATTTTTTCAAATTTTCCATAAATTTGGGATTTGTTTTTTAAATAAGGGCGAAACATATAGACTCAAATTTACCACTATCATGAAGTACAATGTCACGAGAAAATCTCAGAATGGCTTGTATAAGTAAAAGTGACTGAAAAAAATGCACCAAACAGATATGTCACTGACTATACTAGCTGGTCATACAAGCAGATATTAAAAGCTGAGACTTTTGCCAATATATTCCTGTCAGGAAGATATCGGAGCCCATCATGCACCACGTCACGGTCACCCAGCATGGCAAGGGGTCCTACCACTGCACTAACTCTGGTGCACTAACTATGGTGTGAACACGGTCTGAAGGTGATGAAATCCAGCTCACAGCCAAGCTTCCACACAACCGCATAGCAGGACAACTAATGCAATGTGAACAAAGCAAGACTGTGAGCCACACCCATATCAGACCATGTGATGAGGTCTCCAGGTGCAAAAGAATGCACACATTAAATACATATAAACAAAACTATAGTGGCCAATATGGGGGAACCACCCAAGCCCCAAACACTGTAGCGTGTTTCTCATTGGGCGAGCAGTCCCACCACATATGGACCACAGAAATACAGTGGCAAGTATGGGGGAGCTGCTCAAACCCCAAACACTGTAGCGTGTTTCTCATTGGGGGAGCAGTCCCACCGCATGTGGACCGCAGCAAACGACCATCCCGAGCAAATAATGCATACAAAGGAGGACGCCAGCGCGGTCCACATGCACCACAAAAGCATCCTACACAGACTGGAGCATTGTGCGAATGAAAATACAATTATATAAATCACTGAAAAAAATGCACCAAACAGATATGTCACTGACTATACTAGCTGGTCATACAAGCAGATATTAAAAGCTGAGACTTTTGCCAATATATTCCTGTCAGGAAGATATCGGAGCCCATCATGCACATGCTTTTGTGTTGCATGTGGACCGCGCTGGCGTCCTCCTTTGTATGCATTATTTGCTCGGGATGGTCGTTTGCTGCGGTCCACATGCGGTGGGACTGCTCCCCCAATGAGAAACACGCTACAGTGTTTGGGGTTTGAGCAGCTCCCCCATACTTGCCACTGTATTTCTGTGGTCCATATGTGGTGGGACTGCTCGCCCAATGAGAAACACGCTACAGTGTTTGGGGCTTGGGCGGTTCCCCCATATTGGCCACTATAGTTTTGTTTATATGTATTTAATGTGTGCATTCTTTTGCACCTGGAGACCTCATCACATGGTCTGATATGGGTGTGGCTCACAGTCTTGCTTTGTTCACATTGCATTAGTTGTCCTGCTATGCGGTTGTGTGGAAGCTTGGCTGTGAGCTGGATTTCATCACCTTCAGACCGTGTTCACACCATAGTTAGTGCACCAGAGTTAGTGCAGTGGTAGGACCCCTTGCCATGCTGAGTGACCGTGACGTGGTGCATGATGGGCTCCGATATCTTCCTGACAGGAATATATTGGCAAAAGTCCCAGCTTTTAATATCTGCTTGTATGACCAGCTAGTATAGTCAGTGACATATCTGTTTGGTGCATTTTTTTCAGTGATTTATATAATTGTATTTTCATTCGCACAATGCTCCAGTCTGTGTAGGATGCTTTTGTGGTGCATGTGGACCACGCTGGCGTCCTCCTTTGTATGCATTATTTGCTCGGGATGGTCGTTTGCTGCGGTCCACATGCGGTGGGACTGCTCCCCCAATGAGAAACACGCTACAGTGTTTGGGGTTTGAGCAGCTCCCCCATACTTGCCACTGTATTTCTGTGGTCCATATGTGGTGGGACTGCTCGCCCAATGAGAAACACGCTACAGTGTTTGGGGCTTGGGCGGTTCCCCCATATTGGCTACTATAGTTTTGTTTATATGTATAAGTAAAAGTGGTCCAAATTACCATATAAAGTGGCACATGTCAAATAAAAAAAAAAAAAGGTGAAAAATGGCAGGGTCCTGAAGGGGTTAATGAAAGTGCAACCTATGTCTGGATGGTTGACAGCGAAACTGTGGGAGCTGCTTGTGCTTGTCAGCAGATCAGACAATCCTGTCTAGTGGGCCGCCTTTTACCATGTGTATGTGCCCTCACGTAACCACTGCTCACAACACCTCCTAATAGCTAGGTCTGAATGGCTAGATGGCAAGCAATTCGTCAAGATAGCCATCTTACTACTATCGGTCAACAATCTCTCACCAAGAGGTACACTGCCCAAAAGTAGCCGTTCAGAGCCTTTTTATAGGGAAGTGGGGAAAGCACTTTTGCGCCCTCTTGTGCCTAGTTAGACCACAACTGTAATCATTTACATAAGTGACTGAGACATAAATGCATGCTGAGTTTTGCAGCAATCTGACATTTCTATCTAGGTGTATTTTTTTGGTCAGTGGGTGTAGTACCCTCATACTGAGGGTTTTGATAAGGAATAACCTGACTAATACAGAGCCAGTGACACTTTTCAAAAAGTTTTTTTTGTCATATAAAACAAATCATGAATGGCATGGGAATGAGAAAAATACTGTACTTTTCACCCTATAAGATGCACCCCCCCTCCCCAAAATTGGGGGTAAAATGTCAGTGTGTCTTATGTGGCAAATACTAATGCGGGCTTCCATTCTGGAAACACTCATTAGTACAGGAGGACTGGCAAGCAGTGAATGCAGTGCTCCCCGTGTGAAATCTGTGCTCACCGCTTCCTGGTCTTCCTCGGCCACACGCCGTGTTGTGATCTGCGCAAAGCATGAGGACGTTAGGCAAGCTCTCTGACCCCACGCTGTGCGACATCGGTTCACAGCACAGCACCCAGGAAGACCTAGAAGAGAGCTGGATCTCAGAAGCGCCATTGGCATCTGGAGTGGGAGAGGCAAATTGAATTATTATTTTTTGTCTGCTCTAAGCAACATGGGGGTCGGATTTAAGGTCTGAATGTGGGTCTTATTAACATTAGGGGTCTGAGCTGACGTCTCATTAGGGATCATTTACATTGGGGCTCTAAGCTGAGGTCTGATTAACATTGGTGGTCTGATCTGAGGTCTAATGAAAAAAATAAAATTTCCTCCTCTAGAACCTAGTTGCGTCTTATGAACAGGTGTGTCTTATACGGTGAAATATGTTAAATTACTAGATAAAGTAAAATATACACAATATGAAGTACAGTAACTGAGGTTATACATTCAATAAAGTAAAAAAAAATATATATATATTGTCTATCCAAGCATTTATTGTAGACACTGAACAAATTTGGTGCAAATTGTACATTTCAGAGTAAAGCAATTTCACATTATCAAACCAGAGTGGTCTGTGGACAACAAATGCTCTTTCCGATGTAACATATTAAAAGATTTTTTTTTTCTACTGGTGATTAATTATACATCAGTGAAATTATAATCATAAAGGCAGTCCACGGTACAATGTTAAAAAAATAAGTGAAATACATTTTACAACACTAAAAAAAAGTAAAACCTCTTGAAGGTAACATACTATGAAATAGTTTCCAACAACGGAAACTAGCAGTTCATTGCTCATCATGCATCCCTAGCAATTCTGTGACAAAGCAAAGGCTTCTCTCCCAGTTCAGCCGATAAGTGGAGTGCCAGTACACTTTCGAATATCTAGATTTCAGGGTGCAAAACGTCTCAAGTAGTACAAGCAGCCTTGGTGCTCTACTACTTATGAGCTGTGGTCAGACATGGAAGTCTCTAGCATCATATCACTTTCATTCATCTCAATTTCAAGAGCTTCTTCCACTGGTGATCTGGCATCAGAGGATTTAGGTAGCAGTTGAGTTGTCTCTAAGGCCATGATACCACTTTCATCAAGGGACTGCCGCTCAAGATCAAATTCCCTTTCTTCCCAGGGAGGTGAAATTATGTTCTTCAAGGTTTTCATTGTATGAACGTCAAAGTCATAACATCTTAACTTGTCTTTAATCTCTGTTCCTAGAGAGAATGTAATGATGGTAGAAATTTTAAGGGAACCTGTCACCTCAAAAACGCATATAAAACCGCCAGCATTGCCTCATAGTAGCCCCCAGTCTGTTAATAATCATATGTTTGATCCGGTAGTCTGATGCTCCATATATTCAAAAAACAATGTTTTAAGCGCCATCAGCGCCATCTTGCCCGTCAGCTTGAAGTCAAGGGGGCAGTGGCTTCCTTGCTTCAAGTCAAGGTAAGCACACCTCCTAACTGTCCCCTCTATTGTTAGATTGACAGCCTGCATGTGCGTCCGGGATCGCATAAGTCAGCCGGAGAGCCGGAGACAGGATTGCGCTTAACCAAGGAGCGCACCCCACACATGTGCGAGACTTACGCAATCCCGGCTGTACTGCAGGCTGTCAATTTAACAAAAGAGGGGACAGTTAGGGGCGTGCTACACAGAATAATAACTACTGACAGATACAAATATACAGTAAGTGTGGAATTGCTAGAAAAGCTTTGAGTTGTGGGCACACTACATGAATGTTACCCAGGTTGTATTAAAGGGCAATCTGCACTTCACTGGTGGGAGTTTAGGACAGGTGCAGTGTGTTAGAATAGAGGAGGCTTAGAGATGCGCCTGGTCACATAACTCTCCATCATCAGCCATCTTAGGGCTCATTCACACAACCGTGGTTTGCTTCCGCATCTGAGGCACATTTTTTGCTCAGGTGCAGACCCATTCACTTCAATGGGGCCGCAAAAGATGCGGACAGCACTCCGTGTGCTGTCTGCATCCGTTACTCCGTTCCGTGGCCCCGCAAAACACAGCATGGTCGTGTGAACAAGCCCTTATGGAGAGGACATCTATGCGGACAGCACAGGAGATTTTCCTGACAAGGGGGCACAGCTTATGAAATATGGTAAACAGCACAGAATATAAAAGGCTATATTAGTAAGTGAAATATCGTCATCTTACATTCACATTGGTCACAAGTAGTCAGAAAGTGGCCAACTCCTTTAACTTAGATTATTTTTTACTATGTCCAGGATTCATAACGGTGAAAGTATCTACAGTTGTAGTGACCTATATGTCTTTATACTGAACAGAGCATTAAAGGTATATGTTGACACAACTGAATTCTCACAGATTTGGCACGTATTCTGGGCAAAAATCTAGGTGAAGTCTGCCCGTAATCAAGCGCTCTTATTTACTGCTGAGGACAGGGACTAGCTGCATTGGTCATGTGCCATATACCTGCATGTCACCTCTGTAGTCTGTAATCAAACACTGGCAAGGGGGCTGGTGGTGCCAAAGGCATTCAGGGACACGTCCAAGATTGTTAATTATCTCGGACAACCCCTTTAAATGTCAAATCAACCGCTTTGTCGAACAGTCCCTTTAAATGTGAAATCAGGAACATTCTCAATAACTAAAACCTCTTTCTGATATAAAAACTAAACATTTGGAGTGACTGCATACTGTAAGATAAGAGAAGGGGGGTCCAATTGGAGAAAAAAGTACATTTACATAAATCTTACCAATGTATGCTTCTGAATCACCAATGTACATTTCTATGCAGTGTCCAAGCATTGTAACAGAAAAGGTATCATCTCTTCTTAGACCAAGTGCCTAGGGGGAAAAAAAAAGTTCTCAGCACATATATATATATATATAGATTGATATCATTTTATATATGATCTGCACAAAATTAGCCTGGACAGATCTATACAAAAGCACTGGCTTTTGACAAGAGAAAGTATTGTAGGTTATGGGGCTGTCTCAGGACATTACACTATCAATATAAGATTAGCATGGGGACAACCTCTGCTAATCAATAGCACAAAGTGCTTAAACGTGAGCCAAATTTAACAAATGCCCAACATTTGTTAAATTTGCCGCAAAGTACTCCAATGCAGACTCAAGAACAACTGACTTCAAATATTATCTACCTGCCTGAAAACAAGCATTTAAAATAAACAAAATAAACTTTATTAATAAACAGATTCACTTATCTCAGATCAGGTGTAGGTGGAGGTGACTGGGGGGATAAAGTATTGGAATACATATAGTCTCCTATCCCTCCAGTAATATACAGGAGAGATCTCGCTTGTGTCTCTCAGCAGTAGACCCCTCTGCATGTATAGTCCAGTATGCAGCGCTGCGTCGCTCAGCATAACACATTTTCTGGAGTTTTATATCATCAGTGTACTACTTCAATTATCACCTTTCTGTTAGGCTACTTTCACACTTGCGTTAGGTGCTGGATCCGTCTGGTATCTGCACAGACTGATCCGCACCTATAATGCAAACGCTTGCATCTGTTCAGAATGGATCCGTCTGCATAACAGCTTTTTCAGATCTGAGTGAAAACTCAGATCCGACAGTATATTCTAACACAGAGGCGTTCCCATGGTGATGGGGACGCTTCAAGTTAGAATATACTAAGAACTGTGTACATAACTGCCCCCTGCTGCCTGGCAGCACCCGATCTCTTACAGGGGGCTGAGATCTGCACAATTAACCCCTCAGGTGCGGCACTTGAGGGGTTAATTGTGCAGATCTCAGCCCCCTGATCGGGTGCTGTCTCTTGGCTCTACTCCCTGTCGGACTTGTGGAGGGAAGCACACTTTTCTGCCCGTCACTGCAAAGTTTTGGCTCCTTCTATCCATTGCTACATTTGTCTCGCTCTTGTCCCTGCTTGTAAACTTCCGGCATGGACAGGGATCGCATGTACCGATTTAGCAAAGGACTGGCCGCAGCGGTGATATGTGCCCCCAAGCGGTACATAACTGGCTCATGTTCTGTTGTCTTCTTATGTGGAAGAGGAAACTTTGGCCTTGGGGGGGACAGGGGGTGTAAACCATGGCAGCCAGGACTGCAGTAGCAGTCAAACGGATCCTCAAACGGATCTCACAAGCGGAACCCCAAACGCAAGTGTGAAAGTAGCCTTAATCTGCTGATATCTCTCTGCGTCATAATACTAAGTATAATCTGGACTCTGGCATTGTTTGCAACCAGCGCCCTAATACTCTATATGTCTCCCTGCACTTTGTCTGCTGATATATCTTGGGGTTATTACCCCCGGCATTGTGAACAATCAGCGTACTTCTTATTCATCTCCCTGCACCACCACCATATATTGGCTCATCGTTTTATCTAATACTTAATATCATGACCTACTAGACATTACTATTCCGCATAAACCCCGATAACGTTCTTCTGTCAACCCTGACTTCAAACCCTCATGATAAATTCTTATTGCCTTTAAAAGGAAAATTTGACTTACAATAACCAGGGCCCTTTAGTCTTTTGGGTTATATGCTTCTAATATTGGGACTTGTGAAATAATTCCCAAACAAAACACCCTAAGATTGATCTCTTGTATGTTTTTGGTTACAGCACAATGTGGATAAAAATCAATGATTTAAAAAAAATATATATATATATATATATGATTTTTTTTTAATTTAAATCAGATTTTTTTTTATATAAAAATGCTTTTTGAGGAAAATATATTACCATCCAAAGGTTATTCCATCATGAAATGGAGATTAGTTTTTAAATTATGTAGAATAAGGCTGTAGGTGGACTCCCATATTGTTGAATGGATTAGGCAGTGGCTGAGGGACAGACAACAGAGGGTTGTAGTCAATGGAGTATATTCAGACCAGGGTCTTGTTACCAGTGGGGTACCTCAGGGATCTGTTCTGGGACCCATATTGTTTAATATCTTTATCAGCGAAATTGAAGAAGGACTCGATGGTAAGGTGTGTCTTTTTGCTGATGACACAAAGATTTGTAACAGGGTTGATGTTCCTGGAGGGATACACCAAATGGAAAAGGATTTAGGAAAACTAGAGGAATGGTCAGAAATCTGGCAACTAAAATTTAATGTTGATAAGTGCAAGATAATGCACCTGGGGCGTAAAAACCCAAGAGCAGAATATAAATTCAGTGATACAGTCCTAACCTCAGTATCTGAGGAAAGGGATTTAGGGGTCATTATTTCAGAAGACTTAAAGGTAGGCACACAATGTCACAGAGCAGCAGGAAATGCTAGCAGAATGCTTGGGTGTATAGGGAGAGGCATTACTAGTAGAAAAAGGGAGGCGCTCATGCCGCTCTACAGAGCACTAGTGAGACCTCATTTGGAGTATTGTGCTCAGTACTGGAGACCATATCTCCAGAAGGATATTGATACTTTGGAGAGAGTTCAGAGAAGAGCTACTAAACTAGTACATGGATTGCAGGATAAAACTTACCAAAAAAGATTAAAAGGACCTTAACGTGTATAGCTTGGAAGAAAGACAAGGCAGAGGGGATATGATAGAAAGTTTTAAATACATAAACGGAATCAACAAGGTAAAAGAGGAGAGAATAATTAAAAGAAGAAAAACTGCTACAAGAGGACATAGTTTTAAATTAGAGGGGCAAAGGTTTAAAAGTAATATCAGGAAGTATTACTTTACTGAGAGAGTAGTGGATGCATGGAATAGCCTTCCTGCAGAAGTGGCAGCAGCAAATACAGTGGAGGAGTTTAAGCATGCATGGGATAGGCATAAGGCCATCCTTCATATAAGATAGGGTCAAGGACTATTCATAGTATTCAGTATATTGGGCAGACTAGATGGGCCAAATGGTTCTTATCTGCCGACACATTCTATGTTTATATATGTGTAATTTTTTTGGTAAATAAATTCCATTAATCCATTCACAATGTCATGCTCTTCCAGAGGTTTTTGTAAGATTATTGAGTAGTTTCTCTGCCTACAAGATATTATCACAGATGCTTGGTTTACTTTTGCAGTTCTCAAAACTGAATTTGACTCAGCAGAGATCACATGCCTCTTCTTCACAGCAAAAATGTTATAACATGAACAGAGTTGAGAAAAATACCTTAATCCTAACTTCTACAAACCTATGAATGCAGAATCAACCTAATCAAACTAATATGAAAAGTTGTTATTCAAAAAATCTTCATCTACTTGCATATTATAAGTTATACCAGCAAGATTTTGTTTTTATGTAGAAAACTATGATTTAAATCAAATCCACTCTGGTTACAGGACAAGCTGCATACATAGCTATCAACCTGTAGAAGCAAGACATGACTGACTATGTGAAGACCACCTCCACAGCTGTGATATCTGATATGGGATTCTCAAAAGAACAAACCATTAAAGCGGCTGTCTGAGTTAAATAAAATCTTGGGCAGCCTTTATAACTAGTCTAAAATAACTAACTAAAGAAGTCTCCCTTTTCTTCCCTGCCACTTCCAGCGCTGTGCTCTGGTCCTGCATTGCGGACATTGTCTTCTTGGCTACAGTGGTGATGTTCTGTGCACACAGGTCACTGTGCAGCCAATCAATGGCCTCATCAGTATACGGGACATCACTACTGAGGCCAGTGATTGGCTGTATGGAATGCCACTGCTGCAGCCAGGAAAAGAGAGCGGTGGGGAGGACAGAAGCACAGTGCAAGAAAAAGCAGGGGAGAAAGGGTAGGATTCATTTTTGTTATTTTAGACCATTTACATCAGCTGCCCTAATTATTATTTAACTCCGACAACCCCTTTAATACTTCTCATGCCTAGCCCAACGAGTCCTGGTGGTGAAAAATGAAATTCCAGTTTAATATTTTAAATCACCATTTTATTTGAACATATGAACCTTTATTTTACATTGACGTGTGTGTTGTACATAGTTTACCTCCTATCCGTTCCTGGTTTAAAGAGATATCCCAACAAATTATATGTATCCCTTATCCACAGAACTGCTAGGGGTCAGACCCCCACAATACTGTCTGCAATATAACCCCTTTAAAAAAAAACAAACAAAAAAAACACTTTCATCACAACATTTTTATCGCATATGAACGACCTGTATGTGAATATTCTATCCTGAGATTAGGTCATCAATATAAAAGGATCAGAAAACCCCTTTATATGTTTAAACAGTTTTTTTCCGAGGTTTATTAAAAGTGCTCTATCAACATGAAGCAAAAATACCAAACTTTTCAACTGCGAGTAGAAGAGTTAGGTGCCAATAGGAAATAAGTAGGTGCAATAGCTACCTGGCTGTGCGGCACTTTTAGGGTCCTGAAGTAAACTGATACGATTTATTTTTATTTTTCTTACTAAAAATGTAAATGCTAAAATCTTACCGTGTGAAAGTAATCAATGGCGCTTTCAAAGTTTCCCATTAAACTATGTATGTATCCAATGGCAGAATAAGTGGATGCATTTTGTGGTATTAGAACCAGGGCCTGGCGATGATATTCCAACGCATCCTCGTACTTTCTACAGTTAAGGGGAAAAACAAATTACACATTCAGATTACATTTAAGGCTACTTTCACACTTGCGTTCGGAGCGGATCCGTCTGGTGTCTGCAACAATGGTATCCGTTCAGACGGAACCGTTTGCATTATATTTCACTAAAAAAGTCTAAGTGTGATTTATTTTCAGACGGATCCGTCCAGACTTTACATTAAAAGTCAACGGGGGGACGGATCAGTTTGAAAAATGCACCATATTGTGTCACCTTCGAACGGCCAGGCGGACACCCGAACGCTGCAAGCAGCGTTCGGGTGTCCGCCTGCTGAGCGGAGCGGACGACAGACGGTGCCAGACTGATTAATTCTGAGCGCATCCGCATCCACTCAGAATGCATTAGGGCTGGACGGATCAGTTCGGGGCCGCTTGTGAGAGCCTTCAAACGGAACTCACAAACGGAACCCCGAACGCTAATGTGAAAGTAGCCTAACTTAATATTTACAGTCATGTCACCACTGAGGCCAGTGAACGGCTGCAGCGGTGCATGTGATGACAGACTGGACATCACACTTCCAGCCCACAGAGGACAGGAAGCTGCAAGCACAGGGCCTTTGTCCCTGGAAACAAAGCGCAGGTAGATACGTAAGTGGCTTTGTTTTCTTAGCCTGAGCACTGAGGGGGCCATAACTAAAACTGCTATGACTGTCTGGCAATGCCTTTAAGGGCACAGCAAGTATTTATTTTATTTTTTTACAACATAAAGGGATTTGTACCATCATTCTATTAAATTCTGTGGACCAGGGTGTAATAGAGGCAGTAACATGGCAGACCTGGAGGCCTTCAGAAGGCCCCCAGCTGCTCAGTTTTTTTCCAATCTTCCATGACACCATCTATAGTTAAAATACTTCGTAGCTTTTACAATGTCCATAGAGCCTTATAAAAAGCTGTCACTTCCTGATATGTAGAGATCACTTTTCAGCAGTCATCTCATTATCAACACAGGACAAGATTGCAATAGTATTATCTCTACTATAAAGCTGGAGGCAGATAAAACACAGGATCCATCTTTGATAAAAGGTTATATGGAACACCTACACCCCTCCCTGCCCAGGTCATAGAGTATCTCCAGACTCCAGTTTATGTCCATGTGGCTGCTATAAAGCATAACTCTGAACAGCTGTTAACAGAGCACAGCAGCTCAGACAAGATGGCCGCCTCGTATTAAAAATTGAAGAAAGGTAACCATAGAAAATAACCAGATTCAAATAAAAAAAATGTTTCTGTGTCAGTATCTGTTTCTAATTAGTAAAAATGAGAGGTGATACAAGTCATATACTGTCAGAAAAGTCAGAGCCGACATCGTTCTGCTATAGAGTATTCTTCTATAGTGAATGAACAGAACATGCATTGTATTTCTATGCTCTGGTTTTCGGCTGTAACATTATAATGGAACGTTCTTGTGCACCCAGCTTACATTCGCCCCAACATAAAGCTTTAATGATAAAGCATTTGGTTCCAATTTGATACAGCTATAAAGCCCCATCTGAATTGCAACTCCAAAAAACACCATATGCACTCGCAAGGCAGTCACCGAATTTACTCACTTAAGTTTTCGTCGGACATGACCCAAGTTGTTCAGCAAAGGTTCCCATTTGTCAACTGTAACCTGTAAAAATACATTGTATACTGTGATTCAACGTGATATAAATGCGTCTTATCAACACAAGCTTTCCAATTGTCTGTGCAGGGACTCATATCAACACCATTCTCTGACTGCCTATATAGCTATAGATATACTATATAGTTTACCTCGTTGCCAATTGCTCTGATTTTTTCTAGTGCTTCCAGGAACCATTTCTCAGCAGTTTTCCAGCTGGGGAGCAGAAATGGGGGTGAAAATCCAGAAGTACAATCCAAAAGTGAACATACTAAGGGTGACCTGAAACGCTCACACTTACTCTCCATTTTGAAATGCCACCACGCCAACTTCATGCATCACAAATGGATCTTCTGGTGCGATACTCAATGCTTGGCTGAAAAATCTTTCTGCTAACTTTGAATTATTAGTAAGCCCATACTCCAGACCAATATACAACATTGGCAAATGACATCTAAAATATAGAAAAAAATAAATAAATATTATAACACAAATATATGAACACCAATCTTAAAGGGGTTTCAAATGAAAAATGTATTGATCTCCATTAATCACATGATTATATATACACACACACACACACAATACATTAAAGCCAGAATCCAACACCCCGTATCCCCGCTGATCAGTGTAGCTCCATCACCAGAAGTCGGCACGGGAACTACCCAGCACCGTTATTATTGTAGTGGACAGTATAGCAATCCAATTAGCTAGTAATGGCCTATCCAGAAAATGGACCATTTCTTCAAAAATGCTGGACAACCTCTTTAGGGTCCATTCACACGTCCGTAGTGTATTGTGGATCCGCAATACACCCGGCCGGCATCGGCCATAGAACCGCCTATTCCTGTCCGCAATTGCGGACAAGAATAGGACATGTTCAATTTTTTTGCGCACTCTCCAGAAATGTGGATGCGGAGAGCACATAGAGTGCTCTCCGCATCTCTTCCGGCCCCATAGTGAATGAATGGGTCCGCACCCATTCCGGATATTGCAGAACGGATGCGGACCCATTTGCGGACGTGTAAATGGACCCTTAAGGTGGTTTTAAAATTGAAGGGATTTTCCAGGACTTTGATACTAATGATCTATCCTAAGGCTCCATTCAGACGTCCGTGTGTGTTTTGCGGATCCACAAAACACGGACACCGGCAATGTGCGTTCCGCATTTTGCAGACCGGATATCGCCGGCACTAATAGAATATGCCTATTCTTGTCCGCAATTGCGGATAAGAATAGGACATGTTCTATTTTTTTTCGGGAATGGAAATGCGGACCCGGAGTGCGGATCCAGGCCACACATCGTGCGGCCCCATAGAAATGAATGGGTCTGCAATTCCATTCCGCAAAATGCGGATGTATCGGATGGTGAAGGTCTGCCACTCGGCACCCGTACTGATCAGCTGCTAGCAAGCCATGCTAGTAGCTAATAGGAGGGGATGCCGGGCCCACACCGAACTGATAACAATGACCTACCCCCCTTAAACTATAGGCTGAATCTATATCTCACAAGTAACATACCCTTTCATCAGTTGTGCAGCTGTGAAGTAAGCAGCCATTGCCTGGTCATGTTCACTCTCCACTGCAAATGAGTGACCGTAAGCAATCCATGCAGGACCATAGCTTCTCTCCAGTGTGGTGGCTTTGCTGCAATATAGCACACAGCATTATTTCATTATTAAAGTGTATCATTAATGAGAATAATTAGAGTGAAATATATTAAAGGGACACTAAAACTCATGTCTCTCTCTTCTATTTATACAAGTGAATGTACTCTTTTCTTCTCCGTTATCAGCCATGTTAGCCTTGGGAGAAAGTTACTGGTGAGGTTCTTTAATGGGAATCATGTCCGGACAAATGCCCTTGATCACCATTTTATCTCCAGAGCTAAGAACCTCCAGGCCACGTTCACACCTGTTTACAGGATTCCAGGACTCTGTTCCCCAGAGGAGCAGAATACTAGAATCGCCATATGCGGCATAGCTGGACACTTCCAGGGCCCGTCAGATATCCATTCACTACAATGGTATCCGTTGGGTTTCTGACATAAATGTCAGCTTTCTGGCAGAAAAATACAGCAGCAATTATGATATTCTGCTGAAACAGAATACTGGAATACCGTATGCAAATGTGAACATAGCCTAACAGTTATATGTAAGAACTGTATTAGCACCTTTATAACCTTTACTTTTATAAGATTTATATTTAAGGTTTAGAGGCGTTTTAAGAACTGAGGTACTTCCCACCTTAGGTATCGTCTGGCATGTTCATTTTTATGCCCAACCATAAGATAGTAGCATCCTACAGCAAACCAGGAAACCTGAAGCAGTGAAAAAATAATAATACATTTGTTACCATACAAAAACATTACAGAACAAATACAAATCTTAGATGGGAAGAATAATCCAATATTATGACATAACGCTAGGATGTGCTATAACATTATCAGCTGTGGATAAAACCTCTGCACCGCAACACTCAGCCACCTACTGTGCAAGGGACGGTGTTGCCTAAAAGAGGAAGGGTTTAACCTGCAGATCCTGTCATTCTCAGTTTATAGTGGAAATTCTGCTTTTTGTCAGCGAGTGGCTGAAGTCACAGTGACAACAAAGTCATCTGATGGACTCACAACTTGCCCACAATCAATATCTCAACTTCCAAACTTGCTGCCATGCATATTTAAAGGGGTTCTCTGGGCTAAAGACATTGATGACCTATCCTCAGAACAGACATACACCCCCTATGATCACCAGTTTCGGACTGCCGCAGCACCAGAGGCTAGACAGTGTATGTAGCTGAGGACACAGCTCCTTATACTGTGTAGGGGCTGTGCCAGGGGGAATGCAGCTTAGCTCCCATTCATTATGCTGGTGTTGGAATCTACACAATGTATGGAGCCTTCTACTTCTATCTAGTACACTGTTCTGAAACAGCTCATCGGTAGGGATGCTGGGTGTAGGACTCCCACAAATCATTGGGCAGACTAGATGGGCCAAATGGTTCTTATCTGCCGACACATTCTAGGTTTCTATCTGATATTGATGATCTATCCTGCGGATAGGTCATCAATATCTGTAGCCGGACAACCCCTTTAATGTAGATATAAGAAAGCTGTAGACAAAAGGTCACTCCACAGATAGAGAGCTGAAATAGGTATTATACAAGAGACAAAGAACATTATCGTAGCTAGAGAACGCCACTTAAGTGAAACGTAAATACTTACTGGGTTATTAGGATATAAATCAACCAGTTTGTGAGAAAGATAAAAAAGTTCTGGAAGATAAACCATAGTTTAGTATACCAACTTCAACTAATAAAATACTTCATTTGGCAAGTGTAACGCATTCTCACGTGTGATTATAACGCTTACCATTGGCTTTGTTCAGCTCTACTAGAGTGCCTATATGTACAGGTAAACAATTTGCATGGAAGGGATCTTTCTCCATTACTCTGAAAAAGCAAAGAACATAATAAGACAACGCAAGTCTGAAAATGCCACACAAGCTTTATGGAAATTCTATCAATTATATTCAACATTCATACAAGAATCCCATAGCCTTTAGTAAGGGTGCATTCAAAAACATAAGACATACCATAAATGCAAACTACTCTATGAACAACATGTGCTTTTTTGGACAAAATGTGCACCTTGATTAAAAATGGACATGTATTCATATTTAACATCACCATCACAAGAAACTGTTGCCCCCTGAAACTAGCTATATTTCACAAGCATTATGACCTGGATGGCTAGGCAAGTAATGTGATAACTATTCTTCTAATGTGGCAGCATTAAACAGGTTGTCTGGCTTCAGCAAATGGCATTTATCGAATAGGCAAAGTTAATACAAGGTACTTACTAATGTGTTGCGATTGTCCATATTGTCTCCTTTTCATCGCATTATACACTGCTCGTTTCCATGGTTATGACTGCCCTGCAAACCAGCAGCGGTGGCCGCGCTTGCACACTGCAGGAAGAGGAGCAGGCCAAGCATTACCACTGTTGCTGGATTGCAGGGTGGTCGTAACCATGGAACTGAGCAGTGCATAATGTGATGGAAAAATTAATCAAGCAAAGAAAGCAATATGGACCATCACAATACATTAGTAAGTGCCTTGTATTAAAGGGTTTCTACCACCACATTTTGACCTAATTAGCTGTCAGACACTAGCGATCTGCTAGTGTCTGCTGTACCTAACCATGCTATTGTAATCCCTTTCTCTGCAGCGGTTACCCTAAAAATCTAACTTTTATTGCTATGCAAATGAGCTTCTAGGTGCTATGGGGGCGTCTTTTTCAGCACCTAGAGGCTCCGTCTACTCACCATGTCTGCCGCCCAGCTCGTGCCTCCAGCCCGCCCATCTCTAGATTGACAGCCTCCATCGCAGTCGAATTTTCGCGCCTGCGCCGTGTGCATTTGTATTCGGCGCAGGCGCAGTGACTGTCGGACCGCTCACTGCGCCGGCATCTCCACTGTGCCTGCGCCGATGACGTCAGAGTGCTCCCAGGAACAGATGACGCCCGGCCTCAAGCAGTGGAGATGCGCAGGCGCAGTGGAGATGCGCAGGCGCAGTGAGCGGTCTGACAGTCACTGCGCCTGCGCCGAATACAGACGCACACGGCGCAGGCGCGAGAATTCGGCCGCGATGGAGGCTGTCAATCTATAGATGGGCGGGCTGGACGGACGAGCTGGGCGGCAGACATGGTGAGTAGACGAAGCCTCTAGGTGCTGAAAAGACGCCCCCATAGCACCTAGAGGCTCATTTGCATGGCAATAAAAACTAGATTTTTGTATAACTTACCAGTAAAATCTCTTTCTCGCTCTTTCCTTGGGGGACACAGAAGACCTTGGTATAGCTCATCTCCATAGGAGGCGTGACACTAAGTGAAAACTGTTAAGCCCCTCCTCCACAGCTATACCCTCAGCCTGGAGAGAGAGACTGCCAGTTGCGTGTCCAAGCAGTGAGAAAAGGCAAAGTCCAACAAGGAACCAACAAGCCAACTACCCAATGGGTAACAAAAACTCGGAAAACGCACAGAGAAAAAACAATTAATGGGTGGGTGCTGTGTCCCCCAAGGAAAGAGCGAGAAAGAGATTTTACTGGTAAGTTATACAAAAATCTCGTTTTCTCGCCCAGTTTCCTTGGGGGACACAGAAGACCTTGGGACGTTCAAAAGCAGTCCAAAAGGGGGAGGGACCACAGCACCAAGGTGAAGCACCCGAAAGGCATCAATGAACCGCCGCCTGTAAACCCAGGCGGGGTAAGGCAGCATCTGCTAAAGTCAGAGTATGCACCCTGTAGAACTCAGTAAGGCGTGCAAGGCAGACCTGTGGCCGCCGTGCCCAAATGCACGGCCGAAGCCCAATGCCTCCGGCCCAGGAGGCACCGACCGCTCTGGTGAAAGGAACGGTGACACCAAAGACAGAATCCTGCCCTAGGTGCGGTAACCTCAGCAATAGCCAATCTGATCAAGCGGAGGAAAACCACCCTGGAGTCTGTCAACCCTATGCACAGACCTCCTGGAACCCCAAGAGGCCGAACGACTGCAAGAGTCGGAGATCTCCAAGTAAAAAACGGCCAGGCCCAAACAACGTCCAAATAGGTGAGGTGTTGAAGCGAAAGGCAACACCACCTTCAGAAGGAAGGAAGGAAGGAAGAAACGAGATGCAGAACAGCCCTGTCCTGGAAAAGACAGAAAGCTTGTAACAAAAAAGGGGCCATGCCGGCACCCGTCAGAGACACGACTGATACGGAACACAACCGTACAGGACAGAAGGATAGAGAGAACTCCTGTAACGGCTCCAAGGGCAAGATTGGAGCGCCGAGAGCTCAGGATATAGTCCCCAGGGCGGTACCGAAGGACAGTACAGAGGAACCAAAGAGCCACTCCGAGGAAGAAGGTCTTGGCAGGCCCAGAGGGCCGGGAACGCTGGAAGAGGAAGAACAGCGCCGACACTTGACACCTCAACTAAAAGACAGAACCATGGGGAAAGAACTTCAGAGTGGGGAATGCACAGCTTCCCACAGAACCCCAGACAAAAAACCCTAAGTCTTACGACAGATCCTGGACGAGACACAGCCAGGAGTGGACAGCAGTGAACCCGCTGGAGTCGCCTGGCAAGCAGGCGAAAACCCAATGAGAACAGGCGCAGACCAGTAACACGGGCAGAAGGGTCGACAAAACTAGCCCCGTCGGCCCTCGAACAACGTTGACCCGCATCCACCCGAATGGGGGAGCAGAAGGACAGATGGAAAGAACCCAAAGGATCCGCCAGATGCCAGGAGAAGGCAGGCTAAAGTCCATGCTGATGTAACCACGTTGTACAGCCCCTGTGTGGGATCAAAGGACAATCTGAACCGAAAAGGTAGTCCCCCCAAGTTATCGAGAAGGTAAGTCTACATCAGGACCATCGTCTGAGAACGGGCCACGCAATCTGCACCCAGCGGGAGGACAGAACGCGGTAGACTCGGTAAACAAGCACACAGCTAATACAGCCAGCGTGAACAAGGGAGACAGTACGAGGCCAAAAGGAACACCGGAACCATCCACAGGAACAACCATGCTCACCCCAGAGGGGAGGACAGTGAAAACACAGCCTCCGAAGTCTGGCGGGAAGCCACATCGGAGTGATCTGTATAGAGCGGGAGCCAAACAAAACCGGCGAAAAGAGGCAGTCGAGACAGAGGCCGACATAACACCCTCCAACCGAAAGGAGGAGGAGTGCTCAACAGGGAAGCCATAGGACAGCTCAAAGGCAGAACCCGCTACACTGTGAGACGCCCGGTCCACCGCCTCGCAGAAGGCGAATACCTTGAAGAACCCAAGGCGGAGGTCCTCCGGACCTGGGTAATCCAGCACCCAAGAGAAGTTGGGTGACCGTCCCGAGAAGAGCAGCCCGAACCCGGTAGCAGATCAGACAGAAGCGTAGAGGCGCCAAGAGGAAGGACTCATACCACACTGCATCCGAAGAGGAGGAAATTGCGGCAGGCAAGGGAACCGCAGTCCTGCCAGCGCCAATGAAGAATTCGAGAGGCGCCGCAGACAACAGCACTCTCGACCATGTGACCACTTGCGCAGGGAAGCAATGCTGCAGAAGGACGCAAAGGGCATGCATCTAGGACCCACGAACACTCCCTGGAATGAAAGGCCAACTAAATGAATGAGCACCACCCAGCTCGGTGCAGCAGAGAGAAATAGAGCCTGTCCGGTTAGGAGGACAGAATGAACTCCCTAGGGACGAGTGCAAGGCTGGCGGCAAGCATCGTCTCCAAGAAACAAAGGTATGCCGCAGGAAGCAGGTGAGGCATACGAACGAGCAGCCCCGCAAGCAGCGAGAAGGCCAACCCACCTAGAAAAAAAAAAAAAAAAGGGGGGCTCGTCCCAGAGCGCCACAGCATGTACGGAATCGCAAAGTGCAACCTGAAAGGGAGTTATGCACAAAACCAGTATAGCATGCGATGGAACGCAATCAGTCCACCCCGAAAGGGGGGAAATTGTACCTGGCCAACAGCAGTTGGCAAGAGTGCAAAGACCAGTCCCAAAAGGGAGTGAAGCCTAAGGCCGAACCTACTTCAGAGAAACAGGACATACCCTATAAACCAGCAGGAACGCAGGAGGTCCACCTAGTGAAAGGGGAACATGCACAGGGGCATCCTAGCATTAAAGGAGTGTGCAATAATACACCCAACACTGAACTCAGCGAGAGAGTAACTACTCTGCCAATGAATGGGGACAGGTACAAGTCCAGCCCAGCCATATAAGGACAGCCGTGAATCCCATGAGCGTGCCAAATTCTGCCCTGAAGTGAGAGGTGGTCACGCACAAGGCCAGCACCGTATCCAATGGAAGTGCAAGCGTTCCACCCATGTTAGAGGGCCATTCTCATGGCCAGCAATGTATCCGGTGAGAGTGTAGCACACCGCCCAGAAAAAAAGGGGGTAAAGCACATGGCCAGCATCTCCTCCAGGGAGAGTGCGAGCACACCGCCATGCATGGGAGTCATACACATGGCCAGCAAAGTACTGGCGAGAGACAAACACAGTCACTAAGAACGCGTGCATGTCGCCTGAGGAAGGAAGGCATGCCCCTGGCTGGCAGCGAATCCAGCAAGAGTGCGTACACCGCCTACGGAAGAGGGGTCATGCCTATGGCCGACAGCGGATCCAGCGAGAGAGCAAGCACCCTGCCATGTATGGGGTACATGCACGTGGCCAGCAACGTACCTGCGAGGAAACACCCAAAGACAGAGGGATGTATGTATGCTGCCTGAGGGAAGGAGGCATACCCAAGGCCGGCAGGGAATCCAATGAGAGTGCAGCATACCGCCTAAGAAATGGCCGGCAGCGCAACCAGTGAGAGTGCAGCACAATAATATAGTACATAAGTACATCATAGCACATCAGCGAGAGTGCAGCATAATAACATAGTACATAAGTACATCATAGCACATCAGCGAGAGTGCAGCATAATAACATAGTACATAAGTACATCATAGCACATCAGCGAGAGTGCAGCATTCCGCCTATGGAAGGGGGTCGTGCACATAGCCAGTACCGTATCCGGTGAAAGTGCAGTATCCCGCCTAAAAAGGGGGGCATGCACATGATCGGCAACAGATCCCGTGAGAGTGCTGCGTTCCGCCCAGGAAGGGGGTCACGCACATGGCCGGCAGCGAATCCAGTGAGTGCAGCGTTCCGCCCACGGAAGGGGGTCACGCACATGGCCGGCAGCAAATCCAGAGAGTGCAGCGTTCCGCTTATGGAAGGGGGTCGTGCACAAGGCCAGCACCGTATCCGGTGAAGGTGCAGCATTCCGCCTAAGAAGGGGGTCATGCACATGGCCAGCCAGGGAGAGTGCAGTAGCCCGCCTAGGAGGGGGGGGGATGCACATGGCAGGCACCATAACTGGAGAGATGATGAATGCTGCCTACAGAGGGCCGAATGCACTTGGCCAGCGCCGTATCCTGGAAGAGGCAAGAAAACCGCCTAAAAGGGGAAATGCCCTAGCAGCGACGCAGGCTGGGAGCGCAACACCATGCCGCCTGTGGAAAGAGGTCATGCAGACATGCAGCATTACTGATGAGGCTGCAGCGTCAAGCGCAGCCCAATAGAAAACATGATCTATTATTTTTATTTTATTTCATTTTTTTTTTTTTTTTTTTTTTTATTATTATTTAAACTCAGCCTCTGAGGCTAAAGGGGAGCCACCATATAGGGGCCCTGAGAGACAGAGAAAAAAGGGGGGCCAACTATACAGACCCATTTTTGGGAGCCGGCCTGCACCCAAAGGGTTAACAGGGATCCGGCCTGGAGGGCGGCGTGCGATCCCCTGGGGGCGGAGGAACCTCCAGGCGGGAAAATTCGCGCCTGGAGAAGTTCCCGCCCCCTCCACCAGAGGCCGGAATATTGCGGCCTAGTAGGCCGCGAAGCCGGGGGCTAAATTGCGGCGCCCGGCCCGTCATACCGCCGGGACCTGCGGCAGAACGGCGCTTCAAACCGGCCGCGGGAGCCCACCCCGCGGGCCGGTCGGGATTGCGGCCCAGCAGGCCGAAGCCTGGGACCAAAGTAGCGGAGCCCCGCCGACCGCCACCTGCTGGGGCATAGCCCAATGCCGGCCGCGGGAGCCCACCCCGCCGACCAGAAGAGACAGGGGCTCGGAATGGCGGTTTGCCGGCGCGGGAGCCCGCCCGGCCGGAAGAGACAGGGACCGGAATGGTGGCTCGCTGGCCGCGGGAGCCCACCCCGCCGGCCGGAAGTAAGGGGGCCTGGAATGGCGGACCGCCGCGGGAGCCGCGGAGCCTAAAATCTTTTGCGGCGCCCGGCCGCACCGGATATATTAGTGCTGACCGGACCGGTGCCCGTGATGGGTCAGGGGCAGCAAGGCGCGGGCCCTCTGGCCCTGAAGCAGTGGCCGGTAAGAGGGAGGGGGACCCTGAGACCGGGTCTGTGAGGGTGGGAAGCCTGCCTAACCCCTACGTCAGGGGCAGCTAGGTGCGAACCTCTGCAGCTCCCCAGGCATTCTTCTTGCAGGAAGAAGGGTGCCAATGTCCTATGGGAGCAGAATGTCGCCCTGTGGCAGCCAGGGCCAGCCTAGGGCTAGCAGGGACAAAAGGGTCCAGAGGCCCTGTCAGTATGGGGGTCAGGCACGCAGGAGACCGGGGTGGGGTGAGGGTGGGGACGTAGGGCTGGAGAAGCCAATCTCTCACCATAGCCGTCTTCACCCTCGGTCCGTTCCAGCAGGGTCGCCCCTTCAGCTACTGGCACCGTAGTGGCAGGACGCTGGAAGAGGGACTTGGCGTGCGGGCGACCCTTGTGCTGGCGGGATGTAGGGGAGCTGGGCTGCCCTGATCCACCTTGCCTTCTGTGGGGGAGGCAGCAGTGCGGATGACCGGCACTGGCGCAGCTCGACCCCGGGAGAAACAGAGAGGTCTAGTGCGTCTCTGTTGTCCCTGATGTTCTGGAACAAAAAGAAAAGAAAAAAGTAAAAATCAAAAATTAAAACAAGGAGAATCAGCCCTGCAGAGCAGGGAGTGTCTTGCCTCCTTGGACACTAAGCAAAAACTGGCAGTCTCTCTCTCCAGGCTGAGGGTATAGCTGTGGAGGAGGGGCTTAACAGTTTTCACTTAGTGTCACGCCTCCTATGGAGATGAGCTATACCAAGGTCTTCTGTGTCCCCCAAGGAAACTGGGCGAGAAAGTTTGTTTTTTAGGGTAACCACTGCAGAGAAAGGGATTACAATAGCATGGTTAGGTACAGCAGACACTAGCAGATCGCTAGTGTCTGACAGCTAATTAGGTCAAAATGTGATGGTAGAAACCCTTTAACTTTCTCTACATGATAAATGCCATTTGCTGAAGTCAGACAACCCCTTTAAAAGGCAGCAGGGGGGTTGGTTGTCTCCCTAAAGTAAGTTTACATATCAAACATGACCATTAGTCCTTGGTGCAAAACCAATAGATTTACTTACACAGATGTAAGTTTATAGCACATCTTGAAGTCACAATTGTAGTAATGTCGTTCTGCTAAAGAAACTACTACATCAAGGTTATCCTGAAGACCATCTACAGATTCTGGTATCACTGTTTCACTTGGCTTGTTGTACTGAAAAAAAAAAACAGCACATTTTAGTGATTAGAATATGCATACATTTATATGAAACTCTGCATATCAAAGCTATTACATCTATCTATCAATCTAGTAGACAGAACAGCTACCTTTTTCAGCTTGTTTTCAAAGAGGAAACGAAGGAGTTCTTGATCTTCTGGACATTTCTTACTAAGAGGTAGAGAATCAAGAAGTTCTTTCTCTGTGTAAAGAAGAAAAACATGTTCAGGATATGTGAGCTGCCCTTATCATGCCTTACAGGATTGCTAAAACTAAAGCACAAAGCAGCTTAAAGGCTATGCACACCATCGGAGGCAATTTTTTTTATATTTGCATTTTTGGCTAAAATCTTTTTTTCAATTAGCCTTTATTAAAAAAATATTGAGCTGTTCTGTCACAAAGGGTTAACTGGCTTTCTACCAGCGTGACTGGTACTTTCACTTTGTGCGGTCATCTAATAAACCTTATCTCTAAACTACTAAGAGGACATAAACACTTATTTAAGCCACATTCTTATCAGTAAGGTAAGAACTGAGCTATAATGAGTGTTTATGAGATCAGAGGGCAGAGATAAAGAGTTCCTCTGTTCCCCAGGTGACGGAAAAAAAAACGAAAATTCACAGGCTGCCCCTACAGCATCTCAGCTATGTACACAAAAAAGGATGCCATATTTTTGATAAAGACAATTTAATTTTTAGCTTAAAATGAGTGCAGTGTAATAATAAAAAATAAAAAAAGTTGTCCCTAAAAGGTATACATAGCCTTTAAATTACATGGGTAAAGTATTCATCGTACATAGTAACAGACTTGGTCATAAACTGAGTTTATAATCTGTCTAATGTCTAGAATAAATTTTTCTTGTCAAGAGATACAATTTTTGTAATTCCATTTTAAATACCTGTTAAACATAATGGTTGACTATTTTTCCTCCCTAGGCTACGATCACATCTCCACAAGTCATTTCCATTATCCAGCAAATAACAAACAAATGGAGCCAAACAGACCCCAATGACTATGATCTGTCTCTGATTTTTTTTAAGCAGAAAAAAAAAAGTCCTGCAGGATTTTTGTGAGCCTAAGCCAGAATTACCTAGATCCAACAAGAAGGAGAAGTCCTTCCTTTATATTTCTCATTTCCTCCCAACACACTTCTGGCTTTGGTTCAAAAAACTGCCACAAAAATCTGCATGTGACACCATCCTAAAATATAAATGGTAACCACAGATGAAATGATTTGTCACATGAACTCCACGTGGCTGGTACTCAATGAACTCTGTTTATGAAGCGAGGAAGAAGCCTTTGCCTTCTCTGTAGGGTGTCTGGCTGTGTTTTGCCATCTGAAGCCCTGGGCCCTGCATGATAATTTGTGAAGGAACTTTAAGGGTAGGTTCACACCGAGTTTTTCAGAGGAGGATTTGAGACATATTGTACTGCAGTTTTTTCAGACAAATATAGAAGTGGTTTAGAAAGGAATCCAAAATATAAAGGAAGGACATATACTTCTCTTTCCTGCTGGATCCATTTTTGGTGTTGGCTGAAGAACCTGCAGGAAAATCTTCCTCAAGTCCTTCTCCATAAAACTGTGTGACTCTAAACCAGCCTGTAAATTTACAATGCTACATGTTTAAAGCTAAGAACCACAGAATGTAAATTTACACTGCATCCTATGGTTCTTAACTGGTAGGAAAAAGTGAGGTTGTATTCACATAAAGTGATTTCTTCCAGCTGACCTGCTATCTTCAAATTGCCGTGGCTGCTAAAGATACTGTAAAAGCACTTGTAAATTATTTAGATGCAAAGGTTTGAATGCCTTTGGAAATACAGCATGTGCTTCGTCAGCTGCTCTCGTGTTAATGTATAATGCACTACAACATTAAATATCAAAAAAGACACTTCAACTACATGTAGACACAAAATACATGTCCATGCCCAACCTTCCTGAGCGGTCAGCATATGGTGCGCTGTTAGTAGGTCAAATGCTTCAAAGCAGTAAACATCAAACTTCAAGGCCTCTTTGTAGCTATAGGTTGCCAGGGTTCGGTTATCCAGAGCATCATAGATCTTTCCACGTAAAAGGCAAATCGAGCTTTTGATCTGTAACAAAGGAATTCAGGCATCCCATTATTCCCAATGTGACTCTCGATATACCACAAATATTCTGTTTGCTTTTGGTTCACTGAAACCTTCAGTAGATACACAGAGGTAACAGCAGGAAAGAAACACCAGAACCATGAAAGAAGAAAGGCGAGGAAATCAGGTGGCCAGTGAACTGTCGAGGACGTATATATAAAACAGTTTCAGATTTATGGCAGTGGAGAACTTTATGTATCTAACACTTTCATGAAACTGGTGGTTCCTCTATGTTTTTCTATTTCAGAATTTGTACAGAAATGTTTCCATTAGAGTTCGAAGGGAGATGTCAGGTTCCCATAATTCTGATGGGCAGAATAGCATAGTCTGCTTCTCTAGAAACTGAAAGAAGCTCCTGTAAAATGTACAATTCAAAACCACTGTGCAAAACCTAGTTTCAAATAGTATATGAATAACACAAAACGTTACCGAGGACTGCGAAATCTGCCATTCCTCAGAACCATCTTTTAATAATTTTTCATCCTTTGCACTCTTCTCAAACAGCTTTTTACTAATCGGTTCTTCCATGTCCAGGATATCTAGGGCTTGCTGGTACTCTTTGGCAGCATACTTCAAAGAAGAAAGAAAGAAAATGACGTCATCCCTCTGAATGCAGTGGAGCTGCAGTACACAATGCAGCTGTAAAGGGGTTATACCACAATTAATGTAAAAATCATATGCTACATGACAACCTCTTTCTAAGGGCTCATGCACACGACTGTATTTGTTTTGTGGTCCGCACAAAAAAAAAAGGCGACATCCGTGTTGCATCCATTTTTTTCCGGATCCATTGTAACAATGCCTGTCCATGTCTGCAAAACGGACAAGAATAGGACACGTTCTATCTTTTTTGAGGAACGGACATACAGACACGGAACGCACACTGAGTAATTTCCGTTTTTTCCCCCCCAAGCCCCATTGAAGTGCATGGTTCCGCAAATGGACCTGTAAAAAAAACGGAAGGAAATAAAAATACGTTTGTGTGCGTGAGCCCTTACAGAGCTAGAACCAGCCATGTACCTCACATGGATCCAGAGCTCTCCCTATTCATTACTCCAGTTGGAAGCTCAGGTGGCATGAAATTTTCAGGGGGCATGTTCGTTTTTTTTTTTTAGCTCTTTCACTGTAGCTTCCATAGCTTCTAACAGAACATATGGCTGGTGCCAGTTAAAGATTTAAACTGAGCGTGTGCATCCACCAAAGTGAGGTGGATGGGTAAATAATAGGGGTGCACCGAAATTTCGGCGGCCGAAAATATCGGCCGAGAATGCACCTAATCTGTTTCTGCCGATATTTTTACATATCGGCCGGAAATAGCGGGGAGGAGCTGGGGGCCGGTGCGTTCACTGTGCTCCGGCCCCAAGCTCCAGTAGTTATAAAATGTTGTACAATTAATAAGCATTCTATTCATTTGGCCCCCTCTGCAGTATTACATTCAATACAGCCACATCCTACTCACAGGGCTGTGCCGGCCGGGCAGACGAGCGGCAGCATCACGACTGATGTCACATGCCTGCGCCGCCTCCTTCATTCAGAAAGTAGGCCGGGCACATGACGTCAGTTGTGACGTTGCCGCTCCTCTGCCCGGCCGGCCAGCATTAAGATGACAGCCCTGTGAGTATGATGTGGCTGTATTGAATGTAATACTGCAGAGGGGGCCTCATGAATAGAATGCTTATTAATTGTACAACATTTTATAACTACTGGAGCTGGGGGCCGGAGCACAGTGAACGCACCGGCCCCCAGCTCCTCCTCCCAGTCCCTCCCCGCTATTTTCTATTAATCTATTAATTGTACAATGGGGGCTGTGGATGGCACTGTTATGGGGTGGGGGTCTGTGGGTGGCACTGTTATGGGGTGGGTGGGGGTCTGTGGATGGCACTGTTATGGGGTGGGTGGGGGTCTGTGGATGGCACTGTTATGGGGTGGGTGGGGTCTGTGGATGGCACTGTTATGAGGTGGGGGGGGGTCTGTGGATGGCACTGTTATGAGGTGGGGGGGTCTGTGGATGGCACTGTTATGGGGTGGGTGGGGGTCTGTGGGTGGCACTGTTATGGGGTGGGTGGGGGTCTGTGGATGGCACTGTTATGGGGTGGGTGGGGGTCTGTGGATGGCACTGTTATGGGGTGGGTGGGGGTCTGTGGATGGCACTGTTATGGGGTGGGTGGGGGTCTGTGGATGGCACTGTTATGGGGTGGGGGGTCTTTTAAAAGTATTTGGGCAAAAAGGCAGTTTCGGTTTCGGTTTCGGTCAAGGGGTATCCTGAATTTTCGGTTTCAGTTTCGGACCAGAATTTTCATTTCGGTGCACCCCTAGTAAATAAGCAAAACAATAAACAGCAGGTGGCGCTATTCAGATACCGCGACCTCTACTGATCCCACAATAATAACATATCCAAAAAGTAAGCAATTACACTGACTGCAAGGAAAGCTATACAATCTAATGAATAATGCATGTCTGTAGCAGTGATCTATACTATGCTCACCTCATAATGTAGAATTTCTGATAATCTGGCACCTATCTAGTCCTAATGATGATGTCTTACAGTTGTTTTACAAGACTTTTACAGTAAAAAGAATGGAAATCAGTCTGTACTTTGTGCCAGATTATAAAAAAAAAAAAAATCTAATGTGTCGGGCATTAAAAGAAAGGATTGTATGATTCATTTATGATGTTAAAGCCCACATTGTATCATAGCCCTGGGATGGAAATTAATGCATGAATATGAGACTTTCTGAAATACTGAATGCAGGATTACTATGGTATATTAGCGTGAGGGTACTTTCATACTAGCGTTTTTGTTTTCCGGGACTGAGTTCCGTCACAGGAGCTCAATACCGGAAAAAAACTGATCAGTTCTATCCTAATGCATTCTGAATGGAGAGCAATCCGCTCAGGATGCATCAGTTCAGTTCCTCTTACGTTTTTTGGACGGAGAAAATACCGCAGCAAAATCACCGTACAAAAATACTGATCACTTGCCGGAATGCCAGATCCAGCATTAATTGACATTGAAGTGTATTAGTGGCGGCATTAAGTGTTCCGGCAGGACGCATCCGGCTTTCTGGTCTGGGCATGTGCAGACCTTTAAAAATGCAAAAAAAATAATAATACCGGATCCGTTTTTCCGGATGACACTGGAGAGACGGATCCGGTATTTCAATGCATTTGTCAGATGGATCCGCATCCGGATCCGTCTGACAAATGCTATCAGTTTGCGTCCGGATTGCTGGTTCCGGCAGGCAGTTCCGGCAACGGAGCTGCCTGCCGGAATCCTCTGCCGCAAGTGTGAAAGTACCCTTATATACCATTTACTTGCAGTCAGCATGGTGGATATTCAGAAGACATGTATTCACTAACATAAAATAACTTGACCTCCCCATAAACACGACCACCTTGCTGAGTCGGTATGTTTGTTTCAATGGGAAGAAACCCTGCTGCCAACTGGGCATTGAGGTCAACCGTGAGTCAAAGGCCAACAGTCACATTGTCATTTACACATACAGTTCAGTCCTAAAGAAAAAAACTGATGTGGCACCATCTTTTTGGGTCACCCTCTCCAAAGCTCTGATCTGATACTACTTACATGACA
The DNA here is from genome assembly GCF_014858855.1 of Bufo gargarizans. Taxonomy (NCBI): domain Eukaryota; kingdom Metazoa; phylum Chordata; class Amphibia; order Anura; family Bufonidae; genus Bufo; species Bufo gargarizans. The sequence goes on along the minus strand of NC_058082.1, from coordinate 207,835,846 downwards.
TCGAGCCGCCAGGTATCGACATGCCTCATATGCCTATTGAAGGAAAAGTACACAATTTAAGGGCAAAAGACACAACCAGCATCAAGTACTATGGAGCACTACCAGTATAACTAGCTACAAAGAAAACGGTCATTTTGTATAGCAGAGAAAACTAATGAAATCGTCAATCTCATAAACTGTAATCCTTAAAGGTTTTATGATCTCACACGCATTGGGGCAGATTTATCATACCTTAACTCCAGAATTATGGCTTCAAAAAGTCGCACTCGCTTGCGCAAAAATGTTGCGACTTTTAGCAGTTTTACACCACTCACCCCAGTTTTGAAATAGGAGTGGAAAAGTGGGCGTGGTTAGTTATGCTAATGAGGTTCGCTCCAGATTTATCTTTTTAAAAAGCCGCAATCTCACCCCGGGAGGAGGGTGGAGTAGGAAAACTGGAGGAGCTTCTCTAGACAGAAGTGTTAGGTTTAAGGAGAAGACAAATTTATCAAACATGCAGCATTTGATAAAAGTGGCAAAAATGACACAAGCACAGACTCAAGCAAAACAGACTTCATATATTCTTCTGATAAATTCCCCCCATCGGCTACTAACAAACTATTGATATAATACCAGCGCAATCAAGTCCTCTGCATGACTACAGCTCAACAACTAAGAATAATAGATGGGACTTACAGGAGTGTCCTTGTGTGCAAAAATGTGTTAGCAAATAGTGTAACTTAGTAGAGTGCGGCTGCTTGTAGTCAGTATAACTTGTATTTCATTCATTTATACCTGTGCTCATTCTGGGCTTTGACGTCCAGGAGGCGGTCCTATCAGTGATTGACAGCTGTCTCTGTATACACAGTCATAGAGGGAAGGCTGTCAGTCACTGATAGGACCGCCTCCTGGACTTCAAAAACCATAATGAGCATGGATATAAATGTATAAATAACAGGTTTTATCTTATCTTTTCCCAAAAAAACGTATATATTAATCTGCTCAGCCCTTCCTGCTCTAAAATATGCTGCTGGCGGATTGCCTTTAACAACCACATTAAAAGAACACTAAACCTAGAAATCAATGTTAAAAGGAGACAGGAAATATAGAAGCCTTCGCTGTTTGTGTCAGGGTCAGGCAGAAAATGCTGCAGACTGACAAATAGTTTTTTAGAAATCCTGCAGAGAACAAAGGGGTTTATCTCCTGCTGATAGGCTCCATCTTTGGCTGGAGGGGCGGGGCTTAAACTTTTGTTCTTCAGACAGGACACAGCAGGGAGGCTCCTGTTCCAGTCAGCTGTCCTACAGCTAGTCACGGGACTGTGAGGAAGACAGCAGTGAGGTATGAGTAAGCTTTTAGGACACAGATTTCTCTTCATAGTTCATCCATGGAAAAGGAGAAGATAAAGGAGGAAGTGCTGGGATATTTTTGGGGGCATTTTGCTATGTTTAGTATTCCTTTAAGATAAATTTCAAGGGAGCTAATTAACCAAACAGCGGGAGGAAAACAGCGTACCCAGAGCAGACCCACACAAACACGTGAGAACATACAAGCTTCAAGCAGGTGTTGTCCTTGGTCAGACCACAGCTCAGCAAGGTGACAGTTCTAAGCACTGTAGGATCATATGTAATTTGGGCACAGATTTCCAGTAACTGCAATGTAGTCTTATAAGAAACCAATTTCCTGACAATTAGAAAGCCATCGACGTGATGCATAAACTTGCCTTGTCCAGTTTTCTTGACCTCAGGGCATGTGAAGCTCTGTGATACTGAGCAGTCAGATACAGACATTGTGCAAGCCAATAAACATCTTGTGGTTCCTCTGCAAACAGAAAAAAATGAGTTTTCAAAATGAATCCAGTTACATTGTGGATCCAGCAGATAATACAAATTAAGTATCCAAAAGCCAAGAGAAACTGAGCACATGCTTGTAACGTAGACCAGGTAAGGTTGCTGCTGATAGAGACTATACAACACACAGCCCAAAACACGCTTTTAGATAGTCCATCCTATGTCACCTGGGGATATGGTCCCACAATAAAAAAATACCTATCTACAAATGTTGGCACAGGTGGGCATAAGGGGTGGAGAGGCAGCCTACATATATAAGGGCAAGTTCACATCTGCATTGGAGGCTCCGTTTGAGGCCCCCTTTACAGATTCCATCAAAAAGACCAGATGAAAAAGTCCTGTGTTCAGGACTTTTTGTCCGGTAAAAAAATAAAAATCTGAACGGAAACTGCTCAGCAAAGTTTCGGTTAGTTATGTGCAGAATCCGGCACTTCCATTATTTCCGTTGTTCTGCTTCTCTAACAGAGCTGAACAATGGAAATATAAACCAGTGGTCTGAAAGGGTCCTAAGCTGCCCATACACATAAGAACGTGATGGATCAATTGTGTTGAAGGTTCCAATTCATCCAAACTATTTGCCCTTTAAACCATTAATAATTATGTAATTGCTGATTCACACTACCACACTGGCAGGCAGAAGCAACATTTCTGGTGAATTATCAGAATGTTGCTTCTGCCTTCCAGTGTGGCAAAAAATAGAGCATGTTCTATTTTGTTTTGCGGTGCGAAGGCACAGACTGAAATGCCACGGAAGTGCATCGTAGTGCTTCCGTGGCCTTCCGTTCTGTATCTTCTAGACTGCAAGGGTCTGTTTGCGGGCTGCATACGTTCATGTTGATGAGCCCTATAATGCAGACAAAAATAGTCATTTCTAGTAATAGGAGTGAGAGAGAAAAATGCAGACTGCACACGGAAAGTGTCTGTATTTTGCAGATCCGTGGTTTGCGGTCCATAATACGGGCACTGTCGTGTGTGCAAAGCCTTATAATAGTGAGCCAGTGGATACAGCAGCCTAGGAGAAACAGGCCGTGGCTTACCTCCATTATATGAGTAGTTTTTTCCACCAATCTGATAAGGCAGAATTTGGTTTATAGTTTAGGCTACTTTCACATTAGTGTTTTTTGCGGATACGTCGTGGATCTACAAAAACGCTTCCGTTACCACAATACAACCGCATGCATCTGTCATAAACGGATCGGGTTGTATTATATCTTCTATAGCCATGACGGATCCGTCATGAACACCATTGAAACTTAATTTGTATTGTGTCAGAGAAAACAGATCTTGCTCCGCACCACATCGCGAACAGAAAAACGCTGCTTGCAGCCTTAGGGCTGTTTCACACGAGCGGATGCCGAGCGTGAAATCCGTTGCGTGAAAGAGTGCCAAGACCCGATGCGGACAGCAGAAGCACAGAGCAGTAACATGACTGATAATGCTCCGTGCCTCTCTGTGTCCTCTTTACTACTGAAATCACAGTGAGATAAAGTTGTCACTGTGATTTCGTAGTAAAGAGATCACAGAGAGGCCGTGGAGTATTATCAGTCATGTTAATGCTCCGTGTCTCTGCCTGTCCGCATCGGGTCTTGGCTGTCATTCACGGAGCGGATGTCACGCACGGCATCCGCTCGTGTGAAACAGCCCTTATTCTGTCTGTGATGGGAGCGCAACCAAACGGAACAGAATGCATTTTGGTGCATTCCATTCTGTTCAGTTCTGTCCCCATTGACAATGAATGGGGACACAACTGAAGCGTTTTCTTCCGCTGTTGAGATCCTATGACGGATGTCAATAGCGGAATTGAAAACGCTAATGTGAAAGTAGCCTTACTATAAGATAATGGGACCTTGGTAACAGTGTACTACCCAAATATACCAGGATGTGCTGTAAAGGACTGGTAAAGCGTAATCGATTTACTAACATAACAGACACAATAGCGAACATCCTTACCACGTGATAACGAAGCAACCTTATCCGCCCAAAATAAGGCACTCTGGTACTGTTGCTGCAAGACACAAAATGACGAGACATGTTCACCCGTGAAGATACAGTCCATAATACGCACATTTCATACATGTAGGGAGCAGCACTATAAGTAATTCACAAAGATATCCCCGGGTTTTCTGGGAATATAGGCAGATAGCCTATGACCCAAGACCCCGCTGATCGGGGTACAGCGCTCATTGCATTCAAGGTTTTTCCACACAGAGGCTTGTCTTAACGCAGTTTGTCATCTCCAAAATCAGTTTCGGGCCATGTTCACATGGCAGAAGAAAATTCAGCGGGTGCTTTTTGGTGGCAGCTGTGTAATTTGGTGCTGGTTTAAGATAAGTTTTTACAGGAGGGAGGTTTTTCTGCTTCCTCATTGTCTTCTACAGATATCCACAATCAAATCCATGACAAAGAAGTGACCTGCCACTCTGAAATCAGCCATGGAAAGAATCGCCATCATGTGCTCCTGGTTGTGTGTTACCCACTGCAGTCAGTGGGAAGCCGTTGGTGACGTTCTGATAACACCATGAAAACCAACCATTTTTGGCTGCAGATCTGGGTTTAGCTGTGTGAACGTAGCCTCAAAGTAAACACCCCCCCATGTTGGGTAGGCTATTCTGAAACAAAACCATAACCCAGTCCTCTAACCCCCGAGAAAAGCTTATTTTTATGAAAATATGGTGTTCAGTGCACTGTGGGCAGGGCTACTTCATTTGGTGCACCAGGCATCCCCTGTGTCGTCTCTGGGACTGTCAAGATAGGTCATCAATATCAGCTCAGCTCTGGTCGATCAGCTGTATGAGGAGCGTGCAGTGTGCACGTGCCGTCTCTCTTCCTTTCCCATAGGCATACAGCGGAGAGCAGGAAGAGAGAAGGCAGGACGGCACGTGAACACAGCGCTCGAGGACCCCCCCCCCCCCCGATCTGATATTGATGACCTATCCTGAGGATAAGTAATCAATAGTGAAAGCCTGGAGAACCTCTTTAATGTCTTGGGGAAACCGACTGTAGACTACATGACTGTCTGCTTACTTTGAAACTGATTTCGGAGGCAAGAGACTCCCTAGCAATCAATGCTTTCCCCTCATCAACCCTTATACCAGAAAAGCTTAGGTATACAGAAGAGCTCCGAACCAGAGGACCCTGCAAGGATGGGTACTGAGATGTCTCCCAAGAGTCCACGGTTTACATTATGTGGTTCTCAGGACTCTGCAGTGAACTGTATTCACCCTCTCAGCTGTATTAGATTCATGAGAGGTTTCCTGCCCTTCAATGTAGGAATGATGCTATTCACACACAGCAAGCAGAGATCATCCATAAGATGAGGAACGGAAGTCAAGTATCCTATAAAGTCTGACTTTCATACAGTCACTGCTCTGGCATGGAGCCATTGATGATAATATGTATTGTATCATCCTTGCATCAGTTATCTGCTCATCACTGCAGCCTGTCATCTGCACACAGGCAGAATACAAGCTCCAGGCTGTTAATGGGTAGGGGTTCAATAACTGGACCCCACATGTCAATGAGATGTCAGATCATACAGATGACCCCAGTACACGCTGTGGAACGCTGCTTTCACTATACAGGTCATATGCAGGGCTGACAGGATCCACTGCCATGTGCACACACTGGCATAAAGTGATGCCCTGTCACGTGACGGGGCGGCGATCACGTGCTCTTCTTACCTGCTCTATATACTGCTGTACTCTCTTCCTCAGCCGATCTAAATTCATGATTTCTGTAGTAGCAACTGGAGACGGCCAGGCGCGCCCACGATGCAGGAGCGCGCTCCCGGCCCCCGCTGCTCAGTGGGTGCCCGTGCCCCCCCAATCTGCAGCACCGGTTTCACCACCTATTCCTCCCGGGTGCGCCGCGGCTGAAACAGAGCTGTATTCGGATGGGTGTTACACACATCATCCGCCGGGCGGAAACAAAGCGACGACACGGAGGTTCCGGGTCAACTACTGACTGCGGGAAATTTACCGTGCGGGACTGCTGTATGCTACATATCGTTCAGCCAAATATAACACGAAGCTTGTCCTGTCCCTTGTGTTCTGTTTTGTGCCAGGAGAAATGTCTGACATTTATTTCACAGATTTCATATGGGATCCCCTAAAAATATTTTGATAAATAGGTGTGCATGATCACAGTATCTTTTGTTAATATAATATTTGGTTGAAGAGATTGTTTTAGGTTGAGTTGACAAGCGTCTCAAAATCCAACAGAAAAATCCGCTGCGGATGTATTACATGCAGGTTTTTTTATCACGGAAAAGCCAGGAGATTTCATCATCTCCATTGGGTGAAATCCGCTGTGTAAATTGACATGCTGAGGACTTCAAATCCACAATGTCGCACCTTTTCTGCTGCTTTTTTTTTGGACACATCATGTGGATGAGAATCCAGACATTCTCATCCACTTTGCTGGTGGGGTACTGAGGAAACCATCTTTCCTCCACAGCTCAGAAGGCTGCTGGATTTTAAGATAAGCCTGGAGAACCCTTTTAAGGCGTTTTGTTTTAGTCATGTTTTTTTCTTCAATATAATAATAGCAAAGACAGGTGCACTCTGCGGTCTTACTAAACCCTCAAACTGATGATAAAATTGAGAGATTAGCCAACATATCCCACTAGGGGGACATGTCTGACCCCGAGCACCGCGCCAAGGTTACTCAAGTAGCTCTCAATTTTATCATCAGTTTGAGGGGCTTAGTAAGACCGCAGAGGGCACCTGTCTTTGTTATTGTTATATTGATTATCACATCCACATAATTGCTATCTTGTGTAGGATGTCTATTGTGGTTCGCTGCGGGCATCCTCCACTGTATGCATTTTTGCTGGGGATCGCCATTAGCAACGGGCCACAAGTGCAGGATCTGCTCCCCTGGATATAGATGCACAACCAGGGCCGGCCTTTGGGGTGTGCAGGCTGTGTGGCTGACACAGGGGCGCCCGGCAGCCGACACAGCTCGCAGTCGGTCTCTTACAGCAGGCCGGCCCGAGATTGTGCGAGGCGAGCCTGGCGAGCTGAGCCGCTGCAACTGCCAGGTCAGGTTCCGGAGCGTGGAGGAGGGGCTTAGGGGGCGCAGGCGCAGCGTCCAAGTGCTGCGCCTTCACAGAGAGACGTGGAAGGATCCGCTCAATGTGTGAGGGCAGGTGCCGGTGCTTGCCAGACAGGGAGGGAGCAGAAGACTTCAAATAGTGAGTACCTGTTTTTTTTTTACCAAATATCTTTCATTAAATGGGGCCAGGGTCTAATTAAGAGGGGCAGGGGACTGGATAAGGGTGACACTGGGTATGATTAAGGGGGGCAGGGGTCTGATTAAGGGGTGCAAAGGGTTGATGAAGGAGTGCAGCCTGGGGATTGATGAAGGGGTTGATCTATACCTGCAGTACAGGGTTTTATGTATTATTCAGTTGATCGCTAGGTGGTATCTAGTGCAGCCCTATGTTATCTGGTATTTTGTTTATCTATGCTTTATTTGGCACAAATTTGGGTGTATTACATTTAGGAAATTCATATTATCTGTACACTGCTGCTGCAAATCTTTAATTTCTTTTGTATCTATACTTAAAGGGCCTCTCTTTTAAATCCAGAGTTTTGGTTGATCTATTGGTTCTATATGTAAAACAAACTTTTAAAGTTTCTATCCTAAGAGGAACCTAGAAATTGACAGCAAGACAATTCTCCAAGAGAAACACAGAACCTGACTGCAAACAAAGCACTCGCGATCATTCCAAGAACAAGTTTCTTGATTTTTAATTTTTTTTCAGTCTAGAAGCGCCACAAGATTAGCTTGCACAGGGCACCTGAACACCTAAGGCCAGCCCTGGTCATCTGTATTGCAGTCCTCAGGAGAGGGAGAGATGTGTCTACTGGGACTCAAACCCACGACCTTCTGTATCCAAGGCAAAGCACTTACCCACACAGCTATAAGAGCTGCATAGCCACTGGCTGAAAAAAATATGAGACTTCTACTGAAGACTCTGTTATAGCTGTTATAGCCAGTGTACATCTATACACATGACAGCTGCCCCAATACACCCAGCACTGCTATATCTCCATATAACAGCTGCCCCTGCACACTCAGCTCTGCTATATCTATATATCTCTAAGTATTACTATACAGTAGATAGATATATAGAGATATAGTAGAGCTAAGTGTGCTGGGGCAGCTGTTATGTGTATAAATGTAGCAGAGCTGGGTGTGCTAGGGAAGCTGTTATGTTTATAGATGTAGCAGAGCTGCGTGTGCTGGGGCAGCTATCATATATAGAGATATACCAGAGCTGAGTGCGCTGGGGCAGCTATCATGTGTATAGATGTAGCAAAGCTGGGTGTGTCAGCGCAATTCATGCGCTTCTCCTTCTTCTTTGTGTGGTGCCAAATCAATTAGAAGTATAAGTATGTGTATACCATACTGCTTTATAATGAGACCAGACACACTAGGTGGTTTCATGAAAGCATCTTCTCTCTTCCCTGAGCCATGGTAGAAGAGGCGCACTTTATTCACATTACATTGACTTAAATAGCAGACATGACATCACAAAAGGGGTGTTCCTTAAGAAGAGACTATTGGCTCCTTAACTTGATAGGAGTGGTTTCAGCATCTTCAACCGAGTTCATAGGTATATTTGAAAACTGTAATGTAATCCCCTCTTCCCCCTCTCTTATTTATCTTAAACAAAAGAATGCACACATGGCTCAAACATCTGGCTTGCGGCCATCTTGTGGACAAAAGTGTGTACTACAGAATATGTTCAAACCAGATACACATCTCTCACAGGTGTGCTGGGGCAGCTATCATATATAGAGATATGGAAGAGCTGAGTGCGCTGGGGCAGCTGTCATGTGTATAGATGTAGAAGAGCTGTGTGTGCTAGGGCAGCTGTCATGTGTATAGATGTAGCAGAGCTGGGTGTGCTGGGGCAGATATTATATATAGAGATATAGCAGGGCTGAGTGCGCTGGGGCAGCTGTCATGTGTATGGATGTACACTACCTATCAAAGCTATAAACGAGTCTACAGTAGAAGTCTCATATTTTTTTCAGGCAGTGGCTATGCAGGTCTTATAGCTGTGTGGTTAAGTGCCTTGCCTCTGATATAGAAGGTTGTGGATTTGAGTCCCACCAGATACTTTTCTGAAATACAGGCTAAATTAGAATACACATGCACTGACTCCATATATGGACATACAGGCCGAAAGAGGCTGCATCGCATCGCTGACATGGAGGTAAGTATAAGTGTTTTTTTTTTTTTAAATACCCGACTATTACTGCCACATGGGGGGAGCGGGAGGCACTTGATACTGGCACATGGGGGGGGGTGGCACTATGATACTGGCACATGGGGGGAGGGAAGGATAGAGCCACTTGATACTGGCACATGGGGGGAGCGTTGGCACTATGATACTGGCACATGGGGTGGGAAGGAGAGAAGCACTTGATACTGGCACATTGGAAGGGGGGATGGCACTATGATACTGGCACATGGGGGGTGGGAAGTCTAGAGGCATTTGATACTGGCACATTGGGGGGGGGAAATGGCACTATGATACTGACACATGGGGGGAAAGAGAGAGGCACTTGATACTGGCACTTTTTCGGGGGGAGATGGCACTATGATACTGGGACATAGGGGGGAGGAGAGAGGCACTTGATACTGGCACTTTTGGGGGGCGAGATGGCACTATAATGCTGGGATATGGGGGGGAGGAGAGAGGCACTTAATACTGGCACATGGGTGGGTTTGGCACTTGATACTGGCACATGGGGGGTGGGAAGGAGAGAGGCACTTGATACTGGCACATGGGGGGAGATGGCACTATGATACTGGCACATTGGGGGGAGAGATGGCACTATGATACTGGCACTTTGGGGGGGCGAGATGGCACTGATACTGGGACATGTGGGGGGAGAAGAGAGGCACTTGATACTGGCACATGATGGGGGGCATCTATAGGAACACTTACTGGCATATTATTGGGGGGCATTATGGGGGTCCCTTTTTACTGGCACATTATAATGCCCTTAATCATACCCAGTGTCACCCATAGACAGTCTCCCGCCCCCCTTAATCATACCCTGTCACCTTTGCCCAGTCCCCTGCCCCCTTTAATCATACCCAGTGTCACCCAGAGCCAGTCCCCTGCCCCCCTTAATCATACCCTGTCACCTTTACCCAGTCCCCTGCCCTTCTTAATCATACCCAGTGCCACCCTTACCCAATCCCCTGCCCCCTCAATTAGACCCTGCCCCCTTAATCATACCCAGTGTCACTCATAGCCAGTCCCCTGCCCCCTTAATCATACCCTGTCACCTTTACCCAGTCCCCTGCCCCTTAATCATACCCAGTGTCACCCTTATCCAGTCCCCTGCCCCCTTAATCATACCCAGTGTCTGTCACTCTTAATTTAAGGGGGGCAGGGGACTGGGTAAGGGTGACACTGGGTATGGTTAAGAAGGGCAGGGGACTGGGTAAAGGTGACAGGGTATGATTAAGGGGGGCAGGGGACTGGCTCTGGGTGATACTGGGTATAATTAAGGGGGGCAGGGGACTGGGCAAAGGTGAGAGGGTATGATTAAGGGGGGCAGGAGACTGGCTATGGGTGACACTGGGTATGATTGTACTTGTTTGTACTTGCACTTAAATTATCTGTAATTAAAAAAAACTGTTTTTTACAAAGATTGTTTTCCTCTTTGTGTATGTGGGAGGGGGGCCACAAGATTAGCTCGCACAGGGCACCTGAACACCTAAGGCCAGCCCTGTTCACCCCTGCCCTCCTTGTCGGTCTGCACACTTTCGAAAGCCACAGCAGTAGGCACCTGTATTTCGTCATCATCAGAGACGTACTGCAGGTGGTCTTCCCATGTCCTCATCCTGAAACATAAGTGGTTGGGCATTGGTGCACTCAATCTCTTCCACTTCTGGGGCAGGGCTATGTGGATGGCCCTGGGAAACCCTGCTAGCAGAGTCATCATAAAGCAGAAGAGACTGCTCCATGACTTGGGGCCCAGACTGCTTGGCTGATTTGCAAGGGGGTGAGGTAAAAGACTGATGGCCATGGGCTGCAGGTGACAACTCTGATCTTTCAGCAATGAAAGTTCCAATGTGAAGGAACTGGAGGCACTGTCAGCCACCCAATCTACTAGCGCCTGAACTTATTTTGGCCTCACCATTCGTAGAGCCGCATTAGGCCCGACCAAATACCGCTGCAGGTCCTGTCGCCTACTCGCACCTGAGGAATGTGTTTCACTTGGGCGTGTAGCTGGCACAGATCGACCACGTCCTCTCCCTGCAACAGGAGCTCCACCAACACCAGCAGCACCACGACTGGGGCCACGTCCCTTATTTGACGCTCTCTTCATTCTTTGCATTCACCCACAAAACTATCAGATGGTTTATGTCGGTGTCATAAAGAGGAAACATTTCTTGAGGTCACACAACAGTGTGACAGTTGAATTTAATACAAATACTTCACTGTCCAAAAAATTTTGAATTTGTCAAACAGCAATGTAACAGCAGTATTTACTGGTTTTATTTGACTGCCAGAAATGCAGCGCAGGCCGCAATTGTACTTTCTAGGAACAAAAATTTGAATTTTTCAACCAAAAAATTAACTGCAGTATGTCACAGGTCACGTACACGCACACATAGGGGGGAAGGATAGTGACCACTGCGCTCCACCCTCACCCCTGTCCCTGCCTACTTGCCTACTTGCCTCGCAAGTCCTGAATGACAGGGGACAACTAGACGGCAGTTCGTAGCTTAGGATACATGTGGGGAGAACAGACAAGACAAACAACAGGATAGTGAACGGACCGAGTCAATACCAAGAGAGCGACGAAGTACAAATGGAGAAAGTAGAGAATAGTCAGGAGAAGCTGGGGTCAAATACCAGAAGAGTAATTAAGTACCACAGGAATGAACAAGAACAGGTCAGGTCACAAGCCGAAGGTCAAGCCAAGAGGTCACATCAGGAACTTAGGAGCAAGCAGTAGCGGGTCAAAAACAGGCACAGGTCAAATCCAGATAGCGCAGGGAACACAGTAACGAATAGCCTTGGGTTGCCTGTTTATATACTGAAGAGCAGAGGTCATGTGACGTGGCCGGTGTCACATGACCTCCCACCCTTGTCTGTAGCCGAGTGGCTAGCTCGGTACTCAGTCCCTTGAGCGTAACTATAGGACCGGGGGACGCCGGCCGCACAGGGAGGAAGTGTGCGGCCGGGCGCGCTCTGCCCCTCGTTACCCCGGCAACCAAGACGCCGAGCAGCTCCTCGCTCGGCGCTACAACAGGACACAGCGTGCGTGTCTGTCGCCGTGTCATCCCAGGGGCGGCGGCGGCACAGGAGAGGAGAAGTGACACAGCATTTGGTGGTTTTATCGGACTGTCAGAAATGCAGTATTTAACTGAGCTTATATTTCAATCTCACAAATTAAGCACAGTTTTATTTTATTTTTTTATTGTGGATATCTCACCCCTACAATGGAAGAGATGGATTTGCGGAATTTATGTGCCTGCCTGTCACATATGCAGTGCAGGCCTCAGAGGTACTTTATAACAAAAAATTCAAATATGTCACCCCACAATGGAACAGATGGATTTAACTGATTATATTTCACTCTCAGAAATGCAGCACAGGGGTACTTTACAGAAAGGAATGGGGATATGTCACCCCCTGGGTCCCTGAACTCACAGACGGTATTATTTTCCCTTCCCCAGGCACATATGCAGTGCAGGTGCACTTTAAAAATGGGTATATGTCAGCCACTGAACTACAAGAACAGGATTAAATGATTGTCCCTGGCACATATGCAGTGCTGGTGCACTGCTGCTGCACAAAATGGCCGCCGACACCCACCTAACTAATAGACGGATTAAAACTTTTTTTTCAGTCTTACCGGGCTCAGGGCAGGGTACAAAAATGTTGCATTGCACTCCCAAACAAAAAACACTGTAGATCGCAGACTTCACACCAAGTGCAGATATCAGAGTCTTTCCTATTCTCTCCCTCACAGCAGCAGCATCCTCTCCCTACAACTAGTAAGAGCAGAGTGATGTGCAGCACTACGTGACTCCAGCTTATATAGAGGCTGGGTCACATGCTGCATGCCATTAGTAGGCATGGCTGTGATGGCTTCTAAGGGCACACGAGTTAAACGCTTGTTGATTGGCTGCCCTGCAGCCTTTCAACAAGCGCCATTAAATCGCCGAACACCGAACACAAAATTTTATGAAAATGTTTGGGTCCGGGTACAAAAAACCTAAAGTTCGGTAAGAACCCGAACTTTACAGTTCGGGTTCGCTGAACCCTAGTCATAAGGAACCCCCTGACGAAGGCACGCCGAAACGCGCGTTGGGGTAACGCCATCCTGGTTAGGTCATCTCTTGGTCTGATTCATTGGTGAGTTCCATTCATTTAGTCCTACATCCAGTCTTGTTCCACATGGATTATTTCTGTTGTTAGGGTTTCTACCTGCAAGCTGGATTTCAGTGATCCTTTGTATGGGTCCTTTACCTCCCTTTTTACATCTGGGGACTCACCTTTGTTACCTTACCCATTGTGTATCGGCAACACTATTATGTTATACTATCTCTGTTCACTATTTTGTATTTATCTTGCTGATTACACCTTGTATGACTTATGACCAGAGCTTTCCACCCAGGGTGGCGTTGTTGTTTCTTTCCCTGTTTCTTTTGTTTCCCTGTCCCACTGCATCTATATGTATGTAATCATTGATGTCTTATAATAAAGTATTTACATATTTATTATTTTGGCTTTTTGAGCTCCATTCTTCCTCTAATCTCATAAGGAATGAGCCAATCGACATGCAAGATGAGAGAGAGTTGACCAGCAGCCGCCCATCAACATATTGCCAATGCCTATGAATCCTCATGATGGCGTCCAATCTTCTTTCTGAAGGCGTCCAATCTTCTTTCTGAAGTTGTGAGCATCCAACATGGAGTCACACCTTCACAAATTCATCATTGTGATGTCATCCAGTGACTTCACAGCTGTAGGCAGTGGTGTGCCCAGAGGGGGGCACTCCGCCCTGGGTGCCTGCTCTCAGGGGGTGCCAGAGCCTAGAAGCAATGAGCGTTTCTATCAATATAGATGGAAGCCTTCATTGCAGGAGCACAGGGAGCTGCGATCCTGTCACTCAGCCCCCTGAACTCTGTCTCTCCCGCACTGAATGGTGAAGCAGGAAGACTTCTCCCTGCTCCACCATTCTGCCTGCAGACAAAGATTGCGCTACCGGCATGTGTGGGTGGAGCCTGCAGCCCGGAAATCTGCATAAGCTCCGCCTACACAGAGCTGCAGAGCGATCTCTGTCTGTAGGGGGAAGAGGACTCTGAGCTTCAGGAATGGGACAAGGTGAGTAGGTACTGAGTATTTGTTTTATTTAACAGAAGGCATTTCTACCATGGTGGGGGCACAGAGGGTATTTCTACCATGAATGGGGCACAGAGGGCAAAATTACTACAAAGGGGGCACAGGGGGCAATACTACTAAAAAGGGGGCATAGAGGGCAATACTACTACAAAGGGTATTACTAATATTAGGGGGGCACAATGGGAATTACTACTATGGAAGGGGCACAATGGGCATTACTACTATAAATGGGATGCGATGGGCATTATAACTATGAAGTGGGCACAATGGGCATTACTACTGTGAAAGGCACAGTGGGCATTATTACTGTGAAGGGGGCACAATGGGCATTACTACTATTAAGGGGGCACAATGGGCATTACTACTATGAAGGTGCACAATGGGCATTACTACTATGAAGGGAGCACAGATGGCATTACTACTGTGAAGGAGGCACAGAGAGCATTACTTTTGTAAAGTGGGTGGGCATAACTGTTATGGAGCACTGAGTGGGCATTATTACTATGAAGGGGCACAGAGGTCATTATTACTGTTATGGGGGCACAGTAAGGGCATAACTACTCTGTAGGCACAGAGGGTGCATTACAACTGTGAAGGGGGCACAGATAGGGCATTACTACTTTGAAATGGGCACAGAGAGGGCATAACTACTGTGAGGGAGGCACACAGAGGGCATTACAACTGTGAAGGGGGCAAAATGAAGGGATAAGTACTTTAAAGGGGCACAATGTGGGCATAACTACCATGAGAGGGCAAATATCTGGACAAAACTACTGTGAAGGTTGTACAATGAGGGCAATACTACTGTAAGGGGGTACAATTTTTTGGGGGGTGCCAAAGAAAGGACCCGCCCCAGGTGCCAAACACCCTAGGCACGCAACTGGCTGTAGGCCCAGGTCTAGAACATTCTATGCAAATGTGGTGACATCATAATACTCTGCCAGGATGAAGGCCAGATTATTTTAACCACTTAAAGGGAACCTGTCATCAGGATTTGGGGTATAGAGCTGAGGACATGGGTTGCTAGATGGCCGCTAGCACATCTGCAATACCCAGTCCCCATAGTGCTGTGTGCTTTTATTGTGTAAAAAAAAACGATTTTATACATGTGCAAATTAACCTGAGATGAGTCCTGTACATGAGATGAGACAGGGACAGGACTCATCTCAGGTTAATTTGCACATGTATAAAATCGTTTTTTTTACACAATAAAAGCACACAGAGCTATGGGGACTGGGTATTGCGGATGTGCTAGCGGCCATCTAGCAACCCATGTCCTCAGCTCTATACACAATCCCGGTGACAGGTTCCCTTTAATGGCCTTAGCATCTAATATGTTATTGAAAGAAGATTTATGGATAGTGTTTGTTTAATGGATGAAGATGTAGATTTTTCGAGAATACATAGATTTTTTACCTTTACAGTACATTTTCTGTTTTAAATTTTTTAATTTGGTTTGGTTGCTGATTTTATTTATTTTTATCTGTATAGTTCCAAATTTTAGGGGTCAGATCTTTATCTTATATGAAACATTATAATCCTTTAAATAAAATTACAGGCTCTGTACTATACTGGCCAGGAATAGGTCACCATGGTGCATGTGCAGCGGCGTGCGCGTTCAGTCCAGCTCGCGGCCCGGCCGGAAGAAGACTTCAATCAAGATGAAGCCCACCCCCAGCCAGAATCCAGGAAGTGAACGGCGCGCTGCCAGCAGATAAGTATGAAAATGCAAAGTGGGATAACCCCTTTAAGCTGATAAACAGTTTTTTAAAGTGGTATTAACCAAAAATATAAGAACCTGTACTTAATTAGATTCCTCACTGTTCTGGTGTCCCCGTATCTTTTTTTTCTGGTCCGCAGGACTGATGGCAAATTAACAGATGTGAATGATGCAGCCAATCACCGGCCTCAACAGTCTGACATTGATATATATATATTTTTAATGGCGTTCAATGTGTGGGTTAAATAAGCTGATGATTTTATAGTTTCGGTGATTATGCAATATTGGGGCATGAGGTTGGGGATGGGGAATGTAAGGTATTTTTTTAATATATATAATATGGGAAGCAAGGTTTTTTCCATGGGATTATAAATCATACCCAAACCCGATAACCAACTACCCAATACCTTAATCAATACAAAAATACACGTGGACTCCTTAATAGGTGGAATAAATAAGGCCACAGCCATCTTTATTAAAGATCAGCTTAAATTTAATTAATAATAAATCATCATAAAATAAATCATTACTGTACTCATTCTGACAGCACACAGCTGTCAAACTCCTCTTCTTATAACTCCAACCTGGTCCCAGCCCAGAACTCCTACCCAATCCCAAACCTGTTGCTGGGCATCCCTACTCCATTCTGCCCAGCAACCAATTCCATAGGTCCCTCCCTGACCCAATCAATGACCTCCCCTACTCTGCCCGGTAACCTTCCTATTTTTAGCACAGAACCTCATTTTCTTGGCGGGAAATTTCCCACCAAAAGCTCCTATGTAAGACCTCTGGGATGATTATAATCCCATGAGGATCCCTCCATATTACATTTTGGGATCCCGACATTTTTCACATTGTTAACATTTTATTAAACTTACTTTTTATGATCGCTTGTATGACACACTGCAATACTGTTGACAGACATCCTGGAGGCCTCTGGCTGCCTGAATGCAGGGGCCCCCCAGAGCGGATAGCTTGGGGGACACATGGGGACATGGGCACTTTTTCCTGTCAGGTGGTTTTAATGTTCTGGCAGTTTCAGTATTGCTGTGTGGTTGCTTTTTCCTCCCCCTCCCCTCTCTTATGTTGACAGGTCATACCTGGTTTTATCCGGATCCAGCTGGTTCTGTCAGATGTGGATATTGATAGCTGTCAGATGTCAGGAAGATGATTGGCCAGTTCACAAGCGGCGGGAAAATCCTCATCAGCTGATTGGAGAAGCAGTCCTGTAGCTTGGACCCTGTGGAAATAAAAGACGGGACATCGCTATCAGCTGCTGCAGTGTGAAGAAGATCCAGACCTGAGCCCAGGATGGAAGACCTTCTACAACAGCTGATTAGAAGAGCTGAAGCGGCCGGAGGAGAAGAGTGGCTGCGGCACTGCTTAGCCCAGCCTGAACTTACATCGCCGGCGGCTGTGGAGGAAGAGCGGCGCAGACAGACCGACGCTGTTCTGGAGGCGGCACCCGACAGTGATGGACTGGTGGAGGCGGAGTTTCCAGCGCTAACTCACAAAAGAGCTAAACGTGCAAAGCGCAAGGGTTCTCCGCCTCCTAGGTCTTGTTGATAGGCGGGCCCATAGTAGCGACGGTCGGGTTAGGAGCCGCGCATCATCTCCTGCAGCCCACCATCGTCATCAGAAGCGGCCATCTCGTTCCAAGGCTTTCTGCAGCAATCTCAATGGGACAGTTTTGTGGATCCTGACAGCGGACCAGCGCCGACCGGATCTCATCCAGATCAAGATGTCCTATGGGTCAGCAGCTTACCTGGCAGTTTTGAAGAACCCGCCCATCCACACATCAAGTCGTCCAACCACAGGTCTCAGGAATCTTCCCAGGCAAGATAAAGATAGCTCAGTCTGCAGTTCCTGGACAAGAGGCTCCACCTAGGGGTGATATACAGAAACTACAGTCAATTCCTGTTCTTTTTAATAACCAAAAGTTTGTTTTAGGTCTTTTTTCTCTTTTTGCAGATTATCTGTAGAAAGAGAATATAAGCACGCCATCTGGTGTTTGGGTTATCAAGCCAGTGGCGTCCTGTGCAAGTAAAGCTCTTCAGTCTAATGCTAATGTTCCAAATTTAGATAAAGGTTTAGGGGTATCTGAAGCCTATCATTTGCCTCTAAATATGTAAAGCAAAGGATTTGGCGCATGGAATTTATTGATCTTATGTCCCTATTGCCATCAGTTAAGGAGCAGGTTGTTAATGATAGGAAGGAAGATAAATCAGATGAGGCTAGGAAGCGTAGTGTGCCGCGGTCATTTAATAACTGGCTGCAGGCCTTCTGTATCTATGCGTCTGTCCTGGGTGAGAAATTTCCAAGCAAGTGTCGTGGACTTTTCCAGCACTTGGACATTATCTTGGAAGCATATAGAAACTTTGGAGGGATGGTGTGGTTTAATTATGATGAGAATTTTAGACAGAAATTGTCCATCCATCCTACATTGAAGTGGGGTATAAAAGACATAGGGCTTTGGATTAATTTAATGCTGCCTCAGCGGACGAATGTGGTAAAACAGGCCCCTTCTAAGGCGTTGAAGAAAGGGGTCTGTTTCGCCCTTAATGAGAGCACTTGCAAGTGGTTGTCAAATTGTAGGTACAAACATGAGTGTTCCTTTTGTGGTGGCACACACCCAATGTCCAAATGTTTTAAAAGGAGCGGTAACTTTTCTTCAACCAGGGAACAACTTTCTAAAAGCCTCGACGCCAGTGAGGTTGGAAAGAATGCTCCCTTAGTTGAAGGAATACCCAGACAAGGAGATAGCTAGATAAATTTTTGTTGGTTTTTCTGAAGGTTTTCCTGTTCCTGAATTTAAAGGGGAAAGCTGTTTAATGGTTAAGAATTTAAAGTCTGATGTGGTGCGTAAAAAAAAAAATATATATTGCAAAAGAACTAGCTAGTGGGAGAATTGCGGGTCCATTCAAATGCGCACCTTTTGTAAATTTTAGGATATCACCTTTGGGCGTAGTTCCAAAGAAGGAAGTTGGTGAATTTAGGTTGATCCATTACTTGTCTTTTCCTAGGGATAAGTCACTTAATGACAAGATTTCTAGAGAGGAAGCGTCTGTTGAATATGCCTCTTTTGACCAGGCAGTGGACTTATTGATGAAATTCGGTCAGGGTGCTATGTTGGCAAAGGCTGATATTAAAGCGGCCTTTAGATTATTACCAGTTAGTCCAGTGGGTTTTAATTCTTTGGGGTTTTTGTTTTGATAAATGTTTGCCCATGGGTTTTTCTAAGTCATGTTTTTATTTTGAATCATTTGCTTCTTTTCTGCATTGGGTGTCCCTGAGGGAGGGGTGTTACATTATTTAGATGATTTTGTTTGTTGGTTATAATGGTTCTAGTCTTTGTTTGAATTTGTTAAACTGTTTTATTGATATGTCTTCATTTTTTCGGTATTCCTATAGCAGTTGAGAAAACGGTTTCCCCTTGTTGTGTGTTGGAATTTCTTGGTATTGTTGTTGATAGTGTTAAAATGGAATTTAGGTTATCTGAGAGTAAGCTAGAATCATTACGTTTTAGTTTAGTATCCTTGCTAGCAAAAGTAAATTGTACATTAAAGGAATTGCAATCTGTGTTAGGGTCTTTAAACTTTGCATATAGAATAATTCCAATAGGACGAGTTTTCTCCAAGAGATTATATTTTGCAACCAGAGGGTTAAAATCTCCACGGGCCCACATTAGGTTGACCAGGCCTTTAAAGGATGACTTAACTATGTGGTTAGAGTTTTTATCAAAGTTTAATGGTAGAAGCTGCTGGCAGGAGGATTTTCAGGATTCTGATGCTTTGAAGTTATATACAGATGCGGCAGGTAGCGGTGGTTTTGGGGCATTCTGGGATAACCGTTGGAGTGCAGAAGAATGGCCCTCTTTTTGGATAGAGAACGGTTTTACGAAAAACATAGTGTTATTGGAGTTGTTTCCAGTATTAGTGGCAATGGTTATCTGGGGTAGCTTTTTTAGGAATAAGAGAATTCTCCCTTTCTCAGATAATAAGGGTGTTGTGTTCGCTATTAACACTTTGTCGTCAAAATGTGAGAGGGTTGTCCGTTTATTAAGGCATTTAGTGTTATGTTGTTTATCATTTAATATTTGGTTGAAAGCTAAATATATAGAGGGTAAGTCTAATGTCATCGCGGACTCTCTATCTCGGTTTCAGTGGTCCAGATTTCGGGAATTGGCTCCAACTGCAGAGGAAGTGGGTGTTCCTTGCCCCCCGCATTTGTGGGACCTGGTGCTGGAGTAATCGTTAACAGTATCCGTAATTCCTTAACACCTAGGACCTGGGCTGCCTATGCGTCAGCTTGGGATAGCTGGTCAAATTTTGTCAATTCAGGGGATCAGCAGGATAGCGTGGATTTTGAGAGTGTTGGGCTGGGATTTGTGTCATCTCTCTTAATAAAAAATGTATCTCCATCCCATATTTCTAAGTTGGTAGCGGGAATTTCCTTATTTCAGAAGCTATGTGGTAAACCCCCCCTTGTCGTCTTTATTTTCCATCAAACAGGTTTTAAAGGGTTATCGTAAGTGTAAATTCAGTAGTGATGTCCGTCGTCCTATTTCTTGGGAGTTATTGCATTGTTTAATAGAGGTATTATCATCTGTAGCTAAGGATCAATTTGAGTTAGTGTTATTTAGAACGGCATTTATTTTAGCATTTTTTGGTGCCTTTAGAATTGGGGAATTAGTTGCTCTTAAGAAATCAGAAGATGCCGGATTATTGCTGTCGGATGTAGTGGTTCATGAGGATAAGGTTCTAATTAAAATTAGACGTTCCTAAAGGGATCAGCTGGGGAGAGGTCAATTGATATCGTTAAATAGTTGGGCTCAGTCTGGTCTTTGTCAGAGCTGTTATAGCTTGGCTGAACATTAGTCCAGCGGTTCAAGGTTCCTTTTTGTTACATAAGGATCTGAGTCCTTTGACTAGGTTTCGATTTAATGCGTTGCTCAAGAGGAGTCTTGCTTTGCTAGGACTAGGGCATTTGATAATATCTGCTCACTCTTTTCACATTGGGGCTGCTACAGAGGCAGCAGTTTTGGGGTTAGAGGAGTCCGCTTTAAAAATAAAAATAAATAAATAGGCCGCTGGAACTCTAATCGTTTTAAAGTTTACATAAGGCCGGACTTATTATTATAGATTCATTTTCCTTATATTTTTTCAGGTGCCCAGTATGTAGTTTGGGTGGTAGGGCACTCCTTTGTGTATTGGGCCCAGAAGAGAGCCAGTAAGAGGAATTATACGGAAAACTTATCTTTTGACTCTAATCAGTTTAAAATATTTTGGTGGGGAGTAAGAGGTCTACATTGGAATGATGTGTTGCCTTTACTTTACAAATTGCTAGTTAAATGGCCTCTGCCTCATTTAGTAATCATTCATTTAGGTGGTAACGATGTGGGCAAAATTCGAACATTGGAGCTGCTTTGGAGAATCAAGCAGGGTCTAGTTTTTATAAAAAGCTTGCTACCAGATTCGGTTTTTATTTTTCTGAAATTGTACAAAGATTTATTTGGTCGTCTGTTGAAGGTCGACCTTTTGAAAAAATAGGAAAAAGAATAAATAGGGCAATGTCCACATTTTTGCCCACCATAGGTGGGCTTAGGTATAGGCACGTCAACCTTGAAGGTTTTGTGCCTGGTTTGTGTATGTGTCTGATGAGGTACATCTATCTGATGTAGGCCTTGACATTTTTAATCTGGGATTACATAATGCATTGAAGAAAGGTCTGTGTTGCTTTTGGGGGGGGGGGGGGCCTCGGCCTGTTAAGCCTCGGCCTTGTGGGTAAAAGTCACCCAGCTAATGCTGGGTGGGCTTGGTTGTCATTGGTTTTATTGGTCTAATATTTGACCTTGGTTCATGGTTTTATTAAAGATTCACTGGTTCATTACATTTCGGTAACCCCATAATAAAGCAACACGGCCAATTTTCTCCAACTAAGTGTTTGGTGTCTTATTTACTGGTTATAGTTATGGTTGGGTCATTATGTGTCCTATGTCCTCCATGCAGGGGCCCCCCAGAGCGGATAGCTTGGGGGACACATGGGGACATGGGGACTTTTTCCTGTCAGGTGGTTTTAATGTTCTGGCAGTTTCAGTATTGCTGTGTGGTTGCTTTTTCCTCCCCCTACCCTCTCTTATGTTGAGAGGTCATACCTGGTTTTATCCGGATCCAGCTGGTCCTGTCAGATGTGGATATTGACAGCTGTCAGATCTCAGGAAGATGATTGGCCAGTTGCACAAGCGGCAGGAAAATCCTCATCAGCTGATTGGAGAAGCAGTCCTGTAGCTTGAATCCCTGTGGAAATAAAAGACGGGACATCGCTATCAGCTGCTGCAGTGTTAAGAAGATCCGGACCTGAGCCCCGCCCACCCTTCCCTTTTCTCAGTCGTGTTGCTTATTAGGGGGTAAAAGTCACCCAGCTAATGCTGGGTGGGCTTGGTTGTCATTGGTTTTATTGGTCTAATATTTGACCTTGGTTCATGGTTTTATTAAAGATTCACTGGTTCATTACATTTCGGTAACCCCATAATAAAGCAACACGGCCAATTTTCTCCAACTAAGTGTTTGGTGTCTTATTTACTGGTTATAGTTATGGTTGGGTCATTATGTGTCCTATGTCCTCCATGGGAGTGATAGTGGCTCTGGCAAAGATAGTTGTGCACACAGAACACAGTGGCACTGTCACGGAAGGTGTACAGAAAACTAGAAGACACAAAATGAAGATCCGACTGACTGGATCCAAAACTAAGGAACAAAAGGGAGAGCCCTGCAACAGACCTGGCTCTCTCCCTAACTGCTCAGCCTATGCGAAAATCTCATTGGTAGATGATCGCATATCCTCGTACCTCGACTGTATAACACCTGAACACCCTATAATAGTGAGGGGACACGACCACCGGCTCCCTACACTTGATATGGAGGGAGTCAGGGTCACCTGGGATCTAGCAAATAGGAAAACACAAATGAATGAACAAAACTTATCTGTAGAAGACTCAGTAGTAGCATCAGCATGCACACACTCCAGGAAGTAATATAAACTGCAAAGTGATGCAGTATGGGAAGGGATTTAAAGGGATGCAATCAGTGCAACTACATGACAGCTGAGAGAGGCTAACGAGATGAGAAAATGAAAGGAAAACAAAAGGAACCTCAAGGAGGAGTTCTGAAGGACGTCTGTCAGAGCTTCTCAGATGTCTGGTGGTGACAGTACCCCTCCTTCTACGAGTGGACTCCGGACACTCAGAGCCCACCTTCTCAGGATGGGACCTATGGAAAGCCCTAATGAGACGAGTGGCCTTAATGTCTGTCACTGGGACCCACATCCTCTCCTCAGGACCATAACCCTCCCAATGAACGAGGTACT
The DNA here is from genome assembly GCF_014858855.1 of Bufo gargarizans. Lineage (NCBI taxonomy): Eukaryota > Metazoa > Chordata > Amphibia > Anura > Bufonidae > Bufo > Bufo gargarizans. The sequence goes on along the minus strand of NC_058082.1, from coordinate 207,812,541 downwards.
GGAGAGAACCGCGGACAACACGAGAATCCACAATCCTAGAGACCTGAAATTCAAGATTACCATCAACCACAATCGGAGGAGGAGGCAAAGACGAGGGTACAATGGGTTGGACATAAGGTTTTAATAAGGACTTATGAAAAACATTATGGATCTTCCAAGTCTGAGGAAGATCAAGACGGTAGGCAACAGGATTGATGACGGACAAGATTTTGTAAGGCCCAATAAACTTAGGACCCAACTTCCAGGAGGGAACCTTCAATTTGATATTCTTAGTAGACAACCACACCAGATCACCAACATTCAGGTCCGGACCAGGCACACGTCTCTTATCCGCCACACGCTTATATCTCTCACTCATGCTCTTTAGATTATCCTGAATCTTTTGCCAAATAGATGACAAAGACGAGGAGAATCTGTCCTCATCAGGTAAACCAGAAGACCCCTCTCCAGAGAATGTCCCAAACTGCGGATGAAACCCATATGCACCAAAAAATGGTGACTTATCAGAGGACTCCTGACGACGGTTATTTAAAGCAAACTCAGCAAGGGACAAAAAAGAACACCAATCCTCCTGATTCTCCGCCACAAAACAGCGCAGATATGTCTCCAGATTCTGATTGACGCGCTCTGTCTGACCATTCGACTGCGGGTGGAAAGCAGAAGAGAATGACAACCGAACCCCCAAGCGAGAACAGAAAGCCTTCCAGAATCTGGAAACAAACTGTGTGCCCCTATCAGAGACTATGTCTGAAGGAATACCATGCAATTTGACAATGTGATCAATAAATGCCTGCGCCAGCGTCTTAGCATTGGGCAAGCCAGGAAAAGGAATGAAATGCACCATTTTGCTAAAACGGTCCACCACCACCAGAATCACAGTCTTCCCCGAGGAACGAGGCAGGTCCGTAATGAAGTCCATGGACAGATGTGTCCAAGGACGGGAAGGAATGGGTAACGGAAGGAGAGGACCTGATGGCCGTGAATGAGGGACTTTGGCACGAGCGCAGGTCTCGCAGGCTGCCACAAAACCCTCAACCGACTTACGAAGCGCCGGCCACCAGAATCTCCTGAGCGATGAGATCCACTGTGGCTCTTGCCCCCGGGTGCCCAGCAAGGACAGTATCGTGGTGTTCCTTAAAAATCTTGTGTCTTAAAGCGAGAGGCACAAACAACCTCCCAGGAGGACAAAGATCAGGAGCCTCTGACTGGGCTACCTGAACCTCTGCCTCCAATTCAGGATAAAGAGCAGAGACCACCACACCTTCAGCCAAAATGGGACCCGGGTCTTCAAAATTCCCACCTCCCGGAAAACAACGTGACAGGGCATCCGCCTTCACATTCTTAACCCCAGGGCGGAACGTGACAACAAAATTAAACCTTGAAAAGAACAAAGACCATCTGGCCTGTCTCGGGTTCAGACGCTTGGCTGACTCCAAGTAGGCCAGATTCTTATGGTCAGTAAACACGGTAATAGGGTGTCTGGCTCCCTCTAGCCAATGGCGCCATTCCTCAAAAGCCAACTTGATGGCCAACAACTCCCTATCTCCCACATCGTAATTTCTCTCTGCGGAGGAGAGTTTCTTCGAGAAAAAGGCACACGGTCGCCATTTGGCAGGAGAGGGACCCTGAGACAAGACCGCACCCACACCCACCTCAGAAGCATCAACCTCAACTATGAAGGGTAGAGAAATATCAGGTTGTACCAAGATGGGAGCGGAAGCAAAACTCTCCTTGATATTAGAAAAGGCCTTACGCGCCTCTACCGACCAGGAGGAAAAATCTACCCCCTTTCTAGTCATATCAGTGAGTGGTTTAACAACAGAGGAATAATTCAAAATAAACTTCCTGTAATAATTGGCAAAGCCCAAAAAACGCATCAGCGCCTTCTGATTCTCAGGAAGCTCCCACTCAAGCACAGCGCGGACCTTCTCGGGGTCCATGCGAAAACCAGAAGCGGAGAGAAGAAACCCCAGAAATTGAATTTCTGGAACCGCAAACACACATTTTTCCAGTTTAGCGTACAATTTATTCTCCCGCAGGATGAGCAAGACCTGACGTAAGTGTTCCTTATGAGTTTTGAAATCAGGAGAAAAAATCTAAATGTCATCTAGATACACTAATACAAATTTCCCCATTAAATGATAAAAAATGCTGTTCACAAAATGCTGAAAGACGGCTGGAGCATTCATCAAACCAAAAGGCATAACCAAATTCTCAAAATGGCCCTCAGGGGTATTGAAGGCCGTCTTCCATTCGTCTCCCTTCTCTGACCCTGACCAGGTTGTATGCCCCTCTTAGATCCAACTTGGAAAAAACTTTAGCCCCAACAATCTGGTTAAACAGGTCCGGGATCAGAGGAAGCGGATAAGGGTCGCGAATTGTGATACTGTTCAGCTCCCTGAAATCCAGACATGGTCTTAAAGAACCATCTTTTTTCTTAACAAAGAAAAAACCAGCGGCAACAGGTGACTTCGAGGGTCGTATGTGTCCCTTTCTCAGACTCTCAGAGATATAAGCACGCATAGCGACCCTTTCAGGTTGGGAGAGATTGTATAAACGAGATTTAGGCAGCTTGGCGCCTGGGGTGAGATTAATAGGGCAATCGTACTCCCTGTGAGGGGGCAAGTCCTGAACACCACTCTCAGAGAACACATCCGAAAATTCAGAGAGAAAAGATGGTACAGTCTTAGTAGAAACCTCAGAAACAGATGTCGTGAGGCAATTCTCTCTGCAAAAGTCACTCCAACCATTTATTTGCCTCGCTTGCCAATCAATGGTGGGGTTATGTTTAGTGAGCCAGGGTAGCCCCAACACTAGAGGAGTAGGCAACCCGCTTAGGACGAAACATGACACATCCTCAACATGAGCATCACCCACAATCAAACGGATATTGTGAATTATGCCCTTTAACGATTTCTGAGAAAGTGGAGCGGAATCAATAGCAAAAACAGGCATATCCTTTCCCAAAGTGCCTACCTGGAAACCATGTGTTCTAGCAAATTGATTATCAATGAGATTGACAGCTGCTCCACTATCTACAAAAATCTCACAAAAAATGTTCTTGCTCTCTAGCGCCACCCTGGCAGGTAGGACAAAACGGGAACTACAAGCAAACGGAAAACCTTCAATTTCCGCATCAACCTTGCCAATAGTAACAGATGGAACGTTTTTAGAGGATTTTTTTCTTTTTGTTACTTTATTACTCTCAAAAAACTGCCTGAATCTCCTAGAGGGACAAACATTTGCCAAATGATTTATACCCCCACAACAGAAACAAACCTTCCTATGAGGGCTGAATCTTCTATTGTCAGAGGCAATCAAACCCAGCTGCATGGGCTCCTGCTCAGAAGGGATTGAGAGCGACTGAGACCCCTGTGCACTGAATGAGACCGCCGCACTGTCCTTGGACTGAGTATGACAGGAAGGAGTGATCTCTCCTCTCTCTCTAAGACGCCTGTCAATACGAACGGCCCGAGACATGGCAGAGTCCAAGGAGGTAGGTCTCTCATGAAAGGCAAATGCATCTTTCAATCCCTCTGAAAGACCATGGCAAAATTGACTTCGGAGTGCAGCATCATTCCAACCAGTATCAGCTGCCCATCTCCGAAATTCTGAACAGTATATCTCTGCGGACTGTTTACCCTGGCATAAAAGACGTAGTCTAGACTCAGCCAGAGCAATACGATCCGGATCATCATATATCTGACCCAGGGCTAAAAAAAATTCATCCACTGAACGGAGGGGCCGTGCCCCCACCGGCAGCGAAAAGGCCCAGGACTGAGCGTTATCCCTGAGCAGCGAGATGATGATCCCCACCCTCCGCTCCTCATCACCAGAGGAATGGGGAAGTAGGCGAAAATGGAGTTTGCAAGCCTCTCTAAAACGAACAAAATTCTCACTACCCCCGGAGAACGTATCCGGGAGCGAGATCTTAGGCTCAGAACAAACTCCATGAACGCAAGCTGAACCGGTCACCTGAAACTGAGAAAGAGTCTTACGGAGATCTGCTACCTCCAATGAAAGACCCTGCATGTGTTCAGTCAAAAGTGAAACCGGATCCATGCTTGAGACGGTTTTGGCGGTTTATAATGTCACGGAAGGTGTACAGAAAACTAGAAGACACAAAATGAAGATCCGACTGACTGGATCCAAAACTAAGGAACAAAAGGGAGAGCCCTGCAACAGACCTGGCTCTCTCCCTAACTGCTCAGCCTATGCGAAAATCTCAATGGTAGATGATCGCATATCCTCGTACCTCGACTGTATAACACCTGAACACCCTATAATAGTGAGGGGACACGACCACCGGCTCCCTACACTTGATACGGAGGGAGTCAGGGTCACCTGGGATCCAGCAAGTAGAAAAACACAAATGAATGAACAAAACTTATCTGTAGAAGACTCAGTAGTAGCATCAGCATGCACACACTCCAGGAAGTAATATAAACCGCAAAGTGATGCAGTATGGGAAGGGATTTAAAGGGATGCAATCAGTGCAACTACATGACAGCTGAGAGAGGCTAACGAGATGAGAAAATGAAAGCAAAACAAAAGGAACCTCAAGGAGGAGGTTCTGAAGGACGTCTGTCAGAGCTTCTCAGATGTCTGGTGGTGACAGGCACTCCTTCTTCCCTCTGGGCACACCCTGGTGTTGGGGCTCGTGCTTGGTAGTTGGGGTGCCCTTGGTGTTAAAGGTTTCAGCAGTGGGGCAAGGCAGAAGTGTGGATGCAGGTGCAATGGCCGGTGTACGATAATGAAGTCATTGTTGTAGTAAATAAATACGTTTCTCTTTACTGAAGTGGAGAATAGGAGTAGTAGTACATCCAACAGTATGAAGGCATAGTTATTTCCAAATATAAAGTCTCTCTGCAGAAACTTAGGCCGGCAACAAGATTCTTGTAAATGTTCTGTAATTCCCAGACTGAGGGGGACAGAATTAAGATACGACTGGCCAAACCGTCTCATACTTTGGAAGGGTGTGCTGGCAATGTTCCCTCTCATATGAATGAGTCCGGATCCGTTACGCAATTTTGCCGAACAGGCGCGAACCCATTCATTTCTATGGGGCCGCAGAAAATGCCTGCATGCGTGATTCCATTCCGCGGCTCTGTAGAAAAGATAGAGCACCTGCTATTCTTGTCCGTAATCGCAGCCTTATATTAAAAAAGCTGCCCCCCACGATCTGATATTGATGACCTATCATAGTCGGCAATATTAAAATCCCGGAAAAAAAACCTTGAAGCATAGTACCTTGCTGACTGACTACAATGCCTAGCCTTGAAGATTCTCAATATTTCACTTAATTCAACATTAGGACAATCAACCTTGTTGCAGTGAACTTTTTCTGGGGTACTGCACATGGTAATGATCGGTACCCTACAATGATGACACAAGGGACCAATGATCAAACAGAAGGATTCCCTAAACACCTAGATGCCGCAATCGCTATTGACCATGGCATCTACATTGCGAATAGCTCCGGAACTGAGCTATCTCCAATTCTGACCATTACAACATGAGTTAGGGCTCATGCACACGAACGTATTTTCTTTCCGCTTCCGTTCCGTTTTTTTTTAGGACCATATGCAGAACTATTCAATTCAATGGGTCCGCAAAAACAATGGAAGGTACTCCGTGTGCATTCTGTTTCCGTATTTCCGTTCCACAAAAAGTAGTGCATGCACTATTATTGTCCACAAATCACAGTCCGAGGCCCTATTAAAGTCAATGGGTCCTCAAAAAATACTGAACGCACAAGGAACACATCGGTATGTCATCCGCATTTCATCTGTATTTTGCGGATCCATGCTGTAGAAATGCTATGCCCAGCCTATATTGCTCATGTGTTTGGTGATTAATAAGTTACTGCTTCCGTTTCCGATCCGCAAAAAACTGATCAAATACGGAAACCATACGAATATGTTTTGTGCATATCAGAGAAAAAAACCCCTCAGATACAGAACAACGGATCTGTGAAAAACAGACCACAAAACAACAACGGTTGTGTGCATGAACCCTTAGGCCCTTTTCATATGGGCAAGAATTCCGCACGGGTGCAATACGTGAGGTGAACGCATTGCACCCGCACTGAATCCGGACCCATTCACTTCAATGGAGCTGTGCACATGAGCAGTGATTTTCACGCATCACATGTGCGTTGCGTGAAAGTCTCAGCATGCTCTATATGGACCATGTGATAAGCGCAGTGATGTCACCAAAGGTCCTTTTCCTCCCAGGTCCTCAAAGAAGAATAAAGCCAGGCTGCGCGAACAAGTGGATAAGGTGAGTTTAATTTAAAAAATATATATTTTTAACCCCTCCATCCCTAGTTTACTTAGCATTCTGTATTAAGAATGCTATTATTTTCCCTTATAACCATGTTATATGGGAAAATAATAAAATCTACACAACTGTCACAGGGCGCTGGCGACATGCCTCTCCTCTCCTGCGCCACCGGCGCCCTGGTGTAACACGGCGGCAGACACGCCATCTCGGTTGCTGGGTTAACGCTTCCTCTCTGTGTGGCCGGCATTCCCCGTTCCCATAGTAATGCATAAGGGGCTGAGCGCCGAGCTGGGCACTCGGCGCTCGGCGTCAGACATGGTGGGAGGTCATGTGGCGCTGGCCACGTCACATGACCTCTCCTCTTCAGTATATAAAAAGGCAACCTGCTAGCCACAGGTTACCTGTGATTAATTGTCCAAGGCTATCCACTATAGTGTTACCTGCGCTATCTGGATTTGACCCGTGCCTGTTTTTGACCCGCTCCTGCTTACTCCTTGTTCCTGACGTGACCTTTTGGCTTGACCTTCGGCTTGTGACCTGACCTGTTCTTTCTAATTCCTGTGGTACCGTATTACTCTCCTGGTATTTGACCCTGGCTTCTCCTGACTATTCTTTGCTTACTCCATTTGTACGTCGCCGCACTCTTGGTTTTGACTCGGTCCGTTCACTATCTGTTGTTCGTCTTGTCTGTCTTCCCAGCACGTATTATAAGCTAGGGACTGCCGTCCAGTTATCCCCTGTCATTAGGACTTGTGAGGCAAGTAGGCAGGGCCAGGGATGAGGGTGGAGCACAGTGGTCACTATCCTCCCCCCTGCGTGTGTGTGTATGTGACCGTGACAACAACACTGATCCCAAACCGGAAATTCTGTGATGAAGTCCGGGTTCGGGTCTGGGTACCAAACATGCCGATTTTTCTCATGCGCGTGCAAAACACTTTAAAACGCTTTGCAGTCGCACGGAAAAATCACGCATTTTCCCGCAACGCTTTCGCATCTTTTCCTGCAACGCACCCACAACGCCGTGTGAAAGAGGCCTTAGGCTGTATATGACAGCTGGCTTCTTCTGTGGATGTTACAGGCTCAGCTCCTGAGTCTGCTACTTCTCAGCACCGTACATACAGTATATATCGGTTTACGGGAGTCCCTTCCCGACAGTTTCATACATCCAGTATTGTAGCAAGTGTTGGAAAGAGATTAAAAACATTACATTTAAAAAAATAAAATAAAAGATCTGAGTGTTACTGTAATTCCTAAGCACTGTGAAGTGAAACTTCTTTTTCTTTCCAGTAGATGGTGCCAGTTGTTACCTAAATATTCAGTTTAGATATATACCGTACTAACAGTACAGACTAAGATCTCATGCACATGCTATGGTATGAATCTGTTTAGGGTGCTGTGCACTACACTTGGTCTATATGTACGACTGTGCCCCCAGTTTCAAATAGAGGCACACATTTTGTTTTCAAGGATTCCGATCCAAAATTTGTAGAGAGAGTATGCTTCAGTCAGCATGAAGGGTTTACAGGGTTTACAAGGAACTAAGAAAATTATAAAAAATAAAAAAAATCAATCCTACTTTCTGTAAATTCACAACCAGAAAGGTTATTTTCCAAAATGATCAGGGTTTAAGAACAACTGTATGTAATTATTGGTCCATTACAGTCTTGGAAAATGTATGCAATTAAATGAATCCGTTGCAATAATTTCAATTAATATAAGATTCCTCTGACCTTCAACTTTGAAATGGAATGTGATCTGAACTGAGTTAGAAACCAACGAGAGTAATTAGGAAAAGTGTTCAAATTTGTATTTATAATCTCATAATACTAAAAAGGTCCCAAAAGTATTCTGCTGCTTCATCTAATAATATATCTTTAAACAGATGGAAAATGCATTGTTCTTTTACAGAATCCTAAATCTCCTGCTTTTATTCACATGACAGCTATACAGGGAAATTACAAAATTCTGGCCACCTGCTTTGCTGACATAATCCATCCCACCTCACAGGTGTGGCATATCAAGGTGCTGATTAGACAGCATGAACATTGCACAGTTGTGCCTTAGACTTCCCACAATAAAAGACCACTCTGAAATGTGCACAGTTTTGCCTTACTGGGGTTACAGTCAGGTACAGACCCCAATGAGGACGACGAGCATGCAGATAAGCTTCCCTGAGAGGGTTTCTGACAGTTTGTGCAGAAATTCTTTAGTTATTCCTGCAGTCAGCATGCCAATTGCACGCTCCCTCAAACGTTGCAACATCTGTGGCATTGTGCTGTGTGATCAAACTGCACATTTCAGAGTGGCCTTTTATTGTGAGCAGTCTAAGGCACACCTGTGCAATATTCATGCTGTCTAATAAGCACCTTGATATGCCACACCTGTGAGGTGGGATGGATTATCTCAACAAGGGACAAGTGCTCACTAACACAGATTTGGGAACAATATTTGAGAGTAATGGGTCTTTTGTGTATGTAGAAAATGTTTCAGATCTTTGAGTTCAGCTCATCTAAAATGGGAGCAAAACCGAAAGTGTTGGGTTTATATTTTTGCTCAGTGTAGTAAACTAGGAATCTTGTTCAGGCAATGGGTGAGAGGGCCGCCCAGCCTTTATAGCAGAATCTGGTTAACAGAACTTCTCGATATACTGTATTAATCCATGAGAGGTAAACTCCCCATAGTGGTGGCTACAGACTAAAATAATTTTATAATTTAATTAAATGGCAGCAGAGAAGGCTCCTTGTTTCACTCATTTTAGAACCCTTTTATTTAGGCCTAAGAAAATCAAAACCACCATCCCCATACTCCACCAAATTTCATACCAAAGTTGTGATATCCTCAAGGAAATCAGTTCAGTACTGTGTAACCTGCCACCTCAGTCCCTTTTTCTGTCTCTAGTGTTGGTGCACCACTGCTTTCGGGGATACTATCTCTACTTGGGCAGAGAGCGCCGTGAGGAGACTTATAGGCCATACATGCTCCTCTGCAATTCTGGGAAGAAAGGGATGCAAATGAGCTCTTAACAAGCTCTGCCTCTAAATTAAGGTGCTCTCTCCCCAAGGAGAGATAGTACTCCCCAACTCCTGACTTAGCCCTCTCACCCAGTTAAGCCAGTACTCTCTGCTCTGATGAGGGGCAATCACCCTGAAACAGCTGTCTGCATATGAAATGCTAGCTTATTTATTATCCAAGTCTTGTCTCAAGACCTAATTAACCCGTAGAGGACAGCGTACATGTATGGTGCAAATGTCCGTGACTTAAGGACCAGCGCTGTACATGTACGGCGCGGTGATCGGAAGGATGCAGGAGCTGCGCCCGCCCAATCCACAGCAGGGGTCCGGCAGTTACTGATAGCCGGATCCCTGCTGCATGCACCAGTGAAACCACCGATGCCGGCGCATTAACCCTTGATGTGCCGCTGACCGCGACACGTGCGCTGTCCATATCCATACGGGGATCAGAGCTGCTGTGACAGGAACCCGATGGCATGAAAGGCAGCCCAATGCCTAAATAAGGCATCGTGGCTGCCTTCCGGGAGAGCCTGTGATGGATCATGTGATGGACTATGTGATGAGCGCAGTGACGTCACCACAGGTCCTTTTCCTCACAGATGAAGACAGAAGAGAAGCCGGGCTGCGCGAACAAGTGGATTATGGTGAGTAAAAAATTTTATTATTTTTTTTTAACCCCTCCAGCCCTATTTTACTAAGCATTCTGTTTCAAGAATGCTATTATTTTCCTTTATAACCATGTTATAAGTGAAAATAATAATGATCGGGTCCCCATCCTGATCGTCTCCTAGCAACCGTGCGTGAAAATCGCACCGCATCCGCACTTGCTTGCGGATGCTTGCGATTTTCACGCAGCCCCATTCACTTCTATGGGGCCTGCGTTGCGTGAAAATCTGCGATTTTCACACAACGCACAAGTGATGCGTGAAAATCACCGCTCGTGTGCACAGCCCCATAGAAATAAATGGGTCCGGATTCAGTGTGGGTGCAATGCGTTCACCTCACGCATTGCACCCGCGAGGAAATCTTGCCCGTGTGAAAGAGGCCTAAATGTATTACACTGGTATTACACTTACAGCCAATGCTTTACAATGCATAAGTATTGTAAAGCATTGTAAAGGGGATCAGACCTCCAAAAGTTGAAGTCCCAAAGTGAGAAAAAAAATAAAGTTGAAAAAAGTAAAAAAATTAAGTTTTACAAAAAAAAGTTTCAAGTAAAAAAATAAAAGGCTTCCTTTTCCCAAAATAAAGTAAATTTTTTTTGTAAAAAATAAGAAAAAAGGAAAGTAGACATATAAGGTATTACCGTGTCCGTATCGACCGGCTGTATAAAAGTATCACATGACCTAACCCCTCAGATGAACACTGTTAAAAAATAAAATTAAAACTGTGCTAAAAAAACATTTTTTTGTCACCTTACATCACTAAAAGTGCAACACCAAGCAATCAAAGAGGAGTATGCCCCCAAAATAGTACCAATGTAACCATCACCACATCCTGCAAAAAATGAGCCCCTACCTAAGACAATCGCCCAAAAACTAAAAAAACTATGGCTCTCAGAATATGGAGACACTAAAACATAATTTTTTTGGTTTAAAAAATGATGTTATTGTGTAAAACTGAAGTAAATTTAAAAAAGTATAAATATTAGGTATTGCCGGTCTGTAACAACCTGCTCTATAAAAATACCACATGATCTAACTCCTTAGGTGAACACTGTAAAAAAAAAAACGGTGTCAAAAAAGACATTTTTTGTCACCTTATATCACAAAAAGTGTAATAGCAAGTGATTAAAAAGTCATATGCACCAAAAAAGTGCCAATCAAACCGTCATCTCATCCTTCAAAAATGATACCCTACCTAAGATAATTGCCCAAAAACAAAAAAAAGATGTCTCTCAGAATATGGAGACACTAAAACATGATTTATTTTTTGTTTAAAAAATGATATTATTGTGTAAAACTTAAATAAATTAAAAAAAGTATACATATTAGGTATTGCCACGTCTGTAACGACCTGCTCTATAAAAATATCACATGACCTAACCCTCTCAGGTGAACATCGTAAAAAAATAAAAATAAAAACTGTGCTAAAAGCTATTTATTGTCACCTTACATCACAGAAAGTGTAATAGCAAGCAATCAAAAATTCATATCCACCCCAAAATAGTGCCAATCTAACCGTCACCTCATTAGGTATTGCTACATCTGTAACGACCGACTCTATAAAAATATCACATGACCTAACCTCTCAGATGAACACCGTAAAAAAATAAAAATAAAAAGTGTGCTTAAAAAAATATATTTTGTCCCCTTATATCACTAAAAGTGCAACACCAAGCAATCAAAAAGGCATATGCCCCCCCAAAATAGTACCAATCTAACCGTCACCTCATCCTGCAAAAAATGAGCCCCTACCTAAGACAATCGCCCAAAAAAAAAAAAAACTATGGCTCTCAGTCTATGGAGACCCTAAAAAATTATATCACTGTCTAAAACGTACATAAATAAAAAAAAGTAGACATATTAAGTATCGCCACATCCGTAAGAACCTGCTCTATAAAAATATCACATGACCTAATCCCTTAGATGAACACCGTAAAAAAATAAAAAATAAAAACGGTGTCAAAAAAGCAATTTTTTGTCACCATACATCACAAAAGTGTAATAGCAAGCGATCAAAAAGTCATATGCACCCTAAAATAGTATCAATCAAACTGTCATCTCATACCGAAAAAAATGAGCCCCTACACAAGACAGTCGCCCAAAAAAATATAAAAAAATACGGCTTTCAGAATGTGGAGTCACAAAAAAATTTTTTTTCAAAAATGCTTTATTATGTAAAACTGAAATAAACAACCCAAAAATTAGTCATATTTGGTATTCTCGCGTCCATAACAACCTACTCTATAAAAATACCACATGATCTTACCCATCAGATGAACATTGTAAATAACAAAAAATAAAAACCATGCCAAAACAGCTATTTTTTGTTACCTTGCCTCACAAAAAGTGTAATATAGAGCAACCAAAAACATATGTACCAGCTTAAAATTATCCCAATGAAATCTGCTTTCCAAAAACCATATGGCGTTCCTTTCATTCTGCGCAATGCCGTGTGCCCGTACAGCAGCTTACGACCACATATGGGGTGTTTCTGTAAACTACAGAATCAGGGCTATAAATATTGAGTTTTTCTAGGCTGTTAACCCTTGCTTTGTAACTGGAAAAATGGATTAAAATGGAAAATCTGCCAAAAAAGTGAAATTCAGAAATTTCATCTCCATTTTCCATTAATTCTTGTGGAACACCTAAAGGGTTAACAAAGTTTGTAACATCAGTTTTGCATACCTTGAGGGGTGAAGTTTCTAAAATGGGGTCATTGAAAACTGGGGACAAGAAAACTGTCTCAGAATGGCCTGGATAAATAAAAGTGTTTTAAAGTTATCACCACATAAAATGACAGATTTGCAAAAAATGGCCTTGTCCTTAAAGTGAAATATGGCAGGGTCCTGAAGGGGTTAAAGGGTCATACATTGACTTATAGCATGGATGTCAAACTCATGGCCCTCCAGCTGTTGCAAAACTACAACTCCCATCATTCCCTGATAGCTGTAGTATGCCCAGGCATGATGGGAGTTGTAGTTTTGCAACAGCTGGAGGGCCACGAGTTTGACATCCCTGACTTATAGGGTAACTGCCTTATATCTGGTGGCATTAGAAACAGAGCTTATTAAGAGCTCATTTGCATCCATTTCTGCACCACTGCTCACACACTTAGGGCTCGTTCACACGACCGTGCTGTTTTTTGCGGTCCGCAAAAAAACAGATGCCGCCCGTGTGCCTTCCGCAATTTGCGGAACAGAACAGGAGGCCTATTATAGAAATGCTTATTCTTGTCCGCAAACCGGACAAGAATAGGAAAGGACTTATCATTTTTGCGTGGCCACGGAACGGAGCAAAGGATGCAGACAACACACAGAGTGCTGTCCGCATCTTTTGCGGACCCATTGACATGAATGGTTTCGTTTACGGACCGTATGCTGAACGCAGAAAACGTCCCGTATACCGAACGCAAAATACGTTTGTGTGAACGGGCCCTTAGGACTGATTCACACAATCATGCTTGGTCCAGGAAACACCCACATCTCCCTAATTGACCGTGGCTCCTCTGAACTGATTACATCATAATGATTTATCATACAGTCAATTCCTATCTGATTGTGGGTGTAATTTACTATACTCACATGTCACTACAGTACAATAGACCTGCGATCAGATTGCAACTGACTGTGTCATAAAACACTATGATGCAGTCATTTCGTGTCATGATAGCCGCAGTCGGTCTGGGAGGTGCGTCCTATACACAGGCCGTGTTTCCTGGATCGAACTCGATTTTCCTTTACAAATCTTTATGACGCAGGCAAGGACGCACATAAAAATCATTGGACCCCATGTCCAGATGCGCCAGATACAGCACTACCATGATTTTCGTTGTTGTGCTCCTATGACAGAGCAGAAAGTCACTTGTACAGATTTGAACAAAGCCTAATTTACAGCTCAACTGCTGCACAACATCATATTAGTGATAAAAGAACTACAAGTCTCATCATGACTAGTTGAGGCCTGTTTCACACTGGCAGCAGTAGTACCAGCAAACTGTCCTGACAGAGTACAACCTACCACAGCTCCCTGGGTACAATGGGGCTGGCGGCACTCCGATACCCTCTAGCAATGCCGGATCCAGAGAGCTCTGGCAGATTGTTCTCTGCCAGAACAGTTTGCTGGAACTAATTCAGGCAGTGCAAAACAGATGAAAATTAGTGGGGCAAAAGAAGAGAGAACTACAAATCCCAACATGCCAGGCTGCTATTATGGAACACAAGTTGACACTACAGGTAGAAGGTATAAGAGGAGAGAACTACAACCCCCGAGCATTACCAGACTATTATTATACAGCATCAGTGGATATTATAAGAGGAGAGAACTACAACTCACAGCATGGCTAGATTGTTATTATAGGGCATCAGTGAACATTACATGGAAGGGGATACAGTAGGACAAAACTACAACTCCCAGTATTAGGATGTTATGGGCAATCCCAGTACACCACTCGCCTCTCCTCCAGGCACACTGTCACAACCAGACATCTGAGAAGCTCTGACAGATGCCTTTCAGAACCTCCTCCTTGAGCTTTCTTTGTTTTGGTTTTCAGTCCCTTATCTCGTAAGCCTCTCTCAGCTGTCTTGTAGTTGGACTGATTGCATCCCTTTAAATTCCTCCCCATAATGCATTAGTGTGCGGTTTATACAACTTCCTGGAGTGTGTGTGCATGCTGATCCTATTTCCCAGTCTTCTACAAGATAAGTGTTGTACATTCATTTGTGATTTTCTGTTTCCTGGATCCCAGGTGACCCTGACTCCCTCCGTGTCTAGAGTAGGGAGCCGGTGGTCGTGTCCAATCACTATTGTAGGGTGTTCAGGTGTTATATGGTCGAGGTACGAGGATATGCGATCATCCACCATTGGGAAGTTCGCATAGGCTGAGCAGTCAGGGAGAGTGCCAGGTCTTATGCAGGGGTCTCCCTTTTGTTCCTTAGTTTCGGATCCAGTGAGTCATATATTCATTTTGCATTGTCTTGTTTCCTGTACACCTTCCGTGACATTATAAACCACCAAAACCGTCTCAAGCATGGATCCGGTTTCACTTTTGACTGAACGCTTCCAGGGTCTTTCATTGGAGGTAGCTGATCTCCGTAAGACTCTTTCTCAGTTTCTAGTGACCGGTTCAGCTTGCGTTCATGGAGTTTGTTCTGAGCCTAAGATCTCGCTCCCGGATAAGTTCTCCGGGGGTAGTGAGAATTTTGTGCGTTTCAGAGAGGCTTGCAAACTCCATTTTCGCCTTCTTCCCCATTCCTCTGGTGATGAGGAACGGAGGGTGGGGATCATTATATCGCTGCTCCGGGGTAACGCTCAGTCGTGGGCCTTTTCGCTGCCGGTGGGGGCACAGCCCCTCCGTTCAGTGGATGAATTCTTTCTAGCCCTGGGTCAGATATATGATGATCCGGATCGTGTTGCTTTGGCTGAGTCTAGATTACGTCTGTTATGCCAGGGTAAACAATCCTCAGAGATATACTGCTCAAAATTTCGGAGATGGGCAGCTGATACTGGTTGGAATAATGCTGCACTCCGAAGTCAATTTTGCCATGGTCTTTCAGAGGGATTGAAAGATGCATTTGCCTTTCATGAGAGGCCTATCTCCTTGGACTCTGCTATGTCTCAGGCCGTTCGTATTGACAGGCGTCTTAGAGAGAGAGGAGAGATCTCTCCTTCCTGTCATACTCAGTCCCAGGACAGTGCGGCGGTCTCATTCTGTGCGCAGGGGTCTCAGTCGCTGTCAGCCCCTTCTGAGCAGGAGCCCATGCAGCTGGGGTTGATTGCCTCTGACAATAGAAGATTCAGCCCTCATGGGAAGGTTTGTTTTTGTTGTGGAGGTATAAATCATTTGGCAAATGTTTGTCCCTCTAGGAGATTCAGGCAGTTTTCTGGGAGTAATTGGCAGGCTTGAGGCGGAAATTGAAGGTTTTCCGTTTGCTTGTAGTTCCCGTTTTGTCCTGCCTGCCAGGGTGGCGCTAGAGAGCAAGAACATTTTTTGTGAGATTTTTGTAGATAGTGGAGCAGCTGTCAATCTTATTGATAATCATTTTGCGATAACTCATGGTTTCCAGGTATGCACTTTGGGAAAGGATATTCCTGTTTTGCTATTGATTCCGCTCCACTTTCTCAGAAATCATTAAAGGGCATAGTTCACAATATTCGTTTAATTGTGAGTGATGCTCATGTTGAGGATGTGTCATGTTTCGTCCTTAGCGGATTACCTACTCCTCTTGTGTTGGGGCTACCCTGGCTCTCTAAACATAACCCCACCATTGATTGGCAAGCGAGGCAAATAAATGGTTGGAGTGACTTTTGCAGAGAGAATTGCCTCACAACATCTGTTTCTGAGGTTTCTACTAAGACTGTACCACCTTTTCTCTCAGAATTTTCGGATGTCTTCTCTGAGAGTGGAGTTCAGGATTTGCCCCCGCACAGGGAGTACGATTGCCCTATTAATCTCATCCCAGGCGCCAAGCTGCCTAAATCTCGTTTATACAATCTTTCCCAACCTGAAAGGGTCGCTATGCGTGCTTATATCTCTGAGAGTCTGAGAAAAGGACACATACGACCCTCGAAGTCACCTGTTGCCGCTGGTTTTTTCTTTGTTAAGAAAAAAGATGGTTCTTTAAGACCTTGTCTGGATTTCAGGGAGCTGAACAGTATCACTATTCGTGACCCTTATCCGCTTCCTCTGATCCCGGACCTGTTTAACCAGATTGTTGGGGCTAAAGTCTTTTCCAAATTAGATCTAAGAGGGGCATACAACCTGGTCAGGGTCAGAGAAGGAGACGAATGGAAGACGGCCTTCAATACCCCTGAGGGCCATTTTGAGAATTTGGTTATGCCTTTTGGTTTGATGAATGCCCCAGCCGTTTTTCAGCATTTCGTGAACAGCATTTTTTATCATTTAATGGGAAAATTTGTATTAGTGTATTTGGATGACATTTAGATTTTTTCTCCTGATTTCAAAACTCATAAGGAACACTTACGTCAGGTCTTGCTCATCCTGCGGGAGAATAAATTATACGCGAAACTGGAAAAATGTGTGTTTGCGGTTCCAGAAATTCAATTTCTGGGGTTTCTTCTCTCCGCTTCTGGTTTTCGCATGGACCCCGAGAAGGTCCGCGCTGTGCTTGAGTGGGAGCTTCCTGAGAATCAGAAGGCGCTGATGCGTTTTTTGGGCTTTGCCAATTATTACAGGAAGTTTATTTTGAATTATTCCTCTATTGTTAAACCACTCACTGATATGACCAGAAAGGGGGTAGATTTTTCTTCCTGGTCGGTAGAGGCGCGTAAGGCCTTTTCTAATATCAAGGAGAGTTTTGCTTCCGCTCCCATCTTGGTACAACCTGATATTTCTCTACCCTTCATAGTTGAGGTTGATGCTTCTGAGGTGGGTGTGGGTGCGGTCTTGTCTCAGGGTTCCTCTCCTGCCAAATGGCGACCGTGTGCCTTTTTCTCGAAGAAACTCTCCTCCGCAGAGAGAAATTACGATGTGGGAGATAGGGAATTGTTGGCCATCAAGTTGGCTTTTGAGGAATGGCGCCATTGGCTAGAGGGAGCCAGACACCCTATTACCGTGTTTACTGACCATAAAAATCTGGCCTACTTGGAGTCAGCCAAGCGTCTGAACCCGAGACAGGCCAGATGGTCTTTGTTCTTTTCAAGGTTTAATTTTGTTGTCACGTTCCGCCCTGGGGTTAAGAATGTGAAGGCAGATGCCCTGTCACGTTGTTTTCCTGGAGGTGGGAATTTTGAAGACCCGGGTCCCATTTTGGCTGAAGGTGTGGTGGTCTCTGCTCTTTTTCCTGAATTGGAGGCAGAGGTGCAGGCAGCCCAGTCAGAGGCTCCTGATCTTTGTCCTCCTGGGAGGTTGTTTGTGCCTCTCGCTTTAAGACACAAGATTTTTAAGGAACACCACGATACGGTCCTTGCTGGGCACCCGGGGGCAAGAGCCACAGTGGATCTCATCGCTCGGAGATTCTGGTGGCCTGCGCTTCGTAAGTCGGTTGAGGGTTTTGTGGCAGCCTGCGAGACTTGCGCTCGTGCCAAAGTCCCTCATTCACGGCCATCAGGTCCTCTCCTTCCCTTACCCATTCCTTCCCGTCCTTGGACACATCTGTCCATGGACTTCATAACGGACCTGCCTCGTTCCTCGGGGAAGACTGTGATTCTGGTGGTGGTGGACCGTTTTAGCAAAATGGTGCATTTCATCCCTTTTCCTGGTTTGCCCAATGCTAAGACGCTGGCGCAGGCATTTATTGATCACATTGTCAAATTGCATGGTATTCCTTCAGACATAGTCTCTGATAGGGGCACGCAGTTTGTTTCCAGATTCTGGAAGGCTTTCTGTTCTCGCTTGGGGGTTCGGTTGTCATTCTCTTCTGCTTTCCACCCGCAGTCGAATGGCCAGACAGAGCGCGTCAATCAGAATCTGGAGACATATCTGCGCTGTTTTGTGGCGGAGAATCAGGAGGATTGGTGTTCTTTTTTGTCCCTTGCTGAGTTTGCTTTAAATAACCGTCGTCAGGAGTCCTCTGATAAGTCACCATTTTTTGGTGCATATGGGTTTCATCCGCAGTTTGGGACTTTCTCGGGAGAGGGGTCTTCTGGTTTACCTGATGAGGACAGATTCTCCTCGTCTTTGTCATCTATTTGGCAAAAGATTCAGGATAATCTAAAGAGCATGAGTGAGAGATATAAGCGTGTGGCAGATAAGAGACGTGTGCCTGGTCCGGACCTGAATGTTGGTGATCTGGTGTGGTTGTCTACCAAGAATATCAAATTGAAGGTTCCCTCCTGGAAGTTGGGTCCTAAGTTTATTGGGCCTTACAAAATCCTGTCTGTCATCAATCCTGTTGCCTACCGTCTTGATCTTCCTCAGACTTGGAAGATCCATAATGTTTTTCATAAGTCCTTATTAAAACCTTATGTTCAACCCATTGTACCCTCGCCTTTGCCTCCTCCTCCGATTATGGTTGATGGGAATCTTGAATTTCAGGTCTCTAGGATCGTGGATTCTCGTGTTGTCCGCGGTTCTCTCCAGTACCTCGTTCATTGGGAGGGTTATGGTCCTGAGGAGAGGATGTGGGTCCCAGTGACGGACATTAAGGCCACTCGTCTCATCAGGGCTTTCCATAGGTCCCATCCTGAGAAGGTGGGCTCTGAGTGTCCGGAGTCCACTCGTAGAGGGAGGGGTACTGTCACAACCAGACATCTGAGAAGCTCTGACAGATGCCTTTCAGAACCTCCTCCTTGAGCTTTCTTTGTTTTGGTTTTCAGTTCCTCATCTCGTTAGCCTCTCTCAGCTGTCTTGTAGTTGGACTGATTGCATCCCTTTAAATTCCTCCCCATAATGCATTAGTGTGCGGTTTATACAACTTCCTGGAGTGTGTGTGCATGCTGATCCTATTTCCCAGTCTTCTACAAGATAAGTGTTGTACATTCATTTGTGATTTTCTGTTTCCTGGATCCCAGGTGACCCTGACTCCCTCCGTGTCTAGAGTAGGGAGCCGGTGGTCGTGTCCCCTCACTATTGTAGGGTGTTCAGGTGTTATATAGTCGAGGTACGAGGATATGCGATCATCCACCATTGGGGTGTTCGCATAGGCTGAGCAGTCAGGGAGAGTGCCAGGTCTTATGCAGGGGTCTCCCTTTTGTTCCTTAGTTTCGGATCCAGTGAGTCATATATTCATTTTGCATTGTCTTGTTTCCTGTACACCTTCCGTGACACACACACACATCAATTCCATCCCATGAAGTCTCACTACATTTTCCTCTCTAGGGCTGAGCTCTATCTCCCTGCCCTGGTCACATGACACCATCACAGGTCCTTCAGCTGTAAAATTACTGACTCTGTACTCTGTATGGCTGCCCTGATCACATGCTGATGACATCATCGCTGGTCCTTCTGCACAGCTAGCTAGGTTTTCACCTCTATGAAATACAGCTATGAAAGTGTAATTGGGGGTGGGGCTTTCCTGCAGGGCCTGGCCCCCTTCGTCCATGGGCCCCATAGCAGCTGTGTAATCTGCTTCTCTTAGAGGTATGCCACTGGAAGCAGGCAGTATGGTTAGTAAGAGACATAACATCACCATCATGTAGTCTCTGCAAAGACTAGCTCTGGAGTAAGGTGCTGCAAATTAATTAAAGGGATTGTCCAAGATTATGATACTGATGGCCTATCCTTCATATCAATATCAGATTGGCAGGGTCTGACACCAAGCAGCCCTGGCAATCAGCTGCTTAGTTGTAGCTCCCGAATCAGAAGTCAGCGTTGGAACTATGCAGCTCCATCTATTATGTAGTAGATGGTACATGCAGGGCTGCTCCCATTCATAGCAAAGCTGTGCAGTTCCAGTGCCAGTTTCCAGCACCGGAGCTACAACTAAACAGCTAATTGGCATGGGTGTGCGGTGTGGGAGCACTGCCAATCTGATATTATTGGCTACCCTGAGGATAGGCCATCAATATCAAAATCCTGGACAACCCTTTAAGAGGCATGGGCCTCTTATAGGGACTCCGTCACCAGTTTTACTGGTGACAAATCCCCTTAGCAAAATGCTGGGTCACTTTGTATTACTGACCCGGCCATTTTGCTAAAAATCTTTTGCTAAACAGCTCAAGCACATGTCGAATGAGTACCCATATTCATGAGCTCATCACACTCTCCACCCACCTGATGCTGATTCAGCTGGAAAAAAAACTGTCAATGAGAGGCAGGAGGGCGGGGAGAGCTGTGATCTCATGAATACGAGGAATCATTGGCGTGTGCTGTTGCTGTTAGAACCTAGCAACATAAAACTGCTGACAGATTCCCTTTAATAAATTTGTTCCATCTTTTTCCTCTATGTGCACTTCAGAAAGTGCAGAGCAGCTAAAAATAGGCAAAAGTCTGAAGTTTTTCAGCAAATGAGCAGCTGATAAATGTGCTTCCCCTCAAACACACTCACACAATAGTATTTGTGTAACAAATTTCCTATTTCCCTAACCTATAGTATTGGTACAATTCCTGCAGAGAACGTAATTTTTCAATGTAACAAGCAAAGCTTTTGTGTAAATATACTATGCTATGTAATGGAGCCACCGAATCTTGGCCCCTTTAGCTGATTGGTATGTTTCCGGCTCCTGGCACTCCAAAACAGCTGATATACCCCCTAGTAGGGCTTATAGACAGGGTTTGTATTCATTAGACAAGCCAATATATATATAGCAGTCACTGACTTAATGACAATGAAGTGCTTCTATCTTTTATGACCAGTGGAAGCACGGGCACTGCCAATTACCCAAGTTGTATCTGTAGCGAGAGAAATATCACTTGAGGCAGGTATGATTTCTGTTTGTGATGTGATGATGAAGCAGATACATTGTGGTAAAGATGGCACCCCTCCATAGGCCTGTCTCTTCAATGTCATGCTAGTGATCTTAGAGAACTCAGGATTTCTCTGCATCAGGGGCATACAGTAGCTCTAGGGGAAGCAGGGGAAGCATCTGCTTTGGGGCCTGGACTGAGAAGGGGCCCACCTAGGAGGAGGACTAAAAGATTTTATTGTCAGGACCTCCTCAACAGCATTATGCAATGGCATAATATACAGTGAAACTGTAGGAAACTGGACAGAGCGGCTTCCGGCCCTCGTCTGAGAGCGCAATCTTGACTAGCCTCAGGAGTGGGGGCTGCACAGGAGTCAGGAGTTCAAAAGCTGTGAGGCATTTTATGGAACTTCTCCAGGGCTTAGGTATACGATTAAAATAGTTTTTGTAGGAAAGGGAGGCAGGCCTCAATATAGCCATACTTTTCATTGGGTTTTCAAGCCATGCCTCCATAGAGAGAATCCATAAGTGGAAGGTACATAGGAATAGGAGGAATGTGAGAGGCAAACCAGTGTTATGGACAGTAGATGTGGACCCAGTGTGCCAACCAACCGATTTAACTTTGGGCTATTCCTGAGGAGCATTATCCAAGCGGTTGTCACGACTATGGTATTGGTCGTGACTCTTTGTGTTGCATGCAGTTATCAGCGGTCTGCTTGTTGTCTACCGCAGGTGAGGGCAGTTAGTATCTTGTCTTACGTGTGGATGCCGCTGGCAACATGATGTTGTTGGCAGTGTAGCAGCCTGAGCTGGTTGCCAGGCGGCTCACTGTCAAGGCATGCGGTTGCATCTAGCAACGTGTGTTTGTATGTGTTCACTTTT
Source organism: Bufo gargarizans (assembly GCF_014858855.1). NCBI lineage: Eukaryota > Metazoa > Chordata > Amphibia > Anura > Bufonidae > Bufo > Bufo gargarizans. The sequence continues at coordinate 207,790,397 of NC_058082.1, read as the reverse complement.
TATGTTTGGTGTGCACGGGATTTAGTTGTGTGTGCATTTCCCCTTTAAGTGACACTTACCTTGTCTGGTGTTGGAAGGGTTAACTCCTTTCCTAGTATGTGTGTGTGGCTGCTTGAGCTATTTATCTCCTGCTGGATGCCTGTAACTGAGGGGTACTCCAGCCATGCTTTATGCTGGAGTCATCCTCCTGGTCTTTATATGCCATCTATCCAGTGAGGGCCACCCTTGTGGTCATGAAAATATATGTATGATGTTAAGAAGATGTTTTTATGCTCTTTATATTTATTGCAGCTATGGGTGTCCTGGATACCTGTGTGAGTTGTGTGTGTGTCCTTAATGTTTGTGTGGACATCAGTACTTGTGCACGGGTTCCAGTCAGCGTGTCTGTGGCAGGTAGGTGTAGTACTGGTTTATCTCACCTGCCATATCCATATGCTGTATATGTTTCCCCTCTCCTTGCTTCTTGGCCAGTGAGACTCCTGTTCGTCTGTGTCTAGGAGGAACAGGTCATCTTACCCTGCTCCTAGTCCAGGGATTTCCTGAGGGCTAGTAGGGACCCTAGGTTCCGGAGTATGAGCCCTCCTACCATCTGGGTTGGCTCATACGGTTAGGAGTCAGGGTCAGAATAAGGGACGCGCTAGGAGGTGACCTGCTCCCTGATCCTGTCGTCCTGGCCTAGCAGCTACCCTTATCCTATTGACATCGCACGGTTGAGGGTTTCCCCCATCCTCATCCGTGACGGCGGTCCTCTGGTTAGAAATTGCTCTACAGTGATCTGGTCTTTGCTGCAGGGGAGCCACCAAGCTGCTACCACTTAGAATAGTCCTGGTGCGGTTGGCTGCTGACCCACTAGAGTCAGTGACACCGATGCAAAGCACTGAGGGATCAGGCAATGCTCGGAGTCAGGAAACAGGCCGATGTCAGGGCAGGCAGAGTTTGTGCTGCCGGCTTCCTCACTGCGCCTGCGCCGAATACTGAACGGGACGGCGCAGGTCCGAGATTTACACGGCAGACAGGGCCAGCAGGAGAACCAACACTTGCCCGGCCCTGTCAATCAAGACAGAAGGGCGTGGAAATGAGGTGGGCGGTTGCAACGCCGCCCTGCTCCTAGAGGCTAATTTCTATATAATACAAGTTAAAATTACACGAAAATGGGGGCATACTTAAATTTAAGAAAAGCAGAGTTAAATTCAGGTGACATTTTCACATGCATAATGTCAGCCTGTTTAATAGTGAAAATTGGGGTGACAGAAACCCTTTAAAGGAGCTGCAGTAGTTTCTGGCAAGTACTGGTTGTGTACTGCATGTAACCACAGTCTCCCGTGTTCTTCATATGTCTGGGCTGTGGGGTAGGATGCCAACATCCAAACCCGGCAATGTTTTGCTAAAACCTGACAGATTTGGAAAGCTTTTGCAAGGAAGAGTAGGCAAAGACTGCTAAGTCTAGATGTGCCATACAGATAGATTCCTACCCAAAAGGAATTTTAGTTTAAGGGTGTGCATATTTATGCAACAACATTATTTTAGGTTTTTTTTTGTTTTATTTTCCACCTTTAAAGATTTCATTTTGTTTTTCAATTGAATTGTACAAAATATAGGTGATGTTAAAGGTGGAAAAAGTTATGAAAGGTTTCTTCTTTGTCTCATATTTTTATATGACAAAAAACTTGCATTTTAACATGAGTGTGTAGACTTTTTATATGCACTGTACATGCAATAAACAAAATAGCTTTTTACATATACTACATTGAATCTCTGGTAGCGCCCCCTGCTGTTTATTCTACTAGCCCACCATTCAGAGGTGGACCAATATGCTCAGTAGTACTACCAGTGTAGATGCAAGTGATAGTGGTAAATTGATAAATGTGGGCCAGAAAACAAAACTTTACGCTACTAAATTGTTTGCCAGTACCAAAGTTCATGATTTGTTGTGACCGAAAGTTGAAGTGTTTACCAGGAAGTTCTGGATGACTCAGTCCTCAGAGTAAAATTATCTGGAATAATAAAATTGTTCCAAGCCGTGCCATAACGTCTCTGGCCTATTTTTATTCCATGAAACATAGCTTGACACATAAAGATTAAACAGAGGTGAAATTGACCTTTGGAACTTTATCATTCATTGCTGACTTACACAGCTCCGCTGAAACTAACCGTCATTGCTGTCAGGCAGTTCAGAAAGGCACAGTATGTTTAGATGAATGAGCAGAAGGTGCTATGTGTTAGGTGTAGATTTATAAGAGATCGCATCATTTACTATCGTGGACATGCCCAACTACTAGTGATTTGTAAAGACAGATTAGTCATTTTCAACAATGATCCAATATCACTATTGCATGGTGGTTCTATACTTGATTGATGAAGACCATCTTTTTGGCAGCATATAGTAAAATCCATTTTGTGGAGCACAAAATGGATATGGTCGTCTGCATGAGGCTTTATCCCAACCAACAGTGTTCTGTCTACACTGTGCTCTTTGGAAAGGAGAGGGTTAAAACAACATATTAAAAAGAGCCCAATAACAGCTTTATCTTTTAATTCCAGACAACACAGCTTAGAGGAAACTATACTGACCACTGGCGCCCTCTCTGACCACTAGATATTGATGATGGCCTATTCTAATCCTAGGATAGGCCATCATCAGTATCTGATCAGGGGGAGTCCGACACCCTGCACCCCCAACAATCAGCTGTTGAGGAGTTGCTCCGGCACTGGAAGTAAGTTACGAAACTACACACCTCTGTCCATTGCGTAGTGGACAAAGCTGTCTACTGGACCACTGCTCCTGTTGTAATGAATGGGAACAGCGCAGCAGTAACGAGTTCCATCCACGACACAATGGCTGGAGCGTTGTCATTCTGGCACTAGAGCTAATCCAGAGAGGCTCTATTGGCGGAGGTGCGGGTAGCTTGTTACAAATCTTTCTTGTAACAAGCCATGCAGTTGTGTCAGTTGGATATGATAATGATGGGTTTTCTGCCTCTAGCAGAGATCTTGAAAATAGTGAAGAACTTGTTGAAGAATGTTGTCTACTGTGTGTATATAAGTGAAAAGGACGTAAACTAACCTAAAACACAAGCTGCCTCATGTAAGAATATTTAATGCTACATACCCGCAATGGCTACAGAACCAAACACAGTTCACATGCCTCTTTATTTTGGCTCCTGACACCCCAATGTCATCCCTATTCTTGAAATGCAGGATTATGTCAAATCTGCGCACAGTACTAAGCCCAGCATTATTCTCGGGACAGCACTTAGATATGGCTTACTGTACATTTGTTGGGTCATTGATCCTGGAATCTATCCTGATCACTGTCTTTGGAGGCAGGGAGTTATTTTTTTGCTTTGTCTGAATCTACATTATATGGTAATAGAGTAAGGGTGTCTTCACAAGTGGCAGATTTTGGTGAAGAAAATTTCTGCAACTGAAAATCAGTTCCACTCATCTGAATGGGGTTGTTTTGGTGGAAAGTACATGGGTTTATACAAGCCTCATTCAGGTGAATGGGACTGATTTCTAGAAAAAAATCTGCCTCATGTAAAGGCATCCTAACCGTGATGGACTTGTGTATGTGTGCTGTGCAGATAGATGCCATCTCACTTTCCAAAGTGGCAGTAGAGAAAATAGAATTACCTATCTGTCATGCTCAGAGGACCGGCAAAGTGCACAACAATTACAGTAAGCTACCCTGCCTGTCATATGCTTTACAAATCCATATCAAGCTTTAAATTACAAACCGGATTCCAAAAAGTTGGGGACACTAAACAAATTGTGAATAAAAACTGAATGCAATGATGTGGAGATGGCAAATGTCAATATTTTATTTGTAATAGAACGTAGATGACAGATCAAACGTTTAATCCGAGTAAATGTATCATTTTAAAGGAAAAATACGTTAATTCAAATTTTCACGGTGTCAACAAATCCCCAAAAAGTTGGGACAAGTAGCAATAAGAGGCTGGAAAAAGTAAATTTGAGCATAACGAAGAGCTGGAAGAGCAATTAACACTAATTAGGTCAATTGGCAACATGATTGGGTATAAAATGAGCTTCTCAGAGTGGCAGTGTCTCTCAGAAGCCAAGATGGGTAGAGGATCACCAATTCCCACAATGTTGCGCAGAAAGATAGTGGAGCAATATCAGAAAGGTGTTATCCAGTGAAAAATTGCAAAGACTTTGCATCTATCATCATCAACTGTGCATAACATCATCCGAAGATTCAGAGAATCTGGAACAATCTCTGTGCGTAAGGGTCAAGGCCGTAAAACCATACTGGATGCCCGTGATCTCCGGGCCTTTAAACGACACTGCACCACAAACAGGAATGCTACTGTAAAGGAAATCACAGAATGGGCTCAGGAATACTTCCAGAAACCATTGTCAGTGAACACAATCCACCGTGCCATCCGCCGTTGCCAGCTGAAACTCTACAGTGCAAAGAAGAAGCCATTTCTAAGCAAGATCCACAAGCTCAGGCATTTTCACTGGGCCAGGGATCATTTAAAATGGGGTGTGGCAAAATGGAAGACTGTTCTGTGGTCAGACGAGTCACGATTCGAAGTTCTTTTTGGAAATCTGGGCCGCCATGTCATCCGGACCAAAGAGGACAAGGACAACCCAAGTTGTTATCAACGCTCAGTTCAGAAGCCTGCATCTCTGATGGTATGGGGTTGCATGAGTGCGTGTGGCATGGGTAGCCTGCATGTCTGGAAAGGCACCATCAATGCAGAAAAATATATTCAGGTTCTAGAACAACATATGCTCCCATCCAGACATCATCTCTTTCAGGGAAGACCCTGCATTTTTCAACAAGATAATGCCAGACCACATTCTGCATCAATCACAACATCATGGCTGCGTAGGAGAAGGATCCGGGTACTGAAATGGCCAGTCTGCAGTCCAGATCTTTCACCTATAGAGAACATTTGGCGCATCATAAAGAGGAAGGTGCAACAAAGAAGGCCCAAGACGATTGAACAGTTAGAGGCCTGTATTAGACAAGAATGGGAGAGCATTCCTGTTTCTAAACTTGAGAAACTGGTCTCCTCGGTCCCCAGACGTCTGTTGAGTGTTGTAAGAAGAAGGGGAGATGCCACACAGTGGTGAAAATTGCCTTTTTGGGGCTTTATTGACACCATGAAATTCTGATTCAACATATTTTTCCCTTAAAATGGTACATTTTCTCAGTTTAAACTTTTGTTCCGTGATTTATGTTCTATTCTGAATAAAATATTAGAAGTTGGCACCTCCACATCATTGCATTCAGTTTTTATTCACGATTTATATAGTGTCCCAACTTTTTTGGAATCCGGTTTGTATAAATTATATGAACTGCTTGGTTTTTGAGACTCTTGGCAGAGTTAATTTCAAGAGAGCTTTTAAGTTAAATTTCACTTTTTTATAGTTATCTCCATGGTGCTGTGTGGGGGTAATTTTTTGTGGGACGATCTATACTTTTTATTGATATCATTTTGGGGTGTGTATGACTTTTTGATTTTAGCACATGGTGATGCCCATAGTGTTTATTTTTTATTGTTTATTCATTTTGATTTTGGGGAAAGGGGGTGATTTGAATTTTTAGAATGTTTTAATATTTTTTTAAAAAGTTTTTATTTAACATTTTTTTAGAGCCCCAAGTAGACCCCAACATGCAGTCATTAGATTGCAATTTGTATAGAGTAATAAAAAAAAATTCTATTACCCTATACATAGATCTCTATATTACAATTCAGTGCTGCTACCTGCTGGCCTGAATTGCAGTATAAAAGTAATGAGCCTAAAAGCCTAGTACAAGCTCTGGATCATTATATCCGCTGTACTATTACGGTGGATTTCAGGAAAGGGTTAAATAAATGATGATAAATAAGTTGGGGTCAATGGCCCATCCTATGCCCTGTGCATACCCTATTCCACCAAGCTCCCTTTTTGGAAATTATCAAGGGCAGCATAGAAATACTACTTGCATTTACATTTGGGCTTCATTAAATGGGATAACTTATATTAGAGAAGATAAGAACTTTTGCAAATGTCATTACATGTAATCACAGTATAAATAAGTAGCTTGTGTTTTAGATTTGGTGATCATGTATGAAGTAGAGACTTATTTGAATCCAATGATGATTACCATCAATATCACTGATAAATTATAATCTATTTTGTATCTGGATGCTGCTTGTCATCATCTGCTTGCTCATTTTCATTATCTGCTTGCTCCTTATCATTATCTGCTTGCTCCTTATCATTATCTGCTTGCTCCTTATCATCATCTTCTTGCTCCTTATCATCATCTGCTTGCTCCTTATTATCATCTGCTTGCTCCTTATCATCATCTGCTTGCTCCTTATCATCATCTGCTTGCTCCTTATCATCATCTGCTTTGTCCTTATCATCATCTGACTCTGGTTCACTTTCAGACTGTTCTGACTTGTAAGATTCATCTTCTTTATCCGTTTCATTTTCATCCATTGATTCTTCATTGTCCTTTTCCTCATTCTTTGTCAGGTCTTCACCATTTTCTGGCTCCTGTTTGCCATCGTCACTTTCATAGGCTTCCTCTTTTTCCTCTTTTTTGTCACCTACTTTTTGCTGGTCTTTTCTTTTGATCTTTTTTTCTTTCTTATTTTCCTTGCTTTAAATTTTTACTTTCCTTGATAGTTCTAGTATTGTCTTTTTTACACTTTTCCTGTTTTCCTTTATTAGGTTCTTCTACTGAACCTCTGTCATCACCGTTATCATCATTATGCGCTTTTGCTTTGACATCTCTTACAGACTCATTTTTGGCAGGTTTCTTTTTTCCTTTTGAAGCCTGTAGAGACAGTAAAAAGAAATTATACATACGCTACACCTTAAATAAGCTTATCTACATTTGCTATTTTTTGGTGTATGCAACCTTATTCAATTTAGCGTCAAATGCTAAAGGAAATTATTTATTTTCCTCTATAATGTTACCTAGTTTAAAGGGGTCCAGGTTCAGAGCTGAACTCGGAACATATCCCCTTCTTTCCCCACTCAGTTCCTCTGAGATGAGCATCTGAGCAGGGCAAGGGCTTTTTCTGGAGATCTGGTGACGTACCGAGCTCTCCATGGGTAAGCTAGGTGGAGGCTTTTAGAGCTGCTCTAGCCTATAAAATGGCCCGGGGCAGCGCTAAAGTCTGCCCACTAGTGCCGGTGACGTCACCGGGAACACTGCTATGCGGAAGCCTCCACCAAGCATTGTAAAAATGTAAGCAAAAAAGCCCTTGCCCTGCGCGATACAGCACAGGGAACGGGAGAGCATTGGAGCATGAAATTCTCCAATGCTCATGTCAGAGGGGCTGAGTTGGGGAAGAAGGGTGTATGTCCGAGTTCAGCTTTGAACCCGGACAAACCCTTTAACCTAAAGCGTTCTTTTGGGATTTACCTAAATATTTTCAGCTAACCTATGGAAGCGACATCACAGAGAAAAATGACTTTTCATATAAAACATAACTTTTACTGTTGTTGGTTAAAATAATACCCCATCTTAGTATATATGTTAGGCTACGTCAAATGAATAGACAAGGCCTTACTTGGACGTATCAGGATTATGAAGTCTGATGTATAGAAAAATTTATGGCAACTTACAGTTAGATGACTGTGGACCTGGCCAAACGGTAGAAAGAGAGGTGGTGGATAAGGGGAAGGGAACAATATCCCTAATACAACCCTCAATGTACCCCTGCCTACGGAACCTATGGAAGCGAGAGAGTTTCTGCAGTGCTTATCCTTCTATTGTGGCACTGATTTTGCAATCTCCGTTGTGAAGAGGTGACTCTCCGACTGACCGTAGGCTATCCCACTGAAGTCCTGACCAGATACGCTCTTGTGTCTTCCTGTTCAACTGCATAATGTACATGCAGCTGAATGGAAAGACACAGCAGCCCATTGGGTAGGAACTTCAGATGAAGCGCCTGCAGCCAGTCAGGTAGTCACATGATCACAGCTGAAATCGCAAAAATTATGGCACGATAGAAGAGTGAATACTGCCGAAACTTCCATCCACAGGTTATGTGAAAGAGAGCATTTAGGTAAAGCCGCTGAAAACCCCTTTGAAGGGGTTATCCTGGAAAAGATATTCCAGACTTATCCATCAGGATAGGTCATCAGTATCAGATCTGCGGGGATGTAACACGCGGGCCCCCCGCTGATCAGCTGTTAGAAAAGGCCTTGAGAGCTGCAGCTTTTTCCTAGTTCACTGTACATCGGTCACATGGCCGAGTTGAAGCTCAGTCCCATTCAAGTCGATGTACGGCTCTGTCCTTGGAAGCTGCCGGAGCCTGCATCACTCACTAGAGCTCCAGCAACTCCCTGATACAGCTGATTGGCAGGGATATCATGACTTGGACCTCCACTGATGTGATAATGATGACCTATCCTGAGGATTTCATTATTATCTATTCCAGGATAACCCCTTTAATAATGTATCTTCTGTCATTGATGTTAAAGTAAGCTGAGTCAGATTTTAGGTCCTTAGATGGCCCTGAAAGGAAGAATGAGGAAAATTGGCTACTGCCTCATGGGATTGGTTTTGTTTGTCTGAATCAACACTGCAGGAGAGTAGGCAGAACTACTATAGATTGACATGTTCTTTTTCAATTGTACTATGCTACTATATTAAAAACAACTCTGGAAATCTATACATTGTAAAGGCAATATATAATATATTTGCCAAAAAGCACTACCTTTTCTGGATGCTGCATATAGTACCATCCTCTTGGGTATTTAGCAATGCTGTCCATATACCTCTCTGCCTTCACCCAGTCTTCATGCCACTTTTCAATTCGATACTGAGGCTCACACTTTGTGAGTCTGTCCCCAATGTTGTGGTTCTCTCTGGATACTTTCAGCAGTTCTTGTTCTCTTTTCTCTCTATTTAAACTGGAAAAAGGGAATGTTCAGAAATGATATGCAGATATAGCATACATTGAAATCTGATGTACTAATTATCAACATCAATGGAATTCATCATATCCGTCATAAAAGCCATAAATATTAGACCCTTGACACTAGTGTGAACAGAGCCTAAGCTTATAGTATGCTATAAAAGTCTTGTTATCCGGCAGTAATAATAATCCATAAACTCTCATAATTGGGCTGTTGCTCATTCACAGTTATTGCCCCAAGTAAATATGGCCAGTGATCAGCCCACAAACCAGCAAATGATTGTTTGCCATTGACTGCATCTTCTATGAGGGCATAAAAATCTGTGCTTGTTGGCAGCACATTGTCTCATGTATAAAGGGATGTGTTGCCAACGATGAAAAAACCGGTATGAGTTTGAACAATCAATCATGCTAACAGTCATTTGGTCTCATACAGTACCTTGTAAATGGAGATAACGAGCACTGATCACCGTTGCTGTTGATCACCACATATTACTGGCGGAAACTCTGCTATTGCAAATGGGGCCCATGTCTATCGGATGTAGCATGTGTTCAGTTACATTCCCATTGCAACAGTGAATATGAGGTCACCTCTCCTTGGCATGCAGAGTAAACTACTGAATTAAAGGGATTGTCTTGTACAACTTCAACTGTTGAAAGAACCACCATTCCAGCACCGCAGCTCCTGTTCCTGCTGTTTCATGTTTCCGCCAGACCAGAAGTTATGAGGTTAAGTGAACGCTGTGGCAAGTCACTTACTTCAGTGGTCACATGTGCAAGAATGGCTTGTTACTGTACAAAACCATCACATATTGCAAAATATATGTATTATATAATTTGAAATATTTGGGCTAATAATAAAAAAAATATTAGAGCATTAGAGCAATTTTCCAAATGATTACTTAGGCCCCTTTCACACGGGCGAGAATTCCGCGCGGGTGCAATGTGTGAGGTGAACGCATTGTACCCGCACTGAATCTGGACCCATTCACTTCAGTAGGGCTGTTCAGATGAGCGGTGATTTTCACGCATCACTTGTGCGTTGCGTGAAAATCGCAGCATGTTCTATATTCTGTGTTTTTCACACAACGCAGGCCCCATAGAAATTAATGGGTCTGCGTGAAAATCGCAAGCATCTGCAAGCAAGTGCGTATGCGGTGCGATTTTCACGCATGGTTGCTAGGAGATGATGTAAGTAAATTGATAAAAGTCAATTTACTGTATTATTTTCCCTTATAACATGGTTATAAGGGAAAATAATAGCATTCTGAATACAGAATGCTTACTAAAATGTGGCTTTAAGGGTTGAAAAAAATAAAAAATAAAATAACTCACCTCATCCAACTGATCTCATAGCCGGTATCGTCTTCTTCTTTCAAGACCTGCCAAAGGACCTTTGATGACGTAATCGCGCTCACCACGTCGTAAGCGCGGTGACGTCAGCGCAGGACCTGCTGAATGAAGATAGAAGATCCTTTGGCAGATCTTGAAAGAAGAAGAAAGAAGACGATGCCGGCTGCGAGATCAATTGGATGAGGTGAGTTAAATTTTTTTACCCTTAAAGCCACATTTTAGTAAGCATTCTGTATTAAGAATGCAGCATACGGGTAGGCTACCCGACACTGCTAGATTTGAGTGTGTAGTTCCCTTTAAGCCAGTCAGGCCGGTTACCGGCAATCCTTATAACAGCCAGCAGAGGGAGCCCCCAGTTCAGTATAAATAGGCTAGGGCCTAGCTCAGGAAGTTTAGAAGTTTCCAGACTCAGTGCAGAGAGGGTTCCCCTCCTGAGTCTGTATGCATAGAAGTCAGAAGGGCATAGCTAAACAGCCTGAAGACACAGAATACCACAGAGGCCGATCAGATAAAGCAAGAGGTACTCAAGATAACAGAGGAGGTACTAGATAAGGACAGCTTCAAGGGTACGCCAGATAAAGGGCATTAGACCTTGGAGAGAAAGTCACATGTAGCAGGACCAGTCAGGAATAGTGTGCAAGCCGCCTGTACTGCATCTCCTGTAATCAACGCTCTGTATAATGCCTTGCTAAGACCGGCCATTCTGTACTCCCAAGAACCAGCTGTATTCACTGATATTCAGTAAAAGTTCCAGTTTTTGTTGGCTATCCTATGCTTGCTTCATTCTTCTACAATACCATACACGGCGTGTCACCGTTTAATTGACACTGGCGTCACGAACTGTTAAATACCTGCCTGTTCCAGTATTTGCCCCAATTGAAGACGACAGTGGATCCCAGGTTAGTGAGGCAATCTGCACTACAAAGCCCAGCATACACTACTGACCCCCTGGGACACTGCATCGCTCTTTTTGGCGTCACGAACAGGATCCGCATACTTCTACAGTGCAGAGAAGTGTGAACTGTGTGCTTTAACTATTCCACCACCGTATTGCGAGGACTGTACCCTTTATTTCCAAGCCGGTGGATTGAAATTGTGCCTGGGAGGAATCAGAGACGCTGTACTGTGCTGCGCTACCCCCAGAGAGAAAATCGTATTTGTGGACTGTGATTTATTGGACTTTGCAACACCCTGCTTGCTGTCAGGGAATCGTGATCAAGATGGCCACCGGCCGCCTGGAGTAAAGTTTCCCGCGCTGCTGAGGACCTCCGTGGGCGGATCCCTTCAAAGACACAGAGAATCCCGCCCCTCTTCATCATCGCACCGCCGCGGCCCTGCTTTTCCTGCGTCAGCAACGTCACCGCGTACACAGGACGTCCGGAGTCTCACGAGATTTGGCCTGCGCGAACCCGGCGATACCGGTAAGAACTTGTATCCGCAGGGAAGGGGATTGTTCCGGCCCCTTTAGTCACCAGCGGCCACCTCGTAATAAGTTAACATGTCAGACCCGGGAGAGCTTGCGGCTCCTAATCATCCTATAGCCCCCAGCATGATGCCCTTTACCATGCCTTACTACTTTGGGGCCCCATGGTTTCCCCGCTATAACGGAGAGGTCCATACCCTAAGAGACTTTAAAGAAAAGTTGCTGGCCTTATTCAAACTGTACCCCATAAATGCCGATCAGCAAATGGAAATCTTGCTAGCGCAACTGGAGGGGGCTGCCCGCAGAGAGGTATTATCCTGGCCTGCTGCTGAAAGGAGTACTCTAGAGCAGATATTCACCCGCCTCAGGGCCACTTTTGAAACGAGGACTGCCTCAGAGATAAAGATGCACTTCTTTGGCAAGAAACAGAAGTCCGGTGAGTCCCTCCGTGACTATGCCCTATCACTTCAGGAGGCTTTGGGGGCTGTAATCCAGATAGATCCCAAGGAAGCTGATAACCAGGATCAGACCCTGAGGGAACAATTTATTACCGGAGTGTCTAGTGAGCAAATAAGGACCCAATTAAAGATGCTGTCCGCCCAACACCCTAACAGTACCTTTCTGGACTTTAAAGAACTGGCTATAAAAATTCTGGGGTCAGCAGTATCTACAGAGCTGAGCACCCCACCTGAGTTATCAGCCTGCAGGTCAAAACCGTTTATCATTAACCGAGCTGAGGCCGGTCAAGCTGTTCAAGCTACAGCTACCGATACTATCGCCATGCTGACAGAGCAAGTAAATCACCTCACTAAAAGCCTAGAGAGAGTGTGCAGAAAAATGGAGGAATGGGAAAAACCTATGATGTCAGAAGAGGAGTTCCTGTCACCCTCTAAGCCGTTCCCACCTCCATACCAAGAGACTCACCCCAGGGATCCTGGGAGGCGCACTAGGGGTCGCAAGCGGCCCGTGTGTACATACTGCAAAAAGATGGGACACACAGAATCCACTTGCTGGCAGTTAAACGGGCAACCCCTGAGGCTGAGGACCACCCCTCGGGAGGTAGAACACTAGGTCCAAAAGATCCAAATTGGATGCCCCGGTATGTAGGATCCCATCCTAAAATCAATGTGGAGATTAACGGGGTCCCCTTTGAAGCCCTATTAGATACTGGGTCTCAGGTCACTACTATTCAGCTGCCCGCCTTTGAAAGATTCTGGGACACCAATCAATTGACCCAGCCGCCTGAATCCTGGGTAGAGATTATCGCCAGCAACGGCAAACCGGTAAAGATCCATGGATACTGGGAACCCACCCTGCAGGTGGGAGAAGTAACCTTGCCTCAACAGGGGGTGATAGTAGTACAGGCTGGCGACAGAGGAGGACATCCTGTCATTCTACACTACGTGCAGAATTATTAGGCAAATGAGTATTTTGACCACATCATCCTCTTTATGCATGTTGTCTTACTCCAAGCTGTATAGGCTCGAAAGCCTACTACCAATTAAGCATATTAGGTGATGTGCATCTCTGTAATGAGAAGGGGTGTGGTCTAATGACATCAACACCCTATATCAGGTGTGCATAATTATTAGGCAACTTCATTTCCTTTGGCAAAATGGGTCAAAAGAAGGACTTGACAGGCTCAGAAAAGTCAAAAATAGTGAGATATCTTGCAGAGGGATGCAGCACTCTTAAAATTGCAAAGCTTCTAAAGTGTGATCATCGAACAATCAAGCGTTTCATTCAAAATAGTCAACAGGGTCGCAAGAAGCGTGTGGAAAAACCAAGGCGCAAAATAACTGCCCATGAACTGAGAAAAGTCAAGCGTGCAGCTGCCAAGATGCCAATTGCCACCAGTTTGGCCATATTTCAGAGCTGCAACATCACTGGAGTGCCCAAAAGCACAAGGTGTGCAATACTCAGAGACATGGCCAAGGTAAGAAAGGCTGAAAGACGACCACCACTGAACAAGACACACAAGCTGAAACGTCAAGACTGGGCCAAGAAATATCTCAAGACTGATTTTTCTAAGGTTTTATGGACTGATGAAATGAGAGTGAGTCTTGATGGGCCAGATGGCTGGATTGGTAAAGGGCAGAGAGCTCCAGTCCGACTCAGACGCCAGCAAGGTGGAGGTGGAGTACTGGTTTGGGCTGGTATCATCAAAGATGAGCTTGTGGGGCCTTTTTGGGTTGAGGATGGAGTCAAGCTCAACTCCCAGTCCTACTGCCAGTTTCTGGAAGACACCTTCTTCAAGCAGTGGTACAGGAAGAAGTCTGCAAGGTAAGAAAAACATGATTTTCATGCAGGACAATGCTCCATCACACGCGTCCAAGTACTCCACAGCGTGGCTGGCAAGAAAGGGTATAAAAGAAGAAAATCTAATGACATGGCCTCCTTGTTCACCTGATCTGAACCCCATTGAGAACCTGTGGTCCATCATCAAATGTGAGATTTACAAGGAGGGAAAACAGTACACCTCTCTGAACAGTGTCTGGGAGGCTGTGGTTGCTGCTGCACGCAATGTTGATGGCGAACAGATCAAAACACTGACAGAATCCATGGATGGCAGGCTTTTGAGTGTCCTTGCAAAGAAAGGTGGCTATATTGGTCACTGATTTGTTTTTGTTTTGTTTTTGAATGTCAGAAATGTATATTTGTGAATGTTGAGATGTTATATTGGTTTCACTGGTAAAAATAAATAATTGAAATGGGTATATATTTCTTTTTTGTTAAGTTGCCTAATAATTATGTACAGTAATAATCACCTGCACACACAGATATCCCCCTAAAATAGCTAAAACTAAAAACAAACTAAAAACTACCTCCAAAAATATTCAGCTTTGATATTAATGAGTTTTTTGGGTTCATTGAGAACATGGTTGTTGTTTAATAATAAAATTAATCCTCAAAAATACAACTTGCCTAATAATTCTGCACTCCCTGTAGGCACCAATGTCTTCAAAAACTGTTATGCTGAAATACTTGCCGTATTACATCAGACTCTGCCCACCGCTTCCTCTGCGTCCAAGAGGGTGATTCAAAAGACTATCACTGTGTTAAGTGCCCAGCAGAGGTTTGCTAACGGGAAAGGAGAAATTTGTACTGCCAAGATTCGTGATAATAAGCCTGTGACTTTGCCTCCTAATTCCCAAACTCTCTTATGGTGTCGTGCTGTCCTGGGAGTCCAAGGCCAAGATTATCCAGCCCTGGTGGAGCCAATCCAGATGGAGAACTACCCTTACGTGAGAGCTGCCAAGTGCCTGGTGAACGTCTCCCAAGGTAGAGTACCTGTCCGTCTGATTAACCTGAGTGATCATCCTGTTGCGCTTACTAAGCATGACCCTGTTGCCCAGCTTTCTCAGGTGTTCTTCCAAGACATCATCCGTCTTCCAGTGACAGAAAAGCCGCCAGCTGTAGTCAGCGGATGTCCGCCGGTGCCCCAGTCACAAGTGCCCTGGTGGGAAGAGCTCCATGTCGGGGACGAGGCTACCCCCCAACGTCAACAAGAGGGGATACTACAGCTTGTCAAAGAGCACCACCAGGCCTTCAGTAAACATGCTACTGATTATGGAGAGGTTAGTGCCATACAACACACCATACCTACTGGCTCTCATCCTCCTATCAAGGAGAGATACAGACCCTTACCGCCTACTTCCTATCAGACTGTAAAGGAAATGATCCAAGAGATGAAAGACTCTAATGTAATCCGGGACAGTCGTAGCCCGTGGGCGGCACCCCTGGTCCTTGTAAAGAAGAAGGATGGTGGTATCCGTTTCTGCGTGGACTATAGAAAAATTAATCAAATAACCCACAAAGACGCGTACCCACTGCCCCGCATTGAGGAGTCACTAACTGCTCTGGGCTCCGCTGCCTATTTCTCCACGTTGGACTTGACCAGTGGCTACTGGCAAGTACCCATGGCCCCGGCAGATAGGGAAAAGACGGCTTTCACCACTCCCATGGGCCTGTTCGAATTCAATTGTATGCCGTTCGGGTTATGTAATGCCCCAGGAACTTTCCAGAGACTAATGGAGCGGTGCTTGGGTCACAAAAACTTTGAAACAGTGCTGCTGTATCTAGATGACGTCATTGTGTACTCAAAAACATATGAAGACCATCTGAAACACTTAGCAGAGGTATTTGAAATCCTTATCAAATATGGCCTGAAGGTAAAGCCATCCAAGTGCCACTTGCTCAAACCTGCGGTAAAATACCTGGGGCATGTGGTAAGCGGAGAGGGCATACAACCTGACCCTGATAAGTTAGCGGCTGTCCGTAACTGGCCGGTCCCCACTACCGTCAAAGAGGTGAGGGGTTTCCTTGGTTTTGCCGGCTACTATAGACGTTTTATCCCCCATTTTGCTCAAATAGCCGATCCTATCCAGGAACTCTTGAGGGGGCAGCCCAAGAAAAGTCCTAGAACTCCAGTGCCCATTGAGTGGAATGAAGAAAGAGAGATAGCGTTCCAGTTGTTAAAAAAGAAACTGACTGAGCCTCCCGTGTTAGGTTATCCAGACTACAGCAAGCCCTTCCATCTGTATACTGATGCTAGCAAGCGAGGCCTGGGGGCTGTGTTAGCCCAGATCCAAGAGGGAAAAGAAAGAGTGATAGCCTATGCAAGCCGCTCCCTGAAAGGAGCTGAGAAAAATGACCAGAATTATAGTTCCTTCAAACTAGAGTTCCTGGCATTAGTGTGGGCAGTGACGGAGAAATTCAAAGATTATCTAGCCGCTACCCCCTTCATTGCATTCACTGATAATAACCCTCTGGCACATCTAAATACAGCTAAATTGGGGGCTTTGGAGCAAAGATGGGCCTCTCGCCTTGCCAACTATGATTTCTCTGTAAAATATCGTGCTGGACGTACTAATGACAATGCTGATGCTTTATCCAGGCTTCCCACAGAGACAGCTCCTGATGATGGGCGAGATGCTTGGGAAGATGTAGAAATGCCGGCCTTCTACCATAAATTTGCTCAACAGGATCAGGCTCGGGCTACCAGTAGCAGAGCTGCAGTTCCTTCACCCTCCAGTAGGCCGGAACTCAAAGAAGAAAGGTGGGTGAAACTACAGTCTGAAAGTAGAGTGCTGGGTGAATTGTTGGACTTCATTACCAGTGGCAGAGCCCCTGAGAGGATTCGGCGTAAGAGTACAGATCCTGAGCTCATCAAACTGTGGAGACAGCGCCATCAGCTCTTCATACAAAAGGGCCTGTTGCTGCGGAGAAGCCTAGACCCAGTGTCCAACGAGAGGGTGCATCAGATTCTCATACCCCGACGAGATGCAGGTATGGTGTTGGAGATGTACCACAATCAATCCGGTCACTTTGGGGTCCAAAAGACTGAGGCAAATATCCGCCAGCGGTTTTACTGGGTGGGCATGCGAGAAGACATGGAGAAGTGGTGTCGAGAGTGTGTAGCCTGTACCTTGAAACGAGGTGAACACCATGATCAGAGGGCACCACTGAGACCCATTGTAAGTACTCGTCCTCTTGAACTTGTCGCCATCGACCATGTGAAGCTGGAACCTAGTCGCTCAGGGTATGTGTACGCTATGACTATTATTGACCATTTCACTAAGTTTGTTGTAGCGGTGCCTGTGAGAGACCAGACGGCCAAGACTACCGCCGAACTGTTCTGGAAACACTTCCTCCTGCCCTACGGTTGTCCAGAAAAGATCCTCACCGATCAAGGTCCTGCTTTTGAGTCCCATCTGTTCCATGAACTGTGCCGCCTGCACAACTGTAAGAAGATCCGGACGACGGCCTACCATCCGCAAGGTAATGGATTGTGTGAAAAAATGAATCAGACCTTGATAGAGATGCTGAGGACCGTGCCTCCTGAAACCAGGGGAGATTGGCCTAATCTGTTGCCACAGCTCATGTTCACATACAATCATACCATACACTGTTCCACCGGGTATACCCCCTTCTATTTGATGTTTGGGCGCCAAGGGTTATTGCCTGCTGACCACTCCTTGGACGTACTCGTACCTGATTGCATCAACCCATTACCTAATACCGACTGGGTTGCTGAACACCAAAGGCGATTGAATACGGCCCAAGCTATTGTTCAGGAACGTATGGACTATGCTAGAGACCGGCAGCAGAGAGACTATGACCAAGCAGCCCATGCAGAACCCCTGACGATAGGGGCTGTGGTATGGTTAAAAAATAACCGCCGTACCAGTAAACTGGACAGTAAATGGGAGCAAAGTCCTTATGTTGTCACTGCAATCCCAAATGTTGGAACTCACACTTATGAGATCACCCGGGAGGGCAGGGGATCCCAAATTGTGCACCGAAACCGGTTAAAGCTCTGCCTGACACCAGGACCCAGTGCCGAGAGTTCTATATCTGAACCCCCTGTGTCAGAGTCATCGATACAGCCCGAGGATCCTATGCAGGCTGTCCGAAATCTAAGGTATGACGCTGATCCCATGCATTGGCTTCTGACACCATGGTTGAACTTGTTGGTGCCCGCTCCGGCACCTACTGTACTTTTACTTCCAGAAGAGCCGGTTCAAGATGCCCCGGATCCAGTTCCCCCTCTAGTGGATCCTGTTGTTCCTGTTGTTCCTGTTGTTCCTGTTGTTCCAGTTGTTCCTGACCAAGGTCTCACGGATGGAGATCCTCCTGTTGCTCCTCTCTCTTCTACCTCGGTGCTAAGGGAAGAGGAAACCCCTGTGTTGAGAAGGTCCACCCGGATGACCAGGGGACGTCCGCCAGTCCATTTAAGAGACTTTGACTATGCTGGTGGTGTCTCCTCCCGAACAGTTACTATCGGAAATAGCCTGCTTGATGTTTGTGCGCAAGAATGGACTCCTCCACGTGAGCCCTTGCCTGTTCTACACCCACGGGGAAACCCTGTGTAGTTCCTTATTATACTTCAGTCAAGAAAAATAGACTAACCTGGTTCACCTGAAGTCCGCTGTGCCAGGTCAGCGGCCGTGCCTAAGAAGAAAGAAGACGCCCCTTTTTCTCGCGTCATTTATTGCAAATGTTATATTTTTGTGTGAAATAGTTGTTTATTATATTTATAATGCCATGTTTAACTTATGCATCAGCTTATGTTGGTTCAGGCATGTGTGTGAGTACGAGGCCTTACTCACGTTAAAGTCTGGGGGTGTGCAGCATACGGGTAGGCTACCCGACACTGCTAGATTTGAGTGTGTAGTTCCCTTTAAGCCAGTCAGGCCGGTTACCGGCAATCCTTATAACAGCCAGCAGAGGGAGCCCCCAGTTCAGTATAAATAGGCTAGGGCCTAGCTCAGGAAGTTTAGAAGTTTCCAGACTCAGTGCAGAGAGGGTTCCCCTCCTGAGTCCGTATGCATAGAAGTCAGAAGGGCATAGCTAAACAGCCTGAAGACACAGAATACCACAGAGGCCGATCAGATAAAGCAAGAGGTACTCAAGATAACAGAGGAGGTACTAGATAAGGACAGCTTCAAGGGTACGCCAGATAAAGGGCATTAGACCTTGGAGAGAAAGTCACATGTAGCAGGACCAGTCAGGAATAGTGTGCAAGCCGCCTGTACTGCATCTCCTGTAATCAACGCTCTGTATAATGCCTTGCTAAGACCGGCCATTCTGTACTCCCAAGAACCAGCTGTATTCACTGATATTCAGTAAAAGTTCCAGTTTTTGTTGGCTATCCTATGCTTGCTTCATTCTTCTACAATACCATACACGGCGTGTCACCGTTTAATTGACACTGGCGTCACGAACTGTTAAATACCTGCCTGTTCCAGTATTTGCCCCAATTGAAGACGACAGTGGATCCCAGGTTAGTGAGGCAATCTGCACTACAAAGCCCAGCATACACTACTGACCCCCTGGGACACTGCAAGAATGCTATTATTATCCTTTATAACCATGTTATAAGGGAAAATAATAAAATATACAGAACACCTAACCCAAACCCGAACTTCAGGGAAGAAGTCCAGGATCGGTCTGGGTACCACAGTCAGTTTTTTATCACGCGTGTGAAAAACGTATTGCACTCGCGCGATAAAAACTGAACATCGGAACGCAATCACAGTCAAAACTGACTGAAATTGCATACCTACTCGCACGATTTTCCCTGATTGCAGACGCAACGCATCCGGACCTAATCTGGACACGCTCGTCTGCACGGGGCCTAATAAATGCAAAAGACCATTTTGGAAAATTTATGAAGCCTTGCACAATTTGTGCTTTGAAAATGTTCAAAATGGGGCTTTGAGACTTTTTGGACTTCTCTGCTTAAAAATGTTGAGACATTTTGGATTTTTATTCCACTCACTTTAGTTTTGAAAACTGAGTGGGAAAGTGGGCGTGGTTAGCCCGTTGAGCTGATTAAGGGTACTTTCACACTTGCGGCAGAGAGATCCGGCAAGCAGTTCCGTCACTGGAACTGCCTGCCGGATCAGGCAAAACATATGCCAACTGATGGCATTAATAAGACTGATCAGGATCCTTATCAGTCTTAAAAATGCCTGATCAGTCGAAAAAATGCATTGAAATGATGGATCCGTCTTTCCGGTGTCATCTGGCAAAACGGATCCAGCATTTATTTTTTTCACCTTTTTTTCAGTCGCATCCGGCATTCCGGCACTAATACATTCCTATGGGAAAAAATGTCGGATCCGTCATTCAGGCAAGTCTTCAGTTTTTTTCGCCGGAGATAAAACCGTAGCATGCTACGGTTTTCTCTTTTGCCTGATCAGTCAAAATGACTGAACTGAAGATATCCTGATGCATCCTGAACTGATTACTCTCCATTCAGAATGCATGGGGATAAAACTGATCAGTTCTTTTCCGGTATAGAGCCCCTAGGACGGAACTCTGTGCAGGAAAAGAATAGCGCTAGTGTGAAAATAGCCTAAAGGGGTTGTCCACTTTTTATAAAGTGTTCAGGATAGGCCATCACTATCTGATTGGCAGAAACAACATACCCACGCCAATCAGCTGTTCAGCGATAGCTCTGGCACCAGAAGTAAACAGCTCAGTCAACTTCGCTGGAGGAGGCAGAGAGCGCGCTGCTGGGTTTCAAGTGATTTACTGTCTTAAAGGAGTATGCTGGTAAAATGTAGTTGACCCTTATCCACATGATAGAGAATAACTATTAGGACCAATGGTTGGTGTTTATAAAAAATAAATAAATGAAGATCTGTGTGTAAATGGCCATCTGACCAATGATTGCTCAGAAAATCTTTCAGATAATCTGTTGGTGTAATACAGCCCTTAGATTAGTGGAGGTACGACTATACTCAGCTATCTCTGGCTATCTCCACAGAGAATAAATGGAGTGGCACTGTACATGGTCCACATGTTCTATTCATTTTGGGTCCCCCATTCAGTTGGCAGTTAGCAGTCGGACCCCCACCAATCTAATAGCCATCCCCTATTTTCTGGATGGTGGATAACTTCATTTAATAAGAATATCCCTTTAATTCACTCCTGGATTCTCATCTAAACTGCTGAGTTCTGTTGTATAATTCCCGCTATTCCCTCTATTGCTGCTTCTGAGGGGGATCTACAGAGAGTTAGGGAGCAGATTCTCCTGTGTTTCCATGTCCTGTGTATGGGCAGACAACATGGTACATGACTAGTCTCCACCAACCAGCTCAGAGAAAATGTAGAAGTACAGACAGAGATTGCACAGGGGAAAACTGCCTAAAATGCCAGTAATAGTGTTATCCCTTGTGTACACAGATGACAGCTAAGGGAACTTTCATACTAGCGTTTTTCTTTTCCGGTGTTAAGTTCCGTCACAGGGGCTAAATACTGGAAAAAAAATGATCCGTTTTATCCTAAAGCATTCTGAATGGAGAGCATTCCATTCAGTATGCATCAGGATGCATCAGTTCAGTCCCTCTTACGTTTTTTGGCCAGAGAAAATACCGCAGCATGCTGCGCAGACCTTTAAAAATGTGTAAAAAATAAATACTGGATCCGTTTTTCCAGATGACAACTGGAAAGTCGGATCCGGTATTGCAATGCATTTGTCAGACAGATCCGCATCCGGATTCGTCTCACAAATGCATCCATTTGAGTCCAGATTGCCGGAACTGCCTGCAGGAATCCTCTGCCGCAAGTGTGAAAGTACCTTTATTCTAAAAAAATTACCCATAACAGCAGTTACACTTTAATAATAGGACCAAATTATGGCAATGCAGACTGCTACAAAACTGGCTTCAAAAATTCCCCTCATGATAAATAAATTATTCATTAACTACTCACCTTTTAGCTTCATAATTATTTTTGTTGTCAACTCTTCCTTTAGTTCTCATGATAGATGACATTTTCTCTAGCAGCAGACGGTTGTCCCTTTCAATGATTGTTAGTCGTTCCTCTTCAAGCTACAGGCATAGTGAGTATTTAGAAAGGACATTTAATGGACCATAAAATCCTGTATAGATGTGAAACCTAATCAACTAAAATCCTTAACTTTAGTACTACTAGTGATGAGCTGCAAGGGCAATATTCAAATTTGCGATATTTCACAAATATTTGGGCGAATATTCATCATATATTCGTGAATTTAAGAATTCACGATTATTTTCTTGATTGTGAAAATCGGCAATGTAATATGCGCGTATTGCGTGCGCAATACAGGCGTGGGTCACTGTTGCTATATTGTTCAAGCTTCTAGAAGTTTCCTGAGACTGGAGAAAATGGTTGGCACGGCAGAACATTGCAATAGCTTTATGTGCAAATAAAGTGCTCCAATATATTCGCGATTGCGCAAATCGGCAATTAATGAAGCGCATATTTTTGCACAATGCGTGCAACTTTACATTTTAGCAGGTCTGACTACATATTACTGATTGGTGCACTAAGTATTGTTGTGAACTTGTGACATCACAGCACTATGTCTGTAGCATGTATGTATGGACAGCAGAACCTATCACATCACCTGACACCCTGCACTGGAATCAGCTACACTATATCAGGATATAACCTACACTGACTATATACCACTAACTATCTGTATTATATATAAGCTAAGTAACTACCTATCTATCTAATGTAATTAAACAGGAAAGCACAGAGCACAGCAATAACACTGCTCTCTCTCTCTCAGAACTCCATACAACTACAGAAAATAGCTGCTGGGGAGGTTCTTATATAGTAAGGGGTAGGCAACTTTCCTATTGGTTGCTAGGGATGTTGCTAAGCTCAGACAAAGACATTGAAGCCTTCTCATTGGCCCACAGCAAGAGGGGAGGTTACTGATGGAAAAAAATCTAGAATATTCGAGAATACGAATATACAGTATAGCACTATATTCTAAATCTTCGCGAATTCTCAAAGTGGTTATATTCGCAATTCGAATATTGACGCCCAACACTAGTAACTACAGTCTTCTCTTAAACTCAGAGAAGTCCCAGACGATGAGATTTATGGTTCTTTTGGCAGTCTCCAAACACTTAACAAGGGCTTTAGCTTGGACATTCCCTATTAGGTATCATTTAGGGGACCCTCTGTGTTTGACTCCCCACTATAAGCCAGAGTTTAGAGCTCCCACAAAGTTTAGCTCCCCAGTGTCAAGCTTGGGGGGTTCATGTAATACATGGTCATCCGTTCAGTTAAATGGGCAAATAGATAAGATGAAGTCATGGAAAATCTGATGGCCTCATTGAGAGATTCATTCTGTCCAGCTTTTATATGAGGAGGGTAATACAGGGATGACTGTCATCAGGCCTCAACTTTCAGCTGTTATTGAAGTTAGGCTTTACGTTTCTGTTTCTGGTTGTTTATTGCGTGTTGTGATTTGTCATTGCATGCATTCATTGGTAGCGCTAGTATATCTATGGATACAGCAATGACGTATTCTGTAGAGAATGTGAAAACAAATGAAACATCCTACAAAATGACAAAGCATGCAATATCCACATGAGCAGCAGTCCAGACTTGTCCTGCACTAATCTGGTCCAGTCAATGCAGAATAATGCATCCATTGTTTTCTATAGGTCTGTACTGTAAGAGTGGTCATACATGTTAGCTGAACGCTCGTTTGGATGACAGCTATCCCTCCTGACATCCTTCCCACCATACACATGCACACTCAGCACTGCTCTGTTAGTATCTACAGGGTACCTAGTTAGTACCATCCATAGTATTCCCAGTTTTAGAGATTAAATAGAATATATTTGAAAATTACCTTCAATTTCTTCAATTTTAGGTTGAGATGTACATATGTTTGTGGACTGTTTGTATCCACCATTGGTTTAGCTGACTGCACCTGTAATGCACAATTGTACGTCATTATCAATATCACTATTATGTAATAATTACATTTCCTAACAAAAGATCGTGGGTGAAAAGTCGCAAATTTTGTTGCAAAGTCTTGTTTTTTCCCAAAATTTGCCACTCTTTGTTCCTTTCCAACACTCACCACATTTGTACAAAGCGAGTAAATCATTGTGGTAGGCCAAGATGCTTCACAACTATTAAGAGGCATACACCTCTTAATAATTGTGGAACATGATGTCACCCAGCAATTAAGACCGGCATACAAAAGGCTAGTCTTAATACTTCTCTTCTCTTGCACTTTTCAGGTTTGGTCATATTTATGCAGAGTCTTTCTTTCACAATGTATATTCACGAAATATTGCAGTTAATTCCTATATTACTTCTACTAATTTGTTAGATGGCCGTTTCTTAGCACTGACCACTAGTTGTCTTATAAAGACAAATAAGTAACACTGGGAGGATTCAGATACATGGGTCATACTTGCAGTTCTACTCTACTTGAAAGGGGCGATACAGTATATATATAACAGTGAGCCCTCATTGGGATATCGTACCTACTAATGTCTACAGCATATGGAGAGTTTTTTCTTGGTGAAACACTCCTTCTAGGGAAGAATATCTCCAGCTTGAAGCTCTTGCAGTACCATAATATTATGGTACATAGTGCCCCATTGTCCTTATAAGTGGGACTATGTGTGCCGCCATACAACCTCCTGCTGTGTGCTTTAATAAAAATGTGTATACATCACAGCAAGGAATATAAATAGGATGAAAACAAATATCAAATAATAGTTGTTTGTCAGCAACACATTGCTCTATGTAAACAGGGATGTGCTGGTGACAATATTTGTATGGGGATGAATGATCGTAGTAGCGATTGTTCATCCCCATATAGAGTGGATGACTGCTGCATGTAGATGCAGCTGAATGAGCGAGCAATAATTGAGAATTAATGGATAATTCAAAACATTATAAGTATCACGCTATGTAAATGGTTCCTTCCAAGTAATGATGCAAGATGTTGACAAAAGTTCAGTGTCAAAGTGGCCTTACACACATAGCCTTAAGATATGCTCTGTCTACATGCTGATACTTACACCTAATTATACAAATCCTCCAGGGTTAAACAGAAGTCCAATCTAATATAATGTATGGTAATATTTGTATTTTTTTTTACTTATTGCCATAAACCCATGCAGGGGTATACACAGAAATCAAGGGGCCCCATAGCAAAGGTTAGAATTGCCCCCTCCCACACCCACTATAGAGATAGATAGATAGAAAGATAGAGGAAGCAGAAAGGCCACAATGTCCCCCGCATATGAGCGAAATGTGCACAGCACACAGGAGCCAACCGGGGCCATATTGTAAAGGGGCAAAGGGTCTAGACCCACTTACAGGTGCAATGGGTTCAAAACACCCTCAGTCGCCATATTAGGTATAGGAAATCGCCATAGAGACTATGGCAAACTGTAGAAAAACCCATCTAATTAGTTTCTTAGCGACAAAATACAGAGTGGGGCATAGGGAGCATCTATCATTGCATCTATAATAGATGCTCCCTATGCCCCACTCAGTATTTGTTACCCAAGAGGTCTGTATTTGCCATTTTTATTTCTTTAAATATTGCAGGAGAACCCTGCCTTCCCCATTGCTAAGAATCTAATTGGATGGGTTATTCTACAGTTCAGTTTTTAGTTTTCTGTTTGCCCTTGTCTTTCTGGCCATTTCCCATACCTAATATGGCGACTGAGGGTGTTTTAAAACCATTGCGCCTGTGCGTGGGAACTGTCCCTTTACAATATGGCCACCGGTCGGCTCCTGTGTGCTGTGCGCATGTCGTGTATACGCTGGGGACATTGTGGCCTTTCTGCTTCCTCTGGGTCACTATGGACATGCGCAGCGTTCTCTGCTCAACTCCGTACTGTGACGGGAATTTTGATGGTTGCTCTCCTCCCAAACATTGCTGAGTTTGTCACTATGTACACATGATTGATACATGTGTATATTATTTTATTAATTACAATGATTAACTGTATTATGAATTTACGCAATCATGTATGATATTATATGACATAATCATGGACACTATCACTAGTTGCTTGAGAAAGGCTCCAGTATAGAGCCAAAACATCACGTCCTGCATGGGTGAATACATTTTGTTTCTTTTTCCTGCTTGAGAGTGCTGCCTTTTTGCTACCTTTGTATAATTGGGGCGATTGTCCTGTCCCATTAGGCTTGCACCTCGTCTTGCTTTTTGCTGTCTTGTGCTGCCATTTTTCTTCTTTAGATAGATAGATGTTGTCACGGACGTTCCCGCGACAGGTGGCAGGAAATCGGTGAGACTGGCAACCGGCGTGGTTTGATCTGACATGTTTTGCGTTTGGATCAAAATACATGTGTGTTGTTTCTGGTGCTTGTCACACTTTCTTCCCCCAGGTGTGGGTTAGGGTCATTTAACCTTCTCTATTTCTTGTTGTTTCTCCCACTATGCTATGTGGTTTATAGCTTCTGTTGGAGTTGTGGATAGCTGATGTGTGGATCTCGGCTGAGTGCTGCCATAGCAACTTGAAGTTTAGTGTTTTATTTCCCTTTTGTATTTTGTTTGGGTTATTTTGTGCATTGCATTTCCCTGTCGTTTGTATTAAGGCCTGAGGAAGACTACTGTTCGCCCTTCCTTTTGGAGGAACAGGTTGTCTCAGTCCTGACATTAGTACCAGGGTCCTATAGGGTGAGTTAGAACACTAGGTTTTCCGGTGTACAAACTCACCTACCTCTGGGGTCTGGTTATACTGGTAGTTAGTCAGGACTAATTAGGGTTTTACTAGGAGGTGTCATCTCTTTTCCTAGTTTCCAGGCCTTATTTCCCCACCACTTTCCCTCCTATGTTCGGTGTTTCCCTCCCACACCCGAATTTGACAGATGTTTATTGTAAGTTATTTAGTGCCATTCATTTTTTGTAATTGCTAAATAAATTATACTTTTGTTACATACAGAGCACTGTACTGTATTGTATACTGTATACATATTTGTAGAAACCAGTACATTATGCAATGGAAGAACACTATTGTGGCTTTTAGTCAAATAAAAGTCTTTCATTGACTATTGGCTGTAGTAGTAGCAATGAAAGGTAAATATACAGGGTGTGTATGAGCACCAGAATGCTGAAGGCCCATCCTGTCATAGGTCAATGGGAATCTGGGACTCCATAGAGCACAGCTGAGAGCCCATGATTCCATAGAGAAGAGCAGGGGCTCCTTACAGTGTCAGAAGGGGGTGAGAAGAAGCCCTAGAAAGCGGGAGGAGCTGACCTGTGCCTCCACAGAGAAAGCCAGCATCATAAAGGTAGCAGAGCCAAACCAGTAGGCCCCAGAGCAACCATGTTAAATTTCCATAAGTGAAAAGTATGTCATGCTCAAGGAAGCATGGCCTCCTAGAATATAAACATCTCACTTCTTTTGGATTAGTGACAGGTCCTCTTTAAACTACAATTTTATGCTTTGTGTAACCAAACAATGCATAATCCCCACTGCTCATTTGTTCAGTGCAAATTGTATGTTACTGAATGCTAAACTTGTAACTCTGCTATGTTTGCAGATACTGGCAAATGTGTTTGCAGTTGTAGTTAAGCAACGTTGTATTCATTCACTTGTGCAGGCTGCTTTGAAGACTAAACTGTAGGCTTCTACCTGAAATTGGCCAAATCTATGTTACTCTCTCTATATATATCTTATCATACAAAAAAATTATAATCTCCAGCATATACTGTGTAAATTCTGAATTGCCTTCTGTTACATCCATGGTCAACATGACAGACCCAAAATAAGGGTGCCTTCATGTGTGGTGAAAAAATTTGTGAGAACATACAGAATGTGACACAGTGAGGGGTTGTGTCTGGCAAGGCAGGTATTTTCCTCCCAGCATGTGCAGCTGGGTTGGTTTCCAACCAGGTGAGGTCAAATACCGGACCGGAGTTTAAGTGCCGATCTGGGTTTTGGCAGGACCTGGCTGTCCTTAAATAGGCAGCTGGGCTCAGCTGAGATCTCAGCTCAGCTCAGATGTCAGAGATGTCTCTGTTTTTGGATCTGAGGCTTTGTGCTATGCAAAGGGCCATGAGCTGCACACTGGGGAAACAGGCCCCCTAAAGCCTGCTGTGGACTACTGAAGGCAGAACTGCCAGCAAGGTGACTTGTGTTATATGAATTTTCCATTGTGTGCGAATTAACACCAAGATTGCAAAGTTACGTGCTGTTTTGTGCGATTGCCTCAAGTGTAAAAAAACCCTGACGTTCTGAGTTAAGAACTTGTATTTTGCCTCTGTACTGCGCCCGCTTCTGGCAATCTACCAGAGCGAAACCCCACAATTGGTGGAGGATGGGGTGCAAGAGCAGTGAGGCTGGCGTGATTGCCGATATTTTTGGTTTATGCATTTTTTAGGCATGGTTGTATGTCGTACATTAAACCAGCTGTATTACAACCAGTGCCCCACGACAACATGGAGGCTGTTGTAAAGGCCCTCATGGAGGCTAATCTGCAGCAGCGAGAGACAAACCTGCAGCAACGCAAGGCTAAAAAGCAGCAGCAGGAGACTAACCAGTTGCTGCTACAACCTGTGATGGCTTTGCAGACAGCAGGAGCAACCCTGAGCATCCACAATGCCCGGAAAGCAGTCCGTGCTGCGATTCCTAAGATGACCCCGCAGACAACATCAAAACCTACCTGGTGATGTATGAGAAAGTGTCCATCAGGGAAAAGCTACCCTGTGACCAGTGGGTTGAGGCCGTCGCTCCATTCCTGGCATCAAATTCCCAGCAAGTGTATTTCGACTTGCCGGACGATCAAGAGGCCGACTACCAAAAAGTAAAGGGTGAGATTTTGGCAAGACTGGGGGTGAATGTGTTGGTCCGGGCCCAGGGGGTACATCAGTGGGGGTTTAAGCTGGCTGACCCTGCGAGGACCCAGTGTTATGACTTACTCCACCTCTTGCAAAAATGGCTACAGCCTGATGTGCTGAGTCCTACGGCTATGCTGGATAGACTATTAGCTGATATGTTCTGGAGGGCTCTGCCACCCCCTCTCCAGCACTGGATCGGCCAGGTATCTCCTGGCAATGCCCTAGAACATTATACTACATAAATAATGAAGTGTTGCTAATTTTCCAAAGCAGAATGTCTCCATTTATTTCAATGAGGGTTGTAATCTTCACAGAAATCTCCAACATAATTTGCACCAAAATCTGCAACAAAACAGCACCAAAATCTGAACCAAAATCTGCAACCAAATCTGCATGTGTGAAGGCGCCCTAATTGTCACCTAGCTTTCTCCAGAAGCCCTGTTATGCCTAGTTAGGCCTCCTTCACACGGGCGTTGCGGATTGGGGCGGGATGCGTTCAGGGTGCGTTCAGTGAAACTCGCACTATTTTGCAAGCAAGTTCAGTCAGTTTTGTCTGCGATTGTGTTTAGTTGTTCAGTTTTTTCCACGCGGGTGCAATACGTTTTAATGCGTTTTTCACGCGCGTGATAAAAAACTGAATGTTTACAAACAACATCTCTTAGCAACCATCAGTGAAAAACGCATCGCACCCGCACTTGCTTGCGGATGCAATGCGTTTTTCACGCAGCCCCATTCACTTCTATGGGGCCAGGGCTGCGTGAAAAACGCAGAATATAGAACATGCTGCGATTTTCACGCAACGCAGAACTGATGCATGAAAAACAACGCTCATGTACACAGACCCATTGAAATAAATGGGTCAGGATTCAGTGCGGGTGCTATGCGTTCACGTCACACATTGCACCCGCGCGGAAAACTCGCTCGTGTGAAAGGGACCTTACACTGAAAAGGTGCATCTTCTGTCCCCAAAGAGCTGTAATGTGAGATATATTGGTTCACAATGAAATGCTGTATGTATTTATGGTCTTAAAGGACATCTATCAGGTTTGTACCTATGACACTGGCTGACCTGTTACATGTGCGCTTGGCAGCTGAAGGCATCTGTGTTGGTCTCATGTTCATATATGCTTACATTGCTGAGAAAAATTATGTTTCAATATATGCAAATGAGTCTCTAGGAGCAACGGGGGAGTTGCCATTACACCTAGAAGCTCTGCTCTCTCTGCAACTGCTGTGCCCTCTCTGCTTTCAGATAGTGTGAGGCAGTAAAAACATTATCACACTTGGCACTGTCAATCAAAATGCAAAGGGTGCGGCAGTTGCAGAGAGAACAGAGCCTTTAGGTGTAATGACAACGCCCCTGTTGCTCCTAGAGGCTCATTTGCATATATTAAAACTTAATTTTTCTCAGCAATTCATGGCACATATGAACATGAGACCAAAACAGATGTCTTTAGCTGCCAAGTTCACATGTTACAGGTCAGCCAGTGTCATAGGTACAAATCTACTGACAGGTGCCCTTTACCAGCATCACAGAATATTTTGCAACCTGAGAGAAGGGAATATTTCAGGATGTATTAAGGCTACTTTCACACTAGCGTTTTTCTTTTCCGGCGCTGAGTTCCGTCCTAAGGGCTCAAATCCGGAAAAGAACTGATCAGGTATATCCCCATGCATTCTGAATGGAGAGCAATCCCTTCAGGATGCATCAGGATGTCTTCAGTTCAGTCTCTGATCAGGCTTTTCAGAAAACCGTAGCATTTTGTATTTTTACCTCCGGCCAAAAATCCGGAACACTTTGACTGAACGCCGGATCCGGCTTTTTTCCCATTGACTTGCATTAACGCCGGATCAAACCGGATCCGGCTTTTGCATGTTAAACCCGAAAAATTTGAAAAAAAAGTTAAAGTCCATAAATGGCGGATCCGTTTTTTCCAATGCATTTTTTCATTGTGATCAAAATCCTGATCAGGATTCAAATGTAATCCGTTTTCACACGTTTTTCCGGATCCGGCAGGCAGTTCCGGTGTCAGAATTGAACGCCGGATTCAACCAACGCTAGTGTGAAAGTAGCCTTAGGCCTCATGCACACGACCGTTGTGTGCATCCGTGGCCGTTGTGCCGTTTTCCGTTTTTTTTCGCGGACCCATTGACTTTCAATGGGTCCGTGGAAAAATCGGAAAATGCACCGTTTTGCAGCCGAGGCCGTGATCCGTGTATCCTGTCCGTCAAAAAAATATGACCTGTCCTATTTTTTTGACGGACAACGGTTCACGGACCCATTCAAGTCAATGGGTCCGTGAAAGAACACGGATGCACACAAGATTGGCATCCGTGTCCGTGATCCGTGGCCGTAGGTTGCTTTCATACAGACGGATCCGAAGATCCGTCTGCATAAAAGCTTTTTCTGATCTAAGTTTTCACTTCGTGAAAACTCATTTCCGACAGTATATTCTAACACAGAAGCGTTCCCATGGTGATGGGGACGCTTCTAGTTAGAATACACTGCAAACTTTGTACAAGACTGCCCCCTGCTGCCTGGCACCACCCGATCTCTTACAGGGGGATATGATAGCACAATTAACCCCTTCAGGTGTGACACCTAAAGGGGTTAATTGTACTATCATATTCCCCTGTAAGAGATCAGGGCTGCCAGGCAGCAGGGGGCAGACCCCCCCCCCCCTCCCCAGTTTGAATATCGTTGGTGGCACAGTGTGCCAACCACCATCGGCCCCCCTCCCTCCCTCTATTGTATTAAATCGTTGGTGGCACAGTGTGCCAACCACCATCGGCCCCCCTCCCTCCCTCTATTGTATTAAATCGTTGGTGTGTTGTGCCAACCACCATCGCCCCCCCCCCCCCCTCTATAGCAGTAACATTGGTGGCAGTGTGCGGTCTCAACAGTAGAAGATTCATACTTACCGGCTTGCTGCTGCGATGTCTGTGAACGGCCGGGAGCTCCTCCTACTGGTAAGTGACAGTTCTTTAGCAATGCGCCGCACAGACCTTTCACTTACCAGTAGGAGGAGCTCCCGGCCGGACACAGACATCGCAGCAGCAAGCCGGTAAGTATGAATCTTCTACTGTTGAGACCGCACACTGCCACCAATGTTACTGCTATAGAGGGAGGGGGGGGGCGATGGTGGTTGGCACACTGTTCCACCAACGATTTAATACAATAGAGGGAGGGAGGGGGGCCGATGGTGGTTGGCACACTGTGCCACCAACGATTTAATACAATAGAGGGAGGGAGGGGGGCCGATGGTGGTTGGCACACTGTGCCACCAACGATTTAATACAATAGAGGGAGGGAGGGGGGACGATGGTGGTTGGCACACTGTGCCACCAACGATATTCAAACTGGGAAGGGGGGGGCTGCCCCTGCTGCCTGTCAGCCCTGATCTCCTACAGGGGAATATGATAGTACAATTAACCCCTTTAGGTGCCGCACCTAAAGGGGTTAATTGTGCTATCATATCCCCCAGTAAGAGATCGGGTGCTGCCAGGCAGCAGGGGGCAGTCTTGTACAAAGTTTGTAGTGTATTCTAACCTGAAGCGTCCCCATCACCATGGGAACGCCTCTGTGTTAGAATATACTGTCGGATCTGAGGTTCACGAAGTAGCTCATATCCGACAGTATATTCTAACATAGAGGCGTTCCCATGGTGATGGGGACGCTTCAAGTTAAAATATACCATCGGATTGGAGAAAACTCCAATCCGATGGTATAAAAGAACTCCAGACTTTACATTGAAAGTCAATGGGGACGGATCCGTTTGAAATGGCACCATATTGTGTCAACATCAAACGGATCCGTCCCCATTGACTTGCATTGTAATTCAGGACGGATCCGTTTGGCTCCACACGGCCAGGCGGACACCAAAACGACTTTTTTTTCATGTCCGTGGATCCTCCAAAAATCAAGGAAGACCCACGGACGAAAAAACGGTCACGGATCACGGACCCACGGACCCCGTTTTTGCGGACCGTGAAAAAAAACGGTCGTGTGCATGAGGCCTTAGTCAATCAAAACACATGGAAAAAAGTTTCCTGCCTTGTTTTGCTCAGGACAGCAACAAAGTGAAAGCTGAATTAGTATATTAACGGCATTCCAATCAGCATGCCCAACAGTCCCTCCCGCCAGCTCACTGATCCAAGAAAACTATTTCACTACTGACACAATGCAGGGGGTAGTAGACGAAGCATGATTAGCATGATAATTACCTGCTTGTTTTGCAGGAAAACCGTTATTATCTCAACTTAGGCTTTTAAATGGGAACTCTATTAAGGACACTGAGCGGGATGTGCTATATATATATATATATTGTATTTTATATTAAAATGTCATAATACAGGCCCAGGAAAAAGTAGCCCGCCTTTAGCGATAGTATGACAAGATGAACGAGCAAGTGGATTGTTTTTCTTTTAATTACCCACAAGTCACAAAAGATGCTGAAAGTGGTTCACGTATGAATCTTTGGGCACGTCGGATTATGTTGGTTGATACTGCTTGCAGCTCTCCAACAGTAAAGCTGCAGAAGAATAAATGTCCTGCTTTTTCCAACAAGACGGGGCAATATGCCGCACCCCTGGAACTCACTGGCATGGAGGTTATGGCCACCACGTTCCCCAGACTTGTTAGCATGCAATTTTTATCTGTGGGGAAATTTAACCCTTTCTACCCCAGAGGTTTTTTTGGTGTTTCGCGCTCCCTGCCTTCCCAGAGCCAGAATGTTTTTATTTGTCTGTTCACATAGCCATATGAGGGCTTGTTTTATGCAGGGCAAGTTGTACTTTCCAACGCCACCATTTAAAATTGCATATGATGTAGTGGGGAGCGGAAAAAAAATTCCAAATGGGGTGAAATTGCAAAAATAAAAAAAGCTATTCCACCTAGGGTTGTTTCGGGTATCGAACTTTCAATACCCAATCGATACATTTAGCTCGGTATCGATACGATACTGGGATTTGTCTTTTATCGATACTAGGCTGTGCTACTGCACAGCCCAGTATCAGGGAATATGGATCGCGCTGCTCTCAGCGTGCGCCATCTTCCCTCAGCAGCACGGGGAGAAGGAAGCAGTCTCTCCCTCTCCCCTGTGCTGCTGCTGCCTCCAATAAGAGCGTGGAGGCGGGGCGGGGCTGTGGCCACTGTACCACCAATGATAACTAACGTTTAATATACAAATGCAGGCGGTGGCAGAAACACATTGTCGACACCCTGCCTCTGACAGGGCACTGCGATCCGTAGAAATTAACCCCTCAGGTGCCACACCTGAGGGGTTAGCTGATCACAGCACCCTGCCTGAGGTCGGGTGCCGGCAATGTGTTTCTGCCGCCAACTGTATTTGTATATTAAACGTTAATGCACCCCCCCCCAGTATTAAAAACATTGGTGGCAGTGGCCATAGAGACAGAGTCCCCTCACCTCCTCCTATTGGTGGCAGTGGCAGCTTCTGATCGGAGACCCAGCAGTCCCTGGGGCTCCGATCGGTTATGCTACTGAAGCCCTGGCTGCCATGGTGAGCTCCCTGCTGCTGTGTGTACTATACAAAGGGCAGCAGGGACAGTGTGAGATCCTATTTACCCTGATAGAGCTCTATTAGGGTGAATAGACAAGGGATTAAAAGATCCCAGGTTCTAGCCCCTAAGGGGGGAAATAGTAAATAAAAAGTAAAAAAACAAACAAAAAAAACTACTAGAAGTTTAAATCGCTCCTTTCCCAACTTTACATATAAAATATATAAACAATCAATAAATAAATAATATATTACATATTGCCACGTCCGAAAAGTCCAAACTATTAAAATATCCAAAAATATCTCCTATGCGGTGAACGCTGTAAAAGAAAAATAATAAAATAATTTTTTTTGTCACCTTATCCCCCCAAAAAATAGCATAGGACTGTTCGATTATGGGCTGGATGTTCCATAAAATGCCGAATGCACGTGGCTTTTTTTGGCATTTTCTTTTTTTCGCGTGGTATCGAATGGTGTCGAGTATCGCAATACTTTTTTATGCTATCGAAACTGAATCAAAATTTTGGTATCGAAACAACCCTAATTGCACCACAGTTTTAAGTTTTTTTTATTTATGACGTTCGATGTGCGATAAAACTGACCAGTTACTTTTATTCTACATGTCAGTACGAATCCGGCGATACCTTATATGTTAGTTTTTCTTGCGTTTTGATAGTGACAAAATAATTTTAAAAAGTGGGAAAAAATCTGTTTTATTTTTTCGTCGCCATATTTTGACCCTATAGCTTTTTTGTGTACGGAGCTGTGTGGGGGCGATCTTAACTTTTCATTGATACCATTCTGGGGTGTGTATGACTTTTTGATCACTTTTTATTTATTTTCTTTGTAGAAAATGAGCAACCAAAAACGGTGAATCGGCCATTTTGATGCTTTTTTCCGTTTTGCTGTTTGCCGTATAGGGAATTTGTTTTTATATTTTTATACTATAAAAGCCTACTGAGCTTGGTGTTAGATATTTTGACATGGTCTCCAGGAGGTGGGGTTTGTCTGTATTGTGAGTCCATAATGCATATTTGTGATATTTTTACTTGTTTTTTTTTTATGATGAAATAAAGGATGATTTGTATTGTATGTGGCTTCATATTTGTGGCGATTTGTATCCTTTTTTTTGTAACGTACCGGTATATGTTAAACGGAGGCATAAAATGTGATGTTAACCTACCCTTAGTGACCACCAATATGCCTTTCATGAGTCTCCTGTGCAGCGGAGAGCAGAGATTTGGCAGAATTGCCCCTCTTGGCAGTTTAACCCCTTAGATGCAGAGGTCAATAGTGACCGTGGGATCTAAGTAGTTACAGAGGGAATGGATTCCTTCTGTCTCCCATCGGTACCTCACAAATGAGACTGTGGGGTGCTGATGTCTGTCAGTGGTAGCCTGACAGCAAATGAAGACCTGCCTGCAGTGTTTCCCATCAGGTGAGATCTCTCTAGTGCACCTTGATGGCGACTGTCCGTATAGCACTGACAGTATAATACATTGTACAGCAGGTGTTGTGCAAATGTATTATAGAGCCGATGAAAAGAAGGCCCACTTGGGACTAGTAAATGGTTCAAAAAAGTTTTAAAACAGAAAAAAAATCTCCAAGTTAAAAAAATACATTCTATGCTTTTCAATTTAAAAAATTGCCAAAATAAAATCCCTTCCACATATGTACCTCAAAATGATACCAATAAAAATTACCAAGTCGTCCTACAAAAATCAAGCCCTTACAAAGCTCCTTAGAAAGAAAACTAAAAAAGTTATGGATCTCGGGCTGCTTCGATGCAAAATCCTATTTTATTATATTTTTTTTAATGTTTTTTTATTGTGCAAAAGCAGTAAAATGCAAAAAAAAAAAATGCATTTGGTATCGATGTAATCGTACTGACCAGCAGAATTAACTTATCATGTTACTTATGCTGAAAAATAAACGCCGCTAAATTTATAACGTATAAATTCAGTGGCAGTATTGCTGTTTTTCTTACCCCCCCCCCCCCCCCTCCCAGAAAGAATTAATAAAAGTTAATCAGTAACTTATGTGTACCCCAAAATGGTGGCATTAGAAACTACAACTTGTGCCACAAAAAAACTAACCGCTCTTGGAAGACGATGATGGAAAAAATAAAATAAATCACTTGATCATTAAATCCCAAAACAGGCTGGTCACTAAGGGGTTAACAGAACACCTCAATTGCACATTTTGAGAATTTATGAATAGCTTTGAAACTGATCTCCTTGGTGTATCTTGTATATTGTCTCCATGGAGATAATGTACTGTTTATTTCAGGAACACAACACCATTGATGACCAGTTGGACTTGTCACAAAGCGATTTCAGAATGACAAACCAAAGCTGCAGGACATGACCACCATGTGCTCTCTGTAGCATCTATTGTCTGGAAAGAGACTTTCCCCAGGGCAGTCATCAATCCTTGTTGGCAACTGGTCTTACAAAAGGCATAAGCTTGACATCTAGGAAAATCTGAGTAAAAGCATTTAAGAAAGAAAATGATCAGAAAATGGCCAAGGAGGCATTGGTGACTGCAAACTTTACGAAATATTTCAGAATGGATCATTGTAGCCTTTATTTTAAGTTGCATCAATCTACAATGGCTCTCTGTGACCCAACAGTAAAATGAATTTACATTATAATATTAGAGAACGGCTTAAAGGAGTTGTCCAACATAATAAAAAAATGAATCATGGGCATCTTTGTGTAAGGGTACTTTCACACTTGCAGCAGAGGATTCCGGCAGGCAGTTCCGTCGGACCGGACGCAAACTGATGCCATTTGTTAGACGGATCCGGATGCGGATTTGTCTGACAAATGCATTGAAATACCGGATCCGTCTCTCCGGTGTCATCCGGAAAAACGGACCCGGTATTTTTTTTTTTCCACAGATTTAAAAGTCTGCGCATGCATGGACCCAAAGAATGGATCCGTCAATGCAGCAATAAATGCACTAATAAATTTCCATGGAAATGAATGCCAGATTCGGCATTCCGGCAAGTGTTCAGGATTTTTGGCCGAAGAGAAAACTGCAGCATACTGCGGTATTTTCTCCGGCCCAAAAACGTAAGAGGGACTGAACTGATGCTTTCTGATGCATACTGAACGGAATGCTCTCCATTCAGAATGCATTAGGATAAAACTGATTTTTTCCGGTATTGAGCTCCTGTGACGGAACTCAACACTGGAAAACAAAAACGCTAGTGTGAAAGTACCCTTAAAGGGGTTGTCTCGTCTCACTGTAACTAAGGCGAGATCAGACACAGTTCCGACCACCAGCTGGCCGGGAAACAGCAGAGTGTTCCAGCATTCGCATTTTCAGTAGGTCCCATTGTGGTGCATGAGAGCTACATAGGAAACAGCATAGCTTGTTGTGCTGCGCTGCATGCACCACAACGGGAGCTACTGAAACAGTGAGCGCCAGAGTGCACTGCTGTTCACCAGCCGGAAGATGAGACAACCCCTTTAAAGGAGAGAGCTGCAGCAGGAAGGACCCCCCCCAAGAAAGGCACACCCTTGTGGTAAGACAAGAGCTGCAGCAGAAAGGACATGCCCCTGAGAAAGAACACACCCACTGAGCTGCCTGTTTGAAATAAATCTAGCAGAGCAATTGGAGCAATGAATGGGGGAGCTCTGCATCCATGTGAGGTACAGGGCTGGTTCTAGTTTTGTTAGAAAGAGATTGTCATGTACTACACGATGTCTGACTTTCATTTTTTTACATTAATCAAGGGCTCACGTGTTTAAAAAATAAACTCAATAACCCCTTCTAAAATGCCCTCTGTTCCAGGTGCTGCTGCTTTCAGTGGTTCTCACTGGATCGGAAGTGACTTATTCTTGGTCATGAGACTCATTGGCAAGAATGGCACATTACTATTGAGCCTTAGCAGTGACGTGACATTTTTGCACACATGACCACTGGGGACATTGAATGGCTGTATCAGTCTTGTGACAAAGAACAGGTCTCCGCCTCTCCTGGTCTGGCAGAAACCATTGGGAGCTGGAAAAGAGGGCATTTTAAAAGGTGAGTGAGGCATCTTTTAAAAAATGTTAACTTACTGCTGCCTGCCATTTGTTCTTTAATTAAGCCGGACAACCCCTTTTAGACAGTAGTACTTGTTCTACCAACTAAAAGCTGACCATGCACATGGGGTAAATAACAGCCCAACTCAACAGCCTTTCCTGGCAATGACCTCATTCTTTTGTGAAATTAATAACTGACTACAATTTGAATCTTTATGGAGGAAGTCCACATTACAAAAAAGTGTGAGAAAAGGGTTGGGTTTTGATCTGGCATTTTTTGTGAAATGTAAATTTTTGTAATGATATCAACTAGTGAACTTGTGGTTTCAAGTTCGGCGTACAACATTCGGGTTATCTAAGAATCCCGTTATGGATTTTGCTACCATGGACCGTAAGTTATGGTCTGTGGTAGCGGAATCCATAATGGAATTCTTAGATAACCCGAACCTTGTACGCTTAACTTGAAACCAAAAGTTTTCTCAACACTAATATCAACCAAAGTCACAATCAGATGTATGATCAGCTTTTAGCCTAACAACTGCTTTAAAAAAAGATATCTGGCCTTTTAAAATTCTGATTAGTATTTTTTAGACCACAGGTATAGTTATTGCACAGGACACTGCAGTTATCTGGTTCTCTTCACCTTCTGTGTGACATTTGGTAGAGTAGAGAGGAGAAAACGAAATACAATATAGTCGCTATGAAGCGTAACTGGATATATGGATATGCAGTATCCTATATACAGGAATACGTTTGTTCTACAAAAGATTGTGTGTGAGTGGAACCCTAGGCTGTGATATGCAACTGAACACTGCCACTGCCTTTTTGTCTTTGTCTTGTTACTATACCACTCAGCCTCCCTGATGAGCCACCCACTAATCAGCACAATCTATAGGATGAGGAGCTCTTGTGCTGTAGGGGCAAAGCAGGAAGATTGCAGGGAAAGGTTCCTGAGGTATTGGGGTCTTCCTTTTCGGGGCATTCACCTCGTTCTTTACCACCTGGTAGAACAAGTGAATAGGGGTCCCTATCGTGTATTATAGGGCTATGTAGGCACTACTGTAGTTTAGCTTTGTGTGTCAAATCCTCTGTAGGGCAAACATATTTCTGTATATAGGATGCTACCTCCCTATATATCCTGAAAGGCCAATACCGCTCAATTGCAGCTATATTGTATCTATGAATTTTGCATTTTTAGATGTATTAAAAAAAAGTTGAGAGCTTCCCCCAGAGCTTCACTGGGTTCAGAATTTTCACCTAGACAGGCCCTCTGATATGAGCATCAGAGCATTTCATGTTCCGATGTTCTCCCTTGCCCTGCGCTGTATCGCGCAGGTCAAGGGCTGTTTGTTTATATGTTTTACACTGCTAGGTGGAGGCTTCCACCTAGCAG
The DNA here is from genome assembly GCF_014858855.1 of Bufo gargarizans. Classification (NCBI taxonomy): domain Eukaryota; kingdom Metazoa; phylum Chordata; class Amphibia; order Anura; family Bufonidae; genus Bufo; species Bufo gargarizans. Next base: position 207,750,641 of record NC_058082.1, on the reverse strand, counting down.
TGTGCCTGGTGACATCACCGGCACTAATGGGCTCACTGCTAGGCGGAAGCCTCTGCCTAGCTTACCCATGTTGATCCCGGTAAGTCACCGGATCTCCAGAAAAAGCCTTTGCCTTGTGCAATTCAGTGCAGGGCAAAAGAGAGCATTGGAGCATGAAATTCTTTAAGCTTTCGTTCTCTCCTCTATGTTCCAGTATTCACATTGGAGTATATTAGTTTGTAGTATCCCAGTGAGACATATGCCGTCTATAGAGGTCAATGACCTTCTGGATGTCAGAGTTTCCTGTGTATACAGACGTGTAGCCTTAACTTGATTTTTAACAAGTTAAGTAAACAATGGCAAAAAACTTTTAATTGACTTTTTTACGGCTTTCAATTGAAACATAAAAAAAAAGAGTGTGTTTTGACTGGAACATATTGGCGAAAGTCTCCAGAATTGCCACTAAATTTTTTTGTTTTTCATTTTCTGTCTTGTTAGATTTGAGTGTGTTTGCCTTTACTTGGCACTCTAGCACTTTTTTGCACCTGGTAACCTCCCTCACATGGTCTGGTGTGGGTGTGGCTCACGGCCTGGCTTCATCCACATTGTACAACCACAGTATTCATGCTGGGCAATTGTGGGGAGCTTGGCTGTGAGCTGAATTATATCATCCCCAGACCGTGTTCACACCATAGTCAGAGCAGTGGTTAGGACCCCTTGCCATGCTGAGAAACCGTGACGTGGTGCATGTGGGCTCCGATATCTCCATGACTGGAACATATTGGCGAAAGTCTCAGCTTTTAATACCTTTACTTATGTCTTGCCAGCATAGTCAGTTATATCTGTTTGGTGCATTCTCTCTGTGTGTTCTTTATGATTGCTACATTCTGTGTAGTTTGCTCTTGTGGTGCATGTGGACCGCGTCGATATCCTCCATTGTATGCATATTTTGCTGGGGTTAGTCGATTACTGCGGTCCACATGCGGTCGGGCTGCTCCCCTAACTAAAGACACGCTACAGTGTCATGGGCTGAGCAGCTCCTCCAGAATTGCCACTAAATTTTTTTGTTTTTCATTTTCTGTCTTGTTAGATTTGAGTGTGTTTGCCTTCACTTGGCACTCTAGCACTTTTTTGCACCTGGTAACCTCCCTCACATGGTCTGGTGTGGGTGTGGCTCACGGCCTGGCTTCATCCACATTGTACAACCACAGCATTTATGCTGGGCAATTGTGGGAAGCTTGGCTGTGAGCTGAATTATATCATCCCCAGACCGTGTTCACACCATAGTCAGAGCAGTGGTTAGGACCCCTTGCCATGCTGAGAAACCGTGACGTGGTGCATGTGGGCTCCGATATCTCCATGACTGGAACATATTGGCGAAAGTCTCAGCTTTTAATACCTTCACTTATGTCTTGCCAGCATAGTCAGTGTTATATCTGTTTGGTGCATTCCCTCTGTGTGTTCTCTATGATTGCTACATTCTGTGTAGTTTGCTCTTGTGGTGCATGTGGACCGCGTCGATATCCTCCATTGTATGCATATTTTGCTGGGATTAGTCGATTACTGCGGTCCACATGCGGTCGGGCTGCTCCCCTAACTAAAGACACGCTACAGTGTCATGGGCTGAGCAGCTCCTCCAGAATTGCCACTAAATTTTTTTGTTTTTCTTTTACTGTAACTAGTAAGACCTGGCAAGATATCAATGAAACACTTAAGAAACAAACCATTAAGATCCACTTCAACTTGAGCAGACAAAAGCAGAGATCTGCTCTCTACAAGAAATGCAAGCCATCATAGATGAGCGCATTCTGTCTCCATACTGCAACTTGCCATGCTTCACAACTGAAGTAATGGGTTAAAGGGTTTCTGCCACCAGAATTAACCCTGTTAAGCTATCTGACATTAGCGATGTGCTAATGTCAGCTGAACCTAACTAGCCTATTCCTATTTTTATCTATGCCCCTGTTACTCCAGAAATGTAACTTGTATAATATGCTATTTAGCCTCTAGGTGCAGGGGCTCCTAGAGGCTCCGTTCTCCCACCTCTGGCTACGCCCTGCTACACTAGATTGACAGGGCCAGGCAGCCTTCACCTCCAACTGCCGGCCCTGTGAGCTGGGGAAATCTCCCGCCATTCAGTATTCGGCGCAAGCGCAGTGAGGAAGCCGCCAGCCGGTGAGCGCCCTTCACTCACTACTCCTGCGCTGAATACTGAACGGGACGGCGCAGGCGCAAGATTTACACGGCAGACAGGGCCAGCAGTAGGAGACCAACGATGCCTGGCCCTATCAGTCTAGTGTAGCAGGGTGTGGCCAGAGGTGGGAGAACGGAGCCCCTAGGAGCAGGAGCAACGCTCCCCCTGCTCCTAGAGGCTAATTAGATTATTATAAAAGTTATATTTCTGGAGTAATGGGGGCATAGATAAAAGTAGGAATAGACTAGTTAGGTTCAGCTGACATTAGCACATCGCATGTCAGCTAGTTTAAAAACGTTAATTCTGGTGACAGAAACCCTTTAACCAAGGATTGTAGTCGGTGGCTTTTCTCCGACGGAGTATATTTCATACCAGCTATGCAAAGCCGATGTTCAGAATTTTAATTAAATTCCTTTGGTCACAGCAGTAACATTTCAACCAATTAATATCTTATTACCAGCCCATAATACTGTGATGTCAAATTCCATCCATTTCATTTTAATTGATTTCTCCTTATCACGCCTGGAAATGAATTATTGTGAAAAAGACAAATGGAAGAGATTTTTTTGTATGTGATAAGTGGTGGCTGCTTTCAGTTACATAATTCTAACATTTAGGGGGGATTTATCATTCCACTACACCATGCTTTTGGTGTAGAAAAGACAGTTTTGTGACTTTTTAAATGCCAGAGCAACTACATTTAGGTACAACTATCTTTTTTTGCCGACTTTAGCAGCTTTCAAAAAGGGGCATGGCAAGGGTAATGTTGTAGGAGCTACAGGGCCTGGCATATTTAGCATCTTTTACACTAGTAACTGGCATGATGACTGAAATGTATGCCAGCTAAGAGCTGGAGTAGATTCCAGTCAGGTGTACGGACTGCCGGAGGAGGCATTTAATTTATGACGGTTATGATAAATCAGAGCCTTGATACAGATTTCAATTGAATTCATATGAAACAGTCCACAGGCTCTATTTAAGTCTCAGTCCCTTGACATCATTGATAAAAGATGTATGGGTCAAGTGAACAATGGTGTCGGAATTTGGGGTAAGATTTGTCCCTGCTCTTAATGTGTATGTAGCTTTCTGTAATGTTTCAACTCTTAGGGGCCCTGTGCAAGAATAGTATATGGGCCCCTTGCTGGTTAACTAATTTATCAAGACGGCAGGGCTCATAATAATGCTTACTCCTGTCTATGACTTTTTAATCAATCCTTCATATGATAAATCAGAATACCTTAGTAAATTTGAGCCAGATAACTCTTATGCCATTTATTCTCTTGTCGTATGGGCCCCGTTGCCTAAAGTGCCCACTATGTAGCCACTCTGCACCAATGGCATGTCCTCTCCTGGCACAGTGTAAGATACTAGTCCTGGGGTACTTTGATGTAATTGGGTGCTTGTCTAAGGAATATTGAGAAACCCGGTTCTGGTAGAATGTGTATTAATATGCACATGCAAACTAGGGTTTTCCTTGGGCAAAACTATCTCATATATACCAGCCATTTCTGGTTATCAATCCAGGTCTTGTGATTAGGTTTAAAATAAAAATAAAATAAATAGGAAGATATTTTTCACTCCACACTGGAATTACCTACATTATAATGTAGATGGCGCTAGCAAATGGGCCCAAATAAATGGTTCATAAAACGTTTCATATATCCCCGAAAAGTGAAACTTCAGCAAACTCAGACATGATATGAAGAAATGTAGGATAATACATTAGGCAATAGAGCAAGAATGAAATGCAGCATCCAATGAGGAAACTGAGAAGTTAAGAATTTATTTAGGTTTATTCCAAATCCATGATAACACAAGACACACATAAACCATGTTATGTGCTATCATGTTGTTCTTGCTCTATATGTGTAATTGGTTGGTTCCTTATTTTCTTATGATATGTTACTTACATACCTGAAATATGCACAGACCACATTTTGGCAGCTTATTAAGATTTTTATTAGTAGCCAAGTAAATGAAAATAATTTATGAATACCTGAAAGAAGATGAATTGTATGGTATTAAATGTGACCTTGTAGCCCTCAGTAAGAACACTTAAGGAAATTCTCAGCTGCAGTCTTTCTTCTTTAATGAGTAACTAAACCTTTGACAAAAATTTTAATAAGATGTCCCTAATGCCCTAATAAAAGTTTTTCTAATATTCTTTATTAATGAATTTTTATTATAATTTTTCCTCCCTAAAGCGCACCATTACCTGTGCGCTTAAATTTTACATTTTTGTACACCGCTGACTGCTCAGCGGTGTATGGAGTACGGACTGTGAAGTAATCAATGGGGCTGCAGTGCAGTGAGTACGGGCAGAAGAGCATATTGCTGCTCCTGACTGTGCCCCCCTGAGGTTTACTAACTCCTGGCATAGCACATGGGTACCCTGTATCCATGTGCTATGCCAGGATCAGCTGAATGGAGCTGGCTCCTGCTTCTGCCTGCTCTGCTAAACTGAAAGAACTGCATGTCAGCTCTTAGATTAGCGAAGCAGGCAGAGGCAGGATCCCTCTCCACTCAACTAATCCTGGCATAGTACATGGGTACAGGGTAGCCATGTGCTATGCCAGGAGTTAGTAAACCTCTGGGGGGCATGGGCAGGAGCAGCAATATGCCCTCCTGCCCGCACGAACTGAGGCCCCATTCATAACATGTCATCTTCGTACTCCGTACACTGCTGAGCTGTCAGCGGTGTACAGAAATGTCAGTTATAAGCGCATAGGGAATGGTGCGCTTTAGGTCTAGGGAAAAGTCTAATAACAATACAAAATTAATTAATAAAGTATATTAGAAAATGTTTTATTAGGGCATTAGGGACATCTTATTAAAATTTTACTCAAAGGTTTAATTACTCTTTAAGAATTAATTCTACATACAATATAGACCTATATTCTTCATTACAATAGCAATGCAATAGCTGCAGTATATGACAAGGTATGAAATGGAATAATACAAAGCTATGAGCACAGTCATATACTGTACTAAGACAGAAAAAAGCAAACACGTTATAATGCAAGTTGTGTTTTTCTGACCCGTCCTCTTACATACCTTCCTTTTATGCTCGTCATAGTAGGTTTTGTCCCATTTCTGCTGCAGGTATTTATTACCACATGGCAATATGGGTTGGTAGGCTCTGTGCATCTTCACTGTCAACCGCCCTCCCAGGCTACAAACCTCTGAATGACTGAGCTTCTGAGGCTGGGGAGGAATACTGTGGAGACTACAGAGTGTTTGAGGCAGGTCATGTGCTGGTTGTCATGACATTGGTGTTAAGGAGAAAAGTGAATAGCTAATGGTAGACTTCCAAACATTGTGGCTGCAAATCAGCAAACAAAGTCTGTCTCTATTAAATGACTGCATAATAACACAATGCTTCGGTATAAGCCTTGTTCTTATACTGTCACAGGTGAAGGATCCTGTTAGACTAAAGAGCAACCAGACCAACAAAAACACCCAAAACTCATTTCATATAGTTTGACAGGAGAATAAGTACATAGGTCACATCCCCGGAGGTAGTTCTGCTGTTCCACCTGCAAAATTAGTTTGCTTTCCAAATTGGAAAAAGGACAGCCCTTGTTGTTGCTGTGTTGTTGGAACCTCTGATCAGGGCTCAAAGAACACATGAGTTTTTAGGAACCCTGGTTGGAAAACATGGCTGTAAAGGACTTTAATCACAGTAGCTACAGAAGGTCTTATTTGCCAATGTGTTGCGTCTGATCTTGAGAAATAGACTGCAGACGTCTATTTGTCAAACATCTACTATGGAGTCTTGAAGGAGTTTTCCTGGACTTTTATATTGATGACCTGTCCTCAGTATAGATCATAAATATCAGATCGTGGGGGTCCAACATCTGGCACCCCCCACTATTCAGCTGCCTTCATTAGTCATAGGCACCGGGAACTATACAGTGGACGGATTCAGAAACAGAATACTCTGTCCACTGTGTAGTGGCTGTGTCTGGGCACTGCAGCTCAACTCCCATTCAAGTGAATAGGAGCTAAGCTACAGTACGCTGGCCCTGGAAACTACACAGTGAACAGAGCCTTCTGTCCACTGTATAGCTTTCGTCACTGTTGGCTGCCAGAAATGGCTGATCAGTGGAGGTGCTGGGTGTCGGACCTCCACAATTCTGAAATTGAAGACCTATTGTGAGGATAGGTCATCAAAATCTAAGTCCTGGGGGCAGGGCCAGTAGCCAAGATGGCTGAATGTGCCTGAGCAGAGCTCCGAGGCCAGCACAGCACTACAGGATAAATACTGATCATCACCCGCCATTAGCAGCACAGCAGTCCCCCTGGAGGTGCCCTAATACTGCATAGAAGCTTCTGCACATCAGACTCACCTGGCAGTCCGGAGGAAGCGACGCTAGCACCAGAAGCAGGCACGCACGGAAAGTGTGCTGAGAAGCGGACATATTCAGCACAGCTGTGCTGGTGACGAGGTGAGAGGCACGGGCAAAGGACCCAGAGCGGGCAGAGAGAAGGGGAGAGAAAGAAGACGGGGTGCAGTTGAACTGCGTGCCGCCACCAGTTTTCCCGCCAGTCGGCCATCTTGCTGGCTCCTCGGCAGCACCAGGAAGGGGAAGGGGGCCCTGAGCAATGCAGACTGCAAGCACAGAGGAGACTCCAGATCCCCATAAAGAATAAGGGGCGACTAAGTCTTCTAACTCAATTGCCGGGTCTTTAACCCTACTGTAAGAGTGCAAGACAAATCCAAAGATAAGCCCTGCACACTCCTCTGGCAGGCACTATTAAGATATATAAGCGCTGATAACAGCCCTGACTAAAATATACTAACCCCTAAATCAAGATAATAATGGGGCCACAAAAAGCACAAAGTGCTGCAGAAAAATTGAAAGAATTTGAAAGACAACCAGATGAAACGTCACGGTCTCCTTTACCGCATACTATACGCATACTAGGGCTAGCACTGCATCAGATACTAAAGCCTCTGCAACAGCTCCTGAGGAAGTTCATGAGGAACCTACCCTTAAACAAGTAACAGCACAAGTCCTAGAAGCTATCACGGCCTGCAAGACTTCTCTTACAGGGAAATTGGATGAAGTTAAGATTGATCTAGGCCTCCTGCGCCAAGACATGCACAACTTGCGGGACAGAGTCCAACACACTGAAGAACGCATATCACATATAGAAGATGCCACGGCCTCTGTTCCTAGATCCATATCCGAGCTTAACACCAAAGCAGAACTATGGAAACAGAAAGCAGATGACTTGGAGAATAGACTTCGTAGAAACAATATAAGAATTATTATTATCGGATTGCCTGAAAGAGCAGAGGGCGATATACCGGATAAGTTTATAGAAAATTGGATAAAAGAACTTTTCCCAGATGCAAACTTCTCCTCGGCCCCACCTCGACCCATGCTCGCAAGATTTCTTAATTGCAAAGATAGAGATAAAATATTGGCTCTAGCCAGAAGACGACAAGAAATTAAATATGACAACACCAGGGTATCCATTTACCCAGACTTCTTCATGGAGCTGCAGAAACAAAGCGCCACCTTCATGGATGTCAAGCTGGGAGAGGCCAACATTCCATACTCCATGGGATATCCTGCGAAACTACGAGTGGTAGACGGTGATAGAGCGGTTTTCTTCACCTCTCCCGGAGAAGTCTCTGAATAGCTGGCACTACGGCGCAGATCTCCAAGACGAGAAAGTCCCTGAAACCCTCTAAGAACTGGTCACTAGATGACGCCATTGGACTGGCTAGGCTAAGTTGACATGTTTCCAATATAATTAACTATAGCTTTTTGTTTACACCTTTATATGTAATAGCTAACTACCATGGGCCACCCTAGCTATACTTATATACTCAAATAGAGGCATCACAGTAGTTGCTGCAGCCGGCATGCCTCTGTCAAAACATCACCAATGACGGAGGCATCCCGGTTTTACTGGCCTAGAGTCTGGTATGAAAGAAGTTACACCAGACATAACATCTATCCAACGAATAATATATTGTTAGGGATGACAGTTTGTATACCTAGTTTTTCTAATATTGATTTGTTTAAGGTTAACCAAACAAATTGGTTCTGCATCACTACAACCATTGCGGTATGTCCAATTCCTGACACTAAATGTAGGCCCAGGATTCCATGGCTGAGTTGAAAATTCTTTCATGGAATGTCAGGGGATTAGGCACTCCACAAAAAAGATCAATGGTGCTTGCTTTTATTAGAAATTCCAGCCCACAAATACTGTGTCTCCAAGAGACACATCTTACATCTAATGCATCTATAGCCTTAAAGAAGCCTTGGGTACAGTGGACCACACACTCCTACCATTCCTCTTCCTTAAGGGGGTGTCCCTGCTAGTACACAAACAATTAAGATGGGAGGCAAAAGACCTGGTCATTGACATGGAAGACAGATATGTCTTTGTTCATGCTCTTATTGGCAATGTACAATATGTTTTACTAGAAGTCTACAACCCTCTCCCTGGTTCCATACAGATTTTACAAAATACTCCAATTATATATCATTCATTAGACATCTCTAACACCAACTAGGATGTATAGAATGGTCAGAGTTTCATCCACAGCATGCCCGCGGTGTGGGGAATTGGAGGCGGACTTCTGGCACACGATGTGGAGCTGCACCCCGATAGCTATGTTTTGGAGGGAAGTGACTGACCTTCTTTCCTCTTTATTGCTGGTACGTGTACCCTGCACTCCTAAAGTCTGCCTGCTAGGAGTACTGAATGAAGATAATTGGGATCATGACACTATATGACAATATTCCTGAGGGAATCCCTGTTTATGGCACGTCAATTTATTGCTCTGAGATGGTACAGCCCCAATACACCGAACTTGTACATGTGGAAATTACAGATAAATCAGATCCTACCATATGTAGTACTAGTATACAAACATCGCAACAAACCACAAAAGTTTGATAGAGTCTGGGGCCTGTGGTATGGGGCAGCACAAACTATGTATTCAATCTCGAGATTGCGACAAGCCATATCAGCAGCTCGATGAAACGTGGCTCATTCGGTTTAATGGGGACACTTGTACATATTACAATTCACAATATGTCAATTGAAGAAACAGGGAGTGTGCAACATTGCAATGGCTGGTTAGAGAAACTGTTTAACCCTGCCATTTGTTGCAAATCTGATGTGTCGCTTTTACTTATCCAGGCCATTCTGAGATTGTTTTCTCGTCACATATCGTGCTTCATGACAGTGGTAAAATTGAGTTTAAAAAAACAGATTTTACAAACTTTGTTAACCCTTTAGATGTTCCAGAAGAATTAATGGAAAATAGAGATAAAATTTCAAAATTTCACTTTTTTTGGGGAGATTTTCAATTTTAATCCATATTTTCCATTTACAAAGCAAGGGTTAACAGCCAAACAAAACTCAATATTTATGACCCTGATTCTGTAGTTTGCATAAACACCCCATATGTGGTTGTAAACGGCTGTATGGGCACACGGCATTGCGCAGAAGGAAAAGAATGCCATACGATTTTTGGGAGGCAGATTTTGCTGGACTGTTTTTTTGATCCCATGTCCCATTTAAAGCCCCCCTGATGCACCCCTAGAGTAGAAACTCCCAAAAAGTGACCCCATTTTGGAGACTACGGGATAAGGTGGCAGTTTTGTTGGTACTATTTTAGGGTAATTATGATTTTTGGTTGCTCTATATTACACTTTTTGTGAGGCAAGGTAACACAAAATAGCTGTTTTGGCACTGTTTTTATTTTTTTATTTACAGCGTTCATCTGACAGGTTAGATCATGTGGTATTTTTATAGAGCAGGTTGTTATGGACGTGACAATACCAAATATGAGTACTTTTTGTTGTTGTTTCTTTCAGTTTTACATAATAAAGCTTTTTTTTTTTTTTTTAGATTTCTCCACATTCTGAAAGCCGTAGGTTTTTTTTTATTTTTTGGGTGACTTTCTTGTGTAGGGGCTAATTTTTTTGGGATGAGATGACAGTTTGATTGGTACTATTTTAGGGTGTATATGACTTTTTGATCGCTTGGTATTACACCTTTTGTGATGTAAGGTGACAAAAAATGGCTTTTTTGACACCGCTTTTTTTTTGCTTTTTTTTTACAGTGCTCACCTGAAAGGTTATTTTTTATGTGATATTTTTATAGAGCAGGTTCTTACGGACGCGACGATACCTAATATTTCTACCTTTTTTTTTATTTATGTAAGTTTTATACAATTATATCATATTTGAAACAAAAGAAATGATGTTTTAGTGTCTCCATAATCTGAGAGCCATAGCTTTTTCAGTTTTTGGGCGATTGTCTTAGGCTACTTTCACACTAGCGTTCGATCGGATCCGTTCTGAACGGATCCGCTCATATTAATGCAGACGGTGGCTCCGTTCAGAACGGATCCGTTTGCATTACCATGAAAAAAAAATAAAAAAAAAAAAATAAAAAATTTTATTTTTGTTTTTTGTTCATGATAGTGCAAACGGATCCGTTTTGACTTTACATTGAAAGTCAATGGGGGACGGATACGTTTGAAAATTGAGCCATACTGTGTCAACTTCAAACGGATCCGTCCCCATTGACTTACATTGTTAGGCTACTTTCACACTAGCGTTCGGGTTTCCGTTCGTGAGCTCCGTTTGAAGGAGCTCACGAGCGGACCCGAACGCAGCCGTCCAGCCCTGATGCAGTCTGAATGGAGGCGGATCCGCTCAGACTGCATCAGTCTGGCGGCGTTCAGCCTCCGCTCCGCTCGCCTCCGCACGGACAGGCGGACAGCTGAACGCTGCTTGCAGCGTTCGGGTGTCCGCCTGGCCGTTCGGAGGCGTGCGGATCCGTGCGGATCCGTCCAGACTTTCAATGTAAGTCAATGGGGACGGATCCGTTTGAAGATGCCACAATGTGGCTCAATCTTCAAGCGGATCCGTCCCCCATTGACTTTACATTGAAAGTCTGAACGGATCCGTCCCAGGCTATTTTCACACTTAGCTTTTTTTTGCTAATATAATGCAGACGGATCCGTTCTGAACGGAGCCTCCGTCTGCATTATTATGAGCGGATCCGTTCAGAACGGATCCGCCCGAACGCTAGTGTGAAAGTAGCCTAAGTCTGGACGGATCCGTTTGCCTCCGCACGGCCAGGCGGACACCCGAACGCTGCAAGCAGCGTTCAGGTGTCCGCCTGCTGAGCGGAGCGGAGGACAAACTGTGCCAGACTGATGCATTCTGAGCGGATCCGCGTCCACTCAGAATGCATTAGGGCTGGACGGATCCGTTCGGGGCTGCTTGTGAGAGCCTTCAAACGGAACTCACAAGCGGAGCCCCGAACGCAAGTGTGAAAGTAGCCTTAGGTAGGGTATAATTTTTTCGGGATGAGATGACGGTTTGATTGGCACTATTTTGTTTACCTGTGGGGTTAGGTTATGTGTTATTTTTATAGAGCAGGTTCTTACGGACACGACGATACCTAATATTTCTACCTTTTTTTTTAATGTAAGTTTTATACAATTATATCATATTTGAAACAAAAGAAATGATGTTTTAGTGTCTCCATATTCTGAGAGCCATAGTTTTTTCAGTTTTTGCGTGATTGTCCTAGGTAGTGTATCATTTTTGCGGGATGAGATCACGGGTTGATTGGCATTATTTTAGGGTGCATATGACTTTTTAATCCCTTGCTATTACACTTTTTGTGATGTAAGGTAACAGAAAGTGGCTTTTTTTACACCGTTTTTTTTTTGTAAGGTGTTCACCTAAGGCAGTGGTGGTGAACCTAGAGGCGGCCCTCAGAGCCCTCTCTGTGGGCACCCACACCCTGGAAAAACTCTATGGTGTATCAATATGCCTTAGACTTTTCCTGCCATTCATCAGCATAGGGCTCACTATGAACAAAACAGGCAGCGCATTGAATGCAGGCCGGCTATTATAGCTAAATGATAAAGTACATGGAAGATATACTATATTGGACTGTAGTATTCAGGTTTAATTGCCGTGGTGGCACTTTGCAATAAATAAGTGGGTTTTTGTTTGGGCACTGATTCTCTAAAAGCTTCGCCGTCACTGACCTAAGGGGTATATGTATATTTTTTTATATACTTAAGTTTTACACAATAACAGCATTTTTGAAACAAAAAAAACATGTTTTAGTGTCTCGATAGTCTGAGAGCTATCCTTTTTTTTATTTTTTTTAGCAATTGTCTTAGTTAGAGTATCATTTTTTGCGGGATGAGGTGACGGTTAGATTGGTACTATTCTGGGGGGCATACGCCTTTTTGATCGCTTGGCGTTGCACTTTAAGTGATGTAAGGTGACAAAGAAATGTTTTTTTTTACGGTGTTCATTTGAGGGGTTAGATCATGTGATATTTTTATAGGGCCGGTCGATACGGACACGGCGATACCTAATTTGTCTATTTTCTCTCCCCCCCCCCCCCCCTATTTATTACAATTTTTTTTAACGTTATTTTGGGAAAAGGATGCTTTTTTAAAAAAAACTTTCTTTTGTAACTTTTTTTTTACACTTTTATTTTTTGTCCCACTCTGGGACTGCAACTTTTGGGGGTCTGATAAGGGGATCAGTAATGCATTGTAAAGGGGTACAATGCATTACAATACTTCTGTATTGTGATGCATTGGCTATAATTGTATTAAAGACTGTAATACACTTACAGCCTGTTTGCCTGTGAGATCCAGGGGGCAGGATCTCATAGGCTCTCCCGGAAGGCTTCCCTGCCATCGGGTCCCCGTCACAGCAGCACGGGGACCCGATGGAAGCTCAGATACCTGCAAGGACATTGCAGGTGCAGCGGTCAGCGCTGACCGCTGCACATCAAGTGATTTCACCGATGCTGGCGGATGCAGCAGGGGTCCAGCTATCAGTGACTGCTGGACCCCTGCCGCGGATCGGGCGGGCGCATCTCCTGCCCCCGCCCGATCACAGCGCCGTGCATGTACGCCGCTGGTTCTTAAGTCACGGACATCTGCGGCGCGCAAAGTGCAGCACACAAAGTGTGCTAAGAACAATTCTGTCAATCAGAGTATAAGGGCTCATTCAGACGGCCGTATGCTGTCCGCAAAAATGTGGATCCGTTTTTTGCAGAAAGTTCAGCATGTCCACAAAAGAACAGATTGTATTCTGCATATTTGCTGACCCATAGATTTCAATGGGGCCATGTCCTGATTTTCAATGACAAGTATAGGACATGTTTTATTTGTTTTGCGGAGCTGTGGAACAAAAGGAAAGGGCCTCGTAGAAGTGAAAGGGTCCGCATCTAATCTGCAAAATTGCAGATCAGATGCGGAAAGCAACATACGGCTGTCTGAATGAGCCCTAAGTATGAGCAGAGATAATTTAAGGGCACTATTAGTGCATAATGTCCACTGTGTGGTCATCTGAAAAGCCCATTACGGCCAACCAAAGAAGTATAGACAAAAGGAACACAGATAGCTGACAAGCATGACAAACATAGAAAGTAGATGAAAGACAATGTAAGGGGGAGAGGAGACTTCTGTCGGATGGCAGGCACCATGAGTGGTATTTTGTCATTTGTCAGTTTTAGTTCACAGTGTTCCATCATACGGCCTGGCCGATGAACCGATAGAAAAACAGTATTAAAGAAGTATAAATGAAAGTGGGTATAATGTATTCTCTATAGACCAGTATCCTGTCATTACCACTATTTAATCATATGGATTTTGTGCTGGACAAGTCACGAAGGGAGGTGGGAAGGGAAAAGGGATCTCTTGCAGTGTGTTTTTAAGCTGTGGCCTCCTTCAAATTCCAAGGCCTAATAAAAAAAAGTTGGTAAAGCTGGAAAACCCCTTTAAAGGGTAACTGTCATGTTTTCATCAAAAAATTTTTTTAGCATATGTTACTGGTGCAGCAGCATTATGCATAAAACAATCTTTAGTTTCTTCACATATCACTGTTTTCCTTGAGTTTTTCCCCTTAGTTACGGTTGTTTAAACATTTACAATATGAGGACCTTCTCAAAATGGCTCCTCTGCCAGTTCTCTGAGGCCAAAACTGTTTTCCCTCACTTCCTATACACACTTGCTGTAGCCAGCAGCTCCCTGCCAGCCAATCAGATTGGGTTACTGAGAGACACGCCTCCTTACTCTGAAGCCTAATGCAGGCATGCAGTGTAGAAGACCGCCCCTCTGTCTTCTGTTTAAACTAAAAGGAAGACAAACAAGCCCTAGCAACGGTCTTTTAAGGGAGCAGTGGAAAGGGACAGGGGACATTAATGAAAGCTGTTATTATAAGGTGATTACAGATCTTTTGACAATCATTGACAGACTAACTAAGGTATACATGTCTAGCTCTAATAAACTAGCAAATTAAAAAAAAATATGACAGTTACCCTTTAAATGGGCTGCACAATGCCACGTGCATTGTTTGACAAAAAAAGTCTGCAGTCTATTTCTCAATTTAAAGGGTTGTGATGTCAAACATTGTCACTAACGTGACATTATCACCCCTGTAGCATCATAATTAAAGTGGTCCCTGTATGCCATGTGGGCTGGTTACCGAATACTTGTGGGGAGAATTTAGGGCCATGTATCTGTGTTGCAGTGCATATTCGCCTCTGTGTGGCATACAGGTCATGTGTGAACATGACCATTGGTATGTCTCTCTTTCTGTTCAGCAAGGCAGGGGTTAATTGCCTATTGCTTGCTGTGTGGTCTGTGTTCCTGTAGAGGTTAATCCCTCTTTCTGTTTGTGCATACCTGTTGGTGTTTTGGGGCTCACAAGCTCAGCTATATGTTCTGTCTGTGTATCCCTCCCCTTGGCTGAGCAACAGCAATAGTTCCAAGCAATAGTTCATGTATCTGCTTCTATTGCTCTGTTATCTGTCCAGTCTGTATGTCTGACCTGTGTCCGTTGACAGTTTCTGATCTGTTCCTGCCTGAGTTCCTGTTGTGGTCTGTCTGTGTTACCCTGTTCTTGTTCCTGTCTGTCTTGTTGTGCTTTTTCATAAATGTATAAAACATTTATCTAAATATACTAGTTATGGTGGATTTGATTATATATATACAGTACAGACCAAAAGTTTGGACACACCTTCTCATTCAAAGAGTTTTCTTTATTTTCATGACTATGAAAATTGTAGATTCACACTGAAGGCTTCAAAACTATGAATTAACACATGTGGAATTATATACATAAGAAAAAAGTGTGAAACAACTGAAAATATGTCCTATTCTAGGTTCTTCTAAGTAGCCACCTTTTGCTTTGATTACTGCTTTGCACACTCTTGGCATTCTCTTGATGAGCTTCAAGAGGTAGTCACCTGAAATGGTCTTCCAACAGTCTTGAAGGAGTTCCCAGAGATGCTTAGCACTTGTTGGCCCTTTTGCCTTCACTCTGCGGTCCAGCTCACCCCAAACCATCTCGATTGGGTTCAGGTCCGGTGACTGTGGAGGCCAGGTCATCTGGCGCAGCACCCCATCACTCTCCTTCATGGTCAAATAGCCCTTACACAGCCTGGAGGTGTGTTTGGGGTCATTGTCCTGTTGAAAAATAAATGATGGTCCAACTAAACGCAAACCGGATGGAATAGCATGCCGCTGCAAGATGCTGTGGTAGCCATGCTGGTTCAGTATGCCTTCAATTTTGAATAAATCCCCAACAGTGTCACCAGCAAGCACCCCCACACCATCACACCTCCTCCTCCATGCTTCACGGTGGGAACCAGGCATGTAGAGTCCATCCGTTCACCTTTTCTGCGTCGCACAAAGACACGGTGGTTGGAACCAAAGATCTCAAATTTGGACTCATCAGACCAAAGCACAGATTTCCACTGGTCTAATGTCCATTCCTTGTGTTCTTTAGCCCAAACAAGTCTCTTCTGCTTGTTGCCTGTCCTTAGCAGTGGTTTCCTAGCAGATATTCTACCATGAAGGCCTGATTCACACAGTCTCCTCTTAATAGTTGTTCTAGAGATGTGTCTGCTGCTAGAACTCTGTGTGGCATTGACCTGGTCTCTAATCTGAGCTGCTGTTAACCTGCGATTTCTGAGGCTGGTGACTCGGATGAACTTATCCTCCGCAGCAGAGGTGACTCTTGGTCTTCTTTTCCTGGGGAGGTCCGCATGTGAGCCAGTTTCTTTGTAGCGCTTGATGGTTTTTGTGACTGCACTTGGGGACACTTTCAAAGTTTTCCCAATTTTTCGGACTGACTGACCTTCATTTCTTAAAGTAATGATGGCCACTAGTTTTTCTTTACTTAGCTGCTTTTTTCTTGCCATAATACAAATTCTAACAGTCTATTCAGTAGGACTATCAGCTGTGTATCCACCTGACTTCTCCACAAGGCAACTGATGGTCCCAATCCCATTTATAAGGCAATAAATCCCACTTATTAAACCTGACAGGGCACACCTGTGAAGTGAAAACCATTTCAGGTGACTACCTCTTGAAGCTCAACAAGAGAATGCCAAGAGTGTGCAAAGCAGTAATCAAAGCAAAAGGTGGCTACTTTGAAGAACCTAGAATATGACATATTTACAGTAGTTTAACACTTTTTTGTTATGTATATAATTCCACATGTGTTAATTCATAGTTTTGATGCCTTCAGTGTGAATCTACAATTTTCATAGTCATGAAAATAAAGAAAACTCTTTGAATTAGAAGGTGTGTCCAAACTTTTGGTCTGTACTGTATATCTATAAGAGGCTGTATTGTTATATTCATCACTTTGTATGTATTTTAAAGGGTTTCTACCACCAGAAATACTGTTATGTAGCTGACTGACATTAGCGATTCACTAATGTCAGCACTACATAACAGTTTGTTTCTTACAGTAGTTCCTGCAGCCGTTTTTGTTAAAAACTTACTTTTATAGATATGCTAATGAGCCTCTAGGTGCTATGTGGGCGTCATTAGCACCTAGAGGGCTCCGTTCACTAACCATTTCAGCCGCCCATCGCGTCCCTCCAGCCCGCCCCACGCCTGCGCCATGCGCTTCTGTATTCGGGGCAGGCGCAGTGAGTGAATGCCGCGCTCCTGGTGCCGGCTTCCTCATTGTAACGTAGTCAGCGCAGGCGCAGTGAGGAAGCCGGCGCCGGGAGAATACAGAAGCGCATGGCGCAGGCGTGGGAATTGGTACTCAATACTGAGAAGTTTCACGTCAATCAACAGGAGCGGGGCGGGCTGGAGGAACGCGATGGCAGGCTGAAATGGTTAGTGGACTGAGCCCTCTAGGTGCTAATGACGCCCACATAGCGCCTAGAGGCTCATAAGCATATCTATAAAAGTACGTTTTTAACAAAAACGGCTGCAGGAACTACTGTTAGAAACATACTGTTATGTAGTGCTGACATTAGCGCATCGCTAATGTCAGTCAGCTACATAACAGTATTTCTGGTGGTAGAAACCCTTTAAAGATGTCCTAGATAGAGTTCATGGGAAGGGCACTGTTCAGATAATTTCTTCTCATGGATGTACCAGTCTGAAAAGAGGCCTTCTTGTCTCTATATAAATGTATGGCTGAGATAAAAGTAAGCTCTAGAAGCAGCTGGTGCTAATTAACTCTACAGTTTGGTATCTATTAATGAGGCAGAAAATCTGTGGTACCTATATACACTTATAATCAACCTTAGTTTTGTATAAGAAAATCAATAAGACATATGTATTGTTTTATATTGTTACTTCTTATTAAGGACCTTTATGTATTTGCTATGGTATATATACTGCCTGTCCCAAAAAAAAAGTCACCACAAAAAAAAAAGTCACACACTCGAATATTTAGTTGGACCACCTTTAGCTTTGATTACGGCACGCATTCGCTATGGCATTGTTTCGATAAGCTTCTGCAATGTCACAAGATTTATTTCCATCCAGTGTTGCATTAATTTTTCACCAAGATCTGGCATTGGTGATGGTAGAGTCTGACTGCTGCGCAAAGCCTTCTCCAGCACATCCCAAAGATTCTCAATGGGGTTAAGGTCTGGACTCTGCGGTGACCAATCCATGTGTGAAAATCCATGTGTGAAAATGATGTCTCATGCTCCCTGAACCACTCTTTCACAATTTGAGCCCGATGAATCCACTGATGGAATAACCTGGTCATTCAGTATGTTCAGGTAGTCAGCTGAACTAATTCTTGGAGCACATACCTGACCAACTGCAGCAACCCCAGATCATAGCACTGCCCCTACAGGCTTGTACAGTAGGCACTAGGCATGATGGGTGCATCACTTAATCTGCCTCTCTTCTTACCTTGATGCGCCCATCACTCTGGAACAGGGTAAATCTTGACTCATCAGACCACATGACCAATTCTTCCATTGCTCCAGAGTCCAATCTTTATGCTCCCTAGCAAATTGAAGCCTTTTTTTCTGGTTCTACTGTTGTTTTTCTTCGATTTGATTTCACCAAACATTTAAGTGATCGCCGATCACGATCATTCAGGATTTTTTTCCCGCCACATTTCTTCCTCAAATACAATGGGTCCCCACTATTCCTTCCAGTTTTTAATAATGCGTTGGACAGTTCTTAACCCAATTTTAGTAGTTTCTGCAATCTCCTTAGATGTTTCTCTGTTTGATACATGCCAATGAATTTGACCCTTCTCAAACAGACTCACATCTTTTCCACGACCACGAGATATATCATTCGACATGGTTGTTTAAGAAATGAGAAGCAACTCATTGCACCAGTTGGGGTTAAATAACTTGTTGCCAGCTGAAAGATAATTCGCCCATGCAGTAATTATCCAATAGGAGGCTCATAACTATTTGCTTAGTTAAATCCAGGTGGCAACTTTTTTTTGGACAGGCAGTGTATATTCTTAGGAACGCATATATTCCTATTTTATGATGAAGACAGTTTGGGTATGGACTTTGTTAATGAGTATCTGTAAAGATGTCATGATTTTACTCACAGTCAATTAACCGTTAGTATAGCAGAGGAGGCACAGATATCTCTGTAAGAAAACAAGCTCATCATTTTATTATCTATAACATAATTTTAGGAGTGTGAGAAACATTAAAAGGGCACCTAGAAGTCTGTCCTTAATTGGTAAGAAGTGTCAGAATTAATCCCTCTAGCTTTGATTTAGGTTATAGATGTCAAATGTATAGAATGCAAGATGAAGTCAGACTTACAGTACCTAGTTAACTCTTTATAGTATGATGCTAATTGCTTATACAACAGTATAAGTAGGTGACATTACAACAGGAGCAGAAGTGCATTCTGGGTGATGTAGGGACATCACCACCCTTATCACGTGTACACGCCTATCCAACAGTGATTGGAAAGCTCCAAACTAGGAAGGTATGTCTAACTGATAAGTTTGTGATCATAAACCACACACACATAAAAAAAAAGGGACTACCAACAAGAAAGAAAAGAGGGACCACAGGAGAAAAATCACGATGATCAGAACGTACCTTAGAGCTGACTTCCCTTAGTCTCTGCACGTCATCTGCATTCTCGGTAATGTATAACTTTATTTTGTGTAGTATTGACATAAATTAATCAGCCTGATATTTAGCAAACTCCCAGCTGTTGGCGGGTGTATAGTTGTTAAAAGACGCTACATCAATATTATAACTATTAAGTAATTATGCATATTACTGAATCAAAGATCTAATATGGATTTTCAGAAGAAACTCTCTGATTGGAATCATTTCATTCCATAGTCAATACCAGGCTTGATCATTTATATTGCTACCCATTATCTGAGATTTGTCATAGTTGTGTGCAGAGCAAGGGTTCGTATCTTTTATTAACGTTATTGAGTTTTTATATCTAAAATTGTGGTCAAGACGTATTGTATTATATTCTTATGTCTGAGAGGTACTGTGTATACGCTGATATTTTTATCGGTGCCAGATCTGTGTCAGATTTTGGGTACTACATTTTACTAACTATCATTGGTTTTATATTCATTGTTATTAATTGTATATAAATTATTGTATAATAAATCATTTATATTTTTGCAAAGATGCGTGTACCTTAGTTTACTGATTGCACAATATAATTAAATAACAGATTGAACTCTTTTTGAGGTGTCATATATGTCCACCTCGAGGATCAAAATCATTTGAAATTTTTCTTTGATTCTTTCTTTTACATAAAGCCTTTTGCTTTATATCCTCGACAGTCTGTTGTCGTGTTCCAGAGTCCTGTGTTTTAGTCGTGGTTCCCTGGTCAGACTATGCCTGTGGTTTTGTGCATTTCCTGATCCTGCCTGTGTTTCCTGAGTCTGAAGGTCAGCTGCCAAATACACCAGAACCGTCCAAGGAGGTAGCAGGTCTGGTTGCTAACCTGCATAACCACTGATCCTTCTTGATCCGTAATCAGTGGATCCGTAACATCATTAACTTGATAAGAGTTAAAACATCACAATTGGCTCACACATGTGGGACAATCGAGGGGGACCTGACACCTACTTGTTTATACTGTAGAGGACACTGTGGGCCGCACTCACCAACCAGGGGTGGGGGTTGAGGGAGAATTATGCTGTGCCACCTACTCACCAGTGTAGTGGAGAGCAGCTCTTGCTACACTCACAGAAATGTACAATGTGATGTGGGCAGTACCAAGGTGGGGGGAGCCATCTCATCCAGACTCACTCCATCGTGCCCTGCACTCAGCTGAGTAGCAGAAAGTGGCTCCCGCTACACTAACCTGCTTCACCAACCTGTGGTGGCCCCTCCTGCTGTATGGGATGTACAGCGTGATGTGAGGCGGTAGTCACCGCTTTCTGTGTACTGCACTCCTGCTGCATTCAGTGCCCACATCGAAGTCCTGAACAGGAATATAAAGTATATAATTCAAATATGCAGATGCAGTAAATCCATATAAGCTAACATTACATCCTCCTATTTTTTAGGCTCCTATACTGATCTATGCATTTGCATTGTAATAGACTACAAATAAGACCTTTGCCGAGTTCCTTCATTTTTTATTATAGCAGGAGTGGACGCTGGCAGCAAAGTGTCTCTGTGCCAGAATTTTCTCTGGGGGCCACTTTCTTCAATGACAAGAAGTGCTGCACAAAGATATAGTATATCTGATCTTAGACACATGAAGCTTACATGAAACTGACATATTAGAAGTATGATATATACAAAGCACCACAAAATAGATGTCAAGTTTTTTCCAAAACCAAAAAAGTTAAAAAAAACATTGAAAAACTAAACCCCAACTATTATATTGAGTATTATGAATGAAGTCACCAGAAGAAGAGGAAAAGTAAAAAGCCAAAAAAGAAAAGAGAAAAGTTAGTAAATAAATACATACTTGACATATATAGTTATGGTCTTCCTTACTCACACACTACTCATGTTGGACACATACTGTATTAGACGCATAAAGCACACACGTCCGTCACACATTAGATACAGTACATACATAGTATACAGCACACACCGATCACATATTAGATACATAGAGCACATGTCACTCACATATTACATACATACAGCACACATCAGTCACATATTAGATACATAAAGCGCATATTACATACTACATACTGTATATACAGCACACACTGCTCACATGTTAGATACATACAACACATACAGTACAGACCAAAAGTTTGGACACACCTTCTCATTCAAAGAGTTTTCTTTATTTTCATGACTATGAAAATTGTAGATTCACACTGAAGGCATCAAAACTATGAATTAACACATGTGGAATTATATACATAACAAAAAAGTGTGAAACAACTGAAAATATGTCATATTCTAGGTTCTTCAAAGTAGCCACCTTTTGCTTTGATTACTGATTTGCACACTCTTGGCATTCTCTTGATGAGCTTCAAGAGGTAGTCACCTGAAATGGTTTTCACTTCACATGTGTGCCCTGTCAGGTTTAATAAGTGGGATTTCTTGCCTTATAAATGGGGTTGGGACCATCAGTTGCGTTGTGGAGAAGTCAGGTGGATACACAGCTGATAGTCCTACTGAATAGACTGTTAGAATTTGTATTATGGCAAGAAAAAAGCAGCTAAGTAAAGAAAAACGAGTGCCCATCATTACTTTAAGAAATGAAGGTCAGTCAGTCCGAAAAATTGGGAAAACTTTGAAAGTGTCCCCAAGTGCAGTCACAAAAACCATCAAGCGCTACAAAGAAACTGGCTCACATGCGGACCGCCCCAGGAAAGGAAGACCAAGAGTCACCTCTGCTGCGGAGGATAAGTTCATCCGAGTCACCAGCCTCAGAAATCGCAGGTCAACAGCAGCTCAGATTAGAGACCAGGTCAATGCCACACAGAGTTCTAGCAGCAGACACATCTCTAGAACAACTGTTAAGAGGAGACTGTGTGAATCAGGCCTTCATGGTAGAATATCTGCTAGGAAACCACTGCTAAGGACAGGCAACAAGCAGAAGAGACTTGTTTGGGCTAAAGAACACAAGGAATGGACATTAGACCAGTGGAAATCTGTGCTTTGGTCTGATGAGTCCAAATTTGAGATCTTTGGTTCCAACCACCGTGTCTTTGTGCGACGCAGAAAAGGTGAACGGATGGACTCTACATGCCTGGTTCCCACCGTGAAGCATGGAGGAGGAGGTGTGATGGTGTGGGGGTGCTTTGCTGGTGACACTGTTGGGGATTTATTCAAAATTGAAGGCATACTGAACCAGCATGGCTACCACTAGCATCTTGCAGCGGCATGCTATTCCATCCGGTTTGCGTTTAGTTGGACCAGCATTTATTTTTCAACAGGACAATGACCCCAAACACACCTCCAGGCTGTGTAAGTGCTATTTGACTATGAAGGAGAGTGATGGGGTGCTGCGCCAGATGACCTGGCCTCCACAGTCACCGGACCTGAACCCAATCGAGATGGTTTGGGGTGAGCTGGACCGCAGAGTGAAGGCAAAAGGGCCAACAAGTGCTTAGCATCTCTGGGAACTCCTTCAAGACTGTTGGAAGACCATTTCAGGTGACTACCTCTTGAAGCTCATCAAGAGAATGCCAAGAGTGTGCAAAGCAGTAATCAAAGCAAAAGGTGGCTACTTTGAAGAACCTAGAATATGACATATTTTCAGTTGTTTCACTTTTTTTGGTTATGTATATAATTCCACATTTGTTAATTCATAGTTTTGATGCCTTCAGTGTGAATCTACAATTTTCCTAGTCATGAAAATAAAGAAAACTCTTTGAATGAGAAGGTGTGTCCAAACTTTTGGTCTGTACTGTATGTCACTCATACTTTAAATTCCCAGTCTGTCCCTGCTCACATATTACATGAATACACACCGCTCACATATTTTACATACATTTCACTTACATATTACCCGCATATTAGATGCATA
Source organism: Bufo gargarizans (assembly GCF_014858855.1). Classification (NCBI taxonomy): domain Eukaryota; kingdom Metazoa; phylum Chordata; class Amphibia; order Anura; family Bufonidae; genus Bufo; species Bufo gargarizans. Next base: position 207,727,206 of record NC_058082.1, on the reverse strand, counting down.
TAGCGCATGTTATTCACATATTAGATGCATACAGCATACGCCATTCACTTATTAGATACATACATCTCACCTTACTCACATATTAAATACATAAAGCAAACACATGTTATACAAATGTCACTAACATACTAGATACATAAAGCACGTCACTCACTTATTATATATATATATACAGTACACATGTCACACATACATGGAAAAATACTATAGAGATATCACTTATTATAAACATCACATAATCACATTGTCATACTTACCTGTAAAACACAGACATCTCCTCTTGTTATATGGGTTACAGTGCATAAAACACCAACAGAAACAGTAACTGAAACAAACAGCAAGTGGTGCTACTGAGCTACACTCACAGTATGCAACACACTTCATCCTACAAGCAGAAAGCATATACTGTACTGTATTTGAAGCAGCTGCAGCTCTGACATTCCTTATCAGTAAGCCATAGGTGATGGAATTAGTGAACAGGGGTGAGTGAGTTGGGTGCCATAACTACACTGTTTGCAGGACTGCTCCATGAATAGCAAACCATTTCTCTCTAGACAAAAGTATTTTCTTATGCATGAAGCTGTACTGTAAAGGATTCATTGTTCTGAATGGGTTGTATTATTGAGATTTTATTATTAAAGGGGTTATACGGGCCCCTTGTACGGATTATACTAACCTGCTTCCCAGAACCCGCGTCGCTCCAGATCCCTGCAAGGCCGCCGCTGCATCTCCTCTTTGCTCAGATCAAAACATCCGGTGACGGAGGGAGCAGCCAATAGCAGGCTGTGACGGCGACCAGCCTCAAGGAGAGATGCAGCGGCGGCCGTGCAGAGATCCAGAGTGATGCAGGGTGCTGGGGAGCAGGTAAGTATAATCCATGTAAGGGGCCCAGGCATTGGGGGAGATAACCCCTTTAATGGAAACTGATCAAAAGTTATTTTTGGGGTTAATGGTGAAAAAAAATATGTAAATGAGCCTCTAGGGGCACTGGGGGTGTTGCCTTTACTCCTAGAGTTTCAGTTCTCTCTCCTCTGGCCATGCCCTCACCATGTTGATTGACAGGGCCAGTGTCATGAGGGTGTCAAGAGCCACGTCTGACTCCGTTATACCCGGGGTCAGGAAGTCGCAGCGGGTGGCTGCGCGCTCTATGTCTAAAGATCACGCTGTTTCTTAATGGTAGCTTTGTGTGTTTGCCTTGTAATCCTTTTTGTCTCACTCAGGGATTCGTAGCTGTTTCTTGTCTGTCACTCCCAACCTCCTTATATTCCCCTCTCCCACTTCTCTGGTTGCCAGATATAGAGCTTCCTGCCTGGACTTCTATACTGACCCACTGGAGCTGAGTAGCTGTGAATCCTGGTTGTTGTTCCAGAGCGTTACCCTCCGGATCCCTGTTGGTTGTTTGTTGTCGTCCACCTGGGATTATGTGTTTTGTCAGTATTGTCTGTCCTCTCCTTGGTGTTTCCCTTTAGTGTTAGTGGTGCGGACTAGTGTCCCCACCGCCCTATTCACTACTTAGGGCTCATCTTAGGGAAAGCCAGGGTTTAGGCACGTGATCGGCGTACGGGTGAGAAACCCATCTAGGGCAGTCAGGGCAGTCAGGGCCTTCCCTTTTCCCTCCCTTTGCGTCACGTATGGGATCGTCACGCCGGTCGTGATAGCCAGGCAATCTTCACACCATCCTGCCTGGCCCTTTCAATCAACATGATGAGGGCGTGGTCATAGGAGAGAGAACAGAGCCTCTAGTGGCCACACCCCCATTGCTCATTTGCATACAATAAAAGTACATAGAAAGAAGAGACGAAGACTATTAGCTTCAGCTGACATTAGCACATATCTAAAGTCAGACAGTTTAATAATTATGTTCCTGATGACAGATACCCTTTAAAGAAGACTTTTAGGGGGAGATTTATCAAAATGAGTGCTTTATGGTCTTGATATCCCTTGTGCTGCCAGACGATGATTTTTGAGGAATGAGGAATTTGATTTTTTACCAATACATGGGAAAGTAATGGTAGAATACCTTTCCAAGCTATACAGACCATAGAAGTGGTTCTGGACACCCTACAAAGTTCTAGAGTAAGGCCTCATGCACACGACCGTTGTGTGCATCCGTGGCCGTTGTGCCGTTTTCCATTTTTTTTCACGGACCCATTGACTTTCAATGGGTCCGTGGAAAAATCGGAAAATGCACCGTTTTGCAGCCGAGGCCGTGATCCGTGTATCCTGTCCGTCAAAAAAATATGACCTGTCCTATTTTTTTGACGGACAACGGTTCACGGACCCATTCAAGTCAATGGGTCCGTGAAAGAACACGGATGCACACAAGATTGGCATCCGTGTCCGTGATCCGTGGCCGTAGGTTGCTTTCATACAGACGGATCCGAAGATCCGTCTGCATAAAAGCTTTTTCAGATCTAAGTTTTCACTTCGTGAAAACTCATATCTGACAGTATATTCTAACACAGAGGCGTTCCCATGGTGATGGGGACGCTTCTAGTTAGAATACACTACAAACTGTGTACAAGACTGCCCCCTGCTGCCTGGCAGCACCCGATCTCTTACAGGGGGCCGTGCTCAGCACAATTAACCCCTTCAGGTGCGGCACCTGAAGGGGTTAATTGTACTATCATATCCCCCTGTAAGAGATCAGGGCTGCCAGGCAGCAGGGGGCAGACCCCCCCCTCCCCAGTTTGAATATCATTGGTGGCCAGTGCGGGCCCCCCCCTCCCTCCCTCTCTATTGTAATAAATCAGTTGGTGGCACAGTGTGCGCCCCCCATCGCCCCCCTCCCTCCCTCTATTGTAATAAATCGTTGGTGGCACAGTGTGCACCCCCCATCGCCCCCCCCTCCCTCCCTCTATTGTAATAAATCGTTGGTGGCACAGTGTGCACCCCCCATCGGCCCCCCCTCCCTCTATAGCAGTAACAACATTGGTGGCCAGTGTGCGGCCTCCCATCTCCCCCCCCCCCCCGATCATTGGTGGCAGCGGAGTTCCGATCGGAGTCCCAGTTTAATCGCTGGGGCTCCGATCGGTAACCATGGCAACCAGGACGCTACTGCAGTCCTGGTTGCCATGGTTACTTAGCAATAGTACAATAGTAGAAGATTCATGGTTACCTGCTTGCTGCTGCGATGTTCGTGTCCGGCCGGGAGCTCCACCTACTGGTAAGTGACAGGTCTGTGCGGCGCATTGCTAAATGAACTGTCACTTACCAGTACGAGGAGCTCCCGGCCGGTCACACACATCGCAGCAGCAAGCAGGTAAGTATGAATCTTCTACTATTGTACTATTGCTAAGTAACCATGGCAACCATGGCTGCAGTAGCTTCCTGGTTGCCATGGTTACCGATCGGAGCCCCAGCGATTAAACTGGGACTCTGATCGGAACTCCGCTGCCACCAATGATCGGGGGGGGGGGGGAGGTGGGAGGCCGCACACTGGCCATCAATGTTGTTACTGCTATAGAGGGAGGGGGGCCGATGGGGGGCGTACACTGTGCCACCAACGATTTATTACAATAGAGGGAGGGAGGGGGCGATGGGGGGTGCACACTGTGCCACCAACGATTTATTACAATAGAGGGAGGGAGGGGGGGCCGATGGGGGCGCACACTGTGCCACCAACGAAGGGAGGGGGGGACGATGGGGGGCGCACACTGTGCCACCAACGATTTATTACAATAGAGGGAGGGAGGGGGGGCGATGGGGGGCGCACACTGTGCCACCAACGATTTATTACAATAGAGGGAGGGAGGGGGGGCCAATGGGGGGCTCACACTGTGCCACCAACGATTTATTACAATAGAGGGAGGGAGGGGGGGCAATGGGGGGCGCACACTGTGCCACCAACGATATTCAAACTGGGGAGGGGGGGGGTCTGCCCCCTGCTGCCTGGAAGCCCTGATCTCTTACAGGGGGATATGATAGTACAATTAACCCCTTCAGGTGCGGCACCTGAGGAGTTAATTGAGCTGATCACGGCCCCCTGTAAGAGATCGGGTGCTGCCAGTCAGCAGGGGGCAGTCATGTACACAGTTTGTAGTATATTCTAACCTGAAGCGTCCCCATCACCATGGGAACGCCTCTGTGTTAGAATATACTGTCGGATCTGAGTTTCACGATGTAGCTCATATCCGACAGTATATTCTAACATAGAGGCTGTTCCCATGGTGATGGGGACGCTTCAAGTTAAAATATACCATCGGATTGGAGAAAACTCCAATCCGATGGTATAAAAGAACTCCAGACTTTACATTAAAAGTCAATGGGGACGGATCCGTTTGAAATGGCACCATATTGTGTCAACGTCAAACGGATCCGTCCCCATTGACTTACATTGTAATTCAGGACGGATCCGTTTGGCTCCGCACGGCCAGGCGGACACCAAAGCGACTTTTTTTTCATGTCCGTGGATCCTCCAAAAATCAAGGAAGACCCACGGACGAAAAAACGGTCACGGATCACGGACCTACGGACCCCGTTTTTGCGGACCGTGAAAATAAACTGTCGTGTGCATGAGGCCTAAATCTGAATGTTCCCGTCAGACGCCTATGCAGTGCCCGGCGCCTTTTTCCCTCCATGTCTTTCACAATTGTTGCCACCTCCTCCTCCTCTGTTGGTTAATCGCTACCACGATCACCAGGTCTGTGGGAGGGAGTGTCTTAAAGTGTAACTTCCAAATTTTAATTTTGCTAATGTGTAGGGACAAGGATAGGGAACATTTAACTAATATACCTAATTTAGGGAAATCATTTATTTATAGTTGAAAACTTGGGCTGAAGGGGCATCCATCTTCCTAACTGTACAGTGCTGCGCTGACTAGGGAGACAGGCTGTGCTGGGAGCTGCTGGGCATCTTCCCTCACTGCTCCCTCACAGATAGGTGGGGACACTATACCTGAAATATATTTATACATTTAGGTCCTGCATATATCACGTCTGATATGGCTGGTAACAGACGTGCGGTGCAGAGGGGAGGGAATAGGAGTACCCTTCCACTAGGGAGGAGTGGTGACCCCTAGCTCACCTGGCACTGGCACCTGCTGCCCTGATGTCCCTAGACGGGCTGCTAACCCGTACACTGATCATGTTCCTCGTCCCTGGCTTACCCTGAAATAAGCTCTAGGTAGTGAGTAGGGTGGTGGGAGCACTAGTCCTCACCACTGACACCTAGGGTAACAACAGGTAAAGCACAAACACCATAAACAATCCCCAAAGTGAGACAACAACAACAAGAAAGTAAATGTAAATGTTCCCTATCCTTGTCCCTACACATTAGCAAACAAAAATACAAATTTGGCAGTTACAATTTAAACTGATGTTCAGTGGTTGAGTGATTATGAGCGGTAATATAAATTTCCCTTAATCTTTATTAAAGATTAAAATCTTTTTGTACCAGGGGAGGGACTAGGGCTTGAGGAACTGATTATAGTGTTTTGAGGCCCTGTTTTATGGAGGGGGGAATGGTTACACCTTCTCGAGGGACTTGTATGCTGGGTGGGCAGTTAATGGATGCAGTATGGTGAGGGCTTGTATGCTAGAGTAGTGCAGGTTATGTATGAGGGCTCATATGCTTGCCTTAGGGGGATGGGGCTGGTGCAATAGTATGTGTTTATTAGACAAAATTATAGTGTCTAATTCATGTGATATGAGGGGGTTAAAGACAGCTAGGAGTAATTGTAGTTCACTCTTGGACGGTTTGTGCATAAGGAATAAGTACCGTACATTATACAAGGGGGGAATGGTCTGCGGTCTGTGAATGGGAGGTCTGAAATAGGGTCTGTATACATGGGGTTCTGGCCTGAGTAATATACAGTGAGGAACAGAAGTATTTAAACACCCTGCGATTTTTTAAGTTCTCATACTTAGAAATCTTAGAGGGGTCTGAAATTCACATTGTAGGTGCATTCCCACTCTGAAAAGCCAGAATTTAAAAAAGAAATTCAGGAAATCACATTGTATGATTTTTAAAGAATTTATTTGTCTTGCACTGCTGAACATAAGTATTTGAACACCTAAGAAAATCTGTGTTAATATTTGGTACAGAAGCCTTTGTTTGCAATTACAGAGGTCAAACGTCTCCTGTAGTTCTTGACCAGGTTTGCACACCCTGCAACAGGGATTTTGGCCCACTCCTCCACAGGTATCCTCTAGATCTGTCATGTTTCGGGGCTGTCGCTGATCAACACGGAGTTTCAGCTCCCTCCAAAGATGTTCTATTGTATTTAGATCTTGAGACAGGCTAGGCCAGTCCAGAACCTTGATATGCTTCTTACGGAGCCACTCCTTGGTTATCCTGGCTTTGTGCTTTGGGAAGTTGTCATGTTGGAAGACCCAGCTACAACCTATCTTCAATGCTCTGACTGAGCGAAGGAGGTTGTTGCTCAAAATCTCACAATAAATGGCCCCATTCATCCTCTCCTTAATACAGTGCAGTTGTCATGTCCCCTTCGCAGAAAAGCACCCCCAAAGCATGATGTTACCACCCCCATGATTCACAGTAGGGATGGTGTTCTTGGGATGCAACTCATCCTTCTTTTTCCTCCAAACACGACAAATGAAGTTTAGACCAAAAAGTTCTACTTTGGTCTCATCTTACCACATGACTTTCTCCCATGCCTCCCCTGGATTATCCAGATGGTCATTCGCAAACTTCAGATGGGCCTGAACATTTGATGATTTGAGCAGGGGAACCTTCCGTGCAATGCATGATTTGAAACCATGACGGCGTAGTGTTCTACCGACAGTGACTTTTGAAACTGTGGTCCCAGCTCTCTTCATGTCATTTACCAGCTCCTCTCTTGTAGTTTTGGGCTGATTCCTCACCTTTCTTATCATCAGTGATACCCCACGAGGTGAGATCTTGCATGGAGCCCCAGTCAGAGGGAGACTGACAAGTGTCGTCTTTAGCCTCTTTCATTTTCTAACAATTGCTCCAACAGTTGATCTATTTTCACCAAGCTGCTTGGCAATTGCCCCGTAGCCCTTTCCAGTCTTGTGGAGGTCCACAATTTTGTCTCTGGTGTCTTTTGACAGCTCTTTGGTCTTGCCCATGGTAGTAGTTGGCGTCTGACTGACTGTGGGGTGGACAGGTATCTTTAAACAGCTCAGACAGGTGCTACTAAGTTAGGCTACATGCACATGACTGTTGTTTTTTGTGTCCGCAAATTGTGGGTCCTCCCAAAAAAACGGATGCGGCATCCGTTTTTTTTAGAGGATCCGTTTTTTCCGCAGTTCTTTTGTAATAAATGCCTATCCTTGTCCGCAAATGTGAAAAAAGTAGGACATGCACAATTTTTTTTGCTGAAGGGAAACACGGACAACAGACATGGAACACAAACAAATGAACTATCAGCATTTTTTTCCTGACCAATTGAAATGAATGGGTCCCCATCCTATCCGCAAAAAAAAACTGAACGGAGGCCGAGAAAAACATGTGTGCATGAGGTCTTAGATTAATGAGTGGAGTAGAGCTTGACACAGTAACAGGTCTTTAAGAGCAAGAATTCTTGCTGTTTCTCAGGTGTTCAAATACTTATGTTCAGCAGTGCAAGACAAATAAATTCTTTAAAAATCATCATGTGATTTCCTGATTTTTTATTTATTTATTCTGTCTCTCAGAGTGGGAATGCACCTACAATGTGAATTTCAGACCCCTCCATGATTTCTAAGTGGGAGAACTTGCAAAATCACAGGGTGTTCAAATACTTCTGTTCCTCACTGTATCTTTATTTAGGTGGTCTGGTGTGGTCTTATGTACAGCTTGTGATTCAAGCTTGTCTTGAAAGGGTTGAGAAACACTGGTCTAGGCGATCCTCAGTGACCTAAAGACAGTTTTGTTTCTATCCAGTACTTCAGGCTGATCGCTCTTAAATACACTAAAGGGTCCTATTACAATGAGTAATTTCCGAGCCAATAATCTGGAACAAGTGCTTATTTGTCAGCTGATCTCCATCTATTATCAGGATGAAGGATGTACGATCCTTGTACAATCAAGATGTGCTTCTGATAATCCTTAGAACTGAGTGTGGAAGGACTGATAGCAGTAGCAATCGCTTCTCCCCTATTCACTTTGTGCCACCCTGTGTAACAGATCCATGTAAACGAGCGTCGATCAACAATCCCACTGTTAATAGGGCACTAACACACTGTAGTAAACTGTCAATCCTTTGAGTAGGACTAGGACATACTGGGTTTTTAGCTGCTGAATGTAAAGAATGTTTCCTTCCCTCACAATAAAGGGAATCTGTCACCAGGAAATTCACTGAATACAATGATGCCTTTCACTTAGCAATTTGCTGCTTAAAGGGAATCTGTCAGCTCCGAAATGACCCCCCCCCCCAAACTAGAGTAAGTAGCGTATAGTGTTTGTGGTGCTGAGTCCAAAAATATAAAAATTACATTACCAGACTCTACATCACTTACATCAGGGACGCCCAACCTGTGGCCCGCCAGCTGTTGCAAAACTACAACTCCCAGCATGCCTTAACAGACTACAGCTATCAGCCTACAGAAGGGCATGGTGGGAGTTGTGGTTTTACAACAGATGGAGGGCCGCAGGTTGAGCATTCCTGACTTACATGATACACCACATACTATATTGCTGACAGATTCCCTTTAATTCTAGAGAAAAAGTCACTTTGATCCATATGCAAATGAGCAGCTAAGTGCACTGTGGCTGGCAGGCCCAAGCCACTCTGTGCATTCTTGCTCCTCCTGATTTCTCTGCCACCTCCTCCATCTCCTCCTTGATTGATAGGACCAGGTTCTTGCATAGTCGTCTTGCCTGGCCTTGTCAATCAAGAAGAAGAGGGCGAGGCTGGCAGAGGAAGTAGTGGCGTCGCTAGAGGGGGGAAAGGGGGGCCCCCCTATGTTATTCTTTGCCCCCCCCCGGGTGCCCCCCCCCCCCCCCCGCTGATTCCCCCAGGTGAATACTAATGAGCGCTTCCATTATGGAAGCGTTCATTAGTACCGAAGGACCAGAAGCGGTAAACGCTCTGTACTTACCACTTCCTGGTCCTCGGCTGTCGGCTGTGCAGGGCGGCGCACAGCGTGAGGGCGCTCTGTGACCTCACTGCTGTGCGTGCCAGTTCAGAGAACACTCGACTGAGGAGAGAGAAAATTGCAGGCTGCATCCAGGAGCAGGAGAGGTAAGTGTTTTTTTATTTTATAAAAAATGTGGCTGCTGGGGGCATAATAGGGGCTAATCATGAGAGGCATAATGGGGGCTAATTGGAGGCATATGGGGCTAATGAGGCATATGGGGCTAATGAGGCATATGGGAGCTAATGAGGCATATGGGGGCTAATAAGAGGCATAATGTGGGCTAATGAGGCATAATGGCTTATAATGGGGGCTAATGAGGCATAAGGGCTGATATGGGGGCTAATGAGAGGCATGGGGGCTGATAAGAGGCATAATGGGGGTTAATAAGAGGAATAATGGGGCTAATGAGGCATAAGGGCTTATAATGGGGGCTAATGAGGCATAAGGGCTGATATGGGGGCTAATGAGAGGCATGGGGGCTGATATTGGGGTTATAAGAGGCATAATAGGGGCTAATAAGAGGAATAATGGGAGCTAATGAGGCATAAGGGCTTATAATGGGGGCTAATGAGTCATAAGGGCTGATATGGGGGCTAATGAGAGGCATGGGGGCTGATAAGAGGCATAATGGGGGCTAATAAGAGGAATAGTGGGGGCTAATGAGGCATAAGGGCTTATAATAGGGGCTAATGAGAGGCATGGGGGCTGATATGGGAGTGATGAGAGGCATAATGAGGGCTAATGAGAGGCATAATAAGTGTCATCCACAGATGCCCCCATAACAGTGTGTCTTCCACAAATCCACCATAATACTGCGCCTGCGCACTGACGAGAGACAGAAAGAAGGGGAAAGAATCCGCGGAAGCAAGTAGAGGATGGCACAGCAGACGACTGAACAGCTTCTTTTGTAAGTAAATTGTTTTATTATAAATGTATCCCTGCATACCGCAATACTCTTGTATTTTGTAATCTTATTTATATATACTTATTTTGTTTTTGCCCCCCCCTCCCATGTATCTTTGTGCCCCCCCTATATATTGTTCCTAGAGTCGCCACTGAGAGGAAGCAGGAGTAAGGGTGCACAGAGTGTCTTGGGCCTGCCCATGGTGCACTTATCTGCTTATTTGCATTTTAATTAAAAGTACTTTTTAATCAGAATAAAGCTAAACTAAGTAAAAGGTATCATTACATTCAGCTGAGCTAGCCCTACGAAATGTTGTCCCTGGCTTAACAGTGAATTTCATGGTGACAGATTTATTTGAGAAAATCCTAAAGGGGTTATGTCATGATTGATATAAGAAACATTATGTAGTACATGACAAAACCTTTCTAACAAAGCTAGAACCAGCCCTGTACCTCACATGGGTCCAGAGATCTCCACATTCACTGCTCCAATTGCTCTGCTAGATTATCTTATCCTGGACAGCTCAGGGGCATGTCCTTTCTGCTGCAGCTCTCTTCCTGTTACTACCACAGCTTATAACAGCACATATGGCTGGTGGCAGTTGAAGATTTAAACTGAAAAAGTTTGACCAACTCAGTGAGACGGACAAAAAAATAAGGAAAAGTGCAAACAGCAGGTGGCGCTATACAGATACATTTTATTGATTAGCACACTGGCTAGATACATGCAATTACAAAAGTATTCAGATCCAGGAGCTGGTTTGAAAAAATGTAAGATATGTTTTTTGATATAACCCACTTAAGTGTGGAAGAAAATATAGAGTAAGTCTTATTGGCCTAGAGAATTTGTTTGGTATGTTTTGCACCATTTTGCACACACATGGATATTACAGAAATGCATGTTTTTCATAAAACACAAAACTAGCATAATTTATTCCAAATGAAATCCAAGCAGATGAAAGATTTTAAGCATGTGACCAGTAGGCAGACTTACTAAGCAAGCAGTTGGGGGCTTGATGGAAATGATTGCTATAACAAGTCAGCCTCTCGTGGGATCCAATCTGTGCCATCCACTCAATATGCTGTCTGGACTTATGCCAAGCCGGTGAGGCCCGACCATCTGCATACTGTTCAGTGTATGTTTTACCACTTGTATCAGTTTAGCCTAATTTAAGAACTAGCATCAAAGACACTGAGCAGAACATCTGAACTTATCATTGGGTTACCGGCAAGGAGCGAGCTGAGAATAAAATGTAACACTATCTGATAAGATTTCCCACTAACTTCCTGATTGTACACACTCTTCAGCAGCATGAATTATTGCATCCATAAAACTCTCAATCCAAAACATATGTTCCAGCCAACAATATGTTTACCCCAAATGCATATGCTTGTGGTGTATATTCTTCCCTGTTATGTTGTAACATGGATGCAACATACACATAGGCCAACATTTACAATTCCAAATATACCAACTGCATGCCCCCTCCCAACTTCAATGATGCAAAGAACTTTATTGTTAATGCAAACCTCCAGTCCAAACCTAAAATTTGACTATACTTGACACATACAGTATATAGTCAACATACTTGGTACCCTCCATATCTCTCATGCTGCCTCAATTTTCGTCACCAGTCAGGTTTCACCATCTCAGACATCCCCACGTAAAGCTCTGAACCTGGACATACCCTTATTTTCACCCAGGCACCACCCCTGAGGCTAGCATCTGAGCATCTCATGCTCCGATGCGCTCCCTTGCCCTGCGCTATGTCGCTCTTTTGTTTATCATAACACACTGCAATGTGTTCAGTGATGTCATCGGCTCTGATGGGCGGGCTTTAGCGCTGCCCTAGCCGTTTTACTGGCTAGGGCAGCGCTAAATCCCGCCCATCAGTGCCGGTGATGTCACCGGGCTTCCTGGCAGCCCCATGGAGAGCCTGGTATGTCACCGGAACTCCCAAAAATGCCTTTGCCCTGCGCGATTTAGCGCAGGGCAAAGGAGAGCATCGGAGCATGAACTGCTCCGATGCTCAAGTTAGGGGGGCTGCCTGGGTGAAAATGGGGATATGTCCGGGTTCAGCTCTGAACCCGGACAACCCCTTTAAGCTGCAGTAGGAAAGTCTAAGAAGCCCTTGGATGGAGACAGCACCTACGTCATTGACGATGATGCATCTGCAGTGGAGGGAGGCATGTCTTGAACTTTACTACATTGCTCTGGATGGGGAAGTCTGACATAGTGTCAGCCACCCTGAAGAAAATCTGAAGGAGAACTAGAACTGAGGGCATACATGGGTTATACATGTATGGCTACTTTCACACTTGCGTTCGGAGCGGATCCGTCTGATCTCTGCGTTCAGAACGGATCCGTTTGCATTATATTTCAGAAAAAAATCTAAGTCTAATTGTTAGTCAGACGGATCCGTCCTGACTTTGCATTGAAAGTCAATGGGGGACGGATCCGTTTGAAATTGCACCATATTGTGTCAACGACAAACGGATCCGTCCCCATTGACTTGCATTGTAAGTCTGAACAGATCCGTTTGGCTCCGCACGGCCAGGCAGACACCCGAACGCTGCAAGCTGCGTTCGGGTGTCCGCCTGCTGAGCGGAACGGAGGCGAAACGGAGCCATACTGATGCATTCTGAGCGGATCCTTATCCACTCAGAATGCATTGGGGCTGTACGGATCCGTTCGGGGTCGCTTGTGAGAGCCTTCAAACGGAACTCACAAGCGGAACCCCGAACGCAAGTGTGAAAGTAGCCTATCAAATATAGTCAAACTTTAGATTTTCAATGGGGGCTTGCATTAATAAATGTGGTCCATAATTGTCTAATAGAAGAAACTGATCAATAAGAGTGTAATGTAGAGACCGTTCTTATTTTTACCTCCAGATCAGGGAAGAAGAGGGTTACTGTAGTAAAATGAAAGTCAAATTGTACAGCCCTGGTTGCCAAGACCATGTGTTAGAGGGGTAAAAAAGTGAATTCCTTGCCTTAGAGGCTGATAATGATGTACTGTATATATAGAGCAGAATTATCTTGTAGGTGCCTGAAGGCAAGGACAGAACAGTCCTATTGTTACTACTTCAAAGAAGGCCTTGGAGAGTGGAGCATGATATAAATAATACATATACAGTATACATAGCTCTTCAATCATATGCTTCTCTTATAAATATGTCTAAGCTATAAAGAGATCTTACGTGTACAGGATATAATCTTATGAAACACATACATGCAAAGAGGGGTAAAATTGGATATTCATACTGGGGATGCCCTTCTAAAAAATGAGGGCCAGCATCCAGAGTTTATTCTTCAGTGCTGCAAATAAAAAAAACTCTTCAAAGCCAAGTCAGAACACTGTCATTGCCTGGGACTTATGAAAGTAAAACAAAAATACCAAACAAGGCTCTGTACACACTTAGTTATTAGTTTATGTTTGGTATATATGGTGGGAAATCGACAGGTGTGGTCACTAAGCGCAAACCCTCAGCATGTTCCATACAGATCCATATGTTGCACATAGACTCCCATGAAAAATAAACAAATACAGTGTAGTATACATATTTTATACTGAAAAGCATAGTTTACTATGCATAACCCCCAAATGTATACCAAAGCAGTATACAGGTAGGAGCCTGGTGCTCTCACCCTGGTGACCTAACATCAAGTTCAATTGGTCACTGATCTCAGCCTGGTGACCTAACATAAAGATGTACTACTGGTTATTACTCTCAGCCTGGTGACCTAACATCAAGATCTGTTGGTCAGTGCTCTCAGCCTGGTGACCTAACATGAAGATCTATTGGTCAGTGCTCTTAGCCTAGTGACCTAACATCAAGATCTATTGGTCAGTGCTCTCAGCCTGGTGACCTAACATGAAGATCTATTGGTCAGTGCTCTTAGCCTAGTGACCTAACATCAAGATCTATTGGTCAGTGCTCTCAGCCTGGTGACCTAACATGAAGATCTATTGGTCAGTGCTCTTAGCCTAGTGACCTAACATCAAGATCTATTGGTCAGTGCTCTCAGCCTGGTGACCTAACATGAAGATCTATTGGTCAGTGCTCTCAGCCTGGTGACCTAACATGAAGATCTATTGGTCAGTGCTCTCAGCCTGGTGACCTAACATCAAGATCTAATGGTCAGTGCTCTCAGCCTGGTGATCTAACATCAAGATCTATTGGTCAGTGCTCTCAGCCTGGTGAGCTAACATGAAGATCTATTGGTCAGTGCTCTTAGCCTAGTGACCTAACATCAAGATCTATTGGTCAGTGCTCTCAGCCTGGTGACCTAACATGAAGATCTATTGGTCAGTGCTCTTAGGCCTCTTTCACACTTGCGTTGTCCGGATCCGGCGTGTACTCCACTTGCCGGAATTACACGCCGGATCCGGAAAAACGCAAGTGTACTGAAAGCATTTGAAGACGGATCCGTCTTCAAAATGCTTTCAGTGTTACTATGGCACCCAGGACGCTATTAAAGTCCTGGTTGCCATAGTAGGAGCGGGGAGCGGGGGAGCGGTATACTTACAGTCCGCGCGGCTCCCGGGGCGCTCCAGAATGACGTCAGAGCGCCCCATGCGCATGGATGACGTGCCATACGATCACGTGATCCATGCGCTTGGGGCGCCCTGACGTCACTCTGGAGCGCCCCGGGAGCCGCACGGATGGTAAGTATGCTGCTCCCCCGCTCCCCACTACACTTTACCATGGCTGCCAGGACTTTAGCGTCCCGGCAGCCATGGTAACCATTGAGAAAAAGCTAAACGTCGGATCCGGCAATGCGCCGAAACGACGTTTAGCTTAAGGCCGGATCCGGATCAATGCCTTTCAATGGGCATTCATTCCGGATCCGGCCTTGCGGCAAGTCTTCAGGATTTTTGGCCGGAGCAAAAAGCGCAGCATGCTGCGGTATTTTCTCCGGCCAAAAAACTTTCCGTTCCGGAACTGAAGACATCCTGATGCATCCTGAACGGATTTCACTCCATTCAGAATGCATTAGGATAAAACTGATCACTATTCTTCCGGCATAGAGCCCCGACGACGGAACTCTATGCCGAAAGAAAAGAACGCAAGTGTGAAAGAGCCCTTAGCCTAGTAGTGACCTAACATCAAGATCTATTGGTCAGTGCTCTTAGCCTAGTGACCTAACATCAAGATCTATTGGTCAGTGCTCTCAGCCTGGTGACCTAACATCAAGATCTATTGGTCAGTGCTCTCAGCCTGGTGATCTAACATCAAGATCTATTGGTCAGTGCTCTCAGCCTGGTGATCTAACATCAAGATCTATTGGTCAGTGCTCTCAGCCTGGTCACCTAACATCAAGAACTACTTGTCACTAACATCAAAGTCTATTGGTCACTGCCTGTTCTCAGCCTAGTAACCCAACATCAAGGTCTATTGGTCACTGATCTCAGCCTGGTGACCAAACATCAAGATGTACTTATACTGGCTATTGCTCTGTACTAACATCAAGATCTACTTATTACTGCTCAGCAGGGGCGTAGCTAGAACTAACTGAGCCCCACAGCAAATTTTTGTACGCTCCCCCCCTCCAACTTAATGGACACACTCATACACAAGCTCACCACTTACATGGACACACTCACCACATATATAGATGTACTCAAACACACACTCGCCACTTACATGGACACACTCAAACACACTCACCACAGACACACTCAAACACACACCCACCACATACATAGACACACTCATACACACGCTCACCACTTACTCATACACGCGCTCACCACTTACATGGATGTACTCATACATGCGCTCACCACTTATATGGATGCACTCATACATACACTCACCACATACATGGATGCACTCATACACGCACTCACCACTTAAATGGATGCACTCATACATACACTCACCACATACATGGATGCACTAATACATACACTCACCACATACATGGATGCACCCATACACGCGCTCACCACTTACTCATACACGCGCTCACCACATACATAGATGCACTCATACACACGCTCACCACTTACATGGATGCACTCTTACATACACTCACCACTTACATGGATGCACTCATACACACACTCACCACATACATGGATGCACTCACCACATACATGGATGCACTTATACATGTGCTCACCACATACATAGACACACTCATACATGAGCTCACCACAAACACAGACGCACTTACCACATATATAGATACATTCATACACACACTCACCACTTACATGGATGCACAAATACACACTCACCACTTAGGGCTTGTTCACATCAGCGTTATGGATTCCATGTTATAACGGAATCCATAAGACGGAAGTCAAAATGGAAGCCTTTAAGAGGCATTCCGTTTTGATCCTTAATAATACAAGTCTATGGGCAGCATAACAGATCCGTCCTGGTTTCCATTATGTAGGAGTCCATTCCTGCATAACGGAAAGCTGGGCAGATCTATTATGCTGCCCATAGACTTGTATTATGACGGAATGCAAAACTGAAGCTTTTACACATAGGAGGGGGGCAGGCATGGTAGAGCTCTGTGTGCAGGAGCAGCTAGCCTGCTCTACACTAGCTTTGTGCTGGAAGGGGGAGGGTTTTGATCCCATGGCTTTCTACTATTGGAACGCAGCAGATGTCATAGTAAGCTGCCAACCAACAGAAAACGAAAATCAGTGCTGGCAAGAGCTGTGCCAGTACTGCGGATCCCAGAGTGAGAAGGGCCATAGGAGGAGGAGACAGCATGGAAGAAGAGTGCTGTGTCTCCTCCTCACTAGCCAAGACCTTCAGTGGGAGGAGCTGCAGTGCTGCTGCTGTATGTAGTACCTGCTTCTATACAGCACAGCAATACATAGGGGAAGCCTGTAGATCTAATAAAAACATTCAGTACTGTGTCGGGGGCCCCTTCTAAGCTCGGGCCCCAAAGCAGTCGCCTGCCCTGCTTCCCCGATAGCTACGCCAATGCTGCTCAGCCAGGTGACCTACTGTAACATCAAAGTCTGTTGGTCACTGCTCTCAGCTTGGTGACCTAACATCTAGACTAGAGCTACTGATCACTGATATCAGCTTGGTGACCTAACATCAAGGTCTATTGGTCACTGCTTTCAGTCTGGTGAAAAAAACTGTCTGTGTAATGGGTGCATTTCCCAGACTGACTGCGGCTCGGCTGACCTGACTCACTGCATCATAGTGATCTACACTGATGAGCAAAATGGTAACAATGTTTTGAACTTTTTACTTTCAGGCTCCATATTTCACCATCCACTTTAGCTTAGAAAGTGAGACTACCATACTACCATCATTTCATAGACAATCAATTTGGCTATCTCATACATAAATTGGACTTGCAACTATTTAGCACATGATTAGTTATAAAGATTCTTGTCATGTAACTGCATTGTTACTGTTTTGCTCCTGCTGGTGGAACAATCTTTTCTTCTTGTATACTACAATTACTATCTGTTGACACATTCCCTAATTGCTCAGTGTGTTATTAGGTTGATTCCCAAGCGAAAGGTCACTGGTTCAAAGCTAGGAGCCACCATGAAGAAGATTTCCCAAGAAAAGAGAAACAGCATCATCTAGCTCATTGATCGTGGTATCTCGGCCAAGAAAATTGCTAAACTGCATCATGTGAGTGCCGTGACCATTGGAAGAATACAAAATGAAGTCCATCCATCTATTCCAAAGGCAAGAGGTGGACGTCCAGGCAAAAAAGGTCTATCAGTTCTGGCGTGACAAACATGGCAGTGGAGGTGGGTCGTATGCTTCGTAATAGTGAGATAACAGACATCCATGCAAGCACCGTGTGACGTGCATTACACGAGTCTGGAATGGTGGACCAAAAAAGGTGAAGAAGCCTCGACTTCAATAGCGTAATAAGAAGCGTCGGCTTGAGTTTGCAAAATAGTACGAACAGTGGACAGTAGAAGATTTGAAATGGGTGATTTGGAGCGATGAGATGCAAGTCAATAGACTGGGCTCTGATGGGTGCAAATGGGTCTGGAAGAAACAAGGGAAAAGGGGCCAACGGATCGAGAAATTGAAGGAACTGTTAAGTTTTGTGGAGGAAGCCTGATAATATGGGGTCATTTCACAGCCAAAGGCATTGGATACTTGACCAGGATCGATGGTGGTCTCAATGCTGAGCTATATGTGGGTATTCTACAAGACGAGTTACTTCATACACTCGAGTACGATGGGTATGAAAAGGGCGACACAGTATTCCAGCAGGACAATGACCTGAAGCTTACGTCGAGATTGGAGAAGAAATGGTTTAAAGGGCTTCTGTCACCCCACTAAAGTCATATTTTTTTTGGGGGGGGGCTAGTTAAATTCCTTATACTGCGATATATGAAAATATAATGATGTTACTTTCCTTCAGCAGTTTCTTCTAAAAACGAACTTTTATAATATGTAAATTAGGTCTCTACCAGCAAGTAGGGCGTCTACTTGCTGGTAGCCGCCGCAAAAAAACGCCCCCTCGTCCTGTTGATTGACAGGGCCAGCCGCGATCTCCTCCTCCGGCTGGCCCTGTCAGAATTTAAAAAATCGCGCGCCTGTGTTCATTCGGCGCAGGCGCTCTGAGATGAGGAGGCTCTCCTCCTCAGAACTCCCTCAGTGCGCCTGCGCCGATGACATCACCGAAAGAGAAGACGTCATCGGCGCAGGCGCACTGAGGGAGTGCTGAGGAGGCGAGCCTCCTCATCTGAGAGCGCCTGCGCCGAATGAACACAGGCGCGCGATTTTTGAAATGCTGACAGGGCCGGCCCGAGGAGGAGATTGCGTCTGGCCCTGTCAATCAACAGGATGAGGGGGCGTTTTTTTGCGGCGGCTACCAGCAAGTAGACGCCCTACCTGCTGGTAGAGACCTCATTTACATATTATAAAAGTTCGTTTTTAGAAGAAACTGCTGAAGGAAGGTATGTAAAAGCATTATATTTTCATATATTGCAGTATAAGGAATTTAACTAGCCCCAAAAAAATATGACTTTAGTGGGGTGACAGAAGCCCTTTAATGACAATGAAGTAGAGGTGCTGCATTTGCCACCACAGTCCCCAGACCTCAACCCAATGCAACACTTGTGGGTAGAGTTGAAGAAAAAGCTGTATTTGTACCCAATTGAGTCGACCAGTATGCACCAACATTGGGAATGTGTAGAAGAGACCTGGGAACAGATTTCGGTTGAGACATGCTTGAATCTGATTAAGAGCATGCCCAGAAGGATTCAGGCAGTGTTGAAAGCTAAAGGTGGGTTTACAAAATACTAACAAAATAATAAAAATTAATATTTAGAATTTTAGGAGCAAAACAGTAACAATGCAGTTACATGACAAGAATCTGCATAACTAATCATGTGCTAAATAGTTGCAAGTCCAATTTATGTATGAGATAGCCAAGATGATTGTCTATAAAATGATGGCAGTCTCACAATAGAAGCTGTAGTGGATGGTGAGATATGGAGCCTGAAAGTCACAAGTTCAAAACATTGTTATCCTTTTGCTCTTCAGTGTATATGATGCTGTGAGTTCCAGCCTCACCGTGGTCTTACTGCCATGTCCTCACCTCATATGACCCATGGTTGGGCTGGAATTCACTTTGATGCAGTGAGTCAGGTCAGCTGAGCAGCAGTCAGCCTGGGACATGTGCCCATCACATCGACCGTGTTTTCTGGACCAAACACGCTTGTGTGAAACTGGCCATTTGGATATATTGGAGTTTGGGGAATTCAATCATCTGACAATGGTCTACCTGCCTGTATTATCCTAACTGCGATCGGTTCTACTGTACACAGTGCTATACACTGCAGCTGTCCGTCCAGTGATGTTCTTTTCATGGAGCTAGGCCACGTGACTGCTATGGGGCTTGGGGGAAGTAAAGCTAGGCTCTCTTTCTTCTGTTACCAACATTAGAAGACATTTTTATGCAGCCACCCCTAGGGAGAGCTCAGTGCAAAGAGATTTTTACAGCTTCCATTGCAGTCAATGATAAATGTATACATTCCTATGCACTGAGCTCCCCCTAGTGGTGGCTAGTCACAGCTGTATGGGGAGATTTTTCAGTGTATACATGCCAGTTGTCTGGTGTGAATACATTGAGAAATATGGTGGTCAGAATGAGCTCCATATTTATGAAGCACCTGTTTCACTTTATTGACATAAAAGCCAAGGGTGACTTTTATTTTTATAACAATTTTTTCCTATTAAAATGTAAATTTGTCAGAAATGTGGGGGGCAAGGGTTTCAGTTTTCTCTCCACATTGCCTGGGGGCGTTTGATGCACGCATACTAGGAAACCTGGTAGGGAAAGAGAGGTCCATACTAGGTTTTGCTGTGGGGGTCATGAGAGATCTGTGTGGTCTATTCCCAAAGTGTGAACAGAGCCATGCCGGGTAAACAGGCACATGCTGAGACACCAATAGGGCTTTTAGGTTCTGAACCTTTTCCCATAGTACAGCGATGAACCAGCAGTCTTCACACCGTGAGAGGAGTGAGAGGTTCCCGCGGGTGTAGCACTAACGCCACCCTCACCACAGGCGAGCCTCACAACATTACCCATTGTGGAAAACATAGCCACGCCCTGCGCTGACGTCTTTACCAATGGTGACTGCTGGCTAACCTCCTGGCCACGCCCCCATCACTCTTTCCTTGTCAGAATCAGCCAGTCACCGCTCGGGACGGTGCGGACGCCCCGCCCCCTTCCAGGCTCAGCGTACCGGGTTGGAGGATGACTCCTCCGGCCGCTTCGCGCTTTGCTCTGCGCTGTGTGAGGAGGAGAGCGGGGCTCAGAGCTGCAGTGGCCGGGACAGGAGTGCAGTGACCGGGGCAGAGCCCGCAGTGAACGCAGCACCCAGCACCATGGCGGTGGAGGAGGAAGGGATCCGTGTCTTTCAGAGCGTCCGGATCAAGATAGGTGAGCGTTTCCCCGCTGTGCCCTGTGTGCGCTGCCTGGGACCCAGCAGCGGTGCTGACAGGCGCAGTAAGTTGCCCTCTAATGAGTGATGAGTGCATGGCACTGGATGTACCTGGGCAGTGCATGCCAGTACAAGGCGTGCCAATCTGCCTCATCAGCTGTGTGGCACTTTCTGTGCCCAGGAGCTATGTGCAGTGGCTTCCCATGTAAAGTGGCTGGCATCATGTATGTACCAGCCCGGCTGATTGATGTGCAGGGATGCCACTTGCCAGTCTTTGCTAAACCCTGTGAATATGTGGGTGATCTGGCTTTCAGTGTGCCTCTACAAGAGAGGAAAGCTGGGTCTCATGCCCAGGTCTGGGTGATTTGCCTGCTGGCAGAACCTCTCTCTGGACTGCAACAAAGCTTCCATTATTCTGTCCCAGTGGAAAATCTTTGTAAAGCAAGGTCCTCAGTGCCTGGAATACAAACTCATGGCAGATACTTGCCTGGGAGCCTCAGCTGCCACTTCTAGAAGGTACCCTGACCTATCTCAGGTGGTCACTGTGAGGAAGTGGCTTCATGGAAGGATCAGATACTTATCTATAGGTGTGGGAAAATGTTACCAAGTAAGAATGTTTTCAGAAATACTACTGAAGTGCTAATAGTGTATTTGTATCAGTTAACACTTACCAAAGTGAGCAGAAGAGAAATCTCAATATTTAGTGTGACAACCCTGTGCCTTCAACACAACTTCTTCTTCTCAACATCTCTTCTTCTAGACTTGTAGTTTTGGAAGGAACTCAGCAGGGAGGCTGTTCCAAACATCTTGGAGAAATAACCACAGATCTTCTGTAGATGTAGGCTTACTCAGATCCTTCTGTCTTTTCATGTAGTCTCAGACAGACTCTATGATGATGAGATCAGGGCTCTGTTGGAACCATATCATCACTTCTAAGACTCCTTGTTCTTCTTTACATCGGATGTTTGGACTTGTTGTCCTCTTGCAGACAGTGCTCCCTCAGGTTACAATATTAATTGGTTCCAGGATGTCCATGGTATGTCGAAACCATTATAACTTGAGTAATCAGTTCCAAAGCCCCAAAATGTCAAAGCCAAGAAAATGAAGATTTAAGAAAAAATAAGCAGATAGCCAAGACAGATAAAACATGTCCTTACATATAACAGTCAGAAATAGCTGCTAACCAACAACTAATACAGCTATTGTACCAGGGAAGTGGCCTTGATTGGTTGGATACAAGTCTGAGACATTGTATGTTGAATCTGGTTTCAACTTACGATGGGTCAGAAAAGAGCATTGTATGTTGAAAATATTGTATCCCGAGGGCATTGTAGCTTGAAGGGCCACTGTACATTTAAACTATTATGCGTATATTCTTTTCTTTTCAAGCATTGGAGGAACCGACAGCGCAGTACTTTTTATCTTATAGCCATAAACTTCCACTTTGCCCCAGTTACGGGTGCATCATACCAGACACGTACCCGTAGCAAAATGGCAAGTGTTTTTTCCTTGACACAAAACTGCGATCGGGGGCACAGCTAGAGGAAAGATTGGGGTTGTTATGGGGTCCTGGTATCTGAGGGGGAGGGGCTAAAGGTTCATCTGTGACATAATACGACAGCAGTATTGTAACTGTCAAGTGACATCTGGGGGCCCTGTTACAGATCTTCGTTGGACTGGAGGTGGATTGATATTTTGGAGATAAATGATTCTCAGAGGCAGGGTATGGTCCTAGTGTTAAGGGTACAGTAAAGTAATTGCCGGGTACCCAAACCACTCGGCCCAATGCTTGAGGCTATCTATGCCTCTGCTTCTTCAGGTTGCTAGGAAAATTTCCCTTTTTGATTGGAATTAGTTATTATTGTACTACTGCGCGCTCCTTGTCTGGTGATGGATTTTATTTTTTTTACAGTGTGTGTGTAGTGTGACATTTATTACCACAAAGCTCTGAGTCAAGATATTATTACCTTTATTTAGACTTCTGTCTACACCTATGTGTACACACCAGACATTGATGGATAAAAGAGCAGGTACAGTCAGGGTAGGTTCACACTGGAGAAGATTTTAAGGCAACTGAAGTCAGTAGATATCATGTGGTGGAACCATGTTTGTTGGGAAAGCTCCACCATATGATATCTACTTTTTTGGATTTTTAAGGTAAGCCTCAAGGCCAATGTATTGTGTGAAACCTCTCCAAAAGACCATCCCCCTAAAGCTGCTTTTACATAGTCAGTGTTTGATCAGCCAAAACCAGGAGCGGGTCCAGAACAGGTGGAAGTCTTTACGTTATTCCTTATCTCTGTGTAGCCTCCATTTTGGCTCACAATTACTGACGGAAATCACTGATCAAGCCCTGACTGTGTGAAAGTGGCCTTAGGGTACATTCACACTAGCGTTGTTCGGATCTGGAAGGCAGTTCCAGCAACGGAACTGCTTGCCGGATTCAGAAAACCGTGTGCAAACGAAAATCTTTTTTTCGGATCCGTTAGATGGATACAGTGAAATACCGGATCCGTCTCATCTGGAATAACAGATCTTGTATTTAATTTTTTCCAAAGGTCAAAAGGGAAAATAGCTCCTCCTATGTCCCGGCGGATCCGGCAATGCAGCAATTTCCGGAACACTTGGTACCGGATCAGACATTAATACATCTCTATAGAAATTAATGCCGGTAGTGAAATTAATGCCGGTAGCATTCTGCGGTATTTTGTCCTGTCAAATACCGTGCAAGCAGGGCTGCCATCAGAAATTTTGGGGCCCCTTACACAGCTCAAGGCCTGGGCCCCCCCTCCTACCCCGCCCCTTTAGAATCCATCCTGACTCCACCTCCCCTCCACCCCCAAGGACCTACCCCCAATTTCATAATTTTTTTACAACTACAAAGACAGTAAAAAGTGATAATCAGTGATTTCAGTAAGGAATTCGTTTTTGACCAAATAATATGAAGCCTGCTACCATGACAAGGTAGACTCTTTAAGCAGGACCCTCCACTAACACTAACTACACTACCTGTTCTAATCTGCCCTAGCAATCTTCCCCTGGCACATTTAAAAAAAAAAAAAAAAAAGCACAAGGTTTACTGTTACAGTGTTATGGGGGGATCTGTGGATGACGTACTGTTATGGGGGGAATCTGTGGAGGACTTACTCTTATGGGGGGAATATGTGGATGACACACTGTTATGGGGGAATCTGTGGATGACACACTGTTATGGGGGAATCTGTGGATGACACACTGTTATGGGGGAATCTGTGGATGACACTTTTATGGGGGATCTGTGGATGACACACTGTTATGGGGGGATCTGTGGATGACACACTGTTATGGGGGGATCTGTGGATGACACACTGTTATGGGGGGATCTGTGGATGACACACTGTTATGGGGGGATCTGTGGATGACACACTGTTATGGGGGGATCTGTGGATGACACACTGTTATGGGGGGATCTGTGGATGACACACTGTTATGGGGGGATCTGTGGATGACACACTGTTATGGGGGGATCTGTGGATGACACACTGTTATGGGGGGATCTGTGGATGACACACTGTTATGGGGGGATCTGTGGATGACACACTGTTTATGGGGGAATCTGTGGATGACACAATGTTATGGGGGATCTGTGGATGACATTGTTATGGGGGATCTGTGGATGACACTGTTATGGGGGAATCTGTGGATGACACACTGTTATGAGGAATCTGTGGATGACACTGTTATGGGGGATCTGTGGATGACACTGTTATGGGGGATCTGTGGATGACACACTGTTATGGGGGATCTGTGGGTGACACACTGTTATGGGGGGTCTGTGGGTGACGCACTGTTATGGGGGGGGGTCTGTGGGTGACGCACTGTTATGAGGGATCTGTGGATGACACTCAACCACTCTCAAACCCAACTGGTCAAACTTGTTAAATGGATCCCAAACACAATATGCACAATAACACCCCCCACCCCCTCCAACACTTAATTAACCCCTTCATGGCCTAAACATTTTTTTCAAAGCTGAACACAAAGCTAAATAGGGCTGGGTGGGCTGGCAAGGGAGGGGTTAAAAACAATAATGGAGGATCATGGCCCTGTTGGATAATCCAGAAAACAGCTTTGCATTTTACCCCTGAGCAAAGACCACACAACAAGTTGGACATGCAGTACTTTTAGTCCGGCGGCCTTTCGCCATGCACTGCCGTGCTGGGCCGGAGCTCCACCCCCGTCCCCATTATAGTCAATGGGGACGGAGCGGTGGTCCGGCGAAATAACGGCAGGACGGATCTGACAGGGTGAACAGCCTGTCGGATCCGTCCTGCCGCTAGTGTGAAAGTAGCCTTACAATCTCATGGCTTCTGAGCAACAGATCGCATGGTCTTCACAGTCATCTGTCACTTCTCTTATCTCTCTGCTCCTGTCCCTTAATCTTATCACTGCTGCAACAAAAGCATCAGCCTCAGTGTAAACTGTTCTAGAGTCTGAATCACGGCTCTTTTAACTCAAAGAATCGAATGAGTCTCTAAGGGCTCTTTCACATCTGCGTTCTTGTCTTCCGGCATAGAGTTCCGTCGTCGGGGCTCTATGCCGGAAGAATACTGATCAGGATTATCCTAATGCATTCTGAATGGACAGTCCGTCCTTCAGGATGCATCAGGATGTCTTCAGTTCCGGAACGGAACGTTTTTTGGCCGCAGCAAATAGCGCAGCATGCTGCGCTTTTTGCTCCGGCCAAAAATCCGGAACACTTGCCGCAAGGCCGGATTCGGAATGAATGCCCATTGAAAGGCATTTATCCGGATCCGGCCTTAAGCTGAACGTCGTTTAGGCGCATTGCCGGATGTGACGTTTAGCTTTTTCTCAATGGTTACCATGGCTGCCGGGACGCTAAAGTCCTGGCAGCCGTGGTAAAGTGTAGCGGTGAGCGGGGGAGCAGCATACTTACCGTCCGTGCGGCTCCCGGGGCGCTCCAGAGTGACGTCAGGGCGCCCCAAGCGCATGGATGACGTGATCGCATGGATCACATGATCCATGCGCATGGGGCGCTCTGACGTCATTCTGGAGCGCCCCGGGAGCCGCGCGGACTGTAAGTATACCGCTCCCCACTACTACTATGGCAACCAGGACTTTAATAGCGTCCTGGGTGCCATAGTAACACTGAAAGCATTTTGAAGACGGATCCGTCTTCAAATGCTTTCAGTACACTTGCGTTTTTCCGGATCCGGCGTGTAATTCCGGCAAGTGGAGTACACGCCGGATCCGGACAACGCAAGTGTGAAAGAGGCCTAAGTCGGATCTTTAGATTCTTTTAACCTGTGACTCATTCGATTCTTTCTCAGACTCCCTTCACTTGTGTCAGTGACTCAGACTCAGAGCTGCTAGTGCTTGCCTTGCCTCAGCTCTGATTGGTTGGTGGGCGGGGAGGGGAGGGGCTGGCAGAAGCAGCTTCCACTCTAGGATCAGATTACACTCCTCCCGAGTCCCTCCCTGCTGCCAGCGGCTCTGCTATTGTGTGCTGTGTGACTCACTGACTCAGACTGAGCGGCTTCACACGGAGCGCTCAGTCAGAGGAATCGACTCCTCTGGTTCAGTGAACTGAATCGATTGAAATGAATGATTCGTTCATGAACTGGACATCACTAGCAAGGAATGATCAAGTGCCCCCCTCTAGCGATGCAATAAAGTTCAACTCAAGTCACTGACAAATGAGAGGGGGTAAAAAAAAATAAAAAAAATAAAAAAAAAAAATAATTTTTTTTTTTTTTTTTTTTTTTTACATTGGAACTGGCCGGGCCCCCCCAGGGTCTGGGCCCCTTACTGGAGTATCGGCTGTACCCCCCTGATGGCGGCCCTGCGTACAAGGGACGGAACGGGAGACATCCTGATGCATACTGAATGGATTGCTTTCCATTCAGAATGCATTGAGACAAAACTGATGTTTTTTTTTTCCCGGTATTGAGACCCTTTACCGGATTTCAATACCGGAAAAGAATAGCGCTAGTGTGAAAGTACCCTTACGCAGACTAGATATCCTGTGACAGATTTTAACCTTGTAATATACACTCACCTAAAGAATTATTAGGAACACCATACTAATACGGTGTTGGACCCCCTTTTGCCTTCAGAACTGCCTTAATTCTACATGGCATTGATTCAACAAGGTGCTGATAGCATTCTTTAGAAATGTTGGCCCATATTGATAGGATAGCATCTTGCAGTTGATGGAGATTTGAGGGATGCACATCCAGGGCACGAAGCTCCAGTTCCACCACATCCCAAAGATGCTCTATTGGGTTGAGATCTGGTGACTGTGGGGGCCATTTTAGTACAGTGAACTCATTGTCATGTTCAAGAAACCAATTTGAAATGATTCGAGCTTTGTGACATGGTGCATTATCCTGCTGGAAGTAGCCATCAGAGGATGGGTACATGGTGGTCATGAAGGGATGGACATGGTCAGAAACAATGCTCAGGTAGCCCGTGGCATTTAAACGATGGCCAATTGGCCCTAAGGGCCCTAAAGTGTGCCCAGAAAACATCCCCCACACCATTACACCACCACCAGCCTGCACAGTGGTAACAAGGCATAATGGATACATGTTCTCATTCTGTTTACGCCAAATTCGGACTCGACCATTTGAATGTCTCAACAGAAATCGAGACTCATCAGACCAGGCAACATTTTTCCAGTCTTCAACAGTCCAATTCTGGTGAGCTCGTGCAAATTGTAGCCTCTTTTTCCTATTTGTAGTGGAGATGAATGGTACCCGGTGGGGTCTTCTGCTGTTGTAGCCCACCTATCTTTCCCATTCTGACATTCAGTTTGGAGTTCAGGAGATTGTCTTGACCAGGACCACAACCCTACATGCATTGAAGCAACTGCCATGTGATTGGTTGACTAGATAATCGCATTAATGAGAAATAGAACAGGTGTTCCTAATAATTCTTTAGGTGAGTGTGTGTGTGTGTGTGTGTGTGTGTGTATATATATATATATATATATATATATATATATATATATATATATATATATATATATATATATATATATATATATATATTTCTCATCATCTTTGAGAAGACCATTCCCCTAGAACAGGGGTAGGCAACCTCCGGCTCCCAGCTGTTGTGAAACTACAATTCCCAGCATGCTCCATTCATTTCTATGAGAGTTCTTAGAAGAGCAGAGCAAGTATGCATACTGGGAGTTGTAGTTTCACAACAGCTGGGAGCCGGAGGTTGCCTACCCCTGCCCTAGAAGAACACTTTATGATGGAGCTTTGGGTGGTTGTCTCACAGAGCTTTCACAGTGTATCTAATATGTGCCTTTACATTCATAGATATTTTTCACCATATATATCAGTTAGAGGTTTTCCCGTGTGTTGAAGGAAACCAACAGTTTGGTTGTGGTTTTCTATCAAGTGTCAGATCAGAGAATTTTTTTTCACTTAAAGGTGGAGTCCTGCTTGACTTGATATTTTTTCCACCATACATACGCACAAGTCAGGCTCTGGTCACCTCACCTTAAGTCTTTTGTAGTTGCAAATGTGTTTAATGCAAAAAAAAATAGTGAATGTAAATGTACGGTATGCATTCTTAAATATTGGGGGATATTTATTAAAATTGATGCAAAGGAAAATTAACCAGTTATCCATAGCAAGCAATCAGATTACAACTTTCATTTAAAGCTACCCTCTTGGTTCAATAAAAAAAATTCACATTAAAGAGAATCTGTCACCATGATTCTGGACTACAGCAGAGGTCCCCAACCTTTTCTATATTGTGAGCCCCATTCAGCTTTCAGTGATGGTCGGGAGCAACAGGCAGTTCAAAAATAGAGAGAAATTTTGAATGTGGAGAAGCAAACAACATGAAATTGCAAACATTTGCTGATAAATATTTTATTGTGAACTTTTACACTTGTATTATACCATCCAAAATGGCACTGTCTGGTGGTAAATCCAGGATTGGTCTGCAACAATGTCAATTGCCAGTACGTATGGTCATAACTTGTGGGACTCATGGCGAGCCACACAGCAAGGGGTCGCGATCCACATGTGGCTCCTGAGCCACTGGTTGGGGACCACTGATCTACTGTAATTCATGAGTGCTACTACAGATAAGGAGTCCAGATCACTACTACTGTGCCATGCTAACAAAACGAATAGGACTCCTGTGCGCATGCACAGCAGTCCTGACTATTTATTTCAGTGTATAGCGAAGAAGGACCGGCACTCACTTTTTTTGATAATATGAAGAGACGTTTATTCAGACGTCTCTTCATGTCATCAAGAAAGTTAGTGCCGGTCCTTCTTCGCTATATACTAGTGGGCAGCCTTCCCTGGACACGTGCACCACTTGCAAGCCGCAGTGCCGACCCATCTTCAATATTTATTTCAGTGCTGACACAGATAAAATCTGGAGATCTGGGCTCCTTCTGTGTAGTACTGTACTTATGTATTACAGCAGGTAATAGTCCAAGATCTTGATGTCAGATTCCCTGAGGACTATCTGCACATGTTGCAGATTCCGCTAGTTTTTCCACGTGGATTTTTGTGCAGAAAAAACACAGCATAGTACAGTACCAGCAAAGTGTATGAGATTAGACAAATCTTATGGACACTTTGCTTTTTCGTTCCTTGTGGAAATTGACCTGCTGTTCAGATTTTGAAATCCGCAGTATGTCAATTCTTTGTGCTGTACTTTTGTGTGGATTTCATCCTTTTCAATGTAAAGGTGAGATCTGCGGAAAATCCACACCAACTATGCACCAAAAAAACCGCATGTAACACATGAAGTGCTGATTTGGGGCAGGAATCCGCATAGAAATTTGTGTGGCATTTCTGCAAGACCGTCCACACCCGTGTTCAGGTAGTGTAACTGGGGAATGAACAGAACACTTACCTGCTGACCTTCGTCACATATTTTTAGCTGTAGATCAGTCAGTTCCCATGTTCCTCTTCTGCCATCCAAGATGGTCGCACTTCTTCTCAGACTGCCTGATGCATACTGTGTGTTTGGTAGCCCAAGACACTTCCTGCTGTCCCTGGATTGGCCATCACTGCTCACATGAACAGGGCTAGGCGATCCAAGAGGCCTGGACAAGGAAGAGTCATGGCCCACCAACATCAGGTCTGAGAAGTGGTGTGGCCATGTTGGATGACACAAGAGGAGCCCAGGAATTAGGTGATCTGCAGATGAATAGATGAAAAGGAGGACACCAGGTAAGTGTTCGGTCTCCCTTCCCCCCCCCAGTTCATATGAATTTTTATCTTTAAAAAAGGCATCTGAAAAAAGAAAGCTGAACTCTAATTGGTTGCTATAGGCAATGCCTCCACTTTTTGTTTTGATAACTTTCTGTAATTTTATATTTCCACACAGACACAATAGTTCCTTTCTGCTGCCAGTTATTGGCACCAGCACCCAAAACGAAGTGAGACATTGCTATATGTAGTGTTATGTCAAGTTCCTTACCTGCCATTATGTCATGTATTCATTTAGATTTATGTACTGTAAGTGTTCACGTGATGCTTCAACCATCTAGCTTTCTTTTAAAGGGCACCTGCCAGCAGATTTGTACCTATGAAACTGGCTGACCCTGCGCTTGGCAGCTGAAGGCCTATGTGTTGTCCTATCTTCAGATGTGCCTTGCTGTGAAAAATGAGCCTCTAGGAGCAATGGGGGTGTTGCGGTTACGCCTGGAGGCTCTGCTCTCTCTGTAACTGCCGTGCCCTCTCCACTCTGACAGAGTAACAGCCCTGTTGCTCCTCTCCCATCAGTACATGGCGCAAGGAGCGTCACGGCAAGCACTGCCACCATGACTATTACTACCATCATTTCTACTCTCGTCTTCCTCTTTTGTGCTCCCGGGCTCACTGCATTAGGCCATTTTCAGACAAGCATATGCGGTCTGTGAAACATGGTCTATGTGATGGCTACATTTCCCGCACTAACAGTGGTTTGGCTGAACTGTATTGACTGCATAATAGTGATTTATGATGCCATGAGCTCTAGCCCGACCTAGGGTCTACCGTCTCGTACTCACAGCATCATTTGACCTTTTCCATGTGTCTGGGTTTCACTCCTGGTTTTGGCTAGGGAACTGGCCCGAGAATGAGATTGCGGTAAAGAGAACAATGAACAGCCCTGACTCACACAATTGGTTATGCAAAACGACTATGGGTCCATTCACACGTCCGTAGAATGGGTCCGGATCCTTTCCGCAATTATGCGGAATGGGTGCGGACCCATTCATTTTCAATGGGGCCGGAAGAGATGCGGACAGCGCACAGTGTGCTGTCCGCATCCGCATTTCCGGAGCACAGCCCCGAACTTCCAGTCCGCAGCTCCGGAAAAAAATAGAACGTGTCCTATTCTTGTCCCCATCTGCGGACAAGAATAGACATTTCTATTGGGGTGCCGTCCTGGTGTTTTGCGGATCCACTACAGACGTGTGAATGGACCCTATAAGGTTGCTGGACTTGTAGGTTGTACTGTAGTGCATGCAGTCAGTTTAAAGATCATCTCTGCACTCCTAATCAGAATTTTTCGAAAATAATCTTCTTGTGTTGTTGGATTGGCTGGCCCCTAGCCATCGGTAGTCATTTAATCTTTTATGGCTTACGTGTTTCACGTGCATTCCTGATTACATAGTATGAATGTACCTACTAGTTAGCTATAGTATGCAAAACAGAGATGAACTGGGAAAAAAACTGAAAGTGGTCCTATGTTGTAGACAGGTCGAAATTGAAAGAATGTAGGGTCAACACAAGTAGACAGGGCCAGCAATACCATATTATGGCACATTATACCACCCCAACAGCCAAATACCACAGTGTTTCACAAAATACCTCCCCAGTAGATGTCCTTGTGTGGTGACCAGCTTCAGTTCCACGTCTGTTCTCTCCCTCCATTTGACTAGGGATAGCAATATAGTTCAATTCAAGAGTCAGGAGGAGAGAGCATCAGATCATTACTTATCTGGATGGTGGCTACAATCGGATTTCAGCTTCTATTCATTTAAACTAGATCTGAAAATGAAAGCAATGATCAGGGCCCCTGAGTCCCCAATAAAGCAACCAATCAGAGCCCATATTTACTTTTCTAAACTGAAAGGGGGTGTCCGTCAGGATAACATTTGGCATATAAGGGGAAGAATGAAAAAATAAATAAAGCAGCATTACTTTTCTCACCAATCCACTGTCATTCTGTGACCAGGTCCCTGCTGGTCTCAGTTTACTGGTCCCGTCTCGACATACAGGAAACGGCATGAAATGGTGTTTAGCCAATTACTACTTGAGGTAGGTCACTGTTGCAGCCGATGAGTGGCTAAGCGGCCTTTTCCAGCCATTTTCTATGTGTCAAACCTGGACCAGGAAGTGGAGATCAGCGGGAACCTGGTGAGTAGGGATGAGCAAATTGACTTTGGATGAAACAGTGGTACCTTGGATCCGAACCAGAGTTCGGTAAAAGTTTTTTAACAGTAGAAATTAATTTCTGAAGTTACTACCCAAAGTCTCGCGAGACTTCGCGAAGTAATAACTTCGGCCCATGTGAGCCAATACACTTTAACGAAGTTTTATGCGAATCGACTTTGGATGTTTCATCCGAAGTCGATTCGCTCATCCCTACTGGTGAGCATTGGAACTGTAGGAGACCAGGGAGGTGAGTATTGCTTCTTTATTATTATATTTTTTTAAATCATTCTACCCCTTATCTAAAAAAAGATCCCAAGATCTAAGAAATTTTTGTTGAGGCTGGGCATGGGTTGAAAATAAATAACACTACTAAGGCCTCATGCATACGACCGTTGTGTGCATCCGTGGCCGTTGTGCCGTTTTCCGTTTTTTTTTTTTGCGGACCCATTGACTTTCAATGGGTCCGTGGAAAAATTGGAAACTGCATCGTTTGGCAGCCGCATCCGTGATCCGTTTTTCCTGGCCGTGAAAAAAATATGACCTGTCCTATTTTTTTCACGGCCAACGGTTCACGGACCCATTCAAGTCAATGGGTCCGTGAAAATCACGGATGCACACAAGATTGTCATCCGTGTCCGTTTTTTCCTATCATTTCAATGGCAAACTTGACTTAGATTTTTTTTTCATTTTTCATGTCCGTGGATCCTCCAAAAAACAAGGAAGACCCACGGACGAAAAATCGGTCACGGATCACGGACCAACGGAACCCCGTTTTGCGGACAGTGAAAAAATACTGTCGTGTGCATGAGGCCTTACCCTGTTGAAGCCTCCTGGTTCCAGTGCTATGCCTCTGGTCTCTGCTGCTTCTAGTTTGATCGGAAATGGAAGACTCAGTGGTGATGTGATCCGTAACAACACATAACTGCTCAAGGCGCAACGTGGGAATTGGGAGGCTCCAACAAGGTGAGTAGTATTATTTTTGTTACTTTCAGCCTAGCCCCAAATTATTATTTTTTTTCGATCTAGGAAAACTCCTTTGACTTAGGTTTTATTGAATGATACGATTAACAAAGTCACTTTCCTCTGGTGCAGTTTTGATTCATGAGGCTTAAAGCGAAATGCGAAACCTCAGGGATTTGTATCCGTTTGTAAATACTGCAGATCGTGTAATTTGCTGTTTTAACAGATCTAGTAGGAAGGAAGACTTGTTAAAAGGATTT
Organism: Bufo gargarizans; assembly: GCF_014858855.1. Lineage (NCBI taxonomy): Eukaryota > Metazoa > Chordata > Amphibia > Anura > Bufonidae > Bufo > Bufo gargarizans. The sequence continues at coordinate 207,693,728 of NC_058082.1, read as the reverse complement.
AATGGCTTTAACAATCAATGACATTATAGGTGAGAAGTCAACTTTAATTCTAGGATGGGCTGCCTGCAATACTGAGTGGCAGAGCTTCGTCCCAGTATACAGTGCTTTGTAGAATTCCATACCTGTAGCTGCCTCACATGGTTTGATATTATTGCCCTTTTTAATTGCATTTTCACTTTTGTTCTGCCACAACTGCAAGAACGGTGTGACGTGGTAGTGCGAATATTGAATCTATTTTAGGCCTCATGCACACAACTGTAGCAAGTCCATTCCCATATTGCGGCCCACAAACATTAAGTCTGCATTATACGGGCACCAGCCGTGTGCATACCAGGCACCGTATCACCCATTGACTTGAATTGGGTCCGCAATCTGGAAGATATGGTGCTGTGTGAAAAGAAGGAACGGATCGGAAGCCCACAAAAGCACTGGTGTAGGGAATGGGTCCGCGTCCGCAGACAGCGGGCACACAGCCGGTGCATGTGCATTGTGGACTGCAATTTGTGGTCTGAAGCACGGGTGCGTCCGGCACACAGTCGTGTGCATGAGGCCTTAGAGTAATTACGGTAGTTTCTAAGAACACATGTTTTGCTGGACATGTTAAAGGGTTTGTCTCATCTCAGACAATGGGGGCATATCGCTAGGATATGCTCCCATTGTCTTATAGGTGTGGGACCAACCACTGGGACCTGCACCTATATCGAGAACGGACCAACGCAAAGTGGTGGCTGGGGGACTCCGGTCTGGTCACCACCAAGCGCTCTTCTCCTAGAAGTGAATGGGAGTGCACTGCACATGACCAACCACCACTTCCATTCACTTCTATGGGCAGATGGAAATAGCCGAGCCAGTGCTCGGCTATTTTCGGCGGCCCCATAGAAAATGAATGGAGTGCGGCTACGAATGGGCAGTGTGCCCTCCACCACTTTTGGGGCTCTGTTCTCCATATAGGGGGCAAAATGCCCCCATTGTCTGAGATGAGACAACCCCTTTAAGCAACATAATTATACTAATACTGGCCTAAATAGTTTGCAAATATAAAATATACCTTTTTTATTTTCTCATCTTTAGCTTTACTTATTTTAGTTTACTTCTATATTGTTGCTACATGGAGACTGTTAGGTACCTGCTGTTTACAGATATTCTAACTGTGGGAACCTTCACAGAGCTACGTTTTCAGTCTGTTTTACATCCATATGTACTTGCTTTTGTACTTTCATCTCATAAGATCTCTCATTTTTGGCAAGAAATGTACTGCTGTCACGTGGACCAAAATTACAGCTGTAAAGCCAGAGCAGCTTGGCTCACTTGGCAGATTTATTTTATTATTATTATTATTATTATTATTATTATTATTATAATAATAATTATAATAATAATAAAGTATGCAACTTAAAGGGGTTTTCTGAGACGTCAGTATTAATGGACTATCGTTAGCAAGTGCCATGTCTCTTTTATTGTTTAGCGAGGCCCAGTGACGTGCTTACAGTTCTGGTAGTGACTGGTACTGCAGCTCAGTCCAATCAAAGGGAGACTGCCACCAGGAAATTCACTATTACACCAAGCACAATGCCTAGCTCAGCTGAATGTAATGATACCTTTCATTTAGCAATCCTTGCCTCATTCTAGATAAAAAGTACTTTTAAAACATATGCAAATGAGGTTTTAAGTGCACAGTTTTAGAGGGGAAAAACAGACACACTAACCTTCTGACTGCCTGGTTTAGTCCTATTTATGCCTGCAGACTTGTTTGTCTGACAAAGCTGCTTAATCATTCCTATAGATTTGCATTGAAGCTGTATACAGGTTTATGACAGACTAAAATTGTAACCTTGTTTCTGTTTAGGCTGTGCTTTTCCGCTCCAGCTCTCCCACTAGAAAGTTCTTGTTCAGCTAGAAACTGTATATAAGGAGAGCAGTCAGAGCCCTTCGTTGTCTGCAGATGGGAACCAGTGTTTAGTAGGAGAGACTCTTCCAGACTGCACGAGTGACCAGTAGACGATTCTGAGACAGGGATACTCTGCCACAGATCCTGAGTCACCAGCCCTCTGACCAGGTAGTCAGCAGGAAACTGAGCCAAAGACCCAGAGCCACCAGCCTTTTGCCAGGGTAGCAACATTGTGAGAGAGAGAGGGACACCTAGTTCCTCAGTATGGAACCTTCTTCTGCCAGGGAACATACTGTAGAAGCCAGCTCAGTGCCTTGCTTGTATGGTTTTGCCCTTGAGTTCCTCCAGTAAAGAAGCACACTGGTTTATTGCAACACCTGACTCTTTTTGGACTTATTTTCCATTGGGGTGCACCATCCCTTCAGGAGAGCAGCAACACGTGGTAACACCTCAACGGTGTACGGGGGGACCCAGCATACCGTTAGGACCACCCCATACCAAGCCACTGCACACACTTTCCTTATATTTTTGTATTTTTAGCTGTGGTGCTTGTTCCAAATGGCACACAACATAACTCATGTGTGGAGACCATTGAGGTGATCCAGTGCATTCATTTCCCTAATCTGAGACTTCTAAAATAGATTCTTGAAATGGAGGAGACTATCCTTTGTTAATAAAGCCTTAGACCGTAGTTATACACAGGATTTTGTCAATCAGTTTGTAACTGACTTTTTGCCAAATTTTATTTTTGTATGATTGTCTTGAACATCAAGCTATAAAAATGTCATCAAAGTTGCATATAGATAATGCACAGTGCATTCCTAGAAGCTTGAACAGTTGCTGTCGCAGCTGCCACCCTACAAAAGAGTCTGTGTGTAGCCCCAGCCACGCTTTGCTGCGATGCGTAGGTTCTACATCGGTCAAAGAAACTGAAGAAATATAGCTAACGGATTGAAAATTATAACAGGCCCATTTTGTGCATTAAAGGGGTTTTCGCCCAGGCATCATTCATGCTCAAATGCTCTCCATTGCCCTGCGCTGAATCGCGCAGGGCAAAGGCTTTCTATGGAGATCCAGTGATGTACCAGGCTCTCCATAGTTTTTTTTTTATTTTTTTTATTCGGAACAGCTATTTAAAAAAAAAAAGTTCCTTTCTATGCAGGCAGGGTGGATAATGCTCTGTTTTTCAGACTGTTTTAATGTGCTTAAACATTCTTATTTTATTTTTTTATGGCATATCTCACTAAGAATTGGTGTATGTGTTTGAAACTTAAAGGGGTTCACAGGGTTAAAATAAAACTTTCTGAATGATAGGGAAAGGGTTAAGATGGTAAGCAAATTATACTTACTACCTCCAACTCTGATCCTCCCCACCGCTGCAGCCATGGTGTCAACTTCTTGGCTGCACCAATGACGTGCCCATGTACAGCATGTGACCACTTCAGCCAATCATTAGCTCTGGCAGTATACGGCATGGGAAGTTTTACGTCAGTGATTGACTATTTTCAGAAGTCCCAAAGCAGTGTGTTGTCTATTCATGGCTGGGGCCCTGTTCTTGAGAAAGAAGGTGAAACCCACACCTATCTATGCTATTGATCTGCCATTAAGGTCCAGATGTAACAGGTGTAGTGTAGTATGTCACCCGTAAAGGAATGACCATGCTCACTTCTCTGATGTATATCCACACTTTGGTATACATGGGGGTCAATAAGTCCCCATTGATATGTTCAGCATATGCTCTGAGAGTTTACTGGCACTTATGTCAAACATCGGATGTAACGTGTGCACACCACTTGTATTCTTCTATGGTAGCTGCTAGGGATAACTGTACTTCTATTATCCATTGTGACTAAGTTGACCACATAACAGATGTGTTGCTTTGTGGTACGTTCCACCCACTTTAGAGTGGTTTACTGTATTGTTTTTCCTGTGCACCAGCTTGGGTGGAGTATATTCATAAAATGCAGAGTTTGCAAGGAAGTGGCACTGTTTCATCTCTACAAAGACCACTTGAGAGCAATTTGGTTTGATGACATGCTGTTGAACTTGGCACGATGTTTAGTCTATGGTTAAACTTTAACTTGTTTATTGGCCGATTTTCTTCTCTTGGTATTTCAGAACTACATTCCCCACCTGTCTCGTGCTGAATTTGTATATTCTGTGATGATGAGGAACTTTGTATATAATAGTGCTTCGATGTGGATAGGAAAAATACAGAGTATAAAGAAACCTGTAGGACATATCAAACAAAGTAGTAAAGTGCAGTTGATGTGTAAAGCCTTGTGCAGATAGCATACCAAGGCACACAGTGTCCACTCCATGTGCCACCTTATGGTGCCTCTGTTCTGCACTGTATTAAGGAGATACTTTCCCCAAGAAACAAAGGTTCTTTGGTAGAATAACTCCCATTACAGCATCAAATGAAACATGCCTCAGGTCATGGGGAATCCCAACCAATGACTGGGAAAAAGTGTCATGTCTGAACGATAAGTGTACCGTCTGAAGAAGAGTTCCATCAATCAGAAGCCATAATTATGGTTAGTGAAGCTCCACCCGCTCATCCTGCCTGCACCAGACAAAGATGGTAGAGATCAGCAGAGGAGTTACGGGTATGGCCACATTGTCAGGTTTCTGCATGCAGTTTTGGAAGCTAAAATCAGGAGTGGATCTGTCATAAACTGAACTGTCCAAGCGGAGCGATCCAGCGGCACGGAATAGACGTGCTGCTGAGCCACGTCCCCTGGGGATACGACTGGCTTCCTTAGCAACAGGATGCAATGCTCTGTTTCTCCCTGCAGCAGGAATGTACTGGAGGAGGTTAGGCAGTGGGCTGATTGTTCAGCTGCTCTATTCCTATGTGCTAGTGTTTCTGACTAATGGAGCGCCTATCGGGTGCTAATCCTGGGACTCAGTGCTCTTTTTAAACCCCTTCCTGGCCATACACCGGTGTCAGTGATAGTCTTGTTTGGGTTCACTATCTAGGTTCCTAGTTCTTGTTCCTTTGTCAATTTTGGATTGCTCATGTTTTTCACCTTGGCTCATTATTTGTCCTGTGCATCTCATCTTGTTCTGACCCAGGCTTGTCTTTTGACCACTTTCTGTCTCTCGTTTTTGTACTGCTTTGTCCTCTTGGTTCTGACCAATTTACTTACGACGTTTTTGTTTTTCTGTAGTTTGTCTCTAGGTGTTTGTCTATCTCTGCACCTTTGCAGTGTAGGTACTGTTGACCAGTTGCGGTCTTGTTACCTAGGGCTTGCACTGCAAGTAGGTAGGGATAGCGGGCTGGTTTCTAGGTTAGGGCTCACTGTCCATGTCTGCCCTACCTACAGGTATTACAGGATCATAAATGGAGAGAAAGTATAAAGGACAGATACGACTTCTCCACTTTTTTTATTTATTTACTGGTTTGGGCTCTCAAACTAAATGCAGAAACCTGACCGTGTCTGCATCCTAAGCCCTGTGCTTGACAGTGCGGCAACTATATTTTTTGTGTCCTTTTTAGCATTTAATTCTAGTTTTGTGTTCTTTTAAATGTTGACTACTCTTGTCCAGATATAGCAGTTTAAAGCGTATGATTTTCTCTTTTGCTTCCTCTTTGTTCTGTGTACCGCACTGTTTGTGTACTTTTCGGAAGAGGTGCCCCCATATGTCTTGTCTTCATACTATTTATCCTTGTAATGAGAAGCATGCTGCATAGTAATAGCCTTTTAAACTGTCTACTGATAAGACCTTCTGTACTAACCTAGGAGAATATTCTGCTGTGACGCACATGGCTTATTATGATCACAGCTGAGTCAAGGGCTAGCAATTAAATGCGGTAATTGTCTTTTTCACTGGATTTCCAAGGATCTTGAGGTCTCATTTCCTAGGCATTTTTTATATATTAATGTGACATTCGACACTCCTGTCCCTGCTTGCTGGAACAGAGAGTCTCTTTTGGTTTTTCTAAATGAAAAGTGTTGAGCAGCTTTAAAGTTAAACTTTTTGTTTTTGGGGTTCTCTGGCTTTTCAAAAATGTGTAAATCCTGTGGGGATCAACAATAAGCTTCATACGAGGTAAGAAGAAAAGGGAGCGTGGGTCAGTGCCTTTTATATGTACTTCTGTCTGTATACTGGCATGGTGGAAAAGGTGGAAGTTCTCACAGTCTGTATATATTTAGTCGTGCACTGCATAGATAATCTTCTCGGTACTGAATACAACCTCACTGGTTACATTAGGCTCAGAAATCATGGGTTTGGAGGCCTCCTTACCACATGTAGGACTTTACTCAACCTACCAGTAACCCCAATCCCCTACCGACAGCCTGTACAACAAGCAACATCAGTTTACAGGGGGGGGCACAGCTTCCTCGTTAAAGATTTCAGGAAGCTTCCCATGGGGTCCTTCCTTGAGTCATATGTTATTTTTCTGAGAAAGAGAGAATGAAGACAGGAAATGGCAGGAAAATCCCTGTTAGTGAAGCTCAAGAGCCAGCAAGGAAGCTTGTGTTGCTAAAAATATAAAATCTAGATACTTATACTGGCTTATTACATTCGTTCTGGCCCATGGGCATCCTATAACTCCTGTATGGTTCACACATGGGCATAACTATATCCATAGCAGTCATAGCATTTTCTATAGGGCCCAGAGGTTGGGAGAGGAGCCCAATCAGGTGCAAGAACATTGTACTTTTCTATGGGAAATGGCTATAATGTAGGTTTCCTTATACTGTATATATGTTATTATACATAGTTACTTATGCCGCTGTTTTCTTACATTAGGTGGTGGAACCCCATCTTATATTTTGCTATGGGGTCCTATGAATTTTAGTTACACCCCTGGCTCAATGCAAAAAATCACTTACACTATATGTACAGATCTAGAGGTGGTTAACGGGGTTGTTTCATCTGGGAACTTGATGGCATCTCAAAAGTGAAGGAGAGAGCACCATGCATGCGCGGAGTGCTATCCATTCATTTCCTTGAGAGTTCAGAAAATAGCCAAGCGCTCACCTATTTTCTGCAGTCCCATAGAAATAAATGGAGAGGGCGCCACACAAGGCCAGCCACCACTCCGTTCATTTTTGTGGGAACATTGGAGATTGCGGAGCCAGCGCTCAGCTATTTTTGGCAGTCCCATAGAAATGAATGAAGAATGGCTGCGCATGTGCGGCTGCTCTCAGCTCACTTCGGGGGTCCCTTTCTGGACAGAGGTTCAGGTCTAATAGGTGGGACTCACACCTATCTGACATTGGCATATTCTAGTGGTATGCCACCAATGTCTCAGATGAGACAACCCCTTTCACTTTGGTCCATCTTCGGCTTTGTGTTGCTGTGAATGTGCTGAAGGGTCCATAGACTGTGCAGACTGGCTGCTACTAATAGCTTTTAGAAGTCACGAGACATTTATATGACATTTTCAGGAGTTTTTTAAATGGACAAAGACAAATTTACGTTTCTGGAGAGATTTCATGCTATTTCTAACCTGCAGTTTCACTGCCTGCACTCCTAGGGCAAGCATGATGAATAGCTCCGTGTAACAGATTGAACGCAGTGTGGAGCACTGCAAGGTTTATCAATTCGTGGTTATGGTTTTACATGCTTATCTCATTAAAGGAACATTCCAGGCAAAACTGATTTACTGTGCTGTGCCTAGAGCAGGACCTTAGGGAGAGCAGCATCACACAGGGATCCAGAGCACCAAAGAGAGATTCCCTGTGTCATGCTCCATCCCTGTAGGTTCCGCACAAGGCATAATCGGGTATATCAGTTTTGTCTGGAGTGTCCCTTTATTAATGTAGATTCATGTGTTTACAGGAACTCTGTCCAACAGTGTCAGTACCGTCAGTAAACTTGAAAGGGGTTGTCCCATCTTGCCACTTTTAAGGCGAAATGTGTCTAAACCCTGACCACCAGGTGGCCAGGAAATAGCAAAGCGTGACGACGCTCTACTGCTTCCGTAGCTCCCATTGCAGTGCATGGGAGCTACCAAACAGATTGGGACATTAAGCTATGGAAATCCCCTTGGTTCTGCCTAGTAATAAATAGTGTCTTAATTTTGGTCCTTAAAGGGGTTGAATCACTTCAGTAAGTGGCATTTATCATGTAGAGAAAATTAATAAAATCCACTTACTAATGTATTGTTATTACCCATATTGCTTCCTTTGCTGGCTGGATTCATTTTTCCATCACATTACACACTGCTCGTTTCCATGGTTACAGACAACCCTGAAATCCATCAGTGGTGGTCATGCTTGAACAACATAGGAAAAAGCACTAGCCTAAATGTGCTCCCATGGTCCCAGCCACCAGAGAGGCTGACTTTTTCCTATAGTGTGCAAGCCCGACCTCCACTGATGGATTGCAGGATGGCCATAACCATGGAAACGAACAGTGTATAATGTGATCGGAAAAATGAATCCAGCCAGCTAAGGAGGCAATATGGACAATCACAATACATTAGTAAGTGGCTTGTATTAACTTTTTTCTACATGATAACTGCCACTTATTGAAGTGAGACAACTCCTTTAAAGGGGTTCTCTGGAAATAATGACATTTTAGCAATTGCCAGCAGCCTGCCTTACTAAGCTGAGGATTGATATTTACCTGCTCCCTGCCACTCTGGTCCTCCGTGCTGCCTCCAGTGTCTCCACGTTTCAGTACCCCCAGTGTTTACATCATGCGCAGTCACATGCTCCTCTGCAGCCAATGACTTGCTTCAGCGGTGAATTGGCCACAGCTACCACATTACTGCTGAAACCAGTCACTGGCTGCAGCAGAGCATGTGACCATGCCCATGCTGTACCAGATGTAAATACTGTGGGGACTGGAACGTGGACACACACTGGAGTGTGAAACCTCAGCTTAGTGAAGCAGGTTGCTGGCAATTGCCAAAATGATGGAGAACCCCTTTAAGAGCAAAAGACCTTGGTTAAATATGATGATATATTATATATTACAACAATGATATCTTGTCAGCAACATGTGACCACTGCAGCCAATCACAGACCTCAGTGATTACCTTTGAGACCAATAAATAGCTACAGCAGTCATTTATTGTCAGCATGATGTCATCGCTGCCACCAAGTAAACAAAGCCCGGTGAGGAGCACTGGATCAACCAGTAAAGTACAGCTAATTTTTCCAGTTTCTTGCTAAAACTGCACAACCCTTATAAGTGGAGGACAGTCCGGAACAGATTAGGATTAGCCTAGGAGTCCCCGCACAAGAATAATTATGTATTATAATTAGATATCGTAACAAAAATCCAGGGAACATATTAGATGAAATTAAAAGTGAAGGGTAATTGTCGTGAATTAACATTTGTCAGAGTAGGACATGTTCCTATAGTGTGCAGAATTGCCACACGGATCCGCCAAAATTTTGGATGTGTGCGTGACCCCATAGAAATTGTGGGATCAGTGTTATAGCCTCAAAAAACGCATGATGAAAAATACGGTCGCGCGCGTAAAGCCTTAAACAGGTTAGAATATGTAGCAGTGGTCTGAGGCATTCAAGCACTCTCCAATAAAGCAAATAGAGTTCATAATGCAATTTATTTTAATTGCTGAGTGATCGATTCTTTGAGCAAAGTTTAATCCCATAGTGTGTTTACAGGCTAAGGGAAGGGCTCCTCTAGTTGCTTTTCTCACAAAGTGACTTGTCCGGCGTTTATTAGTAGAGCCGTTTAATGGAAACGATCCTCCACTTTCCGAATTGCAGAAGGTGAAGCAAAGAGTCTAGAAAATGTGGTCATCCTAACTGCTTCGCTAACTGGGCTCTTTTTTTAGTGCTATGATGAATGCATTTTCCAATTTGTACTTGAAGAAATCAATATTCCTTTCAGGTGCAGATAGCGGAGTGCTTTTTATAGTGCAGGAGGAGTGGCGATGCTATTAGGCCAGTTGCCTCTGGTAAATACTGTGGTTTTTACTATCCCTGACCTTCGTGAAGGACCTTCATTACCTACGTGTAACCTAAAAGCATTACTTACTCTCTTCAGTGTCGGACTGGGGTACCTAGGGCCCACCAGTAAAATTTATTTTAGGGGCCCACTGTATGGATACATTCAAATATAATAAATAATCGAACAAGTTTTTTTATATGTACATAGGCTGGTGAAGGTGCTGTACATTGAATATATGTATGTAGTGCAGTAAGTCTAATGTGTAATGTGCCACTTGTGCAGGGGGTGGGAGACTATGGGCCCACTTTGCCCAGGGGCCCACCGGGGGATTCCCCTGTACCCCTGTGGGCCAGTCCAAGCCTGACTCTCTTATTGGGGTTTTTCAGTACATTCCACTTGTTTCGCCTGGTGAAGATTATTACTATATGTACTATTTGTATATGTATCTCTGTGTGTTAGGGGTTAGGAGTTCACACCACGTTTTAAGTGTCCGTTTGACATATACGATAGAAAAAAAAAAAAGGATACAAAAACGCAGCACACTATGCACAGTCCAGTAAAAAATAAATGCATACTTTAAAAAATAAAAATAAAATTATAATGGGAAAATTATATTTTTTTTTTTACAATGGAACTCTATGGTGAACGGATGCCACAGTATGGCATCAGTCAGAGGCATACATTTAACGTATAAGTTAAACAGATGGGAAAAAACGTGATGTGAACACATCCTTATAGATGGATTAAGCTATGGATTTTCCACAGATTTCACCCTCTGCATCGCAATCCGTGAAATCCATGGTGGAAATCTGCCGTTGTGCGGCCGTTCCATACATTGGGGACGGTAATTGCGGTCCCCAATGCACGGGCAACATCCGTGCAGTGGGCCGGACCCATTCAACTTGAATGGGTCCGTGGTCTGTCTGCACTGCAAAAATATATCACATGTCATATTTATTTGCGGTGCGGAACAACGGAAAGAAACACCACGGAAACACTCCGTAGTGCTTCCGGTGTTCCGTTACTCCGTTCCACATCTCCGGAACTGCGGACCCATTTAAGTGAATGGGTCTGTGATGCGTGGTGCACACGGCCGGCGGCCAAGGATTGCCGACCTGCTGTTTGTGGGCCACAATACGGCCACGGCCGCCCAACGGCCGTGTGCATGAGGTCTAAGGGTTCATGCACACGACCATATCTTTTTTGCAGTACGCAAATTGCAGAGATACAAAACAATGTTGTTGTTTTTTTGTTTTTTTTTAACTCCTGTAGAAATGTCCTATGCTTGTCCGTAAAACAATTAGAAGAAAGAATAGGACATGTTCTATCTTCTTTGCAGCGCAGTGGAACGGACTTACAGATGCAGACAGCACACGGTGTGCTGTCCGCATCTTTTGTGGCCCCTTTGAAATGAATGGGTCCACATTAGATCCACAACAAATTTGGATCGGATGCAGAGCAAAAATACTGTTGTGTACATGGGCCCTAAATGGACATGCTGCAGATTTCTAATCCAGAACGCAGGTAAACTTAGGCTGAGAATTTTTTATTTAAATCGCATCCACTTTGCTGCAACTGTAAAAGCCCCAAAAATTCCACAGCGTAACTGTCCCACTTTTAATGATGTTTTAGAATAATTTTTTCATTTGACTCTCCCTTTATCTATGAAATTTGATGTAATAGCAACTGGGTATATTTGATGAGTTATGAGAGAAGTCATCTTTTGACTTCTGGCGGGAGATGAATTATGGGACAGTTTAGCACTTGCTGGAGTGCTGTTACTCTAGAAAATTACGGGCTCCATTTGCCATCTAGAAGCGGCCTCAGCTGCGGTCTGAGAAATTCTATCCAGGATATGCGTTGCTGCATCTGATCAGGACATGTGCCCTCTCCTGTTCAGCCTCCAGCCATGAAGAGTTTCCTTGATCTAAGCAGCTCATTTCTCTTTCTGTAATGCTGAGTATAGCTGTGGATGAGACCTGAAAATAAAGAAGTCTGATAGTATCCTAGACATTTGCCGGGCTTCCTCAGATAGCAATGTCAGACATTTCTTGTTCGGAACTAGTTGCAGGTCAGAGGTTTACAACATGAGGCTAAAGAGCTTTTCCGAGAGTTTGATATTGATGGCCTACCCTTAGAATAGAAATTATCGATAGGTTGGGGTCCGACAACCAGGACCCTGCCTATCAGCTGTTTGAATAGGCCCTGTCACTACATGGAGAGTTATGGGCTCCTTGCAGTTTACAAAGCAGAGTGTCGCTCATTGTATAGCAGCTGTGCTTAGTATTTCAGCCCAGGTTTGTTCTCTGGAATGAGACTGAGCTGCATAAGCCATGTGGTTAATGAACAAGATGTCACTGGCCTAGGAAGTGCCTAGCCGTGGTGCTCATCAGAGTGCTGCAGCCTCTTCAAACAACTGATCTGCAGGAGTCGGACCACCACCGATCTGGCTGACTAATCCTGAGGATAGCCCATCGGTATCGAACCCCCAGAAAACCCCTTTTAACTTATTTTGAGGTCCCAGCTATGCAGCATTTTGTTTTTCCATTTGATGCTTTTAGTGTCATGTCACAATACAATATGGACATTTACCTCTTACTCTCAAAAAAGCAAAGAAATGAGAATCACATTATTCCCTGTACGGTGGCCACCTGGATGTGCCAGAAAAAATTGTCAGGATTGCTAAAGTAAAGGGCCAAGAATAGACCCTGAAGATGCTTCTATCCTTGTAGAACATGATAAATCTGTTTCCAATTGCTCCTTTTGACTATTAAAAGTAATGGCTTGTTTTATCTGTATGTATTTATCTTCAACCTTCATCTTTTTCTTATTTTGGGTTGACATTTTGGAGCCAATTGCCAGTTAATTTTTCAACATACATTAGAGTCGACGTATAATGGTCATCTCAGAACCCATTGAGCTCACCTCTTATTTTCAGGCTACATAAAACCAATATTTCGTCTAGCTTTAAAAATTTAATTTGAGAAAGTTGGAGGAGTAAAGATGCTCAGCAATATGGACTTGGAACCCCATATCAACTAATAGTCATTAGAATAATCAGCACAGCTGACTATTAGGAAACGTAAGATAAATCCTGAATGGAGATCTGTCAATCTGGCGGTGTTCTCCTGCCCCAGGCTTCACGCTTCTTCTATTCGTATTAGTGTCATGACAAGGCATGTTGAGGGTGAGCATCTGTCTCTGGGTCTTGTGTGTGTTTTGTATAATCTACAATTTCTTTTCTTTTTGTGGTGAAACAAACCTTTTGGTCAATATTGAATGAAACCGTCGAATGAAATGAATAGCCTTCTGGTATCACAATGTCTGGAAAGCATGTCTAAATTTTACATTTCTTCAGTTCAGAGATAAGGGCTACAGAAGAGCTGTTCTGTAATGGATTCACTGTGAAGGTAGAGTCTGCTAGTCTGCAAATACACACAAACAGAAAGCTATGCAGAAAAGGCTGTTGAAAATCTTTATGGCAATTGAAAAAATGTTAGTTTTTTAGCCCAAAATGAGTGAAAAGCAATAATAAAAAATTGCCCCGAAGGTGTTCATAGGCTTTAATTCCATTTATATGGTCTGCTTACTGTATGTATGTCACGGTAGCAGTCCATGCCCACCCTACCACTACTCCCGGTGGGCATGGCCACCTCTTTGTTCACCCGCTCCTCTGTTCTTCCTCTTTGGTAGATCGAATCCCTTTCCTCCTACTTGGCAGACCCAGCCGATGGAGTAGCTCTGCTCCTTCCACTGTCATGCAGGCTGAAGGCTTGCTTTCTGGCCTGGCTGTAGGGCAAGCACCACACTCTCTGCCTATTAAAGGGCCAGTGTGCATGCCCTAATCCTCCACAACCAAAGGCTGGCTACGCTGTGGGTACTTAAGGCACCTCCCTTATGTGAGGGTGCCTGAGCAATAGGTTCTATTTCTCTAGTTTTCTGCAAAAGTGCACTCTTTTTGTCTTATTACATTCTCCCATGTTCTGACTTCTGCCTGACTCCAGATTTAAAACTTCACTGCCTGACCTGATCTTCTCACTGACCCTGAGCTGCCTGACCTAACCCTCAGACTGGCTTTGGATTGCATGAACTCTGCCTGCCATGACCCCAGCTTGTACCTGACTACGGTTTTCCCTGAACCCTCTGTGTTTTGCACCAGTGTCTCTTGATCCTGGTCGTACAGCAGTCTACTGAGCAGAGTCTAGTCCAAGAGATAGCAGCCTGGTGGTTCCCCTGCAATGGAGTCCAGATCCCTGTAAAAAGGTTAAAGGGTGAAGACCGGGAGGGCCCTTAAAAGTAGCCCCAAGGGAATATGTACAGCTTTGTAAAATTCAGCTTGAAATATGTTCAGCTTTGTAAAATTGTATGGTTCACAGTAGAATTTTTCTTCAGCTGTAAGACTGAATCAATCCTATGGATGTTTAAGGAGAATCATCTCGAAGGACATCCTCAGCTTTTTATGGAATATACATTACTCTTCATTACCTGTCCTCAGTGTTTCTTCTACTCCCACAGTCCCTAAGTGAGATTTGCAAGGGATTTTTCTCTCTGATGTCCCTCAGCAATTTTCATGTTGGTAACGAAAAGTGACAGAAACTGGGGCCAACAGCCTTGTTTGTTCTTTTCTATCTGTATACCAGAAGATAATCTCTTGCAGCCTTCACATTTTCTTTCTATCCTTTTTATGAGGGAGGGATAGCGTCAGGTAGAAAGGTGTTAAGAGACAAAAAATATAAGCATACGGTTGGGTAGGTCGGGTTTCCGGAAGAGAGAAACCATCAAGCGGGGAGACAGCTGAGATGGTCCAGTGCTTTTTGTAATGTGAGAAGATGTTTTTCATGTGTTCTTTGCTTTCATTATGTATTATGTGACCATCGCCTGCCATTTACACAGATAATACATATGTTGGTTGTGACCCCCCTTGGCTTATTAAATCCATCAGCCTATTGATGGGGGGGACAGGGCATGATTTGAATACAATAGATAAAAGAGCACATACAGTCATGTGTGTGAGAGAATGTCTTCTGGCATCAAGCTTCGGGGAAGTAAATGTGTAACTTGAGGCTGTGAGGTCATTTATCGACAGTCTTTCAGAAGGAAGAATGTCCCCATTATTATGACATCCTTGTTATTCTTTCTGATTAACAGCAGCAGAATGGAACCGAAAGATAAACCATGTGGCTATAGATAAAAAGGTTCTGTGGCCGCAGGAATCTTCAAATTGTGGCATGAAATGCGTTGCGCTTACTATTGTGACCTGTGCCAATAAACAAACTATGTCATCGAGACAATTAAATAGAAAAAAAAAAATCACTGTTTCATCGTGTCCCATGAGTCCTGTATTCATGTTATGATCCTTTGTCAGAATATCAAACTGAGTCATTTCCTCAAGTGGGTACGATAAATGCTACAGAGGATCAGAAACTCTTTCTATATACTATTGGGAATATTATCTTGCTTAGGCTACTTTCACATCTGTGTTTTCCTTTCCGGTATTGAGATCCGTCATAGGATCTCAAAGCCGGAGGAAAACATTTCCGTTTTGTCCCCATTCACTGTCATGGGGACAAAACTAAACGGAATGGAGTGCACCAGAATGCATTCCCTTCAATTTCGTGGCATTCCTATGACGCACAAAAAAAGCTCTGCAATCAGCATTTTTGAGTGCGTCATGGGATATTGAGTAAAACATACACAAAAGAAAACGGATCTGTCCCCAATTGACTTACAGTGGTTTTAGTGCCGTTACAGATAATACAACTGGATCCATTCATAACGGATGCAACCGGTTGTGTTATCCTAACTGAAGCGTTTTTGCTGATCCACGTAGATGTGAAAGTAGCTATAGTTATCATTCCTACTGAACCAAAAGGCTACTAAAACAACCAAATCATACAGAAAACTAGACTGAACCAAAACATGAATGTGACAATATGATATATAGAGATTGTTTGCTGGTCTGCAGTTTTTGCCAGTTAGCCATTGTGGAGTATGGACAGTATAACTGGTGCACGTAATGTGCCATTTATGCCATTCACTAGCATTAACTGCAGGTTAAATCGTGATAAATATATTGGTATTTATTACATTTACTATTATACTAATTTATTTAAATTTATTATAATGCATGTAACATGATTAGTTTTTATAAAAGATTTGGAACTATTTGTCAGTAGCTTGCGCAGCTTGGTCTCCAGCCTCTCTTCTCTGTCTCGATCCTGAACGATCACCTAAACTGAATTATGATCAAATCAGGGTTGATCAGCTGAACTTTGTGCCTCTTTGACTTGCGGTGTGATAAAATAGTGCCATTAGTGATGAGCTAATTGATTCATAAGATTCAATTCATTCAGCAAAAAGAGTTGTTCACCTGTGAGAGGCTCTCCCTGCTGTTGCCAAAGCTCCCTACTGCTGCTTGGACATCTCGCACAGCCCTGACAATCTTGGGGCAGCAGCGCAGGCGCAGAGGCTTTGCTGACGATACCAGTTAGAGTGACTGTGCATGCGCAGATACACTTCCGGCTAGCGACGCATGAACACTTGCTGCTCTGAAAGCAGAAGCAGTACCTCTGCGTTTGTTCCGCTACTCTGATCAGCAGCGCAGGTGCACGATTGACAGGTTCAGGCGAGATGTCTGACCCTGTCTATCGAGTGGCAAGGGGCAGCTTCGTCAGCAGCAGGGACAGCCTCTCACAGGTGAAGAGCTCTTTTTGCTGAATGATTTGCTCATTTTTATATAGTTATATAGTTAGAGGTTTTCCAGGAGTAAAAGATTGATGACCTGTGCTTAGGATAGACCAGGGATGCTCAACCTGCAGCCCTCCAGCTGTTGTAAAACTACAACTCCCACCATGCCCTGCTGTAGGCTGATATCTGTAGGCTGTCCGGAAATTATGGGAGTCGTAGTTTTGCAACAGCTGAAGGGCCGCAAGTTGAGCATGCCTGGGGTAGACCATTGGTATCTGGTTGTTGGGGGTTGGACTCCCGGCACCCCTAACAGTTGGCTGTTTTGAAACCACAGTTGCCCGGAGATCGTTGCGTTGTCTCCCTAGGACAGTGAGCTCCCTTGCATTGGCTACAAGTCCTCTGTCCAGCTCCGTCGCGTTCAAGTGAATGAGCCTGGGCTGCAATACAATGTATGGCGCTGTGCTTGGTGTGCAGTGCGGAGACTGTTGTGCTCGTCTGAGGATTGCATGGCTTTCAGACAGCTTTTCCTTGAGTGTTCCAGCTGTCACACCCCAACGATCTGATATTGATGACCTATCCAGAGGATAGATCATCAGTATTAGGCTACATGCACACGACCGCTGTGTGTTTTGCGGTCCACAAATTGTAGATCCGCAAAACACGGATGGCGTCCATGCGCGTTCCGCAATGTGTGGAACGGCACGGACTGCCTTTAATATAGCTGCCTATTAGGACATTTTTTTTGCCGGGCCACGGAACGGAGGAACGGATGCAGACAGCACACAGAGTGCTGTCCGCATCTTTTGCAGCCCCATTGAAGTGAATAGGGCCTCATCCGAGCCGGCCAAAACTGCGGCTCAGATACGGACCAAAACAACGGTCGTGTGCATGAGGCCTTATACTCCGTGAAAACCCTTGTAACATATTTGCATCCCACAAACAACCAGAAACACAAATTCTTGAAACAAATCGACATTAACCTCTCCATTTGGCAGTTTGGGTCACGAGACAGTTCTGCCCAAATTGGACTGTTGCTAACTATGCTGATAGATCCCATTGACGTATCCATCAGACTTCCATGCTATTCCAGTCCTCAAAAGCCATACATTCATGACAGGAACGGATCCCAACGGTAGTGTGAACAAAGCTATTCATTACCAGCGTGACGTGTGACGCAGGCCACAGCAGCTTTTGACGTAACTACTTCTAAAATCTGAACATATACTTGTGACACCGTGTGAGAACAGGGTTTCTGCAGAATCGCCGATATCCTGCTTCTCGGTAATGGACTTAACTCTTGACATTTTCATTCATCTATCAAGATAAAGGAGACGAGTACTGTGCGTTCATTAACGTGCATCATGATGGCCATTTTCTTCTCTGTAGTTTATCTTCTTTTACTGAATTTGCAGGAGCAGGGATTGGGAAGAAGCAGGGGCCTCATGCGGTTTTTTTATGCTGAATGCTTCTGTCGTTAGTAATTGTTTACCACTGGGGCCTTCACATTCCCTCAATCTGCTGTGAATCTTAATGGATTATTCTTGCTATAACAAACATGGATACAGTGGGGCAGGTTTACTAACCCTTTCTGAGCGTAGACAGCAAATCTGAAGGTGTGCCGAATTTATCACAGCAGCTTAGGCAGGGTGATAAATTTGGTGCAATGATAGACACTTTGGGGAAATTTATCATCTGCACCCAACGCCAGTTTTTTGTGTGTAACCATGTGTTTGCGACTTTTCAAACACCGCTGTGACAAAATCAATCACACCATCTATTGGTTGGCTTAGGCTACTTTCACACTAGCGTTCGGCTGTCCGCTCGTGAGCTCCGTTTGAAGGGGCTCACGAGCGGACCCGAACGCTTCCGTCCAGCCCTGATGCAGTCTGAATGGATGCGGATCCGCTCAGACTGCATCAGTCTGGCGGCGTTCAGCCTCCGCTCCGCACGGACAGGCGGACAGCTGAACGCTGCTTGCAGCGTTCGGGTGTCCGCCTGGCCGTGCGGAGGCGTGCGGATCCGTCCAGACTTACAATGTAAGTCAATGGGGACGGATCCGTTTGAAGATGCCACAATATGGCTCAATCTTCAAGCGGATCCGTCCCCCATTGACTTTACATTGAAAGTCTGGACGGATCCGTCCGAGGCTATTTTCACACTTGGCTTTTATATGCCAAAATAATGCAGACGGATCCGTTCTGAACGGAGCCTCCGTCTGCATTATTATGATCGGATCCGTTCAGAACGGATCCGATCGAACGCTAGTGTGAAAGTAGCCTTACTTTGCAGCAAAATGTTGTGCCAAATATTGGTGCATTTTGTGGCATCTTAGGCCATGTCCCTTTCCACAAGCTACTCCCCTTTCCCACTAATCCCGTCAAGCAAGGGACAGTGGATTATTCGGAAAGAGGACCTGTCACCTCTCCTGGCATGTCTGTTTTAGCAGCTTATTGCATTCCCCATGTAATTACATCTATTCTTATGACTCTGTGATGTCTCATTCCTCTATTATTCCTGCTAGAAGTTAGGAATCAATTGCTAGAAGTTTGCAATGATGGTCCAGATGGGAGTTACCAGTTGGGGGTGTGTCACTGCAAAGTCTGACTCCGGCAGGACTGATTGGATAGTGTCAGACAGTGCAGGGACACCCCCCCCCCCCCAAACTGGCAACACCTTCTGAGCCTTCGTTGCAAACTTGTTCTAACGTATCATAGAGTCCTAACCATAGATGTTCCAGAATTGTTATTACATGGGGAATGCAAGACGTGTTGGGAGAACAGATCATCTTTAAAGGGAACCTCTCAGCCGCAAAAACCACCCCAAACCGCCAGCAGTACCTTCAAGTAGCCGGCAGTGTCTTTCTAATTATGATTTTCTTCCTGCAGTCAGATGCGTTAAAAGCGGGAAAAAATATCTTTTACATCTGAGCGCGCTATTTTCGAGTCACTCTTGAAGTCAGGAGCGCAGGGACCTCCTTGCTTCAAGTCAAGGTAACCGCGCCCCTTCCCTGCCCCTTTGCTATGACTGACAGCGCTTATGCCCAACAGCCGGCTAGCTTTGCCGAACAGCCGTCTGTCAGTCAAAGGCGAAGGGGCAGGAAAGGGGGAGCGGTTGCCTTGATGAGGAGAAGAATAGGACATGTTTTATTTTTTTGGCGGGGCTATGGAATGGAGCAACGGATGCGGACAGCACATGGAGTGCTGTCCACATCTTTTGCGGCTTCATTGAAGTGAATGGGTCCGCACCCGAGCTGCAAAAAAGGCGGCTCGGATGTGGAACCAAACCACGTTCGTGTGCATGTAGGCTTAGGCGTAGTGTGTTGTCTGGGTGAGAGTGCCCAAGTTCATGAGAGACGCCTAGTGGAAATGGCATGGGATGTTCTGCATCCTCTCTTCCAGTGTTTGTGTTGGCGGGGTCTAACACAAAGCTCAGCCTTTGACTCTTCTCCTTTGTCTCACTTTGCACAACATGATTCATGAAATGGAAAGCTTAAAAAACTGAGCAAATCTGACAGAATAGTGCAGCCATGGTACTTGCTCCAAGCTGTGCCTATTGTCAGAAGCCTTAGTATTTCCTGTTGTGTCTGACTACGAAATTCACTTTAGTTCAGGAATTACAATGCCACTGTGACGTATGAGAGAAGGTGCTGATAATCTTGAAAGGGTTGTCCAGCCTAGAAGCAGTGTTATTAACCTGTGGCCCAGTATAAAAAAAACCAAACCTGTCTGCAATAATTCCATTCTGTGCCACCATGCCATTCCTGATTGTTCCAGTTCTTGCTGATTTTTCAGCCAGGGGCATAGCTAAAGGCTCATGGGTCCTGGTGCAAGAGTTCCGCTTGGGCCCCCCTTCTCTGTTCTTTGTGGCCAGGGGCTGGGAAGCACATAGCCTTCATGCTGGCTGAGGAAAAAATTTAAACGGCAACACCTACCCCCCATGCCAAATTCTTGACCTAACCCCTTCCCTCCAGCCAGAGGTGTAATTTGACCAGCATGAACTTTCTATAATACCAGTGTCTTCTTATGTGGTCCAAGGGTCTTTCGGCCCCTTCAGGCTCACCTGGGCCCAGTAGCGACTGCTACCTCTGCATAGCTACCATATAGCTACCCCCCTGGCCTCAGCGGTCACATGTGCTAGAATATTACTTGAATAGCAGCAGGTCTAACAGTGACTGGAAGTGGCCAGAAATTGCGTGGCCGTGCACGACCAACTGTATACTTTATCATTAAATATGTTTTCCTTAAGGATACGGTCACGGGTGGTGGGGGGCTGATGTTCTGTAGCTGTTTGGCAGGTTTGCTAGATAGCAGACCCCCACCAATCAGCTAGTGTTGGCCTATCCTCAGGAAGACTAGGCAAACCCCTTGAAGATGTAGACTTTGCTGCTGGTTTCACCCAGTGAGCGCACAGCGTGAAATCCACGATGGGAATCCACAGCATAAATTGACATTCTGTGCATTTAGACTTCACACTGCAGATCTGTGTTCTCATCACATGTGGATGAATTTTCTTAGAATGTCATTCACATTGCTTATACGGTAAAACACTGCAGATTTAAATGTTTTTTTAAAAAAAATGAAAAAAATTGGGGCCCTGTGGCGATGGATACCACTGCATGGCGTCCCTCTGTTTAATGATGTGAACTCAGCCTAAGCAAAATACTTAAGTATTAGGGGTAAAACGGTTTTCACATTTTATAGAGGGCTCATGCATATAAACACATTTTTTTTTTTTCAGTGCCCGTTTTTTTCCGGCCCATATGCGAAACCATTTACTTCAATGGGGCCGCAAAAAAGGGAAATAACTCTGTGTGCATTCCGTGTCCACATGGACGTTCCGCAAAAAAATAGAACATGTCAATAAATGTCCGCATTACAGACAAGGATAGGACTGTTCTTTTAGGGGCCGGCCCTTCTGTTTTACAAAATGAGTAATGTAACGGCCGGTATCAGTGTTTTGTGGGTCCACAATTTCCACTTTTCACACAACCCCTTTATTACTTGAGTGAAATTGCAACAGTCTTTGCACAGATAAGCCCTATTTTGTGACTTTTTGAAACCAGGAGTCTGGCGTGCAGAGCCCCTTTTCCTCTGGCTCTAGCCAGTCCAGCTGCAGAGGCAATATGTCCGCCCCACTTAATCAGCTTGGTTTTCTTGGTGGTAAAACCCACCACTGCCTCTCGTGACCAGTCCTAGGAGGAAGCTCAGGGGTTCTAGTGATCAGTGTAAGCCTTATGGATTGGTCCCTTGCCAGTCTTATATGTATCATCCATCCTGTGAATAATTGATGAATATTATTTATGGCAAATCCCTTCAACCTACTCACAGGGTCTTCTGTTTCGAATACTACAAATGGTAGTACTGACTATCTGCAGAAGAAGATTTTTGAAGAACATCAAACCTTTTGATTTTTAGCGCTTGTTTTTGTAGTATCACTGAGTATGATCGTGTCTAGGGCACTTTGTGTAGATGGTATCATTCATTGGTTAGCACCAGGATGTCCCATAAGGATGTTGTATCTAGTTTCTCGATTGCCTGAGATTCTCTATCAGCCTTTTTCATAATATACAGGGCCACCTCCACAAAGATGACTTTTCAAGATGAGCTGAGGACTCATTCATTTGCGCTTCCTCCCTCCTGCCCACTGTTTTGTGCATGTCTTCTTTATTCCCCCTGGAACTTCCTTTCTTCTGTGGTACATCTGGATTCTATGAAATTCCTTTCTGTAGTTATCATTTCCTGTAGAATTCAGCTCTACAGTCCATGGCCTTGAAAATGTCCTCCTCTTATAAAACATCATTATTAACTACGGCTGACCTTTTCCATCCTTAGAAAGCCAGGCATTAGCTTTCAAAGCTAGCGAGACCCGGCTGCTGTGAGGCTTTGTTGCATTTGTATAATTGGTTGTCTTGTTTGCATCGGTGCTTCGGACACTGGCAACTTCTTAGTCATTTCTGTGTGTGGGGAAAAAGTGAGCATTTCCTAAAAGGCCATTACTGCACTGGGAAGAAGAGGTTATTACTCATTAGGAGGTGTAGAATTGCCATCTCGCCTGTCATTACACTGTGCCACTATTATATTTATATGGTTTTATGCTTTTTAGTATTTTTTTCCTAAGTGTGTTGTATTCTTTTACTATGTCGAGTATCACGGTTGTAGCCTGTAGGATTTATTCTTTTAAATCTCATTGTTAATCTAGCATCTCCATGTTTTGTCGCAGTTTCTGGGAGACGGAAGGGGGCATAAAATGTGGCAGTTTTTTGTTGGCAAAATGGTGTCATATTTGCCAGATGTGTTCCAAAGTCAGATACCCATCGGAGCAGAATTGCGATATTGAAACCCAAAATGTCACAAGGTGAATAAGTAGATGATGCTCTATTAGAAATCAGTGGTGGAGAGGGAATGGAGCGGTCATGTTACACTTAGGATTGAGTTCCATTGCAGGGCATCTGTCTGGTGATCATCATCGTATTCGTGGCCTCGGTACATTGCTTCTTCTTACTACATTCATGTAATTGCATGACTTCAGAAGCCTTCTGTACAGGCTTAAAAGGGTTGTCTGCTTTAGGCCTCATGCACACAACCGTTGTTTTATTCCGTGTCCGTTGTGCCGTTTTTCGTGATTTTCTGCGGACCCATTGATTTTTCAATGGGTTTGTTGAAAACTTGGCTAATGCACCGTTTGCCATTCGCGTCCGTGATCCGTGGTTCCAGTCCGTCAAAAAAAATATAACCTGTCCTATTATTTTCGCGGAAAACTGTTTGCGGACCCATTCAAGTCAATGGGACCGCAAAAAAACCTGTCTTAGACTTTTTTTTTTTACTTTCCTTCATGTCTGGTGGTCCTCCAAAAATAAAGGAAGACACACGGAAACAAAAACGGATCACGGAACAACGGAACCCCATTTTGCGGAACAGAACACAACAACGGTCGTGTGCATGAGGCCTTATATTGATAGCGTATCCTCAGGATAGGTCATCAATATCCGATCTGCAGGGTTCTGACTCCCGCTAACAAATGTAGGTAAAATCCATTCAGTTTTATTTCTTCTCCATTAAAAAGCAGTTGCAGAATGGTGGGTACAAAGCAGGCCTTACATCTCTCTGACGCGCTTCAGGTGCATGGTTTTAGCACCCTTAGGGCTTGTTTACACGACCGTGTAGTGTCATGCGGACTTTTGTCTCCGCTCCAAAATCCGCTCCGCTTGCCTCAGTTATGTGCCCAATCCATCCTTTCCGTTCTCCTGCTCCTATAACGGAGCAGGAGAACGGAAAGGCTGAACGCTGGTGTGAACTCAGCCTAAGAGATGTTGTTTGTAAACCTTCATTTTTTTATCACGCGTGTGAAAAACGCATCAAAACGCATTGCACCCGCGTGGAAAAAACTGAACAACTGAATGCAATCGCAGACAAAACTGACTGTACTTGCAAAATAGTGCGAGTTTCACTGAACGTACCCTGAACGCATCCGGACCTAATCCGTCACGCTCATGTGAAAAAGGCCTTAGGGCTCTTTCACACGAGCGGATGCGGTGTGGGTAATCTGCTGAGTGAAAGAGAGCCAAGCCCCGTTCCGGACAGCAGAGACACAGAGCAGTAACATGACTGATAATGCTCCGTGCCTCTCTGTGATCTTTTTACTACAAAATGACAGTGAGATAAAGTTGTCACCGTGATTTTGTAGTAAAGAGATCACAGAGCGGCACGGAGCATTATCAGTCATGTTACTGCTCCGTGTCTCTGTTGTCCGGAGCGGGCCTTGGCACTCTTTCACGCAGTGGATAACCCACACGGCATCTGCTCGAATGATAGAGCCCTTAAACAGTCAGTATATTTGATTCCTACATATCCAGCCCTTCCAATTTTCCATGCCCTGCCTAAGGCCCCATGCACAATGCCATTGTTTTGGTCCACATCCGAGCCCATTCACTTCAATGGGGCCGTTGCTCCGTTCCGTAGCCCCACAAAAAAAAATATAACCTGTCCTATTCCTGTCCGCGTTTTGCGGACAAGAATAGGCAGTTATATTAAAGGCTGTCCGTGCCGTTCCGCAAAATTGCGGAATGCACACGGACGCCATCTGTGTTTTGCGGATCCGCGAAGGTATCGCCATCAATTGCTAATATCTTCATGTGTCTGTGGCAATGTCAATATCCATTCATTGACCACCTGCAGTGGTACGGTCGCTACATCGATGACATGTTTATATCGCTCGGAGATGTAGCGACCGTACCAGATTTCTTAAAATGCATAAATAATAACACCAAAAAATGAGTGTTTTACATATCACTGTGATCCTTTGGAAATTCCCTTCCTTGATTTGAGGCTGACGGCCTCACTAGACACAGGGAGGACCTTTATATCCACCTATAGAAAATTCACGGCAGGTAACACTATACTCCATGGCAAATCATGCCATCCTGCACATACAAACAAAAGTATGCCTGTGGGTGAACTGGTCAGAGCAAAGCGGAAAAGGATTACCAAAAATAATCCACTGACATAGCACAGAGATGAATAAGACGCAGTTATCCAGACTGGAGTGTGAACAGAGCCCGAAAACTGGTTGGTCAGAAAGATGGGACTGAATTACGCAGGGATGTGGAGACACCCAAAGGGAGATCACAAGATGGAAACGGAGTGGAATTTGTCAAATTATGAAAAAACCTCTGTCAGTCCTTCAACTTGACCCAGGTTTTGCTGATTTAGTTGGCATGGGAATTCAATGTGTAGCGAGACGAGCAAAGACACTGGGTGATATTTTATCCCCCAGTTTATTCAGCGATAACAGCACTGGTAAAAATAAAACGTGGTTACAACATAAAGGTAGATCTAAATGTGGCCACAATGTCTGCACCTGCTGCTCAGCTATTCACGTATCTAAAGACTTCGCTTCTTGTACAGACAATCAAACAACACATCAAGTGTAACGCACACGGTGCCGTCTACCGGATTACTCCCATATGTAGGGTGTACAGACGCTTTTTAAATTTAGAATTAGACGGCATTTGTCAGATGCAAACAAAGAAGATAACCGAAACGAAAACACATTACGCCATATTTCAGCAGTTTCCCATCATGTCTTACACCATCGTGGGGGGGATGTGAGTCACATTAAGGTACAGGGCATTGAAACAGTTAGGCCTCATGCACACGGCCGTTGTTTTGGTCCGCATCCGAGCCGTAGATTTTGAGGCTTGGATGCGGACCCATTCACTTCAATGGGGCCGCAAAAGATGCGGACAGCACTCCGTGTGCTGTCCGTATCCGTTGCTCCGTTCCGTGGTCCGCAAAAAAAATACAACCTGTCCTATTCTTGTCCGTTTTGCTGATAAGGCAGTTATATTAATGGCTGTCCGTGTCGTTCTGCAAATTGCGTAACCGCCATCCGTGTTTTGCGGATCCCCAATTTGCGGACCGCAACAGTCGTGTGCATATGTAGCCTTAGTAACTACTTTTATCCCCCTTGAAACAACAACAGTTTTGGAGCATCTTTTCCTTGTGTGCCTTTCCTCTTTTATTCCTACTTGAAATGTATTAGTAAATTGACAACTGGGCGTAATCATATCCCTTGTCAAAGAGGCGTGTCCTTGCACAGTCTGCCAATGGCAGCACTGATTGGACAATGTTGTCGAGCAGGGATGCCCAACATGCGGCCCTCCAGCCGTTGGAAAACTACTACTTCCAACATGATCTGCTAGCTATAGGCTGTCTGTGCATGCTGGCAGTTGTAGTTTTACAACAGCTGGAGGGCCGCAGGTTGAACATCCTTGTCATAGAGTGTAAGGTGTGTCCATCTGGTAACACCCAGTTGTCAGATTATTCATAAAATTCTAGGAGGAATAACTGAGCACAGAATAGTTTTTTTTTTATAAAGAATACAAACATATTCTTATATATAAAACGGATATGTCAGGAGAGGTCACAGGTCCTTTATATTATGGTCACATCTCAGTTTCCAGCTCTGTTAGGAAACCCAGTCAGTGAGGTTTGTCAGAGTCAGACACAGTGGGTGTTTGTCATGGGACAGATCCGTTTTTTTTGCTCGCATTCCAGTGTTCTGTTCCTATGATCGTACAGAAAAACGTAATGTGAAGAGAGCCTTAATAAACAGTTTTAAGTGCAGTTAAATGCTAATAGTAGCATCTAGGGATGAGCGAATCGACTTTGGTTGAAACATCCGAAGTCGATTCGCATAAAACTTAGTTTCAATACTGTACGGAGCGAGTGCGTATGGTTTCCGTATGTGATCCGTTTTTTGCGGACCGGAAACGGTAACTTATTAATCACCAAACACATGAGCAATATGGCCTGGGCATAGCATTTCTACAGTATGGATCCGCAAAATACGGATGACATACGGATATGTTCAGCGTGCGTTCCGTATTTTTTGCGGACCCATTGACTTGAGTATGGCCTCGGACTGTGTTTTGCGTACAATAATAGGACATGCACTACTTTTTTGCGGAACGGAAATACAGAAACGGAATGCACACGGTCCGCAAAAAAAACCCCAAAACCCGGAATGGAAGCGGAAAGAAAATACGTTAGTGTGCATGAGCCCTAAGAGTAATTTGTGCTGGTTTTGGATAGGTCTTATAGCTATGAAGTCTAAAGCTGGCCACAGATAGTGGTTAGGCCACCACATATTTGATTGCGAGGACATGTTTCTGATTTCTGTAGGGCTGCCATACATTATTGGCATTGTTTATTTGATAAAAACCATGCAGTCAGATCCTTGTCCTTGCTTCTCCACTCCTCGTTCTCTAGATTTGTTCCTCAACTCCCGTCCTCAGGGCCCACCTGCCGGTCATGTTTTCAGGATTTTCTCAGTATTGAGCAGGTGATATAATTAGTGGTATTCATTCTGTGGGATGTTCTGAAATCATGACTGGTGGGTGGGCTCTGAGGACTGGTGTTGAGGAACACTGCTCTAGATGGTTGGTGGACCCCATAGTTCCACAGACCAAGAATAACTAGGTTGGCTTTCTCTTCAATAGTCGCCTTTAAACCTAATGACTGTGTTTTACCTCGCAAAGTGTGATAAGGATCATGCATTAAATGAGATATTTGAGGAACTATTTTAGCCCTGTAGGGAATAAATCATTACATTGGCTTATTGGTGGTTGTGTGATGCTGGTAAATCTGTCCATGCCACTGTATGATACCGAACACTGGAGTAGATAGAGCTCCATCTCTGAAGGAACTGGTTTGGTTAACATTGTTATTGGTAGGTACTGTAGATGGAATGTCTCACACGTGCTCTGGTGTATACAGGTAAACAGTGCTGATCATTGCTCCTGTTTCCATCATTCAAGGACAAGTGTTAGTTTCCTAGTGAAGGGCGTTGGGTATCCTTGTTTTTTAATTTTACATTCTCAATTTTTTTCTGATTGGTCACCTATATCAGATCAGTGCTGGTCCAAAACCCGACACCCCAGCAGCCACCAGAAACATAACAGTGGACGGGTTTGAAAGCCAGAGGCTCCTTCTACTGTGTAGTGGCCGTGCCATTGTACTGCAAATCGGCTCTCATTCAAGTGCATGACTGCTACACAGTGGACGGGGCCTTCTGCTTCCGGCCCCATCCACTGGCATGTTTCCGACCGCTGCTGCATATGAGCGCTGGACCCCCACTGATACGATATGGGTGCCCTATCCTGAGGATAGATCATCAATATCTACAAAGTGGAAAACACTTGAAATCATCTTTCTAAGGCTTCATGCACACGAATGTATTTTCTTTCTGTGTCCGTTCTGTTTTTATTGCGGACCATACGCGGAACCATTCATTTAAATGGGTCTGCAAAAAAAAAAACAGAAGCTACTCTGTGTGCATTCCATTTCCGTATGTCTGGCCGCAAAAAAACCCCCAAAAAAAACATGTCCTATTATTGTCCACAAAACGGACAAGGATGGGGCTTTTCTATTAGGGGCCAGCTGTTCCGTTCTGCAAATTACAGAATGTACACGGACATCATCTGTATTTTTTGCGGATCCGTTTTTACGGACCACAAAATACATACATTTGTGTACAGGAGCTCTAATACATAATATTGTTCTGTTTTGCTTTGGTAATTTGGTCTCTGCATCGCTGGAGCTAAATTATTGCAGAAGAGATCCCTTGCATACTTTTGCTTAAAGGGGACATATCACCATGAAAACACAGTGTAATCTGCATGTTATAGAGCAGGAGGAGCTGAGCAGCCCTAATATATAGTTTTGTGAGAAAAGATTTTATAAAACTCGTATGTTTTTCTCAGGTCAGCAGTCCACGAAGGCTGTCAATCACTGATAACACCACCCACGTGTTCAGAAAGACCAGAGATTTAAATGAATAAATTGCAAGTTTTATATATCACTGTGCCCAGCTCCTTCTGCTCTATTACAGGCTGCCTGCAGACTGCGCTGTTTTTAATGATGGTAGGTTCCCTTTAAAAGGAAATCTGACAGTCAGTAGTCAGAGCCCATTACACGGTTTGACTTTGCTTCCCAAGAGCAGTGTTGCTGGAGCTAATTGGGGCAGATTTGTGAAACTGCCTGAAAGAAGAAATCTTGCTTGCCCATAGCTACCAATCACAGCGCAGCTTTCATTTCTTACAGTACTGTGATTTTCTTTTCTACAGCTATATAAGCCTTGCTGTTTATGTTCACCTAGTACATGATATCTGTGTTTGGGAACTAACTTCAGGTGTGTTTAAAGCGGTGCTTGGCGCAATTAGGATGGGACGCAGTGGCCACAACCCCACTAGCCCATGGCAGCCAATGGCTGTACAAATTTGATGGAAATACCTCTCTTAACCCACAAATTTGTGTGACTGTTGGCTGTCGGTGCCACATCTCACCCGCCATGTGGAAATCCAGCCTCACTAAGGTCCCTGCCAGTTAATTGAGAAGGCTGAAAAATTGAACATTTGTATTCTACGTATAGCTGTACGTAATTGTGCCCCTTTGGAAAGCGTCTCCCAGCTTTATTCTGACAGGGTTGCATCCCATTCCACACACAAAATATACTTCGGGTCATTTATCAATCTGGTGTAAAGTAGAACTGGCTTAGTTGCCCATAGCAACCAATCAGCTTCCACCTTTCATTTTGCAAAGGAGCTGTGAAAAATGAAAGGTGGCATCTGATTGGTTGCTATGGGCAATGAGGTCGGTTCTACATTACGCCAGTTTGATAAATGATTGAACTGTTCTTTTACAAAGCAGTATCTTCTTCTTGAGTTTCCAGGTAGCAATAGAAGATTGGATCTTTTTATTTTTCCAAATAAGAAGACGACAGCCGGAAAAAAATCTAATGAAAAGGGAAAAAGAATCTATGTTTTAAAGTCTATTTTCTTGATCTGCAAATGGTCCCTTAAGTTAAAATGCCCCTATACAGTGGTCTGTCCTGGGCCGTTGTAACTTGAAACCAGACTCAACATACAATGCCCCAAACCCTGCTGATCAGCCTCCAGCGTGATTGATTGGTGTTTTACCATTTTCTAATGTTGTCTGTCTAGTAGCGCCTCTCTACAGTACAAGTGCGGTACTACATGTACTGTACTGCTGTGTACCTGTGCCAGGATGGGATGCTGTTTTGGACACCAGGTGAGGGCAACTCCATGGTATTTTTCTAGTAGTCAGAATGTGCTGTACAGAACCCTGAAGAAAGCACTGTCAACGGATGAAGATAAAACATGCTGCGATTTTGGGTGAACGGACAGATGTTCAGTGAAAAACAATGCTCCTGTAGATATACACATTGAAATGAATGGGTCATTGTTCACTCCGGATGCTGTCTATTGTGAAATCTGACCCATCTGGATGGACAACTTGCTAATGTGACATAAGCCTTACTGTTTTCCTCTGCGCAGCAGTGTTCTCAAATTCCCCAGTACATCCCCTTCACTCTATGGTATGCCATCACCTTATGATTGTGTTGGTCCATCCTTTCTGACTCCCACAATCATAGGCTACTTTAACACTTGTGTTTTTGCCTGATCCGGCAGGGATCGACAAAAATGCATCTGTTCTGATAATACAACTGTCCGCATCCGTTATGAACGGATCCGGTTGTATTATCTTGAAAATAACAATGACGGATCAATCATGAACACCATTTAAAACGGATCCTTCTCCAATGACTTACATTGTTGGTCAAGCCATATCCGTTTTGCTCCACATCACCTGACCGAAAGAAAACCGCAGCTTGCTGCGGTTTTCTCTCCGGTATGGGAACGCAACCAAATGGAATGAAATGCATTTTGGAGTATTCCGTTCGGTTCAGTTCTGTTTTGTCCCCATTGACAATGAATGGGGACAAAACGGAAGCGTTTTTTCTCCATTATTGAGATCCCATGGCGGATCTCAATACCAGAAAATGTAAACGCAGGTTTGAAAGTAGCCATAAAATTATACTGCAGGCGCCGACCCACAGGGGAGATATGGGGGTGGTGGCAGTGAGGGTGGTTAAAGTTCTCATGGTGGTTATTCCCTGCTCCTGCCTGGATTTTGGGTTCTACCTGGTGGTGGCAGAGGTGCCTCTGATGTTAGGTGAGCAGCAGGGTGCAAGTTAGGAAAATGACCAGGCTGAGTTGGTTATAGTAAAATAACTTTAATGAGTGGATGATGGGTGTCACAAAGCAAATACAAATTGTAGGCACAGTTCTCAAGTATATCATAGGGTAGGCTTTCCCAAGGGCTGTATATAGGGATGGCTATAATGGTAGTCCTCTCTTTGTATAGATTCATGCAATCTTCCCAAATGACCAAAGGCGTGCAGTTTCTCTCAATATTTCTCTGCAATGCCCAACGGCTGGTGCAATCGTAGATCAGATGGCCAGTCCTTCTCAGTCGTGTGTTGGGCGCCAGCAGCAATATAACCCAAACCACATGCAGTAAAGTCTACTGCCGTATGCGTGTGTTACCTTTTAAGGCTAGTTTCACACGGGCGTTGCGGGGACATGCGCGATTTTTTCCCCCGTGAGTGCAAAGCATTTTGCACTCACGTGAGAATAATCGGCATGTTTGGTACCCAGACCTGAACCCGGACTTCTTCACAGAAGTTCGGGTTTGGGTTAGGTATTCTGTAGATTTTATTATTTTCCCCTGGAAAATTTCTGTGTGTAAATTGATATGTGGTGCAGATTTTAAATTTGCAGCATGTCCATTCTCTATCATTTCATGCTCTGATGCATGGGCTTTTTTGTTTACAAACTTACACTGCTAGTTGGAGGCTTCTGCCTAGCAGTGTTCCCAGTGATGTCCCTGGCGCTAATGGGTGGGCTTTTTAGTGCTAAAGAACACTGCTAGATGGGAGCCTCCGCCTAGCAGAGACCCGATACGTCACCGGATCTAATGAAAAAGCCTGCTGGTTCAGCACAGGGCAAGGGAGAGCCTTGACGGATGAAATGCTCCGATGCTCATCTCAGAGGGGCTGCCTGGATTAAGAAGTGGATATGTTCAGCTCTTTAATTTAATTATGTTGTGAATTTTCACTGCAGATTCCACCCCTTCAGTGTATAGGTTTTCATTAAAGTCATCTGCAGTGTGGACAACTATATTTGGGGGCATGTGTGGCTTTTTTAATTGATGGAAAACATACAATAAAAGGGTTTGTTTTCTGCCTCTGCTAAATAAATGTGTCGTCTATGATTATCTTTATTCCTTCTTATCAGGATTTTGCAGCATGTTCTATCTCGTATATCTGGAAGTGTCAGGTTTCCCATGAGAGGGAAATGTCGTGGCAGCTTCCTGTACGAGACATCTGTGGTCGACATCCCAGTAGCAGGAAGGAGATGGGCAGATATTCCGTATGCGTCTATTCTCGGTTTCAGTATGGAGCAGGGTATTTTTCAGTTTGGGATGGGGGGGAATCCCATCTTACTATATGTGATTCTGCAAAATGCTACTGAACGTAACAAAAGGGCTGCTTTCACACTGTCAATGTTTGATTGGTGAGTCAAAACCAGATGTGGGTCAAAAACACAGAACAAGTGCAAATCTTTCCATTATTCCATATTTCTGTATAGCCTTCACTCTTGGTTTTGGCTCACTGATGGAAATCATGGATCAAAAACACTGTGTGAATGCGACCTTAGTCATAAGTTGTGTTGGAGCTGTCTAAGGCCTAATATGTTGGATCTTCTGCGTTTGATGCTAAGGTATCATGCAGACTGCTGTATGGAGATATATATTCAGAACTAAGGACAGGATTGGACCCTAGTGGCAAATGCCTGGCTCCAAAGGCAACCAAATTGTTATTTTCTTCTGGGCCTATGGTGCCCAACGGAGGATCCCTTGGCCAATCCAACACTGCTCTCAAAATATTTCTGCATGACCCCTTAGGCCCCTTGCAGACGAACATGAGCGGAATAGGTCCGGATGAGTTCAGTGAAAAATGCGCGATTTTGCAAGCAAGTTAATTCAGTTTTGTATGCGATCGCGTTCAGTTGTTCAGTTTTTATCGCGCAGGTGCAATGCGATTTAATGCGTTTTGCACGCGCGTGATAAAAAAAACTGTTTACAAACAATATCTCTTAGCAACCATCTGTGAAAAACACATCGCATCCGCACTTGCTTGCGGATGCGATTTTCACAATTTTCACGCAGCCCCATTCACTCTTATGGGGAAGGTGAAACTCGCATAATATAGAACATGCCGCGATTGTCACGCAACGCGCCAGTGATGCATGGAAACTAACGCTTATGTACACAGACCCATTGAAATTAATGGGTCCGGATTCCGTGCAGGCACAATGCGTTTGCATCGCGCATTGCACCCGTGCGGAATACTCGCTCGTCTGCAAGTTTTGCCCCTTTTCATTCTCAGTAGCATTTTTCAGAGTCATAAAGTGTAGGGGCCCACTTGGACACTATCACTCCTGATTATTACCTGCTTGCTTAACCTGATTTCTATGCAGCAGTCATCACTGTTGTATAGGAATAAATGTTTGGTACTATTGTTTGTCTCAGATTCAGCGCCTCCGTGTTTTAAGGAGCTTTTTACATGAGCTGATTATCTGGTGCGTTATTGGAAGCCAGTGACTGGCTTCAGTGGTGACGTGTCCACAAGAGACAACCCCTGAAAGCTGTGAAATGGAAAGTGGAAAAATGTGCATAGATTATTTATCTATATTAGCTGTATTATGTCGAGATGTAATCCTCGTACATGCCAGCAATTGTGGAGCAATGTGCATTTACGTTTTTATGAATATCCATGAGTCCCACCGTTTCTAACTAGTGTAGCTTGATAAGAACTAGACTAAGTGCAGACTCTGCAGTGTGAGCATATGCTGTGCATGCATTTGGTGTACTCATGGTATGTCAGTCTAGGATATATTTCTATATATACAGAATATATTCCTAGCAGTACCTAGTAATCATCCTGTGGAAACACCGGAACGTTTTATAGTGTTTTCCAAATCAAGCACATGAAAAAGTTGAAACCAGCAATTATGCTGTGTAAATCCCAGTTTCTTTGCATTTTTGATTTGAAGAAGTGGTGCTACGCATACCGCATTCATCCCCAGATGTATTTTCCTGCTGTATTTTGGGAGGTTGACAAGCGGCAGTACCTATAATTTTCATCTACCTCATGAATAATAACTTACTGTATGACTCATTGCTAGCGGGAGCTGCTGCCTGCTCCTATCTTGAATTTGAAGACGGTGGTTAGCATAACCATCGCCCGCCCTGCTGGAACATCATACTGAATTTTGTAAGGAAATTGTATTGCCTTTTTGTATCAGTAGGTGATTGTTCTTAAAAGCAATCTGTTACCAGGTTTAGGGTCTTTTTACACTGCGTGTACAGTATACACTCTCTGTATGTATGGTGGCAGTGTTATGGCCTGGGGTATATTTTCATGGCATTCTCTGGCTCACTCATCCATATGGAAGGCACACTCAAAACCAATTTGGGTATGAACCTATGCTTGCAGATCACATACACCCATACATGCTGATTGTCTTCCCTGGGGCGGATGGGATCTTCCAGCAAGACAGTGCAATATGTCACACAGCTAGAAATGTCCAAGACTGATGGGAAGAGCATGGCCAAGACTTCCAGGTACCATATTTTTGCCATATAAGGGCACTTTCACACTAGCGTTATTCTTTTCCAGCATAGAGTTCCGTCCTAGGGGCTCTATACCGGAAAAGAACTGATCAGTTTTATCCTAATGCATTCTGAATGGAGAGCAATCCGTTCAGGATGTCTTCAGTTCAGTCTTTTTGCCTTTTCAGAACGGACATAATACAGCAGCATGCTGCGGTTTTATCTTCGTCCAAAATTCCAGAACACTTGCCGGAATGCCGGATCCGTCATTTTTTCCTATTGACATGCATTAATGCCGGATCCGGCCCTGATTGTTCCAGCAAAACGGATCTGGCATTGTGGTCTGCGCATGCTCAGACCGCAAAAAAAAAAAAAAAATGCCGGATACGTCTTTTCCAGATGACATCGGAGAGACGGATCCAGCATTTCAATGCATTTGTCATATGGATCAAGATCCTGATCCGTCTGACAAATGCCATCAGTTTGCATACGTTTTGACGGATCTGGCAGGCAGTTCCGGCGACAGAACTGCCTGCCGGAATCCTCTGCCGCAAGTGTGAAAGTACCCTAAGACGCACTGGCCCATAAGACGCACCTTGGTTTTAGAGGTGGACAATAGGAAAAAATATTTTTTATTAGACCTCAGATCAGACCCCCAATGTTAATCAGACCTCAGCTATCAGCCCCAATCAGACCCTGAATGCTAATAAGACCCTCAATTGGACCTCAGATCATTCCACCAGCCTCATGTATGCAGCCCCAGCCTCATATATGCAGCCTGCAGCGCCCAGCCTCATGTATACAGCCCGCAGCCCCAGCCTCATGTATGCAGTCCCCAGCCTCAGATTAGATAAAATAAAATATCCACTTACCTCCCCTGCTCTTCCTGCCGCCGGCTGTGCTGTGAACTGAGGCGCACAGCGTGAGGTCACAGAGCACATTTGCACTGTGCGCAGCCACAGCATAGCCGAGGTCCATGAAGCGGTTAGTACAGAGCCTTCACCACTTCCTGGTTCTCCTGTACTAATGAGTATTCACCACATAAGACGCAGGGACATTTCCCCCCCACTTTGGGGGAAAAAAGGTGCGTCTTATAGGGTGAAAAACTACCCTGGCCCCCTAATTCCCCAGACTTTAACCCACTTGAGGACCACCTCGATAGTAGTGTTCGCTCTATGGATCCTCCCCCACACACCATCCAGCAGCTTTGGGATGCAAAGCAGTCAGCATGGCTCCAGATTCCTGTGACAACCTACCAGGACCCGTCTAGCTGCTGTCCCTGCTGCACACAGCGGTTACTCTAGATATTAGCTGGTGGTCATAATAATGTGACTCAACTGTGTACATCCTTAATCGCATTGAGTTGTCAAAATTAACCTCTTGATGGCTAAAATGGGGAAAGATAAGTGCTTGTATATATTGCGCTCTCTCTCTCCTAGCTGAATAGAAAGTCTATAGGCCCATCTCGATTCCATCTCCTGCAGTGAGGAGAGAGCGCGTTATATAGTTGCTTCTCTCCCCTTGTTCTAGAAACTTCAACCATCAAAACCTTTAATATGTTACTATGATGTATTAGAAGTTTTTTTTGAAAGTTCAGTGACCCTTTAAATTTTTGTCTGAATTACACCCATCTCCATTTTTTCTATGTTGGAGTTATTTAAGAAGTTATGTGAATAAAACACAATTGGTTCTGGGCTGGTTACAGAGAAGGTCAGGGTGCCTATATTTCTGCCACAAATTGTAACCCAACATGGCAGCATCTTATGAGAAGAGCTAACAGCATCATAGGAATATAAAATGCTATTAGCTCAGGACATAAGACCCAGATCTGTGGCTCTAGCATGCCCACAGAGCAGCCATATTACATTCGTGTGAAACTGGCCCTACTCTGGTTTAAGTTTTTTCAACTGTATTAAAGGCGTTGTCCCATGATTAATGTAAAAAATGAAAATCGGACATC
This sequence comes from Bufo gargarizans, assembly GCF_014858855.1. Lineage (NCBI taxonomy): Eukaryota > Metazoa > Chordata > Amphibia > Anura > Bufonidae > Bufo > Bufo gargarizans. Next base: position 207,657,271 of record NC_058082.1, on the reverse strand, counting down.
ATATAGTACATGACAATCTCTTTCTAACAAAGTTAGAACCAGCCCTGTACCTCACATGGATCCAGAGATCTTCCCATTCCTTGTTCCAATTGCCCTGCTAAATGTATGGCAAGCTCAGGGGCATGTCTTTTCTGTTGCAGCTCTCTCCCTATCACAGCTCAGGAGGCGCGTCCATGCTCTCCCTATCAATCACAGCTCAGGAGGCGTGTCCATGCTCTCCCTATCAATCACAGCTCAGGAGGCGTGTCCATGCTCTCCCTATCACAGCTCAGGAGGCAGTAGAAGTATGCAACTGAGCATGTGTAACCATTTCAGCAAGGTGGACAGAGAATCAAGAAATATACAGCAGGTGGTGCTATACATATACTTTTATTGAATGACTCAGTGGCTATACAAAATTTTTAATTACATGCAATTACAAAAATATTCAGATCCAGGTGCTGATTTGAAAACTGTAGAATATGTTTTTTTTAATCCCTTAAGGAACATAATAGATTGTCCTTTAGGTATTTGCATGGCTCAAAGTCCGCATTTTTCTTGTGTCTGGCGTATACTCAAATGATCCCAGCGTTGCCAAAACGGGTCCCACATGGTCTTGAACAAATTAGTTGTTGAACTGAAATGCCAAATAGGATGGTAGATGCAGCGCTTCAGTCCAGAGGTCCTGTCTCAGCAACCCTCTGAGGTAATAATATGCCCGGTCAGGTGGCCTTTTAGAAAGAGGTTGTATGTGAGGTAGTTTGTGTGAGGTTCATTTGTTTCTTTTTTATAGCTTTTACAGTTGAATATTAAGCATTGTAGGTATATAGCCCTGTTTTATTAAATATATCCTTTCCTCCCATCTAAATAAAAGAACAGTAGGGTTGGCAGCTTATTCCTTTGATGCCAACTCAGACATGTTTAATTATCCAGACAGGGTGAATGTTAAATTTGGTAAAGCATCAGGTTGATGAGATTGAATGTCAGCGTCTTGGCAGAGCAGCTTGCAGCTGTTGGTGATGCTTAGCACACCCAATCCAGACCGCCAAACTACAGGTGTTCAGCACAGATTTTTTTCTTTTTTTCTTTTTTTTTTTCTTTACAGTAATTGGAGGTTTCCCAAGTTATCAATGTTGCTCACCACACAGGGTATCTCAGGTTCACACTTTTTTTGTATTTCCTTTTAACTTCTATGTTAAAGGGGTTGTGTGGTTTCTGGAGGAAACTGGGTAACACTGGGGATCAGGCTGCAATAAAGGACTTACCATTACTTACCTGTCAGATCCAGCAACTGGTGTTGCAGTTCTCCCAGCTGGACTCTGGCTGCAGCTGTCACATGTTGCCGATGTGACGTCATGGCTGCAGTCAATCTAGTGCACCAAAAAGACTACCGAGGTCATGTGCTGTTGGCGTGATGTCACTGCTGCAGCCATATAAACAGAGCCCTGCAGAGAGAACCAGAGTACCAGCGATGGATCTCTCAATTAAGTTTTTATAATTTCTTAAGAAAAAAAAAAGAAAAAAAAAAAGAATTTGCTGCTAATAGAAGGGACATATTTGTAACATGTACCAATATAAGATCTCGTGGATTACGTTTCTAACATGTTTTACATGAATCTTTATTACATACCTAGTACAATGACCCAGATTCACTAAACCTGTAGACGGTGTAAGCTTAGACAGGCTGCCTAGACCTGGATCAGATTTATCATAGAGGCTCAGGCTGGGATAGACCTGTTGGTCAGCTTACAGTCAGACAGATCTTTTAAATAGCTCACAATTTTGGCGCAAATAGCTAATCTTATGCCTGTCCCCATTCTCATGAAGCCTCATTCACTTTCCAATAAACCCTTCCTCCTTGTTGAGCTTGCCAGAAAAAAAGTGTAGAAACCCTAGATGTGCCAAATTTCACCAATTTGCTTCACTTGGTAGACAGATTTTTGGCCCCGCCACATTAGTAAATTTGGGCCAGCGTGTTTAATCTCCCCCACCGCTTGTCACGTATGTAGGAACTCGTCTTTTATTATCTGCATTTTAGTTTGGGTCATGCCATTCCTGCCCCTTATGCTGGACCTGAAAGCACGGTGGCTCTGTTCAGCACGGCTGCCTTCCAGCCCTAGGATTCTGGGCTTGAATCCAACTTCGCTCACCTCTCCGTTAGAAGATCCGGCAGACTGTTCACCACCGGTTCCCATTGACTGCAATGAGTTCCGGTGGTGATCTGGCCAATATCCGACACAAATGCTTGGTTTTAGCCAGACAAAAACCGAAAGGCCTCTTTCACACGAGCGTGACTGATTGGCTCCAGATGCGTTCAGGGTGCGTTCAGTGACACTCGCACCGTTTTGCATGCAAGTTCAGTCAGTTTTGTCTGTGATTGCGTCCAGTTGTTCAGTTTTTTCTGCGCGGGTGCAATGCGTTTTGATGCGTTTTTCATGCTCGTGATAAAAAACCTGAAGGTTTACAAACAACATCTCTTAGCAACCATCAGTGAAAACCGCATTGCATAAAGCCCCTTTCACACGAGCGAGTTTTCTGCGCGGGTGCAATGTGTGACGTGAATGCACAGCACCCGCACTGAATCTGGACTCATTCATTTTAATGGGTCTGTCTACATGAGCGTTTTTTTCACGCATCCGTTCTGCGTTGCGTGTAAAACGCAGCATGTTCTATATTCTATGTTTTTCACGCAGCCCTGGCCTAAAAAACCGAACAACTGAACACAATTGCAGACAAAACTGACTGAACTTGCTTGCAAAATGTTGCGAGTTACACTAAACGCACCCTGAACGCATCCGGAGCCAATCCGTCACGCTCGTGTGAAAGAGGCCTAAGGGTGACATCCTCCTAGAGCTTGCATGTTCTCCATGTGTGTGCCACACTCTAAAAACACACTGGGGGTCAGCCCCTGTGCTGCCGGAGGATGTGCCTAATTTATGACTAAGTGTACGCCTCCCCATAAAATAGATTGAAATCTTCTCCAGCCTCTGACCGGAGTATTTTTCAGATGTCATTTACTCCTGCAAAAGGACATAAATGTTAGTGCGTTTGCGGAGGTCGATGGCCCGGCACCTTCCACTCTCCTGTGGCGAGGACAGTGTTAAAACACACAAATTTTGTTTAAAAAGTTACTACTTTCACACTTGCGGCAGAGTGATCCGGCAAGCAGTTCCGGAGAACATATGCCAACTGATGGCATTTGTAAGAAAAATGCTTGATCAGTCAGAAAAATGCATTGAAATGCCGAATCCGTCTTTCCAGTGACATCCGGCAAAACGGATCCGGCATTTTTTTTTCCACCTTTTTTTTTCGGTCTGCTCATGCGCAGACCGGAACGACGGACCCGGCACTAATACATTCCTATGGAAAAAAATGCCAGATCAGACATTCGGGCAAGTGTTCAGTTTTTTGGGCCTGAGATAAAACTGGAGCATGCTGCGGTTTTATCTTTTGCCTGATCAGTCAAAAAGACTGAACTGAAGACATCCTGATGCATCCTGAACGGATTACTCTCCATTCCGAATGCATGGGGATGAAACTGATCAGTTCCTTACCGGTATAGAGCCGCTAGGACAGAACTCAGTGCCGGAAAAGAAAAACGCTAGTGCGAAAGTACCCTTACAAAATTAGGTCTTGCCATTTTTTATTTTTTTTTGCGCCAGAGACTGTTGTAAACCACCTTGATAAATGACCTCCCACTGATCGGTTAATTTTGAATTTAGATTATGAGCCCTAATGAGGACAGCTACCGCTGACAGTCCATGTGCAGTGCCGCAGAATATGATAGCGCCATGTAAATAAGTAGATACGAATAGCCCTGGAAATAACGGCTGCTTTCTTAGTATTTTGGATGTTTGAAGCTTTATAAAACAGTGTGGGCAGTGTTGTCCATGTTGCAGTCAGCAGGGGTTGCATATTACTAGCTTTTACCATGGGAAGCTTCTGCTTATACTTCCCTTTTGTGCTGCCTGTGTGAAAGGAAGAAAGTCTTTCCTGTTCTACCCAGTCATTTCCTTCTTCACATCAGACAGCAGGTGTTAATAGGACGCTGATTTATACAACGGTCATACAGATGTAGCAGAGTTGAATTTGTTATCTATGAATCTTCATTGTTTGTGTATGGTAACAAGCGAATATGAGATAATGGGAAAGATGCGTGTTTTGTTCTGCGATATCACAAATCACAGCAGTTATGTGATGCAATGCCCTGCCGCTCTCCAGAAAAACAAAGACACACACTTCAACTGCCAAGGCCCCCCCATGCTATCTAAGTCTAGGCTCCAGAGTCTACATACCTATGGTAGCTTCTCCAGACGACGTAGGGTCCAATGTTTGACGCCTGGACAGGTAGGGAGAGTCCACTACCTGCACAGATATCTGGACCATGGAGTGCAGCGATAAGACTTATAGGGGGACATTTATGAAGGTCGGCGTATTAGCCTGTCCCCCACTGGCATCAGATGTGTGGCAGTTACTAAAAGGTCCATCTGTGCAGGTCCTTGTGCCAAGCGAGCCGGTATAGATTACCACTGTAATGTTTTCTGGCATAGATTATAACATATATAATGCACCGTCCGCTCCCCGCCCCTCTCCACCCTTATTTTTATTTTTAAATAGCGCATGTGCTTCAAGCAATTTTATGGCATGCACCACATTTTGCAACTTTTTGGCACCAGTGTTTCGGCATAAATGTTCCCACCCCCATAGTGTAGATACTTTATACAGGGCCTGCTCAAAGTTCATGTGGGCCCTTGGGCGATAAAGTCTTATTGGGCCCCCTTGCAGCACTGAAACTGCATGTATTATAGATGTTGCCAAATACAAGAAGTACAAAAAATACCCCTATATAATGTGAGCCAGCTCAAAAAAAATCATATCCCTATAATGTGCACATGTATAAAAACTATCCCTTTATAATGTGTCAGTACATATCAGATCCTCAGACCTTCATGTTAGACCACCCCACACTGCGTCTTATAAAGCGAAAAATACAGCACCACTGGGGGTCCCCTGGCTTAGGGGCCCAGTTCCAACTGCGACCCCTATAGCTGAAGCAGTGGGCCCGGGTTTGCTGGGTGCTGACGCTGGCACTGACTATATATATATATATATATATATATATATATATATATATATATATATATATATATATATATATATATATATATATATATATACTTGCGTTTTGGCCTAAGGACGTTTTGTTTAGTTTGCCAGTGCCCATACTGCAATGTGTGCATTGGCCGCATGGTTTTTAAAAGTGAAATGCATTTAGTTTACATGTTTAACATGGCCAATTACCAAATTGCTGTACTGCAGAAAAACATGTTTTTTTCATAAGCTGTTTGGATGCTACATGTGACTATGCCCTGTTGGGCTCACACTACAGCTCTGGTGCAGTTTTTATGAATACTTATTTTTATTATATCTCCGTACCAGAAGCAGATGGACTCGAAGCTGGACCGCTGGTGCTGCACTCTTCCCATCAGGGCTATTTAAAACAAGCCTATACAATCACATTAACTATTTAAATGGACCTAGATGTCTAGAACATGTTTGGTTTTGCTGACATGTTGCTGTTTTCTCTTGTGTATACTGTGTACTTTTTCTGTTAGGGAGTCCTCCAATAAAAGGTTTGTGCCATAAACTACCTTTCACTCTAAAATGTATTTAATTCAATTACTTTAGCTCCCATTCCTCCTTTCATTGTTTTATTTTTTATTTTTTTTATTTACCTCATTTTCAGTTTTCTCTTATCCCCCATGCTTGATTCTTACTTCCTGGTTTGTCATGTATCTGCTGTCCCATCATGCCTTAGGGCAGTGAGATGTGTCACATCATGACACGTGACAGTAACCAGGCCCCTTGTTCTTACCAATGATGCGTCCTGTATCCTATATCACAAAACTCCAATGTGGGATGTAACCGACAGCGACTGAATATCACAACTGAGTTCAATGGTAGGCTAAAAACGTTAGAAGGCAGTTTTCGTAAATTATGGTATTTGGGGAAAGTGATATAACAGTGATATCTGTTGGGCAGGATACATTTATGTTCATGCCCAACCCCTTTAATGGACATATTGCTGTGGAACTATATAGGTGGGATAATATTTTTAGTTTCTCTCATGGAGCCCCCTGGCCTTCAGCATCCACATGGAGCCCCCTGGCCTTCAGCATCCACATGGAGCCCCCTGGCCTTCAGCTTCCACATGGAGCCCCCTGGCCTTCAGCTTCCACATGGAGCCCCCTGGCCTTCAGCTTCCACATGGAGCCCCCTGGCCTTCAGCTTCCACATGGAGCCCCTTGGTGTTCAGCTTCCACATGGAGCCCCCTGGCCTTCAGCTTCCACTTGGATCCCCCTGGCCTTCAGCTTGACTTCTGATGAACTTCCTTGTAGGCTGTACTTATTGCCGAGGAATCTACATAAGAGATGTTATGTACACATGTACTTAGTAGAAACAAGCTGAAATCTCTTGCCTTATTGTGAGTTTAGTGTAACAGGTTTCGGTAACGTAATGATTTTCTGTATGCTATAATTCTTGTTCTTCTGTTCTAGACTGTTGAAATTCAGTTATTTTGCACTTGTGTGTGTTATGCAGTATCATTAGGAGCGGTCCCCACCTATCCCGTGTATTGCAGCATTATTAGTGGTCCTAGTTGTGTGTTCTTATATTTCATATTTATCTGTCCTCCCACAGTTCCATGCCCCGTAGCACAGCATCAAAGTCTCTATAGGCCTTGATCATATTCGAGAACTACTGTAATGCTTAGTAAAAGCAGTACAAGAGATGGAGCAGTGGGGAGTCACTCGGAAGAATGCAGATTTATGTGCAAAGCTTGGTGACAACTTCTATGGGCACTGCAATGGCTGCTATCAGTGGTTGCCACTATGTGAAAAACAAATAGAATAATAAAACTCTTCTCACATTAGGACATCTCATCTTCTTTATTGTGAAGGGAATTGCTCTTTCAGGTTCTATAGTGGTTTACATGGACAGAAAAATATCATGGATTAGTCAACATGTTTTCCAGCACCGGAACTTGTCATAAATTCAGAGTTTATATGAAACGACATACATTAGAAGATTTATTTTTTGGACCTCAGAGTGGACCATCATGATAGACTTATACCCTTCAAATAATAGCAGAAATGAAGTGCGTTTGAGCCTAATAAGGTTTTAAAGCCAGTATTGGGCCAAGCTGACACTACTATTACCACAAGTAGTAAGGAAGTGCTCTCTGAAAAATACCCTTCACACCTCAAAAACAGAACTGAAATTGTTTTTTCCTTTAATTCATCTTTGCTATTGCAAAACGTCAGTTCTCAGTCTGAGAACTCCAGTGTGTTACTCAATTTGTCTTCATTCACATAAAGGGACGGCTGAAAGATTATCTAATATGTGCATAGTCCAGGTTAAGTACTTACTGTAAATTTATTTTCCACCACACTGTAGCTCCCGTAAAGGTGAATGCTGATAGCCACAGGCCTCTCCATTAGTTTGTTCTCCACCTGGATGTGAAAGTAGCTGGCTAACTCACCAGACACCCTCACCCATTCTATTGCTGGTCCAGGGGGCATTTATAGCATATATAATATTCCATAAAATACCAAGGTGGAAATACCCCTTTAAGGGTCCATTCACACGTCTGCAAAATTGCAGAACGGGTGCGGACCCATTCATTTTTAATGGGGCCGCAAAAGATGCGGACAGCACATTGTCCACATTGTCCACATCCGCAGCCACGGACAAGAAAAGGCATCTCTATTATAGTGCCGGCCATTTGTGATTCGCAAAAAGCGGAATGCACTTGTCCATTGTCCGTGTTTTGCTGGTCCTCAATCTGAACGGATACCATCGTCTGCATTATAGGAGCGGATCCGTCGGTGCAGACACCAGACGGATCCGCTCCGAACGCAAGTGTGAAAGTAGCCTAACATGGAGCCGCCCTCACCTGACATCCAGAGAAACAGCTCATCCTGTAACAGAAGGCAGTACAGAACATGTAATACCGCATTGTACTGTAAAGAGGAGCTACTAGACAATCAATACAGGTATTTTTCAGTAGAAATGACCATGTCAATTGGTATTGCATCCAGAGGCCATTGAATGTTGAGGAACCATTGTATTTGCATAGAGATATGCTAGCATAGTGCGCATCATATCCCTCAAAATCTCACACAACTGATTTTTTTTGTTTGGAAAAGTGGCTAAAAGGATGGTTATGTTGGTAAAATGGTGGAGGGCTTTATAAACATGGAGTCGTAGATTTCTCACAAATATGATGGAACATAATGTATACCCAGAGGACTAGTGAGGACAGTACAGTCTTATGAACCATTACAAATCAATTGCTGCACATTATTCATGTCGTCTTATAGGGGGTGCAGTCCTGAACTTTTAAATCATGGTTTCTTTGGCCACAGTGCAACATAATTTTTTTTTTAAATGGTACTTTAGCCAAAATATGAGTTGATATATCAAAGGAATATAATAATCAGACCTTAAAATTAAATGAAACCTCCAGTCTCAGTAATTTAGTAGCCCCATGCTTAGGAACTAAATTTGAGATTAAAGAGATGTTGAACATAGTGTCTGATCTGCGTATTATAGAGCAGGAGGAGCTGAGCAGATTGATACATAGTTTTATTTGAAAAGATTCAGTATAACAGATTTTATTCATGTAAATCTCTACACTTTTTATGCTTAAATCATACCTGAGTTTTCAAAAATGTTTGCATAATGACTGTGCTTCTTTGTACAATCATAACTGTGAAGGGGCTGGTGTTTTTTGGGCTTCCCTAATGTCTCTTTCAGCCATATTATTCCCTGTTCCAGCCGCACAGTTAGATGCATTTCACTCAGAAGCAATCTCCCGTCTATTGAATCTGTCAGCTCTGTACTTCTGTGACCTCACTTCCCACAATGTTTGTTTTCTTTTTGGGAGTGCAGAAGGCTGATAAGGAGGTGGAGATCAGACTTACAGACACAAAGGAGCTTCTGTGCTCTTCAGAAGCAGTATATAGGCAGTGTTTCTATCAGGCTCAGGAGCTCACCTATCTGACACCCCTCCACTTCCTCTCGTCTTCTGAGTCTCTGTTACCAGGGACGGATCTTGCCTAACAGGTAGAAATGAGACCCCTAGTGGCCATGATTTAACTTTTTTTTTTCTTTTTTTTTTTCAGCTGAATGCAGGTATATTTTTTAAATGAAGTGATTAAGAAATTCCTGGTTACACCATTCTCTATTCAATTAAATGAAAGTGTGTGAAAGCGCAGTGACTCTGACTGTGCATTCAGAAATGGATTTCATAGGATCCCCCACTGGACTCCTGACCATAAAAGAGCAGGGATTTAATAAAATGCAAGTTAATCTTTTCCTGCAAAACTGTATATCAATCTGCTCAGCTTCTACTGGTCTATAACATGATGCTGCCCACATATAGGACTGCATTTACAATGTGACAGATTCCCATTAGGCGGGTGCACATGTTGCGGATTACACACGGTAATCTAGTACCAGCAAAGGGAATGAGATTAGACAAATGCAAAGGGTGAGATCTGCCGAAAAAATCTGAATAAATCTGAAACAATAACTGCAAACAACATATTTTTAGCAATGATTTGGTACTGAAACGCATATAAATCTGCGTGAAAATCTGCACGGAATTCCGGTTTTGAAATCCGCACCTGTGTGTGAGCACCCTTAAACAGAAATTTTTATTTTTATTTTTTTCTCCCTTCCCATAAGTGTGGTTTAAGACCATCGGCTGTGTGTCATCGAATGGCTTCATCATCTTCTCCGCTTGTATACAGAGACTCTTTGTCTTCCTTTCCGGCCAGACTTGTTTTAGCCACTTTCTTTTGTATAATTTTTTTTTTCATAGTTATAAAGCTGATTTAAAAAGAAAATTTTATTGTTTAAAAAAAGTAAATAAATAAATTAAAATCCTCTTTAAATGTGATCATCCTTGTAAACCTGCATAGATAGAATCTTTTTTTCATGTTTTTCAGTAAGTAGTCTTGAAACTGTTTCTAACCTTTTAGGCCTCATGCACACGACCGTTGTGTTCCGTTCCGCAAAATGGGGTTCCGTTGTTCCTTGATTAGTTTCTGTTTTTGTTTCCGTGTGTCTTCCTTTATTTTTGGAGGACCACCAGACATAAAGGAATGTAAAAAAAAGTCCAAGACAGGTTTAACATGCAAATGATAGGAATAAAACGGACGCGGATGCGCGGATGACAATCTTGTGTGCCTCCGCGTTTTTTAGCGGTCCCATTGACTTGAATGGGTCCGTGAACCGTTTTCCGCGGAAATAATAGGACAGGTTATAATTTTTTTACGGATTGGAACCACGGATCACTGGCGCGGATGGCAAACGGTGCACTATCCGCATTTTCAACGGCTCCATAGAAATGAATGGGTCTGCACCTGAAACGCTAAAATCGGCAGAACGGATGCGGAAGCAAACAACGGTCGTGTGCATGAGGCCTTACTCCTGTAACAAGTTAACTTTAAACTGAATGTTGAACCGTAATCTGAGGTTCTACAATAAAGGATTTATAGTTCTGATAAAAATCTGAGCCATAGCTAGGGTTTCCTTCTCTGCCCTAACTCTATATCTAAATGTAATATACAAAAAAGCCAGGTCCAGGCAAAGTAGCTTGCTGGTGCCTGGTTGTCCCGTTTAGCTATCCACCTTAGCTATCCACCTAAAAATATACAGTTGTTATTAACATCTAGTTCAGAAGTAGTTGGATTTCCCACTTTAGGCTTCTTTCACATGAGCTATATGGATTGTGTCAGGATCTCTCGGGAAAAACAATTAGTTTTGCCTGCAAGTTCAATCAGTTTGGTCTGCGATTGCATTTTTTCCATCTGGATTGTATCCGGAACGCATACGTTTTTCACGCAGGTGAAGAAAAATGGAAGAATAGCAATCCTCATCTCCTATCAACCATCAGTGAAAAACATGCTGTGATATTTCCTGAATTCCAAGATAATGTGTGAAAAACAACGCTCATGTACACAGACCCATTGAAATGAATGGGTCCGGGTTCAGTCCGGATGCTATGTGTTCACAGTACACATCACATTTGGATGGAAAACTCGCTTGTCTGAGAAGACCCTAAGACATATATGGGATATCCTAAGAAGACTGGGCTTATTTTTGTTGAATTCTATTGGGGTTACAGAAACGGTTGGTTTCCCAACAGTTGTGGAGCCTCCACCTATAAGACCTTTATGGCATATCCTGTAGAAAATGGCTTCTTCCTTTGGCTTGGATTAAATTTATAGTTTTGTGATTTTTTTTTTTTTGTGTGCATTTTTTGATAGTTTCTTGAACCAAAGGTAGGGGTTCATTTAAGAAGAATGGAGGGATATACTGAAAGGTCTTATTTCTTTCCTGCTGGATCCACTTTTTTGGCAAAAACATTGAGGGGCATTTATCAAGACTGTTGTCCCCATACATTCCCGTATGAATTAAAGTTTTTGTCCTATTTAAAATAATGGATCTCCACCGAAACTGACAAAAACAGATGCTCAAAATAAAGGATTAATTTTTATTATTTTTCTGTTCTTCTGATGGATCAGAAGAATGGAAAACAAAATGGTGATATGAACCCGACCTAAGCCTTATGGGTTCAAGGAAGCGTAATAAAATTAAAGGTCCGATAACAGCATATTCTTGATACTTCCCAGCTAGAAACAGAATTGTTCCTAGCTGGGAAGTGCTTCTCTGGCAGTCCGTGCACCGGAAACAGAAGCCTCAGGAGCTTCAAAAGTCACAAATATTGTGGACATATAAAAAGCAGCAGAATTTGCGACTTTTTATGCCAGTATTGTTGCGTCAAGACATGAGTAAATGCCCCTCACAATCCTTTTGTCCTCCATCAGGCTCAGATGTCAGTATTCTGCTGTATAATCAAAAATAATAGGGGGCGCTCCCTTGTGAAATACCTTAGAGTTCCCAGATAAGGACTCAAGGTGAGAATACTTTACAGAATAATGTAGTGCATATCCAGGCGCAACACTAGGAAATGTTGTGGTTGCTCCTGTAGAGAGGATAGGTCAGGCTGCTGCACTTGTTCACCGGGATCCTCCAGATGGAGTCCGGAATACACATAGGAACAGGTTTTCTCGAAAAGGAGCAGAAAAACAAAACAAAACTACTATGTATAAAAAGATTTTTTTAAAACGTACATAGAACACTATAAATAAAAGGCTATCTATGCGGTTCAGTGGCGGGCTGCCACCTCCATCAGGCTGTCCTGCTGCATGGAATTCCATACAGCAGCATCCTCCAAAAAAGTGTATGTTAGGAAATCCTCCCACAGATTGAATTAACCATTACCTTCCAGCAGTATTTCTATTTTTTTTGCTTGCAACTTTGGTCTATACTGCCAAAAAATACATCTGTCCAGTCCATTTCAGCCTATCTTGCAGAGCTGAACCAGAGGAAGGCAAAAAAACATGATCTAGAAGCCAGTGTTCCTGATTTTTTGGGAAAAAAAATCCTTCCCGATTCCGAATCTGGCAATCAGAATAACTCTCACAGTGTGTATGGGAAGTGAGGGAAAGCAGTTTTGGCCTCAGAGAACTGGCAGAGGAGCCATCTTAAGAAGGTCCTCAGATTGTAAACGTTTAAACAGCCGTAACTAAGGGAAAAACTCAAGGAATACAGTGGTATGTGGAGAAAGTGGATGGTTAAAAATCTAAGATTTTTTTTTAAATCGGATTTTTTAAAATTTAAATCGGATTTTTTTATTTAAATCTAATATTTTTTATATAAAATGCTTTTTGAGGAAAATATATTACCATCCAAAGGTTATTCCATCATGAAATAAAGATTAGTTTTTTAATTATGTAGAATAAGGCCGAATGCACACGCCCATGTTTCACGGCCGTGAGCAGGTCCGTGGAACCACGGGCTGGATTCCTGCTGAGAGCAGGAGCGCATGGCGTCATTGGTTGCTATGACGCCGTGCGCTCCCTGCTGCCGCCACAATACAGTAATACACTGGTATAGATCATACCAGTGTACTACTGTATTGCGGCGGCAGCAGGGAGCGCACGGCGTCGTAGCAACCAATGACGCTGTGTGCTCCTGCTCTCAGCAGGAATCCAGCCCGTGTTTCCACGGACTGCTCACGGCCGTGTGCATGAGCCCTAAGGCTGTATATGTTCAATTTTTTGGGTAAATAAATTCCATTAATCCATTCACAATGTCATGCTCTTCCAGAGGTTTTTGTAAGATTATTGAGCAGTTTCTCAGCCTACAAGATATTATCACAGATGCTTGGTTTACTTTTGCTGTTCTCAAAACTGAATTTGACTCAGCAGAGATCACATGCCTCTTCTTCACAGCAAAAATGTTATAACATGAACAGAGTTGAGAAAAACATTAATCCTAAGGCTACTTTCACACCTGCGTTAGGTGCGGATCCGTCTTGTATCTGCACAGACGGATCCGCACCAATAATGCAAACGCTTGTATCTGTTCAGAACGGATCCGTTTGCATTACCATGATAATGCAAACTGATCAGTTTTACACTGAAAGTCAATGGGAGGCGGTTCCGTTTTCAATTGCACCATATTGTGTCAGTGAAAACGGATCCGTCCCCATTAACTTACATTGTAAGTCAGGACGGATCCGTTTGGCTTCGCATCGCCAGGCTGCAAGCAGCGTTTTGGTGTCCGCCTCCAGAGAGGAATGGAGGCTGAACAGAGGCAAACTGATGCATTCTGAACGGATCCTTATCCATTCAGAATGCATTGGGGCTAAACTGATCCGTTTGGGGCCGCTTGTGAGAGCCTTGAAACTGATCTCGCAAGCAGACCCAGAAACGGCAGTGTGAAAGTAGCCTGACTTCTACAAACCTATGAATACAGAATCAACCTAATCAAACTAATATGAAAAGTTGTTATTCTAAAAATCTTCATCTACTTGCATATTATAAGATACCAGCAAGATTTAGTCTTTATGTAGAAAACTATGATTTAAATCAAGCCTTACTGACTAGTGATTTAAATAGTGATTTAAATCAAATCCACCCTGGAAGAAACTAAAGATTGCTTTATGCATAATGCTGCTGCAGCAGACACAGTAACATATGCAAAAATTTCTTTTTTGATGAAAACACGACGGTTACCCTTTAAATCTTATTATGGTTATCAATCCACACATGATCCATACAGCTTTGAACTGGGCCTCATAAGCTTTCAGAAGCCTATGCGGTTTATCAGTAACCATCATTCAGAACAGTTTGACGTTTTCCCAAATATTACAATTGCTGTACAGGTATCTAAAAGTCATCACTCTGCAGGGAGATTTTTTCACTGTGAGGTTGAAATCATTTAAAGGGGCTGTTTTACTTCAGCAAATGACATTTATCATGTAGAGAAAGTTAATACAAGGCACTTACTACTGTATTGTGATTGTCCATATTGCTTCCTTTGCTGGATTCATAAATTTTTCCATCACATTATACACTGCTCATTTCCATGGTTACGACCACCCTGCAATCCAGATATAAGGTGGTCAGGGTGGATGCTGCTGCGCATGTGTGCCTTTGCATGCTCCCATGGTCCCGGCCACCAAAGGAACTGGTGCTTTTTCCTATAGTGTGCAAGCACGACCACTGCCACGATTGTAGGGTGGTCGTAACCATGTAATTGTATAATGTGTTGATAAAATAAATCAAGCCAGCAAAGGAAGTAATATGGACAATCACAATACATTAGTAAGTGCTTGTGTGAACTTTCTCTACATGCTGAATGCCCATTTGCCAAAGTGAGACAACCCCTTTAATATGACTTGAGATGAAATTAACATGTCTGAATTATGTCAAAGGTATCACTCGCATTCACTTCAAGTATTGATGCAAAAGGCCTACATGTCTGGTCTAGCATTAGAGAGAAGATGGGTACCAGTAGTTTATGGAGGATGACTAGGCAGGTATCTTGGCGTTGGTGTGTGCAGGTGGGGATTGTTTTGGGTTAAAGGTGCTGTATATATCCGGAGAGAGGCAGGTTTATTTTCTACAGACAGTTTTTATTGTTGCTGTTTTATCTCTGTTACCTTTGTCACATTAGCTGATCCTTAGGTTATGCATTGAATTGTTAGGTGGTTGCAGCAGTAAACAGAACTATTTCACTAACGTACTTGTGTTTTTTTTTTTTGAGGATCGCTAGAGAATCAGGAGCAATTAAACTCCAAGACACACAGAATATGTCCGTAACCTGAAATGACTTTAACTTGAATGTATACTGATCTCCATATTGTTATTTGTTTTTAGCTCGTTGGTTTGAAATCCTGCAGCCAGATTGTGCGGCACATTGTGCAGATCAGCCCTGTGGTTGCAGCTGTAAATTGGCCTCTTGGGAAATGGTAGATGGTCCTTAATGTGGTCTAGGGAGCACTTAACAGCTTTATTTATGACTTGTAAGGAAATATTAAAAGGATAGATGTACACAAGCCGTACCTTATTTCATCAGTTCGCCCTATGAATTGATCCGAACTAGAATAACAATGATATTTTCTGTTACAATATGTTTTTTTTGTGTTTCTTGTAAGTAAATTAAGATCAGACAGCACTAGAGCATTACACTGTAGTTTAATTCTGTTTTTCTGGGTCTTAGCAATGTATAGTATTCCGCAAAAAGGCTTGATCGAACCTTTAGAAAGTGCTTGTCAGTGGGGCTTTATGGTCCCTGCACCATGGCGCAATACCTCTAGAAGACTTGCGTTATCAAAAAATAAAAGAAAATTATCAAAACGTGATCAAATAATGTGGTGAGAAAAAAATGAATAAAAAAATATACAACATACTCTGTCATGCACCTCAATAGTTACTGCCTGGATAATAATTGGAAAGGTCTTACCCAACCCGGGGTTTTTTCAGCAGCAGGTGCCCGTCTCTTAGTTGATTGACGGTAGAGTTGGGTAACTGGCAATATGGGAACGATAGCTAGCAAACCCTAGTACTGTAACCCTGCCTGCAAAAAAAGAGGGGGCTAGCTGTCCCTGCCTAACATACACAGAGCACCCCCCTCCCCGATAGGGGCGACCTCGTCAGAAACCTGCTTGGGGCCTATTCTCTAAAAATAACCCTCACTTTCATCCCCACATGGAGACTCATCAGGGGATGCCTAAGTGAAAAGAATATATGTAAATTTTACAAATTTGGAAAAATCTCCACAAGTTGTCAGTTGGAGACTAGAAGACTAATTACTATTGCAAACGAGGAATATTGGGAGCAAGAGATCAAAAACTCCCAGGTCTCCTTGTAGGATGTGTATATGGGGCACAAGTTAGACAGTGGTCTGTGCCAAAGTGGGCATAGGGAAGTGTCCCCACCAAGCCTTCGTCTTACCGCCGAGAATTATATCAAGGAAGGTGAGCAAGATACAAAGCGCCAACCTCCCTTTTAAACCTCCTGATCTTCATGCCCATAACGCCCTGCCTTCTCTCTTCTTGTTGTAGCACGTAGGTGGAACACACGCCAGAAGCGCACGCTCCTCCACAGGCAGGAAGAGGAAGTCACGTGGACGGTGGGGCGGCCAGACGCCACCTCTCTTGAGCCATCACAGATGCTGGATAGCTGGTCACAATAATAAGCTATGTAGCTTCAAAACAGATTTAGGCAGGACACAATATTGGGTATTCAATTCAATTTGGGGCCATTTATAAATAAGGCCACAGATGTACAAGCCATAAAATAAATGAGTAAGTACATGACATTAATCCTTAAGGGACAAACAACAATGAGAATAAGTCCCATAGCTGTCATGTACTATATGAGATGTATAAAACGGCTATAGAAAACAGCTATAACGTTGTTGTTCATTGAGGCCACTAGGGTAAACGGTCTTCAAATAGAAAATCCATTTGGCTTCACACTGTAGAATTCTGTTATCCCAGTTGCCCCTTCTCCCTGTCTGTTTAACCAGTTCAATGCCCATAAAGCTGAGACACTCTTCCCTTCATGCTCCTTTCTGACATGGCGTGACACAGACGTGTCTCTTTGATTTGTAATGTCACCAATATGCTCTCCAATTCTCCTTCTCAACTCTCTTGTCGTTTTGCCAATATATTCCTTTCCACAACTGCATGTTATCGTGTAGAGAACCCCCTTGGATTTACAACTCATCAGACTTCTGATTTCATATGTTCTATTGGTGACAATACTTTAGAACGTTTTGCCACATCTCACATATTTGCAGGCAACGCAGCCCCCACACTTAAAACACCCTGAAAGGGGTTTATTATTGCTGATGGAGCTACATAATGGCTCTTAACCACTCTATCACAGACACTCTTGCCTCTCCTGTATTTGATACCCTGCAGATGTCTGGATATATCCGCAGAATATGCCAGTGTTTGGAGATTATGTCGCTCACACTGGAAGCGGCCTCGTCAAAAGTACCAATAAGGCGAATCTCTCTCGAGTTCCTGTTCCTTTTGCCGCTCACATGCATATTTACCTTATTGTATGTAAGGAGGGATGTGCGATCTCGTGAGAGTGCTGATTGAAAGGCTAGTTTTAAGGTGTTAAGGGGGTACCCATGATCTATGAATCTGTTCCTTAGATCCATCGCCTGTTTTAAAAAATCTGAATGTTGTGAACAATTTCTCCGCATACGCAAGTACTGACCACAGGGAATTCCCTTCTTTAAGGGGGAACGCATGGCTACTCTCCCACCGTAAGAGAGAATTGGTATAGGTGGGCTTTCTGAAAATAGAGGTATCTAGAGGACCATTAGGATTTTTGATTACACAAATCTCGAGGAAAGGAAGTCTTGTGGTATTACTCTGAGGTGAACCTGAGGCCGATATCGTTACTGTTCAGCCCATTTGCCCATCTGGTAAATGTCTCCAGACTACCTTTCCAAATGACAAAAACATCATCAATAAATCGTCCCCACTTCTGGGTTTTCTAGGTCTCAGCTGATGTTTCATCTTTGAAAATGCAGGTCCCCTCCCACCAGCCCAGGAACAAATTTGCATACGAGGGGGCACAAGGGCTCCCCATCACAGTGCCCCTGAGCTGCTGGTAGAACCTGCCATCAAAGGAGAGAGAATTTCTAGTAAGGGAGAATTCAAGGAGCTGGAGAACAAATTGGTTGTGTAAGATATATTGACTTCCCTGTGTAGAGAGGAAATGTGCAACCGCATGTAGGCCAAGTTCATGAGGGATAGATGAGTACAACGCCTCTACATCGATACTACCTGAAATACAACCATCATCTAAACATGGTATAAATTTCGCGGTTCAGAACCACGTACCTTTGCCAGAAAGAAATGCAAACCTTGTGAAGGGGCACATGTGAGCATTGCCTCTGTGCAGGGGGCACGTCTGGGCATTACCTCTGTGCAGGGGGCACGTCTGGGCATTACCTCTGTGCAGGGGGCACGTCTGGGCATTACCTCTGTGCAGGGGGCACGTCTGGGCATTACCTCTGTGCAGGGGGCACGTCTGGGCATTACCCCTGTGCAGGGGGCACGTCTGGGCATTACCCCTGTGCAGGGGGCACGTCTGGGCATTACCCCTGTGCAGGGGGCACGTCTGGGCATTACCCCTGTGCAGGGGGCACATCTCTGGACCAAGTCTGAGGAGTGGAATGCAGGAAACTCTCTCACTCATTAATATTGCTTAGCGCGTTCTGAGGAACAACCCAGGTGGCCCACATGGGCACCAGACATAGTGATCACATATTAAGAAATAGGCTCAGGTCCAATAACTTCCACTACTACCACACCTCGCCAGTCACATCCTTCATAGACCTCCTGCTCCCATCTGACTCGTCCTTACCTTCACCTTCTCCTTCGACGTGCTCTGATCTCTGGCTGAGAGTCCAGAGGTGGGTCTGTATGGGCGGGTGGGTTCATTTTTTGCACCCTCTCTGTGTATATGTGTATGTATGTATGTGTATATATATATATATATATATATATATATATATATATATATATATATAATCTCCATTTTGCCCTCTGTTTATATATATATATTCCATTTGTCCACTGTCTATATATTCCATTTTTTGCATTTTGCTGCTAGTGACTTGCCGACGTGCCGCACTTGCCAGGTGCCCCTTTGTGAGTATAAAGCAGACGGTATGTGCACATTTACACATACAAAAAAAAAAGTTAATGCTTATCTACTCTGCTCCGCTCCCACTGTCTTGTTCTCGCACAATCCTGTCATCCAGCATTCGTCGCGGGCCCGCGTCATCCCGTCAACCCACGAGACCCGGTGCTGAGGTCACTGGTCTGGATCATCACAACAAGAATAGCGCAGTGCCGGATGGGTGGGGCCGGGGGTGGTGGTTAGGTTACGTAACTAACTGGACAGTACTTCGCCGCCGGCCAGGCACAGAGGCCGGGCCATTAAACCATCAAAAGCACTTGCACCGCAAAACTAATAATAGTACTACAACTGTGCGCAAGCACGGCCGCATGACACAGCTTTAGGTTGGGCATTACTGGTTTAATCAGATACCCTGTGTCTCGTACATATGAAGGCA
Organism: Bufo gargarizans; assembly: GCF_014858855.1. Lineage (NCBI taxonomy): Eukaryota > Metazoa > Chordata > Amphibia > Anura > Bufonidae > Bufo > Bufo gargarizans. The sequence goes on along the minus strand of NC_058082.1, from coordinate 207,637,761 downwards.
AACCTTATCTATATAGATACCCAAGTTTTGGCACAAACTGTCTACTCCCGACACAATGGGTAGCCCTTTTAAGGAGGCGCACCCATTGTATATTTTCAGGAGGCAATAGAATGTAGCTGTTTGAGGAAACTGGGGGAAGAGGAAATCAAAATCATCCTGATTGATCAGTTTATTAGCTTTTGCATTATCAAGGATGATCTTAAGTTTCTGTTTATACGGATTAGTTGGATCACCCCTTAATATCTCATAGCAATCCCTCGGTGCCGATAAGGACTCGCACATAGATCTATACATGGCGTTATCAAGGATGACCGTGTTACCTCCCTTATCAGATTGTTTAATGGTTATATTTTTATCTTGTTCTAAATTGTCTAGGGCTTTAAATTCTTCCTTTGTGCAATTAGATGGAGTAAAATGTAACAACAACATTATAGCTGTTTTCTATAGCAGTTTTATACATCTCATATAGTACATGACAGCTATGGGACTTATTCTCATTGTTGTTTGTCCCTTAAGGATTAATGTCATGTACTTACTCATTTATTTTATGGCTTGTACATCTGTGGCCTTATTTATAAATGGCCCCAAATTGAATTGAATACCCAATATTGTGTCCTGCCTAAATCTGTTTTGAAGCTACATAGCTTATTATTGTGACCAGCTATCCAGCATCTGCGATAGCTCGAGTGGTGACGTCTGGCGTGGCTTCGTTGCTAAGCGACGCTATACGTAGGGACGCCACTCGGCTACTTCCACCCGCCCCACCGTCCACGTGACTTCCTCTTCCTGCCTGTGGAGGAGAGCGCACTTCTGGTGTGCATTCCACCTGTGTGTCACCACGCTCAGAGAGTAGGCAGGGCGTTATGAGGGCATGAAAACCGGGAGGTTTAAAGGGGAGGTTGGCGCTTTGTATCTTGCTCACCTTCCTTGATATAATTCTCGGCGGTGAGACTTGGTTGGGTCACTTCCCCATGCCCACTTTGGCACGGACCACTGTCTAACTTGTGCCCCATATCAGGGGCGTAACTATAGGGGAAGCAGGGGAAGCGGCTGCTTTGGGGCCCATCCAGGAAGAGGGGGACCTAAAGATTTTGTCAGGGCCCCCTCAACAATATTACGCAATGAAATTATATACAGTGACACTAGACAGCGTATAAAACGGATGGAACAGCGGCTGGGCCTGGTCTGAGAGAGCGATCTTTACTAGCCACAGGAATGGGGGCGGCATGAAAGGAAGGGGTCGCGAAAAAATTACTGGGGGAGGGGGGCCCCATTCAAAAATATGCTGGGGGGCCCAGTCATTTCTAGCTACGCCACTGCCCCATATACATCCTACAAGGAGACCTGGGAGTTTTTGATCTCTTGCTCCCAATATTCCTCGTTTGCAATAATAAGTAGTCTCCTAGTCTCCAACTGACAACTTGTGGAGATTTCCCATTTTTGTTCTTATTTAAGTTTACATACTGTATATTCTTTTCACCTAGGAGTCCCTGTGTGGGGATGAAACATGGCATGTAGGGATTAAAATTAGGGATATTTTTAGGGTATAGGCCCCAAGCAGGGACAGGTTCCAGACGGGGCGGGTGCTCTGTGTATGATAGGCAGGGAAGGCTAGCCTCCTCCTCTTTTTTGAAGGCAGGGTTACATCACTAGGGTTTGCTAGATATCGTTCCCATATTGCCAGTTACATCACGAGCTCCGGCTACCCAACTCTACCGTCAATCAACTAAGAGACGGGCACCTGCTGCTGAAAAAACCCCGGGTTGGGCGAGACCTTTCCAATTATTATCCAGGCAGTAACTATTGAGGTGCATGACAGAGTATGTTGTATATTTTATATATATATTTTTTTTTTCCTCACCACATTATTTGAGCACGTTTTCATAATTTTGTTTTATTTTTTGATAACAAGTAAAAGTTACGTTTTAATAATTTAAGTCCAAGTCTTCTAGAGGTATTGTGATATTGTTTGATGGGAGACTCAAATATTCATACATTTTCTACCTCTGTGTACTGGGTACCAGTGTTTTTTTATTTTGTCCCCGTACCATGGCTACTGATGTTCATTCCCCATGGTAGACTTCCAGAGTCCTGGGCCCCTGTGTAATTTAGCCTCATGCATATAACTTTATTTTTTCCCCAGATTGCCATCCTGCAAAAAAAATAGAACATGTCCTATTCTTGTCGAGAGACAAGAATAGGCATTTTTACAGTTGGGCTCATGGAAACTGCGGGATGCACGTGGCCAGTATCTATATTTTGCAGATCCACTGTTTGCAAAACGCTAAATACATGTCATGTGCATGCGGCCTAAGGCTAGTTTCACACTAGCGTTCGGCTGTCCGCTCGTGAGCTCCGTTTGAAGGGGCTCACAAGCGGACCCGAACGCTTCCGTCCAGCCCTGATGCAGTCTGAATGGAGCGGATCCGCTCAGACTGCATCAGTCTGGCGGCGTTCAGCCTCCGCTCCGCTCAGCAGGCGGACACCTGAACGCTGCTTGCAGCGTTCGGGTGTCCGCCTGGCCGTGCGGAGGCGTGCTGATCCGTCCAGACTTACAATGTAAGTCAATGGGCACGGATCCGTTTGAAGATGCCACAATATGGCTCAATCTTCAAACGGATCCGTCCCCCATTGACTTTCAATGTAAAAGTCTGGACGGATCCGCTCAGGCTAATTTCACACTTAGCCATTTTTTGCCAATATAATGCAGACGGATCCGTTCTGAACGGAGCCACCGTCTGCATTAATATGAGCGGATCCGTTCAGAACGGATCCGATCGAACGCTAGTGTGAAAGTAGCCTTAGTGGTACTTGCACATCTTTGCTGTCTAGTACCCACCATCTCTACTTCCTTTGCGGTTCTGTCCCTCAGCGCACCATTCTGGGATCTTGCTCATGCACAGGATCGCATGTCTGTTTTGAGGATGAGGATAGGACATTCCTGCAAACGAGTCTAGTAAGCTGCTTGCTCCTGCTTTGGGAACTGGATCTCAGGACTTTTTTAGCGGTCTCTGTGTAGATGTTTTTCCCATCCATTTTCTTTTGTCTTTGTGGGTTGGAGACCGTAGTCTTGATGAGATTTTTTGGGACAGAGAGCGTTGCAGATCACAAGTGCTGTGTGTTGGTGTGACACTCTGAAATTATACAAGCAATGGAAGATATAAGATAAGTACACTGAGCAAAAATATAAACGCCACACTTTCGGTTTTTCTCCCATTTTGCATGAGCTGAACTCAAAGATCTGAAACATTTTGTGCAATATTCATGCTGTCTAATCAGCACCTTGGTATGCCACACCTGTGAGGTGGGATGGATTACCTCGGCAAAGGAGAAGTGCTCACTAACACAGATTTAGACAGATTTGGGAACAATATTTGAGAGTAATGGGTCTTTTGTGTATGTAGAAAATGTTTCAGATCTTTGAGGTCAGCTCATGCAAAATGGGAGCAAAACCGAAATTTTTATATTTTTGCTCAGTGTAGGAATAGATTTTACCCCTTGTGTTCTCCTTGGAAAGTTAGCACATCATTTGTTAGCAGAGGCTTGTGAGGAAAACTGGGGACCCGTCACTTGTCTGGTTTAGTAACTACTGGCATCTATTCTTCTGACTCTATGTTGTGCCATTCTTCTATTATTCCTGCTAGAAGAGTTTAATAAATTGCCAGCAGTCTGCAATAAAGGTCCAACTGGGTGTTACCAGTTACGGATTTGTCTCTGCACAGTCTGACACTATGCAAACGGTGCTGCCAGCTTCACTGTGCTGGGACACCCCCCAACTGGTAATGCCCATTTGGTCCTTTATTGCAAACTGCTGGCAGTTAATTCATAAGGACAGATGCTCCATAATTGTTATTACATGAAGAATGCAACAGGCATGTCAGGAGAGGTGACCGGTCTGCTCGATGGGTTATTTCATATGTTCCAGTTATGCTCCATTAGTTTTTAGCTTTAATTAAAGGTCACTATTTTTAAACTGCTAAAAGCATTTTCCTTTAAGTGGTCAGTAGCTTTATTCTGTTCATGCTCATTTTATTGAGATTATTGATTAAAACAGAAGGCCTGCGGGATTTAGCTTCAATGCTTTGCCTCCTCCTCCTTGATTTTATAGAATTGTCAAAGTTCACACCTGCAGTATAATAACTTAAATCCACAATAAAATTGTATATTAGAAGAAAGTTTTATATATATGCTCATATACTCTACTCTCTATACAGTGGGGAACAGAAGTATTTGAACACCCTGCTATTTTGCAAGTTCTCCCACTTAGAAATCACGGAGGGGTCTGAAATTCACATTGTAGGTGCATTCCCACTCTGAGAGACAGAATAAATAAAAAAAGAAATTCAGGAAATCACATTGTTTGCTTTTTAAAGAATTTATTTGTCTTGCACTGCTGAACATAAGTATTTGAACACCTGAGAAACAAAAATAATTTTGTCTCTCAAAGACCTGTTACTGTGCCTTAAAGTCCACCTCTACTCCACTTATTAATCTAACTTAGTAGCACCTGTCTGAGCTGTTTAAAGACCCCTGTCCACCCCACAGTCAGTCAGACGCCAACTACTACCATGGGCAAGACCAAAGAGCTGTCAAAAGAAACCGGAAACAAAATTGTGGACCTCCACAAGGCTGGAAACGGCTACGGGGCAATTGCCAAGCAGCTTGGTGAAAATAGATCAACTGTTGGAGCAAAAAAAAAAGAGGCTAAAGACGACTGTCAGTCTCCCTCGGACTGGGGCTCCATGCACCTCATGGGGTATCACTGATGATAAGAAAGGTGAGGAATCAGCCCAGAACTACAAGGGAAAAATCGCAGGGTGTTGTTCAAATACTTCTGTTCCTCACTGTGTGTGTGTGTGTGTGTGTGTGTGTGTGTGTATATATATATATATATATATATATATATATATATATATATATATATATAATTCATTAATTGATATATGCCACTCTTGTGGTGTATATCCGTCACAGATTTAGTTGCACACCATTTTACATCAAAATCTGCAGCTTTTCTCTGCTCACGCCATGTTTCTGAAAGGTTGAGAAAAGGGGGCATGGTTTTTGGTGTAGAAAATGGCTTAAATCTACGCCAGCAAGGGAGCTTGTGTACATTTTAAGTTTGTCGCACGGCCTGCTGGAGGAAGCGCCAAAGTTATGTAGAGGCCGCAGTATAGAGACACTTAAAGGGCTTCTGTCACCCCACTAAAGTGATTTTTTTTTTTGGGCTAGTGAAATTAGTTATATTGCGATATATGACAATATAATTGTGTTACTTACTTTGATCCAGCAGTTTCTGCAAAAAACGAAGTTTTAATATATGTAAATTCGGTCTCTACCAGCAAGTAGGGCGGCTACTTGCTGGTAGCTGCTGCAGAAATCCGCCCCCTCGTCGTGTTGATTGACAGGGCCAGCCGGGATCTCCTCCTCCGGCTGGCCCTGTCGGCATTTCAAAAATCGCGCGCCTGTGTTGATTCGGCGCAGGCGCTCTGAGATGAGGAGGCTCGTCTCCTCAGAACTCCCTCAGTGCGCCTGCGCCGATGACATCACCGAAATAGAAGACGTCATCGGCGCAGTCGCACTGAGGGAGTGCTGAGGAGACGAGCCTCCTCATCTCAGAGCGCCTGCGCCGAATCCACAGAGGCGCGCGATTTTTGAAATGCCGACAGGGCTGGCCGGAGGAGGAGATCCCGGCTGGCCCTGTCAATCAACACGACGAGGGGGCGGATTTCTGCAGCAGCTAGCAGCAAGTAGCCGCCCTACTTGCTGGTAGAGACCGAATTTACATATATTAAAACTTCGTTTTTTGCAGAAACTGCTGGATCAAAGTAAGTAACACAATTATATTGTCATATATCGCAATATAACTAATTTCACTAGCCCAAAAAAAATAAATCACTTTAGTGGGGTGACAGAAGCCCTTTAAGACCTCTCAATTGTCATTTTCATGCAAAACTAGGAGTAGATGTGCATCAAAAACTCCTGACTTGCTTAGCATCTTTTTGTAGTATTTTTTATGTTGGGGGGGGGGGGGGGGGGGGGAGTTTTTGCTAATATACTGTGCTTTACCACCTGATGTTCTTATATATAGGAAAGTAGGCACCCCGTGTAATGGTACTTGCAATGTACAGCAAAAATGCCATGCATAAACACCATGAAAAATGCAGCACACACTGGCACTTTTATTTATTTTTTTCAAGCAGGGCGATTAACCAGTGTCAGGCAATGAGAAATAAATTGCCTAAAAACCTGCAAAAACTACAGTGAAAAAATGCACCAAAACTGCAAAATCCGTAAAAAACCTAACAAAAAAAAACCCTGTGTGACACCAGCTTTCATTGGTTATTTCTGGAACTGGCTTAAAAAAGTGCATGAAAATGGCTTGGGAGTGATCGCCGTCACACCTACCCCACCTACATTTAACTGTTCCAGCTATACAGAGGTCAGACATTTAAGCCATATGCCCCACTGGAGGCCCTTATTCTGGTTTTCAGTGACCTACATGTTTGCTTGGGAATGTAAGGCCTCAGGCACACGACTGTATCCGTTTTGCCGTAACCAAATCATCCGTGTGCTTTTCAGATGCATACATCCGTTCAGCAAAAAGTTAGAATGTGTCCGTCCATAAAATGCTTGAAGTCAAAGGGTCCGCAAAAAAGAGGTGGATGGCACACAGACAGTGCGGCACATTTATCAAACTGGTGTAAAGTAGAACTGGCTTAGTTGCCCATAGCAACCAATCAGATATCACCTTTCATTTTCCAAAGGAGCTGTCCCAAATAAAAGGTGGAATCTGATTGGTTGCTATGGGCAACTAAGCCAGTTCTACTTTACACCAGTTTGATAAACGTGCCGCACTGTCTGTGTGCCATCCGCATCTTTTTTGTGGACCCATTGACTTCAAGCAACCAATCAGATTCTACCTTTCTACCTCCTGGAAAATTAAAGGTAGAATCTGATTGGAGGAGCTTAAAGACCCCACTAGTCTTTTGCATTCAGAACCATTACTGAACAGCTAATTCAGCCCTATGTAATGAGCATTCCTATGTACAGAAATGTTTTTGCTATTCTATGTGTGGTACAATACTGACAGATACTACAAGATATTCCTGGCATAGCAGTTTTCTGAGGTTGACATCACAAAGCCATGGTGTAGATTTGGATCGTCTTCTGTTTAATATACTGTGATAATATCACCCATGCTTCTCTCTTCAGTGACCTGAGGTGCCCTTTACCAGTCCACTTGTTTGCCTGTTATCTTGGTTTCCCCAGGTCACAGCAGTTTTTTATTTTTAGGTTTAATTGCCTTTTAATGGCGATGCTGGCCACTGGCCGTGCAGTTTACTTCAGGGGCGTCAGCAGGCAGCGGGTGATTGATTGTACAGTAATGTGGTGTCGTGACGGAAGGTACGTTCAGCTAAGTAGGGCAGAGAGTAAATCTTGAGTACTCTTAGCTTCTGATCTTTTTTCAAGGACTTTTACTTTAATGAATAAATAATGGACTTAATGCTCCTTTATTATATTCTAATCTTTCTATGTATACCGCGTTCCACGCAGCCATAATAGCTTTATGTTCATGTTGCTAGGAAATGCAACTTTGCTATTTTTACATCAGCAACTGGCATCTATCATGTAGAGAAAGTGAATACAAGGCACTTACTAATGTATTGTGATTGTCCATATTGGCCATACCTGTGAAGGGAATCATACCTACCTGCTCACCACCACTGGGTTTCCAGCTCTTTTGCACCTTCACAGCCGCTGCCACAATGACTGGCCGCAGTGGTGGCGTGTGCTCCATGTGTCATGTGACTCTGACAGCTCACTCCACTTTCACATATGGCTAAAGTCAGTTTTAGCCAAGTCAGATTTATGATCGGCCCTTTAAGGGAGCATTCACACGAACGTGTTTTTCTTCCGTGTCCGTTCCGTGTCCGTTCCGCAATTTTGACGGACAATGCACGGACCCATTCATTTCTATGGGTCCGTGAAAATTGCGGTATGCCTTTTAGGCCTCTTTCACACGACAGTATGTCCATTTCAGTGTTTTGCGGTCCGTTTTTCACGGATCCGTTGTTCCGTTTTTTGCTTCCGTTGTGGTTCCGTTTCCGTTCCGTTGTTCCGTTCCGTTTTTCCGTATGGCAAATACAGTATACAGTAATTTCATATAAAAAATTGGGCTGGGCATAACTTTTTCAATAGATGGTTCCGCAAAAAACGGAACGGATACGGAAGACATACGGATGCATTTCCGTATGCATTCCGTTTTTTTGCGGACCCATAGACTTTAATGGAGCCACGGAACGTGATTTGCGGCCAAATATAGGACATGTTCTATCTTTAAACGGAACGGAAAAACGGAAATACGGAAACGGAATGCACACGGAGTACATTCCGTTTTTTTTGCGGAACCATTGAAATGAATGGTTCCGTATACGGAGCGCAAAAAACGGCCCGCAAAACGGAAAAAAAAAACGGTCGTGTGAAAGAGGCCTTATTCTCATCCGTGTGCTGTCCGTTCCGTGTGTCCGTTCCGTGTGTTTTAGAACATGTCCTATACTTGGCCGCAAATCGCGGTCCGTGGCCCCATAGAAAGTCATTGGGTCCGTGAAAAACGGATAGCACACGGAAATGCATCCGTGTGTCATCCGTTTTTAACGGACCCTTGGACTGAAAACATTCTAGGAAACCCCATTTCATTACCCATCAGTTTTTTTTGCGGACCGTGAATAACGGATGACACACGGAAGCACCACGTCCGTATTATACGGACTTGCGGAACGGAAAAGGAAAGATAACTGAAGACATACGGAACACACGGATCCGTGATTTACGGACCGCAAAACCAACACGGTCGTGTGAATGCTCCCTAAGACTGTAATAAATGTGGTTTGACGGTAGCAGTTTATCCGTCAGTAAGCAGCTTTACAAAAGTCGCACGTCTTTACGAAAAAGTCGCACGTCTTTACGAAAAAGTCGCACGTCTTTACGAAAAAGTCGCACGTCTTTACGAAAAAGTCGCACGTCTTTACGAAAAAGTCGCACGTCTTTACGAAAAAGTCGCACGTCTTTACGAAAAAGTCGCACGTCTTTACGAAAAAGTCGCACGTCTTTACGAAAAAGTCGCACGTCTTTACGAAAAAGTCGCACGTCTTTACGAAAAAGTCGCACGTCTTTACGAAAAAGTCGCATGTTCTATTAAAAAGTCTCATAAGATAAGCATGGTCCTCACTGGAGTGAAATTGCGCAATTTTTTGCAACTTTTTAGCGACTTTTTAAATAGTCTCAATAGTAAATCTGTCTAGAGATTCATTTACATAAGAAAACACGCCCACTTTCAGAAAACTGGCGAGCATAGTGCAGAGCAGAAAAAAGTCGCACATTTTTGAGCAGTTTTAGTGATTGCGCAAAAATTTGCGACTTTTTCACTCCATTATTCTGACTTGAGCTAATGATAAATCTGGCCCATAGTGTATAGGGTAAGGTAGAGATGTCTCACGGCGCAAAAACCACCCGGTGGTTGGATTGGATTACAGGGTTCTTTTATTAGGCAAGCGGTACAACGTGTTTCGGGGATATACCCGAAGAATGTCATTTGTACCTGAAGGGGTATATCCCCCTAATGCGTTGTATCGCTTGCCTAATAAAGAACCCTGTAATCCAATCCAACCACCGGGTGGTTTTTGCGCCGTGGGACATCTCTACCTTACTGAATCACTGGCTTTCGGAGGGATTTCAGGCATCCCTGAAGAGAAGTATATATATACCGGGCTGCATACCATCCGTTTATGAGGGGCTTCTGCTAATCCTATATGTGCCTACACTAGAGTTGTGCCTATCCTAGCACAACTCCACAAGGTGAGCCTCCAATTTTGGAGATGCTATTTATCTTCTATTCAAGACGTTATTACCCTATGGTGTGCCATTTATTTGTTCTACAGCTGAACAAAGCCTGCTCTAATTACTAATATAGTGTATAGGGGACATATCGCCACTGTGGCCAGCCACTGGCTGCAACAGCCACTTGACCGTGTCAAACCAGATGTTGACTCTAGAAGACCGGTGGGCGACATAGTCGACGTGGGGCAAAGGAGTCAGAATCCAGGAGTGAGGAGCACGTAAGTATGCTTCCCTCTGCAAGTCAGGCCACGTGGTGGAAAGGGGGGCTCAAAGGGTACAACCCCTTTAATTCTGCCCTGTATCTAGTATTGTATTGACCTATATTGACAGGTATTTAATATAGGGATTTCCATGTAAATGTATTTGAACCAGAACCGCGGCGTAGTCACTTTGTGGACCCCCGTGTTCCACTGCGATGCTGTTTCTTTGGGCAGCTCTGTATTAGATCACTGCTTCTGTATTTTGCTGTGAATAAAGTCACTTAGGAGACGCCTTTGACTGGAGCTGCATGTCCTCTGCTTCTAGCAAAGAACTCATTGCTATTGTCCTCCAAGTTCTAACTAATTGTGGGATTTGTATACTGAGCTTTTCTGGTCAGGTTTCACAATATCTTGGCATCTACGGCTGATAACATACGCTCCATCCTGTCTTATCACATCAGATTGGGTGTATGGTCACGTCCCAGGGGCTTTACTAGGCTATTTTTGTCTTGTGGGAACGTTCACAGCAGGTCATAGAATATGTTGCGGGGCCCCTAATTTACATATTGTGCATCCTATTGGAAGCGGCATAGTGAGAACTGGATTCGTTAAGATCTTATTACCAGCAGTCTGACTCATCCATGTTTTGTTGGATGGGCCAGTGTTAGAAAGGGGCATATCATGAAACAAGAAATTCTGACCATTAATTCTGACCATACGCATTAAATATCTGTCGGATGGGTGCTTGTTCGGCAGACGGCTGTCTCTCCCAGAGGCCCCATAGAGATGCACATTCGGCTTGGTTGAGCAGGCAGGTGATCTCAGTAGGGTGAGTAGAGTAGGCTGCTGGCAGACACCTATGGTAGGGGCTCATCTCCTGAGAACCAAAGAATCGGGCATGTTGAAATCTAACAGCCCGATTATTCTCTCCCCTGGGAGACCCCTACACTCCTTAAATGGTCAGCAAGTCGTGCTGAAATCAGTGTTTGACCAAAATACGTAATCTGTTTATTCAGCTTTTTTCATGAAATGCCTCTGTGAACTCTGTGCAATTTGATGTTGGTTTATAATTGCGTTAGTATCACACTAACTTTATAGCCTCCGTTCCTTGCAAGAAAACCCCCAGCGCAGGCGTCAATTATGCCCATAGACCCCCCCCCATCCCCGTAGTGCCCTTTTAGCATCTGTTGGACTGATATATTTCAGTATACCTTCTTTTTTAACTGTATGTAAAAGCGTAGTTGACTGTGCTTTGTTTTTAGAGGGATATCATAAAAAATTATGTAGCGCACATTATGCTTATTATTTATAGCATTGGAGCTTATGGGCGACTGTATGGTTTTCCAGTGGCAGAGGTCAGAGTCTTCATCCGGAGATATAAGGTGGAGATCCTCCTCACATATACCTGACTGGTGGGAGTCGCAGACTTGATGTGACCAGAGCCTAACCTACCCTAATACTTGAATTAACTATCAGCTTTAAATGAGTATTCCAAGTTTTTACTATTAATGACCTATCCTCAGGATAGGCCATCACAATCTGACACCCCACACCCCTGCCAATCAGCAGTTCCCGAGTAGCTCCAGCACCAGAACTACAACTCTGACTACTGGTCAGCTGGTTTCTGCAGTGGAGCTCCCGTTGAAATGAATTGGAGCAGCTTTGCATTAACCAGCTCCATCCATTACACAGCTGATGGAGCTGTATAGTTCTGGCGCTAGAGGTACAGCTGATCAGTGAGTGTGAGGAGTGTTGGACCTCCACTAATCCGTTATTGATGCCTATCCTGAGGATAGGCCATCAATAGTAAAATCCTGGAATACACCTTTAATGAGAGGAAAATAGGCATTGAAGGGTTGTTCTAAAATTGACTAGTTATAAGCATCTGTTAAATGGGTTATCCCATGATTAATTCACCGATCCTGACACTGTGAACTAAGTATACAGACATGGAGAGCGGCGCCCGGGGATCTCACTGCACTTACTATTATCCCTGGGCGCCGCTCCGTTCTCCCGCTATGCCCTCCGGTATCTCCGGCCACTAAGTTATAGTAGGTGGAGATTTCGGTCACTAAGTTATGGTAGGCGGTGTCTGCCCTTGTTCTGCTGTAGCGCTGGCCAATCGCAGCGCAGAGCTCACAGCCTGGGAGGTTATTTTCTCACAGGCTGTGAGCTCTGCGCTGCGATTGGCCAGCGCTACAGCAGAACAAGGGCAGACTCCGCCTACCATAACTTAGTGACCGAAGATACCGGAGGGCATAGCGGGAGAACGGAGCGGCGCCCAGGGATAATAGTAAGTGCAGTGACGAGATCCCCGGGCGCCGCTCTCCATGTCTGTATACTTAGTTCACAATGTCAGGATCGGTGAAAAGTCCTCTTTAATTAAAAGGAAAATCGACATCATATAGCACATGACAATCTCTTTCTAACAAAGCTAGGACCAGTCCTGTACCTCACATGGATCCAGAGATCTCCCCAATCATTGCTCCAAATTCTCTGCTAGGTTTAAATCCAGCTGGCAGCTCAAGTGGAGTGTCCTTTCTGCTGCAGCTAAGGGTGTGCGTCCTTTCTGCTGCAGCTAAGGGTGTGCGTCCTTTCTGCTGCAGCTAAGGGGGTGCGTCCTTTCTGCTGCAGCTAAGGGGGTGCGTCCTTTCTGCTGCAGCTCTCTCTATCACAGCTCACGAGACAGTTGAAGGATGAAACTGAGCATGTGCGGCCTTCTCAGTAAAAACGGACAAAGAAATAAAAAAATAAAAAACAGCAGGTAGCGCTATACAGATATATTTTATTGAATAACTCAGTGGCTATACAAAATGTTTAATTAGATAAGTATTCAGATCCAGGCACTGGTTTGAAAACTGTGGAATATTTTTTTGTCAGACAAACCCTTTAAGGATGTATTTGTTTTTCAGGTGAGGCCAAAAATCTTCCTTCTTATCCGGGGCCAAACAAGATGCGAGATTGTTACTGTACTGTGAACCTAGACCAAGAAGAAGTGTTCAGGACCAAGATAGTGGAGAAGTCGCTCTGGTAACTATTTCCTGCTTTTACTCATTTGTACTGCGCCCAATAAAATGGTAACTTGTCAGCCAATGACCAACTTAATAGGGTGCTTTATTGAGTTCATAGGTCGAGTGGTGCAAGAACTAATAAAGCGAATTTCACTTTACAAGGGAACCTTCCAAATAGTAACAAGTAAATTGCATTTTCTTGCGAAATAATTTAGTAGAGGAGATCAAACACATAGCCATTGTATGAATCCTAGCTATCCTGGTCTGTGTGTTTTTGATGCCATTTCCTTTTTTTTTTTTTACAATTTCATAATGGTTAATATTACAACATCCCTCCAACTGGGAAGATTTCAACATTTAGGATTACAGTCCCGGAGGTAGAAGAACTGTGATGTCTACATTCCCCGTACCCCTAATGCTGCTGTAAATGATGTGTCTGTGTGTGCTCGCCGCTCTTATGACTTCACTGTTGTGTTTGAGGTCCTCAGACCCTGTGGACTAATATATGTTCTCTCCTGTTTTATGGTAATAGTCCAATAAATAATTGACTGATGTGTGCTGTATAATGCAGACTGTACATATATATATACTCTCCTGTATACACACATATACACCTGCCTTAGGGGTGTGCACTATTACATGGGACATGCTGAAGGCCTGGAACTCCAGGCTTGTGACCACTACCAACCTTATTAGGAATGTAATTGGACAGAGTGTTTTTGGTCACTCTATATTGGTATCATCTAAGCCCTGTATGTTAGTATATACAGTTGAAGCACTGCTACTTGGTGTGGCAGTATAGTATTTGTATTTAAAGGGGTTGTGCCACAAACTGCTTTTCACTCTAGCTTAGGGTTGGGCGATATCAAAAATATTCCCACGATAACTGTATCAAGAAATTTAGCACTATAACAATATATATAGCAATAAATACCCATGTATCCTTTAGTATGGAGGCCACAAGGAGACATTTACTGTATGGGGGCCACAAAGAGACCTTATACTGTATGGGGGCCACAAGGAGACCTTATACTGTATGGGGGCCACAAGGAAACATTATACTGTATGGGGGCCACAAGGAGACATTATACTGTATGGGGACCACAAGGAGACATTATACTGTATGGGGACCACAAGGAGACATTATACCTTATGGGGGCAGCCACCAGGAGACATTATACTGTATGGGGGCAGCCACCAGGAGACATTATACTGTATGGGGGCAGCCACCAGGAGACATTATACTGTATGGGGGCAGCCACCAGGAGACATTATACTGTATGGGGGCAGCCACCAGGAGACATTATACTGTATGGGGGCAGCCACCAGGAGACATTATACTGTATGGGGGCAGCCACCAGGAGACATTATACTGTATGGGGGCAGCCACCAGGAGACATTATACTGTATGGGGGCAGCCACCAGGAGACATTATACTGTATGGGGGCAGCCACCAGGAGACATTATACTGTATGGGGGCAGCCACCAGGAGACATTATACTGTATGGGGGCAGCCACCAGGAGACATTATACTGTATGGGGGCCACAAGGAGACATTATACTGTATGGGGGCCACAAGGAGACATTATACTGTATGGGGGCCACAAGGAGACATTATACCTTATGGGGGCAGCCACCAGGAGACATTATACTGTATGGGGGCAGCCACCAGGAGACATTATACTGTATGGGGGCAGCCACCAGGAGACATTATACCGTATGGGGGCAGCCACCAGGAGACATTATACCGTATGGGGGCAGCCACCAGGAGACATTATACCGTATGGGGGCAGCCACCAGGAGACATTATACCGTATGGGGGCAGCCACCAGGAGACATTATACCGTATGGGTGGTGGAGACCCAGTGATGCTGGCTGACTAGCAGCTGCATTTCATTAGTACACGCTATATTTTTCATTAGAAGTAAGATTAGACCTCAAATCAGACCTCAGATTCCCATCAGACATAAAATAAATAAATGAGAACTTACCTCTCCAGCTCCAGACTTGGCTGCCACTTTGCATATCTTCCTGCACTCACCGCTCCCTGGTCTTCTTTGAGCATGGTGCTGTACTGTGACCTGACCTCGCACAGCGTCGGGTCATACTGTGCGCACAACGTCCTGATGCTGTACACCTTCAGCACAGTGCAGCGAGGCGCCCAGAGAAGACTAGGTACAGCCAGCGCCAGGAGCACTCTATTCACCGCTCCCTGGTCTTCTTTGAGCATGGTGCTGTACTGTGACCTGACCTCGCACAGCGTCGGGTCATACGTCCTGATGCTGTACACCTTCAGCACAGTGCAGCGAGGCGCCCAGAGAAGACTAGGTACAGCCAGCGCCAGGAGCACTCTATTCACCGTTCCCTGGTCCTACTGTCTTCCATTATTAAAGCACTCATTAATATTTGCTCCATAACATGCACTGCCAAAAGTCCATCAAGTCCAACCTGTAATTCTGCTATATTGATCCACGGAACAAATCCCTGGATAAATGTCCATCTTCCTTTTAAAAAGGGGTTGGGCCGAAGGGAAAGGGGTACATGCATGCATAAATACATTAGTATGTGTTTTGTTAGTTTTATTCTCTTTCTTGTATTCTGTTTCATTTGGATGAATCTGATCTTTTATGCAAGTAAGTGATGTATAATAGGGTTAGCATATTAATAGGTCTTACTGTGCAGCACTAGCTTAAAATAAAATCTATTAACACAGACTTTTTTTTGTTCAAGAACCAACTCATTATTATTCCTCATGCGAGTCCCTGTACAGACAAAGCTCAGTGGTGTCTTCTAAAGAGGAGCTTGAATGCACTGCAGGGTCCTGAGTACAGAGAGGGGGGCAGGTTACAGGGCTTATCATCCGAATATACAAGTGGGGTTAATGCATGCACTGGCAGCTTGTCGTATTGCCGAACTGTTGAATTGCCACAGGTAAAGCCTTAGAAGCATCTTACCAGTTCACAGTAACATGGTATAACTTTCTGATTAGATACCGGATTTTTTTTTATGTGTGGTATATGTTGCTCTTTGTAGTTTTGTTGGTCTTGTGCAATATAAATATATAATCTATGTTCAAGAGAATGCCCATGCTAACAACAAAGTTAGTACATGTCTTTAAGTAAAGATGCCCTTCAAGGCTCATTCAGACGACCGTATGTGTTTTGCGGTCCACAAATTGCAGATCCGCAAAACACGGATACCAGCCATGTGCGTTTCCGCATTTTTTTTAGGACGCACACGGCCAGCCCTAGCAATTGTGGACACGAATTGGACATGCTCTATCTATTTTGCGGGTCCACGGAACAGAAGTCTGGATGCAGACCGCACACAGTGTACTGCCCACATCTTTTGTGGCCCCATTGAAATGAATGGGTCTGCTTCTGCGGAACGGATGCGGACACATAAATACAGTCGTGTGAATGAGCTCTTAAAACCCCATTTAAGTAGTATTCATTGTAATCTGAAGGTAAGGGTGCTCATTGTATTAGAGTGCAGCCAAACATACATCACTGCTCTACGGATTATAAGAAAATGAGATTTTTGTTTTCAGTCATTTTTTGCTCATTTTCCGTTCACATGTTTACTGCTTCCTTAGTTCAGTGCACAGTTTAAAGAGGACCTCTCCTGACATACCTGTTTTAGAAACTACTTGCATCTCCCTTGTAGTAATAGTTCTGGAGCATCTATTCTTATGACATTATGATGTGGCATTCCTTTTTTCTTCCTGCTAGAGGTTATGAATGAATTTCTAGAAGTTTGCAGTGAAGGTTCAGATACATGTTACCTGTTGAGGGGGTGTCCCTGCACAATATGACCCTGGAAACACTGATTGGATAGTGGCAGATTGTGCAGGGACAACCCGCCCAACTGGTAGCACCCATCTGGACCTTCACTGTAAACTGCTAGAAGTTAATTTATAACTTCTAGCAGGTATAATAAAGCAATAGCACAATATAGTCATACAAAGAGAAGCTGTAGAGTTGTTATAACATAGGGAATGCAAGTAGTAACTAAAGCAGACATGGAGATGTAACAGGTCCTCTTTAAGACCTACTTCTGTCTGGGTAGCACTTCAGACCCTGGGCTTCCTTTACTTGCATTGGCTGATAGCCAGGAGCATAAGGGATGTAATTCTCCCCAAGGCAGATATATATGAATGAAAAAAACATTAGGGCCATTTATTAAGTCTGGCGTTTTCAACGCCGGGCTTAACAAAGCCCAAAGCTGGCGGTGGTTGCACCCAAAATTATGAAGATCCTCCGCCTGTTCTAAATGTAAGACTGCTTCCGAGCTGTCTTACATTTAGAAATTTTTCTACGCCTGAAACAGTTATAGAAAATGATAAATGAGGGGGGCAGATCCCTGCCCACGCCACGCCCACAATTTTAGACCTGACGTGAGAGGGGAGAATTTGCAGATTGTGGCACAATCTGTGCCTGAAATACGCCTAATATAGGCGTATTTCAGTATCATAAATGACCCCCATTGTTTTTTTGTTAGCATTATAGAATGCTATAGATATTTTTTTTTATGCGTAATGCCCTAGAGCAGGGAGTACTTTGACATTTGTGGACATTTGCCTATATCCCCTATGCAGAGTTAAAACTTCTTACTTTATGTCTCTTGAAAGGGTTAACTTGGGGTACTTTCACACTTGCGTTATAGGATTGCAGCAGGCAGTTCCGTTGCCGGAAATCTGTATGCAAATGGAAAGCATTTGTTTCCCGATCTGAATGCAGATGCAGTATTTTCTCCAGCCAAATACCGTAAGAGGGACTGAACGGAAAGCATCCTGATACATACTGAACGGATTGCTTTCCATTCAGAATGCATTAGGATAAATCGGAAGCGTTTTCTTCCATAAAACTGAAGTGTTTTCTTCCAGTATTGAGCCCCTGTGATGGAACTCCAATACCGAAAAAATTTAACGCTAGTGTGAAAGTACCCTTATACTGTTTAATACAGTGTACCTGAATTTACAAGGCTCTGTGGAAAGGGTTAATGAATACTGAGAGACTGTTAGGCCTTTGATTGAGAAGCTGGTAATTTTCCACAGTGGCCATAGGGTTCAAAGAAGACTGTTTTGGGGGGGAAAACACAGACTTGTTTACCACCAAAAGGCAGACAGACTGACCTTTTGGATGTCTGGTTTTAGCTGTGTTATGTCTGGAAACTTGTTCTTGTCAGGAAAACCTGCTGTGTCATTGCAATTGTGTATAATTAAAGCTCTAATGTAAGTCTATACTAGACGGGAGTTGAAACAATGCATTTGTTTGTGCTGAGTTTCTCCACTCCACCTCTCCCACTAGAAGGTTCTAGTCTAGCAAAAACTGTATATAAGGAGAGCAGTCAGAGCCCCTAGTTTGCTGCAGTTAGGGAACGGTGCTTGGAAGAGGAGACTCTGCCAGACTACTATGTGACCAGAAGAAGATGCAGAGACAGGGATAGGCTGCTACAGACCCTGGGTCACCAGCCTTGGACCCATTGTACCAGTCTTCCAGGGACAGCTAGCTCAGCCATTTCGTCAGCATCAAACACTTCTTCTGCCAGGGAGGAGACTGGAGAAGCCAGCTCAGTGCCTTGCCTGTAATGTTTTATACTTGAATTCCTCCAGTAAAGAAGCACCCTAGTTTACTGCAGACCCTGACTCTGGACTTATTTCCCATTGGGGTGCACCACGCCTTACCATCCCTTCTGGAGAGCAGCAACACGTGGTGACACCTCAACGGTGTCCGGGGAACCCAGCGTAGCGTTAGGGCCACCCGAAACCCCTGCGATTGTTTGTAATAAATATTACCAGCTTGCTCTTGTATACAAAATATATCCATATGTGTAGTAGGCTGATCCACTTGGAGAGAAAATATTGTTAAGGCAGTTCCAAATAGGAGACCCATGCGAAGCCCCCACCCTTCATGATTTTGCAAGGAACAGTTAAAGAGAAGAAATGTTCAATTACTGAGCTGTAATTGGAATGGCAATTTCTTCTGCAGGGTGTAATTGAGAACTATAAGAGAGCCTCATATGCTTCATCAACACAGAACAGATCACATCTACATCTCATTTCCTTCACTGAAAAGTCCTTTTCTTGGGTCCTTACAAAGTGGATTGTTGTGAATAGCTTGCAAAAATAATTTTTAGCGCTTCTCACCTGTATTTTCCAGACTTCCTGACTGATCTAATAAACGATATTGTTACATTAGCTTCAACTGCCAGTAGTAAAGCACAGAAGAGATTTTTAGAATGGGTCAGCCAGTGACCTGAGTGCGGTATAAGGGCTCCAGAGGCTTTTCTTATTTTATTATCCTTTTTTGTTGTTGTTAGTGCTCTAAACCTGCTTGTATGCACCATTAAAGAAGCATTATTTATTTTTTTATATATATATATATATATATATATATATAAACTCCCCACCAGTATTTTAGGGGGTAAGAAATTACACTGCTAGGTCAGTTATAGCCATACATTATAAACCTGGTCATATGGGCTCATATGACTCCTTGCTCTAAACAGGAAAAAATGTGTAAACAGGAACTCAGTTTCTCCTATCAGGATTACTTCCTATGAACTACGGATGAAATTGTCACCAATCAGATCCCTCCTGACAGCTCTCAGGCGCCTCCTCTTCCTTTGTATATCCCTGTACTCTGTTGATATAACGTCTCCCCTATCTAAGGATACTTTCACACTTGTGGCAGAGTGATCCGGCAAGCAGTTCCGTCGCCGGAACTGCTTGCCGGATCCTGCAAAACGTATGCCAACTGATGGCATTTGTAAGACTGATCAGGATCCTGATCAGTCTTAAAAATGCCTGATCAGTCAGAAAAATGCATTGAAATGCCGGATCAGTCTTTCCGGTGTCAACTGGCAAAACGGATCCGGCATTTATTTTTTTCAAGCTGGATCCGGCACTAATACATTCCTATGGAAAAAAAATACCTGATCCGGCATTTAGGCAAGTCTTCAGTTTTTTTCGCCAGAGATAAAACCGTAGCATGCTACGGTTTTATCTTTTGCCTGATCAGTCAAAATGACTGAACTGAAGACATCCTGATGCAAACTGAACGGATTACTCTCCATTCAGAATGCATGGGGACAATACCTGATCAGTTCTTTGCCGGCATTGAGCCCTTTGACAGAACTCTGTGCCGGAAAAGAAAAACGCTAGTGTGAAAGTACCCTAAAAGCACAAAGAGTGTATATGTGTATATATAATATATATTGATTGCCTGCAGTTATATAAACTTTCTTACTCACATTGCCTGTCTGTACTATCTGTGTGCGCTGACTCTCCAGTGTATTTCTATGAGATTTAGCTTCACACTGGTCTGTCTGTCTCCTGCATGTAAGAGTTGACAGGAGAGAGAGAGGCAGAGAGGAGAGACAGGCTCAAGCTGCATGACATAGGAGAGCATGGAGACCCTACAGTGTGAGGGGACAGCAGCTGTGTCACTAATCTGTCATGGCTGGCACAGAGCAGTGCAGTGTGGTGATACTCTGTCCCTTCTGTCTCTGCAAAGCCAGGCATGATGAGAAATGTAGGATTCATTAGAAAACCATATCTGAGGCAAGAAGGAATCAAGATGGCCGACAACTAGAGTTGAGCGAACACCTGGATGTTCGGGTTCGAGAAGTTCGGCCGAACATCCCGGAAATGTTCGGGTTCGGGATCCGAACCCGATCCGAACTTCGTCCCGAACCCGAACCCCATTGAAGTCAATGGGGACCCGAACTTTTCGGCACTAAAAAGGCTGTAAAACAGCCCAGGAAAGAGCTAGAGGGCTGCAAAAGGCAGCAACATGTAGGTAAATCCCCTGCAAACAAATGTGGATAGGGAAATGAATTAAAATAAAAATTAAATAAATAAAAATTAACCAAAATCAATTGGAGAGAGGTTCCATAGCAGAGAATCTGGCTTCCCGTCACCCACCACTGGAACAGTCCATTCTCAGATATTTAGGCCCCGGCACCCAGGCAGAGGAGAGAGGTCCCGTAACAGAGAATCTGTCTTCATGTCAGCAGAGAATTAGTCTGCATGTCATAGCAGAGAATGAGGCTTCACGTCAGCCACCACTGCAACAGTCCATTGGCATATATTTAGGCCCAGCACCCAGGCAGAGGAGAGAGGTCCCGTAACAGACAATCTGGCTTCATGTCAGCAGAGAATCAGTCTGCATGTCATAGCAGAGAATGAGGCTTCACGTCACCCACCACTGCAACAGTCCATTGGCATATATTTAGGCCCAGCACACACACAGGCAGAGGAGAGAGGTCCCGTAACAGACAATCTGGCTTCATGTCAGCAGAGAATCAGTCTGCATGTCATAGCAGAGAATCAGGCTTCACGTCACCCACCACTGCAACAGTCCATTGTCATAAATTTAGGCCCAGCACTAGTGTTGAGCGGCATGTCCCATATTCGAATTCGCGAAATTTTGTGAATATTCGAAAGAATATTCGTAAAATATTCGCGATTATTCAAATTCGTTATTATTTCGCATATGCGATAATTCGAATTTTCGCATCGCATAATACATATGCTATGCAAAATTCACATGTGCGCTAATGAAATCGCCTTACGAAGATTCGCAACTCAATTCAATCACTAATGTATGAATGCAATGCCCTTTGCCTCTGTTCTGGGACAAGTGTAGATATTCGCATGTGCGCTAATAAAATCGCCTTACGAAGATTCGCACCTCAATCACTTTCTAGGGAATGTGAGACTTTTGGGAATCAATCGAGATACAGTGGGGGGTGATGACAGTAGTTGACAGAGTACAGATCAATGTAATCTGTAAGGTGGAAAGTAAAATAAAAAATACGAATATTCGTAAATCGAATTTTACGAAGTTCTACGTATTCGCGAATATGGTGCTATACTATATGAATGCACAGGCCTTTGCCTCTCTGTTCTGGGGACAAGTGTAGATATTTGCATTTGCGTTAATAAAATCGCCTTACGAAGATTCGCAGCTCAATTCAATCACTAATGTATGAATGCAAAGCCCTTTGCCTCTGTTCTGGGACAAGTGTAGATATTCGCATGTGCGCTAATAAAATCGCCTTACGAAGATTCGCAACTCAATTCACTAATGTATGAATGCAAAGCCCTTTGCCTCTGTTCTGGGACGTGCCGATATTCGCATGTGCGCTAATAAAATCGCCTTACGAAGATTCGCGCCTCAATCACTTTCTAGGCAATGTGAGTAAGATCTGAGCTGTTGGACCTTTGGGAAACAATCAATTATATGTGTACTGTAATTTTGTGGGGGGGGGGAAAAAAACAAAAAACGAATATTCGTTTTTACGAATATATAGCACTATATTCGAAATATTCGCGAAATCGCGAAGTTGCGATATTCGCGAAAAAAATTTGCTTTTCGAATATTCGCGCTCAACACTACCCAGCACCCAGGCAGAGGAGAGAGGTCCCGTAACAGACAATCTGGCTTCATGTCAGCAGAGAATCAGTCTGCATGTCATAGCAGAGAATGAGGCTTCACGTCAGCCACCACTGCAACAGTCCATTGGCATATATTTAGGCCCAGCACCCAGGCAGAGGAGGGAGGTCCCGTAACAGAGAATCTGTCTTCATGTCAGCAGAGAATTAGTCTGCATGTCATAGCAGAGAATGAGGCTTCACGTCAGCCACCACTGCAACAGTCCATTGGCATATATTTAGGCCTAGCACACAGGCAGAGGAGAGAGGTCCCGTAACAGAGAATCTGTCTTCATGTCAGCAGAGAATCAGTCTGCATGTCATAGCAGAGAATGAGGCTTCACGTCAGCCACCACTGCAACAGTCCATTGGCATATATTTAGGCCCAGCACACACACAGGCAGAGGAGAGAGGTCCCGTAACAGAGAATCTGGCTTCATGTCAGCAGAGAATCAGTCTGCATGTCATAGCAGAGAATGAGGCTTCACGTCAGCCACCACTGCAACAGTCCATTGGCATATATTTAGGCCCAGCACACACACAGGCAGAGGAGAGAGGTCCCGTAACAGAGAATCTGGCTTCATGTCAGCAGAGAATCAGTCTGCATGTCATAGCAGAGAATGAGGCTTCACGTCAGCCACCACTGCAACAGTCCATTGGCATATATTTAGGCCCAGCACACACACAGGCAGAGGAGAGAGGTCCCGTAACAGAGAATCTGTCTTCATGTCAGCAGAGAATTAGTCTGCATGTCATAGCAGAGAATGAGGCTTCACGTCACCCACCACTGCAACAGTCCATTGGCATATATTTAGGCCTAGCACACAGGCAGAGCAGAGAGGTCCCGTAACAGACAATCTGGCTTCATGACAGCAGAGAATCAGTCTGCATGTCATAGCAGAGAATGAGGCTTCACGTCACCCACCACTGCAACAGTCCATTGGCATATATTTAGGCCTAGCACACAGGCAGAGCAGAGAGGTCCCGTAACAGACAATCTGGCTTCATGTCAGCAGAGAATCAGTCTGCATGTCATAGCAGAGAATGAGGCTTCACGTCACCCACCACTGCAACAGTCCATTGGCATATATTTAGGCCTAGCACACAGGCAGAGCAGAGAGGTCCCGTAACAGACAATCTGGCTTCATGACAGCAGAGAATCAGTCTGCATGTCATAGCAGAGAATGAGGCTTCACGTCACCCACCACTGCAACAGTCCATTGGCATATATTTAGGCCTAGCACACAGGCAGAGCAGAGAGGTCCCGTAACAGACAATCTGGCTTCATGTCAGCAGAGAATCAGTCTGCATGTCATAGCAGAGAATGAGGCTTCACGTCACCCACCACTGCAACAGTCCATTGGCATATATTTAGGCCTAGCACACAGGCAGAGCAGAGAGGTCCCGTAACAGACAATCTGGCTTCATGACAGCAGAGAATCAGTCTGCATGTCATAGCAGAGAATGAGGCTTCATGTCAGCCACCACTGCAACAGTCCATTGGCATATATTTAGGCCTAGCACACAGGCAGAGGAGAGGTTCATTCAACTTTGGGTAGCCTCGCAATATAATGGTAAAATGAAAATAAAAATAGGATTGAATGAGGAAGTGCCCTGGAGTCCAATAATATATGGTTATGGGGAGGTAGTTAATGTCTAATCTGGACAAGGTACGGACAGGTCCTGTGGGATCCATGCCTGGTTCATTTTTATGAACGTCAGCTTGTCCACATTGGCTGTAGACAGGCGGCTGCGTTTGTCTGTAATGACGCCCCCTGCCGTGCTGAATACACGTTCAGACAAAACGCTGGCTGCCGGGCAGGCCAGCACCTCCAAGGCATAAAAGGCTAGCTCTGGCCACGTGGACAATTTAGAGACCCAGAAGTTGAATGGGGCCGAACCATCAGTCAGTACGTGGAGGGGTGTGCACACGTACTGTTCCACCATGTTAGTGAAATGTTGCCTCCTGCTAACACGTTGCGTATCAGGTGGTGGTGCAGTTAGCTGTGGCGTGTTGACAAAAGTTTTCCACATCTCTGCCATGCTAACCCTGCCCTCAGAGGAGCTGGCCGTGACACAGCTGCCTTGGCGACCTCTTGCTCCTCCTCTGCCTTGGCCTTGGGCTTCCACTTGTTCCCCTGTGACATTTGGGAATGCTCTCAGTAGCGCGTCTACCAACGTGCGCTTGTACTCGCGCATCTTCCTATCACGCTCCAGTGCAGGAAGTAAGGTGGGCACATTGTCTTTGTAGCGTGGATCCAGCAGGGTGGCAACCCAGTAGTCCGCACAGGTTAAAATGTGGGCAACTCTGCTGTCGTTGCGCAGGCACTGCAGCATGTAGTCGCTCATGTGTGCCAGGCTGCCCAGGGATAAGGACAAGCTGTCCTCTGTGGGAGGCGTATCGTCATCGTCCTGCCTTTCCCCCCAGCCACGCACCAGTGATGGACCCGAGCTGCGTTGGGTGCCACCCCGCTGTGACCATGCTTCATCCTCATCCTCCTCCACCTCCTCCTCATCCTCGTCCTCCTCGTCCTCCAGTAGTGGGCCCTGGCTGGCCACATTTGTACCTGGCCTCTGCTGTTGCCAAAAACCTCCCTCTGAGTCACTTCGAAGAGACTGGCCTGAAAGTGCTAAAAATGACCCCTCTTCCTCCTCCTCCTCCTCCTCCTCCTGGGCCACCTCCTCTTCCATCATCGCCCTAAGTGTTTTCTCAAGGAGACATAGAAGTGGTATTGTAACGCTGATAACGGTGTCATCGCCACTGGCCATGTTGGTGGAGTACTCGAAACAGCGCAACAGGGCACACAGGTCTCGCATGGAGGCCCAGTCATTGGTGGTGAAGTGGTGCTGTTCTGTAGTGCGACTGACCCGTGCGTGCTGCAGCTGAAACTCCACTATGGCCTGCTGCTGCTCGCACAGTCTGTCCAGCATGTGCAAGGTGGAGTTCCACCTGGTGGGCACGTCGCATATGAGGCGGTGAGCGGGAAGGCCGAAGTTACGCTGTAGCGCAGACAGGCGAGCAGCAGCAGGATGTGAACGCCGGAAGCGCGAACAGACGGCCCGCACTTTATGCAGCAGCTCTGACATGTCGGGGTAGTTGTGAATGAACTTCTGCACCACCAAATTCAGCACATGCGCCAAGCAAGGGATGTGCGTCAAATTGGCTAGTCCCAGAGCTGCAACGAGATTTCGCCCATTATCACACACCACCAGGCCGGGCTTGAGGCTCACCGGCAGCAACCACTCGTCGGTCTGTTGTTCAATACCCCGCCACAACTCCTGTGCGGTGTGGGGCCTGTCCCCCAAACATATGAGTTTCAGAATGGCCTGCTGACGTTTACCCCGGGCTGTGCTGAAGTTGGTGGTGAAGGTGTGTGGCTGACTGGATGAGCAGGTGGAAGAAGAGGAGGAGGAAGCCGAGAAGGAGGAGGTGGCAACAGGAGGCAAAGAATGTTGCCCTGCGATCCTTGGCGGCGGAAGGACGTGCGCCAAACAGCTCTCCGCCTGGGGCCCAGCTGCCACTACATTTACCCAGTGTGCAGTTAGGGAGATATAGCGTCCCTGGCCGTGCTTACTGGTCCACGTATCTGTGGTTAGGTGGACCTTGCTACAGATGGCGTTGCGCAGTGCACACTTGATTTTATCGGATACTTGGTTGTGCAGGGAAGGCACGGCTCTCTTGGAGAAGTAGTGCCGGCTGGGAACAACATACTGTGGGACAGCAAGCGACATGAGCTGTTTGAAGCTGTCTGTGTCCACCAGCCTAAATGACAGCATTTCATAGGCCAGTAGTTTAGAAATGCTGGCATTCAGGGCCAGGGATCGAGGGTGGCTAGGTGGGAATTTACGCTTTCTATCAAATGTTTGTGAGATGGAGAGCTGAACGCTGGCGTGTGACATGGTTGAGACGCTTGGTGACGGAGGTGGTGGTGGTGGTGTTGGTGGTACATCCCCTGTTTGCTGGGCGGCAGGTGCCAACGTTCCTCCAGAGGCGGAGGAAGAGGCCGAGGCGGCAGCAGCAGAATAGGCCGAGGCGGCAGCAGCAGAAGAGGTAGCAGGGGGAGCCTGAGTGACTTCCTTGGTTTTAAGGTGTTTACTCCACTGCAGTTCATGCTTTGCATGCAGGTGCCTGGTCATGCAGGTTGTGCTCAGGTTCAGAACGTTAATGCCTCGCTTCAGGCTCTGATGGCACAGCGTGCAAACCACTCGGGTCTTGTCGTCAGCACATTGTTTGAAGAAGTGCCATGCCAGGGAACTCCTTGAAGCTGCCTTTGGGGTGCTCGGTCCCAGATGGCGGCGGTCAGTAGCAGGCGGAGTCTCTTGGCGGCGGGTGTTCTGCTTTTGCCCACTGCTCCCTCTTTTGCTACGCTGTTGGCTCGGTCTCACCACTGCCTCTTCCTCCGAACTGTGAAAGTCAGTGGCACGACCTTCATTCCATGTGGGGTCTAGGACCTCATCGTCCCCTGCATCGTCTTCCACCCAGTCTTGATCCCTGACCTCCTGTTCAGTCTGCACACTGCAGAAAGACGCAGCAGTTGGCACCTGTGTTTCGTCATCATCAGAGACATGCTGAGGTGGTATTCCCATGTCCTCATCATCAGGAAACATAAGTGGTTGTGCGTCAGTGCATTCTATGTCTTTCACCGCTGGGGAAGGGCTAGGTGGATGCCCTTGGGAAACCCTGCCAGCGGAGTCTTCAAACAGCATAAGAGACTGCTGCATAACTTGAGGCTGAGACAGTTTCCCTGGTATGCATGGGGGTGATGTGACAGACTGATGGGGTTGGTTTTCAGGCGCCATCTGTGCGCTTTCTGCAGAAGACTGGGTGGGAGATAATGTGAACGTGCTGGATCCACTGTCGGCCACCCAATTGACTAATGCCTGTACCTGCTCAGGCCTTACCATCCTTAGAACGGCATTGGGCCCCACCATATATCGCTGTAAATTCTGGCGGCTACTGGGACCTGAGGTAGTTGGTACACTAGGACGTGTGGATGTGGCAGAACGGCCACGTCCTCTCCCAGCACCAGAGGGTCCACTAACACCACCACGACCATGTCCACGTCCGCGTCCCTTACTAGATGTTTTTCTCATTGTTATGGTTCACCACAACAACAAATATATTATTTGGCACAATGTATTGTATTCAAATTCAGCGGGATATAAATTTGAGGCCTAGTATTTAGGCGCTGGGTGACCGGTATGGATTTAGTGACAGAATTAGACTTGGAAATGCACAGAAGCGTGTGTGTGTGAAGTTATTCTGAATGACCCAATGTGCACCTTGAATATTATATACCCTTTTAGGGATAGATTTCAAATAGCTCTGATATAGCAGAAACCACTAAATTATGAAATTGCTAAATTGGGAATTGTATTTCAACCCAGAACAAAAAATGTGCTTTGACGGACACTAAATAACTTTCCCAGCCACAACAGGACAGCGTTAACGAGAGATTTAGCAGGATATAAATTTGAGGCCTAGTATTTAGGCGCTGGGTGACAGGTATGGGTTTAGTGACAGAATTAGACTTGGAAATACACAGTAGCGGGTGTGTGTGAAGTTATTCTGAATGACCCAATGTGCACCTTGAATATTATATACCCTTTTAGGGATAGATTTCAAATAGCTCTGATATAGCAGAAACCACAAAATTATGAAATTGCTAAATTGGGAATTGTATTTCAACCCAGAACAAAAAATGTGCTTTGACGGACACTAAATAACTTTCCCAGCCACAACAGGACAGCGTTAACGAGAGATTTAGCAGGATATAAATTTGAGGCCTAGTATTTAGGCGCTGGGTGACAGGTATGGGTTTAGTGACAGAATTAGACTTGGAAATACACAGTAGCGGGTGTGTGTGAAGTTATTCTGAATGACCCAATGTGCACCTTGAATATTATATACCCTTTTAGGGATAGATTTCAAATAGCTCTGATATAGCAGAAACCACTAAATTATGAAATTGCTAAATTGGGAATTGTATTTCAACCCAGAACAAAAAATGTGCTTTGACGGACACTAAATAACTTTCCCAGCCACAACAGGACAGCGTTAACGAGAGATTTAGCAGGATATAAATTTGAGGCCTAGTATTTAGGCGCTGGGTGACAGGTATGGGTTTAGTGACAGAATTAGACTTGGAAATACACAGTAGCGGGTGTGTGTGAAGTTATTCTGAATGACCCAATGTGCACCTTGAATATTATATACCCTTTTAGGGATAGATTTCAAATAGCTCTGATATAGCAGAAACCACTAAATTATGAAATTGCTAAATTGGGAATTGTATTTCAACCCAGAACAAAAAATGTGCTTTGACGGACACTAAATAACTTTCCCAGCCACAACAGGACAGCGTTAACGAGAGATTTAGCAGGATATAAATTTGAGGCCTAGTATTTAGGCGCTGGGTGACAGGTATGGGTTTAGTGACAGAATTAGACTTAGAAATACACAGTAGCGGGTGTGTGTGAAGTTATTCTGAATGACCCAATGTGCACCTTGAATATTATATACCCTTTTAGGGATAGATTTCAAATAGCTCTGATATAGCAGAAACCACTAAATTATGAAATTGCTAAATTGGGAATTGTATTTCAACCCAGAACAAAAAATGTGCTTTGACGGACACTAAATAACTTTCCCAGCCACAACAGGACAGCGTTAACGAGAGATTTAGCAGGATATAAATTTGAGGCCTAGTATTTAGGCGCTGGGTGACAGGTATGGGTTTAGTGACAGAATTAGACTTGGAAATACACAGTAGCGGGTGTGTGTGAAGTTATTCTGAATGACCCAATGTGCACCTTGAATATTATATACCCTTTTAGGGATAGATTTCAAATAGCTCTGATATAGCAGAAACCACTAAATTATGAAATTGCTAAATTGGGAATTGTATTTCAACCCAGAACAAAAAATGTGCTTTGACGGACACTAAATAACTTTCCCAGCCACAACAGGACAGCGTTAACGAGAGATTTAGCAGGATATAAATTTGAGGCCTAGTATTTAGGCGCTGGGTGACAGGTATGGGTTTAGTGACAGAATTAGACTTGGAAATACACAGTAGCGGGTGTGTGTGAAGTTATTCTGAATGACCCAATGTGCACCTTGAATATTATATACCCTTTTAGGGATAGATTTCAAATAGCTCTGATATAGCAGAAACCACTAAATTATGAAATTGTTAAATTGGGAATTGTATTTCAACCCAGAACAAAAAATGTGCTTTGACGGACACTAAATAACTTTCCCAGCCACAACAGGACAGCGTTAACGAGAGATTTAGCAGGATATAAATTTGAGGCCTAGTATTTAGGCGCTGGGTGACAGGTATGGGTTTAGTGACAGAATTAGACTTGGAAATGCACAGAAGCGGGTGTGTGAAGTTATTCTGAATGTCCCTATGTGCACCTTCAATATGATCTACCCTTTTAGGGATAGATTTCAAATAGCTCTGATATAGCAGAAACCACTAAATTATGAAATTGCTAAATTGGGAATTGTATTTCAACCCAGAACAAGAAATGTGCTTGAACGGACACTAAATAACTCGCCCAGCTACAGCACTAAGGACAGATTTAGCTGGATATAAATTTGAGGCCTAGTATTTAGGCGCTGGGTGACAGGTATGGGTTTAGTGACAGAATTAGACTTGGAAATGCACAGTAGCGGGTGTGTGAAGTTATTCTGAATGACCCTATGTGCACCTTGAATATTATATACCCTTTTAGGGATAGATTTCAAATAGCTCTGATACAGCAGAAACCACTAAATTTTTTAATTGCTAAATTGGGAATTGTATTTCAACCCAGAACAAAAAATGTGCTTTGACGGACACTAAATAACTTTCCCAGCCACAACAGGACAGCGGTAACGAGAGATTTAGCGGGATATAAATTTGAGGCCTAGTATTTAGGCGCTGGGTGACCGGTATGGATTTAGTGACAGAATTAGACTGGGATATGGCCAAAAAATAACCACACTATTGCTGGTTAAATGCACTTGGTGATGGGCGCAGCTTGCCCCTGATGTAGTATATGGCCAAAAAATGAACAGACTATTGCTGGTTAAATGCACTTGGTGACGGGCGCAGCTTGCCCCTGATTTAGTATATGGCCAAAAAATGAACAGACTATTGCTGGTTAAATGCACTTGGTGTGATAGCTTGACCAACCACACTACTGAGGGTTAAATGCACTTGGTGACGGGCGCAGCTTGCCCCTGATGTAGTATATGGCCAAAAAATAAACAGAC
Organism: Bufo gargarizans; assembly: GCF_014858855.1. Lineage (NCBI taxonomy): Eukaryota > Metazoa > Chordata > Amphibia > Anura > Bufonidae > Bufo > Bufo gargarizans. The sequence goes on along the minus strand of NC_058082.1, from coordinate 207,606,945 downwards.
TATTGCTGGTTAAATGCACTTGGTGTGACAGCTTCACCCTGATGTAGGCTTTAGCCAAAAAACAAACGCACCATTGAGGGTTAAATGCACTTGGTGACAGGCGCAGCTTGCCCCTGATGTAGTATATGGCCAAAAAATAAACAGACTATTGCTGGTTAAATGCACTTGGTGTGACAGCTTCACCCTGATGTAGGCTTTAGCCAAAAAACAACCACACCATTGAGGGTTAAATGCACTTGGTCGCAGCTTGTGCTGGCGCACCACAAGACACAAAATGGCCGCCGATCACCCCAGAAAAATGTGACTGACAAACGGTCTGGGCAGCCTAAAAACAGTGAGCAATTGAGGATCAGCAGCTCAATGATCCACAGCTGCAGATCGATCAGTTAATCAAGTCCTTTGGAGGAGTTAATCTGCCTAATCTCGCCCTACTGTCGCAGCCGCAACCTCTCCCTACGCTAATCAGAGCAGAGTGACGGGCGGCGCTATGTGACTCCAGCTTAAATAGAGGCTGGGTCACATGGTGCTCTGGCCAATCACAGCCATGCCAATAGTAGGCATGGCTGTGATGGCCTCTTGGGGCAAGTAGTATGACGCTTGTTGATTGGCTGCTTTGCAGCCTTTCAAAAAGCGCCAAGAAAGCGTCACAAAAGCGCGAAGAAAGCGACGAACACCGAACCCGAACCCGGACTTTTACGAAAATGTCCGGGTTCGGGTCCGTGTCACGGACACCCCAAAATTCGGTACGAACCCGAACTATACAGTTCGAGTTCGCTCATCCCTACCGACAACCCATAAATTGCACATCAAATATAACAGGTATACACAACAGCCTCTGTCTTATTCGTTTAGAATGGCCTATCCTGCACTATATAGGCAAAGAACAAAAAAAATCCCAGGGTGCTTTATTAAGGTTGTATTCACATGCAGCAGATTTGTTGTAGTTTCTGCTATTGAAAATTATTTCCATTCACTTAAATAAGGTAGTGAGATCTACACAAAATTTTCCATAAGGGTACTGTACATTGAAAAGTGGAAGATTTGAAGAAATGTCTGCAACTGTCTTATTCATCTGCATTGGATTTGCAGAAATCCATGTCCTTCGTCTGCAAGCCCAATTCAGACAGGTGCAGAAATTTCTGCAAAACAGTCTGCCACTGTCGTACAGACGTGGACAAAATTGTTGGTACCCTTTGGTCAATGAAAGAAAAAGTCACAATGGTCACAGAAATAACTTTAATCTGACAAAAGTAATAATAAATTAAAATTCTATAAATGTTAACCAATGAAAGTCAGACATTGTTTTTCAACCATGCTTCAACAGAATTATGTAAAAAAATAAACTCATGAAACAGGCATGGACAAAAATGATGGTACCCCTAGAAAACACAGAACATAATGTGACCAAAGGGACATGTTAATTCAAGGTGTGTCCACTAATTAGCATCACAGGTGTCTACAACCTTGTAATCAGCCATTGGGCCTATATATATGGCTCCAGGTAATCACTGTGTTGTTTGGTGATATGGTGTGTACCACACTCGACATGGACCAGAGGAAGCAAAGGAAAGAGCTGTCTCAAGAGATCAGAAAGAAAATTATAGACAAGCATGTTAAAGGTAAAGGCTATAAGACCATCTCCAAGCAACTAGATGTTCCTGTGAGTACAGTTGCACATATTATTCATAAGTTTAAGATCCATGGGACTGTAGCCAACCTCCCTGGACGTGGCCGCAGGAGGAAAATTGATGACAAATCTAAGAGACGGATAATCCGAATGGTAACAAAAGAGCCTAGAAAGACTTCTAAAGAGATTCAAGGTGAACTTCATGCTCAAGGAACATCAGTGTCAGATCGCACCATCCGTCGTTGTTTGAGCCAAAGTGGACTACATGGGAGACGACCAAGGAGGACACCATTGTTGAAAACGAATCATAAAAAAGCAAGACTGGAATATGCCAAACTACATGTTGACAAGCCACAAAGCTTCTGGGAGAATGTCCTGTGGACAGATGAGACAAAAATCGAAGTTTTTGCCAAGGCACATCAGCTGTATGTTCACAGACGAAAAAATGAAGCATATCAAGAAAAGAACACTGTCCCTACTGTGAAACATGGAGGAGGCTCTGTTATGTTCTGGGGCTGCTTTGCTGCGTCTGGCACAGGGTGTCTTGAATCTGTGCAGGGTACAATGAAATCTCAAGACTATCAAGGAATTCTAGAGAGAAATGTACTAGCCAGTGTCAGAAAGCTTGGTCTCAGTCGCAGGTCATGGGTCTTGCAACAGGACAATGACCCAAAACACACCGCTAAAAACACCCAAGAATGGCTAAGAGGAAAAAATTGGACTATTCTAAAGTGGCCTTCTATGAGCCCTGACCTCAATCCTATTGAGCATCTTTGGAAGGAGCTGAAACATGCAGTCTGGAAAAGGCACCCTTCAAACCGGACACAACTGGAGCAGTTTGCTCATGAGGAGTGGGCCAAAATACCTGCTGAGAGGTGCAGATGTCTCATTGACAGTTACAGGAAGCGTTTGATTGCAGTGATTGCCTCAAAAGGTTGCGCAACAAAATATTAAGTTAGGGGTACCATCATTTTTGTCCATGCCTGTTTCATGAGTTTATTTTTTTACATAATTCTGTTGAAGCATGGTTGAAAAACAATGTCTGACTTTCATTGGTTAACATTTATAGAATTTTAATTTATTATTACTTTTGTCAGATTAAAGTTATTTCTGTGACCATTGTGACTTTTTCTTTCATTGACCAAAGGGTACCAACAATTTTGTCCACGTCTGTATACAGATCTCACTAGACGACAAGATAGGTCCTAATTAAGGCTACTTTCACACTAGCGTTCGGGGCTCCGCTTGTGAGTTCCGTTCAAAGGCTCTCACAAGCGGCCCCTAACGCTTCCATCCAGCCCTAATGCATTCTGAGTGGATGCGGATCCGCTCAGAATGCATCAGTCTGGCAGCGTTCAGCCTCCACTCCGCTCAGCAGGCGGACACTTGAACGCTGCTTGCAGCGTTTGGGTGTCCGCCTGGCCTTGCGGAGGCAAACGGATCCGTCCAGACCTACAATGTAAGTCAATGGGGACGGATCCGTTTGAATATGACACACTATGGCTCAATTTTGTGGCTCAATGTAAAGTCTGGACGGATCCGTCTGAGGCTACTTTGACACTTAGAATTTTTTTTACAATATAATGCAGACGGATCCGTTCTGAACGGATCCACCGTCTGCATTATATGAGCGGATCCGTCTCAGACGGATCCGCTCTGAACGCAAGTGTGAAAGTAGCCTAAAGGACATCTGTCAGCAGATCTTTACCTATGAAACTGAACATGGGACCAACACAGATGCCTTCAGCTGCCAAATGCCCTTTAAATGGTCTGTCCATGCTTTACTAAGTGATGGCCTATGCTGAGGAAAGGTCATCACTTAGTAAGAGGAGACTAAGGCAGAACAGTTCATTAGATGGAAAAATGTGGACAAGATTCTCTTAAATTTATTTAAGAAGTGCACTTTTTTTTGGCAAATTTTTGGGCATATGGCATCCATAAGGTGGTGTTTGGAAGAGAAATGCGCATAGCGAGACTCGTGAGTTGCGTCTGTCATGCCACTTGAATTATTTACATAAATGTGGCACAATTTGCACAATTTTCAGTGACTTGTAAATGCATGCATATGACAAAGTATCTTCCCTAATGTGTTTTGTATATGGCCAATAGTGAAAATGATAGCAGTTGGTAATCCACATCAGTCAGGCATTAAATACAATGTATTTATTGACCTGCTCACTGAGAAGGCTGCACATGCTCAGTTTCATCCTTCAACTTCATCCTTCAACTGCATCCTGAGCTGTGATGGGGAGAGCATGGACACACCTCCTGAGCTGTGATAGGGAGAGCATGGACACACCTCCTGAGCTGTGATAGGGAGAGCATGGACACACCTCCTGAGCTGTGATAGGGAGAGCATGGACACACCTCCTGAGCTGTGATAGGGAGAGCATGGACACACCTCCTGAGCTGTGATAGGGAGAGCATGGACACACCTCCTGAGCTGTGATGGGGAGAGCATGGACACACCTCCTGAGCTGTGATGGGGAGAGCATGGACACACCACCTGAGCTGTGATGGGGAGAGCATAGACACACCTCCTGAGCTGTGATAGGGAGGGCATGGACACACCTCCTGAGCTGTGATGGGGAGAGCATGGACACACCTCCTGAGCTGTGATGGGGAGAGCATGGACACACCACCTGAGCTGTGATGGGGAGAGCATAGACACACCTCCTGAGCTGTGATAGGGAGGGCATGGACACACCTCCTGAGCTGTGATGGGGAGAGCATGGACACACCTCCTGAGCTGTGATGGGGAGAGCATGGACACACCACCTGAGCTGTGATGGGGAGAGCATAGACACACCTCCTGAGCTGTGATAGGGAGGGCATGGACACACCTCCTGAGCTGTGATGGGGAGAGCATGGACACACCTCCTGAGCTGTGATGGGGAGAGCATGGACACACCACCTGAGCTGTGATGGGGAGAGCATAGACACACCTCCTGAGCTGTGATAGGGAGGGCATGGACACACCTCCTGAGCTGTGATGGGGAGAGCATGGACACACCTCCTGAGCTGTGATGGGGAGAGCATGGACACACCACCTGAGCTGTGATGGGGAGAGCATAGACACACCTCCTGAGCTGTGATAGGGAGGGCATGGACACACCTCCTGAGCTGTGATGGGGAGAGCATGGACACACCTCCTGAGCTGTGATGGGGAGAGCATGGACACACCACCTGAGCTGTGATGGGGAGAGCATGGACACACCTCCTGAGCTGCAGCAGAACAGACACTCCCCTTGAGCTGCCAGCTTAACATAAATCTAGCAGAGTGAATGGGGAGATCTCTGAACCCATGTGAGGTACAGGGATGGTCCTAGCTTTGTTAGAAAGAGATAGTCATGAACTATATGATGTCTGATTTTCATTTTTTACATTATTCATGCGATAGCCCCTTTAACTATTCAGTAAAGGCCCCTTGCCTTTATTACCTATTGGAAGGTTCATACCTGCTCCCCATCGCTAAGGCTCCTTTTCCTCCAGTCCCCAGCTTGTTCTCTTCCAGCTGGGGTAGGGACAATGACTGGCTTCAGTGGTGACATGTCCCCGTGTGACATGTTACTGCTGAAGCCCTTTGAATTTCATGTGCTGAGGATACACTGTAATAAAATATGCAGGGGACTGTAAAAAAGGTGGATTTATTACATGATCAGGGTAAGGCTCAAACGATTACTCGATTGAATCGAGTAATTCAACACAAAAAAATCCTTTGGATTTGCTTGTGTCATGTGAACACGGAGCAGGAGAGAAGCGGTTGCTACTATTCACCGCTTTGTGGTCACCCGCCGGCCCGGGCGCTGCACTTTCCTCACACATCGTCAGGACATAGTGCACGTAAGCGTGCACTATGACCTGACGCTGTGTGACGTCAGGACGACAGTGCAGCGTGCAAAGAAGAAGACAGAGGAGTTGTGGAGCGACACCCCTACAGGAGAGGTAAGTATTAAAGGGATGGTGGCACTGGGGGAGCTGAGGGCACACTGGCATCGGAAGGGATGATGGCACAGAGGACTCATGGCATTAGGGACTGATGGCACTGGAGGGGGTGATGGCACTGAGAGGGGACTGATGGCACATATACCTGATGGCACTGGGGGGAGCTGTTGGCACAGAGGACTGATAGCACTGAGGGGGGCTGATGGCATGGGGGGGAGCTGATGGCACAGAGGACTGATGGCACTGGGGGGGAGCTGATGGCACGGGGGGTTCTGATGACATTTTATGAAGTAAAACGTTCATTATTTATTAGTTTTTTCTTATTAGAGTACTCGATTAATTGTTGGATGAATCAGTAGATTTCTTGATTACTAAAATAATCGATAGCTGCAGCCCTAGATCAGGGTTAGGGCTGTATTAGACATTGCAAGAATCCAATGAAAAATCTTAATTTCCAACGATCACATCTTTGTTCGATTCTCAATGATTCTCAGCATCGTTCATCGAGCACATATCTGAGCATGTAATAAATCACCCGTTACAAGATCAAGTGTGTTTACTACAATCAAATTAAAGATTTCACAGCAGCTATTGCTCTGTCTAATGTGAGCACTTTCGAACGCTAACGAGTCGCTAACTATTCGATCGTCAGACGTCATCGGTACGAAATATACTAGTCTAATGCCTCTTTCACACTAGCGTTTTATCTGGATCCGGCAGGGCTCAGCATAAACGCTTCCGTTACAGATAAATACAACCATCTGCATCCGTTATGAACGGATCCGGTTGTATTATCTTTAACATAGCCAAGAGTGATCCGTCATGAACTACATTGATAGTCAGTGGGGACGGATCCGTTTTCTATTGTATTTCTATTTTCTATGCTGCGGTTTGCTCTCCGGTATGAGAACGCAACCAAACGGAATGGAATGCATTTTGGAGTATTCCGTTCTGTTCAGTTAAGTTTCCATTGTCAATGGGGACAAAACGGAAGCGTTTATTTTTTTCCTGGTATTGAGACCCTATGACTGATCTCAATACCGGAAAATAGAAATGCTATTGTGAAAGTAGCCTAATACAGCCATAATACTAAACCTTCTGTAGAGTGGCACAGGCTCAGTGCTTAAAGTATTTCAACTTTAGGGAACCTGATTCTCTTTGTGTATTGCGTTTAATAGAATAGTGTGCCACAAAAGCAAAAATTGAATTTATTTTGTACATATTGGATAGGTATTGGTTAATACAGCGCTGCTTCCATTCACTTCTGTATAGTTCTACCGCTGCTCCCAAACAGCTGATTGGCGGGTTGTTGTACCTCCGCTGATCTGGTATTGATAGGTCATTGATATAAAAATCCCGGATACCCCTGGTACAGGGAGGATGAAACCTCTGCTGTCTTCAGTTACTGTCGTCTTCTCCCGATCACTGTGGACCACTTCACAGCCAGGAAGAAGACGTGCGGCTCTTGCGACTTCTGGTGAGAACAGCCTATGTAAGCAAGTAATACCCGACCAAAGCCATTGAGCTCAAAGAGGCGACAACACATCTTCTTCCTGGCTGTGAAGTGGTCCGCAAGTGATTGGACACCATCATAGCAAGGGAGAAGAAGTGGAGAGCAGAGGTTTCCTCCAGTACTTTTATTAGCTAAAACAGAGCAGGGTCAATGCAGCTGAACAGAGGGGACTAATTCTGAAAAAAAAAAGAAAAGCCCTGAAATTACATTTAGAAAAAATGTAGAAGTTGTCCCTATGAGTGGTGAGTAGCGGGGTTACTACTTTGAAAAGAGCAGGCACTGGAAGCTGAGACTAAATTTATTTGTCTATAGGGACTTCCTTGGGGTTCACTCCAGGCCTCTTTAGATCATCAGATGGTAATATGGACATGCTACGTGCAGTAGTAACCCTAGGCAAATGGATGATCTTTTTAAGGCTGTTTTCACACTAGCATTTTTCTTTGCGGATCCGTCATGGAGCTACAAAAACTCTTCCTTTACAATAATACAACCGCATGTATCCGTCATAAACGGATCCGGTTGTATTATGTCTTCTATAGCCATGAAGGATCCGTCATGAACACCATTGAAAGTCAATGGAGGACGGATCCGTTTTCTATTGTGCCAGATTGTGTCAGAGAAAACGGATCCAGTCCCCATTGACTTACATTGTGTGCCAGGACATTTGGCTCCGATTCGTCAGGCGTACAGCAAAATGCTGCAAGCAGCGTTTTGGCATCCGCCTCCAGAGCGGAATGGAGACTGATCGGAGGCAAACTGATGCATTCTGAGCGGATCCTTTAACATTCAGAATGCATTTAGGGCAAAACTGATCCGTGTTGGACCGCTTTTGAGAGTCCTGAATGGATTTCCCAAACGGAAAGCCAAACCTCTAGCGTGAGAGTAGCCTAAGGATACTTTCACACTTGTGGCAGAGGAATCCGGCAGGCAGTTCCGTCGCCGGAACTGCCTGCCGGATCCGGCAAAACGTAAGCCAACTGATTGCATTTTAAAACTGATCAGGATCCTGATTAGTCTTAAAAATGCATTGCAAGAACGGATCCGTCTGTCCGTTTGTCATACGGACAAACTGATCCGTTTTCGATTTATTTTTCACATTTTTTGCATTACATTACAGTATTTTGAATGCACTAATACGACACTAATACGTTACTATGGCACAAAATGCCGGATCCGGCATTCAGGCAAGTGTTCAGTTTTTTGGGCCGGAGATAAAACCGCAGCATGCTGCTGTATTATCTCCATCCTGAACAGTCAAAAAGACTGAACTGAAGACATCCTGATTGCTCTCCATTCAGAATGCATTGGGATAAAACTGATCTTTTCCGGTATAGAGCCGCTAGGACGGAACTCTATGCCAGAAAAGAAAAACGCTAATGTGAAAGTGCCCTAAGATGAAGCATATAGATATTTGCTGTAAACATGGCATTTGCCTTCAGCAATTTGCAGTAAAAGGATTTATTTCCATTTGGGATATAAAAAAGGCCTTTCGGTATTATAGATGTTCTTTTAACGTACAGTAGATTGTATGTAGGCTGTTTTACAACTTGTGACTGCTGTCACCCATGTGGTTGGTAAATTTAGCTTTGGAAACGCATGAATACAGCATTCCAGACTAGTCTTTTGATGTTGAGTGTTCCTTTTGTTCATTTATCTGTAGCAAATCTAATTTCTATATGTGGGTGGATGCGTGTAAAGTTTGTCTGGTCGGGGGTCATTATAGAGCCAGTAATAACTGGAATGCAAAGAAAATGCTGCTTTTAAATATTTCTACAGCAAGTATTCTGTGCGTATCTGGTGGAAATGTGCGGTAGGCCCAGTTTAGCACTTGGATATATAGTTGCTGATATTTTTGGACATTAGTTACACATATTGACTGATCCATTAGTGCATATTCTGGTGGGCCCACTTAATGTGGAACACCCATGACAGAGCCCAGTGGGGTACAGCAAGTCTTGCGCCAGATCCTGTTTGGATCAATCATTTGAGGGGTTATTCTAAAACAGATTTTATCATCTAAGATGAGTAAGGAGACATGTAAAGTCGGGTTTAGACTGGTCGATAGAGCGGCCGATTGTCGGGAAGGCAGCGTTTATTCCCGACATTCGGCTATTTGCTCAGTGAAGGAAAAAGCTGCGATTACATGCAGCGATCTCCTTCACAGTATGAGGATAAGGGATCGCTACTGCAGTCCCTTGTCACCTTACGGAATCATTGTTTCTGGGCGGCAGAACGCTGTTTAGACCACACGATCTGCTGCCCAGAAATTATGATTGGTGGTGCCTGCATGAATGACAGGATCGCCCGATGAATGAGCGTTCTTCTCATTCATCGGGTGATCGGCGGCACATTTAGATGGGCAGATTATCAGGATCGAGCATTCACATGAACGGTCGATCCTGTTAATCTGGATGATTATTGGTTCGTCTAAATCCACCTTAAAGAGGACCTTTCATCCGTTTTGACATAAGCTAATTATGGTATTACCTTGTAGGGCGGCCCCCACTGATGCCATGGCTCGATCCAATCGGAGCGGACCGCTCACAGCCAGGGAGAAGGAGGAGACGCCCACAGCAGAAGACTGTGTCTCCTCCCTGTTGCGAGTTCAATGCTCATTATAATACAGCGCGGCAAATCATCGGGGGGCCACAGCGGACGAACAGAAAGGGGGGGGGGGGTAAAAAACAAAACACCCATGGCATCAGTGGGGGCCGTCCTACAAGGTAATACCATAATTAGCCTATGTCAATACGGATGAAAGGTCCTCTAAGTCTAATGCATGGATGTGGTATACACCATCAGTCATTTCCTCTGATGTTCGAAGAAACCTTTTCTGATGCTGCTTATACCCCTAAAGGATGACAGAGCACCGTCCACCTTTTAATCCTGTGTTGTCTTTAAAGGGCATCTGTCAGCAGTTTTGTAACTATGAAACTGTCTGACATGTGGCAGGTGTACTTGGCAGCTGAAGGCATCTGTGATGGTCCCGTGTTCATATGTGCCCGCATTGCTGAGAAAATTGATGTTTTAATATATTTTATATTAGCCTCTAGGAGCAACGGGGGCGTTACTATTTATCAGGGCTGGTTGCCCCCACTTGCAGAGCTGTTCAGAGAGATGAGGGGACAGGGCCTCACTACACACTACGCTCTTGCTCTTGCATTTACTACATATTAGTGAGTTTTTCTCTCATTTACCTACCTGCTAGATCTTACCTGCTCCTGATGGAATGGGGGTTTACCACTGCATAGAAATGCGTAGAGTAGGTTACTGTGAAGTGTGATTAGCATTCTCAATTGGTGTAAGGAGTAGGTGTAAAACCTAGGCGCTATCCCTGTGAGTGACTATATGAAATGAGGCCGCCACACAAGAGCCTATTGTTTGATTTTGCCTTAGGGAATTGTCCTGAGGATATCCCTCAGCGCAGCAGCATACAGTTGTGCCAATGACGAAGCGCTGAGTTTTCGAAAAAGAGTGGCACTAGTGTTGATATATTTCTGATAGTGCCACATATCAATTGTAAAGCCTTTGAAATAGGGGTGTGTGTATAGTGCCTTCTTCTCTTTCATCAATCTTGAGAGACGGCAGGTGTAGGCAGATATCTATATGGCCTCCATCCTTGTCAGCCTGATTAGGTGTTACAAGTGAGCATTCTCCTTTGTTTTAATAAACATATGAAATAAGATTAATCGTTTTATTTTTTAATGTTCTATTTAGGCATAGATTGTTATTAGTAATATTAGGTACGTATACGACAAATAACACATTTAGGGGATTCGGTTCTTGCCTGCTAACCCCCCGACCAGTCCTTCTGACATTCTAATACAGGTTGCTGGCGACCATTTTGAATCCGTCCTAGAGAACTCCTTTAGGCTATATTATTGTTATACTGGTGGGTGCTGCCATGGTCTGTTTTTACTTATACTTGATGCTGCACATCTACTTCTGTGGTCATCAGTCTTAAACTTCACTGACCACAATGAGTTGCACATGATGCAAACATTTGCTTATCTGACATAGCAGAAAAGCTAAGATATAATGCGGCTGTTCCACAGGAAATATTCTCTATCTATTGTGCACTTGGGCAGCTCATGGAGGATCTTTTAATTTCCTTTAAGTGTTTTATTTTGTGAAGTTTACAGCTTATGCTTTTCCTTATTTTGGGATTCCTTTTGTATAGGGCAAAAATTGCATGTGTAAATATGAACCTAAAGAGATTTACCGGGATTACTATGGTTTTTTTATTTTTTCCAGTTGAAGAAAAACAAAAAGCACATGAATTAGACAACGAGCAGGGCACTTACATGGTAAACTCCTTTTCAACTTTTTAGCTGCAGATCCGTCAGTTCCAAGTTGGCCGCGCTTCTTCTCAGACTGCCTGATGCATAGTGTGCATTTGGTAGCCCAAACCACTTCCTTCTGCCATTGGATTGGCCATCAGTGCTCACATGAACAGTGCTGGCCAATCCAAGAGCAGGGCTGGACAAGAAGGAAGAATCTTTGGCTACCAATGTACAGTGTGCATCTGGCAGTCTGGGAAGTGGTGCGGCCATCTTGGGTGGCAGAAGAGGAGCTCGAGTATTAGCAGATCTGAAACTAATATGAAGAAAAGGAGCTCACCATGTAAGTGTTCTGTTCGTTCCCTAGTTAATGTATATATAATCGGAGGGTCTCTTTAACAGATAATGTCATGTGCTTTCTTATCTCATATACAGGCGGAGTCAAAAGTCTCAGGACACCCTTTTATTTCCGAAACGAAAGAGAAAATGAAATACCTGAATAGTGAGGGGGGCCTATCTTGAAAGCCGCCATAATGGATCAAAGGCAAATTGTCATGTCGCATATTAAAAAAAGACCAGAATGTTCTCAGAAATCGATTGCTACAACCCGATTTGCAATATCTTTCTTTTCTTTCAAGTTATCAATACCGAAATTTGCAGCAACAACCGGGAACGTTCCCTATGATGCACAGCTATTTGACGTGTTCAATGTGTTGTCCCTGGTGCTGAACACTGAACTTTGAAGTTTTGAACTTTCTGTGTTGATAACTTTTGAACCACAGGAGATATTGCTACATGACCCCATTCCGATTGGAAAAATTTGCCCTTGATCCAATATGGCGACTTTCAAGATGACGGCAATGTTCTGGACATAGCCTAAAAGATAGGCCCCTCACCCATTACTTGCTGGGTTATTCAGTTATTTCATTTTCCCTTTTTGTTTTTGAAAAAAAAAAAAAAAAGTGCCCTGAGACTGTACATCTTCCCGTGCTTTTTTTTTCAATCTGGACTCTCCTGACCTGTTTTCATCATATTAAGGGTCCATTTAAACCTCCGTAGTGTATTGCGGATCCGCAATACACCAGGCCGGCACCCCCATAGAACTGCCTATTCTTGTCCGCAATTGCGAACAAAAATAGGACATTTTCAAAAAAAATTCCCGGAGCTGCGGACCGGAAGATCGTGCCCGTGCTCCGGAAATGCGGATGCGGAGAGCACATAGTGCTCTCCGCATCCATACCTGCCCCATTGAGAATGAATGGGTCTGCACCCGTTCCAGATATTGCGGAACGGATGCGGACCCATTCCACGGACGTGTGAATGGACCCTTACAAGTCACTCTGGTTTGTTTCCATACTGTATATGGCACTTCCTATCACTGTATCCAAGCTCCAGCTTTGCCCCTAACAGCACCCAGCTTGTTTATATCTACTCCTGCCACCTAGTTACATAGACTCTACCCTATCACTGCCCCTGTTTCTGCTTTGACTCACCTATGCATGGACATGAGATCACAGGAAATATGAGCTGTATGGACACGGTCATGTGACCACAATCCAGAATGGAAGATAGGAGCAAAAAAGTTGGAAATACATTACAGAATTACAGCTACCTTCACAAATGATTATTTTAAAGCAGGGATGCTCAACCTGCAGCCCTTCAGCTGTTGTAAAACTGTAACTCCCACCATGCCTGATAAAGGCTGATAGCTGTAGGCTGTCCGAGCATGCTGGGAGTTGTAGTTTGGAAACAGCTGGAGGGTTTTTAAAGATGTTGATGCAAACTGGAAAAACCCCTTTAAGATCAAAAACTTAAAGGGGTTGTCTCACTTCAGCAAATAGCATTTATCATTTAGGTAAAGTTAGTACAAGGCACTTACTAATGTATTGTGATTGTCCATATTGTCTCCTTTGCTGGCTGGATTAGGCTACTTTCACACTAGCGTTCGGGGCTCCGCTTGTGAGTTCTGTTTGAAGGCTCTCACAAGCGGCCCCGAACGGATCCGTCCAGCCCTTATGCATTCTGAGTGGATGCAGATCCACTCAGAATGCATCAGTCTGGCACCGTCTGTCGTCCGCTCCGCTCAGCAGGCGGACACCCGAACGCTGCTTGCAGCGTTCTGGTGTCCGTCTGGCCGTGCGGAGGCAAACGAATCCGTCCAGAGTTGCAATGGAAGTCAATGGGGGCGGATCTGTTCGAAGGTGACACAATATGGTGCATTTTTCAAACGGATCCGCCCCCCATTGACTTTCAATGTAAAGTCTGGACGGATCCGTCTGAATACAAATTGTACTTAGACTTTTTAAGCGAAATATAATGCAAACGGTTCTGTCTGAACGGATACCATTGTTTGCATTATAGGAGCGAATCCGTCTGTACAAATACCAGACGGATCCGCTCCGAACGCAAGTGTGAAAGTAGCCTTAACCTTTCCATCACATTATACAGTGTCCAGCACTTTTTCCTGTAAGTGTGCAAGCACGACCACCACTGATGGATTGCAGAGTGGTCATAACCATGGAAACGAGCAGTGTATAATGTGATGGAAAGATTAATCCAGCCAGCAAAGGAAGCAATATGGACAATCACAGTACATTAGTAAGTGCCTTGTATTAACTTTCTCTACATGATAAATGCCATTGCCTGAAGTGAGACAACCCTTTTAAGATCAAAAACTTATAGATTGTCTCACTTCAGCAAATAGCATTTATCATTTAGGTAAAGTTAGTACTTAGTTAGCACTTACTAATGTATTGGTATTATCCATATTGCTTCCTTTGCTGGCTGGATTAATCTTTCCATCACATTATACACTGCTTGTTTCCATGGTTATGACCACCCTGTAATCCATCAGCGGTGGCCGTGTTTGCACACTATAGGAAAAGGTGCCGTCCTCTCTGGTCGCCGGGTTTTTGGGAATGCACGAAGTCCAGCACTTTTTCCTACAGTGTGCAGGCACGGCTACCTGACTGATTGCAGGGTGGTCATAACCATGGAAACAAGCACTGCATAATGTGATGGAAAGATTATTCCAGCCAGCAAAGGAAGCAATATGGACAATCACAGTACATTAGTGCCTTGTATTAACTTTCTCTACATGATAAATGCCATTGCCTGTAGTGAGACAACCCCTTTAATACTTTTATTGCATTGTAGCTAAAAAATAAATAAAAATTATCCCAAATAACAAACTGTTTTCACAATGATAGCTGCCCTGAAAGCGGATAGAGGACCAGATGTTTTACATGTGGACACTCAAGATCGTGGTTACATCATTGTTTCTCAATGTGAATTGCACAAGTGTGGTTTAATGGGTAGTTGTGATGTAAATTGTACCGCACTTGCTATTTTTCATTTTTAGTTGTGACATGCCATGAACAGTTTGTACGAAGCACTATGTTCATTGACCAGTCAACCAGGCCACTAATTGAAATCTAACCTTTACTAGTTACAGTGGTGGTTGAAAGTGTGTGAATTTTCTATATTTCTGCATCAATTTGTCCTAAAATGACATCATATTTTCACACGAGTCCTTAAAGAGGACCTTTCACTCGTATACAAACTAAAAACTAACTATATCTGTGGGCAGAGCGGTGCCCAGGGGTCCCCCTGCACTTACTAGTATGCCTGGGCGCCGCTCCGTTCGCCCGGTATAGGCTCCGGTGTCTCAGCTCCATCTGTTGTATTGGACTGATTTTTTTGTAGGGGGCGTGTCCCTTGCTGCAGCACTGGCCAATCGCAGCGCACAGCTCATAGACTGGCTATGAGCTGTGCGCTGCGATTGGCCAGCACTGCAGCAAGGGACACGCCTCCTACAAAAAATCAGTTCAGTACAACAGACGGAGCTGAGACACCGGAGCCTATACCGGGCGAACGGAGCGGCGCCCAGGCATACTAGTAAGTGCAGGGGGACCCCTGGGCGCCGCTCTGCCCACAGGTATAGTTAGTTTTTAGTTTGTATACGAGTGAAAGGTCCTCTTTAACGTAGATAAAGATAACCAGATTAAACAAAATGAGTCAAAAATATTAGACATAATCATTTATTTATTGAAGAAAATGCTTCAATATCACATGTCTGTGAGGCAAAAGTAAGTCAACCTTTGGAAGTAGTAGAAAATTTGGAGGTGAAATTAGGGTCAGGTATTTTAAGTCAATGGGATGACAATCGGGTGTAAGTGGGCGACCTTCTCTATTCAGAGAACTGGAATGTCCTGTGGACATGGCCGCTGTAATACTTCTGTCCTTGCTGTTGTCCTCCTGTATCTTCACGGCATGTACGCCCTCGGAGCAGTGCAGCTCTGTCCAATCCACGCAGGTTGAGGCCTGCTATGCCTGTGATGCTTGATCATTCTTTCAGGTGCCAGGTGCCCCTCTACATATAAGCTGACCTACCAACATCGGTGGGTTTGAATGACTTTTGTCTTATAGTTATGGGCACCTTTAGATTTGTCATATTGGATATTTTTTGCCAGTAGTTGGACAGAACCTGAAGCTCTTGATATGGGTAGTAGACTAGGTGGCCATTGGATGTTTGGATGAGCTTGAACCTGGCAGTCTTTGATGAAGTATAGTATTTAATATTTGAAAAGCTATTGGATAAAGCTACAGTAGATCTTGCTAGCTATGACTAACTTTGGACTATAAAGTTGTTTGGGGAAACAAGTCTACTGCCCTTGGCTGTTAATATATAGCTGTAGTATTGCTCTGCTTTAGGAGCCGTTTTATTAATGCTATAATTCTCTTATAAAACAGGTGCAAACCCTATGCCATGCCTGGCCCGAAATTATTATTATAATTTTTTTTTTATGCCATTATATAGCACTACTATATTCAACCAACAACACTTTACAGACAGCATTAAGCTGTTCCCAATGAGGCCCACAATCTAAATTCCCTATCAGTATGTCTTTGGAGTACCCAGAGGAAACCCACGCAAATATGGGGAGAACCTATAAACTCCATGCAGCTTCCACTAGGCATTGATAAGTATGTCCCACCATGAAAGGTGGCCATAGACTTTCAATAGCTATCTCCTGATCATCTGCACGTGCACTATACACATCCACATCGAACTCAACGGTGTGTGCACGTGTTCTGAATGGAGAGAGATGAGTAAGCTGCTGCCAGGCACCTCTTGTATCTCTAAAAAAACTAAAGGATCAGGCAAGCTGAAATCCAATGGCAGATATTGGGGAAGAGTTGGGACATCCCCCACACACAGATCGTTTCTAACATGCAGTAGTAATGTCTGCATGGTAGTTGGATAAAGGGCCCTTTACACAGGCCGAGAATCAGCCAGATAATTGCTAACGAGCGTCCCTATGAAGTGATTATCTGCCGGTGTAAAGGTACAGTCGATTACCTGATGAACGAGCAAAACACAAATCGTTGTTTGGAAGCAGAAGATGCTGCGGGCAAACAGGTCTGTATTCGCCATCGCTCCTCCCCACATTGTGGAGGAGATCGCTGCATATAAATGTGGCACTCTCCTCCGCTGGTGAGCAGGCGATTGCCGAGAAGGAACGATTCCTTCCTGACGATCACCTCCAAAACTGGCCCATGTGAAGGGGACCTTTAGTCACAGAATTGTACACTTTTGCTAGAAGCAATATAAGGATATTTATATTTAGCAAACCATTTATGCCCACTTTGGGTAAGATAAAAGGCTTGTAAACGACCTCTCTACCCATATTGGAAAAGTTACATGCGCTCATGAAGAGTCTTCTTTAGTTAAAGGGAGTCTGCTGAGCTCCCTTTTACCTAGGTTGGTACTCCCAGTGCCGTGTAAATGGCTGAAATAGTTGTTATAGGATAACTGTTCCATGGAAGTTCAGTGCCACAAAAAAGTGATATTCAAGTGTCCAGTGGCAGTGTCCGAGTGCGGCTGCTCAGTAAACCCAGCCCTGCTCCTCCCATTAGCTCATTATTGAAATATTTTTACCTCCCTGCATTGAAATCATGAGCTAGAGGGAAAAGTGGGACAGGGTTAAATGAGGAGTGCCTGGGCACCTGCCACATTTGGCACTGCCCACTGGGCATTTGTCACTTAATTTGCCTATTGCTTCAGGCTTTATTTTTTCAGGCACTGAACCTCCGTCCATGGGATAAAAGGTATGCTCCAACGAATCAGTCATCGACATGACGCTGGGAGTAGTTTGAGAAGAGGCTGGCACACTCCCTTTAGTCACATTATTTCATTTGTCAGAACTGTTGGTGCCCTAGAACTGCTTTGCCCAGTGTAATGGGGCACAGGAAGTTGCAACAAGTATTGGCTGGGTAAATGCTTCAGTCACTAGAACACCGGTCTTAATAAATGTGCCCCTGTATATTTTTCTCCTCTCTTGTCCTTTGTCTACATAGGTCATTTTTTTTCAACCCTATGCTCTCATCTCATGAAGTACCTACACAGCCGCCCTATATGGAGCCTCATGTACAGGTTAGGAAACTGTTGCAGACTGAAAACGAGCAGTTCCCCCACAAGATCACTTTACACCAGTTTTTTTGTCCGTTTGAGCAAAAATAATGCTAGGCTCCTATTGGTTACTGTGGGCGATTACTTCTGGTTTTGCCTGCACAAGTTCTAATACCTTTTGTGTTCGAAAATTGTAAATCTCACAATAAAATAAAAAATGTAATATAGTTAAAGGGCTTATGCCATAATTGATGTAAAAAAATGAGATATCATATACTGTAGTGCATGACAATCTCTTCCTAACATAGCTAGAACCAGCCCTGTGCCTCACATGAATCCAGAGATCTCACCATTCATTGTTCCAGTTGTTCTACTAGATTTTCTTCAGGCTGACAGCTCAGGAGGGGGTTCTTTCTCATGGGGCATGTCCTTTTTCTACAGTATCTAGTTCCCTGTAATTTTTTTCACAGCTTCTAACAAAAAAAAAAAAAGACAGGTGACAGTTGAAGATTTAAACTGAGCATGTGCGACCACTTCAGTGAGGTGGACAGAGACATAAGGAAAAGAACAAACAGCAGGTGGTGCTGTACAGATACATTTATTGAATAGTTATACTAAATTTTTAACTACATGCAATTACAAAAGCTTCTGATTTGAAACATTTTTAATATTGATATGAGCTGTAAGCAGACGACTACACTAGAGTACTCCTTAGGGTGTTCTATTAAAACAAGCATCGGGTTTATCGAGAAAGGTTTGTTTGACCTTATAATATTTCTTCTGTTTGCATGAACTGTGCTTTAGTGACCATAATGCACAAAACCTCTACTACTCTACATGTGATCAGAAGTGGATTAGTCTCCGCTTGCTTCTCAGGCATAGTTTAGAAGTCCTTTTAAAGGGATTCTGTCAGCAGATTTGTACCCATGACACTGGCGGCTCTGTTACATGTGCACTTGGCAGCTGAAGACATCTGTGTTGGTCCCATGTTCATATGTGCTCACATTGCTGAGAAAAATGATGTTAACATATGCAAATGATCCTCTAGGAGCAACGGGGGAGTTGTCGTTACACCTAGAGGCTCAGCTCTCTCCGCAGCCCTTTACACTTTTATTGACAGGACCGTGAAAACTTTATCACGTCGCCCCATCAAAGTAGAGAATGTGTGGCAGTTGCAGAGAGAGCGGAGCCTCTAGGTGTAATGGCAACGCCCCTGTTGAGGCTCATTTGCAAATATTAAAACGTCATCTGTCCCAGCAGTGCGGACACACATGAACATGAGACCAACACAGGTGCTTTCAGCTTCCAATGCAACAGGTCAGCCAGTTTCATAGGTACAGATCTGCTCAGCAGTGGGGGGAAATGTTAAAATTTAACCTTTTTTTTATCTTGGTGATCAATTTAATGAATATGATTAATGATGATAAATCTAGGCTAGGTTTATTGTTTATACTTGTCCAGTTGAATTGTATTTTACGGATACAGAACTAGTACAGGGTCTGCCTTGGACTTTGGTTGTGTCGGAGCTGTGGGTGAATGGTTCAGATTCATTTAGGCTACTTTCACGCTTGCGTTTTGGCTTTCCTGTTAGTGAGATCCGTTCAGGGCTCTCACAAGAGGTCCAAAACGGATCAGTTTTGCCCTAATGCATTCTGAATGGAAAAGGATCCGCTCAGAATGCATCAGTTTGCCTCCGATCAGTCTCCATTCCACTTTGGTGTCCAGTCTGACGAAACAGGAGCCAAACTGATCCGTTCTGACACACAATGTAAGTCAATGGGGACGGATCAATAGAAAACGGATTCTTCCTCCATTGACTTTCAATGGTGTTCAAGACAAATCCGTCTTGGTTATGTTAAAGATAATACAAACGGATCTCTTCTGAACTGGATGCAGATGTTTGCATTATCTGAACGGATCCGTCTGTGCAGATCCATGACGGATCCGCACCAAACGCGAGTGTGAAAGTAGTTGTTGGACAGGTTTGACTAGGCTTTGACCTGTAAATTCTTCTGTGTTCTGTTATGTGACCTTCATCATTTAGATAAGGAATGCTATGTCATGTTTGTTGTTTTAGACCTCAAGATTTATGACCTTGTAAACCGGATAATAAAAAAAAAACTAGTGGGAAAAAACATAATAAATCGATTTATCTTTACCTGTTTAGGAGTTGAGAGGTCAAAATTTCCTAAAGTGCTTTACATGACATGTTTTATGTGTTCACCATTCTGCCAGATGCACATGGTTAACCTTAAAGGGGTTGTCCTAGTTATATTTATTGATGACCTATCCTCAGGATAGGTCATCAATAACAGATCGGCTGGGATCCGACACCCGGCACCCCCTCCGATCAGCTGTTTGAAGAGAAGGCGTGCGCAGTGTCAGCGCTGCCTCCCCTTCACTGTTTACCTTCTAGCCGTTGCATCTGCAGTGGTGAGCAGGTGTAATTACACCCAAGCCGTCTATGGAAGTGCCTAGGAACGAGCCGTCCTATAGAAATGAATGGGACGGCATTGGGTGTAATTACACCTGCTCACCACTGCAGATGCAACGGCAGAGAAGGTAAACAGTGAAGAGTAGGCAGCGTTGGCACGGCGCGCGCCTTCTCTTCAAACAGCTGATCGGAGGGGGTGCGGGGTGTCGGACCCCAGCCGATCTGATATTGATGACCTGTCCTGAGGATAGGTCATCAATAAATATAACTTGGACAACCCCTTTAAGTCTAGTCTTCGTGAACACGTTGAAGAACCGCAGGTGACACATCTTCACAGCACTAGTGAAGTCGCCATTTCAGTTTTGCTCATATTACTTGATCATAAAGCTTAGACCTTACATCTGCTCCGTCCCATTCCAGTGCTTAGGATGAAGCAGTTATAATGACACTACTCCACTGTTGCAAGGAGCAGTCAAGAGAACTACCTGACTCCTGCGGTCTCTTTAAACAGCTGATCGGTGAGGGGATGCTGGGAAGTCAGACCCCCGTCAATCAATATTGATGACCTTTTTTGAAGATAGGTCATCAATATGAGGAAACCAGACAACCCCTTTAAAGGGGTTTTCCAGTTCTTAGATGTTGATGACTTATGCTCAGGATAGATTATCAATATCAGGTCAGTGGGCAGCATACACTTTAGTGATTCCTGCATTTTGCCAGTGAAATGCCCATACTGCTTGGGTGGATGGTC
This sequence comes from Bufo gargarizans, assembly GCF_014858855.1. Classification (NCBI taxonomy): domain Eukaryota; kingdom Metazoa; phylum Chordata; class Amphibia; order Anura; family Bufonidae; genus Bufo; species Bufo gargarizans. Next base: position 207,585,983 of record NC_058082.1, on the reverse strand, counting down.
CAGTCATTCACACATGCTGCAGATTGGCAGTGAGTGTGGCATTCTACCTTATGTTAAAGGGGTTGTCCGGGTTTAGAGCTGAACCCTGGACATATCCCTATCTTCACCCCTCTGGCCCCCCTGATATGAGCATTGGAGCATTACATGCGCAGGGCAAGGGCACACTGCTGGACGGAAGCTTCCGCCTAGCAGTGTTGATGGTGATGTCATCGGCTCTGATGGGCGGGCTTTAGCACTGCCCTAGCAGTTTTACAGGCTAGGGCAGCGCTAAAGCCCACCCATTAGTGCTGGAACTCCATTAAATGCTTTTGCCCGGTGCCATTCAGCACAGGGCAAAGGAGAGCATCGGAGCATGAAATATGCTCATATCAGGGGGACTGCCTGGGTGAAAATGGGGATATATCCGGGTTCAGAGCTTTAAATATGGCTTCAAGTTGCAAACGTCTCCCAGGATGATTTTCCAGAAACGTAGGTTCCGCTTGCTATAAAGTTCAGCCTTGTTCACTTTTGTCTGTTTGTGGGGAAAATGTAAAGGGGTTGTCTGAGATTGGAATATGAAGGTCGACTGTTCCTTTTTCCAGAAACTGTGCCACCCCAATTTTGTCTTATTAATAGTAATGATAATAGTAATATTTAAAGGGGTGTCCCAGGATTAGAAAGAGATGACCGCTTTCTTCCTGAAATAGTGCCACATCGGTCCTTGGCTTGTGTCTGCTTATGTCACCTCAGGTCCATTGAAGTCTGTAGTGCTGAGCTGCAATACCAACCAGTGGTTAAGTGCGGTGCTGTTTCTGGAAGAAGGCATCCATGTTTTTATGATCCTCGGCAACCCCTTCAATGGGTATTCCTGTCCTCTATTTTACACTGTTACAGCACAATTATTTCCTTGTGATATGCCATAGTTTACTAAGGTTGAAAACTCCATTAAAAGCATGATCATATTATTGTCCAGTGGTATTGGTAACCCTGTCTTTGGTGTAATTTTATAGCTGTTACATTAATATTGTACTGACAAATTCGCCATTAAATAAGTGAATATTAAATATCAGTCAGCAGGAGCGACCCCATTAAACGGGACTTAGTGATTGGTAGGATTGATTCTAATTAAAATGGTACCTGGGCACCTCAGTATTTCAGTTCTTACCTTACCCCTCCGAAGCCCTCATTTGCATGAAAAATAAAAGTATTTTTTTCTCAGGGATACTGCAGCTTATTTTCACAAGACAGGTATCCTTTTAATCTGCAGAATCAACCCAGGATTAATTGCCTTCAACCTCCTGACGGGGTGGTCTTTAGTATAAGTGCCCTTGCACACGACCGTATACAGTCCGTGGGCCGGCCATATGTTCGGAGCGGCTTTGATCGCGTGCACGGGAGCGCACAGCATCATAGATTACATATGATTTTATAAGTGCAGGACAATAGCCCCGCGGGCGGCCCGATGTCCATAGCATCATTGTAATCTATTATGCTGTGCGCTCCCGTGCGCACGATCAATGCCGCTCCGGGACATGCTGGCCCGCTCATGGACCATATGTCTCGGAGGGCATACGGTCGTGTGCAAGGGCCCTAAAGCATATAGAATTATGTGGGATATGAATTTGACACACTCATGTGACCCTTTTTTTCTTCCCTGTTCAGCCCTTTTTATGGAGAAGATTTTTATTGTGAGATTCCACGAAACTTTCGCCACCTCTCCTTTTACATATTTGACAGAGATGTGTTCCGCAGGGATTCCATCATGGGTAAGTGCCATGACATTTGTAATTGAAGAAAATGTTATGCACATGGATTAGTGATAAATGTGCAGAGCAGAGAGCTTTCCGGGATGTGTGAGCCGATTTACAGTTCTAGTTAAATGTAGGTGAATATCACTGGTTGTTATATATAAAATATCTCGACTATATTATACTACTTCATAATAAATAATGATATCGACCACTAACGACTGCTACAAGTTTAGCGTCCTCCTGGTTTTCCTACTACCTCTCCATCTGGTCCTTCAAGATCTCCTTCAATGGTGCCTTATACCCCCTATACCCCATACCTTTAGTGTACCTTAAGGGGTTGTCCCATCTGGACATTTATCCACAGCATGTACAGCCACCGCTCCACGACTAGCGGTACCAGATGAGGCTTAGTTCTACAAGAGGTTCCACCCCTAGGAACCTCTCCTAGTGGACATTTATGGCATATCCTCATATCCACTTTTTCTTTGGGTCTCCAATACCACCGGTGTGAGGGCGACACCCAGTACTACTTACCCATTTCAGTTCCTTCACCTTCTGTTTTGGCTAATGCTTATGGTATATCCAATAGGTATCATGTGCACCAAGTTTCTTTGAGGTGTGTCAGCTTGAAGGTGGGTTCACCATAGACATCTAGTATGCAAACAGGGTCCAAGGCAGCACCAAATACATTTTTCAATGTTGTATTATGCACAAACAGAACTAAATATTGTATATATAGGATACCAAATCTCCAACAGTGTTGGATTCTTTGTAACTGTTATGCCACTGCCACGGCACGTCGAGTCTCACATTGTAATCCCATTGACAGTCGTTAGTTGTGATGTCGCACTGCAACACGTCGCAGAGTAATCAGATGATGACCGTTTAATGCCCAATAGCACGAGATTATCCACATCCTATGTACCTGCTTCCACAATAAAGTCTTGTTTTATACTGTATGGTGAGTGCAATGGAAGCACCAGGAACTCAGCCGAGATCCAACCACAATCTATCCAAAGGTCCAAACAGACATTATAAACCGCACAGCATTGGAGCAACTCTGTCCATTATTCCTGATCTCTCTGTAGGCTTCACTAATGGTTTTGGCTCACAATAACTGATGGAAATAACTGAGCAAATAAATGAAGTGTACTTGGCCTTAGTCAGATATTGCTAGCCATAGGTTGACCATGTACTGCCAATTTTGAATTTTCAACATACCCTCACAGTTAGTATTTTGCCCATGTAAGACCATGACCTCACTAGCATTTACAATTCAGCAAAGGCACACAGCGTTATTCTGTCCGGCAGATTACCGGTATTCATGCTAGAAACCCAGTGGCTACGTTTACAGTGAATGAGATCTGATGGTGTCCGGCATATGCTCGTTTCAGTAATTCCAGTGTTCTGTTCCTTCGAGAACAGAATACCAGAATTGTGAATGCTAGTGTGGACATAACCTTACAATGAAGACGAAAAAACAACACTAATGCTAAAATAACCCTGCCCCCCACTGTTTGTCCGTCTGCAGGATTTTCATGTCCCTATCACAAACAGTCTAGTAGAAATGCTAAAGATGACACAGGGGTTAATTTTCTGTTGATCTATTTTGTGTGGTGAATAGTTGCCTGTCTTTATGTCTTTCTGTAGACAGGGCAGTGAGGGAGGCTCCTGCTGCAGCCAGTTGTTTTACAGCCTGACACAGGACAGTGAAGAAAGAAGGGGTCATAACTGATCTCCTGGGACACATACAGGAGATTAGTTTTCAATTTTAATTGAAACATGAGACAAGAATTAAATATTTCAACGTTCCCAATGATTCAAATCAACTCGTTACCATCCATAAATCTTGACCGTTAATGTTCTTCAGTGTTGTATTTTATTTTTGGATTCATATGATTGTCTGTGAAGGATAAGATCTCTTTGATAAGCCACATAAAAAAAATCTGTTTTTCAAGATTCAGAACCTTAAAGGGACTCCGTTACCACATAGCTCGCTATGAAACCATATTACATGCCTGATGGGCACTTCTTGATACATTCTAATGGTGGTCCTATCTCCATCGGTGGCCTCATTATGGAGAAATTAGGCTTTTTTTAATGCTAATTACCCCATGAATGCAACTAGGGTGGTGCACAGCACCCGAGGCTTCGCTTCTTTTCCTTCAAGGTCGTGCCCACACCATTTTGCCTGACCATTCCAGGCAGTGAAGCCCTATTCACTCCTGGCCCTGAAGTCTCGCGATTGCTCATTTGCCCCACTGTTCTGCACAGACACAGTACAGAATCCATCGGCTGGTGAGCTTCTGCGCCAAACAGCGATGTGATCAAGCAATCACGGGACTTCAGGAGTCTTTAGGGCCAGGTATGAGTATGTCTTCATACTTCACTGTCTGACCTAGTCAGTCAAAGTGATTGGGACGCAGCCTTGAAGGAAATGGAGCAGAGCCTCAGATGCAGCGAGGTGCAACGACACCACCCTTGTTGCGTCCATATGCTAATTAGCAGGAAATAAAAAGCCTAATTTCTCCACAATGGGGCCACTGCGAGACATAGGACAAAGACCATTAGAATGTACTGAGAAGCACATAGCGGCCATATAACATGGTTTCATGTGGTGACAGATTCACTTTAAATATACCCTGCCCTGTCTGGCACAACTTTGTTGTGTTTTGCTCTTCACTGATTGGCTTAAAAATGGTAAATAGAACCACAATGAAGACCACAATCAATAGTTTTTGGTCTGTATATGCAATGTTGCTATCATAGAGTCCATACGTAGGACTACTTATGGGAGCTATGGAGAAGAAAGAAAGAACTCCTACCTATCGTGGGCTTAGTCTTCATATTCTCTTGCCCACTCTCTAGTATTGATGTAACATAGTGTAGCATCACACTTCACAGTCCCCTGAGCAAAAGGGAGCACAGAGGACCAGGCCAGCACCTTCTATTAAGAATTTTTGTTTTCAAGTTGTGCAACGATTTTTAAAGTGAATCTACAGCACAGATTTCATGTGAAAGTTTATGCAGAACATCAGAAGATGGCCTATTGCTCAGTGAGGTTTAGGTGGGTGCTGGTGCTGGTCACAAATCTACCATTGCTTGGCCGTAGTTCTGTTCTATCATCAGATTTGCTAATATGATTTTTGCTTTTGACTCCAGTGCCGAAGCGGTGGTGGAGCCTGAACTGGAATGTCTACACCTGGCGGCTGCCATGCATAGAAATGACTGCTGCCTGTCACCTTTCTCTGCTGAAGGAGAAAGGAAAAGCTTTTTTTCTTCTAGTAATCACATGCTTCATTAATGTACAACCAAAATAAAAGTCCAGAATCTTTATTTAAGGCTGGGCTTTTTTTAGTGCAGCCGACGGAAGTGAGGAGAGCCCAGGCTGGCCGTTGGAATGCACAAGTCAGTTCAGGTTTCTCTGTGGGACAGGTCTTGGTAATCCCTCCACTCAGGATGCATTCTGCCTGGGTATTTATTACCAATGCTCATGTTTCTTGAACACACATGACTTTTTATTATGGCCTGAAAATCGGAGGTAATATAAATATAGATATTAAAAAATAATATGCCCTCTATACGTCTAGGAAACACCAGCATCAACTCTTTCCTGCAGAAAGACTTCTGCTAGATTTTTACATAAAAATACTGGGGATACCGATGATTACTAATGCTTGATGTAAAAAATAAAAATTAGGCATCATATAGCTTCTAACAAAGCTAGAACCAGCCCTGTATCTCACATGGATCCAGAGATTTCCTCATTCATTGTTCTAATTGTTCTGCTAGATTATCTTCAGCCTGGCAGTCTTAGGGGCATGTCCTTTCTGCTGCAGCTCTCTCCCTGTAACTGCCACAGCTTCTAACAGAACTGATGGCTGGCTTTATTGAATAACTCACTGGCTATAATACAATTGCATGCAATTACAAAATTATTCAGATCCTGGTGCTGGTTTGAAACGGGTAAAATACGTTTCATGGCACATCCACTTTAACCCCTTCAGGACCCTGCCATTTTTCACTTTAAAACAGGCCTTTTTTTGCAAATCTGACATGTGTGACTTTATGTGGTGATAACTTCAAAACGCTTTTACTTATACAGGCCATTCTAAGATTGTTTTCTCGTCACATACTGTATGTACTTCATGACAGTGGTAAATTTGAGTCAAAATATTTCATTTTTATTTATAAAAAATACAAAATTTACCCAAAAATGTTCAAAATTTCATTTTATCTGCTTTTAAAACAGATAGTGATACAGTGAGGAACAGAAGTATTTGAACACCCTGCGAATTGGCAAGTTCTCCCACTTAGAAATCATGGAGGGGTCTGAAATTCACATTGTACGGTGCATTCCCACTCTGAGAGACAGAATAAATAAAAAATAAAAAAATTCAGGAAACCACATTGTATGATTTTTAAAGAATTTGTCTTGCACTGCTGAAAATAGGTATTTGAACACCTGAGAAAATCAGTGTTAATATTTGGTACAGAAGCCTTTGTTTGCAATACAGAGGTCAAACGTTTCCTGTAGTTCTTGACCAGGTTTGCACATACTGCAACAGGGATTTTGGCCCACTCCTCCACACAGATCTCCTCTAGATCTGTCAGGTTTCAGGGTTGTCGCTGAGCAGCACAGAGTTTCATCTCCCTCTAAAGATGTTCTATTGGATTTAGGTCTGGAGACCGGCTAGGCCACTCCAGAACCTTGATATGCTTCTTACGGAGCCACTCCTTGGTTATCCTGGCTATGTACTTCGGGTCGTTGTCATGTTGGAAGAACCAGCCACGACCCATCTTCAATGCTCTGACTTAGGGAAGGAGGTTGTTTCTCAAAATCTCACAATAAATGGCTCCATTCATCCTTTCCTTAATACAGTGCAGTCGTCCTGTCCCCTTCGCAGAAAAGCACCCGCAAAGCATAATCTTACCACCTCCATGATTCACAGTAGGGATGGTGTTCTTGGAATGCAACTCAGCCTTCTTTTTCCTCCAAACACGACAAATGAAGTTTAGACCAAAAGGTTCTACTTTGGTCTCATCTGACCACATGACTTTCTCCCATGCCTTCTCTGGATCATCCAGATGGTCATTGGCAAACTTCAGACGGGCCTGTACATGCGATGACTTGAACAGGGGGACCTTCTGTGCAATGCATGATTTGAAACCATGGACAGCGTAGTGTTCTACCGACAGTGACCTTTGAAACTGTGGTCCCAGCTCTCTTCATGTTTTTGACCAGCTCCTCCCTTTTAGTTCTGGGCTGATTCCTCACCTTTCTTATCATCAGTGATACCTCACGAGGTGAGATCTTGCATGGTGCCCCAGTCCGAGGGAGCTTGTCTTAAGCCTCTTCAATTTTCTAACAATGGCTCCAACAGTTGATCTATTTTCACCAAGCTGCTTGGCAATTGCCCCGTAGCCCTTTCCAGCCTTTTGTCTCTGGTGTCTTTTGACAGCTCTTTGGTCTTGCCCATGGTAGTAGTTGGTGTCTGACTGACTGTGGGGTGGACCAGGGGTCTTTAAAGAGGTCAGACAGGTGCTACTAAGTTAGATTAATGAGTGGAGTACAGGTGGACTTTTTGAAGGCACAGTAACAGGTCTTTGAGAGCCAGAATTCTTGCTGTTTCTCAGGTGTTCAAATACTTATGTTCAGCAGTACAAGACAAATTCTTTAAAAATCATACAGTGTGATTTCCTGAATTTATTTTTTTTTTTTTTTCTTCTCTGAGTGGGAATGCACCTACAATGTGAATTTCAGACCCCTCCATGATTTCTAAGTGGGAGAACAAAATCGCAAAATACTTATTTTTCTCACTGTACCTCCTAAAATAGTTATTACTTTACATTTCCATATGTCTACTTCATGTTTGGATCATTTTGCAAATTACATTTTCTTTTTTTGGGACGTTAGAACTTTAGAAGCAAATCTTGAAATCTTTCAGGAAATTTCCAAAACCCACTTTTTAAGGACTAGTTCAGGTCTGAAGTTGTGAGGCTTACATAATACAAACCACCCATAAATGGCCCCGTTTTAGAAACTGCACCCATCAAGGTATTCAAAACTGATTTTATAAACTTTTTTAACCCTTTAGGTATTCCACAAGCATTAAAGGAAAATGTAGATGAAATTTCAGAATTTCACTTTTTTGGCAGATTTTCCATTTTAATTCATTTGTTCTTTAATACATCGAGGGTTAACAGCCAAACAAAACTCATTATTTATTGCTCTGATTCTGTAGTTTACAGGAACACCCCATATGTAAACTTCTGTACGTGCACACGGCAGGGTGCAGAAGGAAAGGAATGCCATATGGTTTTTGGAGGGCAGATTTCACTGGCATAATTTTAAGTTGCCATGTCACATTTGAAGACCCCTGATGCATCCCTAAAGTACAAACTCCATAAAAGTGACCCCATTTTGGAAACTACACCCCTCAAGGTATTCAAAACTGATTTGATAAACTTTGTTAACCCTTTAGGTGTTCCACAAGAATCTTTTTACGGTTCACATGAGGGGTTATGTCATGTGGTATTTTTATAGAGCAGGTTGTTATGGATGCGGCGATACCTAATATGGCTACTCTTTTTATTTTTTTACATTTAACACAATAAAAGCATTTTTGAAACAAAAAAAAATCATGTTTTAGTGTCTCCATAGTATGAGAGTCTTAGTTTATTTATTTTTTAATTTTTGGGCGATTGTCTTAGTTAGGGGCTCATTTTTTGCGGGATGAGTTGACTGTTAGATTGGTACTATTTTGGGGGGGATATGCCTTTTTGATCGATTGGTGTTGCACTTTTAGTGATGTAAGGTGACAAAAAATGTTTTTTTAGCAGTTTTTTAATTTTATTTTTATTTTTTTGACGTTCACCTGAGGCATTAGGTCATGTGATAATTTTTTATAGAGTCGGTCGATACGGATGCGGCGATAACTAATATGTCTACTTTACATTTTTTTCCCCTATTTTTGACATATTTCTATTTTTTTTACTTAAGGTACGCTTTTTTTAACTTTAAAACTTTAAAGGGCTTCAGTCACCCCCAAACAGCAATTTTCAGTTTTGGAGCTAATATAATTGCTAATGTACGCATATTCCATATATACCCCTCTTACCTCTGGCTGTGCTGTAATTTCAGTAAAAATCTTACTTTTGTAATATGAAAATTACTTCACTACCAGCAAGTTGGGCAGTTACTTGCTGGTAGCTGCCGCATCCTCGGTCTGAAAAAACGCCCCCCTCCTCCCCTTGATTGACAGGGCCAGCGAGCGCTCTCATCCTCCAGCTGGCCCTGCCTACAGCTCAAATGCCGCGCCTGCGCCGTACCGGTCCTCATTCGGCGCAGGCGCTCTGAGAGAAGAACGCTGGCTTCTCTGCTCCTTCCTCAGTGCGCCTGCGCCGATGACGTCAGCCCTACACCTGGAAGAAAATACTCTCTTCCGGGTGTAGGGCTGACGTCATCGGCGCAGGCGCACTGAGGAAGGAGCAGCGAAGCCAGCGTCCTTCTCTCAGAGCGCCTGCACCGAATGAGGACCGGTACGGCGCAGGATTTCAGCTGCAGACAGGGCCAGCGGAAGGAGGAGGAGGGGGCGTTTTTTTAGACCGAGGATGCGGCGGCTACCAGCAAGTTGTAGTGGTAGTGAAGGAATTTGCATATCACAAAAGTACTATTTTTAAAGAATTTAAAGCACAGCCAGAGGTAAGAGGGGTATATATGGACTCTGCGTACATTAGCAATTATATTAAGTCCAATACTGAAAATTGTTGTTTTGACAGAAGATCTTTACATTTTTTTTTTTTTTTTTGGAAAACTACATTTTTTTCACTTTTTTTTTTTTTTGTCCCACTCCGGGACTTCAACTTTTGGTGGTCTGATACCCTTTACAATGCATCACAATACTTCTGTATTGTGATGTATTGGCTGTAAGTCGATTACTAGTGTAATACACTTCAGCCTGCTTCCTGTGAGATCCAAGGGGCTGGATCTCACAGGCTCTCCCGGAAGGCAGCCACGATGCCTAGGTACTTTCACACTAGCTTTTTTTCTTTTCCGGCATAGAGTTCCGTCCTAGGGGCTCAATGCCGGAAAAAGAACTGATCAGTTTTATCCCCATGCATTCTGAATAGAGAGCAATCCATTCAGGATGTCTTCAGTTCAGTCTTTTTGACTGTTCAGGGCGGAGATAATACAGCAGCATGCTACGGTTTTATCTCTGGCCCAAAAAACTGAACACTTACCTAAATGCCAGATCCAGCATTTTTTTTTCCATAGGAATGTATTAGTGGCGGATCCGGCACTGCATTCCGGGTGACACCGGAAAACGGATCCGTCATTTTAATGCATTTGTAAGACTGGATCAGGATCCTGATCAGTCTTACAAATGCAACCAGTTGGCATACGTTTTGATAGATCTGGCAGGCAGTTCCGGCACCGGAACTGCCGGCCGGATTTCTCTGCCGCAAGTGTGACAGTACCCTAGGGAAGGCATCAGGCTGCCTTCCCTGCCATTGTGTCCCTGTCACAGTAGCACGGGGACCCGATAGGTGCTTCCTCTCTCTACAGACATCGTGCATGCCGTGGTCAGCGCTGACCGCGGCATATCAAGGGTTTTAATGCGCTGGCATCAGTGTTTTCACCGATTGCCGGCTCATACAGCAGGGGTCCGGCTATCAGTGACTGCCTGGACCCCTGCTTCTGATCATGCAGGCGCAGCTCCTGCACCCGCCTGATCATCCCGCTGTACATGTGCGGCGCTGGTCCTTAAGTCATGGACACTAGCGCCGTACATGTACAGCGGAGATCCTTATGGGGTTAAAAGGAATCTCTCACTAGCGACCTCCCTATCCAACTGTCTGCATAGACACATAGCTTTGGTTTACTCGATTAAAACAGTTTTTCTATTGTTAATCTGAAGTTCCGCTCCTGCGTTATGATACTTTTAATTAATATGCAAATCTGGGTGTCACCATTGCTTTTGTTGCACCTAAGCTCTGCACCATTATGTGGCCATCCCCTCCCTGGTTAAGTTGATTGACATCGCTAGGCAGTGGCAAAGCAGTGAGGCAGGGGCAGGCCACAGAAATAAGTGGAGCTTGTATGTAACAAGAGCAATGGTGACGCCCTCATTGCACCAAAGGCTTAATTTACATATTGAGAAAAGTATTATAACTCAGGAAAGGAACTTCGGATCAGCAAAACAAAAACTGTATTTTAATAATGTCAACCACAGCTATGTGTCTATGAAAACAGTTTGATAGGGAGTTTGCTGGGATAGATTCCCTTTAATTATGCAATGCGTCTTTAGTTATGTGGTAAGGAAACGTTTTCTTGTTGTTGCAAGTTTTGAATTGCTTGGGAAGTTCCTTGAGACAAACACAGGAGTGTGTACAAAACAGGAAAGTATTAGTCCAAACACAGGAGTGTATACAAAACAGGAAAGTATTAGTCCAGTATTAGTCCATGGGATTATCCCATGATTAATGTAAAAAATGACATGGCAATCTCTTTCTAACAAAGTTAGAACCAGCCCTGTACCTCACATGGATCCAAAGATCGCCCCATTCATTACTCTGCTAGATTTATATCAAGCTAATAGCTCAAGGGGAGTGGCTTTTCTGCTCCACCTAAGGGGCGTGTCTCAGCTCTCCCTATCACAGCTCAGGAGGCGTGCCCATGCTCTCCCTATCATAGCTCAGGAGGCAGTTAAAGGATGAAACTGAGCATGTGCGGCCTTCTCAGTGAGCAGGTCAGAGAAATAAGAAAAAAGACAAACAGCAGGTGGCGCTATACAGATACATTTTATTGAGTAACTCAGTGGTTATATAAATTTTTTATTACATGCAATTACAAAGGCATTCGGATCCAGATGCTGTTTTGAAAACTGTTGAATATTTTTCATGGAGCAACCCCTTTAATTAATTTCCCTATTCTTTAATTAATTCTTAGAGTTTGTATGGCAGCACGCAGAGTTTGTATGGCAGCACGCAGAGTTTGTATGGCAGCACGCAGAGTTTGTATGGCAGCACGCAGAGTTTGTATGGCAGCACACAGAGCGTTCTGTCATGTGCATAAGTTCTACGGTTTCTGACCCATGTTCTTGACCAGGAATGTGTAGATTATTCTTATATTTCAAAATGAAATATGTGATTACGGTATCATCTGTAAGTAGTTCTTTACTTTTATGGACCAATTTCCACTAACTTCTAAAATTAAGAAAAGCCGAATAGTTGCCTTTGTTATATGGAAATACTCCTCCACCCAGTGTCATCAAAGCTGATTAGGATCACAGCGCAGTAATTAAAATAAACTCATGCCAGACAAGGTCTAACCACTCTATCATGAGATTTTCCATAATAATCCCCCGGCGCTGTAGATATTTTTCCAATTAGCATCACTCTGTAGTAATCTGTTATACTGTTATCAGCACATGTAGCGGTACTCTCCTGAACCACCTGGAAGGCTGCTGGAAAAAGGGGAGACCTCCCGGACTGCCAGATGAGTTGGCAAATCTCCCGGGCACAGTGTTGCACTTTAACAGTACACTGATTGCACTGCACTCACTGATCTGCGTGATGCTTCAGTGCATCGCTGTAATAAAGGGGGTTGCAGTTAAAGGGGTTGTCACATTTTAAAAGAAAACACCCTGAAGGTTGCCTGCTGTACTAAAGTGGGTTTCTCCATGGACAGTCGACATTCCCTAGTAACATATATGTCCAGCTCCGCTAAATGTACGGAAGTAGAAGAGAGATGAGCAGCTGGCAGAAACCGTTTCAACCATGGGAGAAATCATAGAATGGTTCAGGAAAATTTCAAGCCGCCTATTTTTTCTTTCTCCAATATTGGAGATCTAGTGAGGTGTGACAGCCAAACATCAGATGACACGACATAAGTGGTAAGTGAGAGATTGATAGGTGTAATTAGACTCGTATCCAGTGGGGATCGCTGATCCTGGTAATTGAAGACGCGGCCAGTAAGAATACACAATCTCCATGAGAAATGCTCAGAAGCTGGGAGCCAGTGATCTGCATTGTACATAATGATTGTCAGTTAGGTTCGGTAGGTGCCGACACCACCATTTCACCTGCCGTTATCGGACACCCTTTTTTCATATTTGAAGTTTGTGTTACTGCTGGATAACACAGAGATTTACAGTATAAGAAATGCCCTTCTCCTCTTTCATATGTTCACAGCTCAAGTTTGTTAAACTCTCCGTCTGGTTCATCATTTTCAGGAGAATGTGTTCCACAATTTAGTTAGAGCAGTGAAGCACAAAATGAGCAATTTGGAGTCTCTATAAGAACCCAATTTCTCTGTCACGTTGTTAAATTAGGTCTTCTCATTGCCCTGTTCTCTGCAGACTCCATTAGAGATTGTATGAACAAAGTGTACTTTTTTCTCTACCTAGGACATCTAAAAGAAGTAAAAAATAAAATAAAATAAAAAGTAATGTACTAGTACTATTAGCTTGAAACAGAACTTTACACCAGAATTGTGGTGCAGTGTTGCTTATTAGGCCACACCACATTTTCTGTTAAGCCCCTCTCTATCATTGGGTTAGGCCTTTTTCACCTCTCCGTTAAAGCTCTCCAGCAAGCTGTTCTGCCAGACGTTACCGCCGGCCCCATTGACTATAATTGCCTATTTAGACTATACGCCTGCCTAACTCTAATGTTAGTGTGAGACTAACCTTAGACCGTTTCTCTAAACCTAGATCTACTGAATTGTGCAACATTTTGACATAAATTGTGCCAAAATCGAGATGCACTCACATTAGTAAACCTGGGCCAATTGTGTAATTTTAAAAATATGGATTAGGCGGCTCTCTATCTGGTAACAATGGAGTTTGGTGCTCGTGTCCAAAGCTGACTCACCCAGTCAGAAAAAACTATTGTATGTGATAAATGGGGGACAGGCGCACAATCTATGGAATTACAGATATCTCATGATTCCCAACAATTAAATTTATTATAACAATGTATGCATACAACATAAAACTATAACTTAATAAAAAGAGCTGGATAAAAATGCAATATGCAAAAATATATTGATTAAAGATATTGATAGATATCCAGAAAATTAGGCCATATAATCCTGCAAAAGGAAGATTTCTATAATCCTTCTAGCAGCATATCACGTATAGTCCTACAAAAAAGGATTTTTTTTTTTAGCAGCAGTCACCCCTTTCTCATATAGCATCGGTGTCTAAACTTGTAAAATTGGGAATTATTTTAAAAAATAGTCCTGCAAGGGGGAAGATGTACAATTCTGCAAGAGGGAAGATGTACCATTCTGCAAGAGGGAAGATGTACAATTCTGCAAGAGGGAAGATGTACAGTTCTGCAAGAGGGAAGATGTACAGTTCTGCAAGAGGGAAGATTTACAATTCTGCAAGAGGGAAGATGTACCATTCTGCAAGAGGGAAGATGTACCATTCTGCAAGAGGGAAGATGTACCATTCTGCAAGAGGGAAGATGTACAATTCTGCAAGAGGGAAGATGTACCATTCTGCAAGAGGGAAGATGTACAATTCTGCAAGAGGGAAGATGTACAATTCTGCAAGAGGGAAGATGTACAGTTCTGCAAGAGGGAAGATTTACAATTCTGCAAGAGGGAAGATGTACCATTCTGCAAGAGGGAAGATGTACCATTCTGCAAGAGGGAAGATGTACCATTCTGCAAGAGGGAAGATGTACCATTCTGCAAGAGGGAAGATGTACAATTCTGCAAGAGGGAAGATGTACCATTCTGCAAGAGGGAAGATGTACCATTCTGCAAGAGGGAAGATGTACCATTCTGCAAGAGGGAAGATGTACCATTCTGCAAGAGGGAAGATGTACCATTCTGCAAGAGGGAAGATGTACCATTCTGCAAGAGGGAAGATGTACAATTCTGCAAGGGGGAAGGTGTACCATTCTGCAAGGGGGAAGGTGTACCATTCTGCAAGAGGGAAGATGTACAATTCTGCAAGAGGGAAGATGTACAATTCTGCAAGAGGGAAGATGTACAATTCTGCAAGGGGGAAGATGTACCATTCTGCAAGGGGGAAGATGTACCATTCTGCAAGGGGGAAGATGTACCATTCTGCAAGGGGGAAGATGTACCATTCTGCAAGGGGGAAGATGTACCATTCTGCAAGAGGGAAGATGTACAATTCTGCAAGAGGGAAGATGTTCAATTCTGCAAGAGGGAAGATGTTCAATTCTGCAAGAGGGAAGATGTTCAATTCTGCAAGAGGGAAGATGTTCAATTCTGCAAGAGGGAAGATGTACAATTCTGCAAGAGGGAAGATGTACCATTCTGCAAGGGGGAAGATGTACCATTCTGCAAGGGGGAAGATGTACCATTCTGCAAGGGGGAAGATGTACCATTCTGCAAGGGGGAAGATGTACCATTCTGCAAGGGGGAAGATGTACCATTCTGCAAGGGGGAAGATGTACCATTCTGCAAGGGGGAAGATGTACCATTCTGCAAGGGGGAAGATGTACCATTCTGCAAGGGGGAAGATGTACCATTCTGCAAGGGGGAAGATGTACCATTTTGCAAGAGGGAAGATGTTCAATTCTGCAAGAGGGAAGATGTTCAATTCTGCAAGAGGGAAGATGTACAATTCTGCAGAAATGGAATAGAATTTTAATAGTCCTTTTAAAGTGAGCACCGCTTTTTTATCACTATCCAGACATCTGGACATAAAGATAATTAACTATCCCACTTCTTCCGCTTCTTCTGGATCCGGAGCACACACTCTATTCATTCAGCATACATGAAATCAGAGTGGTTTACTTACGCTTTGTCTGTCTCCGACTGTGGCGTCCCACGTGGGTGGGAAAACAGACTTACCAGCCCCGGTCCGTATGTGATCTGCCGTGGGTATGCTTCTATACTAGTTCGGGCTCGGCATCCCACGTGGTATGGCGGCATTTCCCGTACTGTTCCGCTCACACTGGGTTTACTTGGATTTGCCGGTCCCTGTGGTTTTGCAGTGTCTCACATGTCTGGTCAAGTAGTTGTGGTCTCTTGCTCCGTAGCTGGCTCTATTATGACTTTCTGGGAGCGCTCCGCTGAAGCTATTCAAACATATTTTGTTATTAACAATTTGGTATACTTATTTCACCATAAGTCAAGATAACCACGCCCCCTTCCCTGCCCCTTCGCTATGACTGACAGCGCTTATTCAGAGAGTTCAGCAAAGCCAGCCGAACTGTCGGCTGTCAGTCACAGTGAAGGGGCAGGGAAGGGGGCGTGGTTATCTTGATTTAAAGCAAGGAGGCCGCTGCCCCCTTGACTTCAAGCATGACTTGAGAAGCGCGCCGGGCAGGGGATAAAGGAACGTTTTCTGAGCTTTAGCCACTTCGGCCTTCAGGAAGGAAATTATCGTCGGAAACATGCTACTGTCAGGTACTGCTGGCGGCTTGGGATGGTTTTTGGAGGTGACAGGGTTCCCTTTAAACCTCATCTGTCCACTTATCTGCCCAAGCCTCTAATCTATCCAGATCCCTCTGTAGTAGTATATTGTCCTCTTCCGTGTTAATTACTTTACACAGTTTAGTGTCATCTGCAAAAATTGATATTTTACTGTGCAAGCTTTTTTGTGGCTTTTTGAGGTGCCTATTCCTCGTGAACATGTGGAGGACACTCATCAGAATAATGAATTCAAAATGGCAGGCTTCTGGCATTGGTGCCTCTAGCCTTTCTGGTACCTGAGGAAAAAATTGAAATGGCGCTTCTTTACCACACTCCCAGGCCAAATTCTCAATCCAGCCCTTCTTCCAGCCCTACTCTTAAGGACCTATTTGGATGGATATTAGATATACAGACACTGTTTTGATGGAGCCTCAAAAAAACTGATGTGCTGATTCGTGTTGGCATTCATGGTGTTTTTAGCATGGCATATTTTTATACCACAGTTTTTTTCCCCATACAACTCTACAGAGGAAGTGACATTACAGGGTGCCACATATTTTCCTATAAATAAAAATGCCATTAAATACCACCCAGTGTCTCAGTGAGGCGTTTTTTCAAGGCTTTGGGTTGGACCAAAACTGTGTGTTAAGGAGCCTGAAATGAATTTTAAGTCATGATGGATGTAAAAGATTTAAATGAGAAATCGTATAGTACATGCCCTGTACCTCACATGGAATCAGGAGATCTCTCCATCCATTGCTCCAATTGTTCTAATAGATTGATTTCAGACAGGCATCACAGGGAGCGTGTACTTTCTGCTACTGTTCTCCATATCAGAGCTGAGGGGGCATGTTCTTTCTGCTTCAGCTCTTTCCCTGTCTCTGCCACAGCTTCTAATAGAAGATGTGGCTGGTGACAGTTGAAGATTTAAACTGAGCAGTGTGCGACCACCTCAGTGAGGCAGACCAAAATACAAGGAAAGGGTAACAAACAGCTGCTGGCGCTATACATATATGTTTTATTGAATAGTTCATTGACAATACAAAATTTTTAATTACATGCAATTACAAAAGTATTCAGATCCAGGTGCTGGTTTGAAAAATGTAGAATATTTTTCGTGACACAACCCCTTTAATAAATAGATCCCAGTGTCTATTCAGATACTATGTAAATCCTATTTATACCTGTTACAGATGATAAAAATGCTTTAATTGTAACTTTAATTAAAATGTATTTAAGAAATTATGGTTTAATCCATCGTGCTAAACATATATCAGGACATGATCTTAAAATGGCCATTAAATGTGAAGACTAGTGTTTAACAATGTACTTATCTCCATTAATAATAAATTCCCAGGGTTGTCAGAGGTGAACACAAATGTAGTATTGTCAGACAATAGCAAAATGTCGGACAAAGTCGCCTTCTTCCCAGCCAGCGACATCTACAGTCCGCAGACAATAAGCAAGCCGTCCCTCTTTTCCATATGGTGTACTCTCCAGTCTTTTGCTGGATGCGATGAGACCGGCCCCAGTGGGATTCTTCCTACTCTCTGACCTAGTTTTTTTTTCTTTCTTTCCAGATTACATGTTAAATTATGTATTTTTTCCCTCATTTTTACTGACTGGAAATTGGATTTTTTTTCCTTACAAACATGAAGTGACTGACATTTATTTTTTCACCACAGTTTTTTTGTAATCTCAAGGGAAATCTTATATTTCTTAAAGTTATTTACCCCAAAAAAAAATTTGAATAGTGTTTTTTTCTAATCTGGTATTATAGCACGTTAATGTGAACACTGCCTAATTTAGGCTCCCTTTTGCACTTCATCATGCTTGAAGTATTCCTCAGTAGGAGTCTGTGCCGCTGCAGCCTGATTATGTTCAGGCTACTGCTCAGTAAGTGCCTGTTTACATGGCAGCATTTACTGCCAGCAGAATTTTGGGCATGGTGCCTGCGCCAATATTCTGCTGGCGGACCTGTGTTGTCTGCTTCTTATTGTTTTCCGTGGGTGGCAGCGCTGCAGTTTACCGGCAGTTTAGATCTGCAACTACGCCAATAAGTGACATATTCCTTCTCGGTGCGGTGAGCAGGAATGTGTCCTCTCGATTTAGCTCCAATTAGTAGAGCTGGTCCCCGGGCCTCCAAGTTGAACAACTGCGGCAAAAATGCTGCGGATTTTAGTGCGGAAAAAACACAGCATAGCCTCATGCACACGGACATTTTTTCCGTTGTTCCGTATTCCGTGTCTGTTTTTTCTTCCGTGGGACTTCCTTGATTTTTGGAGGATCCACGGACATGAAAAATGAAAAAAAAAAGAATGTAAGTCAAGTTTGCCTTTGAAATGATAGGAAAAAACGGACACGGATCACGAACCGTTGTCCGTGAAAAAAATAGGACAGGTCATATTTTTTTCACGGACTGGAAACACGGATCCCGGACGCGGATGCCAAACGGAGCATTTTCAGTTTTTTTGTTTTTTTTTCACGGACCCATTGAAAGTCAATGGGTCCGCGGAAAAAAACGGAACAACGGCCGCGGATGCACACAATCGGTAGTGTGCATGAGGCCTAATACAGTGGCAGCAAATGGAATGAGATTTGCCCGATCTCATGTAGACTTTGTGCGAATTTTGAAGTCTTCAGCATGTCAATTTTTTGTGTGGATTTTTATTGCAATGCAAGGAAAATCTGCAACAAAATCAGCAAATAACCCATGCTGATTTTGGTGTGGATTTGGCACACAAAAACTTGAGAAATCCGCATGACTATCTGTAGGATATAATAGGATTGTTTGACAGAAAGAATCCTGATTTTCTGCAAGCCCCATTCAGATGAATGGAACTGCTTTTTTGCAGAAATTTCTGCTAATAAAATCTGAGCCACATGTGGCATAAATAGTGCCGATTTTCTGCAGCGAAATAATGTGGAAAAACCTGCAGCATTTACAGGTAGGAGCAAAGTGGATGACATTTTTAATCAGTTTAATCACACTCTGCAGACATATATTCTGCAACAAAATCTGCACATACAGTAACCGGACGTGTAGATATCAAAGGGTGAAATCTGTGGCAAATCCCACACTTTCCACACTGAAATCTGCAGCAAAATCTGCAATGTGTGGAGCTTGTGGGCTTTGCCCCTGCAGATTTTCCTCTGTGGAAAATCTGCTGCACATCCGCAAAACACATACGGTCGTGTGCATGTAGCTTTTGTCTGTGAAAAAGCGAACACAATGTAATGTTCAGATCATGGTGGAACTGCTCATTAGAAGTCCTCACTGCCCTTTGGGCATTTCTGCAGTCTTTCAGAGCTCTGATTTTGGCTTAGGATACTTTGACACTTGTGGCAGCAGGGTCCGGCAGGCTGTTCCGGCGGGGGAATAGCCTTCAGGATCTGAGCTAACCATAGCCCACCATGCATGCTGCAGCTCTTGTCCGCCCGCCTCTCTGCTTGTTTGCCATACTGCTGCCGGACCTTATAGTGAAAGGGGCCAGAGCGGACCTCCGGCAGCACGGTGGGCTAGCGTTAGCACGTATCCGGCAGGCTGTTCCCCCCGCCGGACCCTGCTGCCACAAGTGTGAAAGTAGCCTTATAGAGGACCTGTAGACTTTTTTGTTAGGTTAGCTGACGTTGGCCTTGTAGAGGAATGCATTACATTTTTACACATGACTACAATCATCCTTCTTTTTCTCTTCTAGGTAAAGTAGCAATACTAAAGGAAGATCTGCAAAAATATAACAACAGAGAAACCTGGTTTCAAGTCCAGCATGTAGATGCAAATTCAGAAGTACAGGTTAGCATGCCATAACAACTTACTAACTGAATATACTGTATTAGATCATTTATTTTACTAGCAAAATAAAGGACACCAGTGGTTGAAGGGTACAAATTCTAAAATGTTATGTCCAATTTTCTACTCCGAAATGCTCAAAAAGCTGGAGGAATCCAGGCAGACAGGAGTTAAAGGGGTTTCCTGGTGTTTTATACTGATGACCTATCCAACTTCCAGCACCCCCACCTATTGGCTGCTTCAAGAGGTTGTGGCACTCCGGTAAGCGCTGCGGCTTCTTCCTAGGCCAGTGATGTCACATTCATCCGTCACATGGCCAGGTGCAGCTCGGTTCCATTCATGTGTTGTAATGCCAAGCACAGATGCTATCCAACGTAACGTGCAAGGATGCTCCAATAGTCGGACCTCCACAGATCAGATACTAATGACCTGTCCTAAGGATAGGTGATCAGTATAAACACTAGGAAAACCCCTTTAAATTCCTTGAATTTGCCTTTGACAAACTATAGACCAACCACCTGCAGGGTCCGTACTACAGACTATCCTACTGATGAATAGCTGGTGAGCCACAAGAAATTAGATATCCCGTTGGCTTCTTTGGTCTTGGTTCCAATCGTGCAGCAGATATGAGAACTTCAGATAATGCAATTCTCTGTTATATTAGCATCTTCACCATCAACTTGGAGGTATATTGAGGGGCAAATAGTACTTAGTGTTATCTCCCCCACTTTTCCATACATCTGTTGAATTAGAATGTGATTACATCAGATATAGGAACACACAAGGCCATCTGTGAAATGCCGTTGTCTTGTAAGCGGCTGTTAATGTGTTGTGTTTCACTTACTTTACCCTTAGGCACCTTCATAATATGACTATGGTGTAGAAACATCAAATTTACTCTCCATAGTGTACTGAAATAGCCATATTGTACCGTATTGTGTTATGCCAAAATGTAATTTCAGCCTTTTAGAAAGCCATGTTCTTTTTTGTAATGTTCTATGTGTATAAATAGTAGGAAACCTTAATCTACCATAGACCATAATTGTACGGTGATTCGGTTAGTGTATATACACGGGATGAGAAGGCTTTGATTTTACAGATGTCCTGACCATATACCAAGGTGGAAGATTTGCTTTCTATATTTATACTTTAAATATAGTGGATTACATTGGCGGGCGGTGTTCCTTAAGTCAGCTGTTGCTCTTTTCAGCGACTGTCTGGGCATCATGGCTAATGTACTATAACAACTGTGTGAACAATTTGTCATCGGCTTTTGGGGAAAAGTCTTCTGCTGATCAGCTGTCACAATGTTAACGTGTGCTTTGGCCCTTTGAAGCCAAATGTAGAAGTGGCTGATTTCTTGAAGATTTTAGTGCAGGTTCCTCAAATTACATTACAATGCTTGGCAATAGAGTTTTCAATACCCCATTCATATGTAGTAGATAAAAACAGTGCAGATTTAAGGACAGGACATACTGAGGATTAGCAGCGGATTTCGCACTGACCGGTTTTTAAACGCAAGGGACATCCAGGATCTTAGCTGCAGGAGACATGTACTGTGATCCTGACACTTTTAGAGAAAAAAATAGTAGTAAGCAATGCCAGGCAGTGAAGCACGGGAAATTTAGAATGTGTAATTTTTGCATTTCCCCTCACTCAGCCCACTAAGAGCTCGTGCTCCGTATGCTAATGCATCCCTGGGTCTGCTAAACTCTGGGATATAATGGAGAGTACTCCTACTTCAGTGCATGGACTTTTTTGCTGGAGGGGAAGAGGGGAATGCAAGTGAGTAGAAAGAAAGTTTCATATTCTGAATCTGTGTCTCTTCAGATATCCAGCCATTTCAATAGTTGAGGGGGGGGTGGTCACATTCTCTTTAAAGGGGTTGTCCAGAATTTTGATATTAATAGCCTATCTTCAGGATAGACCATCAGTATCAGGTTGGCGAGGTCTGACACCCAACTAGTTATTTCCTTGTAGCCCTGGTGTCAGACGTTTGTGCCGAAACTACAAAGCTGGTAATCTGCAGTGCTGCTCCTATTCACTTCCACAGGAGCAGCACTGCAAAAACCAGCTCCATCCGCTACACAATGGGTGGAGCTATGTAGTTCTGGCTCCTATATTAGGTGCCGAAGCTACTCCCAAACAGCTGATCAGCCGACCTGTTGAGTGTTGAACCTCTATAGATTTGGTCATAAGGATAGGTCATCAATTAAAGGGGTTTTCTTGTTACACAAAAATAAATCACACCAGCATTCAACCTATCGTGATGAAGTTTTGAGTGCATTTTAACTCCTCCAGGGATCTGTGACCCACACCCTGTGCTTACATCCCAGAGCAAGACTCAAATGGAGTGTCTGTAGCATCAGGTTCCTGCCTCTCCATCCCCTCCCAGCTTGAACACCACAGATACAAGCCTGCTTGAAGCTCTATTAGGAAAAAACCTGACCTAAGACATCATAGCTGACATCATGTCTACAGGGCAGGGTCCAGGAGAATGAGCAGAACACCGCCCTCAGAGGCAAGGTCATTGTTGTGTGTACATAGGACAGAGCCTTACAAGCCTTGCCATGCCTCGGAAGTCGACATAATGTCAGCAGTATAGGGAGCTGAGACATCATGTCACATGACCACCATGGAGTGCGGGAAAACGGGCCTTACAGATAAACAATCACTATCATGTTGTTTCCCCTTTAAGGTAGGGGTAATCTTGTAGGAGTCTGAATAATTGGACAGTTCTAAGGAAAAACATATTACTATTACAACATATTATCACTGTCACTAATCAGATGACTGACAAAGTAATAGACATGCACAGCACTGGGTATATGTGCTTGTCTATAGTATCCTGTTTATAGTATGCATCTTTGCACAGAGAATTGGTGACCTCTTGATAATGCTTCTTTTTGGTTTCTGTTTTGTTTGTGGGAACTCCTTTCTTTTCCTTTTCTTTAATGTTGCAGCCAATATAGATAAGAGCTGAGTAATGGAGGCCTCGTGGTGTCTGCTCTCCGCACCAGACTTTCAGTTACTGCATGGCCGTTAGAACTTGGACATTTGCCAGCTTTCACTTCATAATTGAGCCTTTTTTTCCAACCCTACAGTATATTCCTTGCCAGATTCTACTTACATTAAGAAAAAACTGCTTTACAGAAGTTACATTCTTCTTCATGTAACAAAGAATCTGGAATGGAACAAGGCATTTCCTTTGGTTTAAGGAACTTTTTAAACTGTTGCCCATCATATCTGAAACCCTTATGAGAATGTGCCTTCATGTTATATGTGATGTCTATGAATAGTTGAATACATGTAGGAGCACATAATTTAGCAGCATTAATTTTTTCATCGTAAAAGCCACCCTAGACTATGTTCAGTAGTAACGAAGACAGAGGGTTATGTGATTTCATGTATAGCGTGCATATTCTGGTTTTCTTACTTGTATTCATAGCATCAAGTCTTGATGCAAGCAGTCTTTATGGATTTAGAGCTTTATTTCTTCTAGAATTCAAGTTAAAGCATATCTGTACCCAAATGATACATGTGTAAATACACTGGAACGGTTGGAAGCCATGCCTCAAATAACAAGTCAGGTTTTGTGGTCTTGACAATCAACTACCCACACTGAAATGTTTTCTTAGAGATGAACTATACATGAACATTGCTCTACAACAAGAACAGTCTCCCAAAACATCTTATTTACAGTGAATGACTCTTACGTCTCTTAGGCCCACTTTTCTCTGTGGCCACCTGCCTTGACACTTTGTCTACTACAGTGTTATCAGAGTCCCTTAATCTTTAAGTGAGGCAACTCCTGTCTCGCCTATCTGTTCATCTCACAGGAGATTCGCTCCACACCACAGGTATATGCCCAACCACTTTAGGCAGCATCTACGCTGCTCTGTATCCCCTTTGACTCTGCCTCCTAGAATTGTAGAGCACGTCATCCCCACGCTTTTGCATTCCGCATAAAGCCACTGGGTCCCCTTATGGTGAAGGCTGCGAGTCTCCCTCCCCATGGTAAAGGCATCAGGGCCATTCCCCATCGCCAACCAAGGAAAACCACCATGAGCCTGCCAACCTTCATATAACACTGTAACTCTTAGCAAGCTCAGCCTCTAATGCCACCAGATGAAAGGTAGCTATCCTTTAAGTCAATGTCCGACCTTTCAGACAGGCCTTGAGACATAACCTGGATAATAATTAAGGATTAATAAATAACTAAATAATCAATATAACAACATATACATTGTAAAATACAGCACACAATGCACATGGGCAGAGTGCCTTGCTGAAAAGAAAAGGTTAAGGCTACATGCACACGATGGTGAAAAACAGACATGTGATGTACATTTTTGTAACGGCCAGCACAAGTCTGTTTTAAGACCAATGGTAGTCTATGGGGTTATTCACACAGCATTTTTTTTTGACGGTCAGTAAAGAACGGACGTCAAAAAAAAATTAAACATGATCTATCTTGTCCGTTTTTCACTGACAGACTGCCCCCATACAATTGAATGGGTTCATTTTTAACGACTGTTTCTCAGAAAGGCACCAGTGAAATAAATGTCCGTTAAAAATGTCAGTTTTTCATGTCATGTTCATGTAGCCCAAGACTATAACATAACCATGCAACAAATCTGCACTGATGAGGAGCAATCACCCTGAAACAGCTGTCTGCAGAAGAGATGCTGGCTTATTTAATATCCAAGTGATGTCTCAATGTTTGACCCTTTAAATAGGCCTTGACTTATAGGATAGCTGCCTTACATTTGGTGGCATTAGAGGCAGAGCTTGCTAATGGCTCATTTGCATTCCTTTCTTCCGAGAATTCCAGAGGAGCATGTATGGCCTATAAGTCTCCTCACACTGATTAAGGTGCAACAACTCAAACAGTGGTTCCATCATCACATTCACATGTGCACATAATTGATTATATTCCCTTATGCTGCAAAGAATTTCACTTGTTAGAACAGCGATTTGTGCTGCACCGCTTTCCTTTTTTATTTTATTTATGGTCAGGCAGTTACAACCATTTTTAAACTTCTGCTCACCTGTCTTTGGTCTCCCAGCCTTCTAGTTTCCTCTCCTTTCTATCCATGCTTGCCAGTCCTATGCATGCTACTCTCCATAGTATTAGTTTAGTGGATTCTGTGTTACTTGAATCAGTAAACAAAGGAAAAACATCCCTACATCAAGGAACACCTACATGACAGCGCAAGTGAAAGCTAGCAACGCAACCTCTTTCTCCTAAATGAGGTTTCTTGATGGCATAACAATTAGATATGCCATAAATGTGTGATTTGTAAAATTATATTGGTGTAATGTGTGGCCCCTTACTTCTACTTGGAATCTGTATACAAATGAACAGTTAAAGGGGTTGTCTCATGACAGACAATGGGGGCATATCGCTAGCATATGTGCCCATTGTCTTATAGATGCGGGTGCCAATTCTGGGACCCGCATCTATATCAAGAACTGAGCCCCGAAAGTGAAGGAGGATGCACTTTGCATGCACATCTATCCACCATTCATTTTCTATGGGGCTGCTGAAAATAGCAGAGCACTGGCTCGGCTATTTCCGTCGAGCCCATAGAAGTGAATGGGAGTGGTGGCCGGTCATGGGCGATGCGCTCCCATTCACTTATATGGGGATCCGGCTTGGTGGTGGCCAGACCGGTATCCTCCAGCCACCACCTTGTGGGGCTCTTGAGACACCTTGAGACAACCATTTTAAGTGCACCAAGGGCATGCCCAAGCCACTCTATGCACCCTTGCTCCTCCTGCTTCTTCTGCCAGTCCCTCCTTTTCCTTCTTGATTGGCAGAGCTAGGCAAGATGACTTTGCAGGAACCTGAAGGAGCGTGAGGGTCTGGCAGAGGAAGCAGGAGATAGAGCGCACAGAGTGGCTTGGGCTCGGCCATGGTGCACTTAATTTCTCATTTGCATATTAATTTAAAATACTTTTTCTCCAGAGTGAAGCAGTGGTTCACTAAGTTAATTGGTATTAATATATTCAGCTGAAGTAGACCAACCAGACGTTGTGCCTGTTTAAGGCTAGGTTCACACTCGTGGCATAGTTCCGACAGAGAACAGGAAGCAGACAGATCTCTACAGGACCCCATTGTAGTCAATGGGGCCAGCAGGCATTGTGGTAACATCCGGCAATGCCAGATTCAGAGAGCTGCGGCAGGCTGGAACTAGGTCACGAGTGTGAAAGAAGCCTTACCAGTGAATGTCCTGATGACAGGGGCTGCAGCAAGTCAACGGAACATGTTGCTGCTGCGGTATAGAGCAAGGTTGGGAGCAGTGCTGGTTTCTAGAAATGATCAAGGGTGGCCTTTGCACTTACATTTTACCATAAATCATAGGACCTTAGTTTATCTGTAAACATATTTTAATAGTTTTCTTTGAGGTCAATTTTTTTACAATATATTTTGAGTAAATTTCTGCTGATGTGCTTTAAAGGGAACCTGTCATCAACTTTATGCTACCCATACTAACAGCAGCATAAATTAGACACAGGTGAGTTGATTTCAGGGGTCTGTCATTTAAAAGTTAAATGTAAGTGGTTGCTGAGAACCAACATCACAATCATTGCAGACTGGGCCTGGAAGAGAGTCCCGGCCACCTGAGAAGAGTCCTGGTTATTCATGACTTCCTGCTCTCCTGCCCACCTGCTGATGACTGACAGTCTTCTACCTAGTTTTCTCGCTTTCTTTCTAGGAGAGAACTGCCAATCATCAGCAGATGGGTGAGAGAGCAGGAGATTAGGAATAACCAGGACTCTTCTCAGGTAGATTTGACTCTTATTAAGGCCTGTGCTGTAAAGATTATGATGCTGGTTCTCAGCAACCACTTACATTTAGCTCATGAGTGACACACCGCTGAGATCAGCATTTCTGTCACTATTTTATGCTGCCCTGAGTGAGGTCAGCATAAAGTTGATGACAGGTTCCCTTTAAGCATATATTCTACATATACAGTGAAGGTGACCCTCACACAGGAATACCACATTCATGCTGTTCCCATCCAGGTGATGGTAAATGGAGAGAAAAAGTGCTGGCGTGGTTTTAGTGCAATTTAGCTGTCCTTGATGAGTAATAGATTCCCTAATCAAGAAGAGGGAAATAAATTGATGTTGACTTGTGCGGTTCAGCTGCGGGCGGTACTTGACACAGTGAAGAATGCTGTTTACACAGGAACTGAATTAAGCTTCAAGCACATTACCATGTACAAGGTGCACTTGAGCCTATAAGTGACATTAATCAGGTACTGTGCTGCTATAACTGGATTGTCTGTCGCATAAACGACTTCCAGCATATGTTCATGAATCCATTTCCTTAGCTGGCTTAAAGGAAGTGATTAGTAACGAAAGCTTGCAACTGAAAAATCATTAGGACTCTTTGGTAATATTTCCCATGTCATTTATGGATAGAAAAGGAGTCCTATGTTATCAATCCAATCACATAGATTTTGGCTCTAACTATACTAAATTGTCATGTGACCTGGGTTGGTTGCAGAAGCGGCATAGATTAGGAAATTTTGCCTATCTGTGCAAGTGATTGTATAATCCTACATTGATGACATAATATAGGTGATGACTGGGCCTTGCCATAGAGACTAATGCAAACAAAAATGCCCATAGCAGCAAATTGCAGCTATAAAAGGAACCTGTTGCCATGAAAATGAAATCTAATCTGTAAGCGCCATGTTATAGAGCAAGAGGAGCCGAGCAGATTAATATATAGGTTTATAGGAAAGGGTTCAGGAAAACTTGTAATTTATTCATTTAACTCTCTGCTCTCTCTGTACTTAGGAGTCATGTGGGCGGTCCTAATTAGTGATTGACGGCTAACTCTGCATGACTAAGCGTACACAGCTGTTAGCAAGTAGGACCGCCCACATGACTCCTATGCATAGAAAGAACAGATATTTAAATGAGTAAATTACAAGCTTTACTGAATCTTTTGCCATAAAACTATATATCAATCTGCTCAGCTCCTCCTGCTCTATAACATGCTGCCTGCAGCTTGCACTGCATTTCCATAGTGACTTTTAAGAGTTGGTTTGAAAACCAAAGGAAACCACTTGCTAAGGCTGGCAATATCTGTCTGTGCTAGCTAGCCTTCATACAGATCTCCTGCTTTCCTTTAAATAACTATGCCATTAGATAATAAAAAGCTACCAGTTAGCTAATGACTGATTTCTACAGCTCCCGTTGAAATAATAGTTCTGTCTTCACTAAGCTTCATAGCTCCCCCTAGTGGTAGTTAGCAACTAGAATCCTTTAGATGTGTTAAGGTAGACAAGTGGTTTGGAGCACTGTTTAAAAAAAAAAATAAAAAATTGTGTTCCCTGTACTGGTAAATGATTTAATTTTTAAGCCAAGAACTGACCTATTTGTCAAATGGTGATATGTAATTGCGTTTGGGCGAGGGTTAAAAATGCGTATTGTCGCAACTGTGTCTTACACGTATTTTAGTTTGCCATATAATGAAGATAGGAAAATGTGGATAAACAGTTTATGATGTAATAAACTGTAATTTTTCTTAAATGTGGCCAGCAAGAAGAGAATGTTTAGTTCTGTGTGCGAGTTACACCCATCATTTGTGAAATCACATCCTTGGTAGTCACTGTCCTCACAGACCCTATATTGTCTGGATGACTAGCCGGCTAAATTTAGTAGTGGGAATCATTCTGCTCAGAAGATTTGTCTATTTCCCAGCGCAGATACAGTCCTGGCCTGTGAAAATGTGTACATTCCAGAGAAATCGTTATTAAATAGATATTTCATTTCAATGTACTGTACCTGTGTGAATCAGTGGGGCACATCAGAGAATTTATCATAAACTACCATTTTACACTTGTCCATGATAGTCTTGTGCTGCGCCTAATTTATGACGAGGCGCAGACGCTGGCAGTCCATGCGCCTAAATTTAAATCTACGTCAACATCTAGCTGGCGTAGATTTCCGTCTATTTTTATGCCAGAAAACTGTTATAAAAGATAAAGATGTCGGGGGGCGCTGGCGACTCCCCACCTTTGCAGCAGAGAAACGGCACTTGTGACAAAAATTGTTGCAAATGGTGTTAAAGTCACAAACATGTCTGCAGCTTTTTGCCATATAACTGGCGTTTCACTAATCATCTGGCTTTCTTAATTAGAATGAGTTGTATTAATTGCAAATTGCGTTCAACATCTTGCCTCCATGAGGTTCTTGACCTTCTGCTATGGTAAATGGATTATGCTGACTGAACCATGAGTCACCAGTATTTAATGCCTGAGATTTGTCTAGCGAAATGTCTTCAAGAGAAAATCCAAGTTCATTTGCTCTGATTTATTACAACTGATATACCATGACCTGGATGAATGATAACCTTCACAGACACAACTGGGCACAAATTGTGAAAAGTGTTGCTGCTGGTTTTGTGTCTACAAGAATGGTGCTGATTTTGTAAAGCTGATTTGCGCCAGATTCACAAAAATTGTTCATGACGAGTTCTGTATATTAATAGCTGAAAGCATTGCAATAAATCATAGCAGTTACATGCTTCTATTACTTCCATTTTTTATAAAAATGACCCTCAATATCTTGATGTCCATCATACAGGACATGGGAAAGTCCTACCACAGTGGACATGGGTGATGTTTTTGCTGAAGGTGTTGGTACTGTTGGCACAAAGTGAGCTCCTTTTGTTATACCTCTGAAGTTACGAGGTATGTGAGGCCTGAGGAAATGAGTAATGTAACCTCACCTGTCTCTGAGGACACTTTTATCCTCTATTTTTGTTGTGCCCATCCATGTCTTGTCTTGTCTTCTATGCAGAACATTTATGATATGATTAGATAGTAGTATGGAATACCTACTTAAAGCTGCTCCATTGTATCATTTGTTTGACAAGCAACTCTAGGCATGATTCTGATATAATATATGCTCTTATTCCTGCAGGGCTTATTTGCTGGCGTTGCACAATAGTGATCATGCAGCCAGCAATTGGCTTTGTGTCCTAACACTTTTGCCCTAATAAAGATATATGTGCCCTTGAGTCATCTTCTAATGCCAAGCTATTGTATAATTTCTTTAGCTGTTTCCTAGTTATTACTGTATTTCTGAAAGCTAGGTGACAATCGGTATAACAGAGGTGATCACCCAGACTTCCTAGATGCTTGATTGGTAACCCTGCAGAGACATGGGAATGAGAGATGTATCACAAGAGACATATAGATTGTGTGCCCAACCTCTTGATTGGGTTTCCTCTTATCTCATTGTTACTCTGTATTTCAGGGGAAGGTTCACTTGGAGCTCAGGCTGAGTGAAGTGATTACAGACACTGGGGTCATCTGTCACAAGCTTGCAGTCCGGTAAGAAACAATCACATCTCTATCTCATTCTACTGTGATATTCGGAGAAACATAGGTATATGTGTTAAACACATCTTCTTAATTGACAGTAGAATGGCTGTCACAATTCACGAGTGTTACTGCAGTTTACGAGGGAACGTGGAACAATAAAACTGGGAGTAAAAGGCTTCTAAACACTCAATTTGTGGGGTGGTACTAGCTCTCATTGATTCAGATGTGCGGAAACCTATTTTCAGACAGTGCTCCATGGGAAAAAAAAGTATGCAAATTAGCTTGCATCAGATCCCTTTTGTAGGCGACAATGTTTCAGAGTTCTTGGCCCTCATCAGTATGAAGCAGGGTACTGAACGGTTGAATGAGATATCTTAGATCAGAGATGGCCAACCTGAGGCTCTCCAGCTGTTGCAAAACTACAACTCTCAGCATGCCCAGACTGTCTACAGCAAGTCATGGTGGGAGTTGAAGTTTTACAACAGCTGAAGAGCTGCAGGTTGGCCATACCTGCCTTAGATATAGCTTACGGGGGATGAAGGTTTCTGGCTCTCAATAAAGAGTCTCAGCAGTGCTTGGAGACTCATTTTCAGGCAACTATCAGGAATGTTTTTGGGTTCCTGTCCCTCATCAGTGCACACAGTGAAAGATGAATTGTATATTTTGAATTCTTTCCTTTCTCTGTCATCATGGACATTCATTTATTATATATGATCGTTTGCGTTTCCTCTGACTTATGAGAGTGCAGGTATTCCGTTTTTGGGGAAATGGTTTAAGTAGTCCCTACCTCTGAACGCCATATGGATGGAGGATATTGAAGCGCAATTCAGTGAACTGACAGTCCTTGGCACCTGACACTTTCTATTCCCTAGTGGGTCTTTTGTGGCGAAACCTCTGACCACCTTGAGGTATGCTTATTTTTGACAGCTGTCTTCACTTCCTCCGTTACTCTCCTAAGCAGAACTACCCCCTATCCCTTTTGGTGTTCTTCAGAAGACACAAATTTATGGCAGTTGTTGCTTTATGTAACAGTCACATGACAACTCTTCCTGCACTTTGTTCTAGGGGTTCAGCCCTCCCATAGGAACATATGGCTCCAAATCAACATTCATGAATAGTTGTACGGTTTGGTGATTTAGATCCAAATAAGTTTGTAGCATTCCTTTTTAATCTTTAAAGAGCACCGATCAGCAGAATCAACTTTATTTAACCTGGTATACTGGCTGTTAGAGTTGATCCTGCTGTTTAAAAGGATACCTATCTTGTGGAAATTGGTTGCATCGTTCCTGAAAAAAAATACTTTATTCTTTATGCAAATATAGTGTTCCAGTGCACTGAAGGGTGTGGTCAGCACTGGAAAGCTGAGAGGCTGAAGTGCACCAAGGGGCCACCCATCGGTGCACTGAAACCCTCATATGCACAAAGAATACAAGTCTTCTTTCTCAGGAATTCCACAACCGATTTTCACAAGAAAGGTATCATTTTAATCAACCCTACCAAGCAGTATCCCTTGTTTGATAGGGTTGATCTGGCTGACAGGTGTTCTTTAAAATCACTGAAACTGTATTGATAAAAGTCAACTTTACAGAGTTCTTTATGCCGATTAAGATGCCTGTTAAGAAAAAAAGTGGTGGGTCGCACATCCACATACCATGCACTGATCTATTGTTTCTCAGCATAATTTATATTAACATCGCCATTGAGGCTCTTAGTATTCAATTTGATCAAAATGCATAGGCCCACTCACCATTTCCAGGGTCGCTACACTAATTTAGCACAGCACCACATTGCGACCACCTCCACCGCAACACAGCTTCCGCAGGCTGCAGGACCCAGAAGCCCAACAGTGCCCTTTTTCTCAGCCCAGCCCCCTTGGCAATGGGGCCCACCAGCTCACCGCTTCACACAGTTCATGCTTGCCATCATGTTGTGATCACATTCTGGTTGCACCTATAAGTTTATCTGGGGGAGAGGACCTTCCTGAACTGCCTGCTGCCAACTTCCTCCACATTGTCTGGCATATTCCTAGTCCACCTTGGTGGCCAATATAGCCACTAAACAACCTCTTCATCTAATAAGATGTGGAAACTGAAGAGGAGAACCACATAGGATGTCAGATGCAGCCAGTAAAACCATTAAACCTCAGATCAGACCCCAAAATGAAATAAGACGTCAGAAAACACCCCTACATAAATTCAGACCCCATATCCAAAAATTAATACAGTTTCCACTGAACTAACATAGACCTCAGACCAGATCCCTAAACAAATACAGACCCCAATGTTAATAACCTGACTTAAGACCAGACCTTCTAAACCTATGGAAACATCATAGGTTTAGAAGAACCCAGTATAAATTCAGACTCCAAATCACGGCACTTGATCCTTGCTCCTGGATCCACTTCACCTCCGCCGCTATACACTCCAACCTTAGTATATGAAGTGGACCCAGGAGCTGTGATTCTGGTGTCATCTACTGAATTTGATGTGTATGATGTGAGTAAAATCCAATAAATAATTATCTTTTTAAAAACAAGAATTAAAAAATCTTCAAGGTATCTGGGGAAGTCCAAACCCGTCGGACCCTATACTGCCCCCCTCCCTCCTGTGTGTTATTCATATTCAGCTTTCTTAAGAGTTTTTTTTTTTTACTGTCATTACAGCATAATAATACATACAATATTACTCTACTGGGAGGTAACTGTGTATAAATATGAGACCAGTAAGTGAATCACAGCGCTCAATATCAGATCACTTAAGAGAATCACGTCTCAAAGTACACCATGACATAAAGCAAAATTACTGATTCTATTCAACCTTGTGCCAAGGAGGGCTACAGATCTATATTTGGGTTGTGCTGTTATGCTGGCTGTAAATGTAATATATTATGTGCATTTAGAAGTAGCTCACATTAGTGTGGCATATATAATTATATTACTCGGCAGTGTGCTCTTTGCACATTATTATATTATTGCGTCTCGGCATGCAATCCAGCCATATGTGTCAAAGTTACTTATCTTTTGTGAAGGCCGGATCTCTAGACCTTGCTACTGACTCTTAGAAATGATGACGTCTGGAGCTAAGAACTATACAAAGTGCAATATTGATGTGGCATTTTGGTAGGAATTACTTCATATTGTTTTATTATGCTCACATCCCGTTTGTACGTTACTCTAAACGTATACACGTATGCCAGAAATGCTATATTGAGGGGTTTATTTAATAACTGATATACTGTATGCTAGTTTTCTGGCGTATATCTGTTGCAGATTGTGGTACAAAGGTGATTTGCTCCGCAATCTGTGACTTTTCCCCGCTCGCTCCAGGTCTAAAAAAAGGGGGTGTGGAGTGGGCGGACGGGCCTGCCAGGCCAATCTCAAATGTTCTGACTATGGGAGCTGGCATAGATTTCGATAGGTAGTGGATACGCCGAAGTTATGTAGAGGCCAGCGTCTCTACTTAAATTTGGCAATCCACCACCAGCACAGGGGTTATTAAGACCGGCGTCTAAAACACTGGTCTTAATAGATGACCCCCTTAGTCTTTAAAGGATCTTATGTGTGCCAAAACTAACTTTTTGGCATGTATTTCAGCAGTATGTGTTGGCATACCTTTTTTCACTGTACTGAAAGGCATAGTGGACTCCACTTCTTAATACAGTGGGGTCTGACAAACCATACCATGTGCTATGCAATAGGAGTCATATGTATGTCTGCCGCTCCTTTCCATTCAAGCAGGCAGCATGAAGCTCCCATTCTCGTGATCAGCCAGACCCACGCCAATCAGATACATCCCAGGAGATAAGTTGTCTTAATGGGACAACCCCTTTAATGCAGTACAGGTATTACTGTGTTGCACTGGTTTAATGGTCAATAAACCTTCCTTGTTATTCATGCCTTTATAGCTTTAGCGGTCAAATAATCCCCATATACCAACAAATGAGATTCTATTTATTATCTGCTAATTTATTTTTCTTAGAAGTAAAATAAATTATATTATTAAAAGTAGGGACATGGCACCTACGTGACTGGTGACAGTTTGTATTATCTTTTTATTATTTTACAGTCTGGCTGTATCGATGATTACATTTATTAAATTGGAGCAGTCAACAGTCTTATGTGCATGGGGGCAGACATCTTGAATATGTTGAGTTTGAATGCACCTAATTCTTTGTCCTCCAGGACAGTTTTCGTCAACTCCAGTCCTCAGAGCCCACCTGCCGCCTGCTGATCATGTTTTCAGGATTTCCTTAGTATTCAGCAGGTGATATAATTAGCGTCAATGCATCAGGACTTACCACAGGTATTTATTATATGGGATATTCTCAAATCATGACCAACAGGTGGGCCCTGATGACTGGAGTTGAGGAACACTGCTCTAGGAGATAAGAAGCTTCCAGGGATGTCTAGTAGAAGCTCATCTCTCCCTCTCCCTATGCACGCTCGCCCACATCACATTATGGAGGGTGGGGGAGCTGTGCCTCAGACAATCGTTTTTTCACGTGTACGTCTAGTTTAAGAGTCCTGCCTGACTCTAGTTTACCAAACCTGTATTCAACGTTCACCAGTAGATCATAGTCACCAAACCCAAATTTGCATTTGCAAAGCTTTGGTGGTCGACAGGGTTCTCCAAAAGGTGAAGCAGTATCTGAATAAAACCCCAGCACTCTCCCACAGACGCACCCCAGTTGTGATATGGGTATCATTTCATGGAGCTTAACCAATGCAGTTCCATAAAAGAAGCTAAGAAAGGGCTACATAATGCTCATTCACTGCCATACTTTTTCTCCATCTTTCTTTTGTCCCGGTCTTCATCTGTGATTGGTATAATTTTTTTTATATTTTTTTTGCTGCTTGCATTCGTAGGAACTTGAAAGCCGTATTTGGTATTCATAAATTAGAATGACGGAATAGTTGAGGTAACGTGGTGAGGTTTGGTGACGCAGAGTGCATGAATGTAATTAACGTAATTAATTGTACATTCAATACTCAAGGTTTCAGTTCCAATTCTGCACTTTTTGTTCTGGTTTCCATTTCCTTTCATTTCTGTTTCTATGAAGCACAGCTTGCCTAGACTGGTGAGTCATCCAAAGATTGCCAGCCTGATGTGAGGTACCTGCTGCTTCCTGCTGCCCGGCTTCAACATTACTTATTCTTCCAGCAGTTTCGTGTTCAGATCCCACACAGCTCCTGAACTCTCCTGAGGGCCCTTAATGACAGCTCCTGCCTAACAGCCCTGACAGTAGGGCAGTGAAGGAGAGGTGACGTTGAGTGAGCAGACATGAATCACTTGTCATCCGTGTTCGCTACCTATTACTGTGCGTGACTGTACAGTCTGGCGTGTTTCATATGAAGACCTGTCTCGCTTGTTTTATCCTTGTTTTCTGATTTGCATTTCTTGTGACTGTGCAGTGATTTAAAAAAAATGCAGACATCACAAACCTTCATTTGATTGTATGTTCATTACTCATGTTTACAGGGTACTTCGGGTTCTTAGAAAATAATGCAGGACCAGCATGATATGCATCTGATGATTAGAATACCAGACGTACACAATACAGACACTTGTGAAAGTTGCACATTTTTGCACAAGGTGCCCTTTAGTGTAAGACATATTTTGCCACACTTGCAAGTTTTCTAAGCAGAGGTTTAACAGTTGCTTACAGTATGCTAGAAAACTGACGTAAATTGCACCCAGAATATATGCATGCGTCTCCTAATAAATTTGGCACATCTTACGCCAGCTCAATCTAGATCGACTGGTCTATGAAACGCCAGTCTTTATCAAATCCTCCCATTGTATATATTCACACATACACAGCACAAAAAACTGCATGTAAACAGCTTTATTGTCGCTTTCCATGAAGCAAATTTGCAATGTTTTGTAATGCAGCTGGCGCCAATTGTGCCCAAAACGTTGCCAAAAAAAAAATATTTGCACATACTCTTAATCCAGGTAGAGGAATTTTAAAGAGGTTTTACAGATGTTTAATATTGATGACCTATTCTTTGGGTAGGTAATCAATATTTGATGGGTGATAGCCCAACAGCCAGCACTCCCATCAATAACCTGTTTGAGAAGTGCCTGTTTCTAGGCCTGTCATGTTCATTAGCCATATGGTCTAGGCACAGCTTAGTCCCATTCAAGTGTATGGGTCTGAGCTGCAATACCAAGCATGGCCGACATACAATGGACTGCACTGTGCTTGGTAAGCTGCAAGGAGGCCGCGGCGCCTCTTCAGTTGATTGGCGACAGTGCTGGTTGTCGGCCCCCTCGCCAATTAGATATTGATGACCTATACTGAGGATAGGTCATCAATATTAAAAACGCAGAAAGACCTTTCTAAACCCATATGTCACCAGAATGGCAGTAGCTGAATAGGACTTTGGGACTTTTTGGACCACATTTTTAGATTCATAGAGGGGCATGCTCAATATAGGGGGCACGCAGTCAAGTGCTTCTCCTAAGCAGGCTTGCAGTTGCAAAGTTCAAGTTGTATAATGTCAGG
Source organism: Bufo gargarizans (assembly GCF_014858855.1). Lineage (NCBI taxonomy): Eukaryota > Metazoa > Chordata > Amphibia > Anura > Bufonidae > Bufo > Bufo gargarizans. Next base: position 207,549,197 of record NC_058082.1, on the reverse strand, counting down.
TGTATTTTATTTGTGTTGCACTAGGAAAAAAGCATTGGTCTTGACAGTGCATTTGGCCACAAAACCACGGCCATGCTCCATATTAATCCACTCTAAATAGATCTGATCTTTACTAGACTAATGGGGTCATTTATCAAACTGTTATAAAGTAAAACTGGCTTAGTTGCCCACAGGATAGGGGATAGCTAGTAGATCGATGGGAGTCCTACCGCTGGGACCTCCACTGATTACGAGAACAGGGGCCCCCGTACCCCCTTCTCCCCTGATATGACTAGAGCGGCTGGTCAGCACATGCCATTCATTTCTATGGGAGGTTCAGAGATAGCAGAGTACTGTGAATAGGGGAAAACTTTAACTAACCAGAATACCCCTTTAATTAATGCTGAGGGCATCAGATCACTGTGTACCAAGCCAGCGGCTCTGAGGAGGGCTCGAGTGGCCCCTTGGGCATTGGCATGTGCAATAAATTGGCATTGATTGGTTGCTATGGGGAACTAGGCTAGATTTCCCTTTCACCATGTGAGCAAAAAGTGCTAGAAAAAAATGCCACAAAAATTCAAATGTGTAAGAACGTGTAAAAATATTTTCGGGGGGACAGGACATTTATTAACCAGAAATACGCTTATATTAGTTGTATTTCTGGTGAAGATTCTAGCGCAAACGTCCTTTCCAGCACAATCTGCGACTTCACCCCACTCACACCAGGTCTAAAAAAATTAGGCGGGGCAGGGGGCCAGGCCCATCTTATTTACTATTTTCTACGCCTGGTTTAGGCATAGAAAATGCTCTAAATGTAAGTTGCCGATCTTAATAAATGTGCCCCTTTGCAAAACAGTAACAATGCAGTTACATGACAAGAATCTGCATAACTAATCATATGATAAATAAAAGCAAGTCTAATATATGTATGAGAATGTTCAGTTTGAAGATGCAGTGGATGGTGAGATATGAAGCCTTAAAGTCAAAAGTTCAAAACATTGTTTCCCTCTTACTCGTCAGTAGGTTAGGCACTGGTCATTTTTCAACCTACTGTTGATTATAGCATGGAGCAGTTAGACATTCAGCACTGTTGATTGCTTATAGGATATTATTCCACTTGATATAAATACAAGCCATCTTTTGTTACCTACCATGGCCATGCATGGTCACTATATTCAGATCATATTTTACTCTGCTCTGCAAAAACTACAACAAGCCTGCTGTTCTTTTTATCACCCACAAGCTTAGCACGAGTAAAGAGGAAAATGTCTAAAGGCAAATAAAAAGTACATTGTATGGTCATAAGATGGCATCTCTAATTTCCGTCCTGTCACAGAAGTTTTTGTTCTTCCCCACGTAGCCTATAATTGTCAAGTCAGCTTTCTGAAGCATGACGAGAAGTTTTCTCAGACTCTTTTCCCACTTTTAATTGCCCAAACAAACTTTCCATGTGATCTCCATATGTTTTAAATGATCTCCTTTTTTTTCTATTTGTTTTTATTTTATTATTGATTGTTACATAACAACATCAGGGTACGCAGCCCATAAAACATTGTCACTTAGAAATGTGATATACAGAACCCAAAACAAAATCACTTCAACTGGGGTATGCAGACCCCCAAAACAGTGTCACTTACAAAAGAGAAATGGGGTACACTTCAGCACATCCAATAGAGCACCAATAAAGTCCAATGTCAGCTTAAAAATAAAGTGAAAAAAGGAAAAGAAAATATATGAGTTGCAAGTTCTTCTCCCCCCCCCCCCCCCCCCAATACTTGTGCCAGTGCTCATCCAATTACCCACTAAGGGGCATCCTGTTAAAGAGTCTCTCTGCCCATGTCTGATATCAATATCCTATAGGAGCAGCCTACTTAGTCTCCCCCGCATTCTGATCCACCAAATACCACTCTGTCAAAGAGAGAGGCTGCATTACATTTCTGAGTCTAACATATATGTAACAATAAAGCGTCTCTATTTCTGAAAAAGCCTCTTTGTATGTCTATCTTGGATCACATTGCGCTCAATATGTAAAAAAAAATTCAGTTGTTCCACAATAGTGGGTATTGTAGGCATCTCTGTCGTTAGCAGACACCTCTGCAATATACATCTTTTGGTCACCATACAAATAGAGTGGAACAAACTGGGAAGAGACCTCCCCTATCCCTCCCCTCCTCAAAATGAAATAGGAAAGAGTTGGGGGGGTTAATTCTACTCTCTGCCCCCATATCTCTCTGACCATCCTCGCCACTCCTTCCCAGAGCTGCTTGCTCTTTGGAAATGTCCAGAGCCCATGATAAAGGTCTGTATAACTGTTGCCACATTTAGGACAGTTTGTTATACGGTCAGGTCTATCTGGATGTGTATATAATAAACAGAAGAGACTGACACCTTATCCCCTCCCAGTTCCATAATTCTATCTAGGGTGTTTTGGTTCACTTCTTTGTATACTACTACTAGGTTCGATGTAATAGCTTGCTTTAACCTGGGCAAGTTGGATAGTCTGGAAGGGGCGTTAAGCAAATTTAGCTATCAGCTCTTCACCATAGAGCCATCTGGGTTCCGAGTCGTGAAGCAGGTGTCTTGCTTGTGTGATCCCTTTAGATTTCCACTCTGCAAAAAGGCTATTGGTATGTCCATGCATGAACTTTGGATTATTCCAGAACTGGAAGATGTTTAGATATTCTATAAGGTAACCAGTACCATCTCCTCAGTATTCTCCACGTGGCTATAGTATCTTTTAGAAGTATAGACTGTTTGGTCCACATAGGAATGCACTGCAACCTAGCATGTAAGAGCGCCACTAAGGACCAGGGAGCACAGAAACCTCTTTCCAAGGACAAAGCAAAGTAATAACTGGTCCCATTATTCCAATCTGCTATATGTCTAGCCATGCACGCCAAGTTATACCCTCTAATGTCTGGAAAGACTACACCACACTGCTGTTTTGAAGCCATAAGCTTATGCAGTTGTATTCTGTGACGTCGTCCATGCCAAAGGAACACCCTAAAAGCTTTTGTTAACTTATTGACATCTGTATGCTTTAGCAGTAAAGGAATATTCTGTAGGGGGTATAACAATTTGGACATGGACATCATTTTAAGTAGATGGTTGCGACCCATTAAAGGGGTATTCCCATCTTGGACAATGGGGGCATATCGCTAGGATATGCCCCCATTTTCTGATAGGTGTGGGTCCCATATCGAGAACGGAACGGGGAGCGCTGTTGCTGGGTGACCCCAGATTTCCAGGGTCCGTCCACCACCAATCGCTAATCCCAGCCTCTCCCATAGAAGTGAATGGGAGCGTGCCGCGCATGCACGGCCCATGCTCCCGTTCATTTTCGGCCGGCCCCATAGAAATGAATGGAGGGCGGCTGCGCATGCGCAGTGCGCTCTCCTTCACTTTCGGGGCTCCATTCTTGCTAGGGACCCGCACCTATAAGACAATGGGGGCATATTCTAGCGATATGCCCTCATTGTCTGAGATGAGAAAACCCCTTTAATGATAGTGGGAGGTCATGCCACAGTTTCAGTTCTCTCAGAATCTTAGCAATCAATGGAGCATAATTTAGTCTATACATCGACTCCAAGGTATTTCCTATTTTTATTCCCAGATGTGTAATATTAGAGCTAGCTACCGGTATTCCCTCCACATCCATGACTAGTCTTCCATGATGTTTACTTTGCATGAAAAGTACTTCACTTTTTGTATAGTTGATTCGGAGTCCTGTAAAGGACCCAAAGGCCCTGAATGCGTGCATCACTTTGGCCATATCTTTAATAGGATCCGCCATGAATAATGCTATATCGTTAGCAATTAGTGCTAGCCCCCCCCTTCCAGTCCTTAAAAATATCTGACAAGTCCAGGTATCTGGCCAATGGCTCTATTGTCAAATCAAACAGTAATGGGGACATAGGGTATCCTTGTCTGGCGTCCAAGACCAGAGATCTAACCATTTCCAACTAACATTGTCAAACGCCTTTTCGGCATCTAATGTTACAATAGCTGAGTTTTTCTCCAGATAGGCTTGTAACAGCGCCAGCAGTACCTTGCGAATATTAGTGACTGCTGATCTACCCTTAACAAATCCAACCTGTCTAGAGGAGACCAACGTGGGAAGAATATCTGCTAGCCTATTGGCCAGTAATTTGGAAAGTATTTTCAGATCCTGATTTATCGATGACATTGGCCTATATGAAGATGGGTCTTCAGGATCCTTCCCCTCCTTGTGTATTAAGGTAATGAAGGCTGTATTCATGTGGTCAGATAGTCTGTTCCCTTCCACAATGGAAGTGAATAGAGTGGTGAGTACTGGGACTATCTGAGCACTCATTGCTTTATAAAAGTCAGAAGAATATCCATCTGGACCTGGAGCCTTTCCAGACGGAAAGAACTTTATAGTTGCCTAGATCTCCATTGCTGTTATTGGGGCATTCAGAGAAGCAAGCTGTTCATGGGTAATCTTAGGCAAAGACAGTGCATCCAAGAATGCCCGTCCCTCCCTTTCATCCCCCCATCTAGGTAAAACCTAGCTATATAATCACTCAGTATGCCATTTATAGGTTTAGGTCTGTGCTCCTTGATCCCATCCCCCCTCCTCATACTGTTAATATGCGACATCGGGCGTCTACCCCTCGCAAGCGAAGCCAGTAGTCTCCCTGATTTATGTCCAAACTTATGTAACTCAGCTTCAAGTCGAGCCCTCCCTATACTTTCCTTCCTGTCGGCCCATATATTAAAGCCTTTCTGGGCCGAAACCCATTTCTCTTTAGTGACCTGGGTCTGAGCCGAGAGAAAGTCCACATATGTCGTTCTCAAAACATTACTCGCCTTCTCGAAAATGCTGAAACATATGCATTAGGCGCCCTCTCAGGACAGCTTTTGCGGTTTATCAGAACAGTGCGGGTGAGTGGATATGTTCCATGTTACAATCTACATACTCCATCCACCATCCCTGCATTATTTTTATAAAGTCCTCATCTTGCAACAGAACATTTGGGAACCTCCACATAAAGTCTACGCCTCTAGGGTGCTGATCTTCAAGGTCGAGAAGCAGAGGAGAGTGGTCTGATATGACCTGACCATATCCCCAATAGCTATGTCGGATACTCTCCGCTGGAGACAAAAATATATAGTCTATGTGGGACCAAGTATTATGTGAATGCGAGTAATGTGTGAATTCCCGCCCCTGGGGATGATGTAATCGCCAGCTATCTCTTAGGGGCAGTATGGTTACAAAGGCTGCTATGCTATCCTGATTACCCTTAGTTCTATCATGCCTTCTGTCTTCCTGCATGTTCATAATTCAGATTAAAGTCTACGCCGACTATTTTGGTCGGATGCATGTCTTGTAGCATTTCCGGGCACAGAGAGTCTAGAAATCTTTTCTGGCCTTGGTTTGGGGCATATATATTATATAAACTGAAATCCCCAACCCACGTCTTCTCCATTCCTTCGGAAGATGGGTCTCCTGCAGGAGCACGATATCTGCCTTCAACCTTTTAAGGTGTCGCAAGACTTTCATGCTCTTGTTCGGGGAGCGCAACCCCTTAAAGTTCCAAGAGATAATTCTCATAGTCTACCTCTGCAGGAAGATCCATGTCCCAACCTAGCATTTGTGCTAAGCAAGGCTCTATACAAGAAACGCCGAACAGCAAGGTGTTACCTCCCAGCTCAGCAACTCCCCTGCTACTCAGTACCCATGACATGCCACAGTGACAACCGAAAACATGAGGAAACCAAAACTTAAAAAGACATGAAAAAAAAACTAGACTTGACTTTCTTTTTTCTGGTATTCGCAGAAGAACCTTGCCAATTCAGTAGTAAAGCAACAAATTTTACCTCCTTAACTGGAACCTAGAAAAGTGTCCATGTGACCTTCCAATGCAAAGTCTCTGTTTACTAGAACCCCATGGATATTTTCCTCTAATTGCACCTCAGGCTAAATCTTGAAATAACTTTCCTCTGGCAGTCTTGAGGTGTTTCCCATTGAGAGGGCATTGTGTTTTCGGCGATCTCTGAGACTTAGATGACAACCCCGAAGGAATACGGCCCCATGACATTTGCCTAGATGACATATCAATAGAGTTCATCTGTGGTTCAGTACCCCCTTCCTCACTTTCTCTTCCTTCTGGGAGTAGTAAATAGGCCTCTGCTTCTCTCGGGTTTTCAAACTGCCGAAATGATCCATCCTGCTGCCGGATTTTCAATATGGCAGGATAAGCAAGTTGAAATCTAATCCCTTTCTTTTGCATACCCGAGCAAACAGCACTAAGGGCTCTGCACTTCCTTGTGACCTCCGCTGAGTAGTCAGCAAAATAGTAGGAGTTCCCGCCATATTCTGTAAGCCCTTATTATGTCTTTCTTATCTGAATATTCCAAGTACTTGCAGATTACTTGCCTTGGCCTTTGGTTTATATTTGTAGAGGCCGTTGTAGGGAGTTCTCTCTTGGGCCCCACAAGATGTGCTCTCCACTTTCCTCCTATCCGACAGACCTAGGGCCCGGGGCAATTCATATTCAAACAAGTGGCAGAGATCTTTCTGCGGCACCGATTCAGGTATTCCTACTAATCTCCAGTTGCTTCGGCAAGACCTATTCTCCAGGTCGTTGACCTGATCATTTAGCCAGTTAGCCAACTGGAACAGATCATGAAGTTTGGTTGTGACTTCAGCAGAATCTTCTTCCATGCACGCCACGCGCTGTTCCACTTCTGATGGCCTATGCTTATGTAGCTCAACCTCATCCTACAGCTTATTCAGCGCCATTTGCACTGTCGATGACAAGGATGCAATAATGTCAGGCGCAAATTGTTTTGCCACCTCTATGGCAAGTTTTCATATATCCATTAGGGTGGAGCAAATCGACTTCGGATGAAACATCCGAAGTCGATTCGCATAAAACTTTGTTCTAATACTCTACGGAGCAGGAGCTCCGTACAGTATTAGAATGTATTGGCTCCGATGAGCCGAAGTTATTGCTTATCAAAGTCTCGCAAGACTTCACGCAATAACTTCATAAATGAATTTGTACTGTAAAAAAACATTTCCCGAACTCGGGTTCCGTTCCAATGTTTAAATAACATTAAATAATACCTGAAAGGAGTAAAAAATGTGAGTCTCGGACTATAAGGGTTGATATGGGTCACAGACATCGCGCCCACAGAGATAGGTGTGATTTTTGTGACCCATATCCACCCTTATAGTCCGAGCCTCAAATTTTTTATTCCTTTCAGGTATTATTTAATGTTATTTTTTGATGCCACATTATCATCTATTTATTGTGAACCTGTTTGGTTTGGGTTTAACATTGTATGTCATTCTGTCTCGGACTATATATACTGTGTCCCTATTTGTGGACTTTGGTGGGCACTGGGTCTGTGCTTGGTTTTACTTTCACCAGCATATGATGTATTGTATACAATTTTTAAATCATGTTTGTGTGTCTTTGTAGTCCAATAAAATTGCTCTATTTTACAATTTGTGGATGTGCACATTATTGCGGTTCTCTTGGGCCTTTTGGCCTTCTTTGGGTAATTTTGATGTATTTGAACCATCAGTGCACTCCCTTTCTATTTTAGTGTGTCCCCCCCATATCCATTGTTATTAGAATCTTGGAGAGCGGGGGGCCCTTTATGTTGATAACTCGGCCCGAGGAGATAGATTTCTGCCTGCTCCGAAGTAAATAACACTCCATACACTCTCAGGAGCCGGTAGGTGTTGAAATACTCTCCCGTCAATACGGGATGATGTAGCGTAGCGGGCTACAATGCAAGGAGCTGGTGTCCCTGTGTCCTCACATACCAGCGCTGGAACCAGAAGCCATGATCTCCTTTTTAACTTCTTAAAGCTTCTTGACAAATGTACATTATGTTTTGATTTAAATTAATATACCGATTAATTAGGGACTCGTAGAAAACCCCACAGCACCCCACTCGCAAGCAGGCTCACAGTAGCACTAGCCACAGTTATAGCAAATAAACGGTAATGCAAACCGCACTCATACACTTAAAAATGGGGTTTACTGGGCTTATTCAGGGCACAAAGCAAAACTATTAAAGATGTGCTTTAATATACTAAAAGAAGTACAGTACTTGGTTACAAAAAAAAGATTAAAAAAAATAGAGACATACATAAACATGCACAAAACAGTTATAAAAATAAAAAGATAAACACAGAAAGTTTCTTACTACTTAACGAAGTGTGTGATAAGAGTCCGTTCTAGTTCCGGGGACAGGAGGACGTGGAACAAAACCCAGTGTTGATCAGATCCCAAAATTGTGTCAGTCAAAGGTCCCAAATGCCTCATTTTCATCCCCATTTGTCAGAGGGTGGAGCTGAGAGGAGTCTCCCACCCCATCCCTGGCCCAGCCTTCTGGGAGAGCCTTCATTATGGGTGCATGCTCCACCTCTATCCCTCTGCTGGCAAGGATAAATTATTAATAAAATATGGTTTCTTGTCCGCACTAATGGATATTCGGTCCTAACAGAGCTACTCAGGCGTCTTTATCGGGCATGGTATAACAGTATCTGAAGATTCAGATATTTTTAAACCAAAGTACTTAGGAATAGCAGGTAGATGATACCAGTGATGTAAAGCAGATCAGTATGAGTGCAGGTGTAAACAAACAATTGTAGCAGTTATGGATAAGGAGTGTGAAAGTTTTATTGTCCCCTAATGAAGAACGGGTCCATGAATGTGATAGATCCAAGAGGTCTGAGGGGCAAATTCTGTAAGTGATGTAGGACATAAATCATGAATCAAAGGTTTTCATGAGCTTATATTTCCAGACTCCAGACTCTGATATTTGAAATTCCCTTTTATTATAAATAATTTTATGTCTGCAATGATGTTTTGGTCATGGCTACAAAAATGTTTTGGTAGAGGTGATCTTCCTTTTTTTATTTTATTGTAAGCTTTTTACAGGTTTAACCAACATAGAGACCCCCAGTAGGACATTTGGTACATACAGTATGATCAAGTAGACCACATTTGGGGTTCATTCACATTGAGGGTATGATCCGAAGTCTGAATGAGGGGTGTTATTTACATTTGGGATCTGATCTCAGGTCTGATTGGGGATTATTCTCATTGGGGTCTGATCTGAGGTCTGAATGGGGTCTTATAAACATTGGGGGTCTGATCTGAGGTATGATTGGGAATCTTATGAACATTGGGGGTTTGCTTGGTGTCTTATGAACATTTGGGGTCTGATGTGAGGTCTGATTGGGGTCTTATGAGCGTTAGGGGTATGAGCTGAGGTCTTATGAGCATTGGGGGTCTGAGCTGAGGTTTGAATAGGGTCTTATAAACATTGGGGTTGTGATTGGGGGTCTTATAAACATTTGGGTCTGAGCTGGGGTCTTATTAACATTGGGGGTCTGATTGGGACTGAGCTGAGGTTTGATTAACATTGGGGTCTGATTGGTGGTCTGATCTTATTTTCCTTCTCTAAAACCTAGTTGTGTCTTATAGGGCAAAAAAAAAAAAAACAGTAGTAGTGTTAAATTGATGGATTCCATGACTGAAGCGTTCATGGAATATTTTTAATTATTGGTCAGATTCAGATTGTGATATCGTTAGTATAGGCCAATTAGCCATTAAAAGTTATCAACTACTAAGGAGTGTCATTTTTATATATTTTCTATGTATTGGCTAACACAGTAAAAATATTTTTACTTTAACAAAGTGGCATTTCTGTGCACAAGTTGCAGATTTTAGGGCTTGCTGCTGATGGCTGGGTGCCACTGGGATGTTTTTACATTGTATTTGACCATTGGCATTACAAAGAGTAAAATGAATGGTCAGATCTCAAATATGTTGTGAATTTCATTGCGTACTTGCTGCATATCTTTCCCTGTGTGAAAACCATGGTAACTATTGTATTGATAATATCCAATTCCATTTCTCCTTTGTGATGATCTCTCCCTCTAATTTGTCATTTATAGAATGAACAGAATACATAAGCCTCAATATGCTTTTAGGAGAACAGCATGTTGTAGAATAGTGTAGTAATAATAATATACTTATATCAGTATTAAAACAAATGTATGTGCTGTTCTTTGCGACGTGCCTTTCAAGGGATCAGCTTGGAGCAGGAACGTAATTTGATTAATTTTATATATTTATGCAAATATTCAGCTGTGTGCGCATGAAGAACGTCTTTTGAGTCACTGCACTGCTGTAAATAAAAATTAGGCTTTAATGAATGATTTGGCTTGACGTAGCAATGTACTGTACATTGAAACTACAGCAACCAATGGCCTATTATCAAAACTGTGTATGTACATGTATAATACACATTTTATATGTGACTAGGGTCCTATGGGTAGCAATAAAGGATCGGAAGAGCTTCTGCCTCAGCTGGCAGGTCTTACCTTCTTAAAATTTCTTCAGATTACATTTTCATTCTAATTTCCAAAATTTTATTTTAATCCTTCTTATTATTAATACTTTAAAGGGGTTTTCTAGGGTAACATCTGTTTTACCTTGCCCCCAGTCTGTGGGACCTGTTAAAAAAAACTCATATTTAGCTGCTCACCGTTGGCTGCATTGCGGCACCTTGGCTCCTGGCGATCTTCTGGGCCCCGGTCTGTTTACTTCTGGCTGGTGTGAGGACGGAGTCATATTCACCAGTTCAGCCAATAAATGGCCTCAGCATTAATGTGATGCCTAGTGGCACATGACCCGACGGAGAAGTCTAGACCCCAACCCAAAGTAAACAGACTTGGGGCCTGATAGATCGCCAACCTGAGCCGGAGTGTCGGGGAGCAGATTAGTATAAGTTTTTCAACAGGTACTACACACTTCAGGAACTAGGAGGTAAAAACTGCCCGAATCCTTTTTGATGTCAGATTTCCTTAAATATATATTTGATTTATTCTTTGCTTCTTGGTTTAGGTACCTGCTTTAGATATTATGATATGATTTAGGCCTCTTTTTTTCAGCGTGTTAGAATGCAGAGGCTTACCCATTGTGAATGGACAGTGCGATCCTTATGCAACAGTAACTTTACTGGGGCCAACAAGGTAAGTCTTACTGGAGGTTGCAGTTCTTTTGCATGTAGTAACCACTTTGTTTTCCTTAAAAAAAAATTGTGGCAGCTCACAGTGATACTTGGAATGATAAATATGTATAATTGGTAGATTGTGTGACTTTTAGATCATGCAATACCGTACTTGACTGTTTCCAGAAGCCTCACAGAAATGTAATGGGTTTGGCCAATTTTTACAAATATCTTTCAAAAGGTCCTAATCAATTTCTTGTGTGACCCATCATACTGTACATTACCCCCACCACACAGCAGAAGGTCCCTGGGTCCTCAATAGGATATGTAAACAGTTATACACCTCAGCCGCAGCTTCCATAGGGCACCAGATGTTCATTCACTATTCAGTGCTTGCGCAGAATATCCATTCGGGGAGTACAGAGACCTGTGTTGTTGGTGAAACTTGTCACTGGGGGTAAGATATGACTTAAAGGGGTTGTCCCACAAAAAATATTCTACAGTTTTTAAACCAGCACCTGGATACGAGGTAGCCAGAACAGGAGCCACCAGAGAGGCCGGCACTTTTTCCTATAGTGTGCAAGCACGACCACTACTGCTGGATTAAAGGGTGGTCATAACCCATGGAAACGAGCAGTGTATAATGTGATGGAAAAATGAATCAAGCCAGCTAAGGAGGCAATATGGACAATCGCAACACAGTAGTAAGTTCCTTGTATTAACTTCCTCTACATGATAAATGCCATTTGTTGAAGTGAGACAACCCCTTTGATACATTTCAACATCAATTAGTAATTTTGCAACAATAGTGACATTTCTCGTGCTTTGGGCAATAAAGCCAGTTTGGTTCTTTTTGGACCAGGAAGTGGCTTATTTTATGGGTTTAAGTGCTGGAATTAAAAAAATCTGTAGAAGGTAACATTATCCTGTCATTCACCAAACCCAGACTCATCCATCTGACTGCGAGATAGAGAAGTGTGATTGGTCGCTCCACAGAACACGTTTCCATTGCTCCAGAGTCCAGCACTGGTGCACTTTACACCACTCCATCCAATGCTTGGTGATGTAAGGCTTGCACGCAGTTGCTGTGGTTCCTAAATGTTCCACTTTGCAATACTAGCACTCACAGTTAATTGTGGAATATCTAGGAAGGAAGAAATTTCATGAACTGAGTTGTTACAACGGTGGCATCCTATTACAGGACCATTCATTGTGCCCTGTAGAATGACCAATTCCTTCACAAACAGGAGCGTAGCTATGGGGCCTGAATTTAGAAGGGACCCACCCAGGATGAGGATTAAAAGATTTTGTCAGGCCCCCCTCAACAGTATTAGGGAGCATTCACACGACCGTGTTGGTTTTGCGGTCCGCAAATCACGGATCCGTGTGTTCCGTATGTCTTCAGTTATCTTTCAGTTTCTGTTCCGTAAGTCCGTATAATACGGACGTGGTGCTTCCGTGTGTCATCCGTTTTCCACAGACTGCAAAAACTGAAATGGGACTGAAATGGGGTTTCCTAGAATGTTTTCAGTCCAGGGGTCCGCAAAAAACGGATGACATACAGATGCATTTCCGTGTGCTATCCGTTTTTCTATGGACCTATTGACTTTCTATATGGCCACGGACCGCAATTTGCGGCCAAGTATAGGACATGTTCTAAAATAAAAGGAGCGGACACACAGAACGGACAGCACATGGATGACAATTAAAAGGCATTCCGCAATTTTTGCAGACACATAGATATGAATGTGTCCGTGCATTGTCCGCAAGAATTGCGGAACGAACGCGGAAGAAAAACACGGTTGTGTGAATGCTCCCTTATACAATGACATTATATACAGAGACACTGTAGGAAACCAGAGCAGCTGCCGGGCCTAGTCGGAGACTGGTCTTGATTAGCCACCGGAGTGGGGGTTGTGAAGAAGTTGTTGGGGGGTGCCTGTTCAAAGCTTTGCTGTGGGGCCAGTCAGTTCTAGTTACGCCACTGGTCACAGACTGCATGGCTAGGGGCTGGATTTTATACCTTGTATAAAAAAAATGCAATCCAGCACCAGGTTTTGGAATCATCAAACAGGTCACTGCACGGATTCAAGGCTTGTTCACATCCTTAGCGGTAAGAAATTTGTAGGTAGAGAAGGAATCCAGCATGCCCTAGTGCACTAGTTATCACTTTATTAGCCCCACTATATGAGGGAGCAGTGCAGCCAGACGCCCGCCAGCTCCCCGCACAGCCGGTCTCCCTAAAACAGCACTGTGCTCCTAGGAAGACGGATGTCCCTTAGCAGCGGCTCTGAAAAAGATCGCTGCTAAGGGACATTTCAGACCAAGTTTTCTAGTATGTATAAAAGGTTTTCCCTAAATAAAGTATATTAGAAAAATGTTCCCTAGCCCTCTCCCTACCCATTAGCAAACAAAATAAAAATATGACCGTTACTCTTTAATTATTACTATTAATACAGGTTTGCTGCCACCTGGCAAATGTCAGTATGAATAGTCATTTTTGTTTCTTGCTTTGATTTTTTATTTTTTTTCACTTCTTGCAGAACTGAGTCAAAGAAAACTAAAGTTCGAAAGAAGACGATCAACCCGCAGTTTGATGAAGTGTTTTATTTTGAGGTTGGTATTTATGTGGGCGTGGTGATAGGATGAAATCTCATATGCTCAGATGTTTGGAAGCTCTCACATGTGTCCTGCCAACTGTCAGCTCTTGAAATGCGAAACTCTGAATGTGCCAAGCTGAACTCAGCAGACATGGGCAGAGGTGTCTGGAGCGGCTTCATGTTTATCCCCTGGGATAGGCTGCTGCACAGTGTCCCTGAAGGTCTTCCTCCATTCACCTTTTATTTTTCCCTTGCCGTTAATTCCTTTACACTTCTGCTTTCTGATTTTATAGGGGATTTTTACCATTTACTTTAACGGTTATATGTACCAGATTGCTGGAGATGAATTCCATATTTGGTGCGGGAATTTTTTCCCCCTAATATGAGGTAATTGGGACTACCTCATAGGGGATTTTTTGCTTTCCTGTAAATCTGCACTGCAGGATAACAGGTTGAATCTCCTTTCAAGGTTGCTAATTACGTTACTATGTAACCAGAATATTTTTAAAAAGAGTATTTATATATTATACATTTGTTGTACCAGGGCCCAGTTCTTCTTACTGTATGTTCTAATACACTGGCCATGAGGGAGAAGGAAAATGTTGTCGGATATAACCATGTAACTGGCAAGAAAAAAAGATAGGAGATAGACAAGCCAAAAAATGTATGTTACATCACAGTGGTTCACCTTTAGGGCTCATGCACACAAACGTATTTTCTTTCCGTGCCAGTTTTTTTTTTTTGCGGACAGTATGCGGAACCATTTATTTTAATGGGTCCACACAAAAAAACGAATTTACTCTGCGTGCATTCTGTTTCCGTATTTCTGTTCCGCAAAGAAATAGAACATGCCCTATTATTGTCCACATTACGGACAAGGATAGGACTGTTCTATTAGGGGCCAGCTGTTCCGTTCCACAAAATACGGAATGCATACGGACGTCAACCATTTTTTTGCGGACCGGTCGTGTGCATGAGGCCTTATAAAGAGGTTGTCCTTTCTAGACAGCACCTGATATTGAGGTTTCCGTGGGATCCACCTTCCTCTACCATCACTGATCAGCGGGGGGAGCCTCTCCATTCAGCTGATCATGGCGTGTCAGAAGTGGAACCCCCATTGATGAAATGTTGATGACCTATCCTAGGCTATTAATATTATATTCTTGGGTAACCTTTTTAATTGCTCTTTTATATATTGATTTTGAACCTGTTTGATGCTTGTTGGCTGGTAGAGAAGGTTAGTCTTTTTACTTGTAGGGGAAATATACATAAATATCAGAGGGGAAGGTCTGGGTCTCCAAATAGTGGACTATGTATTGCATTTTGAAGAGACATACCATTTGAAAATTGTGTGAACTGTTTTCACATGATTTAACAGTTTTTGTATAAATATGGTCAACATTAATAAAAATTTCATGAAATCGCAGTGACCTGTAGCAGGCAATCAGATTCTGCTGCTTGCTGTACCTTGTAGTGCACAGCACAAGAGGAGCTCACCACTTCAGTCCCACAGTGTGACTTAGTGGTAGTTCTCATTGGACAACTCCTTTCCATATGTCTTACTAGAGCGCATAAGTTAATAGAAGGAAGTAATCTGCTTGGACTCCCTCTGTTCACTAGAACCATGAACTAATACCAAAAATATATTTTTTTTCTCTGGATGATCTGTCACAGCATGGGTACCAATTTCATACTTACAATATTTAAAAAATAAAAAATGACATTTAAGCTCCACCCTTTGCACCACCTAGGAACACGTGCAATGTACAGAAACACCCACCTTGGGGGTGGTGCTTTCATAAGTCCTTTCACAGACCAATTTGCAGGATCGTCTTGAGACTGGATGTATGCCATTGGTTTCATTATGTGTCATGTAGTGCTTCATTTTCCCTGTTGATTGTCTTATTCACCTGCTATTTCTATTTATTGTTAATAACACACTAAAATTCTGCACTTTGAGATTTAACACCCTTTATAATAGTTCTGCAAAAACATGAGTAGGATTTTGGTCCACACCTACCACACCCATGTAAAACGAGAATATCAACTGTGGTTAGGTTTTTACATCCTTCACTAGAAAACCTTGTTGCGGTCCTACTCTAAGGTGTGTCAGAAGTTGGTTAGCATCTTTGCAAAGTAGAGTAACATCGTGATAATTCATGAAGTGCTCCCCTTTCCTTCAGTAGACTGTCAGTGACCTATGTTATGTATAAAGTGTTGGTTTTGACATATGCTGTATTTCCACCTATGAAAATGCATCGTGCAATATATGTAAAAGCAATCATTTCTAATCTTCCAGCAAAAGCATTTTGGTTACATCTCATCATCTTGTGTGACATATTGGCCAAACATAATGAAACATTGGCGGTATACTCTATGGGGGAGAATCCTCAAACTGGTGTAAAGTAGAACTGGCATAGTTGCCCATAGAAGCCAGTCAGAGCCCACCTTTCATTTTCCTAAGGAGCTGTGAAAAATGAAAGGTGGAGCCTGATTGGTTGCTATGGGCACCAGTTTGATAAATCCCCCCTGTGTCTATATGCCTCAGGAAAAATTGTCCCATGCGCCACTGGACACTGTATGACGGTGCTGTTCTCTTCTACAGTGAAGCATCTGGTGGTACACAGCTTCGTAGTACAGAGAAATTACTGATCATTTAATATGATATAGATAATACAAATCAGATGGAAAAATGTAACGTTTTGTGTCATTTTATAAATTTTTTTCCTTTTCCTTTTCATTCAGGTGACAAAGCCCAGTAGTTACAACAAGAAATCCCATTTTGAAATAGAAGAGGATGATGTAGACAAGATGGAGATAAGGTGGGAAAAGACCAAAATCTAAGTGCATAATGGGATGAGGATGTGCTGTATGAGTGAAATGTATTCTCCAGCGTTTATGTTCTGCTTACTTTTTTCACCCTACCCTTCAGAGCCAAGTCTGAGTGGGTTCTTAAAGTGACAGCCACATCTCTAAGCAGGAAGTATTCTTAGAGCCGTTCCTTCCCCCAAGTGACACATCTGCAAGAAAATATAGTTGCACTAGGCTGGGTTGAAGACCTATCTACATTGTGCCTGGCTTTTTTTTATTTTTATGAAGGGATTTCTTTTTTTTTGATGATTGAAGACTTAAAGGGAACCTGTCACCGGGATTTTGTGTATAGAGCTGAGGACATGGGTTGCTAGATGGCCGCTAGCACATCTGCAATACCCAGTCCCCATAGCTCTGTGTGCTTTTATTGTGTCAAAAAAATCGATTTGATACATATGCAAATTAACCTGAGATAAGTCCTGTCCCTGACTCATCTCACACACAGGACTCATCTCAGGGAAATTTGCATATGTATCAAATCGATTTTTTTACACAATAAAAGCACACAGAGATATGGGGACTGGGTATTGCAGATGTGCTAGCGGCCATCTAGCAACCCATGTCCTCAGCTCTATACACAAAATCCCGGTGACAGGTTCCCTTTAAAGTGTACCTGAGTTTTCAAAAAAAGTTTGCATAATGGCTGTGCTTCTTTATACAATCATAACTATGAAGGAACAGTTATGTTTGGGCTTCCCTTATGTCTCTTTCAGCTATATGAGTCCCTGTTTCAGCTGTACAGCTAGATGCATTTCACTCAGAAGCACTGTACTACTGTTACATCCTTTCAATTAGTTTCCACTATGTTTCTTTTGAGCTCTGTAGCTCAAAGAACAGAAAAGGAGGGATAAATCACACTTACAGAAAGGCTGGAGAGTCCTGTGATATTCAGAAGCTGTGTATAAGCTTAGGAGCTCAGCTAGCTCTGACCCCCCACACACACACTTCCTCTCAGCTGTCTTCTGAGTCTCTGTTACCAGGAAGAATTTTGCCTGACAACAGACAGTAAACTGCAAATTAGGTGGAAGTGAGACCCCGCAGTAAAAAAAACTTTTTTTAGTCCAGATTTTTTTTTTTTGTTTTAATCCCGTTTCACTTCAGAAAATCCGCAGTGGACTCGCCATGTGTCAACCAACTCATATGCTGACATTTGTATAATTTTTTCCTGTCATAAATCGCAGTACTGCATTTTTACAACATTCATAATCCTATAAATGATTGAAAACGACCATCATTTAGTCATTGAACCTCGATAATAGTGCCTCCCCTCTCTATGACTGAGCTAGCAGCTGAGGAAACCTATCTGCAAGGGGTGATGTCAAAGACTGGACTCCAGCCAGGGCTCAGACTGTGAGATTTAGTCACACAATTTGTATGCACTGCACATGAAGAGGCAGTTTCTCTGTTCCTTTTTTGGGGGGTTGAAATGTATTCTATTGTCTTAGGATCAAATCTTGCATTTAGTATCTGATCTTATGCCAGTATTACACTCTCTTCATATAACTTGTGATATCCTTTGCAGGGTTGACCTATGGAATGCTAGTAATCTAAAGTTTGGAGATGAGTTTCTTGGAGAGCTTAAAATTCCACTCAAGGTCCTTCGACAATCCAGCTGCTACGATGCATGGTATATATTTTATAGCGCTATTTCATTTGTTTTAAGATTTTTAAGACTAATCCAGTGGGCCGAATTCATTCATGACATGTGGGTATAGCTGCATCCAGTACATATTAGATCATCAGTGGATGCTGCTGCTGAAAATGACATGTTTTATTGTGTAGGCAGCGTTTGGTGTCCGTATGATGAAACTGAGCCAAACAGATCCGTCTTGACACACGATGTAAGTCAATGCGGACGGATCCGTTTTCTCTGACACAATCTGGCACAATAAAAAAATGGATCTGTCCTCCATTGACTTTCCATGGTGTTCAAGATGGATCCGTCTTGGCTATTAAAAGATAATACAAACGGATCGGTTCTGAACTGATGCAGACGGTTGTATTATCTGAACGGATCCGTCCATGATGCGACTGTGAATGTAGCCTTAATTGTTCAGTGTAAAGGGGCCTCATTTGATAGTGTGTATACATGTCTGGATCTGTTGGTGTGAAGCAGCGCACAATTCACCCAGGTGATGGCTCTCTCTGTCTATCTTTTCCAGTAGTTATGTGCCTTACCTCCCGGGCATGCTTAGTATATCCAATATCTTGATTTTTCATTAACTCGGCTGTTTCTCACATGTCCATGCTTGTGCAGTCCTAGAGGACAGATCAATGTGAGACGCCAACATTCCTGTTCCCTGGGAGCCGGACACTCTATATTACTGTGAATAAACCTCTTTATGGGGTATAAAGCAGTTTCCTAAACCTAGACCAACCAGTAAATAATGTCTGCAGACTACTGTATGTTATTGTCTCTGTGTCATAGACGGTCATTGGGTGTAACCATTCATGATGGCTTACGCTTCAGATATAGTACTATAATTGTATTTGACTGACATTGAATATGTCTGAATGAAACTGCAGCTCACAAAAAAGCAGGAATCTTGGTAGCAGTGTGCATTCATTTTTTGTGTGCTAGAATTGATGGTATAGGACTGTGATGGCTAACCTCCGGCGCTCCAGCTGTGGTAAAACTACAACTCCCAAGATGCACAATTGCTTGGCTGTTCTCAGAACTCCATAGAAATGAATGGAGCATGCTGGGAGTCATAGTTTCACCACAGCTGGAGTGCCAGAGGTTAACCATCACTAGTTTAGGATATGGTATGGTATGCTGATCTTACATTTGGGATGGTTTTTGGTGACCCCACCATAAACGTGACTCCTCAGCTGTATGTCTATACTTAGTACAATAAGAGCAGTACACGTCCTTCAAGTACAAAGGATCATGGTGAACTCCAGGTTCAAGTGACTTGTGTATTGCCAGCTTTACTGACCACAAGGATCCCCACTGATCACTAGAAAGAAAGGGTGCAGTTTTCTGTAGATCACTAAGGTCCCAGTCGAGCTCTGCCGTGGCCCTGTGTCTGGTATTAACAGTACAGTCAAATTCTGCACCATGTAGAGGAATTGTGAAACTGCCTTTGGCCCTTTAAGAAGTTGTCCAGGCTTTTTGATTTTGCTGACCTATCTTTAGGATAGGTCATCAAACTCATCAATATTAGATCATCAGGGGTCCAACAGCCGGCACCCCCGCTGATCAGCTGTTTGAGGAGACGAGACAACTATGTCTATGGGACAGCAGCAGCGGATAGGAAGGGAGACGGCTCGTGTGCACAGTGCGCACCGTCTCCTCAAACAGCTGATTGGCAGGGGTGCCAAGTGTCGGACCCCCGCCAATCTGATATTGATGACCTGTCCTGAGGCTAGGCTATCAATATGAAAAAGCCCAGAGAACCTCTTTGATTTTCATTGATTATCTGGGTACAAGCTTTCAAACCCTCTCTGATTAGTAAGTTATGGCTTATCCTAGCGAGATGCCATAATTTGCTAAGTCCCCTTTAAAAAGACTTATTATTTATTATTACGTATGCACTATAATATATACCTCTTGAATTTTTGCCAGGTACTTGCTTCAGCCCAGGGATAATGGAAAATCAGGCAAGCCTGAGGATCTTGGCTCACTAAGGCTCAATGTAGTTTACACTGAAGATCATGTATTTGCAAGCGAGTACTACAACTGCCTCAGAGACCTCTTATTAAAGTCTGGAGATGTTGAGGTCAGTATATAATTTTGGTTTTATACACTAGGATTAAATTCATATTTTTAGAGGAGAAATATTGAGGGACATTTGTCAAGGTTGGTGTTTCCATACACTAGTCCTGATCCGTGCTTGCCGGAGTAAGGCTGGGTTCACATCACTGATGCCATACAGTGGCATTTGTTCACCATTGAGTTTCATTGTTAAAAAAAAATAAAAAATGTATACGTGTTTTTTTACTGGACTATGCCGGATACAAGAACGTTGTGGACTGCATTTTTGTATCCTTTTTTTCTAACATATACTTCTAATGGAGGCATAAAATGTGATATGAACCCACCCTAAGATGCACCTAATATATTAAGTGGCAGATGCCCGTGGCAGTCCATGCACCAGAAATTGAAGCCCTAGGAAGGGACTGGCGTAGGCTTCAGGCATAACTGGCGCCAGTTTCTAGCGTAAGTTATAGTAAATCCGGCGGGACGAGCAAAGTCTTGCCCCTCAATCTAAGCTCCACCCCTTTCTTGAGACTTGAGAAAAGTGCCATAATTCCTGACTTTTTACACCATAATAGTTGAACAAAACCTTTAGTTTTTCAAATGTGAAGCTGCAGTATTTACTGTTAAAAAACTTTCCAGGGGCAGCCATATTGGAGATAGACCCTTCCTGTATTACCTGTATAGAAAGTTAATCATGGTGTGTGTGTGCGCATTAAGGCAGCTGAGATGTATGAGAGTCTATGACAGAGAACTGTTACAGATTGCCACCGTCTTCGGTGATGGACTATAGCCTACTCTGCAGACATCAGTGAGTAACGGGAGCTGCATACAGAGTATTTATCTCTATTGTGTTCAAATAGCCAAACCTCTTAAGACCCCTTTACACTGGCCAATTTTGCAAGTGATTGTCGGGAAGCAGAGCATGTTTAGGTGCCTACACAAATTATACATTTACGGTGGAAACTTTACACCACCAGATAGTCGCTATCGAGCGTTCCTATGAAAACTTGTTACCGATTATCTGGATGATTCTCGGCCCATGTAAAAGGCCCTTTAGATAGTTGTCAGTCAAACACTAGTTCGGCCGACAGATATTGCTCCCAATCCCTTTTCCCATAAACACGTATGCTCAGCTACTGTAAGTGTGCATTTGTTCTCGTCAGGCAGTTTATCACCGATGATGGCAAAGAAATGGGCATGTTGAAACCCAGCATGCCCAGTTCTTCTTTTCCTCAATAGTCGCCATCCAGTGAGAGTCAAAACACCCACATGCACCCCCTGCTATCCCTATTCGCCTCAATCCAGCAGTACAAGAGAATAAAATCCCCTAAAAGGTAATACTGTATTTTTCGCCCTATAAGACTCACCCGGCCCATATGACGCAGGTTTTACAGGGGGACAATAAGAAAAAAATATTCATCATTAGACCTCAGCTCACAGCCTCAAACAGACCACCAATGTTAATCAGACCTCAGCTCATAGCCCCAATCAGATTAGACCCCTAATGTTAAAAAGACCCTCAATCAGACCTCAGATCAGACCCCCAATGTTAATAAGACTCTAATAAGACCTCCAATGTGAATGACTCCAGATCAGACCTCAGATAACAACCCCAATATAAATAAGACCCCCGTTCAGACCTCAGATAACAACCCTAATATAAATAAGACCCCCATTCAGACCTGAGATGAGACCCCCATACCTCATATCAGCCTCCCCATGCCTCATATATGAGCCCCCAGCCTAATTTAATCCATCCCCAGCCTTTTATTTAGCCCTCATGCCATAGGTCAGCCCCAGCATTCAGCCCCTATGCCTCAAATAACATAAAATAAAAAATCCACTTACCTCTCCTGCTCTGGACGCCACTGCTCCTCACCTCCAGCGCTCTTCTTCCTTTTGCCGTCGGCAGGTCACAGGGTGCCCTCATGCTGGAAGTGCTCATTAGTATTCGGCCTATACGACTCAATTACATTTTTGGGGGGGGGAAAATAAGGTAAACACAAAATTTTTTATAAAAAGGATTTAAATAATATGTCCTATTCTGATGATACATTCCATGTAAACAAGAAAAATGTTGCCATTCTAAAGAGAATTTGTATTCCCTTCCATGAATACATCCATCAATTATATATATTTTATAGTTGGCACAAGCAGTGTAATAATGACATGGAAGATTCCAATATATATTTTAATACTGGCAGAAGGACCCGGCTTTGCACGGGTATATTTAATCTATTTCACTTAATGTTTGTGTGTGTCGTTAAAAGATATCGTCCATATCCACTATAACAGTGAACTCCACAGCCCCACCCCCACCCCTTAACAGTGACCCCCCCCCCCCCCACAGTGCCCAGCCTTTTTAAAACCTTCACAGCAGCCCACCCCATTAACAGTGACCTCCACAGTGTCTGCCCCTTTAACAGTGACCTCCACAGTGTCTGCCTCTTTAACAGTGACCTCCACAGTGTCTGCCTCTTTAACAGTGACCTCCACAGTGTCTGCCCCTTTAACAGTGACCTCCACGCTGTCCGCCCCTTTAACAGTGACCTCCACGCTGTCCGCCCCTTTAACAGTGACCTCCACGCTGTCCGGCCCCTTTAACAGTGACCCCCACGGTGCCCGGCCCCTTTAACAGTGACCCCCACGGTGCCCGGCCCCTTTAACAGTGACCTCCACGGTGCCCGGCCCCTTTAACAGTGACCTCCACGGTACCCGGCCCAATATATATATATTTAGATTTCTGTATAACAGATATTTCCTCCTTAAGGTAAAAGTAATAGGCGTTGCTGCTCTGTCTGTAACCTCTAGTTTAAAAAATAGCTTTTTGTGGTTTTCTGAGTGATTGAATCTCTTGTGGTAAGAAGAAAAACACTTATTTCTTAATGTGTTCACATATTAAATTGACACACCCAGGTCTTCCTTTGTAAAATTGGCAAAATGAATCCTTCATTTATTAGATCTTTATGTATTTTTTTATTTATTTATTTTTTATAATGCCTTTAAACATGTTCAGTGGTCTACACTTTGACTTATACACGCTAGGGTCCATAAAGGGACTGTTCCAACTCGGTGTTTCCATGGCAAGATAGGACTAAGCACTGTCTATAGGTGGCTGGGCTGATGGAAACAGATGATTCTGTAAGTCCCATTGTAGTGAATGGGAGCTGCACAAACGGCATAGCTTGTTCTAGTACGCTGTTTGAATAGCTCCCATTCACTACAATGGGACTTATGGAAACAGCAGAACGTCAGCCCGCTTAGCTGTTTCTGTTATCCCAACCACCGGGGGTCAGCACTTAGTCCCATCTCGCCGTGGAAATAGTGAGCTAGAACAACCCTTTTAGGGCGATGGCTACATGGCAACACTGCTTAGACGACAGGATTGTAGAATGGCTGTGATCCAATAGAATTTTATGGGATCACAGCACAAATTGCTATTTCTATGGGATCACCACTACTCTGCGATCCTGGCCGTGACCAGTCTCACAGTATAACCCTAGCCGAAAACCTCACCCGACTTTGCATTTGTGAACATCGACTGTTCGACACATTCATTAAGGGCACTTTCACGCGAGCGGATGCCGTGCGTGGAATCCACTGCGTGAAAGACAGCCAAGGCCCGCTCCGGACAGCAGAGACACGGAGCAGTAACATGACTGATAATGCTCCGTGCCTCTCTGTGTCCTCTTTACTACGAAATGACAGTGAGATAAAGTTGTCACTGTCATTTTGTAGTAAAAAGATCACCGAGAGGCACGGAGTATTATCAGTCATGTTACTGCTCCATGTCTCTGCTGTCCGGAACGGGGCTTGGCTCTCTTTCACGCAGTGGATTCCACGCACGGCATCCGCTCGTGTGAAAGAGCCCTAAGTATAGTTCGGCTAACGACTATCTCTGTTGCATCCCTCATATGCACGTTCAGATCAGCCCAACATGTATGTGTATTAATGGAAGGAGGCAGGGGAGTAGCAGGGGAAGAGGTTGCTTTGGGGCCCGAACTCAGAAGGGGCCCACCCAGGAGAAGGACTAAAAGATTTATTTTTTTTGTCAGGCCCCCCTCAACAGTATTATACAATGACATTATATACAGTGACAGTATACACAGTGACATGACATACAGTATATACGGTACATGTAGGAAACAGACAGAGCGACTGCCGGGCCTCATCTGAAAGAGCGATCTTGACTAGCCACAAAAGTGGGGGTTGCATGGAAGTCGGCAGTTGCGAAGAAGTTTCTGGGGGGTGTCCGTTCAAAAATTTGCTGTGGGGCCCAGTCTTTTCTAGTTATGCCACTTGGGAGAGGGGAGAAAGCTGCTTGCAAACTCTTCTGGAGGCAGCTTATCACAGAGGAGAACACAAGGATTGGGCAAAATGAAAATGATTCATTATCTATTGGAACAGAGTTTTGGGAGCTCCCCATACACATTAATTTATCAGCTGAACCTGACGATCTTGTGGGGCTCTGATTAGTTGCCAATGCAGCCTAGGGCCTTGTGAAGGCTCTCAGGCCTGCCATAGCAAACTGTCTGTTAAGGCCTGCTTGAAGCAGGGCTTAATGGACAGTGCAACAAATTCCCATAGATTGGGGGGAAAAATTCTAACCATTCTTAAAAATAAAATAAATATTAAAATTACGGAACTGCGTTTTTCTATTAAATTTTTTTTATTTCACTGCATAAACATGGTTTTCCCCTGTTTTGCAATATGTGATATGGTGAATTAAAGGGAACCTGTCACCTGGATTTTGTGTATAGAGCTGAGGACATGGGTTGCTAGATGGCCGCTAGCACATCTGCAATACCCAGTCCCCATAGCTCTGTGTGCTTTTATTGTGTAAAAAAAAAAACTATTTGATACATATGCAAATTAACCTGAGATGTGTCCTGTACGTGAGAGGAGTCAGGGACAGGACTCATCTCAGGTTAATTTGCATATGTATCAAATAGTTTTTTGACGCAATAAAAGCACACAGAGCTATGGGGACTGGGTATTGCGGATGTGCTAGCGGCCATCTAGCAGCCCATGTCCTCAGCTCTATACACAAAATCCCGGTGACAGGTTCCTTTTAAATGGTGCTATTTAAAATTAGAACTTGTCCCACAGAAAAAGCCGTTTTATGGCTATGTGGACAGAAAAGTTAAAAAGTTATGTTTTTTTTAAAAAACTTGATCACGATATGAATACCCTCCCATTATGTGTATTTATAACTAGCTTTAAGATGGATTTACACGTGCCGAGGAGCTGCCGATTATTTGCAAGAAAGCGTTCCTTCCTGACAGTCGGCTGCTCTTTCAGTGGGGGCGAAGCTCTGTATTTACATGCAGCAATCACCTCCACAATATGTAGAGGTGAATGCTATAGCGATCGCTTGTCCTAATACAGCTGCATTGTTTCTGGACAGCAGATTACTGTTTAGACAGCTCGCTCTGCTGCCCAGAAATTATAATTTAGGTGCCTGCACGAATGACCGTTTCACCCAATAAATTAGCATTTCGCTCATTCATCTGGAGGGTTTGCTGCACATTCGTAAAAACGCTAATCTCCGATAATCTGCCCGACTATCGGGCTGTGTAAACCCGCTATTAGTGTTTATAAGAGAGCCTGATTTTCCAGAATTTGGGTTACCTAATTTTTTAAGTAAATAATTAAATTGTACCATATAATATATACAGACGTGGACAAAATTGTTGGTACCCTTTGGTCAATGAAAGAAAAAGTCACAATGGTCACAGAAATAACTTTAATCTGACAAAAGTAATAATAAATTAAAATTCTATAAATGTTAACCAATGAAAGTCAGACATTGTTTTTCAACCATGCTTCAACAGAATTATGTAAAAAAATAAACTCATGAAACAGGCATGGACAAAAATGATGGTACCCCTAACTTAATATTTTGTTGCGCAACCTTTTGAGGCAATCACTGCAATCAAACGCTTCCTGTAACTGTCAATGAGACATCTGCACCTCTCAGCAGGTATTTTGGCCCACTCCTCATGAGCAAACTGCTCCAGTTGTGTCCGGTTTGAAGGGTGCCTTTTCCAGACTGCATGTTTCAGCTCCTTCCAAAGATGCTCAATAGGATTGAGGTCAGGGCTCATAGAAGGCCACTTTAGAATAGTCCAATTTTTTCCTCTTAGCCATTCTTGGGTGTTTTTAGCGGTGTGTTTTGGGTCATTGTCCTGTTGCAAGACCCATGACCTGCGACTGAGACCAAGCTTTCTGACACTGGCTAGTACATTTCTCTCTAGAATTCCTTGATAGTCTTGAGATTTCATTGTACCCTGCACAGATTCAAGACACCCTGTGCCAGACGCAGCAAAGCAGCCCCAGAACATAACAGAGCCTCCTCCATGTTTCACAGTAGGGACAGTGTTCTTTTCTTGATATGCTTCATTTTTTCGTCTGTGAACATACAGCTGATGTGCCTTGGCAAAAACTTCGATTTTTGTCTCATCTGTCCACAGGACATTCTCCCAGAAGCTTTGTGGCTTGTCAACATGTAGTTTGGCATATTCCAGTCTTGCTTTTTTATGATTCGTTTTCAACAATGGTGTCCTCCTTGGTCGTCTCCCATGTAGTCCACTTTGGCTCAAACAACGACGGATGGTGCGATCTGACACTGATGTTCCTTGAGCATGAAGTTCACCTTGAATCTCTTTAGAAGTCTTTCTAGGCTCTTTTGTTACCATTCGGATTATCCGTCTCTTAGATTTGTCATCAATTTTCCTCCTGCGGCCACGTCCAGGGAGGTTGGCTACAGTCCCATGGATCTTAAACTTATGAATAATATGTGCAACTGTACTCACAGGAACATCTAGTTGCTTGGAGATGGTCTTATAGCCTTTACCTTTAACATGCTTGTCTATAATTTTCTTTCTGATCTCTTGAGACAGCTCTTTCCTTTGCTTCCTCTGGTCCATGTCGAGTGTGGTACACACCATATCACCAAACAACACAGTGATTACCTGGAGCCATATATATAGGCCCAATGGCTGATTACAAGGTTGTAGACACCTGTGATGCTAATTAGTGGACACACCTTGAATTAACATGTCCCTTTGGTCACATTATGTTCTGTGTTTTCTAGGGGTACCATCATTTTTGTCCATGCCTGTTTCATGAGTTTATTTTTTTACATAATTCTGTTGAAGCATGGTTGAAAAACAATGTCTGACTTTCATTGGTTAACATTTATAGAATTTTAATTTATTATTACTTTTGTCAGATTAAAGTTATTTCTGTGACCATTGTGACTTTTTCTTTCATTGACCAAAGGGTACCAACAATTTTGTCCACGTCTGTATATATATGCACTCACCTAAAGAATTATTAGGAACACCTGTTCTATTTCTCATTAATGCGATTATCTAGTCAACCAATCACATGGCAGTTGCTTCAATGCATGTAGGGTTGTGGTCCTGGTCAAGACAATCTCCTGAACTCCAAACTGAATATCAGAATGGGAAAGAAAGGTGGGCTACAACAGCAAAAGACCCCACCGGGTACCACTCATCTCCACTACAAATAGGAAAAAGAGGCTACAATTTGCACGAGCTCACCAAAATTGGACTGTTGAAGACTGGAAAAATGTTGCCTGGTCTGATGAGTCTCTATTTCTGTTGAGACATTCAAATGGTAGAGTCTGAATTTGGCGTAAACAGAATGAGAACGTGTATCCATCATGCCTTGTTACCACTGTGCAGGCTGGTGGTGGTGGTGTAATGGTGTGGGGGATGTTTTCTGGGCACACTTTAGGCCCCTAAGTGCCAATTGGCCATCGTTTAAATGCCACGGGCTACCTGAGCATTGTTTCTGACCATGTCCATCCCTTCATGACCACCATGTACCCATCCTCTGATGGCTACTTCCAGCAGGATAATGCACCATGTCACAAAGCTTGAATCATTTCAAATTGGTTTCTTGAACATGACAATGAGTTCACTGTACTAAAATGGCCCCCACAGTCACCAGATCTCAACCCAATAGAGCATCTTTGGGATGTGGTGGAACGGGAGCTTCGTGCCCTGGATGTGCATCCCTCAAATCTCCATCAACTGCAAGATGCTATCCTATCAATATGGGCCAACATTTCTAAAGAATGCTATCAGCACCTTGTTGAATCAACAAGATCTGATTAGTACAAAATATCATGAACACTATAGCCTCTCTACAGCCAAACAGACCATCAATCAAAAAACTGTTGGGCAACAAGAGCTTTTGCACAAGGTGCTTATGACACAGTGGGGTTCTTTGACCAGAGGTGTCTGATCATAGCTGTCTATGGACACACGAGTAGTCACAGTTATCCTATTAAGAGTAAAGGGCCCGGAATACATTGTCCGCCAGTAATGGTCAAATAGTAGCTTGTAATCTACTGGTAGATATCACAGCAGGAAGGAGGTCTTGATATAATCAGCAGGCTGTTGCTGGCTCAGACACAGAAACACAGAAAACTGCTTTCGGTCACACAACATCAAGTTGCATGCTAGCTGTATGACCAAAACTGTTTGTGATTTGTCTGCAGCTTGTTGTCGCATCGGAGTCATGCAACTCTTTAGGAGCTCATGTACACGAACGTATTTTCTTTCCGTGTCCGTTCCGTTTTTTTTGTGAACCATATGCAGAACCATTCATTTCAATGGGTCCGCAAAAAAAACGGAAGTCACTCTGTGTACTTTCCGTATGTCCGTTCCGCAAAAGGATAGAACATATCCTGTTATTGTCCGCATTACGGGCAAGGATAGTACTGTTCTATTAGGGGCCAGCTGTTCTGTTCTGCAAGATACAGAATGCAATCGGACGTCATCCGTATTTTTTGCGGACCGCAAAATACATACGGTCATGTGCATGAGCCCTTAGAGTGTGATTTGGCTGTAATTCCCATTAAACATTGAAAACATAAATACAGTCACATATGGTGCAAGTGAGTCTATGCAGGCAAAGTGGCTTGTAGCCTGCTTCTGCAGCCATAAATTCATCAGGCTATGCTTCTCTGCTGGAATGTTGTGCCGCAAGTGTGAACCTAGCCTAATAAATATAGGGGGAGATTTATCAAAACTGGTGTAAAGGAAAACTGGCTTAGTTGCCCGTAGCAACCAATCAGATTCCACTTTTCAGATTCTGCTTTGGAAAATGAAAGGTGGAGTCTGATTGGTTGCAGTGGGCAACTAAGCTTTTACACTAATTTTGAGGAGGGGGAGGAGGGCCCGGCACTAATCTCTATCTCTGACTTAAAACAGCTTTTGATGAAGCTGTCAAAAGGGGAGCTCAGTGCAAAGAGATTTTACAACTTCCATTGGATTCAATAATATCTTTAGAAATTCCTAGGCACTGAGCTCCCCCTAGTGGTGGCTGCATGCATCCGCTTTTAGAACATACAATATGAAGAGAAGTAGATGGATTTAGAGCAGGGGTGCACAACGTTTCCTGGTTGGGGGCCACATTGTCAGACTGAACCAATGACGAGGGCCGAAATTAAAATTTAAAGGTGTATTAACAACTGAAATTTTGTACTTATGGCATATTGAACACACATTATATACCACTAATGTCTAGTTACACTTCCAGGACTCCCATCTAATGGGAGAAATACATGAAAATGACATGTAAGCAGCCACAAGACGTAGGCATACATGTCTGTTACCAGATGGTTGGGGGCCACACTGAATGGTATCAAGGGCCGCCGGCCCGCAGGTTGTGCACCCCTGATTTAGAGCTTTATAGAGGTAGATTTAGCAGTGTATGTATGCCAGTTGTATGCTGTAAATACAGTACTTTGAGAATATGGTGTTCAGAATGAGTGCAATTTTTATAAAGCACTTTTCCTGCTGATCTCGGTGCGCACCCCTGCTTTGTGCATATTAATGGCGAGGTTGATGGCTCAATGTTATAAAAGTGGCACCGTAGGGCACCCTGTTCTTCACACTAGGTATATGAATAGTCTGCTGTGACTTTCATCAGATTAATCCTCATGCCATGTGAAAATTGTAACTTCCAATGTCTCTGCTTTCCAGCCCGTTTCAGCATCTGCTGCACATGTGTTGGGTGAAGTGTGCAGAGAAAAACAGGAAGCTGCAATACCTCTGGTCCGGCTTTTTTTACATTATGGCAAGATTGTGCCTTTCATCAGCGCCATTGCCAGCGCTGA
This sequence comes from Bufo gargarizans, assembly GCF_014858855.1. Taxonomy (NCBI): domain Eukaryota; kingdom Metazoa; phylum Chordata; class Amphibia; order Anura; family Bufonidae; genus Bufo; species Bufo gargarizans. The sequence goes on along the minus strand of NC_058082.1, from coordinate 207,518,884 downwards.
AGTAAACAGAACACAGTGAGTAACAGTTTTGTTGTTGAAGGAATGCAAGCAAAGGGTTAATTGTTCCATCTCCAGATTGTTAAAGTCTGTGGCATTGTCAGTATATCCATGTGAACGTGTACCAGTCTGAGCAGTTTATTATGCCTTTATTATGCCTTCAGCGCTCTCCGTGTTCCCTCAGCAGCAGCACAGGGGAGAAGGAAGCAGTGTCTCCCTCCCCCTGTGCTGCTGCTGCCGCTGAAGCCAATGGGAGGACAGGGGACAAGAGAAGGGGCGGGGCTGTGGCCACTGCGCCACCAATGAAGATAAATCTCTCATTCATTCAAATTGAACAGGAGGCGGGAGCTGCAGAATCACATAGCCGACTCCCGACCTCTATGAGCTGTAGCTGCGATCTGCGGTAGTTAACCCCTCAGGTGCCGCGGATCGCTGCTACCGCTCATAGAGGTCGGGAGCCGGCTATTTGATTCTGCAGCCAGCTCCCGCCTCCTGTTCAATTTGAATGAATGGGAGATTTCTCTTCATTTGTGGCGCAGTGCGCCCCAGCCCCCCAGTTTTAATCATTGGTGGCGCAGTGCGCCCCCCAGTATTAATAATTGGTGGCGCAGTGTGCCCCCCACAAGCCCCCCAGTATTAATCATTGCTGGCGCAGTGTGCCCCCCCCCCCCCCCCCCCAGTATTAATCATTGGTGGCAGTGGCCACAGGATCCCCGATCCCCTCTTCCTCCGATCGGAGCCCCAGCAGTGTAATACTGGGGCTCCAATCGGTTACTATGGCAGCCAGGACGCTACTGAAGCCCTCGCTGCCATGGTAAGCTCCATGCTGCTGTGTGCACAAAGCACAGAGCAGCAGGGACAGTGAGAGCTCCTATTCACCCTGATGGAGATCTATCCGGGTGAATAGGACAAGGGTTCTAGTCCCTAAGGGGGCTAAAAGTTGGTTAAAAAAAAAAAAAAGTACAAAAATACAAATAAAACACCAAAATATTAAGTATAAATGAAAAAAAGATTTACAAAAAAAAACCTACACATTAACAATAAACATTAATTTTCAGCAGATTTGTGTAGGAATTTCCCCCCCCCCCTTATATATATATATATATATATATATATATATATCTATATATCTATATCTATAACTACTACCAGTTCTATATCGGATCCCTACCATACTGAGTGTCCACACAGAGTATGCATGTGATAGTCCAGTTCAAGAGTTTAGATGAAACAATTTCAGTTTGTAAGCAATGATTAAATGCTATTCCATGTAACATAGTAACCCGAACTAAGTAGATTCAAGGGGATATCCAGTCATCAAAACATTTTTAACATGGCAATAACCCATAATTTTTTTTTACTCATTCCTCAGAGATCCAAATACTATTTTCAGAGGGAATTCATTGACATCCAAGTGCATTGATGAGACCATGAAACTGGCCGGAATGCATTATCTTCAAGTTACATTGAAGCCTATTATAGATGAGGTAACACATGACATTTGTAACTATCATTATATATACTCATATTTTTCTGACTATAAGACGCAACTGACCATAAGACTCCCCCAAGGTTTAAAGGGAACCTGTCACCGGGATTTTGTGTATAGGGCTGAGGACATGGGCTGCTAGATCGCCGCTAGCACATCCGCAATACCCAGTCCCCATAGCTCTGTGTGCTTTTATTGTGTATAAAAACCTATTTGATACATATGCAAATTAACCTGAGATGAGTCAGAGCTTGAAAAATATGACTCTTCTCTGGTCACACAAGTAAGATATGACTCTTTTATGTTAATTTGCATATGTATCAAATTGTTTTTTTTTACACAATAAAAGCACACAGAGCTATGGGGACTGGGTATTGCGGATGTGATAGCGGCCATCTAGCAACCCATGTCCTCAGCTCTATACACAAAATCCCGGTGACAGGTTCCCTTTAAACAACAGAAAATTTGAAAATAAACATTTTATACTTATTAAAACTTCCCTGGTGGTTTAATGAAGTGGAGGGGTTAATGTCACTAACATTATTAGTCTAGGGTAGAGAACCCCCTCTACCCTAGACAAATAAATAATTTACAGCTCCTGATCCAACCATTGAAACAAAACAGTGGTGCATGTAGTCACATGATAGGAAGTTACAGTGTACAGTACAATACAGTACCCACTGTGTAGTCTTCTTATTGGTCTGACTTTTCCCACTGATGGCATCATCAAAGATCCTTTAGTTACACTAAGCCAGAACTTTCATCTATTTCCCTGCTGCTTAGGGACCTTCAGCATGGGGAGGGAGGTGTTTTGCACCGTCCTCTCCATGATCGTTCACTCTCCTCTCCTGCCTGCACTGGTCACACAGATCAACGTAGGGCAGGGAGACAGAGAAGTGAGCAGACGCACAACTCTATCACTGATCCAGCAAAGTGTTGTATGAGCACTCTGCTGGATCCTTAAGGAAGTAGTTAGGGAGGTCTGGCACTGCTGGTCCACCATGACTCGGGACTATAAGATGCACTTATAGCATTTTTCTGCAAAAAAAAAAAAAGTGAGTCTTAGGCCTCTTTCACACGGGCGTGAGTTTTTTTGCCCGGATAAGAGCCGGGTGCGTTGCGGGAAAATGCGCGATTTTTTTCTGCGCAAGTGCAAAACATTGTCATGCGTTGCACTCGCGTGAGAAAAATCGCGCATGTTTGGTACCCAAACCCGAACTTCTTCATAGAAGTTCGGGCTTGGGATTGATGTTCTGAAGATTGTATTATTTTCCCTTATAACATGGTTATAAGGGAAAATAATAGCATTCTGAATACAGAACGCATAGTAAACCAGCGCTAGAGGGGTTAAAATAAAATAAAAAATAATTTAACTCACCTTAGTCCACTTGATCGCGAAGCCCGGCATCTCCTTGTGTCTCCGCTGCTGATGAACAGGACCTGGGGTGAGCTGCTCCATTAAATACAGGTTAAGGACCTTTGATGACGTCACTCCGGTCATCACATGGTACGTCACATGATCTTTTACCATGGTGATTCACCATGGTAAAAGATCATGTGATGACCGGAGTGACGTCATCGAAGGTCCTTAAGCTCTATTTAATGGAGTAGCTCACCCCAGGTCCTGTTCATCAGCAGCGGAGACACAAGGAGATGCCAGCTTCGCGAGCAAGTGGACTAAGGTGAGTTAAATTATTTTTTATTTTTTTTAACCCCTCTAGCGCTGGTTTACTATGCATTCTGTATTCAGAATGCTATTATTTTCCCTTATAACCATGTTATAAGGGAAAATAATAATGATCGGGTCTCCATCCCGATGGTCTCCTAGCAACCATGCGTGCAAATCGCACGGCATCCGTACTTGCTTGCGGATGCCATCCGATTTTCACACACCCCATTCACTTCTATGGGGCCTGCGTCACGTCAAAATCGGAAAATATAGAGCATGCTGCGATTTCAACTGAACGCACAAGTGATGCGTTAAAAACATCGCTCATGTGCACAGCCCCATAGAAATGAATGGGTCAGGATTTAGTGCGGGTGCCATACGTTCGCCGCACGGATCGCACCCGCACGGAAAACTCGCCCGTGTGAAAGGGGCCTTATAGTCCAAAAAATACTGTATACTCATGAATTGCCTATTTTCTGCTGCTCCATGGGCCTATACTTATTTTTCCATCCCCAACAAATTGGCTTTTCCATGTCCTTATACGAGGGTCTTTTTATCAGACTGCTGTGACTTACTCCAGTCTGTACAGCAATTCCTTCCTGAGCTTTTCTTGGACATACATTTCCTGCAGATGGTTTGCAAGCTAACCTGTGTTTCAGTGGTGGCCCCTGAACTACAATCGGCAATATGTTTGCTTTTGTAGCAGAAGATGCAGTCCAGTAACAGCTGGGGAAAGCCATAAGTTGTCGCCTTCTGCTTTAAAACGGATTTCAAGGAAAAAGCCAGAGGAATTATTTTACCTTGACATTAACAAATGGCTTTCTCTCTTAAGAAAATGTTTTCATCACAGAAAGGTGCTCGTTGTGGTGACACCAAGAAGAGCAGGCAGGACAAAACGCAGAGATGATGTACCATTCCACCCAGACGACCAGAATTCTCATATGAATGTTCATTCTTTACTGAGACGCTCCAAGCATCTAAACCGACCCAACTGTTACTAATTATAGCTGTTTATCAGAATGCAGTGCGGAAAGCTGCGTTAACACATTCAGTGCTGTAAGCACATCATTCTGATGATGTGATCACAGCTCCACGTACCAGGAGATGTCGCCTGACACAATCATGAAGCATCCCTATGAGAAATTCTTCGTACATGACTTGTGTGTCGCTCCTTAATTGTCAAACCCACAGTATATAAATAGAAAAGCTGATCAGTGTGAACCATTGTCTTATTTAAAACTTTAGATTACGGTTATTGTTTGCTTTGCTTTTTTTTTTTTTTTTAACCATCTGCAAAAGACATGGAACATATGTGTTAGTGTCTTCTTAACGTGTCGCATCCAGTCATACAGCTGGTGGTTACACCCTGCCTATATCTCCTTTCAGACCATCTCTGGTCAACCTGAGGCAGTAATCTTATGGGACGCTGACTTATCAACAAGTAACCGCACATTTCCTTTCACAGTGACTCAGCCCCAACAATCTGTGAGGCCCATCGGTCTACAGGGAGTTCAGCTTTACTGTATAGGAACACAAGTTCCTGCGCCCTCTGTAGGACAATGATTGCCACATACTGATGTCTTCCTCATGAATATTATGTATGGTTTTTGTGTTCCTTAGATCTGCGAGTTACATAAACCCTGTGAGATTGATCCTGTGAAGTTGAAAGATGGTGAAAACTTAGAAACCAACAAAGTAAGGAATATATACATATATTTTATTTCATATGCTTCAGAAGAAACAGATTGAAATGGCAATTGTCTAGCATTTGAGCTTTTCTCTACGGCATAGCTGCTTAGGGAATACCCCAGCAGTGTAGAAATGTTACTATATTCTTTATGTGGGTTTCGGGGTCTAGAAAACTTGGAATAGCAGAAAATTTCAAAGTGCAAATGATTTCAAAGTGGTAATGGTTTCTTAAACGGGTTTTCTGGGTGTTTTAATATTGATGGTCTATTCTCAGGTTAGGTCTTCAATATCATACCGGTAGGGGTCCAACTCCGGGTACCCCACTAGTCAGCTACTTGAGGAGAAGGCAACGCTCCAGTCTGCATTACGGCTTCTTTGCAGCTTACCAAACACAGCACCATACATTTTATAGCAGCTGTGCTTGGTAAGCTGCACACGTGACCGATGTATGTGATGTCACAGGCCTAGGAAGAGGCTGCAGTAAGGCTGGCCCTTGCCAATCTGATATTGATGACCTCTAGGCCAGTGATGCGAACCCTTTAGAGACCGAATGCCCAAACTGCAACCCAAAACCCACCTATTTAACGCAAAGTGCCAACACGGCAATTTACATGGATACTGAAAAATACCAGCCAAGTTAAGCTGTGGGAACGTGGCTTAACAAAGACTCCAGTAAAATGAATGTCCCCTAGTATTTAAAATCTCCCATTAGTGGCCCACAGTATTGATAATGCTCCAGTAGTGGCCCTCAGTATTATAAGGCCCCCATTAGTGGCCCCCAGTATTAATAATGTCCTATTAGTGGCCTCCAGTATTAATAAGGTCCCATTAGTGGCCTCCAGTATTAATAAGGTCCCATTAGTGGCCTCCAGTATTAATAAGGCCCCTATAGTGGCCCTCAGTATTAATAAGGCCCCCTTTAGTGGCCCCCAGTGTTAATAATGCCCCATTAGTGGCCTTCAATATTAATAAGACCCCTATTAGTGGCCCCCAGTATTAATAAGGCCCTTATTAGTGGCCCCCAGTATTAATAAGGCCCTTATTAGTGGCCCCCAGTATTAATAATGCCCCATTAGTTGCCCCAATATTAATAAGGCCCCCATTTGTGGCCTCCAGTATTAATAAGGCCCCCATTAATAGTCCCTAGTAAACTGAATGCCCCCATTAGTGCCTCCCTAGTATTGTTTTTCCTCCATTAGTGGCTCCCAGTATTAATAATGCCCCTATGAGAGGCCACAGTACTCTTCTTGTGCAATAAAAAAAATAATCTCACCTCATCCATTTGATCGCATCGCGGTGAACACTCGCTGCTCACTGTAAGCACAGGACAAGACCTGCGCTCCAGCGTGATGACGTTTCGTAGGTCCTGCTGCTTCTAGTCAATGCTATCATGCTGGAGCACAGGTTCTGTTCTGCCCATCCAGTGAGCAGCCAGAGTTCCCCTGGCGCAATCAAATGATTGAGGTGAGTTTAATTTTTATTATTATTTTTTTTTTAACACAAGCAGAAGAGGGGTCAAAGACTGTACTAATGAGCGCTCCACAATGGAAGCTCTCATTAGTAATATTGCACAGGTGGCAACCCTAAGCACGGCCCCCATAGAGCCGCATGTCCACAGAGAGGCCATAGGTTCGCCACCACTGCTCTATGCCATCAATATCAAAATCTCAAACATGGTGTATTAGACCAAGCGACCCACTGGTGGAATATGGATTCTAATAAGTTATGGGTGCGAATTGAAAAAACTCTGGTGTGTTTACATGGCCCGGTAGTCAGGCATATTATCGGGGACAAGCGTTCCTGCGAATGCTCGTTCCTGACAATTACCCATCTAAAGGTGCAGCCGATCACCCAATGAGCAAGCGAAATGCTCATTCATCTGGTGAAACTGTTGTTTCTGGGCAGCAGATCGTGCTGTCTAAACAGCACTTTGCTGTCCAGAAACAATGCAGCTGTATGAGGACAAGTGATCGCTGTATTTAAAGGGCCCTTTACATGGGCTAACAATCAAACAGATTGTCGCTAACGAGCCTTACTAGTAAAGCTCATTAGTGATGATCTTGCTGTGTAAATGCACCGCCAATTACCCGAAGAACAAGCGAAACATTCATTCACCCGGTAATTGTATCTTTTGTGCAGCACAAAATATCATCATTTGCCAGCTGCAGATTTTGCTGTGTAAATATGATCTGCTGCCGGGAAACGAGACAGTATAGGCAAGAGCGATGCCTCCTCCCCATACTATGCAGCGGTCTCCTCCGCTAGCGATCAGCAGATTGTCATGAAGGAACACTTGCTTCCCAACAATCTGCTAGATCGTCGTCCTGTGTAAAGGGACCTTGAATCGGCTGCTCCTCGCCCCGTGTAAACCCACCATTAGCAATCAGCGATCTCTCATGAACAGATTACCGTACTTGCTCCTCTCTTGCAAATACCAGTCTTTCAATCCCTCTTATCTGGTATTCAAATAACTGATCAGTTCTGGAACCATTTCTAACTACCTCCAGTAAAAGCGCTACCTGCTTTCTGAAATATTTTGCATGGCATTTCTTAGAAGATAATATACCCGACCCATCTCTTAGCACTTGGAAGCTTCTTTGCCAGATCTACCTGACTCATCACAATCATTACACTTTTCCCCTATTACAGATCCACAAGTGTCTCTCTAAACAGAACAAATGTGAGGTTAACATCCACCCCTCCATAAGCTGGCAGAAGATGCCCCAAATTTATCATTGTGGCTCACAGCACAATTTTGACACAATTTTGTGCATTTTAAGCCATGCAACTTTTCAAAGCCATGCCCCCTTTCTCTAGACACTTTTCAAAATTGTCTAGTGAGGTGTGAAAATTGTCTAAAACCCTTATAAAACTTGCCACAATACCAACACCGTTTTTTTTTATGCGACTTAATCCTGAATTTTGGTGCATTGAGCATAGAATATCTTCCTCACTTTGTACTATTATATTGTTATCTTGTGGTGGCTCAGTGGTGAGCACTGTTGCCTTGGTTCAAGTCCTACAAGGTTCAATACTTACATATTAGAGTTCTTCCGTTGCTTGTGTGGAATACCCTTTTATTTATAAAAAAAAAAATGGATTATTAGCTTCCTTTAAAAAAATGACCTTAGTGTACATTCTTATACAAATATGTATTTGTGGATTTACGTTTTTCAGCTGTCTTATTTCTAGACTGTAAAATAAATGTCAGACACCAACCTTTTCCTGCTCTCGGCAGGTGGGAGAGTATACTGGGGCTTGTGTTTCTATCGTTGACAGAAATCCTCTATGCTAACCATATATTTTTTTTAATTCTTCTTTGCAATTTTCTTAGGAAAACTTAAAGAATTACGTAGACCAGATTTTTAATGTCATCACAAAATCAGGGGTCAGTTGCCCGACAGTTATGTGTGACATCTTCTTCTCTCTGAGAGAATCTGCTGCCAAGAGGTTCCAAGGTAAGCGGATACTGGAATAATCTCTAAACCTTCTTTTGATATTTAAGGACATTTCTTCTTTTTAGGCATATGTAAGTATGATGAAGCATTTGCATTGATTATCACTTTTGATCACACTCCATAAGCATGAGAACCTGCTAAACGACAGGTCCACATTCACGCATTGCTAGGCTTCTGAGAAGAGCGTTGTTTCAAGATCATTTCAACACATTTCCTAAGTGCTCTTATCAGGATGCCAATAAAATCACTGAAGTGGCTCATGCTGTAGAATAAAAATCCTTCTCACTTGTTCTCTATGTGGGCCAGCTCAGATCGAGTCCTTCAGTCTGTCCAGGCTTTGTTTATAACTTACAAGGCAAATTCTTTGTGGTAAAATCTAGGGAAAGGCAAAAAAAAAAAATATCCTTGTGTGCGTTGCTTGTACAGCCGACCCATCTGATGGAAAATGTGCTCCTTATGAATCTTCAGCATCATGTGCCTGTACGAAAGTGCAGACTCACAAAAAATCATTGTTGTCTTTGTAATAGGACCAAGGAGCTCGGGCATTTCACATCCTTGTAGTAGACACCAGCTTGGTTAACTCTTGAAGTTTATCTTTTTTTGGAAATACAAGTCTTAAAGGCTATAGACACTATTGGAGGCTTTTTATTATTGCATCTTACTCATTTTATTTTATTTTTTCAGTTGGTCTTTTAAAGGTTTTCAGCAGCTTTTCCTGTACAGCTTTCATTTTAAAGGGGTTGTCCCACAAAAAAAATATTCTACAGTTTTCAAACCAGCATCTGCATCTGACTACTTTTGTAACTGCATGTAATAAAAAAAATTGTATAGCTACTGAGTTTTTCAATAAAATGTATCTGTATAGTGCCACTTAATTTCTTATTTCTTTGCCCGGCTCATTTATAAGGCCGCACATGCTCAGTTTCATCTTTCAACTGTCTCCTGAGCTGTGATAGGGAGAGAGCTGCAGTGGAATGGACACGCCTCCTGAGCTGCAGCAGAAAATAAACTCCCATCTTGATATAAATCTAGCAGAGCAATGGAGCAATGAATGGGGAGATCTCTGGATCCATGTGAGGTACAGGGCTGGTTCTTGCTCTGTTAGAAAGAGATAGTCATGTGCTATATGATGTATGATTTTCATTTTTTTACATTATTCATGGGATAACCCCTTTAAGTGCACTTGCAGACAAGGTTTCTACTGAATCCTGTCAGACTCATGAGAAACAATTGAGTTATAATGAGTATTTATGAGCTGTCAAGAGTTCAGGCATAATGGCTACACATCCAGCCGTCAGAGCTGCTCTCTGTGAAGGGAGAACCTGCCAGTCTGCAAATACACAGAATCTGAAAGCTGTGTAGGAAAAGTTGTTAAAAATGTTTAATTAAAAAAATCTTAACATAGTCTAACACTATCCAATCGGTGTTGCTGTTGTCTGGCTGTGCAGTGACACCCCTCCCCTCCTACCCAACTGGTAAAATCCATCTGGACCTTCCCTGCAGACTGCTGGCAATTCATTTATAACTTTTAGCAGATGTAATACAGGAGTGAATGGCACATCATATTTACTAAAACAGACATGTCAGGAGAGGTGACGGGTCCTCTTCAAAGGTCTTTTGCAAAGGACATACTGTACTTTAGCATTAAATCGTGGAGTGTATTATACAGTAAATAAAAACTGTCATAAATTATTTATAGCAGTGAACTCCGAATCCTCCCACTGTGTCATCTCTGCAGTGAGCAGTATGGTTAGACCACCATTTCTCTTTGTCAATTTTCTTTTTATTACACAAATTCTACATTGTGCAGCCGGTTTCGTACAATACAACAAATGCTTACATTTGCACAATATATATAACGTATGGGTACAACAACTTAAATGTGATAGATAACTGTGCACTATACATTTTAGGCTGCATATGACACCTTTTCCTGAACTGAACAGGGTTGAGGGGTAAACTGGTATCACCATTTCTCTTGTGGCTATGACAGATGATATCCTAAACTACCAGGCGCTGCACAGAGCTCTTACTGTGCATGTTTTGCAAGATTTTCTATAGCCTGACAATGAAGAAATGCTTGTCAATACTACAGAATACATATATTTAAAGGAAATGTGTAACCAAATATTTTATCTGACAGTTAGAATCAGATAGTAGCACATCTCCTTTTTTACTAATCAGTTTTTATTTTCTGAACATGATTAGGGGGGCAGCCATCTTACCTGAGCTGTGCTTAAAGAGGACCTTTCACCTAAAAAAAAAATGTAAACTAAGACCATAGCTTTACTTACATGCCCCCATGAAGTATTGATCGTTTTTTCTTTTTTCAAACTGTGCCCCCGTTTGTCCGCTATGCCCCCCCCCCGGAATAATTCCCGCCGTCTATGCTAATGAGCCAGCCTCAAATGTGCTGGCTTTAAAAGTTCTCCTCGGCGTGCCTTCTCTCTTCTCCCTGGCACGGAGCTCATCCAATCAGCGCGCTCCGCTCTTAGCCGGATAGACGAAATCGCTCCAGTTCTCTGAAGTCTCGCGAGAACTGGAGCGTCTTCTCCCTGGCTAAGAGCGGAGCGCGCTGATTGGATGCGCTCCGTGCCAGGGAGAAGAGAGAAGGCACGCCGAGGAGAACTTTTAAAGCCAGCCCATTTGAGGCTGGCTCATTAGCATAGACGGCGGGAATTATTCCGGGGGGGCATAGCGGACAAACGGGGGCACAGTTTGAAAAAAGAAAAAACGATCAACACTTCATGGGGGCATGTAAGTAAAGCTATGGTCTTAGTTTACATTTTTTTTTTAGGTGAAAGGTCCTCTTTAACAGCATTTAGAAAGCATGAAGAACATTGTTTTATGGCAGCCCCATGGGCCATAGACACAAGGGATAGGGGGGGACCTCATTGACTTCTATAGGACAGTTTTCTAGACATGCTCAGTGACCTGTGTAGAGGTCATTGTGCAAGGAAAGAATATATAAGCTTTGACTATTACCCATTGTGAATAGTGGATCCGGTCTTATCTGTACACAGAGGTGATACCATTACAGGCAGGATTATAATGACAGATAAGGAGGTAACTGCAGTATAGTGATTTGTACAGAACAAGAAGTGGCCCCTAATATTAGGCTCAGTGGCCAGTGCGAAAATGGCAGGATTTTATGGGTTTTGTTTGAATATAGATATTGACATGGAAAATTTAAAATAATACAGGTGATTTTCTGATGACTTATTCCCCTTAATTGTCAGCACGGTGACTCAGTGGTTAGCACTGCTGTCTTGCAGCGCTCGGGTTCTGGGTTACAATCTAGCCATGAACAACATCTGCATGGAATTTGTATGTTTTTCCTGTGTTTGTGTGGGTTTCCTGTGGGTACTTTTGGTTTCCACCCGTACTACAAAATATGCCTAATATGAGTAAGAGAAAAATTGGCTTCCTATAAAATTGACCCTAGTGGGTGTTGGAGATGAGTGCCTATATGGCAGCCACTGACGCCCCCTGTTCCACAACTCTCCCTTTGCTTTTAGTCCCCTTATGCTTCGTTCACGTCACCGTTCAGCCTTTCCGTTCTCCTGCTCCGTTTAGGGGCAGGAGAACGGAAAGGACGGAAAAGGCACATAACTGACGCCAAACTGAGTCAAACTGAGCCCTTAGGACCCCATAGACTATAATGGGGTCCGTTATGTTTCCGCTCAGAAGATGATTTTTAAGCGGAGACAAAAGTCATGCATGCACAACTTTTTGTCTCCGCTTAAAAATCTTCTTCTGAGCGGAAACATAACGGACCCCATTATAGTCTATGGGGTCCTCAGGCTCCGTTTGACTCAGTTTGGTGTCAGTTATGTGCTTATCCGTCCTTTCCGTTCTCCTGCTCCTAAACGGAGCAGGAGAACGGAAAGGCTGATCGGTGATGTGAACGAAGCCTTAGTAAGAAAAGCACATTTCAGATTTTTTTTTTTTTTTTTGCTGCATCGCAGAAACCGCCTGTTCTTTTATAACAACGTCAAAATCCATCTGTTTTCCTTGTGTACCATATATAGAAAATTTGTTTGGAATCAGTGTACCAAATAAAGTAGTTCTGAATTGAGCCCATGCAACAGAAATAATACATACCCAACATATACTGTAATTGTGTTTTATAGCCCTTTCCAGTCAAGCGAATTAAGACAATGATCGATCAATATAATAGATAGATAGATATGGTAGATAGATGTAGAAATGATAGATGTAGTAGATAGACAGGGGTACATATGGTAAATAGATATAGTAGATAAATAGTAGGTATGCTAGATCTATCTATCTATATCATCCATGAGGGCTTATTTATTAGTATATGTACACAATATATAAAATCAAAGTATTGTAACTTAAGGACATCAAGCTCAGAAAACATGCCAGTCTGTTATACTGAAAATGCAAAATCTACAAAATATGTGTGAAGAAGGTGATAATCACTGTTGAGGAAGCTTTTTGTGTGATTTAATCTAGGCTTTTAATCTAATTTCAATTGCACAAAAATGTTGTGTTTACTCATATACGGGGAAGTATTTTATTTTTATTTTTTTGTCATTTTGTAATACTTAGTTTTTTATTACATTTTGTATATTGGGTATTATTTTGAAATGTCTGGTCACCTGTTAATTGAAATCCAGTAAACTTGCTTAAATCTAACATCTAACAGTCTTGCTCTTGTTTATGACGACTATTAATAGTCTGAATCCTTGACCACAGATGAACACATATCCTGTGTTGTATTCTGAAATGTTCAATGTTTTGTTTTTGTTTTTTTATAGAACTCCAGATTTTCTTTTTTGTTCTAAAAGGATTTTCCATTTTTCAACAGAATCCAATAATAGTTTTCCAAATATCAGTTTTATAGGTTTTGCATTTAAATAGTTTTATGATGTGTGCCCTAAGTTGCGACAAGTCTGGATGATGTACCCTGGTGTTAACATGAACATGGAGAAGGACCACCCAACTCTTCTACTATACTATGTTTTTTAGAAATTGACTTTGCCATCATCTACTTTTGTAGAATCTGATTGTAGAATTATTATGAGCTACAAATGTGAAAGGGAGTTCAACGGGATAACCAAGAATTCCTGTCACATTTATAGCTGCAAAATGTGGTTGCCCAATTTTCCTCACATAAATTTAGTGCGTTTGGTTTAACTGTTTGTGTGTTCTGTTTGTTTCAGATGACCCTGATGTAAGATACACCGCTGTGAGCAGCTTCATTTTCCTGCGGTTCTTTGCACCTGCTATCCTGTCTCCTAACCTTTTCCAGCTCAGTCCGCACCACCCAGTAAGTGCCTTGAAAGACCCTTGTTAGCTGTAGCAATGTTCCGGAGGACTGATTGAATAGAACTGCTGCCGTGCACAAGACACACGCTGTGCCAGACTTCATGTTTAATGTGGGGAATGCGTTACCAGTAACTGGCTTTGGGAAAACAGCCCGAAGTCCATAGAGGTTTACATTTACCATTGCAGTCTCTTAAAGTTTGTATATCTTCATTCATTTATGACATATAACTTTTCTCTTAAAATATCTCTTTTTGAAGTGGCTTCCTGTATTAATTAGGTATAAAAAACAACAACATTGGGGCTAATTGACCTTGAGACTGACTAATTTTGTTAGAATCAAATAGCTCATTTCTATATTCCTATAATCTGTTTCTTTAGAAACGTGTTCAATATCTTAGTATCTTCAAGATGTTATACATATATATTATTGAATGTTAACAGTAGGTTGCTATTAAGTGTTGTGTACTAGGTGCAGAATAATGTTTTATGTATTAGAGGGGTTATTCCATGATTAATGTGAAACATGAAAATCTTATAGTACATGCCAATCTCTTTCTAACAAAGCTAGAACCAATTCTGTACCTCACATGGATCCAGAGATCTCCCTAATCATTGCTCTGCTATATTCTCTTCACGCTATTGAGATCCTTCATAGGATCTCAATAGCGGAAGAAAAAGCTTCAGTTTTGTCCCCATTTATTGTCAATAGAGACAAAACTGAACAAATCGGAATGCTCCAAAATGCATTCCGCTCCGTTTGGCTGTGTCCCCATCACGGAGAGAATAATGCTGCAAGCAGCGTTTTTCTGTCTGCGATGTGGTGCGGAGCAAGACGGATCCGTCCTGACAGACAATGTAAGTCAATGGGGACGGATCCGTTTTCTCTGACACAATTGAAAACTGATCCGTCCCCCATTGACTTTCAATGGTGTTCATGACAGATCCGTCTTGGCTATAGAAGACATAATACAACCGGATCCGTTCATGACGGATGCATGCGGTTGTATTATTGTAGCGGAAGCGTTTTTGCAGATCCATGACTGATCGGCAAAAAAAAAACGTGAGTGTGAAAGTAGCCTAAGTTATTATAGGTTGGTTATTTCAGAGCTGAATATTCATGGAGTCTTGTAGAAGACTATTCATTCCAAACCCTCGCGTATGGACACATTTGTTTGCTAATTTAGTGCTTTGTTATGCCACAATAATCAGCTTGTTAATATACACATTAGTTTGTATTTATGGCTTTGTTTGTGGCCATATGTTCATGCTGGTAAATCATAAATCAGTCCTAATGAATGAGACTTTCTGCAGCAGCTGCTCATGAGAGTTACATTAGCAGGGCACAACTGTGAACCAATGCAGTAATTGGAGATGTCTGACTGCAGAGTATTGCACACTGCTTCCAAATAAGTACCGTATATATGTTCTCCTTCATGTAAGACTGCAACATGCCAGTTTTATTTTATACCTTATCAGAGAAAAATGCCACTTTCTCGACTTATCAGACTCCTTTCCTCCTCTGCCTCCTTGTTAAACTGTTCACTCACTCTGAATCCACTTCTAAATCTTGGGAAGCAAGGATGTACGGTCAGCTCTCTGAGGGATCAGATCCCATGCTTCCAATAGAAGTCTATGGTAGGGGGGAGGAAGAGCTGAGTGAGAGAGAAGCAGAGAGGCACACACAAACATGAAGCTACAGCTAAGGCCGCATGCACACGGCCGTTGTTTGGGTTTGTTTGGTTCACTTCAATGGGGCCGCATCCGTTGCTCCGTTCCGTGGCCCCGCAAAAAAAAAGATAACATGTCCAATTCTTGTCCGTTTTGCGGACAAGAATAGGCATTTTTACAATGGGCCGTCCGTTCCGTAAATTGCGGAAGGCACACGGGCGGCTTCCGGTTTTTGCGGATCCACGGTTTGCGGACCGCAAAAAACTGAACTGTCGTGTGCATTTAGCCTAATAGTAAGTGTTTATGTCTCACAGCTACTGGATTCACTACTGCGCAGTACTTCTCCATAATGTCTTCCCTGTATATAAGAGAGAGTGATAAGAGAGCAGTCATCTTTTCGGTGTGCTGTTACAGCAGCTAGTCTTCACCCACTTGCTCAGGGACAACTGACAATTAGAGAAAGAGCCTGCAGAGAGTGAAACCGGTGTACCGTGCAGAATTCATGTCATATAATGGCAAGATATGATGTTATTCACACAACAGCTTATTTACCCCAAAAAAAAGGTACACTGTAGATTCTTTCACATATTAATCAATTCTTTGTAGTACATTTGGTAAATACCTAAAGGTTTTGTCCACCTTTGCATTTTCTTTTATTTTCCCAGAGCATTTAAAATGAAACAACTTTGCAAATAGTCTTGATTCCATTTTTTTTACATTTGTGTCTATATGCAGACTTGTGTGTGTCCATGCTTACAGACAACAAGCTCTGTGTAGTCTCACATACATGCCAACTAGGGCTGCAGTAAATGATTAATTTAGTAATCGAGTATTCTACCGATTATTTTTACGGTTAACCGAGTTCTCTAATAAGGAAAAATGAATTAATAGACTGTTTTCCTTTATAAAAACTCATCAGACCCTCTGCCATCAGTCCCAACACCCTGCGTTCCCCCCAGTGCCATTGGCTCTCCCCCACCCCAGTGCCATTGGCTCTCCCCCACCCCAGTGCCATTGGCTCTCCCCCACCCCAGCGCCATTGGCTCTCCCCCACCCCAGCGCCATTGGCTCTCCCCCACCCCAGCGCCATTGGCTCTCCCCCACCCCAGCGCCATTGGCTCTCCCCCACCCCAGCGCCATTGGCTCTCCCCCACCCCAGCGCCATTGGCTCTCCCCCACCCCAGCGCCATTGGCTCTCCCCCACCCCAGCGCCATTGGCTCTCCCCCACCCCAGCGCCATTGGCTCTCCCCCACCCCAGCGCCATTGGCTCTCCCCCACCCCAGCGCCATTGGCTCTCCCCCACCCCAGCGCCATTGGCTCTCCCCCACCCCAGCGCCATTGGCTCTCCCCCACCCCAGCGCCATTGGCTCTCCCCCACCCCAGCGCCATTGGCTCTTCCCCCACCCCAGCGCCATTGGCTCTTCCCCCACCCCAGCGCCATTGGCTCTTCCCCCACCCCAGCGCCATTGGCTCTTCCCCCACCCCAGCGCCATTGGCTCTTCCCCCACCCCAGCGCCATTGGCTCTTCCCCCACCCCAGCGCCATTGGCTCTTCCCCCACCCCAGCGCCATTGGCTCTTCCCCCACCCCAGCGCCATTGGCTCTTCCCCCACCCCAGCGCCATTGGCTCTTCCCCCACCCCAGCGCCATTGGCTCTTCCCCACCCCAGCGCCATTGGCTCTTCCCCCACCCCAGCGCCATTGGCTCTTCCCCCACCCCAGCGCCATTGGCTCTTCCCCCACCCCAGCGCCATTGGCTCTTCCCCCACCCCAGCGCCATTGGCTCTTCCCCCACCCCAGCGCCATTGGCTCTTCCCCCACCCCAGCGCCATTGGCTCTTCCCCCACCCCAGCGCCATTGGCTCTTCCCCCACCCCAGCGCCATTGGCTCTTCCCCCACCCCAGCGCCATTGGCTCTTCCCCCACCCCAGCGCCATTGGCTCTTCCCCCACCCCAGCGCCATTGGCTCTTCCCCCACCCCAGCGCCATTGGCTCTTCCCCCACCCCAGCGCCATCGGCTCTTCCCCCACCCCAGCGCCATCGGCTCTTCCCCCACCCCAGTGCCATCGGCTCTTCCCCCACCCCAGTGCTATCAGATGCCATGTCCCCCACTCCCCCAGTGCCATGTTCCCCTCCATGCCATCCATTGCCATGTCATCCCCTGTAGTTACCGTGCAGGGGTCACTACCCCGCCACTCCCCAGTAGTCACAGCAGTAGTACCATAGTGTTGGCATTCAGGAACCTTGGAGAGCCTAGTGCTGATGCCACCCAGCTTTCCCAGGCACAGATCTCTATGGGCATCAGGCTTCCTACCTGTGTCTATGGCGGAGCGGATCCTGGTCAATGCCTCCTGGTGCTCCCCGGCCTCCAGCAGCTCAGCGATATCCTGGTGCTGCCAGCTTTTCCCGGGCACACACTTGTCGGCCAGGTGCCTGAGCTACACACAGGTACGGCTGGGCGGATGCCCCATGTCCCCCTGGCACAGCCAGCAGCGCTTCCTAGGTTCTCCCCGCAGACAGGGCCAGCAGTACGTGTGCCCGCACAGCACAGTGACTGGGTCCGGCAGGAAGCCGCCACAGCCCGGGCACCACAGCACACACTAATTGCTTGCCTTTCATTGTAAAGTTATGTGATTCGACTAATTGTTTTCTTTGAGTAAGTAAGTTGGGTTATTACAGTAATTAATTGTCAGGGAATAGTCATACAAAAATAATCGATTTTATGCTGGTCTACATTTAGCTGGTACAGATACCATAGCTACCTATAGCCTATAGTTTATACTTTTAAAAAAAAATTCTGTACATGTGGAGTTGTCAAGATACTGTCAATAACTGTATGTTTTCTGTTTCACCAAGGACCCACAGACTTCTAGAACCTTGACTCTCATCTCCAAGACTATACAGACTTTGGGTAGCTTATCTAAATCAAAATCTGTAAGTATTTGAAATATGAAACCACAGTCTGGAACTAAAACCAGCAATTGAGATGGGAAGTTAAGATTTCATCAATATTTCATGTACTAGGAGTTGTATTTTAGCTGTAGATGATCACCATAGTAAATTGAGAAGATTGGGCTTCCTGCCCACAGATAGTTTGTATATAGACATGCTATGCGGTTGAGGACTTAATTTTGCCAGTGTTAAACATTTATTTGATATATTGTCCTATTTGTAAGTTGTTTTGTGCGTCATTTCTCTGTGGTCAGCTTGTTTATTACTAGCTCACTACGATACCATCCTCAACAAGGTTATTAATCTTCCTCTCCTGCTAAGCATTATTTCATGCAGTGGAGAATGTCTCATCACCATTTGTTTATTTCAGTGGCCCTTTCCCCATAGAGCCTTTATTTATGTTCAGAGCGAGCATCTGATTGTCCTCAGAGCTGGACATGGGTTATCCAAGGACATGGTACTGGCAGTTGTCATAGAACCAAGCTTTTGGCACCACTTTTCTGCTCTTCCTATGGATGGGTGAGACAGTGATTCACAGTCAGGATTCATATTTTCCTCTGTTATCAACAACAATTACTCCCTTTTTCACTGATTCAGTCTCTCGCCTTGATAATCCAAACTTAGGTCTAAGAACGGTAGATTAATATGTTATTGAGACAGCAAAGATTTATTTCAAGCAGTGCTGTGTTTAGCCAAGTATAAATGATTGATTCTTCTTGCACTTTGTGGATGGGAAGCCTCTGAACCATTCCTTACAGTTCATCACCTGTAGACTGAAATCTTTTATATAGCAAGTAGCAGTCTGCGCTTAGTCTTGTCAGATTTGATCTGTAATTATGAAATATTCTAGCAATCATAATATCCATTAGTAAAGTTGAGCATTTTTTGTAGTAACCTGTTGCGCCCTATTATATACTATAGATAAATTCAACATCAAGAAATCAGGGTTTACAGAGGATCTCCTCTAAATCCGAGTAATCATTTTTCACTGTGAGAGTAAGGCTATGTTCACAGGACAGTGAAGAAGAAATGGGCGATAAAAATGGTTAAAAAATGGTGAAAGAAATGTGTTTCATTATTTAACCCTTGAGTGGAGAGGATTTAAATCCAAAAATAGACTCAGGGAATGGAAGGATACTTGGGATTGGTGGCTTAAGGTTCTAGATCCAGAGAATCGATTTAACACTACAGTTTTGGGTTCCAGTGTGTTCCACTGAAATGTGTATATACACTGAACAAAAATATAAACGCAACACTTTTGGTTTTGCTCCCATTTTGCATGAGCTGAACTCAAAGATCTGAAACATTTTCTACATACACAAAAGACCCATTACTCTCAAATATAGTTCACAAATCTGTCTAAATCTGTGTTAGTGAGCACTTCTCCTTTGCCGAGAGAATCCATCCCACCTCACAGGTGTGGCATATCAAGGTATTAGACAGCATGAATATTGCACAGGTGTGCCTTAGACTGCCCACAATAAAAGCCCAATCTGAAATGTGCACAGTTTTGCCTTACAGAGGGGGGGAAGGGGGGGGGGGAATCAGAAAACCAGTCAGTATCTGCTGTGGCCACCATTTGCCTCACGCAGTGCAACACATCTCCATCGCGTATAGTTGATCAGGTTGTTGATTGTGACCTGTGGAATGTTGGTCCACTCCTCTTCAATAGCTGTGCGAAGTTGCAGAATATTGTCAGGAACTGGATCCCTCTGTCATATACGCTTATCCAGAGCATCCTGAACATGCTCAATGGGTGACATGTCCGGTGAGTATGCTGGCCATGCAAGAACTAGGATGTTTTCAGCTTCCAGGAATTGTGTACAGATCCTTGCAATATGGGGCCGTGAATTATCATGCTGCAACATGAGGTGATGGTTGTGGATGAATGGCACAACAATGGACCTCAGGATCTTGTCATTCAAAATGCAATCAATAAAATGCACCTGTGTTCGTTGTCCATAACATACGCCTGCCCATACCATAACCCCACCGCCACCATGGGCCAATCAATCCACAACGTTGGAGGTCATCAAACCGCTCACCCACACGACGCCACACACGCTGTCTGCCATCTTCCCTGAACAGTGAAAACCGTGACTTATCCGTGAACAGAACGCCTCTCCAACGTGCCAGATGCCATCGAATGTGAGCATTTGCCCACTCAAGTCGGTTACGACGACGAACTGCAGTCAGATACAGACCCCGATGAGGATGACGAGCATGAAGATGAGCTTCCCTGAGACGGTTTATGACAGTTTGTGCAAAAATTCTTTGGTTATGCAAACCGACTGTTGCTGCAGCTGTCCGGGTGGTTGGTCTCAGACGATCATGGAGGTGAACATGCTGGATGTGGAGGTCCTGGGCTGGTGTGGTTACACGTGGTCTGCGGTTGTGAGGCCGGTTGGATGTACTGCCAAATTCTCTGAAACGCCTTTGGAGACGGCTTATGGTAGAGAAATGAACATTCATTGCACAGGCAGCAGCTCTGGTAGACATTCCTGCAGTCAGCATGCCAATTGCACGCTCCCTCAAACGTTGCGACATCTGTGGCATTGTCTTGTGTGATCAAACTGCACATTTCAGAGTGGTCTTTTATTGTGGGCAGTCTAAGGCACACCTGTGCAATATTCATGCTGTCTAATCAGCACCTTGGTATGCCACACCTGTGAGGTGGGATGGATTATCTCGGCAAAGGAGAAGTGCTCACTAACACAGATTTAGACAGATTTGGGAGCAATATTTGAGAGTAATGGGTCTTTTGTGTATGTAGAAAATGTTTCAGGTCTTTGAGTTCAGCTCATGCAAAATGGGAGCAAAACCGAAAGCGTTGCCTTTATATTTTTGTTCAGTGTATATTTAGGCTCTACTTGCTGTGGCTATTGGGGAGGGGAGGGGGAGATGGTAAGGGGGTTTTTTAAGATGTTTTTTCTTTTTCTTTTTTATGTTAAACTGTTTTTCACAGCCTTTTCAAATCCATGTGTTACAATTAAAAAAAAAAATCCGATTCCTGTTTGTCTAACCGTTTTTAACCTTTGTTTGTCATCTGCCCACCATGCGTAACGGCTGTTAAAAAAAAAAAAAACTATGCATTTCATTGGTCTATTTTCCCCAACCCCTTTAAAACACCCACAGGATGGTTACATGATTGCCCAGGGCTCATTTTCTATTGCTTCTACTACATAGGAGGGGATTTCTTTGCCTCTCCTCAGCATCCTTTAGCAACCAATCCATTTTTAACGGCTGCCAGACGGATGCCATTCTGTATAACAGCCATTATCTTCAATGGGGTCTGTCAAGCCGTCAAAAATAGGACGTCATATGAATATAGCCTAACCTTGATTTATGGCATCTCTAGACTTTAAATGTTCTGTTTCCCTGCAGCACCACCCCAGAGGAAAATTAAAGGGGTTGTCCAGCTTTTTAGCATTTTTCTATATATCTATTTTTTTTTCTGCAACAGCTTTAACATCTTGCCTTTCCTAAAACAATTTCACAGTGAATACAGATTCCTAGTGTGTGCTAAGATTTACAAATGCTGCCGCCCTGATGTTGGAAAATTGATGTAACCGGCACCAAAGCTTTGAGATATAGGGTAGATTCACAACTGTAAGCTTAGACTGCTTGCATGTTTATTTGAATTAGTAGACCTCTGTGCATAAAGAATAGGAACCAGCCTGTGTGTAGCCTGATCCTTCTTGCTAACCTGCAGAGAGTAGGAAATTTTGCAAATACAGTTTAGCCTGCACATTTTTATTCATTGACAGCAAGCAGAGATCTTGAAAATGCTCAGGGATTGAAACTCGAAGCACAGTATATTACAAGCTAGCATTACTTTTTGTTACACAGTGATCAAAATGTATTTGCAGAAGACTAGTATACTTGTTTAATTACTGTACTTATCCTCAGCATTGATTATATTGGATATCCTTTAGGCTAGTTGACTCAGAGAAACGCGTTTCGTGTGGTAGCTGTATCTCTCGTTATGGACACTGCTCATCTAAAGTGGATTTGCAGCATCCTAATCCTAGTGATGTTATGAATTCCTGAGTCTGTGGAGGCTGTAGTCACGGCATTATGTGGCCACAGATCAGCAGACTCACAACATAAATCGTTATGATGCTGCAAATCCACTTCAGATGAGCAGCGTCCGTAACGGAAGATACAGCTCCCACATGGAGTGCGTTTCCCGGAGTGAACGCGCTCGTCTGAAACTGGCCTTACCCTTGTAACCTTCTTGATTTTTGCAGGCAAGCTTCAAAGAGACCTACATGGCTGCATTTTATGACCACTTTAATGAACAGAAGTATGCAGATGCTGTTAAGAATGTGAGTTTTTCTTGGATTGCATAGTTGCCCTGGGAAAGTACTTTACTTTCAAGCATGTTGAGCTATTGAGGACTAAACGCACACTTGTTTGGTTCCCTGAATTGTTGACACACAAAATCCAGCTTGACATAGATTGCTAAATGGCTGCTACTGCGCACCCGCCTTCCAGTCCCCTATCCAGTGGTTTAGTCAGGTGAAATGAAAAGCACAGATCTGGACAGTAAGGGCATCCGAATGATAGCATTTTTATCAGAATTATGTTAAATAAATGAGGACCAGATGTATCTTTCCATTTTGTTGCATTCATCATGACCATCATGGCTCACTACATATATATGTATATCTATTTGCTAATAGTATTACATGATGGCATTGTGTGCAGTGTAAGCTTTCGTGGTTTACTACTGGATTGATTTGCTTGCTGCGAGTAGAGCCATGTCTCTAAATTGTCAGACGCAATGTACGCGATGAAGAGACCTGCTCAGAATACATTCATGCAATATGATCTAGGTTGATGGACACACATGCCACACACAGTGCCATTTCCAAAATTGGCTTGTGTTAATTCACCTCACATAGCAGTTTTGTTGCTCATTAATTCATATTCCTCATTGTTTTAGTTTCTGGACCTGATTTCCTCCTCTGGAAGAAGAGATCACAAGAGCATAGAACAACCTATTCTCCTTAAGGAAGGGTAAGATTAAGCCCAGGTTCCTTTTTCAATACTGTGCTTACTTCCTATAGCAATGATGGCAAGCCTTTTAGAGACGCAGTGCCCAAACTACAACCCAAAACCCACTCGTTTAACGCAAAGTGCCAACATGGCAATTTAACCTGAATACTGAATAATACTGGCCAAGTTAAGCTGTGGGAGCGTGGCTTAACACAGGCTAGAGTTAAATGAATGCCCCCTAGTATTTAAAATTTCCCATTAGTGGCCCCCAGTATTGATAATCCCCCTATAGTGGCCCTCAATATTAATAAGGCCCCCACTATTAATAATGCCCCATTAGTGGCCCCTAGTATAAATAAGGCCTCTATTAGTGGCCCCTAGTATAAATAAGGCCTCTATTAGTGGCCCCAGTATAAATAAGACCTCTATTAGTGGCCCCAGTATAAATAAGGCCTCTATTAGTGGCCCCAGTATAAATAAGGCCTCTATTAGTGACCCCAGTATAAATAAGGCCTCTATTAGTGGCCCCAGTATAAATAATGCCCCATTAGTGGCCCCCAGTATTAATAAGGCCTCCATGAGTGGCCCTCAGTATTGTTTTTTCTCCATTAGTGGCCTCCAGTATTAATAATGCCCAGTAGTGACCCCCATTAGTGGCCCCCAGTATAAATAATGCCCCATTAGTGGCCACCAGTATTAATAAGGCCCCCAGTAATGGTCCCCAGTAAACGTAATGCCCCCATTAGTGCCCAGTTAATATTGTTTTCCTCCATTAGTGGCTCCCAGTATTAAGAATGCCCTCATTAGAGACCACAGTATTATCAATGCCCCCTTCTCCACTCTTCTTGAGCGATGAAAAAAATCTCACCTCATCCATATGATCGCATCGCAGTGAACACTCGCTGCTCACTGGAAGCTCGGGACAAGACCTGCGCTCCAACGTGATGACGTTTCGCAGGTCCTGCTGCTTCCAGTCAATACTGCGAAACCTCATCATGCTGGAGCAGAGGTCTTGTTCTCTGAGGCGCAATCAAATGAATGAGGTGAGTTTTATTTATACATTTTTCTAACACAAGCAGAAGAGGGGGCAAAGACTGTACTAATGAGCGCTCCACAATGGAAGTAATCATTAGTAATAGTGCACAGGTGGCAACCCTACACATGGCCGACACAGAGCCGCGTGTCCATAGAGAGGGCTTTGGGCTCTGAGTGCCCCCTCTGGCATGCGTGCCATAAGTTCGCCACCACTGTCCTATAGCAAACAATTCCTTTAAGTCTCTCTTTCCATGACTTAAACAATGACAAATCAAATCTGTTTTAATGCTATGGGCAACATATCTTTATTTTACTCTCTATAAAAAAGACTTGTTTTGACTATGAAACCACACCAAACCAGATGAACTAGTAAGCAAAAACATATATATATATATATATCTCCATCTCCATAAAGAAAATCTGGCAGCACTCCCTTTGTCACACAGATGTAGGGTGCCCGCAGTGGTCCCTCGATTCAGGACGGAACACAGCAAAGAAAGTCCGCAGCACTCCTTGAAGTAAAAGATTTGGTCTTTATTCACACATGTCAAATATTGACAGTCAATATTTGACATGTGTGAATAAAGACTACATTTTTTACTTCAAGGAGTGCTGCGGACTTTCTTTGCTTTTTTTCACCCATGTGGATACGCAACGTTTCGTCTCAACACGAGATCCTTTCTCAAGCAGTTATGCATGTGAACAGAAACATTAATTAATTAAACAAAAAAACTAAAATAAAGTGCTAAAACTACAATAAAAAGTGCATGGTGCCATAGTACATCATAATGTATTCATACAGTAGTGCACATAATTATCATATCCCTATACATAATACAGTGAGTACACCAAATCACATAATATCATGATTAATATGCATGACAAAATATGATTGCACCTGTATACTTCATATGCAAATGATTATTCAAAGAATGGATCAAAAGATTAGGCTCACCAGGGGACAACCAACATGTGTGCATGCTGATGACAGCGTTCACCTGGCGCCAATGCGCATGTAAAGGAAAAAATAGAGGTGGCAGAGGAAAGCCAAAAGTGTATTGAGCATGTCTGACATGCACACTGCCACTCTGGAAGGGGCGGCAGCCATCTTGGAAAAGGTACAACAAAAGGGCAAAATGTTCTGTAGTCAGTAACAGTCACTGACAAGCGCCCTAGCTATTACTATGGTGTTAACACCCTATTGAAAAAGGGCAAACATGCTTGTAGAGCAATTACAGAGGGCTGGCATATATTAAATTAAACTAAATATAGGAAAGAGATGAGAAAGTAATACTGGATACTTAGGTTCTTAAGTCAACCAGAAACAGAGGTGTCTCCTCATTAAAATGGTAACGATCTGTAAGTAATGTGGCATTACTAGAGAAGTGAAGAAAGAGGTCCTCACTCAAAAACTGGAGAGACGACTCCTACCTGTCGGGAAACCAAATGGTTGGACAAGTGTGGAGCGACCCCCACTTATAGGCCCCCCAAAAGACACTCATACCTAGCTCGCACCACAATATCACACCACCATAGAATAAATACGTAAAGATATGCCGCCTCATGCATTACAGACAAGAAATGGACATTTCCTCCGTCACCTCAAAAAATATATAAGAACCATTAAATATAAAAATGATGTCTGTCCCCCAGCAAGTCAAATGCTGTCAAGGTGCATTTAAAAAAGATGGAAAAGAAGAAAAGAAAAAATTATTATTAATCATGGATATATGAATGAAAAAGACAATTAGCTTTACTTAACATCATAATAGAAATACTGCAAAAAACTTGCTATCACATTAGTGCTGATTGAGAGAGCACCAGGAGTGGTGGGCAAGCCATCCACAATACGTTTACAGTGAAGGAGATCAGCGTGTTATTGTGTTCAATTTAAAATCTACATTAAGTCCCGTGGGTTTCACCGAGTTTAATTTAAAGATCCATTAAAGCTCTTTTTTATTCAAAATGTCAGATCGTTTTCCACCCCTCCTTAATGGGGGGACATGGTCAATTATCTGAAACTGCAGCTGATGTTCACGATGTTTGTGTTCAGAGAAATGTTTAGGCACTGGTAAATCCTGACGCTTCTTGCGAATGGTGTAGTGATGTTGGATGAGTCGAGTTTTCAGGTTAAGAGTAGTTTCACCCACATAAAGTAAATTACAGGGGCACGATAATACATAAATGATGTGATCACTGTCACATGTCAAAAAATGCTCAATAGGGAATGTCTCTCCAGTGACTGAATGTGTATTGGGCAATAGTCTAGTCTCTTCGGGCATGCACCCTTTTTGTTCAAGTTGGATGTAGTGCTGCCATATTTTTGCTATATATATATATATATAGGCAGTAGGGCAGCAGCAGTCAGCATGGAGCACATCTCTAAAGTTATGTAAACAGAAGACGGAGCATTGCTAAGACACAAGATTGGCTATTTTTCGAATAGAAATGTACAATTTCAGTAATTAAAGTATATTCCAAAAATGGTCAGTATCACTTCCCCTAAACATTACAAAAAATAAGACACATTAAACTTTGACATTTCCACCTTGCTAATTCTTGTACTGTATATTTTTAGTAATGTGCATGCGCTCTGAAATGTAGTAATGGTGTATTTTACAGTTTGATGTTATCTTTTTAATGTGTGCTGTACTTAATAATGATTTATTCTTGTAATCATTACATAGATTTATGATCAAAAGAGCTCAAGGGAGGAAGCGTTTTGGTATGAAAAATTTCAAGAAGAGATGGTTTCGACTAACCAACCATGAGTTTACATACCAGAAAGGCAAAGGTAACTCGTGCAAAGATTATTTTTTAAAGTATAATCTTAAGTGTGGAGGAGACTAAGTTGTTGCTTAAATTATAGCTGCTTAACTATAAAGGCCTTTTAGACACTTATATCCACATTCTTTAAATTGTTTATTTTAAACACTTTTAGAATCTAGAAGCCCGACCCTCACTTTTGTTTGCCCCTCCCACAACTTTTGAGTGAAATTGGTCTTATGCTGGTCATACATTTGGAATTTGTTCATGGTTGGTCTGTGAAAGTTGTAATCTCTGCCACAATATCAGGCTTTGTCTTGACTTCTACTGATAAGATGCACGAATGACATTTCATCTCCGGAACCTGAAACAACATAAAAAAAATCCAAGAGGGCAAATCTATTTTAGAGAGATATGTGCCATCGACATCTGTCATACTTGTTCGTTTTATGAAGAGGCACTGATGGTTGGCCGAAATGGTGGAAATCAGCCTTTCAAAATCTTTCCTGTATGGCCGGCACTAATGCACCACCAACATGCAATGTGTTAAAAATATTATGTTAACTTTATTCTGTGGGTCCCTATGAATGCAGCGATACCAAATTTGCATAGTACTTTTTTACATTTTATTACTTTTGTACAATAAAAAACTATTTTGTAAAAAAAAAAAAAAAAACATAACTTTTATTTTTATATAATTTTGTGACTAATAAAAAAAAAAGTAAAAAAATGTTGAAGTGAGGAATAGAAACAGATTGCTAGTCCGCAATTTTTTTAATGCAATACGCAGTTCAGTGTAACTAGTAAGTTACTTTATTCTATAAGTCGTTATAATTGCATTGATACCAAGTATGTATATTTTTATGGTGAACAAATTGAAAATAATAAAATCGTTTTAATAATTTTTTTTGGGGGGGTACTTTTATTACACTTTATTCAACATACCATATTTTTCGCTTTATAAGGCGCCCCCAGGTTGAAAGTCAGAAAAAATATTTTTCATTAGACCGCCAATCTCCATCAGACCTCAGTCCAGACCCCCAAACTTTATAAAACCTCAGATCAGTCCCCCAATTTTTATCAAACCTCAGATCAGACCGTTCAATCTGTATCAGACCTCAGGTCAGACCCTCAAATTTATCAGACCTCACATCAGACCTCCAATCTTTATTAGATCTCAGATTATACCCCCAAACTTTATTGGACATCAGATCAGAACCCCCCCCCCCCCCAATCTTTATTGGACCTCAGATCAGCCCCCCTCCCGATCAGACTCCAAATCCTCATCAGACCCCAGATGAGACATAAAATAAATAAATAAACTTACCTCTCCTGCTCTGGACAGCGCTCTTCATGCACTCACTACTCCCTGGCCTTCTGCCAGCCCCATGCTGTACTGTTTCCTGATGTCACAAAGGTCATTAGTATTTGCTTTATAAGACAGTTTTTTTGGAGGGAAATGCATCTTATAAAGTACCCCCCGAGACTTGAAGCTATGATCCTTTTGATCGCTTGTTTAATCCTTTAAAATACATAGTATTCCAAAGCATTATAGCTCCAGCTGTCATAGTAACGCATTGGTACCCTGCGATTGCATTGTGGGAGCCGAAGGCTAGAAGCGTCATCTAAGCAGTTAAACTGACGGGATTGGCTGTGTAATAAAATGCAAAACTCCTGCCGCATTCTCTTTGGGACCTTGAGCAGTGCTCCTGAGAGCCTGATGAATGTATATGCCATCTAGCACCTGCTCATTATGGATACATGGGTCATTAAGGGGTTAAACAGGACCTGTTCCTACCTTTCCACTTATGAAATAAACACAACAGATTGCACAGGTCCCCTAAACAATGCTAACTCATAACAGTACAGTGAATTATAAAATGCAAAGGGGTAACCTACTACTGTGTGTACCTATGATTGAATCGTTGCTGTGCTTGTTTCTTGTAGGTGATCACCCACTCTGCAGTATTCCAATTGAAAACATTTTAGCCGTAGAAAGAGTAGAAGAGGAGTCCTTCAAAATGAAGAATGTAAGTAAAAAAACTAATCTTGTTGGGTCCCAAATATAAGTTTTATATACATATAAAAACTATTATTCATTATTAAATAGCCAGTCTATGTGGAATCTACAATAATAAAATAACACTCTTTGAATTAACTTTTTATTTTAGGGGTTTTTCATTTTGAAAACAAAATCATTAAATAGCCATCAGTCATCTCATTGTTGTCACAGGGCAGGATAACAATGAAAGGAAGCATGTAAATATAGATAACAGCATTGACGATAGGTGATGAGCACATCTTGCCTTCTCTCCTTGCTGTGCTGTAGCTGTGATGCATGCCCACAGTATTCTCTAGACTTATTTTCTGACTGACGGTTTTTATGGCCTGGTGCTGGCTGTAAAGCAAATCCTTGAATTGCTGTTTATAGCTAGAGCAGCACCTTGAGAATATTGTTGTCACTGTATAATGGTAAGTGTGCACCTCATTGTGGACGCATTTAGAATTCAGATGCACCAAACTTTGTTTGACCTCCTCAATGTTTACTGGTTTTAAAGAAGAATGTGGACGTGGCCAGCTTTTGTCTACCTTTTTAGATACATTTATGAAGCCATAATCCATGATTCTGGTACAGATCATACCAACGTAAAGATGGTTTAATGTTTTTGGTGGACAGATTTTGGTCTGTTGGTGTAGGGTTGGGCGATATAAAAAATATTCCCACGATAAGGCTACATGCACACGACCGTATGTGTTTTGCGGTCCACAAATTGCGTATCCACAATAAAAAAGGATGACATCCGTATGCCATCCCTTTTTCTTTTTTTTTTTTCTTTTTTTTTTTTTTTGCAAATCCATTGTAACAATGTCTAAGGGTACTTTCACACTAGCGTTTTTCTTTTCTGGTATTGAGTTCCGTCACAGGGGCTCAATACCGGAAAAAAGAGTGATCAGTTTTATCCTAGGGCTACATGCACACGACCGTATGTGTTTTGCGGTCCGCAAATTGCGGATCCCACCAAAAAATCTGATGACATTTGTTTTTTTTGTTTTTTTTGCGGATCCATTGTAACAATTCCTAAAACGGACAAGAATAGGACATGTTCTATTTTTTTTGCAGGGCTACGGAACGGACATACTGATGCGGACAGCACACGGTGTGCTGTCTGCATTTCTTTTGGACCTATTGAAATGAATGGGTCCCTAACCTATCCGTTCGAGTGCATGTAGCCTAATGCATTCTGAATGGAGAGCATTCCATTCAGGATGCATCAGTTCATTCCCTCTTACGTTTTTTGGCCGGAGAAAATACCGCAGCATGCTGCATTTTTCTCTCCAGCCAAAAATCCTGAACACTTGAAATGCATTAAAACGCCGCATTGACGTTTTTACAGATGACACCGGAGAGACGGATCCGGTATTTCAATGCATTTGTCAGACGGATCCGGATCCGTCTGACAAATGCCATCCGTTTGTGTCCAGAGTGCCGGTGATGGAACTACCTGCCAGAATCCTACTCTGCCGCAAGTGTGAAAGTACCCTAAAACGGAGAAGAATAGGACATGTTATATTTTTTTTGCGGGGCTACGGAACAGACATACGGATACAACATTTTTTGCAGACCCATTGAAATGAAAAAAAGAAAGAAAAAAAAGTAGACAACTCCACTACCTGTGACCAGAGAGACCCCTGGAGTGGTAGTGTTCCTTTTTAGTAGAATGCATTGCTGTGCACCTTTCCATATAGTTACTGCATGAGTTAATCATTTTTAAATACATGGTGACTAAGCATAGAGAGGAGATTACATGGAGGGATGAGGTGAGTTAGCATGGTAATCAGAAGATGTGTTTGTGATGTTATTTTAGATGTTCCAAGTCATTCAGCCTTCAAGGACCTTGTATATTCAAGCAAACAACTGTGTTGAAGCTATGGACTGGATAGACATCCTCACCAAAGTTAGCCAGTGTAACCAGAAACGCCTCACTGTTTACCACCCCTCAGCCTACCTGAATGGGCACTGGCTGTGTTGCAAGGCTACCTCAGAAAATGCTCCTGGCTGCAGTCCATGCACAGGGTAAGGAAATGTGTTGGTTCTACTTGATTGTCTTTGCCCATAGCTGTATGAGTGCTTATTTTTTGAGGGACAGGTTGTACTTTCTAATGCCACCATTAATTATGGCATAAAATGTAGTGGGAAGCGGTAAAAAGATTCCAGCAAAACTGACCTTCATTCTTTGGGTCAGTATGATTACAATGATACCCCATATGTGTAGGTTTTTTATGTCTAAATAGTGTAAAAATAAATGTAAACTTTGATTTAAAAAAAATATTCTTACATCACCATATTCTGACCCCCATAACTTGTTTAGGGGCTCATTTTTGCGGAACAATCTGTAGTTTTTATTGATACCATTTTGGAGTGTGCGTCACTCTTTTTTGTCACATTTTATTTAAAAAATTTGGGTAAGAGATGCAATGAAAAAATGGCAAATTGGCCATTTTGACCCTTTTTTCCTTTACGCCATTTGCCCTATTGACATTTTTTTAAAATATTTTAATAGTATGGGCGTTTTGATGATACACATTAAGTTTATATTTATTGTTATTTAGGTATTTATTTTTTATTTATACGGAAAGGGGTGATTTAAACATAAATATATATATATATATATATATATATATATATATATATTTATTTTATTAATTTTTTTTTATTTATTTTGAAGCTCATCTATGAGCCTATAAATTATGTTTTAAATTTTAGATTTTGTTCTATCAGGGATTTTAAAAATGACGTTTAAACTAGAAGTTGCTCATTTCTCGTCAGCGAGGCTGAAAGTGTTCAGCACAACTACCGATGCCACACATTGGCCACATGGGGCATTGGTAGGAAGCTTCTGGGTTTTTGCGCATTTAGATGCTGTGATCTCGCTTGATCACGGCATCTAAAGCCTTTAATTACCGCCATCGGCATTATTGCTAGTCACGGTAATTAGCCGCAGGCCTCTACTGTATGAAACAGCAGAGACCTCCTGGCCTTGGCACCTGTTGCACTTGCGAGCGGGCGCCATGTTTAAACATCGCTCCAGCGCCGTACATGTACGGCGCTGGTAGCGAAGGGGTTAAACTGATCGAAAGAGATCAGCTCACTGACTGGGCTGTCCTCCCGATACTCAGGGCTGACCTGCTGCATGGTGTGTATCACCACTGAACTCTGGTTTGGCCAGCAGTACAGCAGGAGGTATAACTCTTTATATATGCTCTTATTTAAAGAGCATTTGTCAGCATGATCAACCCTAGTAAACCAGGCATACTGCCTTGTAGGGTTACTCTCATGATAACTCTCCGCCGGTATTTTTCAATTTACGCCACAAGGATATCATGGATATCATTTCAGTTTATATGACCCAATCACCAAATGATCCTGGTAATGAAAAATTCAGGTTACTTTGGTTTCACGAAGATGAAACTAGTCTTCTGGGTATTACACGGAGTAAGTAATATACTGTATGTGTGCCTCCAGATCTAACACATTCTTATGTCTTGTCGTACTACAGGGGCCTGCCAGCAAATATCCAACTTGTCATTGATGGGGATAGAGAAACTGAAAGGATTTACTCCCTCTTTAACACATATATGTCCAAGATGGAGAAAATGCAAGGTAGGAATGCATATTTTAATATTTTTTTTGTTGAAGTCATAAATGCTTAGTATGGGCAGACGTAGGATGTGGTGCATTTATACTTGCAGAAGTATTGGTCAGGTGAAATGACCAGTGAGATAAGCAGCAGCAGCTTTCTCTGCCCTCCCCATAGAATACACATGCACGTTCAGCTGAGCCAAATATGTATGTGAATGGGGAAGCAGGGAGGGAGTTGGGACAGAGAGGTATTGAATGTGTATGGGCAGCTTTAGAACTGTGGCGCAGTGGTTAGCCTTCCTTCCTGCAGGGCTGGGGCCAATGTTTGAAGCCAGCCATCTGCATGCTGTTATGTTGCTGCTGCGTACATCAGTTTCCTTCCACACTCTGCAAAAATTGTTCCTAAGGTTTATTTCTGTGCTTTAAATATGCTTTGCTAGGGTTGTATCCAGTCTGGGCAATCTTCTGTGAGCTAAACACATAAAGACTTTCTCTCCTGTCCTGCTATTTGAAGAGGACCTCTCACCTCTCCTGACATGCCTGTTTTAGTAAATAATTATATTCCACGTGAAATGACAATTCTGGGGTCTGCACAGTCTGACCTTGTCCGATCAGTGCTGCCAGTGTCGGACTGTACAGCAGAGATGGTCAAACTGCAGCTCTCCAGCTGTTGCAAAACTACAACTCCCAGAATGCCCACCAGACTGCCTACAGCAGGGCATGGTGGGAATTGTAGTTTGACAACAGCTGGAGAGCTGCAGGTTGGCCATCCCCAACTTTACCTTGATCCATAATCTTCTAGTAGGAATAAAAGAAGAATGGTACAACATAGTCATGAGAATAGATGTTCCAGAATTGTTATTACATGGGGAATGCATGAAGCTATTAAAACAGGCATGTGAGGAGAGGTGAAGGGTCCTCTTTAACCACCTCAGCTCCCCTAGCTTAAACCCCCTTAATGACCAGACAACTTTTTACAATTCTGCACTACACTACTTTCACGGTTTATTGCTCGGTCATACAACTTACCACCCAAATGAATTTTACCTCCTTTTCTTCTCACTAATAGAGCTTTCATTTGGTGGTATTTCATTGCTGCTGACATTTTTACTTTTTTTAAATATTAATCAAATTTTTGCAAAAAAAGACATTTTTCACTTTCGGTTGTAAAATTTGTCAATTAAAACTACATTTCTATATACATTTTTCTCTAAATGTATTGTTCTACATGTCTTTGATAAAACAAAAATGCAATAAGTGTATATTTATTGGTTTGGGTAAAAGTTTAGAGCGTTTACAAACTATGGTGCAAAAATTTGAATTTCTGCATTTTGAAGCAGCTCTGACTGAGGTTCTACAATGCCCAGACAGTAGAAACACCCCACAAATGACCCCATTTCAGAAAGTAGACACCCTAAGGTATTCGCTGATGGGCATAGTGAGTTCATGGAAATTTTTATTTTTTGTCACAAGTTAGTGGAAAATGATAATTTTTTTTTTTTTTTACAAAGTCTCATATTCCACTAACTTGTGACAAAAAATAAAATTTTAAATGAACTAACCATACCCCTCACGGAATACCTTGGGGTGTCTTCTTTCTAAAATGGGGTCACATGTGGGGTATTTATACTGCCCTGGCATTTTAGGGGCCCTAAAGCGTGAGAAGTAGTTTGGAATCCAAATTCGTAAAAATGCCCTGTGAAATCCTGAAAGTACTCATTGGAATTTGGGCCCCTTTGTGCATCTTGGCTGCAAAAAAGTGTCACACATGTGGTATCGCCGTACTCAGAAGAAGTAGGGCAATGTGTTTTGGGGTGTCTTTTTACTTATACCCATGCTGGGTGAGAGAAATATCTCTCTAAAAGACAACATTTCAAATTTTTTTAATACAAAGTTGTCATTTGACAGAGATATTTCCCACACAAAGTTTGGGTATATGTAAAAATACACCCCAAAACACATTGCCCTACTTCTCCTAAGTACGGCGATACCACATGTGTGACACTTTTTTGCAGCCTAGGTGCGCAAAGGGGCCCAAATTCCAATGAGTATCTTTTAGGAGGGCATTTTTAGGCATTTGGATTCTCACGCTTTAGGGCCCCCAAAATGCCAGGGCAGTATAAATACCCCACAAGTGACCCCATTTTGGAAAGAAGACACCCCAAGGTATTCCGTGAGGGGCATTGCGAGTTCCTAGAATATATATTTTTTTTTTTGGCACAAGTTAGCGGAAAATGATTATTTTTTATTTTTTCCTTACAAAGTCTCATATTCCACTAACTTGTGACAAAAAATAAAATTTTACATGAACTCACCATACCCCTCACGGAATACCTTGGGGTGTCTTCTTTCCAAAATGGGGTCGCATGTGGGGTATTTATACTGCACACATGTGGTATCGCCGTACTCAGAAGAAGTAGGGCAATGTGTTTTGGGGTGTATTTTTACATATACCCATGCTGGGTGAGAGAAATATCTCTCTAAAAGACAACTTTTCCCATTTTTTTATACAAAGTTGTCATTTGACAGAGATATTTCTCTCACCCAGCATGGGTATATGTAAAAATACACCCCAAAACACATTGCCCAACTTCTCCTGAGTACGGTGATACCACATGATGTGTGACACTTTTTTGCAGCCTAGGTGCGCAAAGGGGCCCAAATTCCAATGAAAACCTTTTAGGAGGGCATTTTTAGGCATTTGGATTTCAGACTTCTTCTCACGCTTTAGGGCCCCTAAAATCCCAGGGCAGTATAAATACCCCACATGTGACCCCATTTTGGAAAGAAGACACCCCAATGTATTCCGTGAGGGGCATGGCGAGTTCATAGAAGATTTTTCTTTTGGCACAAGTTAGCGGAAAATGATTTTATTTTTTTTTCTCACAAAGTCTCCCTTTCCGCTAACTTGTGACAAAAAGTTCAATCTTTCATGGACTCAATATGCCCCTCAGCGAATACCTTGGGGTGTCTACTTTCCGAAATGGGGTCATTTGTGGGGTATTTATATTGCCCTGGCATTTTAGGGGCCCTAAAGTTTGAGAAGAAGTCTGGAATATAAATGTCTAAAAAATTTTACGCATTTGGATTCCGTGAGGGGTATGGTGAGTTCATGTGAGATCTTATTTTTTGTCACAAGTTAGTCACAATTTCCGCTAACTTGTGCCCAAAAAAAAAATCTTATATGAACTCGCCATACCCCTCAAAAGGGATCTTTATAGCGCCGCAGCCTACGGTGTTTTTGCAGTGATCAGAAAAAAAAAAAATTCTGTCACTGCGGTGGGGCGGACTGAACGCAAGTGTGCGCACAAGATCAGGCCTGATCGGGCAAACGCTGCGTTTTTTGTAGAGCCTATAGAACATGTCCTATTCTTGTCCGCAATTGCAATTGCGGACAAGAAAAGGCATTTTCTATATAGTTCTGGCAATGTGCGGATCCGCGGTGTCCGTGTTTTGCGGATCCGCAAAACACATACGGACGTCTGAATGGAGCCTTACAAGGGGGGTGATCAGGGGTCAATTAGGGGTTAATAAGTGACAGGGGGTGTGTAGTGTAGTATGGTGATTGGTGCTACTTATTACAGAGCTGCCTGTGTCCTCTGGTGGTCGATCCAAGCAAAAGGGACCACCAGAGGACCAGGTAGCAGGTATATTAGACACTGTT
The DNA here is from genome assembly GCF_014858855.1 of Bufo gargarizans. NCBI lineage: Eukaryota > Metazoa > Chordata > Amphibia > Anura > Bufonidae > Bufo > Bufo gargarizans. The sequence goes on along the minus strand of NC_058082.1, from coordinate 207,482,562 downwards.
ATCAAAACAGCGTCTAATATACCTTTTTTGGGTATATATCACATCTACAGCCTGCCAGCGAATGATCGCCGCTGGCAGGCTGTAGATGCACTCGTTTACCTCCAGTTCCTGTGAACACGCGCTCCTGTGTGCTCACGTTCACAGAAAATCTCGCCTCTCGCGAGATGACGCGCCGGCGCATCAAGGGGGAATAACAGGGCCGCCGCCAGGATGCAATCCTGCGTGCGGCGGTCCTGAGGCGGTTAACTGTAGTGTGATCTATAAATGTGTTCAATCTCTGAATGCAAAAAAAAATGCCCCCTTTCATTGACAGCAAACAGAGATCTATGGAAGGGTTAGAAATTAAAACTGGCATAGAAGGGTTAGAAATGAAACCAGCATAAAATATATTACAAAGTTGCATACCTTGTGCTAATTATACAATTAATCATTTTTAGATTAAACCAGAAAGCCCTTTTTTATTCACTTTCAAATGTAGGAGCTAAAAATCCACATAGAAAAACCCAACGGACCTTCTCTCATAAAGGCCAGGCATAAATGTTTTCCAATTCACTGATAATTAGAGATGGAGCCAGCAAAGGGAAAGGGGTAGACTGGTGAAAAATGTCATATACAAGGCGTACTGTATATAATGATCTATAATGAAATGACAGGTATGCTGCAAAGAAGGGGAAACCTTGGAATAGTGATCAATGAAATAAATAAGCAGATAAATAGGATGTTCTGCCGTGTTCTTGTTCGTGTCTACAGTATGTAGAAATTGGAGTTGTCCCTCCAGTTAGTTTCTTCTTTGGGGTGGGGGGGGGGCACTTTGCTATAAACTGTTGAGAAATCAAGTATTGTCATATGAACGTGAAGCTGCATTTAGACAGCGGTGCAACTCATTTATTATGGTATGAATGCATTTTTGTTGAAAAGTTAAAGGGATTTTTTGCTGAGAGATATTCATGGCAAATATCTGTACAGGGGATAGCTGGCTGGCTGTTCATTATAGTCCATTTGAGTTAGGCTACTTTCACACTCTCGTTTGGTGCGGATCCGTCATAGATCTGCACAGACGGATCCGTTCAGATAATACAAACATCTGCATCCATTCAGAACGGGTCCGTTTGTCTTATCTTTAACATAGCCTAGACGGATCCGTCTTGAACACCATTGAAAGTCAATGGAGCACGAATGCGTTTTCTATTGTGTCATAGAAAACGGATCCGTCCCCCTTGACTTATATTGAGCGGATTCATTCAGAATGCATTAGGGCCAAACTGATCCGTTTTGGACCGCTTGTGAGAGCCTTGAACGGATCTCGCAAACGGAAAGCCAAAACACCAGTGTGAAAGTAGACTAAGGCTACATTCACACGTCAGTATTTTCCTATATCCCGATTTTCGGTCCGTTTTTTGCAGATCCGTTGTTCCTGAAAATGTTTCCGTATGTCATCCGTATGTCATCCGTTTTTTGCGGATCCGAAAAAAACTAAAAACATGTATAAAGTTCAATAATCAAATAAAGTTGTTTGGATTTCTTTGAAAAAAAATTGAAAAAATAAAAATAATAATAATAATTTGTTAAGTGTTTCCAGTAACAGATTCCGCATAAAACAGATGACATACGGAATGACATCCGAATGTCTTCCGTTTTTTGCGGATCCATTGACTTTGTATTGTACCAGGATCCGAATTTTGCGGACAAGAATAGGACATGTTTTATATTTAAACGGACATGCGGAACGGAACAACTCAAACGGACAGCACACATTGTGCTGTCCGATTTTTTTCCAGGACCCATTGAAAATGAATGGGTCCAGATCTGGTCCTGATCTGTTCCGCAAAAAACGGAACAGATCAGGAAAGAAAAAACGGACGTGTGAATGGACCCTTATAGAAACAGCCGAAAAAGCACCTGTGTGGCACCTATGGGCAATGCATTCATGTATCTCCTTGCAATACCCCTTATTGAATCTTGCTCTATTACATAGTAGAATTGTATAATGTTTATATGAATGTCCTGTTTTCATACATTTTCCTGGTTTTGCTGTCTTGTTAGAGGCTTGTGGTAGTAAGTCCGTGTATGACGGTCCTGAACAGGAGGAATATAGTAGCTTTGTTATTGATGATCCTCGAGAAACCTACAAAACACTATGTAGCATTATAGAAGCTGTCAAGACCTTAGAAGAGGAGCATGCTCAGTACAAGAGGGATAAATTCAAGAAGACAAAGTATGGAAGCCAGTAAGTAGAGGTTTTATGCTTCACATTCCAATACCTCAATGTCATTGTACTGCATCCTTCAAAAACCTTCATCTTAAAATGTTTATTTTTTTTTGTGTTTTTTTTTTTTTTTTTTTACAAAAAAGTATAATAAATTCCAGAAATTGCATCACAGATTATCTGTAGTAGATAGGTGGAGATAGATGGTTCATTCATCCAGGTATTTCTTTTACGTGCTTGTGTTGTTTTATACTCTTCTGGATCAACATTATAGGGAAAAGTTTGAACTTGATTTACTTTTTTTCAACAGTTTTTTACTATGATGCAATTCCAGTTAGATTTTTAAGTTATTCTTGAAGATCTACTCCAGCCAGTCTGCAGGCTCCATATAGTGCAGTAGTTTGCTTTGGTTGCAAAAGGAATCTAGCACATTTTAATGTGGTCTTTTTCTAATGTCAATGTTGTACGTTTCTTTGTCCTTAACGGGATTATACACAATTAGAAAAAAACTCATTTTTTTTCCCAGAAACTGTGCCACATCTGTCCATGGGCTGTATCTGGTATTGCAACTCATCCCTAATGACTGAGCTGCAATACCGGACGCAGCCAGTGGATAGATGTGGTGCCATTTCTTCTCATCCAAAGCAACTCCTTGAATTGCTTGTGGCATGCCATGTCTGTGTTCTGTTCTACTGATGATTAAAATCAAAGGCTCTGAATGACAGAAGGTTGCAAGAAACTATACGGTTTTGCACATCTTGTAATAATTGTGTTATACATGGTTACCTTTTATTTATGTTCTGTATGAGATGTGTCTAATGGCTTCCCTTTTTATCCTTTGAAGAGAACATCCGATAGGAGACAAGAGTTTCCAGACCTACATCAGGCAGCAGTCAGAGGTGTCCACACATTCCATTTGACTTGCCATGGAAAGCACTTCAAAAAGGAAATGGCCTTCGTACTCAAGATGTAAATAGGAAAAAGACGTCCTCACGAGATCCAGCATTGTGACACAATATTTGGAACTGAAAAAGCAAAATGTGCTGAGTTTTTGTGAGTGTTTTGTGGACTGTTACAAGAGTTGCAATGCACTTTATTCATCTGTGAACAGATGACAGAACTTTTTTGTTTTAGAACCATATGCCATAACTCCTCCAGAACTGCTTCACATATGGGTCCTTTGTCTGTGTTTCTGATACTACTAGCATTCCTTGGACAGCGCCTCACACTGGCAGCATTCATTTTAGGTCACAAGAGGGCTCTGAACTGCAGGTCTTTCACTTGCTTCCATCTCAGGTCAGCATTACTGACATATGAATATTAAATGAATTTGAAGATGACTTGACTTTGTCAGTAAATCCGAGAACATCTCTTCACATTCACGTTATTTCATAGAAATACCTTTATGGCATACATACAGATGAAAGTATACTTTGGACATGATCCTGTACAGATGTGCTGTAGAGATGAAAAATGTGCCATGAAATCTATGGTATACTTATTCAGTAACATCGCTCTTGGACTGGGTTTTCTTGGGCCCACCTGAGGAAATTATTTTTTGGGCCCAACTCCTACATCAATAAAGGCTAATAGGTTTTGAGTCAAAGAAATAGACCCTTACGGCAAGTGATTGGTTCCAACAACAGCTCCAAATAGATTTCCTTCTTCTGGACCTTTGGGGCCCACTACGGTATCAGTCTGGGCCCAACGGAGGATCCTCTGGTGGGCCAGTCTGATGTTAAGTAACATGCAGTAGCCATGTTAGCCAATGCATTGGTCTTCACTTCATATTGATTTGAAACTGAACAGAATACTTCCTACCAACTGGACCAATCATTTTATTGTATAGTTAGATGTCTGCGGAGGCCAGGCTTACATCATGTTTCTTATTTCTCCCTAAAGATGGTAACCCTGAAGGAAGCAGTGCTACGTAACAAAGCTTGCTGTTTGATATTGCTGATACCAGCCTTGTATACATATATACAGGCCACACATTTATGGTCCTTGGATAGTGTAAAAGTAAGACGGTGGAAACTTACACTGTCAGTCTTGAATGGCACCAGATTTTTTTACAGTGGCTTATGCTGAATGTTAAATTTGGTGCATCTTTAGTCTAAGCTGGCTAAGGCTACTTTCACACTAGCGTTTTGGCTGGATCCGGCAGGGCTCAGCATAAACGCTTCCGTTACCGATAATAGAACCATCTGCATCCGTTATGAACGTATCCGGTTGTATTATCTTTAACATTGCCAAGACAGATCCGTCATGAACTTTATTGAAAGTCAATGGGGGACGGATCAGTTTTCTACTGTGTCAGAGAAAACGGATTCCGTCCCCATTGACTTGCATTGTGGGTCATGATGGATCTGTCTTGCTCCGCATCCCAGGACGGGAAGAAAACTGCAGCATGCTGCGGTTTGCTTTCTGGTATGAAAACAGAACAGAATGCATTTTGGAGCATTCCGCTTTGTTCAGTTCAGTTTTGTCCCCATTGACAACGAATGGGGACAAAAAGGAAGCGTTTTTTTTAATTTTTTTTCAGGTATTGAGACCCTATGACGGATCTCAATACCGGAAGATATTAATGCTAGTGTGATAGCAGCCTTAAGTCTTCTACAATTAATTTACATTTTTGGCACACTATGTTGTATCTAAGCCACGTCCCTTCGTGCCAAGCCACTCCATCTTGCCAGACAAGGTGGAAAAAATGTCTGAAGCATAAATGGTGCAAAGCCTGTACTCCAGTTTTATTATGCATGTTGCAAGATGATTATGACATTTTGAATAGTAAATTTTCCCATTGTCTTCCTTGCTCCCCCCCAATAGTAGAAGTGGTGAGCCTAATGTAAACAGCGCAAACTAACAGTTTTCCAATTCTCAACCATATGCAACCCTGAGGTCTGCCCCAGCCAGAACTCGACGCTTGAGCTACAACTGAACTAAAAGCAGTTGGTCGTCACAATGACACCAATATGTACCAGACCAGGCACAGAGGAGTTGCAGTTTGACGACTGCATAGGTGGATGATTTGTATATTACACAACTGTTGGGCTGTTAAATTCTGTTAGTAAGTAGATCACATATTTGGGCATCAGGTCATCGTTTTTGCTATTAGGAAAATGGCACACAAAAAAAATGGATATTATTTAATAAGTTACGCTTTCTAGAACACCGCTCTCTTCTGCACCCCTCCAGTTTTAGTTATTTGTGCCAATTTGCTCTTTTTAAAACAAAATTACTATAGTGCCACTGCAAATCTTCAACAATCTTCTGAAATATTCCAGTGCCTGGTATGCTCCCTTTCGAATCATTGCCCGATGCCTGATAAACTACAAAATTTGAAACATATTTGACATCTACTTGCACAAATCATCTGCTTTTGAGCCACAGAATACATATTATTCTGTATAATACCACTAGACATACAGTTATGTGCACTTTCATGAGAACCACCACTATAAGTCTTGGACCAAAGCATGCACTGTAAAGTCTTGAGTAAAGTTTCTTGCCATTAAAACCATGAAAACCTGTTACAGAAGGAGCTTCATAGAAGATCCTTAATCATGGAATAATACTTTAAGTGAACCTGGTATCATGTTTTATATAATTCATGCTTGGTCTTCAACCATCGTTTGTATTATGGTGTTTTATTCTACACAGTTTTCCATTGTGCAGACTTGTTTTCCTCTGGATCTAGAGATGTCTCATATCTGTGTACTGTCTCAAACTATTCCTGTGGTGGTAAAGAATTAGGTCACAATGTGAATTTCTTGTTTCACTGACATGCTATAGAACAGTTTGTTATATATTAATACTAGGGGCTTTGGTAAAATTCTACATTAGAAAATGAATTGATTTGGATCATAAATTAACTTGAAGTGAAGGTGTTGTATTATTAAGGACCTAGAGGCCATGAGGAGTGAGAACTATTTCACATTTCTTAAGCTGAAATTTCTATGTTTATTTTATCAGTATTAAGTGTTATTTGGCATTAGCAATTAATTTTTTTTATATTAAAACAATATTTTCAAACAAAATGTAAAACTTGTGATATATATATATATTAGTAATTCTAAAAGTTAGGCTACTTCCACAGTTGCGGCAGCTAGCCCACCGTGCCACTGGAAGTCCGCTCCGGCCCCATTCTTTATAATAGGGGCGGGCTGGAGGTCTGGCAGCAGCATGGCAAACAAGCGGAGAGGAGGCAGGTCAAAAACAGCAGCATGCTGTAGTTTTGGCCAGCCGCCTCTTGGCATGTTTGCCATGTTGCGGCCGGACCTCCGGCCCACCCCTGTTATAGTGAATGGGGCCAAAACTGACTTCCGGTGGCACGGTGGCCTAGCGGTAGCATGGATCCGGCAGGCTGTTGCCCCACTGGAAGAGCCTGCCGGACCCTGCTACCGCAAGTGTGAAAGTGGCCTTAGAGCAGTAGTGAAATTTTATTATTAATGTTTGTGTGCGTACACATAATGGGACTTATTTATCAAAGACCAGCGTTTTATGCCTGTCATTGATATCCCCTGTGCTACTGGAGGATGCGCTTAATTTATGATGAGGGTTCACTTAGACTATAATGGGGTCCGTTAGGTTTCCGCTCAGAAGATGATTTTGGAGCGAAGACAAAAGTTCTGCGTGCAAAATAATCTTCTGAGCAGAAACATAACAGACCCTATTATAGTCTATGGGGTCCGTAGGCTCCGTTCGGCTCAGTTATGTGCCGAATCCTTCCTTTCTGTTCTGCCTGCTCCTAGGAGAAGCGGAAAGGCTGAACACTGATGGTGAACTCAGCCTTACCTAACAGGTCAGAGAATAAAACATTTTGTGGGAGTGCTTCTAGTGCTGTATGCGGACACTGAGAGACCCTTCTATCTCTCCAATTAAGATGCAACTTTATAGTTTCAATAATGCTTGAATAACCTCTCTTCCCCATTATAAACATTAGATGCTATTTGAGTGCTAGACCTCGACCTCCCTATGTTTGTCCCAGTTGCTGATAGGTGGCCATGCTCACCGGTATGTTGTTGTCTGGTCTTCTGTAGCAGGATCCCAGTCTAAAACCTGGAAGATAATATAATCCCATTTAACACTGTCAACAGCTTCAATGCCAACTTTGTTTCTCTTTGAAACATAATTTTAAGTCCACACATTCTATTTTAATGTTTTTTGTTTTACCTGTATGCCTACCAAATGGAAAGTGCTAGCATTTTAGTGGTTTTCCAGCTGGAGAGCAACCATATGTCAGCCATGTTGTATGGCAGAATAGCTTGAATAGAATAGATGTATTATAGTGTTTCACATTTTTGGTACTATCACTCCTGCTCATATGACATAGAGGCAAGGTATTCATTTAACATTTTATTGTGTTGTATAGTTGTACTTGTCACTCACTTGCTGTACATCTGATTTAGGGTCATGTAGATACGAGTCGGTTCTGTATGTTTAAATTTTGCCATGTTTGGTAAGCCAGAATGTATTTTTGATGCCAAGCTGTATGCAATAAAATGTAGGAGAGCACGTATACAATAACTTGGCAAGAAGAGCTAGACATTTAGGGGGAAAAAAAAGGTCTTTACTGCCTTGAGAAAATAAATCTAAAATATGTATATGTAATATATCACCTTTGATGTAGATACTGCATTGTGTTTTTACTTGTTTATTAAAACAAATGTTTTATTAAATGAAAATAATTCATCTCTTGTGTCTTGGGTTATTCTCTCTTTTCATGATAATGTGTATAATACATAGATGGAATATAGATTTTTTAAATAATATACTGGACTATAAATTGTGGCAGCTAAAATGTCAATTTGATTGAATAAATGGTTTGGTCCTGAGAGTCCAACTTACTTTATTTAGTGATAACATTGCCTGATGTATTCAGTATAAGTAGGAAAGGTTTAGGAGCTTTTGATTCTTCTGCTTCTTTTTTCTTTTTTTTTTGGGGGTTAAAAACTGTGGAACAAGATATACACGCATGTAATGTGAATGAGATATTTGCACCATGCCTCCAAATATTTGTACTTGTATACCACCATTTAGCTAAAAAGAAAATTGTACCCCAAATATATAATAGTTTCCTCTAAGAAAGGTAAGACAGTATGCAGTGAACGCCTATGCATCCTAGTGGTGGCTGCAGGCAGGTGAATGTTATCTTTTAAACCAATGTCTATGTAGCTCTGTATCAGAAAATTGAATTACTAATTTACAACCTAAAACAACATAATGGCTAAAACGTAGGGCAATACTGAGGTGAAAGTACAATTTATGGATTGAAAAAAAAAAAAATGCATCGCTTTCTCAAGCCCTTGCTTTTGGCACAAACAGGAGCTAGTCCCACAAAGGTTAAGGTTCTTTACTACAAGTTTCACTTACATCCCTTGTCCTCTATAGCCATGCCGAAATGTAAGTTATGTTTGCATGATCTGTTTTATATCTAATAGACAGTTTTACATTACGTTGTACATTCATTTAAATGAATCATTGCAAAATCGGATCCCTGCTTTCTTGGTAGGCAGAAGTTGCTATAGTCTCTGGGGAGTCCTAGCCCTTCTCCTACGTATAAACCTTCTAAGCAGTAAGGGGCACATTTATTAAGACTGGCATTTTAGAATCCAGTCTTAATAAGCCCCCGCACTGGCGGTGGATCCGCTGAAGTTATGTAGAGGCGCCCGCCTCTACATAACATCGGCGGATCCACTGCTGCTTCTAAATTTAAGCTTCCTAGCTGTCATACATTTAGACCATTTCTACGCCTGAAACAGGAGTAGAAAATGGTAAATTAGATGGGCCTGCCAGTCCATCCCCTCCTGGCCCACTTTTTTAGACCTGGCGTGAGCAGGGAAAACGTCACAGATTGCTGTGCCAGAAATATAGGCATATTTTGCTTTAATAAATGACCCCCTAAATATTTGATTAGTTGGTAAAATTTCAATGGACCAAGAGCAACCCAACCCAAGAGCAATTTCTACTAAACTACACCATAATTTGCAGTAATGCTCAGACAGCTCTTTTCCTGATCAGAGAAGGATGTGATGGTTGATAACTTTTCGTCTTTACTGATTGAGCAGCTCTCAGATAACAGCATTTACATCTATCTTTCTGCACAGATCTGATACAGAGATTGGTTATAGGACTAAATATATAAAGCTTTGTGTAGGGAGAAAAGGGGAGTTTGGGAGTTAATATCAATAAATGGGGGGGGTCATAATAGTTCTAATAATAAAGAAACCGTTAAAGAACAACGTACTGTGTATCCTGACCTACACTGCCTGTCCCAAAAAAAAGTCGACACCAAAAAAAACCCACTAATATTTAGTTGGACCACCTTTAGCTTTGATTATGGCACGCATTCGCTAGTGGCATTGTTTCGATAAGCTTCTGCAATGTCACAAGATTTATTTCCATCCAGTGTTGCATTCATTTTTCACCAAGATCTTGCATTGATGATGATAGAGTCTGACTGCTGCGCAAAGCCTTCTCCAGCACATCCCAAAGATTTTCAATGGGTTAAGGTCTGGACTCCGTTGTGGCCAATCCATGTGTGAAAATAATGTCTCATGCTCCCTGAACCACTCTTTCACAATTTGAGCCCAATGAATCCTGGCATTGTCATCTTGGAATATGCCCGTGCCATAAGGGAAGAAAAAATCCATTGATGGAATAACCTGGCCATTCAGTATGTTCAGGTAGTCAGCTGACCTCATTCTTGGAGCACATACTGTTGCTGTACCTAGACCTGACCAACTGCAGCAACCCCAGATCATAGCACTGCCCCCACAGGCTTGTACAGTAGGCACTAGGCATGATGGGTGCATCACTTCATCTGCCTCTCTTCTTACTCTGATGCGCCCATCACTCTCGAACAGTGTAAATCTGGATTCATCAGACCACATGACCTTCCATTGCTCCAGAGTCCAATCTTTATGCTCCCTAGCAAATTGAAGCCTTTTTTTTTCTGGTTTGCCTCACTGATTAGTGGTTTTCTTACAGCTACACAGCTGTTCAGTCCCAATCCCTTGAGTTCCCTTTGCATTGTGCGTGTGGAAATGCTCTTACTTTCACTATTAAACATAGCCCCGAGTTCTACTGTTGTTTTTCTTCGATTTGATTTCACCAAATGTTTAAGTGATCGCCGATCACGATCATTCAGGATTGTTTTCCAGCCACATTTCTTCAAAATACGATAGGTCCGCACTTTCCTTCAAGTTTTTAATAATTTGTTGGACAGTTCTTAACCCAAGCCAACAGGTATGGCTTTGTGATTTCAGGTTTGTAAAGTAAATTACACTGATGAGCAAAAGGTTAACAATGTTTTGAATTTTTGCATTTCAGGCCTCCATATCTCACCATCCACCACAGCTTCGAATGTGAGACTACCATCATTTTATAGACCATCATCTTGGCTATCTCATGCATAAATTAGACTTGCAACTATTTAGCATATGATTAGTTTTGCAGATTCTTGTCATGTAAATGCATTGTTGCTGTTTTGCCTCTAAAATTCTAAATTTTAATTTGTATTATTTTGTCAGTATTTTGTAAATCCACCTTTGACTTTCAACACTGCCTGAGCTCCTTCTGGGCATGCTCTTGATCAGATTCAAGCATGTCTCAACCGAAATCTGTTCCCAGGTCTTTTCTACACGTTCCCAATGTTGGAGCATACTGGTCGACTTAATTGGGTACAAATACAGCTTTTTCTTCAACTCTACCCACGAGTGTTTGTTTGGGTTGAGGTCTGAGGATTCAGTGGGTGAATCCAGCACCTCTACTTCATTGTCACAGAAGCATTTCTTCGGCAATCTCGACATAAGCTTCGGGTCGTTGTCCTGCTGGAATACTGTGTCGCCCTTTTCATACCTATAGTACTCAAGAGTACGAAGTAACTCGTGTTGTAGGATGCTCACATGTAGCTCAGCATTGAGACCACCATTAATCCTGGTCAAGTATCCAATGCCTTTGGCTGTGAAATGACCCCATATCATCAGACTTCCTCCACCAACCTTGACAGTTCCTTTAATTTATCAATCCGTTTCTTCCAGACCCATTCGCACTTATCATAGCCCAGTCTATTGACTTTCATCCCATCGCTCGAAATCACCCGTTTCCAATCTTATACTGTCCACTGTTCGTACTTTTCTGCAAACTCGAGCCGACGCTTCTTATGACGCTATCGAAGTCGAGGCTGCTTCACTTTTTTTTGGCCCCCTATTCCAAACTTGTGTATTTTGCATCGCACGGTGGTTGCATGGACGTCTGTAAGCTCACTATTACGAAGCATACGACCTACCTCCACTGCCGTGTTTGCCGCGCCAGAACTGATAGACATTGTGATGAGCTGACTTGTTGACTCTGATATTTTGCCTAGACGTCCACCTCTTGGCTTTGGAATGTATGGACGGACTTCATTTTGTATTCTTCCATTTGTCATGGCACTCACATGATGCAGTTTGGCAATTTTCCTGGCCGAGATACTGCAATTGATGAGTGGATGATGCTGTTTCTCTTTTCTGGGAAAATCTTCATGGCTGCTCCTGGATTCACTCCAGTGACCTTTCACTTGGGAATCAACCTAATAACATACTGAGATATTAGAGAATGTGAGAACAGGTTGTAATTTGTTGTATACAAGAAGAGAAAGATTGTTCCACCACTAGGAGCAAAACAGTAACAATGCAGTTACATGACAAGAATCTGCATAACTAATCATATGCTAAATACTGTAGTTGCAAGTCCAATTAATCTATGAAATAGCCAAGATGTTTGTCTATAAAATGATGGTAGTCTCATGTTCGAAGCTGTAGTGGATGGTGAGATATGGAGCCTAAAAGTCAGAAGTTCAAAAAACATTGTTACCCTTTTCTTTTTTTTCTTTTTTTTATGGCCGGCTCTGCATAAAAAACACATATCAATATATTTATTTATTTTTAAATCATTCCTATTTTGTTTTTACTCCCATTTCTTTTTTACAATTGTATATGTTATTCTATATGTAATAAGGAACTACTTTTGAATATACATATTTTTCGCCCCATAAGACGCACTTCCCCCCCCCCAAAAGTGGGGGTAAAATGGCAGTGCGTCTTAAGGGGCAAATGCTGCAATTTTTACTCTGCTAACACTGATACATCGTGGGCCGCGATGGTGCATAACGCGGCCTGCGATGTATCAGCTGGGAGGAAGGAGGGGCTGGAGTCACGGCGGGGCCCGGTGCAGTCACTGTACTCCATTACACCGGGCCCCGCACACAGCAGTTTTCATATGTAAAGTGTAGGCAATCCATATGTAAAGTATAGCAATCCACGTAGTGCTTACTATGAAACTCCTGTATTAGCAGTCAGGCTGGCTGGTCACTCACTTCGTCATGCGCATGCTCCGCCTGCTTCATTAAGAAAGTGGGAGGAGTATGTGCGTGACGAGGTGAGTGACTGGTCAGCCTGCCTGCTAGTACGAGAGTTTCATAGTGAGTACTACTTGGATTGCGCTACCGCAGAGGATTGCTATACTTTACATATGGATTGCCTACACCTTACATATGAATACTGCTATGTGCACGGCCTGGTGTAATACAGTACATTGACTGCACCAGGCCCAGCCGCGATTTCAACACCAGTTGCCGGCCTCTACCCCCTATATTGGGGGTCACTATTTACACAGGGACACTGTTATGGGGGGGATCTGTGGGTGACACATATATAGCATAAGATGCTATATATGTGTCATCCACAGATTCTCCCCCCCCCCACAGCAGTGTCATCCACAGATGCCCCCCCATAACAGTGTCATCCACAGATGCCCCCCCATAACAGTGCCATCCACAGATCCCCCATAAGTGTCATCCACAGTTCCCCCATAACAGTGCGTCATCCACAGATCCCTCATAATAGTGTCATCCACAGATGCCCCCATAACAGTGTCATCCACAGTTCCCCCAAATTAGTGTCATCCACAGATGCCCCCCATAACAGTGCGTCATCCACAGATCCCCCATAAGTGTCATCCACAGTTCGCCTAAAACAGTGCGTCATCCACAGATCCCCCATAATAGTGTCATCTCCAGACCATAAGGAACAAAAAATTGTAAAAAAAGAGAAGAGTTGTCCCTTCAAGGAAGGATGGTGCAGCCGCACCTCTCACCAGGGTACTGCTAGGAAACATAATATGTGAAAATTAAAGGGGCAGTAACGTTCTAAAATATATAACTTTTAATGGTACGAATAAAAAAATATACATAAACCCCTTACAGACAAAAACAGACAGACACAAGCAGGACCCTACCTACGTACACATAGACCACTGGGAGGCGGGTTACGGTAGATGGGGCCCCTCGGGCCGACCCTTATTCAAATGGTGTGGACCCCAAGGGTCGGGGGGGAATCACACCTAGTGGTGAGAATAAACGTAAATGTCCTGTGTCCCAGGGTAAGGACACCAGGGCAATGCCTAATGTAGATAAGAAAACAAGGGTAGATCTTACCAGTACAGAGTGGATAGGCACGTTTATTCATCAAGCTCAGGAGGTCACCGGAAATAATGGTCCTTTCTCAGCGCATAGATGGGTGTCCTTCAGAACAGGGTCTTCGTGAAGAAGGTTATGCGTTGTGGAGTACTGCAGGGAATTAGACTGTCCCTGTTGCACCCTACTTGACCTACTATGACCCTGGTGCCCTAACACGGAATCCGTGCCCCGCAAGGGGTGGTCCCGCCTAGAACCTCACCCTGGTCTAAGGTCCCTATAAGACCCTGCCGGGGTGATGGGGAGGACACCTGATACAGTGGAAAATAAAACCGTGGGTACCAAAAATTGGGTATGTTCACCTGTCCCTACGCGTTTCTTCAATATAACATACTTAAGAATAGTTATAATGAACCCCTTGAATCGTCAGGGGACGGGGGTTAGCACAAGTGGTAGTTGTCCTCAAGTGCACAGTATAAAGGTTATATTGCTGAGCATGATGAAGGGGGCAAACTAAATTAAGCCACTCGTGGTACGTGGTGTATTTACACTAGAGCTGACCTCAACTGCAGAGAATGAATTAAATAATGTTAGGCAGTTGGGACAAAAGCGCAGACAGGTGTACCTGTAACACAAAAATAATAAAGGAACGCCCGCTAGACAGATGTCTAATGATAAATAGCCCTGCCGATCCCCTAATACAAGGAAGGGCCGGCAGGCAATGCACCAATATACATCTAGACAATCAAATATTGCAAAGTACAGTTACTTACATACAGCCTGGGATGCGTATGGCAACCTTCTGGCTGGACCGGCGTCAGACAGTTTATGTGAGGCCGGGTCTGTGGCGTCTGGCAGCGCTGTATGGCGCGCTGATACTGTTTTGAAGTGAAGGGGGCGGAGGTTTAGTCCGCGCATGCGCGCACGGGACGTGGTCGCATTGTGATGAGAAAGCATCACATGTTGCGGCGCACGTCACGTGAGTGCGCGTCATTGATCATGTGAGCGCTGGAGCCGTCCCATTCTTTGCCCGTGTCCACCGGCAAGCGCAACCAAATCAGGTTACAGTAAACATCAGTGGGCGGACACAGCGGTTCACTCAAGAGACTAAGTGGATGGAGCTGGGCAAAATTACACTGTCCAGCTACTACAGACCACTTACATATAGATTATGTGTGGAGGGTCATGGTCACAGACCCTCCACTAAGGACAACAAGGTGGACATTAAGGGGCAGGGATAACCAAAGTGACCAAGGATGGGACCACAGTGGGGAGTGAATAAATTGCAGACTCCCAGCCCACATATGAAAGAGATTACTGAATACATAGACGAATGAACAATCTTATATAGTGAAAAAAAAAATAATTTAGATATTATATCTTGAGGCGGACATGATACTAGAAGGTATGGTGACTTGACGTCACCCCCCATTGCCACCAATGATGCTGGTCGAGGGGGGGGGGGGGGCAAAGAAGAAGGTAGAAGAAAAAGACAGTGCACCCACCAGTAGCCCCATCAGAGAAAGCATCCAAACTGAAGTTGGTCATTGAGGCCTTGGGGGTTGGTGGTTTTTAATTAAAAAATCCACCAGCACTCACGTTGGAGTATGCGCTTGTCCCAATCGCCTCTACGTTGAGGTTTCTGGACATGTTCGATGCCCATAAAGGTCACGGCTGAGGTGCGTCCGCCGTGGTCAGTGTGGACATGTCTCGCCACCGGGGTATTTCTGTCGTTGCGGATATCCCCGATGTGCTCCCCCATCCGCTTGCGCAGTTCCCTGCGGGTCTTACCCACATACCTCTTGCCGCATTCACAGGTGAGGAGGTAGATAACACCCGTG
The DNA here is from genome assembly GCF_014858855.1 of Bufo gargarizans. Taxonomy (NCBI): domain Eukaryota; kingdom Metazoa; phylum Chordata; class Amphibia; order Anura; family Bufonidae; genus Bufo; species Bufo gargarizans. The sequence goes on along the minus strand of NC_058082.1, from coordinate 207,467,060 downwards.
GTGCGGCAATTGATAAAGTCACGTATGTGGTAAGACTGACACGCAGGGTCCAACGCAAAAGATTTACCTTGGGTGAGGTGAGCACAAAAGCTACAGTGTCCACATCTATGGCAGCCCTTAACCGGGCTATCCAGCCACGTGCGTTGTTTCTCTGGTGGGCTATAGTGGCTGTTAACCAACCTATCTCTTAAATTGATTCCTCTCCTGAAGGTCACAGAGGGTTGGGGGCTTAGAACTGCAGCTAAATCTGGGTCCATGAGAAGAGTGCCCCAGTTGCGGCCTAAGATCTCCCTTATTCTAGTGGCTGCAGAGTCGAAAGTCCTTACAACCCGTGTCAATTTCTGAGGATCTGTGTCTGAGTTTTTAGTGGGGTGTAGGAGGGTGGTGCGCATCTCGGCGCATGCTCTTTGGTAGGCCTTTTTGAGTGACCTGTCAGGATAACCCCGTTCACGAAAACGTCTTCTCAGGTCATCTGCCTGACGCTTAAAGGGAGTCTTTCACCTAATCTGAGCGTTTTAAACCACTCAGATCAGGTTATAGACTCTTTAACCCTCATTACGATCATACCTTTCTCTTATGTGTCCCTCGCCCAGATAATGAAAATAACACTTTTTAAACTTATGCAAATTACCTTCTGAAGGTGCCCAGGGGCGGCGTTACTGGGCGATGTGCCCAGAAAAACACACCTCCAGCCGGCGGAAGTCACGAGCGACATCAGATTAGGTGAAAGACTCCCTTTAAACTCAACTTTTTCAGAACAGTTGCGTTTAAGCCTTAGATATTGCCCGACCGGTATGCCCCGCTTGAGTGGAATGGGATGGCAGCTATCCCACCTGAGGAGGGAATTCGTGGATGTGGACTTACGGTAGATGGTGGTCTGTAGACTACCGCTGCCGCCCCTGGATATGGAGATGTCCAGGAACGGGAGGTGGTCCCGCACAATAATGGAGGTAAACCTAAGGTTAAGACTGTTATGGTTGAGTTCGTTGACGAACCCCATGAAGGCGTCCTCTGGCCCGCTCCACAAGATGAAGATGTCATCTATGTAGCGGGACCAGAGGGCGACGTGCTCCGAGTACCGTCTTGGTGTATCACCGAAGACCACTGTCTCCTCCCACCAGCCCAGGAGCAAATTCGCATAAGATGGCGCACATGAACTGCCCATCGTGTGCCCCTGAGCTGGTGGTAAATGTGGCCGTCAAATAGAAAGAAATTACAGAACCAGGTTATTATGTGCGGTAAACTGTTGTCCCCTTGCTCTCAGAAAGTGTGCAGCAGCCTCAAGCCCTTTATCGTGCGGAATGGACGAATATAGGGCCTCCACATCGATTGATGCTAGGAACCAGTGTGGTTCAATCTCTATATTCTCGAGTTTCGTGAGAAGATCTCCTGTATCCTTCACATACGAGGGCAGTGATTGTACAAAAGGGCAGAGGATGTGGTCTACATAGATACCTACGTTCTGTGACAGGTTCCCCACTCCTGAGACAATCGGACGCCCTTTGATGGGAATGGTGTCCTTATGAACTTTTGGCAAACAGTAGAACGTTGCCGTTACTGGGTGAAGGGGATAGAGGAACTCAAATTCATCAGCACTAATAAGTTTGTCCATTTTCGCTTTTGTTAGTATTTCCAGCAACTCTTTTTGGAATCTGGAGGTGGGATTACAGGGCAACACTTTGTACCCCTGGCTGTCCTGGAGGATCGCTAGACACATGTCCCTGTAACTTGGGGTATTCATAACGACCACATTACCCCCCTTATCTGAGGGTTTGATCGTTATTTGTTTGTCTTTTTCCAAGACTTGTAGCGCACTCCTCTCCTCCTTACTGCAATTGAACCTCATGGAAGTAAAGTCCATGGTGGAGAGTTCAGAGAGGGTATGCTTCAGGAAGACATCGATGCACGAAATTTCCCCTATTGGTGGCATTTTGGTGCTTCTATTTTTAAGGCCCGTGAAAGGACCTATGCCCTCAAGGTTGCTGGGCATGTTGTCCAGATTGTACAGGAAACGGACGTCACCAAGGATCTCCACCGGTATCCCCAGCTCGCGACTTTCTTTTTTGTCTTTAAGCTGAAAATGCTTATGCCACTTTAGTTTACGGGCAAACAGGTGGAGATCCTTGGTCCAGCGGAATGAGTCAAATCCTGTGGTGGGCACAAACGATAGGCCGCGTCTAAGGACCTTAATCTCTGTAACAGACAGAGGGCGAGATGACAGGTTAATCACCAACTTGTTATCCGTTATGCAGATACAGATTCATGCAGATACTCCTGGATGAGGAGAGGACGGTTCTGGAACGGGTTGAAAAAAAACTTAGCAGACCAGATAGATATTACCAAGAAATTCCACCAAGACCCTGAGTTTAACAACAAGGAAATCCAGCTGCAGAACACTATAGAACGTTACCAGTACCACCTTAAGGAACGTAAGCATAGGCAGTTTACTAGAGATTCTCAGGACTTTAAAGAGAATAAGGCATATCTATTTCTGACGAACCGTGACAATCCCCAACAAACAGACCAATCCTGAACTGAAACTGAGATCTCAGATAACGAGAGCGATAGATACCCCAAAACTCGGGGCCGGGGTGGTTATAGAGCAAGGCATCGGGGTGGTCGCTATAACACAAGCCAGTACACCAATCAATCACAATGTACTCCACCTGTCCCACAATCATCCTCCTCCTCATCTTTTTTAGATCAAGGGATGCATTACCCGTTGCGGAACCGCAACAACCAACCCCCGGCAATACAACAGTGCTAACGGATGACAAGTTGGTGATTAACCTGTGATCTCGCCCTCTATCTGTTACAGAGATTAAGGTCCTTAGACGCGGCCTATCGTTTGTGCCCACCACAGGATTTGACTCATTCCGCTGGACCAAGGATCTCCACCTGTTTGCCCGTAAACTAAAGTGGCATAAGCATTTTCAGCTTAAAGACAAAAAAGAAAGTCGCGAGCTGGGGATACCGGTGGAGATCCTTGGTGACGTCCGTTTCCTGTACAATCTGGACAACATGCCCAGCAACCTTGAGGGCATAGGTCCCTTCACGGGCCTTAAAAATAGAAGCACCAAAATGCCACCAATAGGGGAAATTTCGTGCATCGATGTCTTCCTGAAGCATACCCTCTCTGAACTCTCCACCATGGACTTTACTTCCATGAGGTTCAATTGCAGTAAGGAAGAGAGGAGTGCGCTACAAGTCTTGGAAAAAGACAAACAAATAACGATCAAACCCTCAGATAAGGGGGGTAATGTGGTCGTTATGAATACCCCAAGTTACAGGGACATGTGTCTAGCGATCCTCCAGGACAGCCAGGGGTATGAAGTCTTGCCCTGTAATCCCACCTCCAGATTCCAAAAAGAGTTGCTGGAAATACTAACAAAAGCGAAAATGGACAAACTTATTAGTGCTGATGAATTTGAGTTCCTCTATCCCCTTCACCCAGTAACGGCAACGTTCTACTGTTTGCCAAAAGTTCATAAGGACACCATTCCCATCAAAGGGCGTCCGATTGTCTCAGGAGTAGGGAACCTGTCACAGAACGTAGGTATCTATGTAGACCACATCCTCTGCCCTTTTGTACAATCACTGCCCTCGTATGTGAAGGAAACAGGAGATCTTCTCACGAAACTCGAGAATATAGAGATTGAACCACACTGGTTCCTAGCATCAATCGATGTGGAGGCCCTATATTCGTCCATTCCGCACGATAAAGGGCTTGAGGCTGCTGCACACTTTCTGAGAGCAAGGGGCCAACAGTTTACCGCACATAATAACCTGGTTCTGAATCTACTGAATTAAGTCCTCCACAGTAATTTCTTTCTATTTGACGGCCACATTTACCACCAGCTCAGGGGCACTGCGATGGGCAGTTCATGTGCGTCATCTTATGCGAATTTGCTCCTGGGCTGGTGGGAGGAGACAGTGGTTTTCGGTGATACACCAAGACGGTACTCGGAGCACGTCGCCCTCTGGTCCCGCTACATAGATGACATCTTCATCTTGTGGAGCGGGCCAGAGGACGCCTTCATGGGGTTCGTCAACGAACTCAACCATAACAGTCTTAACCTTAGGTTTACCTCCATTATTGTGCGGGACCACCTCCCGTTCCTGGACATCTCCATATCCAGGGGCGGCAGCGGTAGTCTACAGACCACCATCTACCGTAAGTCCACATCCACGAATTCCCTCCTCAGGTGGGATAGCTGCCATCCCACCCCACTCAAGCGGGGCATACCGGTCGGGCAATATCTAAGGCTTAAACGCAACTGTTCTGAAAAAGTTGAGTTTAAGCGTCAGGCAGATGACCTGAGAAGACGTTTTCGTGAACGGGGTTATCCTGACAGGTCACTCAAAAAGGCCTACCAAAGAGCATGCGCCGAGACGCACACCACCCTCCTACACCTCACTAAAAACTCAGAAACAGATCCTCAGAAATTGATACGGGTTGTAAGGACTTTCGACTCTGCAGCCACTAGAATAAGGGAGATCTTAGGCCGCAACTGGGGCACTCTTCTCATGGACCTGGATTTAGCTGCAGTTCTAAGCCCCCAACCCTCTGTGATCTTCAGGAGAGGAATCAATTTAAGAGATAGGTTGGTTAACAGCCACTATAGCCCACCAGAGAAACAACGCACGTGGCTGGATAGCCGGTTAAGGGCTGCCATAGATGTGGACACTGTAGCTTTTGTGCTCACCTCACCCAAGGTAAATCTTTTGCGTTGGACCCTGCGTGTCAGTCTTACCACATACGTGACTTTATCAATTGCCGCACCACAGGTGTTATCTACCTCCTCACCTGTGAATGCGGCAAGAGGTATGTGGGTAAGACCCGCAGGGAACTGCGCAAGCGGATGGGGCAGCACATCGGGGATAACCGCAACGACAGAGATACCCCGGTGGCGAGACATGTCCACACTGACCACGGCGGACGCACCTCAGCCGTGACCTTTATGGGCATCGAACATGTCCAGAAACCTCAACGTGGAGGCGATTGGGACAAGCGCATACTCCAACGTGAGTGCCTCAATGACCAACTTCAGTTTGGATGCTTTCTCTGATGGGGCTACTGGTGGGTGCACTGTCTTTTTCTTCTACCTTCTTCCCCCCCCCCCCTCCCTCGACCAGCATCATCGGTGGCAATGGGGGGTCAAGTCACCATACCTTCTAGTATTATGTCCGCCTCAAGATATAATATCTAAATTACGTTTTTTTCACTATATAAGATTGTTTATTCGTCTATGTATTCAGTAATCTCTTTCATATGTGGGCTGGGAGTCTGCAATTTATTCACTCCCCACTGTGGTCCCATCCTTGGTCACTTTGGTTATCCCTGCCCCTTAATGTCCACTTTGTTGTCCTTAGTGGAGGGTCTGTGACCATGACCCTCCACACATAATCTATATGCAAGTGGTCTGTAGTAGCTGGACAGTGTAATTTTGCCCAGCTCCATCCACTTAGTCTCTTGAGTGAACCGCTGTGTCCGCCCACTGATGTTTACTGTAACCTGATTTGGTTGCGCTTGCCGATGGACACGGGCAAAAGAATGGGACGGCTCCAGCGCTCACATGATCAATGACGCGCACTCACGTGACGTGCGCCGCAACATGTGATGCTTTCTCATCACAATGCGACCACGTCCTGTGCGCGCATGCGCGGACTAAACCTCCACCCCCCTTCACTTCAAAACAGTATCAGCGCGCCATACAGCGCTGCCAGACGCCACAGACCCGGCCTCACATAAACTGTCTGACGCCGGTCCAGCCAGAAGGTTGCCATACGCATCCCAGGCTGTATGTAAGTAACTGTACCTTGCAATATTTGATTGTCTAGATGTATATTGGTGCATTGCCTGCCGGCCCTTCCTTGTATTAGGGGATCGGCAGGGCTATTTATCATTAGACATCTGTCTAGCGGGCGTTCCTTTATTATTTTTGTGTTACAGGTACACCTGTCTGCGCTTTTGTCCCAACTGCCTAACATTATTTTATTCATTCTCTGCAGTTGAGGTCAGCTCTAGTGTAAATACACCACGTACCACAAGTGGCTTAATTTAGTTTGCCCCTTTCATCATGCTCAGCAATATAACCTTTATACTGTGCAATTGAGGACAACTACCACTTGTGCTAACCCCCGTCCCCTGACGATTCAAGGGGTTCATTATAACTATTCTTAAGTATGTTATATTGAAGAAACGCGTAGGGACAGGTGAACATACCCAATTTTTGGTACCCACGGTTTTATTTTCCACTGTATCAGGTGTCCTCCCCATCACCCCAGCAGGGTCTTATAGGGACCTTAGACCAGGGTGAGGTTCCGGACGGGACCACCCCTTGCGGGGCACGGATCCCGTGTTAGGGCACCAGGGTCATAGTAGGTCAAGTAGGGTGCAACAGGGACAGTCTAATTCCCTGCAGTACTCCACAACGCATGACCTTCTTCACGAAGACCCTGTTCCGAAGGACACCCATCCATGCGCTGAGAAAGGACCAGTATTTCCGGTGACCTCCTGAGCTTGATGAATAAACGTGCCTATCCACTCTGTACTGGTAAGATCTACCCTTGTCTTCTTACCTACATTAGGCATTGCACTGGTGTCCTTACCCTGGGACACAGGACATTTACGTTTATTCTCACCACTAGGTGTGATTCCCCCCGACCCTTGGGGTCCACACCATTTGAATAAGGGTCGGCCCGAGGGGCCCCATCTACCGTAACCCGCCTCCCAGCGGTCTATGTGTACGTAGGGTCTCGCTTGTGTCTGTCTGTTTTTGTCTGTAAGTGGTTTATGTATATTTTTTATTCGTACCATTAAAAGTTATATATTTTAGAACGTTACTGCCCCTTTAATTTTCTCATCTCCAGACCACCATTAGTTCAAAACCCACTACAAGCACACCTTTTGGTTCAAAATATTTTTTTTCTTATTTTCCTCCTCAAAAACCTAGGTGCATCTTATGGGAAGGTGCGTCTTATAGGGCGAAAAATACAGTATGTATAAATATATTGCACAAACCGCATTGTCTGAATAAGACACAGATAATAATCATAGTCCGGTCCAAGTTTTAAATAATACCGTACCGATACAGTCCGGTCCAGGTTTTGAATGATCATGGTAACCTAATATAAGGAGTAACTTTGTCCCTCGTATTTTTAACCACTGAAAAATAAACCTTGTAGGTTTCAAAACACATTTGATACAGTGATATATACAGAGCTCAAAACTTGAACCAAGAAGAAATATAAGTAGCCATGGAACACAGTCGGCGTCTCAATACCCCTAACCAGCATGCGCTGAGAAGTATGTGCCGCCACTGGCGCGGAGACTGATCGTAGGAACCAGTGGTCTGGTTCTAAACAGCCGCATATGAGAAAACCACATATGTATTAACTGCTATCAGTAATACCAAACCAACACATCAGGATTCTGGTAAGCAGATAGACAATATATCACATCCGACTTGGGTGCACAGCAAGCATGCTATATATGGAACTGTAAAATGAAGTGGCAACAATAAGACTGTTTATAACAATTAGAGTGTTACATTGAGGAAGATTACAATAACAGGAAGTCTCGTTTGCTCTTTTAATATTGCTATGGAATGTCCTGAAATAGTGCGTGAGCTCCGCACTAGGAACAGATAGAGAGACCGTGACTGTACACTATTTTTATGGTAATGATTAAATGTGCAATTATATTTTTTTATGTAATTTTTTTTTATTAAGAATACAGGGATATTGGTGTTTCTATGTATGGTACACAAAATTTTAAAAATAAATTGATATGTGTTTTATATGCAGAGCCAACCATTAATTAAATATTATACTATAGCAGCTAGGTGGTGTAGCAGGCTGGGCTATATTCTGTTGAGCTCCCTTACAAAAACTGTATTGTTACCCTTTTCCTCATCAGTGTGTTTGATATCTATTCACTTCACAAGACTAGACAAAATCATAGAATGTTTCATGCTGAAGGTGTATAAAATGTTTACTTTTTAAAGGTCCTATGTATGAAAAAAAAAAATAAATTGTAAGAAGAGAATTTGTTTGATCTTTCCCAACATGGGGCTTACGTATATACCAGATGTTGGGTGTTTAAAGGGAACCTGTCATGTGGATATTTGATTATAATCTAACTAATTATATACAATCATTAACTACTAAAAAGTGCCTTAGATGTATTCACTTACTGGTGTGACAGATGGTTACCTCATAATATACACACAAAGAAGCCGCATGCTAATGAGCTGATTCGAGTCCGGCGTGATGTCACTGAGTCCAGCGTATATTTAATTCAGAGATATAGCCACTTCCCTGCCCACCTGCTGCTGATTCATATGGAAAATAACTGTCAATCAGCAGCCAATAGGCGGGGAGAGTCAGGAGCTCATAAATATTCATGACTCATCTTTATCAGCTGGAGCTTTTCAATACAAGATGTTGGCAGATTGACTGGGTCAATTAAAGAAAGTGACCCAGCATTTTGCTAAGAGAATCAGTCACTTATTTGTGTTGCCCTTAGTTAGGACACCATAAAACTGGTGACAGGTTCCCTTTAAAAATGACACACTTTTGACCCCTCAGATGCCTTGGTCAACTGCTAGGAGCGATGCACTCCCAGTGCTCAAACAGCTCCCCTGCAGCAAGATCAGTGGAGCCAGTTGGTATGGCAGTATAGGGCCTTCTGGAAGCCAGTGGCAGGGCTTGATAGGGACATAGTGATTTAGCGGTAAATCATTGCAGTCTATGGGAGAATCGATCAGACTATCTCATGTTAAAGTCCCCTAGCAGAATCAAAAAACAAAAATGTTTCCGCATTTTAAAAATAAATGAACAATGAAAAAATAAAGATCAGTGTGTCCCAAAATGACCGAACTATTAAACATATTTAATGTAACAGGAGGAATAGTTTAAGTGGCACTACACACTGATTTCCTCTTTATTATACTCCCATATGGGTGTGCTGGCAGTCACTCGATTGGCAACAAGAGTGCATTAATTCACAACCTGTCGGTGCTCCACTGTATAGACTGTTGTAAAAAACATTAAATGTAATTAAATATTAAACATATTTATACAATACAGTGGACGCTGAAAGGATAAAAAAAAACATCAAAATGGCAATTTGCCATTTTTTGGTCCCTTCACCTAACAAAAAAAAAGTTATCAAAATGTCATACACATTTCAAAATTATATTAATGAAAAATTAAGATTTCCCCGTAAAAAAAAAGCACCTGCACGCAGCCCTGTAGATGTAAATATAAAAAAGTTATGGGGTTCAAAATATGGCAATGAAAAGAAATAATGTTTTTTTTTTCAAAGCTTTTATTTTTTAAAGTATTAAATCATAAGAAAAACTATAAAAATGTGGTATCACTGTAATCATACATGTTATTTTTACCACATCGGGAACAATTTAAAAACAAAACCAACAAAAATATTTTCCCCATTCCATCCTATTTAGATATTTTTTTTACATTGTATACAATAAGGAATGGTGCCATTAGAAACAACAAGCCCTCACACGGCTATGTGAACAGAACATTTTTAAAAGTTATGCCTTTGGAAAAGATGGGAGTAAACCATTAACTAAAATCACAAAAAAAATAAAAATTTAATCACTGAATCAGGAAGGGGTTTAACAAGGCAATAGTGCCATCTACTGGTGATTATATAGGTTTTCTGCCAAGTAACATTTATGAAATGTTGATAATGTCGTATCAGTGGAAGACTAACCTCTGATGTCCCTACTAATCCTTAGAACAAAAAGGTAACAGTGGTTGTCCCTTTGGCTTTTTTTTTTTCAGAACACAGTACCACTCCTGTAGTAAGTGCTGCAATTATGTTGAGCCATCTCATTCACCATTAACATTTTATATCTAATTCATAAAACCAGAAAAGGTTTATAGAGACATCTAGTGGCTATAAAGAGTAATACAGTATAGAGAATGCACTGAACAATACAAATTATGTGTTAATATTCACAATGTTTTCATAGAGAACAACTCCATTGACTTGATAATGGGGTAGTCAGGTTTCCATCAGGGTTCTTGGATTTTTTTTTGACTGAAAACATAACTCTGCAAACTGCTATTCTTTTTTTAGATCAGATATTTCTTTATTAAAATTTTAACAAAGAACATAATAAAACAGATACAAACAATAACCGATAAGATACAGGAATCTCAATAATATAAAGTATAGATCAGCATGTAACTGGTCACAAAATGACACAGTACAGTCCCTTCACATAACCTCCCCCACCCTGCGAGACTACTCTATCTCAGCATCCAAGACACCGGTTTCTAGTCCGTCCAGATTTTATACTGAGTGGTATCAAGTTTCAGAGCTTTCATAATGGCAAGAACATATACCACCATATTACATGCCAACCATATCCATAGCGTGTATGGACACTTACAAGGTCCAACTATCGAAGTTGATTTTGCTATAAAGTAATTACCTCAGTGACTACCCCAGCACCAGTTCCTCCAAATTGTAGTCAAATAATTCCCACAAGAGTCATGGGAGACTAAGTAAACCCCATTCTAAAAAGCAGCAGCAGCAGCTAGGAACTTGTAAGTCTTGAGGTGTTGATCCACTGTCTCCAAATAGCCACAAACTTTGAGTAACAGTTATGTTTCTAATAAATTCCTCTTTCTAACCGTATAATCATGTTCAAACAAGAAACATATTCAGATGTGGTTGGGTGGAAGGCTGTATCCATAAAGCTATCATTTTTATCACCTGGTATAGCATTTCCTGTATACCTAATACAATGGTCACTATTAAAGATACCCAACAAACAAAAGTAGAATGATGTACTCTATTAGTAATGGTCACCACTTCTTTCCAGTAATTGTGTAATGCAGGACAGCTCCAGATCATGTGTAACGGTCAGACTCCTCCTCCCCACATCCAGGGCAGGTGCAAGGATTTTTGCACACACAAGCGAAGCTACATTTTGGCGGCGCCCCCCCCCCCCCCCCCACACACACACAACTCGGGGGGGATGAGAAATGTTACATGGAGGGGATGAGAAATGTGACACAGGGGGGTGATGTGACATGGAGGGGGTAAAATGTGACATTTCTCCTCCTCCATGTCACATTTCTTCCCCTCCATGTCACATCACCCCCTGCTTTTTACATCACCCCCTTTGTGTCACATTTCTCCCCCCATGTCACATTTATCCTCCCCATGTCACATTTCAACCCCCTCCATGTCACATTTCTCCCCCTCCATGTCACATCACCCCCCCCCCCCCCTCCATGGCACATTTCCCCCCTCTATTAATGTATAAAAATAAACATTATGCTCACCTGGCCCTGGTCCCATCTGCAGCAGCTCCCCTTCTCCTCTGTGTGGTCCTGGTATCTTCTCTCTGTGCTCCCGACAAGACTCTGAGGACCTTTCCCACTCTGCCAATCAGTGGCTGCAGCTGTGTCAGGTGTCAGACCAGTGATTGGCGCAGCGGGAAATCACTGCCCTGACACGTGACACAGCTGCGGCCACTGATTGGCAGAGTGGGAAAGGTCCTCAAACAACTTGTCAGGGCTCGGGAGCCCAGAGAGAAGATATGAGGACCACCACACAGAGGAGAACAGCCGTAGGAGGCTGGCGGCATGCAAGTGATTAATAAAAAATAAAAAAAGTTTCATTTTTCCGTCCTGTCCCCTTCTCAGCGCCCTAAGGCATCCGCTTGGTCTGCCTTATTATAGCACCGGGCCTGCCCACATCTATGGCTGCATGAGTCGTCGCCCCCCCAATCCCAGTTCTGTGTAAGAGGAACAGTGTTTTGTATGCCCTATGTCTAAAAAGGATCTGGGACAATCAAACTGCTTAACTAAGCGATAAGTCAAGGGTCGTAGCTAGAACTTCCTCCCTCTGTGCATCTCTGAGATTGCGTACATCATTCTCCCATTGTGTTAGAAGGGTAAATTTTTCAAAAAGTCTGCAAGTCAAGAATTATATATTTTCGAAATGGCACCCTTGACTGCTCCAGATGCCATTATGAAATCCATTAAGGAATGAGATAAATAGTCTAAGGGTATAAGTTTAGGCTGAGCTTCCACTGCATGTCTTAATTGTAAATACTTTTATAGAAATGGTGAAATGGTAGACCAAACTCATTCTGTAGCTGTTGTTACATGAATAAAGCTGAGCCAGATTTCACAACCCCTTTTCCCATGGAGAAAACCCCACCTAACCAAATATCTCTGGTATCTCCAGAATTCCCCCCCATTTCCTACCTCATTCCAGCCTTTAAGATGTTGTAGTCAGCCAGAGTAGGAGGAAGAGGATGGGGAAGGCCACTAGAAGCCTGGAGCATTGTGCATATGGAGCAGTGAGTACTCAGGAGACTTTGAGGTTGACAGTAGCTGTCATGGCGATCGAAACCAGATGGAGAAGAATATAAAAGTGAAGGACTCCAATCAGAGAAAACTTAACCAGTGAGATACTGCATTAAATAGTTACTGTACGTATCATCTGCAACTATTAGCAGTATCTGTATCTGATAATGTATTCTCTTGTATCGGGTGCCCTCTTACCACACCCTGTGCAGTGCCCCTAGTCATTCCCTGTACTGTGCCCTCTTATACTCCTTTATCCGTTCACGGTATGGCGATGTTATTCGGTCACTGTGCAGAGGTGTTATCCGGTCAATGTATGGCGGTGGTATCCAATATCTGGATGGCCATAACTGTATCCCTTTTCCTGCCTATGCCATCCTTTTTTAGACTTGGCATGAGCGGGAAAAATATGCAGATTGCGGTGCTAAGGACCTTTGCGCCACAATCGGTGTCAGAAATACGCCTAACATAAACGTATTTCTATATAAAAAATGATCACCTAATTGTATTATCATTTGGGGTAGGGTTAATATTTTTATATTATATAGATTCTAGTGTATTATACTGTGCCCTGTATTTCCCAGTATAAAATGATCCTTGGGACAGTCCTGATCCCTGACCACCAGGACCAGTTAGCGCTCTGTCAGTACATGGCGACCTCCCCTCTCCGCCATGCTGCTCCGATGTGTACTGGTGCTTATTCTGACATTAGGGCTGGGTTCACATCCTATTTTTGCCATCCATTTAATGCATACCAAAAATGTATGCGTTAACAGATGCTTTAGACTGGCGTCCGTTCACCATACAGTTCCATGGTAGAAAAAAAAATTAGCATTTTTTAAATAGACTGCAGGATACAAAAACGTGGAGTGCTCCACATTTGTATACATCAAACCGCATCCAGCAGGGCACATATTTGAGAGTTTCCTTTTACGATGCATAAAAATGGCCCCTGATTAAAATACATATTTTTTGTGTGAAATTTTGCCAATGATCCCCCTCTGGTATATCACTGTCCATGTTGTGGGACTATTTGTGTACTTCTAGTAAGTGTTTGGCTGCAAATATGAGCTGAAGGTTTTTCAGGTTTGCCTGCCATTAAAGTGAATGGGGCTCGCCGCAAACTTGCGGTTTGCAAACATTTGATCGCAATCGCGTTTGCGAACTGTCCCGGCCGATGTTCATCCATCACTACTAATGGTCACTGTATGGTGGTATTATTGGTTTATATTTTTATCTACCATTTTTTAAGGATTATTCCCATTTGATACAGTAATGGAATATCGCTAGGATATGCCACCCCTTTATGATCAGTGGGTGTCCAACCCCTGGGATTACCACAAGCCTGAGTATGAAGGGGCCACAGTACTGAGTGATCACTGGATCACCTTCTAAACTTTCCCTGTATAGTGGCCCACCCAGCTGCGCATAGAACTGCAGTACTGCCTCACTTGCTTGGGGCACCACTGGCAGTGAAAAGGACGCAGAACTACACCACTGTTGTTGCCCCTTCATTCTCAGAAGCAGTGGGGTCCCAAAAGTCTGACCACCACTAGTCAAAATTTGATGACACATCTTAGCAATACAGGTGAAACTCAAAAAATTTAGAATATAGTGAAAAGTACATTTATTTCAGTAATGCAAATTAAAAGGAACTGCATTAATGCAGCTTAAAATTAGAATTGTGTGAAAAGGTTCAATATTCTAGGCTCAAAGTGTCACATTCTAGTCAGCTAATTAATCCATGCCCCCTGAGCAAAGGGTACCTCAAAATTGTGACTTAGGGGTTTCATAAGCTATAAGCCATAATCATCCAAATTATAACAGATAAAGGCTTGAAATATCTCGCTTTGCATGTAATGAATCTATCTCATATGTTAGTTTCACCTTTTAAGTTGCATAGCTGAAATAAATTAACTTTGCACAATATAAAAAAAAATTGATTTTCACCTGTATATCATCATTTTGTCAGATTGAAATTCCCCTTTAATGTTTAGTTTGATATATTACATGTACAATGTAGGGTAAATGGGTTAATGCACTATATAAAGTGATATTGTAAGTGTGCATGATGTGGAAAAATGAAAAGGTCATTTATACATATATCTGGAATTTAGGCCCCCAGAATGTATTCTACCTGTGGGCCCTAGGCACCGTAGTGTAAAATTGTGCACATTAGGGTAAGTAAAAGTCCTCTAATGAGACTAAAAGGAAATTGTAATAAAATATGCATAGCATAAATAAAGTACTATGTCTTACATAAGTAACAAGTGCTTATGTTGTCTATGGGGGGTATTCACTATTGTTAATTAAAATTGCCCAATCCAGTTTCACCCATCCTTGTGTGGGGGCATGGCACATGGCTCCTTCATTGGTGTTCAGTCTAACATGATTTTGGAGAATCTGTAGCATCAGCAATTTATTGTGGAACACCACTAAAATCTCTCCTTGGTTGTTTCTGAGAAGATTTAGCTCAAACAGGAGAGAGACGCTCATAGGGTGAGTGAGTACAAACACAGTTCATACCAAAAGTTCAGGTAACAGAGGCTCATCTTATGGAGTTGCACAGACAACATTTACATAGGCTTGTGGCAATAAACTGGTAAGAGGCAGCTGATGCTGAAGTCCCCATCTTGGGTGCTAAACAAGTGGGAGAATTATTAAAACAGTAGAATCGTGATTGTAGCCTTGTATTATCGTGGAATTTAAAGTTTGAGAAAAAATTTACATAAAACGACTTAGGTGCATAAAGAGTTTACTAAACTATAACAAAATGGGGGGCGTTGCCTAGCGGAGGATGTGAGCGGACGCGTGGTGCAGAGCTCCTCCGGAACCTCGGCTAATTTATCCTGCAAAGGCTCCTGATTTACAGCTTCTCCTGCCGGTACCTTAGTAGGCGAACTCTAGAGCACCCACCTGAACTGCGGGGAGGACTGAGGCAGGCCGATATGACCCGCAGAAAGGAACAGAGAGCGCCGGAGAAGGACAGCCAAGATGGCGCCGACGCTACTCCAGGGCGGACAGGCCGCGTCACGGCACTTCAGAAAGAAGCCGCTGCTAAGCTGGAGAAGTATGCCAGACTCTCGAATGCAGCCTCAGGGAAAGGTACTCCTAAAAAAGTAGCAGCAAATGAGGAATTATCTGATATGGACTCTGACGCTGAAGGGCCTGGATCAGATAACACTCTGTCGGCCCAAGCAAATAGATTTGGCGCGTTGGCCTCTGCAAGTGACTGCTTACCCTCTGTGACTCACGATTCTGATTCAGAGGAACCGACCCTTAAAGACGTTATGCAGGTCATTGCCAGATGTGGCAAGTCACTGAACACATTAACCATGCAAGTGGGGGCCATTAAGGAAGATATCTCCATAGTGAGACATGATATGAGGAAGCTGGCAGACCGCACGACCGCATTGGAGGGGCGAGTGGGTGAAATGGAGGACGCCATGTCACCTCTGGCTAATACTGTGAGAGACCATTCACTAAGACTGGACACTATTGCTGCAAAGCAGGACGATCTTGAAAACCGTTCCCGCAGAAACAATGTGCGGGTGGTGGGGGCGCCGGAGAAAGTGGAAGGTGGAAATCCGTCAGAATTCTTTGAATCCTGGTTAAGGGAGAACTTTGGCGCAGATGTATTGACCCCCCTGTTTGCGGTGGAAAGGGCTCACAGGGTCCCTATGCGGCCTTTACCGCCAGGTGCTCCACCTAGAACAGTCCTGATCAAGATCCTTCATTTCAGAGACCGGGACATTATTCTACGAAAAGCGCGAGATAAGCCGGATTTATCCATAGATGGTCATAAGGTAGCGCTTTTTCCGGATTATTCGCAGGAAGTTCAGAAGCGACGGGCCAGATTTGCGGATGTTAAAAGGCGATTGAGGGGGCACGGCGTGTCATACTCCATGATGTATCCGGCCAAGCTACGTGTGGCTGCACTGGGGACCACGCATTTCTTTGAAGATCCGAAAGAAGCAGCAAGATGGATAGACCGGCATGAAAGACAGCTTGCAGTGGAGCACGACTGATTCATGAAAGGAGAAATGACATTCAGTTTATAGGTTCAGGTCATAGTCTCCTGATTGGTATGGTCTGTTGTTGAATGAGTGTGAGTGCTTGAAGGTGCTGCTATGTTTCAATATGTGAATAGAGGGATAATATTGTACTAATGTTGGAATGTACAGTCTGCAAGGTATGTTAATCTTTTCAGTGATTTTCATATAGCTGTCCGAGGAAAAATGGAGGAGGAGGCTCGGCCCTTCTCACGGGCTAGGTAACTAGTGTTGTGCACTCGACTGAGTCTGGTAGCGGGTTGTGTGCTGATTCCCACGGGCCTTATTTAGATGTTTTAGTGCGACCCGTTATTGGGTTGGTTGCTGGTTGGAGTAGTGAATTGAATGTTCAGTAAGGAATGTTGGGGGGGAGGGGGGGTAATGTTTTGTTCAATCTCATTGCACGCACTGGATATGAGGATGCAGGTATTAGTCTACTGTCTGTGTATGATATGACTTGCTACTATATTTGTTCTCCGGACGCAAGTAGTTGGGACGCTGGTTTTAACCTTATTTGGATGTTTAAATATGGCGGGAAGGGTTAATGTGCTTAGCTGGAATATAAGGGGGATTAAGGATGTAGTTAAAAGACGAGCAGTTATGGACTGCCTGAACCAGTATCAACCATTGATCTGCTGTGTGCAGGAGACTCACCTTACCGCAGACCAGACTAAAGTGCTTACCCCTGGTTGGGCAGGACACTGTTATCATTCCACTTTTTCGTCTTTTGCTAGGGGGGTGAGCCTTCTGATACACAGGTCAATTGCGTTTACATGTATATCCCAAAAGGTAGATAGAGAAGGGAGATATGTCTGTATACACTGTGTGATCTTTGCAACAACATGTGTATTAGTGGGAGTGTATATCCCGCCACCATACTCGCCGGTAGTACTTAGAGATATACTACTGTTTATAGCAGACGTTCCTGAGGTTCCTGTTCTTTTAATGGGAGACTTCAACAACGTCCTTGATCACAATATGGATAGAATGGGGGTGGGTCATACTTCTCATGTGACCGGAATGACATCTTTTGGAGTTCTGATGCAAGAGGCTATGATGCTAGATTTTTGGAGGTTGAAAAACCCAGCAGTGAGTCAGTTCTCTTGCTGCTCTAGCACATATAATTCTCTATCCAGAATTGATCTCATTCTTGGTAATGCTCACATAGGGCAATATGTAAGGGAAATACAGTATTTGCCACGTAGGATCTCTGACTACTCTCCGGTGCTGGCAGTGTTAGACCTTCGTACAACAAGAAACCGAAGGGGTGGGGGTTGGAAGTTTAATCCATATTGGCTACCTCTCCTGCCGGATGCTGGCGGGATTGGTGAAAAGCTCGGGGAATTTTTTCAAATTAATTTACCGTCCGCAACCAAATCAATGGTGTGGGAGACTATGAAAGCGTTTTTGAGGGGATTGCTTATAGCGGAAATTAATAGGAAAAAAAATGAAACCAGGGCACACACGAAAAAGCTGATTATGGAGGTGGAGGCGGCAGAAGCGGAGTATATTTTGCATCCACTAGAGGGTGCTAAAGATAAATGGAAGGAATCTCAGCAATGACTAAATGAGCGGTTGCTGTCTCAAGCGAAAAACAAAAGTTTTTTTCAAAAGCAAACCTTCTATGAGGATGGTGAGAGGGCCGGTAGACTTTTGGCATTATTATCTAGAGCTCAATCGCAACCTACATACATTGCAGCCTTAAGAGATTCGAGTGGTGTGGTTCAAACTGAGCAGTCACATTTGCTCCAGGTCATGTATTCGTTTTATTCCACACTGTACCGTTCTAAGTTGACAGTTATGGATGAGGAGATTGTTCGCTTTTTACAACCATTAAAACTATGCACCTTATCGAACGAACACAGGGTGTTGTTGGATAGTCCAATTACTGTACAAGAGCTTGAGGTAGCATTAGGTACGATGTCCAGTAATAAAGCCCCGGGTAAAGATGGTTTACCTGCTGAAATATATAAACGTTACTCCAGTGTTCTTTTTCACCAATTGGTAGAGGTGTATAATGACGCCAAGCAGCGGGGTAGGCTCCCTGATTCCATGAATGACGCAGTCATTGTGCTCCTACCTAAACCAGGTAAAGATGTACTTGAACCTGAATCATATCGGCCCATTTCTTTGCTTCCAGTGGATGTCAAACTTTTAGCAAAAGTACTAGCAAATCGCTTGAACACGGTAATTACCACATTAATATGTCAGGACCAAGCAGGATTTATGCCCAATATGTCAACTGCAGTGAATGTTAGACGCCTCTTTCTAAACATACAAGCGACCCAGGTCCACGCCTCGACCGCGGCGGTTGCATCTCTTGATGCGGCCAAAGCGTTTGATAGCGTGGAATGGCGTTATTTATGGTTGGTGCTTAAGAAAATGGGTTTTGGAGCTGAATTTATTGCATGGGTTCAATTATTATATGCATGTCCTGGAGCGGTGGTGAGGGTTAACGGGGATCTCTCGGACCCCTTCCCGCTGTTTAGGGGTACCAGACAAGGGTGTCCACTGTCGCTGCTTCTCTTCGCGGTGGCGGTGGAGCCCTTGGCGGAAGCACTGAGAATGGCGGAGGCAGTTAAAGGACTTACATATGGATCTAGAGTAGAAAAAGTGGCTTTGTATGCCGATGACCTGCTTTTATTTTTGGATGACTGGGCTCATTCTCTACCTGCTGCAATGGCGATCATAAATCACTTTGGCAATATGTCTCGGTTGGTAATTAATTGGTCAAAATCTGCCCTTTTACCCCTAGGAAGTAGTTACAATGGGTCTCCTCTAGATACGAGAGGGTTGCAGGTGGTGGCGTCTATAAAATATTTGGGGGTATGGGTGACTGCAAATTTGGACGATTATGAAAGATTGAATCTGAATCCACTGCTCACTGAATTTAGGAGGAAAGTACAGGCCTGGAGCAAATTACCTTTATCTGTGATTGGTCGAGTTAACCTTGTAAAAATGATATTAATGCCGAAACTTCTATACCTTTTACATAATGCACCAATCTGGATTCCGCTTCGGTTTTTTAGCACCGTTAACGCAATATTCAGAGATTTAATATGGAGGGGAGGTGTCCCTAGGATTAAACTTTCAACCCTACAACGGCCCAAAACGCAAGGGGGATTGGCGGTGCCGGATCCTTGGTCTTATTATATTGCAGCCCAATTGCAGCATTTCAGAGGATGGGGAGATGAACCCAAATTGAATAGTGCGGGGCGTATTATCCAGCACTTACTACATCGTTCGTGTTTATTGTCGGCCCTGGAGGATGGTGCGTTTCATTCTCGTGGTACTCAATACCCGCTGCTACAAATAATGCATAAAATATGGTGGAAAGCAAAAGAGAGAGCGAATGTTATAGGGTATGGTACTCATACACCCATATGGCCTAATTTTCTATATCCTGAATTAGATAAGATTAGCGGAGTGCAACAGTGGGGGCAATATGGGCTGGGCAAGATGATTCAATTATATTCGGACAAGACACTGAAGAGTTTCGAAGTGCTGAGACAGGAATTTAACATTCCGCATAGGTATTTTTATGTCTATTTGCAGTTGAGACACGCTATCCAGATGCAGGAAAAGAAGGGGAAGATTCAGCAGGCAGCTAAGTGTCCTATTATTGATTATACAGTGCGGGCAGGGACCACAATCGGAGTGATATCCCTCTATTATAACACACTCAGGGAGGAAGTTGATAAGTCCAACCCGCTGAAATTGTATGAAAAATGGAAGGGAGATATTGAGGAATTAACAGATGAGAAATGGAAAGAAATCCTCAATGACGTACCAACATTGTCACTAAGTGAGTCCTATAGACTATCTCAGATATATCTCTTACATAGGGTTTATAGAACACCTGTACTATTGTTTAAAATGGGGTATAGGGTGGATGATGTATGCCCACGCTGTAATTTTGCGAGTGCAGACTTGATTCACCTCATGTGGAACTGCCCGTGCTTGAGGAGGTACTGGGATGGAATAGTGGAACTTATCAATATGGTATTCCGCATTAGATTGGAGGCTAGCTCACTGACGTGTCTATTGGGCTTTGTGAAAGAAGCTAGCGGTAATGAGAATACTGTACCAAGCAAGGAAATGCATAGCGGCTCATTGGATCGATGAGTTAGCCCCTGTGGTTCAGGAAGTGATAGATAGGGTGCACACATTGGTCAGGCTTGAGGAATATGTGTATTTACGGAGGAACTCAGCAAAAAAATTTGAGGCAATTTGGTCCTCGTGGATTTCGCACTTTAATCTGTCCTAATATATGTTAATGAAAGGGGAACTGGCGGGTCAGAAGTGGGTGAGGTGGGTATATGTGAGTGGGGTGTGGTACGAATGGGGGGGGGGGGGTGAGGTGTGCGTGTAGTGGTATGCTAGTTGGAATAATCTTAAAATTGTGAGAGCGTTCGGATGTCCCATAATATGTTGTAGGAGACTATATTATGATACTTTTGGATGGACTTGTCGATCACAGATATGGACTATAATAAGCATCTTCTAAGTGACTGTGCTTTGGGTTGGGGGGTGGGTGTGGATGGGGGGGGGGTTATTACTGTTGTTTTTGTATAACAAAAGTTTTGTAAAAGCAATAAAAATCATCTGATTTAAAAAAATAAATATGACAAAATTATATACAGTACAGACCAAAAGTTTGGACACCCCTTCTCATTCAAAGAGTTTTCTTTATTTTCATGACTATGAAAATTGTAGATTTACACTGAAGGCATCAAAACTATGAATTAACACATTTGGAATTATATACATAACAAAAAAGTGTGAAACGACTGAAAATATGTCATATTCTAGGTTCTTCAAAGTAGCCACCTTTTGCTTTGATTACTGCTTTGCACACTCTTGGCATTCTCTTGATGAGCTTCAAGAGGTAGTCACCTGAAATGGTCTTCAAACAGTCTTGAAGGAGTTCCCAGAGATGCTAAGCACTTGTTGGCCCTTTTGCCTTCACTCTGCGGTCCAGGTCACCCCAAACCATCTTGATTGGGTTCAGGTCCGGTGACTTTGGAGGCCAGGTCATCTGGCGCAGCACCCTATCTCTCTCCTTCATGGTCAAATGGCCCTTAAACAGCCTGGAGGTGTGTTTGGGGTCATTGTCCTGTTGAAAAATAAATGATGGTCCAACTAAACGCAAACCGGATGGAATAGCATGCCGCTGCAAGATGCTGTGGTAGCCATGCTGGTTCAGTATGACTTCAATTTTGAATAAATCCCCAACAGTGTCCCCAGCAAAGCACCCCCACACCATCACACCTCCTCCTCCATGCTTCACGGTGGGAACCAGGCATGTAAAGTTCACCTTTTCTGCGTCACACAAAGACACGGTGGTTGGAACCAAAAATCTAAAATTTGGACTCATCAGACCAAAGCACAGATTTCCACTGGTCTAATGTCCATTCCCTGTGTTCTTTAGCCCAAACAAGTCTCTTCTGCTTGTTGCCTGTCCTTAGCATTGGTTTCCTAGCAGATATTCTACCATGAAGGCCTGATTCACACAGTCTTCTCTTAACAGTTGTTCTAGAGATGTGTCTGCTGATAGAACTCTGTTTGGCATTGACCTGGTCTCTAATCTGAGCTGCTGTTAACCTGCGATTTCTGAGGCTGGTGACTCGGATGAACTTATCCTCCACAGCAGAGGTGACTCTTGGTCTTCCTTTCCTGTGGCTGTCCGCATGTGAACCAGTTTCTTTGTAGCGCTTGATGGTTTTTGTGACTGCACTTGGGGACACTTTCGAAGTTTTCCCAATTTTTCGGACTGACTGACCTTCATTTCTTAAAGTAATGATGGACACTCTTTTTTCTTTACTTAGCTGCTTTTTTCTTGCCATAATACAAATTCTAACAGTCTATTCAGTAGGACTATCAGCTGTGTATCCACCTGACTTCTCCACAACGCAACTGATGATCCCAACCCCATTTATAAGGCAAGAAATCCCACTTATTAAACCTGACAGGGCACACCTGTGAAGTGAAAACCATTTCAGGTGACTACCTCTTGAAGCTCATCAAGAGAATGCCAAGAGTGTGCAAAGCAGTAATCAAAGC
Organism: Bufo gargarizans; assembly: GCF_014858855.1. Classification (NCBI taxonomy): domain Eukaryota; kingdom Metazoa; phylum Chordata; class Amphibia; order Anura; family Bufonidae; genus Bufo; species Bufo gargarizans. The sequence goes on along the minus strand of NC_058082.1, from coordinate 207,444,582 downwards.
AAAAGGTGGCTACTTTGAAGAACCTAGAATATGACATATTTTCAGTTGTTTCACACTTTTTTGTTATGTATATAATTCCACATGTGTTAATTCATAGTTTTGATGCCTTCAGTGTGAATCTACAATTTCCATAGTCATGAAAATAAAGAAAACTCTTTGAATGAGAAGGTGTGTCCAAACTTTTGGTCTGTACTGTATATATACATTGTGGGGGTTAGCTCAATAGTAGTGGGCACAGCAGTCAGAGACAGTGACACAATGGCACAGTTCACACAGGGATTTGCCTGTTTTCTTTATTTTCGTCCACAAACAAAATATAAGACCTTTACATTCAGGCAAAGATACAAAATAAATTCCTGCTCGGCTGAGCACTAACTAAACATAAAATCACCCTTTCTATACGGGCGGCCTACTACCAGCCACACGACACAATTCAAAATAAACTCACAGTGTCCTTTTTGTTGCTTTAGCAGACTTCTGTAGCAATGGTGAAAGCCAGTCAGTTCAACCAGTCCCCACCCAGACATGCTCATAGTGCAAACCTTTATAGCCCAGAAACGAGCTGAGATCCATCACCTGGCTGAGAGCTCTATATGAAACCCGTTCTGGACAGGAAGGGAATGAGGAGCCCCACTACCAACCTGCATCCTCATTCCATTAAATCCAATCCCGACAACACCATTTACCAAAGTCCTCAGCAAACTGTTTTGCTAAGGCAGACCATCTTTTCCTGGATTTCTGATATCTCACCCAGTTTCCTAGTTGAGATATCCACCTCCTGTAGCATAGTACATGGTATATGAAAGAAACCTAGGGGAAATATAACGATTCGCTACTACTTTTCCAGTCACTCTCTCACATACCCTCCCCCTTTGTTCGAACCTGTGGGGCCGAACACTTTTACTCACCAAACAGTGTGTTCTGGATAGGGCATCGGCATTCCCTTGCAGTTTGCCTGACCTGTGCTCAACCAAAAATTTAAAGTTTTGTAAAGTCAGAAACCACCTTGTGACTCTCGCGTTTTTCTCCTTGGCCTGACTCATCCATGTAAGGGGGGAATGATCTGTCACCAACCTGAACTGTCGACCCAACAAGTAATATCTTAGAGTCTCTAGAGCCCATTTAATTGCCAGACATTCCCGTTCAACAATACTATAATTTTTCTCCGCAGGAGTAAGTTTTCTACTCAAGTATGTCACGGGGTGTTCTTCTCCCCCAACCTCCTGTGACAGGACTGCCCCTAAACCAACATCAGAGGCATCAGTCTGTACAGTAAACACCTTTTTGAAATCTGGGGTCATCAACACTGGTTGTCTACAAAGGGCCGACTTTAACTCCTGAAATGCACTCTCAGCTTCTGTGCTCCATTTTACCATGGCCGACTTACTTCCCTTAGTGAGGTCTGTCAAGGGTACTGCTACACTAGCAAAGTTTGGGATAAACCTACGGTAATACCCCACAATTCCCAAAAAGGCTCTCACTTGTTTTTTGGTTAAGGGCCTGGGCCAATCTTGGATGGCTTCTACCTTATTCACTTGAGGTTTTATTACACCTCTCCCAATTATATACCCTAGATAACGTGCTTCCTCAAGACCTAAAGCACACTTCTTAGGGTTTGCTGTTAACCTGGCTGCCCGGAGGGAATCCAACACCGCCTGCACTTTTGGTAAATGACTTTCCCAGTCATCACTAAAAATGATGATATCATCTAAATAAGCAGAAGCATATCTACGATGAGGTTTAAGGATGACATCCATTAACCTTTGGAAGGTTGCTGGAGCCCCATGTAACCCGAAGGGCATGGTGACATACTGAAAAAGGCCTTCTGGAACAACAAAAGCAGTTTTTTCTTTAGCACTGTCAGTAAGGGGCACTTGCCAGTACCCCTTGGTTAGGTCAAGGGTAGAGAAATACCTTGCATGGCCAAGTCTCTCAATTAATTCATCTACTCTTGGCATTGGGTATGCGTCAAACTTTGACACTTCATTTAATTTTCGGAAATCATTACAGAACCTCACTGTACCATCTGGCTTTGGGATTAGGACTATGGGATTGGACCACTCACTTTGTGACTCTTCAATCACCCCGAGTTCTAACATATTTTTTACTTCTTCAGATATAGCTTGTCTCCGAGCTTCAGGTACCCTATATGGTTTCAAGTGAACTCGTACCTGTGGCTCAGTGACTATGTCATGTTTGATAACTGAAGTGCGCCCAGGCAAATCTGAGAACACATCAGTGTTTCTTGAGACAAATTCTTTTGTCTCCTGCATTTGAAACTTGGACAAGGATTCTGAAATATGCACACCTACAGTATTATTACAAGAATTGTTTATCTTATTTGCAGACAACTCTGGGGCAACACTGCAAGGGGAACTCACTGCTGACAGAGTCTCTCTGTCCTTCCAGGGTTTGAGCAAATTTATATGATACAGCTGTTCAGGCTTTCTTTTACCAGGCTGGTAAACTTTATAATTTACCTCTCCCACTTTTTCTATTACCTCGTATGGCCCTTGCCACTTAGCCAGGAATTTACTTTCTACAGTGGGCACTAGCACCAACACTCGGTCACCAGGGTTAAAGGTTCTAACTTTAGCTGACCGGTTGTAGACACAACTTTGTGCCTTCTGAGCCTGCTCTAAGTGTTCTTTGACGATGGGCATGACAGCAGCTATTCTGTCTTGCATGAGAGCAATATGCTCTATTACACTTCGGTAAGGGGTGGGTTCTTGTTCCCAAGTTTCCTTAGCAATGTCAAGGAGACCACGTGGGTGTCTGCCATATAAGAGCTCAAATGGGGAGAAACCTGTTGAGGACTGCGGTACTTCCCGAACTGCAAACATCAAATAAGGTAACAAACAATCCCAGTCCTTTCCATCCTTGCTAACCACTTTTTTTAACATGCCCTTCAGTGTCTTGTTAAATCTTTCAACTAGGCCATCAGTTTGAGGGTGATAAACGGAAGTACGCAGGTGTTTAATCTTCAAGAGCTTACACATTTCTTTAGTGACCTTGGACATGAAAGGAGTCCCCTGATCCGTAAGGATCTCCTTTGGTATGCCTGTGCGAGAAAACATGTAAAAAAGCTCTTTGGCAATAAGCTTAGCAGAGGTGTTTCGTAAAGGCACTGCCTCAGGATAACGTGTGGCGTAATCTAACACCACAAGTATATGTTGATGTCCCCGTGCAGACTTTACAACAGGGCCTACCAAATCCATGGCCACCCTTTCAAATGGTACTTCTATAATTGGCAAGGGGACCAGAGGACTTCTAAAATGTGACACAGGAGAGGTTAGTTGACACTCTGGGCAGGATTCACAAAACCTCTGTACCTCAGAAAAAATCCCTGGCCAAAAGAAACGCTGGAGGATGCGTTCTCTGGTCTTTTCAGACCCAAGATGACCTCCCAGCACATGCTTGTGTGCTAGATCCAATACCAGTCTGCGATATGGTTGGGGCACCACCAGTTGCTCAACAATTACCCCACGTATTTTATCTACCCGGTATAATAGATCCTGGTTAACAGCCATATGGGGAAACTCACCATCAGCACCTGGATACTGTGGTACACCATTTACCACCTTCACATTTTCCCTTGATCGTGTCAAAGTGGGGTCTCTGAGCTGAGCAGACCCAAAATTGTCACGAGACACCTCTAAATTAGGCATATCAGGAACCTCCCCCACATCTTCAGTATCACCAGCTAGAACGGCTAGAGGAAAATTATCAACTTTGTCAGTGGTCACCCCTACTGTGGGAACCTCAGAATCTGGGTCATATGGTTCAGGGGTTACCTCAATACATACATTATCAGTCAGATTTTCTCCACAGGTTACATTTCTGCTCTGCCACAAGTCCCAGAACAGGGGAAAGTCTCTTCCCAGTATCACACTATGCATTAGTGATTTAACCACACCCACTTCATGACATGAAACACCACAGGGAGTTTCTATTGTGACCCGAGCAGTTGGGTACTCTCTGGTTTCTCCATGTATGCATAGTACCCCAACAGTATGTCCACTGTATGTCCCAGGGTTTACCAGAGAGCCGTGTACCAAGGTCACCAAGCTCCCAGAGTCCAACAGCGCCTCAGCTGTACAACCTCCTATGGACACAGTACACATTTGAGGTTCTAACTTAGACACAGTTTCTGCAGAATACACGGGCTGTGCAAACAGAGAAATACGTCTGGACATATTGCAATCCATTGGCTCAGTTGTGAGGGGGCAATTAGCAACCACATGTCCAAATTCATGACACCGCCAGCACTGTACACGGTACTGTTCCCCATTTTGGGACCCTGGCCTGGACCTCCAGGTCCCAGCGGAACGTGGCCCAGCTGGCTCCCCCTTTAAGCCATCTCCCCTTAAAGCATTTCTCACATCTCTAGCAATTGGTACAGTCTTACCAGTAGACTTCGGGGACCTGCTGTCCCTGGGGCTGGCATACCTGGACGATGCTTGGAGTAGGTCCTCTGTAGCACTGTACTGCTCCACGAGACTCACCAATTGGTCAGCCGTTGTAGGTCCTCCTTGTCCAATCCAGCGCTGGATCTTGGGGGGTACTGACCTGATGAACTTATCCAGGACAACTCTCTCTACAATTTGACCTGGGGTACATTCCTCAGGCTGCAGCCATTTTCTCACAAGATGGATCAGATCGTGCATCTGTGAACGGGGTGGCAAGCTCTCAGAGAAAGTCCAGTTGTGCACACGGCCTGCACGCACATGCATGTTTACTCCAAGTCGAGCAAGTACCTCACCCTTAAGTTTTGCATAATTTCTCGCATCTGGCTCACCCAAATCGTAGTAGGCCTTCTGCGGTTCCCCAGTTAAGAAAGGCGCCACCACATCCGCCCACTGGTCGACTGGTAACTTTTCACGCTCTGCTACTCTCTCAAAGACCATGAGATAGGTTTCCACGTCATCTGTGGGCGTCATCTTTTGGAGTGAACTTTGTACCGCAGCCCGTGCTGTTGGTAACGCTCCCCGGCTTCCTGACACGGCAGCATTTTCACCGGTAAGTCGCAAAGCCGCCATTGCCTCACTCAGCACCGCCATTTTCTCCATTAATTGGCGATTCATCTCATCCTGCCTGGCCTGTGCCTGGTGCTGTCGTTTGTCAGACTGTGCAAAGTTTTGCTGCTGCTGCAACATCAGCTGTTGCTGTTGAAGGATGGCTTGTCCAAACTGTTTGCCAAAGTCCTCCATTACACCAGACGTGAAGTGAACTGGCAGGTCTGTGCAACAAACTTTTTAGGTGTTTGTCTCTTTAAGACTGCATTTTTGGATCCAACTGCCCGCATCCGACACCATATGTGGGGGTTAGCTCAATAGTAGTGGGCACAGCAGTCAGAGACAGTGACACAATGGCACAGTTCACACAGGGATTTGCCTGTTTTCTTTATTTTCGTCCACAAACAAAATATAAGACCTTTACATTCAGGCAAAGATACAAAATAAATTCCTGCTCGGCTGAGCACTAACTAAACAGAAAAATCACCCTTTCTATACGGGCGGCCTACTACCAGCCACACGACACAATTCAAAATAAACTCACAGTGTCCTTTTTGTTGCTTTAGCAGACTTCTGTAGCAATGGTGAAAGCCAGTCAGTTCAACCAGTCCCCCACACAGACATGCTCATAGTGCAAACCTTTATAGCCCAGAAACGAGCTGAGATCCATCACCTGGCTGAGAGCTCTATATGAAACCCGTTCTGGACAGGAAGGGAATGAGGAGCCCCACTACCAACCTGCATCCTCATTCCATTAAATCCAGGCCCGACAACACCATTTACCAAAGTCCTCAGCAAACTGTTTTGCTAAGGCAGACCATCTTTTCCTGGATTTCTGATATCTCACCCAGTTTCCTAGTTGAGATATCCACCTCCTGTAGCATAGTACATGGTATATGAAAGAAACCTAGGGGAAATATAACGATTCGCTACTACTTTTCCAGTCACTCTCTCACAACATATATATATATATATATATATATATATATATACAGTACAGACCAAAAGTTTGGACACACCTTCTCATTCAAAGAGTTTTCTTTATTTTCATGACTATGAAAATTGCAGATTCACACTAAAGGCATCAAAACTATGAATTAACACATGTGGAATTATATACATAACAAACAAGTGTGAAATAACTGAAAATATGTCATATTCTAGGTTCTTGAAAGTAGCCACCTTTTGCTTTGATTACTGCTTTGCACACTCTTGGCATTCTCTTGATGAGCCCTGTCAGGTTTAATAAGTGGGATTTCTTGCCTTATAAATGGGGTTGGGACCATCAGTTGCGTTGAGGAGAAGTCAGGTGGATACACAGCTGATAGTCCTACTGAATAGACTGTTAGAATTTGTATTATGGCAAGAAAAAAGCAGCTAAGTAAAGAAAAATGAGTGGCCCTCATTACTTTAAGAAATGAAGGTCAGTCAGTCGAAAAAATAGGAAAACTTTGAAAGTAAGGGCTATTTGACCATGAAGGAGAGTGGTGGGGTGCTGCGCCAGATGACCTGGCCTCCACAGTCACCGGACCTGAACCCAATCGAGATGGTTTGGGGTGAGCTGGACCGCAGAGTGAAGGCAAAAGGGCCAACAAGTGCTAAGCATCTCTGGGAACTCCTTCAAGACTGTTGGAAGACCATTTCAGGTGACTACCTCTTGAGGATTATCAAGAGAATGCCAAGAGTGTGCAAAGCAGTAATTAAAGCAAAAGGTGGCTACTTTGAAGAACCTAGAATATGACATATTTTCAGTTGTTTCACACTTGTTTGTTATGTATATAATTCCACATGTGTTAATTCATAGTTTTGATGCCTTCATAGTCATGAAAATAAAGAAAACTATTTGAATGAGAAGGTGTGTCCAAACTTTTGGTCTGTACTGTATATATAAAGATAAAGTAAATTAACAGTCAACAAAAGTCGTCAAGAAATGGGCCAGCTCCACTTTGACCAGTGCCTAATATGGCACTCAGCCAACACTCACATGATATAAAGACAGGTAGTAACGACACATCTTACCCTGATGATGTCTTCAATGAGCTGAGCTCTTTCTCACATATCTAGAGGTTTTCTAGTCTCCTGGCCCCTCCTAGCCCTACCTAAAGGTCAGTACGCATGTACAGTTACTTTATACCACAGGAATGCGGCCCGGTATCAGACATCACTAACCTTTTACGTTACAAGGAATTAAAGGGGAAAGGCCAATTAAAACCTTGCTTTACAATCCTTCAGCAACTAAATGGTTGGCACCAAAGGGCAAAAACATCCTAATAAAGGCAATGACCAGTATAGTACAAACCGGATTCCCAAAAAGTTGGGACACTATACAAATCGTGAATAAAAACTGAATGCAATTATGTGGAGGTGCCAACTTCTAATATTTTATTCAGAATAGAACATAAATCACGGAACAAACGTTTAAACTGAGAAAATGTACCATTTTAAGGGAAAAATATGTTGAATCAGAATTTCATGGTGTCAACAAATCCCCAAAAAGTTGGGACAAGGCCATTTTCACCACTGTGTGGCATCTCCCCTTCTTCTTACAACACTCAACAGACGTCTGGGGACCGAGGAGACCAGTTTCTCAAGTTTAGAAATAGGAATGCTCTCCCATTCTTGTCTAATACAGGCCTCTAACTGTTCAATCGTCTTGGGCCTTCTTTGTTGCACCTTCCTCTTTATGATGCGCCAAATGTTCTCTATAGGTGAAAGATCTGGACTGCAGACTGGCCATTTCAGTACCCGGATCCTTCTCCTACGCAGCCATGATGTTGTGATTGATGCAGAATGTGGTCTGGCATTATCTTGTTGAAAAATGCAGGGTCTTCCCTGAAAGAGATGACGTCTGGATGGGAGCATATGTTGTTCTAGAACCTGAATATATTTTTCTGCATTGATGGTGCCTTTCCAGACATGCAAGCTGCCCATGCCACACGCACTCATGCAACCCCATACCATCAGAGATGCAGGCTTCTGAACTGAGCGTTGATAACAACTTGGGTTGTCCTTGTCCTCTTTGGTCCGGATGACATGGCGTCCCAGATTTCCAAAAAGAACTTCGAATCGTGACTCGTCTGACCACAGAACAGTCTTCCATTTTGCTACACTCCATTTTAAATGATCCCTGGCCCAGTGAAAACGCCTGAGCTTGTGGATCTTGCTTAGAAATGGCTTCTTCTTTGCACTGTAGAGTTTCAGCTGGAAACGGCGGATGGCACGGTGGATTGTGTTCACTGACAATGGTTTCTGGAAGTATTCCTGAGCCCATTCTGTGATTTCCTTTACAGTAGCATTCCTGTTTGTTGTGCAGTGTCGTTTAAGGGCCCGGAGATCACGGGCATCCAGTATGGTTTTACGGCCTTGACCCTTATGCACAGAGATTGTTCCAGATTCTCTGAATATTCGGATGATGTTATGCACAGTTGATGATGATAGATGCAAAGTCTTTGCAATTTTTCGCTGGGTAACACCTTTCTTATATTGCTCCACTATCTTTCTGCGCAACATTGTGGGAATTGGTGATCCTCTACCCATCTTGACTTCTGAGAGACACTGAGCACTCTGAGAAGCTCTTTTTATACCCAATCATGTTGCCAATTGACCTAATTAGTGTTAATTGGTCTTCCAGCTCTTCGTTATGCTCAAATTTACTTTTTCCAGCCTCTTATTGCTACTTGTCCCAACTTTTTTGGGATTTGTTGACACCGTGAAAATTTGAATCAACGTATTTTTCCTTTAAAATGATACATTTACTCGGATTAAACGTTTGATCTGTCATCTACGTTCTATTACAAATAAAATATTGACATTTGCCATCTCCACATCATTGCATTCAGTTTTTATTCACAATTTGTTTAGTGTCCCAACTTTTTTGGAATCCGGTTTGTAGATAAAGGGCAGTACTTAAAGGGTCATACTGGTCATATCAAGTTATCCCCTATCCACATGATAGGGGATAACTTTTAGATTGGTGGGAGTCCTAGTGCTAAAACCCCCCTGATCACAAGAATGGGGGCACCAAACCACATGGAGGCCCCTGAAATGAACAGAGTGGGTGGTCTGAAATGCATGTGGTTGCTCCATTAATTTCTATGGGAGTTCTGGAAATAGCCAAGTACATTGCTTGGTTATCTCCAGAACTCCCATAAAAATGAATGTAGTGGCCACACGCATTTCCTACCACCTGCTCTCTGTTAATTTAGGAGGCTCTACTAGGTTTAGGGCCCCCATTCTTGCGATCTATGGGAGTCCCAGTTGTAGGACCCCCACCAATCTAACAGTTATCGGACTAGGAACTTAAAGTGGCCCTGGAAAAAATACTAAAAGTGGCGCCGCTTTGTAGTCGGGTCCAAATTGATAGAAGGCAGAGCCAGCAATACCATATTGTGGCACATTATACTACCCCAACAGAGCCAAATACCACAGTCCCCAAAAACATCCAATGGCCAGCCATGAGGAGGGCCCAGGTGGCCCCCTCGGCATAGGCCCACCGGGAAATTTCCCTGTAAGCTATATGGCCAATCCTCCCCTGGTTATCTCCTTTAATTATTCCAAGTATCCTATACATACAACAGTTTTCTGGGCACAAACCGCCCCTTCCTCAGATAGAAGAGACAGTTTTCGGAATGTCAGTTTAACTGTTGGTAATTAAAAACACTCATTGGAGCAAAAAAAGAAGATTCTTCCTCTTGGGTGCATTCGCCACTGGGTTATCATGTCTTCAGGATTCTGAAGTATTTATCTTTCGTGCGTCCGCACCAATGTTCATGCGCCAAAATCCCAGTGTGCACGCACATTATTGCTCTAGGCTTCCAGGCTTCCTGTTATCAAGAGACCAAGGACGCCTTTCCTCCTACCCATCAGAAATGCAGAGGAGACCTGTCAGTTTATGCGGAGAGCTCTGCTTGATCAGCAAGAGGCGACTGAGATCTGTTGTCAACTCGAAAATGGCTTGTTTGCCTTGCACATGTTATTTTACAGTGTGTTTTATATGTGTATTTTTTCTTAGATTGATGTATTTTACAAAAAAAGTAAGTCTATTCTGTTGCTGGTATTTTCTAACGCCACCCAGGAAACTATCATGTACCATAAGGTGCTTTTCTGGCACCAAAAATATTATTAATCACCAACCATTACACTGTCATTCCATTAACTATTCCATTAACTGTCTCGGCTACTTAAAGAAGTATCTGCTTGAGACTTGGAATAATAAAGTACTGTCCTTTGTTTACTATACTGGTCACTGCCTATATTGGGAAATTTGCTCCCTTTGAGGCCAAGCATTTAGTGACTGAAGGCTACAGTCACGTATTGTCAGCATGGTTGTTCCTCAGCAGAAGTACTCCCTGCCCCCCCCCCCCCCTTCCTTCAAGCCCATACAGGTCTCAGGCAACATGCAACCCATTCTATTTGCATTCTATGATTGGTTTCATACACAGGATGGTGGCCATATTGATTCCTACAGTAAGTACCCTGAAACAAAGCACAAGCACTTATTTAATTAAAGGTAGACTTTATGTATGCTGACAGATTCTTTTTTTCTACTCCCAGAGATCATGAATGTCAGTACAATAAATAACATAGTGTAGAGATAGTATCCATATTACTGTGAAGACCTGTACAATGAAGTGAACACATTATTTTATGGTGCCCGGTGTAAAAACTAAAAGCATGCAAACAATGGTCTCATACAGTTATGTTGGTAAAACAAAAAAACTTAAAGCTGTTGGAATACTTGAGGCAAAAATTTAATTTTAGTTATGTCCTTATAGGGCACAATTAAAGGGGTTATCTGACACTAACAAATGCTCCCCCATATGCCCGGGCCCCTCACACTAATTCTACTTACCTGGCTCCCTGCGTTGCTCCTGGTCCCCGCACGGCCGCTGCTGCTTCTCCCCGTGCGCGGATGAAAACATCCGGTGTCGGGGAGCAGCAAAAGGGCAGGCAGTGACACCACCACAATGGATTTGAAATGAAATGAACAAGATGTGCTTTAACTGCAGACTGACAGCTTTAATTTGAGGGTATTTACATCCAAATCAGGTGAACGGTGTAGGAATTACAACAGTTTGCATATGTGCCTCCCACTTGTTAAGGAACCAAAAGTAATGGGACAATTGACTTCTCAGCTGTTCCATGGCCAGGTGTGTGTTATTCCCTCATTATCCCAATTACAATGAGCAGATAAAAGGTCCAGAGTTCATTTCAAGTGTGCTATTTGCATTTGGAATCTGTTGCTGTCAACTCTCAAGATGAGATCCAAAGAGCTGTCACTATCAGTGAAGCAAGCCATCATTAGGCTGAAAAAACAAAACAAACCCATCAGAGAGATAGCAAAAACATTAGGCGTGGCCAAAACAACTGTTTGGGACATTCTTAAAAAGAAGGAACGCACCTGTGAGCTCAGCAACACCAAAAGACCCTGGAGACCACGGAAAACAACTGTGGTGGATGACCGAAGAATTCTTACCTGGTAAAGAAAACACCCTTCACAACAGTTGGCCAGATCAAGAACACTCTCCAGGACGTAGGTGTATGTGTGTCAAAGTCAACAATCAAGAGAAGACTTCACCAGAGTGAATACAGAGGGTTCACCACAATATGTAAACCATTGGTGAGCCTCAAAAACAGGAAGGCCAGATTAGAGTTTGCCAAACGACATCTAAAAAAGCCTTCACAGTTCTGGAACAACATCCTGTGGACAGATGAGACCAAGATCAACTTGTACCAGATATATCTTTAAAGAATAAATCAAGGCAACTGGACTTACTGTAGATTTCTTGAAAACATTTCACTCGTTCTTCCAATGAGCTTTCTCAATTCTGAGTGACTGTACAAGAATTCTCTGGGAATAAATATGTAACTGAATCAACATCTGGTAATTATATCAAGCTTGGGGTCAGAGGTCATTATACCCAGCATGGGGTCAAAGGTGTTGGAATTTGAATTGAGAAAGCTTGTTGGAAGAACGAGTGAAAAGTTTTTTAAGAAATCTACAGTAAGTCCAGTTGCCTTGATTTATTCTTTACAGATATACCATGATCTGGATAAATAAGAACCTTCACAGACAACTTGTACCAGAGTGATGGGAAGAGAAGAGTATGGAGAAGGAAAGGAACTGCTCATGATCCTAAGCATACCACCTCAACAGTGAAGCATGGTGGTGGTAGTGTCATGGCGTGGGCATGTATGGCTGCCAATGCAACCGGTTCTCTTGTATTTATTGAGGATGTGACTGTTGACAAAAGCACCAGGATGAAGTCTGAAGTGTTTCGGGCAATATTATCTGCTCATATGCTTCAGAACTCATTGGACGGCGCTTCACAGTGCAGATGGACAATGACCCAAAGCATACTGCAAAAGCAACCAAAGATTTTTAAGGGAAAGAAGTGGAATGTTATGCGATGGCCAAGTCAATCACCTGACCTGAATCCGATTGAGCATGCATTTCACTTGCTGAAGACAAAACTGAAGGGAAAATGGCCCAAGAACAAGCAGGAAATGAAGACAGTTGCAGTAGAGGCCTGGCAGAGCATCACCAGGGATGAGACCCAGCATCTGGTGATGTCTATGCGTTCCAGACTTCAGGCTGTAATTGACTGCAAAGGATTTATCAACCAAGTATTAAAAAGTAAAAGTTTGATTTATGATTATTATTCTGCCCCATTACTTTTGGTCCCTTAACAAGTGGGAGGCACATACGCAAACTGTTGTAATTCCTACACCGTTCACCTGATTTGGATGTAAATACCCTCAAATTAAAGCTGACAGTCTGCAGTTAAAGCACATTTTGTTCATTTCATTTGAAATCCATTGTGGTGGTGTATAGAGCAAAAAATGTTAGAATTGTGTCGACGTCCCAATATTTATGGACCAGACTGTAACTGTGATCACTGCCTACAATACATAAATAGTGTGACATACTGCCAAGATAAAAAAAAAAGGCTTATGCAATGTCCAGTTAAATAGGACATAAAGCACCCGTTTTTCTGCATGAGGACAATGCAGTGAGGAGGGGTCCATTATATGTTTTAGGCAAGCCTTTAAAAAGGCATCTTTAAAAGGAAACACCCGATACAGTATATTATTAACTAACCACTTTGAATTTATGGTTTTGCATGATGGCCTTTCAACTACTGTATTGTAATGCTAGGAAATGTCTTGTTGATGTCTTCATTTGATACAGTTTACTTGGAGCCTCTGAGAAGTCAGACTGAATTGCAGGAAAATATGTACAATGCACTGGTAATGTTTCTTCCTGTAACAGCACAAAGTTCATAAATACCACTTTGTATGAATTCCAGAGACTATTCGTCACATGAATTCTGATAACAGTCTCTGCAAATGGGAATTAGACTGAAGCAGGCTGGATCATATGTTGTGTATTTTAAATATACAGAAAATTGAAAGCTGCAGATGGTTCATTTAGAACCCCTCCAGATGAATCCATCTGCTATGCAAATATAAAAATAGCTTCTTAATCTGGCTCAACTCTTCCGTTTTTATGGTCAGTTTGATGCACTGCATTTTTAAGCGTACCTACACTGCTGACTTTTCAGGATAAGCTATAGTGTGTGTACATGACGAATAACATATCTATATGTATTCTGTTCTGCATTTTTAGCCTATGACGGATCCGCACCAAACGCGAGTGTGACGGTAGCCTTATATTGGTAACTAAAAAACTGAACTAAAAAGAAAAAGAAAATACTTGAAAAATTGGAAATGCTGCTCTTGCGTAATATACGCTCATTGACCAAAAAAAAAAAACAATGCACCGAGACAGAAATGTCGGATTGGTGCAAAATTTGGCATACAGCTATGTCTCAGACAGATATAAATGATTATAGCTGTGGTCTGATTAGACACTGGGTGTTACCACAAGAGGACGTAAAAGTGCTCTCCCTGCTGCTAGAGGTGGCCCAACAGGGCACTAGAGCCTCCTTTCAATTGTACAGTTGTCCGCAGTAAACTTAAAGGGAACCTGTCACCGGTATTTTGTGTATAGAGCTCAGGACATGGGTTGCTAGATGGCCGCTAGCACATCCGCAATACCCAGCCCCCATAGCTCTGTGTGCTTTTATTGTGTAAAAAAAACCCGATTTGATACATATGCAAATTAACATGAGATGAGTCCTATCCCTGACTCATCTTACGTACAGGACTCATCGCAGGTTCATTTGCATATGTATCAAATCGGCTTTTTTACACAATAAAAGCACACAGAGCTATGGGGACTGGATATTGTGGATGTGCTAGCGGCCATCTAGAAACCCATGTCCTCAGCTCTATACACAAAATCCAGGTGACAGGTTCCTTTTAAGCTAGTTTCATAACTGCCTCTGTCCTCTCCGGCAGGTTACTCTGGTATAGAATGTCGGGAATCAGCTGTACAAAAACCATTCGCTCTAATAGTGTAATAACTTACATATATCATTATTACATTCACACATGGAAAGTTTCATTCGATTCCAACAACTCCTTTTTGGAGTTCTTTTTTTTCCTCGAAGAGTGTACATAGACCGCTATATCAATGCTATATCCACGCTCAGTTTTCCTTTACACCAGTTTTGATAAATCTCCCCAATACTAAGTTCAGAGAGCATCCCAGAGTGTATACCTGGGGTTTTCACTTTACTTGGTAAGTATCAGGATTAGCAATCACTGAGCATTTTCAACATATGCCTTCAAAGTGAAATCAAACAGGAAGAAACATATATCTTTTCTTTTCAAAATCTGTTTATTGTTTTCAAAGTAAGGTAGAATAAACAGCGTAACAGAGAAAATAAACTCATGGTGTCGGTGCATAAGGTCATCATGGCAGAATAAAGCCGAAAATAGTGCAAATTGGTACATTAATTAATTGTTACAATGTTCAATTAAAGTAAGCGGAGTTATGGAAATTTTGTCATTGTGGATGTATGGATAAATAATTTATACTGTATGCTAGCATGATGTGTTATATTTTTTGGACATCTAAATTATCCTAATGGAATAAAGCCTTTAAGTATTTTAAGGATCATCAATGTCTGGTGCTCGTGTATAAGTCTATTTTGGGGTTTTTATATACTCCAGTATTATTTACATTTGCCTGACGTCCAGAAGGAATCTGTGACGAGGTACCTCACACGTGTCTTTAGTCTATTCGAGTGATCACATATGCTATCATATCGGTTGTAACTGATCACAACCACCAAAGATAAGAGCATTACCTATTTTGCAGTTAAACCCCATTTACTTGGGCATGGGAGGTCAGAACATACAATAGCGTACCTTTGCAGGACTAGACAAGCTAGGAACCTTTTGCTCAGGCACACTTCCATAGGGAAAGCAGCCTATATTCACCAGGGAATGCTGATTTTGGTTTGGAACTGATTAGCCTGTGTGATTGCTTGCTCTTTTAAAGCTGGGAAGAGCACGCACGCCCAAAGGGAGTAAGCATCATGGAGCAGGCAGAGAAGGCTACAAGCTGTCTGCAGAGTAGCAACAGGTGAGTACTCCGGGTCCGTGCCTGCCCAGGAAAGAGATGCCAGATTCTCCTCTACTTTCTGTGTGCAGTGGATGGGAGCCATTCTCCACCCACCAAATTTGGGAAAACTTCAAACTAAACATCTAGCATACAGGAGGAGAAAACTGCTATGAAATGACAGATACAAGTCATATAATGGACAGAAACATTGTTATTACTGATTAATACACAGTTTGTTGAAAGGTTAACATATGCTTTAAGAAAATGTATCGAGTGGGCTCACAAGATGAGCTCGCTCCATATGTGGCGGGTGACAGCAGACACCTGTTGACAGTGACCAAGATCAGAACTCAATAGCGACCAAAGCATTTTGGCTGTTAGACAGAGAGTGATTGGTTGTTAAAACAGCCTGGGGTCTTATAAAGGCTCACAGGCTTGTCATGTTTAGCTGCCTGCAAAGCCATGCCAAAAATTACAGGAAACAAAATGTAAACATAAATAAAAATATTAACCCTTTAATGTGACCCTTCAAATGTGACCACGGCATCCGCGCAGACCGGAACCGGAAGTCGCGCGCTTTCCCCGGCTGAAATCGGGGAATCTGTTACCTTGCGCTAATTGACCGAAGCCTCAAGCAGGCTTCAGAGTCAATTAGATGTATATATCAATACAGGCCACTAGATGGCAGCCTTGTATAGATATAGTGCAAATGAAGTCTTTAATGATGGCTATTTAGCCATCACTGAATACTATGGGCAATAGAATGATTGCCAGTTATTGTCACTCAAGTTGACAAAAACTTTTTAAAAATATAAAAAAAAAATAAGTTCAAATCACCACCCTTTCCTTAAAATAAAAATAAAAATACTTAACCAATAAAAAAAAAACATCATGGGCATTGCCGCGTGTAAAAATGCCCATACTATTAAAATATAAGAATATTAATGGCATACAGCAAATGGCGTAGCAGGAGAAAAAATAAAAACAGCCAATTTGCAATTTTTTGTCACTTCAACTAACCAATAATTTTTTAATAAAAAGTTAACAAAAAGTCGCACACAATTGATATCACTGAAAAGAACAGATCTTCCCGCAAAAACTGAGCCCTCACACAGCCCCGTACACATAGCTATAAAAAAGTTATAGGGGTCAGAAAATAGTTATGGAAAAAAAAATATTGCTCCTCAAAGGTTTAAAAAAAAATTTCAGTATTAAATCGCAAGAAAAATTATACGCGTGGTATCGTTGGAACTGTACTCACTGCATAGTGTACAGTGTAAAAAATTAAAATAAAACCTTTATCAGAATAGTTTTTTTCCAAATTGTACCTCATTTGGAATTTTTTTCCTGCTTCCTACTACATGGTATGCAATCGGAAATGGTGCCATTAGAAAGTACAACTTGTCTTGCGAAAAATAAGCTTTGTGAATGGAAAAATAAAAAAGTTAGGACTATGGGAAGGCGGGAAGTGAAAAATAAAAACGCAAAAATGGAAAATTCCAGGGTCCTTAAGGAGTTAAATGAAATCACACCGTTTCCCAACTTTACATATAAAAATAATAAAAAATAAATATAATAGGTATTGCTGCCTTTGAAAATATCCAAATAATTAAAATATAAAAATAATGGATACATTTATATAATTTACATAATTTTTTTATCACCTTGTCCCCCCCAAAAATTGAATAAAATGTGATGAATCATAGTTTGGTACCAATAAAAACTACAGATTGCCCCAGAAAAAACAAGCCCTCATACAGCTCTGTAAACGGAAATATAAAAAACATTATAGTTATCAGTATATGGCAATTAGTGATGAGCCAAGCAAGCTTCAGACGCTACATCCAAAGTTGCTTCGCTCAGAACTTCGGATTAAGGCCGAATGCACATGTTCCACGGCCGTGAGTGGTCCGTGGTATCCCGGCCTGGCATCCTGCCGAGAGCAGGAGTGCACAGCGTCATTGGTTGCTATGACGCCGTGCGCTTCATGCCGCCGCTGCACTACAGTAATACACTCGTATAGCTCGGCTTAATGCTGTATCTGTAGAGATCTGCAGAGAAGCTGAGCAGATTGATATGGAGTGTTATAGAATAGATTCAGCAAAACTTGTAATTTGCTAATTAAAATTTTCTGAGCTCATTAGACAAATGGACGTTGTTATTAGTGATTAACAGTTATCTCTGTATTTACACAGAGAAGGATGCCAATCACTAAGAGGACCTACCCACTTGGCTTTTGAGCTCAGAAAAAATAGACATTTAGATGAATAAATTACAAATTTTGCTGAATAATTTACATAAACTGTAATCTTCTCAGCTCTTTCTGAACTATAAGCCTACATTCACACAACAGTGAAATATAACGGCTGTTAAAAATGGATACACCGTCAGTTTTTCAAGGCAATTTTGCATCAGTGTGTGCATCCATTTTCTGGCCATTTTTAAAGGCCTTTTTGTATCCGTTTTGCATCATTTTTTAACCCGTAGGAGACCCACGCTGTACATGTACGGCGCAGCACCGTACATATATGGCACAAGGTCTGCTGGGTTCTGGGGCAGGATCGCGTGGAACCAGAGCGCAATGACTGCTCTTACCAGCACATCGCAGCACCGGAAGCAGCATGGAGCTGCAGGGGGGGCCAAGGGGGGTCATGTGGAGATGACCGATGCTGAACTAGTCAGCACCTGTCTCCTCCGAGGTCAGGCAGGGGACTCCAGTGTTTGGAGTCCCCTGCCAGCACTGCGATTGACTGGAACAACGCTCCAGACAATGGCAGCGCTACAGCAGCAGAAGGAACAGGAAGAATCCCTATGCATGCAGCCATTCTAGCTGGCAACTGCATGCAGAGTGGGCTTGTGCCCCTCTGTGCTGTATCTACTGGGACTTGTGGTTCACAACCACTGCTTTTACTGGTACCTGTAAAGAGGAAGAAAGAAGAACATCTGCTGCAGTGATTTTTTATTTTTTTTTCAGCATCAGAAGTTCCAGATCCCTAATCCAACCCCCCTTCCCCCAGGTGTGTGTTATTCCCTCATTATCCCAATTACAATGAGCAGATAAAGGGTCCAGAGTTCATTTCAAGTGTGCTATTTGCATTTGGAATCTGTTGCTGTCAACTCTCAAGATGAGATCCAAAGAGCTGTCACTATTGGTGAAGCAAGCCCTTAATTAGGCTGAAAAAAATTAATAAAAAAAACTATCAGAGAGATAGCAAAAACATTAGGCATGGCCAAAACAACTGTTTGGAAGATTATTTAAAAGAAGGAACGCACCGGTGAGCTCAGCAACACCAAAAGACCCGGAAGACCACGGAAAATAACTGTGGTGGATGACTAAAGAATTCTTTCCCTGGTGAAGAAAACACCCTTCACAACAGTTGGCCAGATCAACAACACTCTCCAGGAGGTAGGTGTATGTGTGTCAAAGTCAACAATCAAGAGAAAACTTCACCAGAGTGAATACAGAGGGTTCACCACAAGATGTAAACCATTGGTGAGCCTCAAAAACAGGAAGGCCAGATTAGAGTTTGCTAAACGACATCTAAAAAAGCCTTCACAGTTCTGGAACAACATCCTATGGACAGATGAGACCAAGATCAACTTGTATATATAATATAACAAAAACAAAGACAGGTGCACTCTGCGGTCTTACTAAGCCCCCAAACTGGTGTTAAAATTGAGAGATTAGCCAACATGTCCTATGTGAGGACATGTCTGAGCCCGAGCACCACGCCAAGGTTTCTTAAGTAGCTTGGGACCTAACGCTAAACCTACCTGAGCCATGTGGGCAAAACCAGGAGCCAGTGGGCGAATTACAGGAGCGCAAGGTCCGACTCAAAGCAATCTCCCAGTAACCTCTAGCATGTGACCATGCATACAATGGGAGGAGGCAGAGAGCTCTGAGCCCCACCCAAGACTGGCTGATATAGCCCGGGCCTTACATGTACACCAGAATGCTGCCTGTAGATGGAAATAAAGGCACATTCAGACTAGGAGTTTCTACACCTCCAAAAAAATCTAAATATAAACTACAAATTGGCGTGGTATTAAAAAGCAGGAAGTGCTCAACCCCATATGCAGTGGTGCATTAATACCGGGGTGGCAGATCCTGCACTTGTGGTCCGCTGCTAATGGCAAGATGAGTCCCTATTACTTTTCAAAGGGAGGGTTAGATTCCGCCAGTACCTGCCCAGCAAACGGGAAAGGTATGGCATTAAGATTTACAAACTTTGTGAGAGTAGCTCCGAGTACACCCACAAGTTCCACATTTACGAAGGGAAATATTCCCCGATTGAACCCCCAGAATGCCCCCCTCCATCCTAGGAGTTAGTGGGAAGATAGTGTGGGACTTACTGTACCCACTGCTGAATAAGGGTTACCACCTCTATGTGGATAGCTATTATACCAGCATACCTCTACTAATGTCCCTAACTGCCAGAGGTACTGTAGCAGTTAGGCACAGTGCACAAAAATCAGAGAGGCCTCCCTAGATCCCTGGTAGGGCAACCACTGAGAATGGGTGAAAGCAGGGCTCTCCTCCATGAGAACATGCTGGCAGTTAAGTACAAGGACAAGAGGAATGTACTGACCACCATTCACACTAGCTCCCCTGCCTCTGTATGTGGTACTAAACCAGTTTGTATCCTGGACTACAATAGGCACATGGGAGGGGTGAAGCCCTACAGTGCCAAATGAAAAACGAAAGTGTGGTACAAAAAGCTGGCCATACCCATTGTACAGACAGCAATGTACAATACGTGAGTGCTTTTTCAATCTGCAGGCCACACAGGAACTTTCCTTCAATTCCAAGAGGTGATTATCAAGGCCCTAATTTTTCAAAGCCAGGCTGGGGAGGGCCCCAGTACTTCAGGAACTCTTGGTGCCCATGTTGTACCAGGGCAACATTTTCCAGGTCAAGTCCCCCAGACAGCAAGGAAGGAAATGACCCCCAAAAAATGCAAGGTGTGTTCCAAAAGAGGGATAAGGAAAGACACCATTTACCACTGCGAAACCTGCCCTGAAAAAACTGGCCTGTGCATGCAGGATTGTTTTAAAATCTACCACTCATCCATGGAGTATTAATTTAATTTCGTCCTTTATGTACCCTGCAGTTTTACCATCTTATACCTCTGATTTAGTCTGCATAGCTTACATATCTACTTTTCACTAACACCTACATATTCATTTCTATGAAACACCTGTTAGGTCAAAAGTCCCCTATCCACCCCATAAAATGTTTGTACGGGGGTGCACTTTCCAAAATTGGGTCACTTCTTGGGGTTTTTAATTTCTGGGGACCTCAGTAATTTTTTTTAATGCGACATGGCACCTAAATCAATCTCTGCCAATTCAGGTCAGCAAAATCCATATTTTGCTGTTTGACTCTAGAGCCCTGCTGTGCGCCCATACATTATTTTTTGAGCACATATGCAGTGTTGCCGTATTCGGGGGGAAATGGAAAACAAAATGTGGGGTGCATTTTGTCCTGTTACCATTTGGGAAAGTGAAAAATGTGGGTGAAAAATGCAACTTTTCTATTTTACTGCCAAGTGTTTCCTAATTCTAGGAAACACTTTTAAGGTCAAAGTGCTCACTACACACCTTGAAAGATTCTTTGAGGGGTGTATTTTCCAAGATGGGGGTCACTTTTTGGGGGTTTCCACTGTAGGGCCACCTCAGGGTGTCTTAATATGCGACATAGCTCCCAATTACCATTCCAGCTAAATCTGCTCTCCTAAAGCTATATAGTGCTCCTCCCACTCTGAAGCCTGCTCTCCGCCCATACATCAGTTTTTGGGCACATATGGGGTGTTTCTGTAAACTACAGAATCAGGGTAATAGATTTTGAGTTTTGTTTGGCTGGTAACCCTTGATGTGTTGCAGGACAAATGGATTCAAATTTAAAATCTGCAACAAAAAAAAGTTAAATTTTGAAATTTAATTCCCATTTTTCTTTAATTCTCGTTGGACGCCTAAAGGGTTAACAAAGTTTGTAAAATCAGTTTTGAATAGCTTGATATGCTCCCAATTACCATTCTAGCTAAATCTGCTCTCCAAATGCCATATGGTGCTCCTTCCACTCTGAAGCCTGCTGTGTGCCCATACATCATTTTTTTAGCACATATGCGGTGTTGCCATATTTGGGGGGAAATGGGGAACAAAATGTGGGGTGCATTTTGTCCTGTTACCCTTTGGGAAAGTAAAAAATGTGGGTGTGAAGCAACTGTTTCTAGAAAAAAATGCATTTTTCATTTTCACTGCCAAGTGTTTCCTAATTCTAGGCAACACCTTTGGGATTAAAGTGCTCACTACACACCTTGAAAGATTCCTTGAGGGGTGTAGTTTCCAAGATGGGGTCACTTTTTGTGGGTTTCCACTGTAGGGCCACCTCAGGGTGTCTTCATATGTGACATAGCTCCCAATTACTATTCCAGCTAAATCCACTCTCCTAAAGGCATATGGTGCTCCTCCCACTCTGAAGCCTGCTTTATGCCCATACATCAGTTTTTGGGCACATATGGGGTGTTTCTGTAAACTACAGAATCAGGGTAATCGATTTTGAATTTTGTTTGGCTTTTAACCCTTGATGTGTTGCAGGAAAAATTGATTTGAATTTAAAATCTGCTAAAAAAGAGTGAAATTTTGAAATTTTATTCCAATTTTCCTTTAATTCTCGTTGGACACCTAAAGGGTTAATAAAGTTTGTAAAATCAGTTTTGAATAACTTGAGGGGTGTAGTGGGTGATTTATGGGTGGTTTCTAATTTATGAGCCCCACAAAGTGACTGGTCCTTAAAAAATTGGGTTTTGGAAATTTTCTTAAACATTTTAAGAATTGCTTCTAAACTTCTAAGTCTTCTAACGTCCCAAAAAAATTAAATGGCATTTTCAAAATGATTCAAACATGAAGTAAACATATGGGGAATGTAAAGTAATAACTATTTTTGGAGGTATTATTATCTTAAAAATAAAATTGAACTATTTTACCACTGTTATGAAGTACAATATGTGACGAGAAAACAGTCTCAGAATGGTTTGGATAAGTAAAAGCGTTTTAAAGTTATCACCAGATAAAGTGACACATGTCAGATTTGCTATAAATGGCCTGGTCCTTAAGGTGAAAAATGGCAGGGTCCTGAACGGGTTGACCACTGTTAAAAACAATAATAATAAAAAAACGAATTCATTTCATAGGATTTTTTTTTTAATCCCAACCCTTGCAGTGCCATCGGTATATATTATTTCCCCCACAATGCTCAGTACATATAATGTGCCTCTGTAGTACCCCCTGGACATACAGTACCTTAAAAAGGATTCATACCCCTTGAACTTTTTCACATTTTATCATGTTACACCCACAAACTCACCTAAATGTATTTTATTAGGATTTTATGTAATAGACCAACACAAAGTAGCATGTACATGTTGCATATTGTGATAAAGTTCATTATTTTCTGTAATGTATGCGATAAACATTAGACTTTCATATATTTTAGATTCATTACACACAACTGAAGTAGTTCAAGCCTTTTATTGTTTTAATATTGATGATTTTGGCATACAGCTCATGAAAACCCAACATTACTATCTAAAAGAAAAGTGGTTTTAATACAAAAAAAGTCAACCTTCAAATAATTATGTTCAGTTATGCCCTCAATACTTGGTCGGGAATCCTTTTGCAGAAATGACTGCGTCAATGCAGGCATGGAGGCAATCAGCCTGTGGCACTGCTGAGGTGTTATGGAGGCCCAGGATGCTTCGATAGTGGCCTTAAGCTCATCCAGAGTGTTGGGTCTTGCATCTCTCAACTTTCTCTTCCCAATATCCCACAGATTCTCTATGAGGTTCAGGTCAGGAGAGTTGGCAGGCCAATTGAGCACAGTAATACCATGGTCAGTAAACCATTTACCAGTGGTTTTGGCACTGTGAGGAGGTGCCAGGTCGTGCTGAAAAATGAAATCTTCATCTCCATAAAGCTTTTCAGCAGATGGAAGCATGAAGTGCTCCAAAATCTCCTGATAGCTAGCTGCATTGACCCTGCCCTTGATAAAACACAGTGGACCAACACCAGCAGCTGACATGGCACCTTAGACCATCACCGACTGTGGGTACTTGACACTGGACTTCAGGCATTTTGGCATTTCCCTCTCCCCAGTCTTCCTCCAGACTCTGGCACCTTGATTTCCGAATGACATGCAAAATTTGTTTTCATCCGAAAAAAAAGTACTTTGGACCACTGAGCAACAGTCCAGTGCTGCTTCTCTGTAGCCCAGGTCAGGCGCTTCTGCCGCTGTTTCTGGTTCAAAAGTGGCTTGACCTGGGGAATGCGGCACCTGTAGCCCATTTCCTGCACACGCCTGTACACGGTGGCTCTGGATGTTTCTACTCCAGACTCAGTCCACTGCTTCCGCAGGTCCCCCAAGGTCTGGAATCGGTCCTTCTCCACAATCTTCCTCAGGGTCCGGTCACCTCTTCTCGTTGTGCAGCGTTTTCTGCCACACTTTTTCCTTCCCACAGACTTCCCACTGAGGTGCCTTGATACAGCACTCTGGGAACAGCCTATTCGTTCAGAATTTTTTTTCTGTGTCTTACCCTCTAGCTTGAGGGTGTCAATGATGGCCTTCTGGACAGCAGTCAGGTCGGCAGTCTTACCCATGATTGCGGTTTTGAGTAATGAACCAGGCTGGGAGTTTTTAAAAGCCTCAGGATCTTTTGCAGGTGTTTAGAGTTAATTAGTTGATTCAGATGATTAGGTTAATAGCTCGTTTAGAGAACCTTTTCATGATATGCTAATTTTTTTAGATAGGAATTTTGGGTTTTCATGAGCTGTATGCCAAAATCATCAATATTAAAACAATAAAAGGCTTGAACTACTTCAGTTGGTGTGTAATGAATCTAAAATATATGAAAATCTAATGTTTATCAGTACATTACAGAAAATAATGAACTTTATCACAATATGCTAATTTTTTTGAAGGACCTGTATGTTTGAAGTAAAAATAAAATTTTTAATAAACAATAATCTGGAATGTGTGGCATGCATTTGTATTCAGCCCCCAGAGTCAATAATTTGTAGAACCACTTTTCGCTGCAATTACAGCTGCAAGTCTCTTGGGGTATGTCTCTACCAGCTTTGCATATCAAGAGGCTGAAATTTTTGTCCATTCTTGCTTGAAAAATAGCTCAAGCTCAGTCAGATTGGATAGAGAACAGCAATTTTCAAGTCTTGCCACAGATTCTCAATAAGATTTAGGTCTGGACTTTGAAAGGGCTATTCTAACACATGAATATGCTTTGATCTAAACCATTTCATTGTAGTTCTGGCCGTATGTTTAGGGGAGTTGTCCTGCTGGAAAGTGAACCTCCGCCCCAGTCTCAAGTCTTTTGCAGCCTCTACCAGGTTCTCACATAGGATTGCCCTGTATTTATCAAACAGATACACGCCTAAATTAGGTGTATTTCTGGTACAGATTGCGGTGCATAGGTCCTTGCGCCGCAATCTGAGATTTCTCCCCGCTCATGCCAGGTCTAAAAAAGTGAGTTTGGCATGGGAACAGGCCGGCAGGCCCATCTCATTTGCAATTTTCTACCCCTACTTAAGGGTAGGTTCGTTATGAATTCCGTTATTGCTTTCCGTTATAACATGGTTATAACGGAAAATAACGGAATTCATAAGGTGGAATTTAAAACGGAAACCTTTAGAGGCATTCCGTTTTGATCCGTCATAGTAGAGGTCTATGGGCATGCATAACGGAACACATCTGGTTTCTATTATGCAGGATGAAAAAGAAAGTCCTGTCGACAGAACTTTCTTTTTCATTCTCCATAACTAAAACCAGAGCTTGGAATATTTTCTTATAACCTAACCCTGATTTACACTTATCCACAACTTCATCCGTGACCTGTCTGATGTGTTCCTTAGTTTTCATGATGCAGTTTGATCACTAATGTTTATTAACACACCTCTGAGGCCCTCACAGAACAGCTGTAGTTATACAGAGAATAAATTACACACAGGTGGACTCTATTTACTCATTATGTGACTTCTGAAGGCAATTGGCCACACTGGATTTTATTTAGGGGTATCAGAGTACAGGGGACTGAATACAAATCCAACCCACACTTTTCAGATTTGTATTTATTAAACATTTTGAATACCATTTTCTTTTCAAGTCACAGATACTTAAGTTGCTACTTTGTGTTGGTCTATCACATAAAATCCCAATAAAATCTATTTAAGTTTGTGGGTGTCACATGAAAAAAATGTGGAAAAGTTCGAGGGGTATGAATACTTTTTTAAGGAACTGTATAATGATCCCTTAGAGCCCCTAGTATTTATAATAGCCCTTAGTGCTCCCTGTATCTATGTCCTCATAGTGCTCACTGTATACACGTCCTCATAGTAGCCATAATAATGTCCCCCATTAATGTCCAATAATGCCCCCCACACCACCACCGCCCCAGGGCCAAAAAAAACAAACATACCTCTTCCACTTGCACACGCAGGGACATTTGGTCCTCACTGGATGCACCAGGACCTGATGTTCCCAGTGTCGTGACATCACATCATGTGACATCACCACGCTGTGTGCATCAGGTTTTGTTCCCTCTAGTAAGGAGATGAGGTATTATTTTTTTTATTTTAACCCTTGAGTGTCCCTTTTTTTTTTACAATGTATTAATTTTTAATGGCCGTTAGATGAGTGCACTCCCATCTAAACTGCCATTAAAAATGGGCCCATTAACTTCAATATGTCCTATTTTTTGATGGCTGCTATTCACTGGCCGTCACACGGCCGTTTTTCACTGTCATACTAATGTAGCCTTACATGCTGTCTGCAGACTGAACTGAGACAGAGGGTGTATCTCAGGCTACTTTAGACTCCCCACAGGCATGGTAGCTAAAATGTAGCCACAGATTGCAGCTCTGTCCTAATGGAGGTGAGTTAAAATGCTGCGGAGTTGTGCGGAAAATAAATAGCAGGTTGTCATCCCTGTAGGCACTGATTTACATACATTTTTTGTTTTCCCGACAAAAGGGTCGCTTTAAATGAGTCATAACGTTTTATATAAAGTTAATTTTACCGAGCACGCCATTTGTAACATATATTATGTCAGAATTTTATTGCCTTGAAGTAGTGCAATCTGAAAATTTGGCCCTCAGACCAAAAAGGATTGTGTACCCATGATGTAAAAGTATTACAAATATTTACGATTTCCATTTTGTAATTGGTTAAAAAAACAATAAATGTGTAGCATCTGGTTTTCTCTGAAATAACTCATAATGGTTTTATTCAGAAATTACATGCCTGCGCGCCAGTAATGTCAAGCCATAAGTCGTGATTTCTATTCATTTCTATATCTGCAATTAGACTAGTTAATATACAAACATTTAAGCATGGAGAAAATATTTTTGTGGTGTCTGCAATAGTCTGGGAATTTTTCCAGCTACTGTGTTTGTGGGTGAATTTAGGACAACTTCTTTAAACTGAAGAGACAACAGTTAAATAAATATACAGTACAATTCTACAGTATTGAGCATACATCACAAACCTATTTTGTTTCTAGTTGTCCTCCTTGTCAAAAAATAAAATTATAACTTTGGTTATAAGTTGTCATGCTTTACTTCTCATTTGATTGTTGTCATGGCAGCACTTATTCTTATAGGCAAAAAAAATGTTTGCTATTTTTACCTTAGCATAATTTAAGCAACTGGAAGAAACAGAATGTTTTTTTTCTGAAAGCAGCAGAAGTGAGGTGACTTTATAAACACACTCAGAGGGAATCTGTCACCAGCGATTGATTGACAGGGCCAGGCACTAGAAAATCAGTGAGGGAAGGGCTGGCCATAGAAAGGGGAGGATCTTGGGTGCAAAAAAGCAGTGGTGACCCCCCCTTATTGCACCAAAGGCCTAATTTTCATATTAAGAAAAAGTATCATAACTCGGAAACGGAGCAACAAAACAAATACAGCATTTTAATCAGGTGAACTACAGATATGTGTCTATGTAGTTTTGGACAGGCCCACCACAGTATCAGAGGATCTTCCAATGGGCCCCAAAGATCCAGAAAAAAGCCAAGATGTGACTGTCTTTGGAGCCAATTAGTTGCCACTAGGGTCTATGTCTTTGATTCAAAAACTGTGATATTACAGTTGGGCCTGGATAGAAAAAATTCCCTCTGGTGGGCCACAGTCCAACATTGTGTCGATGCAAACAGTTTGATAGGGAGGTTGCTGGTGACAGATTTACATTAGTTCAATACGAACGTGCACAAATATATTTATAGTATTGGGACACCAACACATTACACCTAGAGGATCTTTTATGACATCCCATTCTAAATCCATAGATATTAACATATAGTTACCTCAATGCAGTCAGGCAGGTAACATTGCTTTACCACGCCATCCAATGCTAGGCGTTGTCCTGTAAGGTTTGCATGCAGCTGCTTGGAAACCAAATGCCATGAAGCGTCCCATGCAGTTTTTGTGCTAATGTTAATGCCAGAGAATGTTTGGAACTCTGCAGTTATTGAGTAAGTGACTTTTATGCACTATATGCCTCAGCACTCGGTAACCCTGGTCTGTAACTTTACATGAGTTGCTGTGGTTCCTACTAATACTATCCGGAAGATCGTGGAATATCGAGGAGGGAACAAATTTGACAAACTGGCTTGCTACAATGGTGACATCCTATGACATGACCATGCTTGAGTTCAGGGAGCCCTTTAAAATAACCCATTATTTAATAGATGTTAGTATAGGCAGACTACCTGGCTAGGTGCTCGATTTTATACACTTGTGGCAATGGGACAAAATTAAAAACACCTGAATTATTAAGACATGTCCTAATATTTTGTCCACATAGAGCATATGTATATACATTGTCTCCTTTAGGAATGTCCTCATGCAGTTCTGCATAGCAAATATAGGTACAGCTGTAGCCAACATTATCTTGATTGGTTTAAAGGGAATGTGTCATTAGAAAATTGGCTATTATTTAAATCACGTTTTTATGTTAAACATATAAAAAATATATACTTTTCTTATTTTCCTCCTGTAAAACCTAGGTGTGTCGTATGATTAGGTGCGTCGTATGAAGCGAAAAATAATATATATATATATATATATATATATATATATATATATATATCAAGAAAAAATGGCGGCACTGATGCAAAAACCGTTATGGTAAGGGTGCACGTCTCCAGGGGAATAGGTTTCTTACCCCAATAGATAATCAAAAAAAGATGGGCGGCACTCCGATGAAAAGAGCAAAGGAACTTTAATCACCCACGGTGGTGCAACGTTTCGGTTCCACACTAGAACCTTTTTCAAGCAGAGTAACAACTCAAAATCACAGTATTATATACAGGTGAATTAATTAACATAATCATCATGTGATCACACTCCACCCTGTGGGTGTGTTTACAAAACTTAATCATCCAATGAACAACAATGTATACATCGAGTAAAAAAATATAAACAAAGTGTACATGTGATAGACATCAGTGTATAACAGTGTATAACATATGACATACATATTTGTAGACAATGTGTCTGTGGTCACATATTACATCAATCAATTGCAATATCAATGTGTCCGATCAGTGCAGACTATAGTGATACATATTTGTGAGAGAGAAAAGCTGAGGGGGCCGGCGATCCAGAACATACCAGAGAGGTGAAGTCAAACCTGTCACGCCGCTGTTCGACGTTGTAAATCCTTCGATACGCAGACGTGACCAAAGCATCGCATCAACCCGGGATGTGTAGGCCAAAGACATCCGGCGTCATCAGATACAGCCGCAACGTCATCTTCCCAAGCCTCACCCCATGCGCATGCTCAGTGGAACAAGTCTGTTGTAGACGCCATCTTGCTTGAGGGAAACGGACCACTACGTTAACCCACTCCGTGTGTTACATCCTAGCCACTTATTAAAGGGTATGGGCACTTCAGAAAGAAAGGGACACTCCGGATCCAGAATGTCTCCCATCAGGTCCACATGAAGTTATGCTGCGACCACGGATTACGCGATCGCTGCACACACCGCAATATGGATACTGAGTGCCCTCATACCCGGGAGGGATCTCCTCTTCTGGGCATAAGGATGTCACAGAGTGTAGACAGTAGCTAAAGGTCCTATCGCTCAAGCTATCCATGGTGCTTTGTAATATAACTATATGTCAATTCAAAACAAATATTGTACAGGCGTATACAAAACAGTAAAATAACCAAAAAGGACGTAAAAAACATCACACATGACCCTCTCCTATGTGGTATGTTGGGATCACCCGAACCGCCTCCGCCAATCCTCAAATGGTGAAATGTCAATAATCTGTGTGAAAAAAAGAGAAAAATAAATTAATAAAGCGAGAAAAATATATTTGAGTTATACAACTCTCTTAGTGTATACACGAAGAGCCTAATAACATCAAAAGCGACATATGCGGCAAGACACCCTACAGAACATCCCCAAAGTTGTAGTCAACATTTAAACCATGAGGTTTGAGGCTGCCCAACCTGTGAATCCAGCTAAGTTCTCTATGTCTCAATGTCTTGGATCTGTCCCCACCTCGCCTAGGTAGGGGAATGTGATCCACTATCCAACATCTCAGGTCGCCTTCCCTGTGTTTAGCTTCCGTGAAATGTTTGGATACCGGTAGATCTATCCTTTTCTTTCTGATACTCAAGCGATGGTTGTTGAGGCGAGTCTTGAGCTCTGTGGTTGTCTCCCCTACATATAGTAGGTTACATGGACAAGATAATATATAGATCACGTAGCTGGAGTCACAGGTTAGGTGAAATGAGATCTGGAAAGATTCACCAGTCCTAGGATGTAAAAAACACTTCCCCTTCCGAATGTATTTGCAGTTGACGCAATTAAGGCAGGGATAACAACCCAAGCCCAACTGCGTCAACGTAGTCTGTCTCAAGGCTCCTTTAGAGCCAATATCTGCCTTCACCAACTGGTCCTTCAGATTTCTAGATCTACGGTAGGAGAGAAGAGGTGGATGTTGAAATTCAGGAATGTCACTAAAACATGTGCCTAATAGGCCCCAATGTTTTTTCAAGATCCTGTTGACCGAAGGACTATGTTCACCATAGATTGAAATGAATGGAATCCTGGCTGTCTTACGGATAGCCTGCCGTGATGTTAATAGATCAGCCCTTTCTAAATTCTGCACTCTGCTGATATGTTCATTCAATAACCGTTTAGGGTAACCCCTGTTTTGAAATTTGAGGGCCATGGTACCCAAGGTCTCTTTCAATTTAATCTCATTCGACACTATCCGCTTGGCCCTGAGGAACTGAGAAAATGGCAACGATTGTATCATTTTCCTCGGATGGGAACTATTAAAACAAAGTAAGGTGTTTACATCAGTAGGTTTTGTGTACAATTCAGTATAAAGCACTCCTTCATTAAGCACAACTTTTGTGTCTAAGAACTGAATCTCAGTCCTGGAGTGAATGAGGGTAAATTGCAGATCCGGATTATGGCTATTAAGAAAATCATGGAAATTGACCAATTCCGCTTCAGAACCTGTCCATATGAGGAAGATGTCGTCAATGTATCTCCACCACCTCAGCACATGTCTGAAGTGGTGGGACAAATAGACGACATCTTCCTCATAGCACCGCATAAAAATATTTGCGTAGGTTGGGGCCACATGGGACCCCATTGCCACACCCCGCTGTTGTAAATAAAATGTATCTCTGAATAGAAAGTAGTTATATTGCAATACAATCTTAAGCAATTCCACAATAAATTCGCAGGCCTGTGGGGTGTATGTGGATGTTCTTAACATTTTTTCAACCGCCTGGATACCCCTCTATCGAAGTGTATAGTGACGTGACATCAAATGATGCCAGAATAATTGAAGGCACCTGTGTCAAGTCGACATCCTGTAGCTTAACAAGAAAATCTGACGTATCCTGTATATAGGAAGCCCCGCTCGTCGAGAACTCCCGTAGGACTTTGTCTAAAAAGACAGCAATGCCACTGAACACAGAATCACTGCCTGAGACAATCGGACGTCCCGGGGGATCGGTGAGGGTCTTGTGAATCTTGGGCAGCACATAGATCACCGGAGTAACCGGATGTGCTACCTCAAGATATTCACAAAGACCCCCATCGATGATGCCTGCAGCCATAGCCTCTCTCAGGCATCTACCTATAACATCAATAATCATAAATTTAGGATCCGAGTTCAGAACTCTGTATACATGAGGGTCTCCCAACTGTCGCATGATCTCACTTACATACTTCTCAGTGTCCATCACGACGATCGCACCCCCCTTGTCGGCGGGCTTCAAGGTAAGGGTGGGATCGGATCTGAGGGACCTGAGGGCCTCAGCCTCAGTTGTAGTCAGATTGGGATGTCTGAAGTCCACGCCATCCTGTGAGGATGACCTGAGTTCAGAGATACCCCGTCTGACCGCAGCGATGTATGCATCCACTGCTGGTTCATTCATGATTGGTAAAAAACTGCTCTTATGAAATAGGTTGAGAGACCCCATGGTGAACTCACTCAACCTAGGCCTGACCACTCGTTCCCTATTGTGCGACCATATTGCTAATTTGATACGGCGGAAAAAAGAAAACAAATTACATTCCAACTCAAACCAATTGGTGCGTGAACTAGGACAAAATGAAAACCCCTTTGTAAGAACACTCACTTGAATGGGGGTTAATTCCTTGGAGGATAGATTTACTACAGTCATTTCCTCTTTGCTGTACTGGTCTTGGACACTGTCGGTCGAACCTTGTTGTTCCGCAATCTGCCTGCACCTCCTGTGTCGACGTCCGCCCCTCCTGATGCGTCGTTGTTTCCTTCTGGTAAACGTGGAGTCAGCTCTAAAAAAGACTGCTTGTCATTCGAAGATGCCTGTGTCGTTTTTCTCCATCTCCTTACATCACGCTGCTGCGTGCTGTATTGCCTCTCAGTTTGCCAATTATAGACGTTGCCTTTTTTATAGTCCTCTGTATCTCTGCACCACTTTGTTCTCTTGCTTTCCTCTGATTCTAGTTGAAATTTCTTCATTAAACTGGATGTATCTTCCATATATTTGCTGAAATCCTCCGGGGGTAAGGAAGACTGCAGAGTCGCCTCCACATCCACTATTTCAGACTGTAAACTAAGAAGTTCATGTTGTAAATATTCAATATTTAATAAAATAAAGTCCAAAGAATATCGGTTGGATAGAGCCTCAAATTTCTTGCAAAAAAGGGGATTGTTATAAAAAAGATTAGGTCGGATGCTGGATCGCATTCCTCTGGGAATTTTCTGTGTTCTATGGTATTCCCCCAATGTCATCATGTGCAGACGAAGGGAGACCATACGCTTAGAGATTGCCTCAAACTTGCGCTTTAACTCCTTAATTGAAGGGGTGTTGAGAAAGGCGGCATCTCCACCTATGTCGCGCAGGATGCGTTCAGCGTCTTCTAATGTGTATACACAACCACCGGGTGAAGCAGGTTCAAAAACAGACATATTGTAAAAACGTATATGCAAATAAAGAAGATGGCACCGTGCTCAGCCAATAGACCACAATATTTCAAGAAAAAATGGCGGCACTGATGCAAAAACCGTTATGGTAAGGGTGCACGTCTCCAGGGGAATAGGTTTCTTACCCCAATAGATAATCAAAAAAAGATGGGCGGCACTCCGATGAAAAGAGCAAAGGAACTTTAATCACCCACGGTGGTGCAACGTTTCGGTTCCACACTAGAACCTTTTTCAAGCAGAGTAACAACTCAAAATCACAGTATTATATACAGGTGAATTAATTAACATAATCATCATGTGATCACACTCCACCCTGTGGGTGTGTTTACAAAACTTAATCATCCAATGAACAACAATGTATACATCGAGTAAAAAAATATAAACAAAGTGTACATGTGATAGACATCAGTGTATAACAGTGTATAACATATGACATACATATTTGTAGACAATGTGTCTGTGGTCACATATTACATCAATCAATTGCAATATCAATGTGTCCGATCAGTGCAGACTATAGTGATACATATTTGTGA
Organism: Bufo gargarizans; assembly: GCF_014858855.1. Lineage (NCBI taxonomy): Eukaryota > Metazoa > Chordata > Amphibia > Anura > Bufonidae > Bufo > Bufo gargarizans. Next base: position 207,411,046 of record NC_058082.1, on the reverse strand, counting down.
GAGAGAAAAGCTGAGGGGGCCGGCGATCCAGAACATACCAGAGAGGTGAAGTCAAACCTGTCACGCCGCTGTTCGACGTTGTAAATCCTTCGATACGCAGACGTGACCAAAGCATCGCATCAACCCGGGATGTGTAGGCCAAAGACATCCGGCGTCATCAGATACAGCCGCAACGTCATCTTCCCAAGCCTCACCCCATGCGCATGCTCAGTGGAACAAGTCTGTTGTAGACGCCATCTTGCTTGAGGGAAACGGACCACTACGTTAACCCACTCCGTGTGTTACATCCTAGCCACTTATTAAAGGGTATGGGCACTTCAGAAAGAAAGGGACACTCCGGATCCAGAATGTCTCCCATCAGGTCCACATGAAGTTATGCTGCGACCACGGATTACGCGATCGCTGCACACACCGCAATATGGATACTGAGTGCCCTCATACCCGGGAGGGATCTCCTCTTCTGGGCATAAGGATGTCACAGAGTGTAGACAGTAGCTAAAGGTCCTATCGCTCAAGCTATCCATGGTGCTTTGTAATATAACTATATGTCAATTCAAAACAAATATTGTACAGGCGTATACAAAACAGTAAAATAACCAAAAAGGACGTAAAAAACATCACACATGACCCTCTCCTATGTGGTATGTTGGGATCACCCGAACCGCCTCCGCCAATCCTCAAATGGTGAAATGTCAATAATCTGTGTGAAAAAAAGAGAAAAATAAATTAATAAAGCGAGAAAAATATATTTGAGTTATACAACTCTCTTAGTGTATACACGAAGAGCCTAATAACATCAAAAGCGACATATGCGGCAAGACACCCTACAGAACATCCCCAAAGTTGTAGTCAACATTTAAACCATGAGGTTTGAGGCTGCCCAACCTGTGAATCCAGCTAAGTTCTCTATGTCTCAATGTCTTGGATCTGTCCCCACCTCGCCTAGGTAGGGGAATGTGATCCACTATCCAACATCTCAGGTCGCCTTCCCTGTGTTTAGCTTCCATGAAATGTTTGGATACCGGTAGATCTATCCTTTTCTTTCTGATACTCAAGCGATGGTTGTTGAGGCGAGTCTTGAGCTCTGTGGTTGTCTCCCCTACATATAGTAGGTTACATGGACAAGATAATATATAGATCACGTAGCTGGAGTCACAGGTTAGGTGAAATGAGATCTGGAAAGATTCACCAGTCCTAGGATGTAAAAAACACTTCCCCTTCCGAATGTATTTGCAGTTGACGCAATTAAGGCAGGGATAACAACCCAAGCCCAACTGCGTCAACGTAGTCTGTCTCAAGGCTCCTTTAGAGCCAATATCTGCCTTCACCAACTGGTCCTTCAGATTTCTAGATCTACGGTAGGAGAGAAGAGGTGGATGTTGAAATTCAGGAATGTCACTAAAACATGTGCCTAATAGGCCCCAATGTTTTTTCAAGATCCTGTTGACCGAAGGACTATGTTCACCATAGATTGAAATTAATGGAATCCTGGCTGTCTTACGGATAGCCTGCCGTGATGTTAATAGATCAGCCCTTTCTAAATTCTGCACTCTGCTGATATGTTCATTCAATAACCGTTTAGGGTAACCCCTGTTTTGAAATTTGAGGGCCATGGTACCCAAGGTCTCTTTCAATTTAATCTCATTCGACACTATCCGCTTGGCCCTGAGGAACTGAGAAAATGGCAATGATTGTATCATTTTTCTCGGATGGGAACTATTAAAACAAAGTAAGGTGTTTACATCAGTAGGTTTTGTGTACAATTCAGTATAAAGCACTCCTTCATTAAGCACAACTTTTGTGTCTAAGAACTGAATCTCAGTCCTGGAGTGAATGAGGGTAAATTGCAGATCCGGATTATGGCTATTAAGAAAATCATGGAAATTGACCAATTCCGCTTCAGAACCTGTCCATATGAGGAAGATGTCGTTATATATATATATATGTACAGTACAGACCAAAAGTTTGGACACACCTTCTCATTCAAAGAGTTTTCTTTATTTTCATGACTATGAAAATTGTAGATTCACACTAAAGGCATCAAAACTATGAATTAACACATGTGGAATTATATAAATAACAAAAAAGTGTGAAACAACTGAAAATACAGTTGTGTTCAAAATTATTCAACCCCCAATGCTGTAAAGGGTTTCAGGGAATTCTGTGTACATTTGTAATTGTGTTCAGAATTAAATCTTACAAGGACTTTTTAAAGAACCAAATGCAACTAAAATGACATCAATTGTTTTTGTAATACAGTATTAAATGTTTTTTTTGTGATTTCTTCATTGACACAATTATTCAACCCCTTAAAGACTACCACTCTTAAGAACAGAGGTTCATTCAAGTGTTTTCGATCAGGTATTGAAAACACCTGTGGATGTCAAGGAGCAGCAATCAAGCATAATAAGCACCAATTAGGCAGATTTAAAAGGACTGTGATACTCAGCTCCTTCTAGACATTTACTGGTGTGTTTACAAACATGGTGAAGTCAAGAGAATGGTCCAGGAAGACAAGAGAAGAGGTGATTTCTCTTTACAGGAAGGGCAATGGCTATAAGAAGATTGCAAAGATGTTAAACATACCAAGAGACACCATAGGAAGCATCATTCGCAAATTCAAGGCAAAGGGCACTGTTGAAACGCTACCTGGTCGTGGCAGAAAGAAGATGCTGACTTTGACTGCTGTGCAGGGCCGTCTTTACCAAGGGGCAAAAGGGGCAGCTGCCCCGGGCCCAGTTGCTCCTGGGGGGCCCAAGGCAGCTGCCTCTTGAGCCCTGCTAGCCACTGCCCCGGGTGTCAGGCTGTCAGCTCTACCAGGAGTCCAGGCATCATGATCGTACTGTGTTAAAGTTGTGATTTAGGACCTTAATGACATCATCACCATGTGACCAGTAACCTAGCAATTGCTGGTCACATGGCTATAAGGTCATCACAGGTCCTGTGGAGTGTTGCAGAAGTTAACTGTGGAGCTTTTTTGTGTGAAGATTACATCAGAAAAAGGTGACACTCAGGGGCTGTTATGTTAATATACTGTAAACTACTGTATAGTGGGGTGCTGTATACTGTGGGGGGCTGTATACTGTGTGGGGCTGTATACTGTGTGAAACTGTATGCTGTGTGGGGGCTGTATACTGTGTGGTGGGCTGTATACTGTGTGGTGGGCTGTATACTGTGTGGTGGGCTGTATACTGTGGGGGGCTGTATACTGTGTGGGACTGTATACTGTGTGGGACTTCATACTGTGTGGTGGGCTGTATACTGTGTGGGGCTGTATACTGTGTGGGGCTGTATACTGTGTGGGACTGTATACTGTGTTGGGGCTGTATACTGTGTTGGGGCTGTATACTGTGTGGTGGGCTGTATACTGTGTGGGGGACTGTATACTGTGGGGGACTGTATACTGTGTGGGACTGTATACTGTGTGGGACTGTATACTGTGTGGTGGGCTGTATACTGTGTGGTGGGCTGTATACTGTGTGGGGGCTGTATACTGTGTGGGGGCTGTATACTGTGTGGTGGGCTGTATACTGTGGGGGGGCTGTATACTGTGTGGTGGGCTGTATACTGTGTGGGGGGCTGTATACTGTGTGGGGGCCTGTATACTGTGTGGGGGCCTGTAAACTGTGGGGGGGGGCTGTATACTGTGGGGGGGGCTGTATACTGTGGGGGGGGGGGGGGCTGTATACTGTGGGGGCCTGTATACTGTGTGGGGCTGTATACTGTGTGGGGGCCTGTATACTGTGGGGGGCTGTATAGTGTGGGGGGGCCTGTATAGTGGGGGGGGGGCTGTATAGTGGGGGGGCTATACTGCTGTACTGTATACTGTGGGGGTCTGTATAATGTATACTGAGGGTGCGGTATAGTGTGGAGTGCTATACTGCTGTACTGTATAGTGTGGGGGGCTGTATTGTGTATTGTTTGGGGTGCTGTATACTGTGAGGTGTTGTATACTGTGGGGTGCTGTATACTGTGGGCTGCTATACTGCTCTAATATATACCGTGGGGTACTGTATAGTGTGGGGTGCTATACTGCATACTGTGTGGTGCCAATAGTACCCTGTAGTACCCTGTAGTATACAGTATAGCACCCTGTATACTACAGGGTGCTATACTGCATACTGTGGGGTGCTGGGGTGCACTGTAACACTAGGGTGAGCCAAGCCCTGGTCTCCTTCCTGTAGAGCGGTGCCCACTTCCAGCCTGAGCCCAGCTGCCCAGAGCACTGATCCTGAGCCGCTGGAGTCTTCAGAACTGGAAGTATTTACAGTCATTCACTGTACTCTACCAGATGTGGGGATTTTGTGTGTGTGTGTGTGTGTGTTGTGGTGGAGGGCGTGATTGCCTGCTAAGGTGTGGGAAGGCGGGATCCAGGGGGCCCAAGTAAATTGTTGCCCAGGGTCCAATCAATATTAAAGACGGCCCTGCTGCTGTGCGCTTTCTGAAGTGGAGAAAAGTCCCCGTGTGACTGCTGAGGAACTGAAAAAAGATTTGTCAGATGTGGGTACTGAAGTTTAAGCTCAGACAATAAGGCGCACACTGCATAATGAAGGCCTTCATGCCAGAACTCCCAGGCGCACCCCCTTGCTGTCTCCAAAGAATAAGAAGAGTCGACTGCAGTATGCCAAAAGTCATGTGGACAAACCACAAAAGTTTTGGGATAGTGTTCTGTGGACTGATGAAACAAAATTAGAACTGTTTGGGCCCATGGATTAACGCTATGTTTGGAGGAGGAAGAACAAGGCCTATGAAAATAAGAACACCTTGCCTACTGTGAAGCATGGCGGGGGGTCAATCATGCTTTGGGGATGTTTTGCTTCTACAGGTACAGGGAAGCTTCAGCGTGTGCAAGGTACCATGAATTCTCTTCAGTACCAGGAGATATTGGATGAAAATGTGATGCAGTCCGTCACAAACCTGAGGCTTGGGAGACGTTGGACCTTTCAACAGGACAATGATCCCAAGCATACCTCCAAGTCCACTAGAGCATGGTTGCAGATTAAAGGCTGGAACATTTTGAAGTGGCCATCGCAGTCACCAGACTTAAATCCGATTGAGAACCTCTGGTGGGACTTAAAGAAAGCAGTTGCAGCGCGCAAGCCTAAGAATGTGACTGAACTGGAGGCTTTTGCCCATGAAGAATGGGCGAAGATACCCGTAGATCGCTGCAAGACACTTGTGTCAAGCTATGCTTCACATTTAAAAGCTGTTATAACGGGAAAAGGATGTTGTACTAAGTACTAAGATTGAATGTCACTTGGGGGTTGAATAAAAAATGATGTGAGCACAGAAAATACATTTGTGGTTATTTCATTATAAATGTTATGTTATATTTGTCTGACTTACGAGTGCCTCTTTGATTTAATTGTAAACAAGATGACTGAAATGATCAAAATCAATGTCAAACTGGCCAAAACACTCAATTTAAGTGGGGGTTGAATAATTTTGAACACAACTGTATGTCATATTCTAGGTTCTTCAAAGTAGCCACCTTTTGCTTTGATTACTGCTTTACACACTCTTGGCATTCTCTTGATGAGCTTCGAGAGGTAGTCATCTGAAATGGTTTTCACTTCACAGGTGTGCCCTGTCAGGTTTAATAAGTGGGATTTCTTGCCTTATAAATGGGGTTGGGACCATCAGTTGCGTTGTGGAGAAGTCAGGTGGATACACAGCTGATAGTCCTACTGAATAGACTGTTAGAATTTGTATTATGGCAAGAAAAAAGCAGCTAAGTAAAGAAAAATGAGTGGCCATCATTACTTTAAGAAATTAAGGTCAGTCAGTCCGAAAAATTGGGAAAACTTTGAAAGTGTCCCCAAGTGCAGTCACAAAAACCATCAAGCTCTACAAAGAAACTGGCTCACATGCGGACCGCCCCAGGAAAGGAAGACCAAGAGTCACCTCTGCTGTGGAGGATAAGTTCATCCGAGTCACCAGCCTCAGAAATCGCAGGTTAACAGCAGCTCAGATTAGAGACCAGGTCAATGCCACACAGAGTTCTAGCAGCAGACACATCTCTAGAACAACTGATAAGAGGAGACTGTGTGAATCAGGCCTTTAATGGTAGAATATCTGCTAGGAAACCACTGCTAAGGGCAGGCAACAAGCAGAAGAGACTTGTTTGGGCTAAAGAACACAAGGAATGGACATTAGACCAGTGGAAATCTGTGCTTTGGTCTGATGAGTCCAAATTTGAGATCTTTGGTTCAAACGACTGTGTCTTTGTGCGACGCAGAAAAGGTGAACGGATGGACTCTACATGCCTGGTTCCCATCGTGAAGCATGGAGGAGGAGGTGTGATGGTGTGGGGGTGCTTTGGTGGTGACACTGTTGGGGATTTATTCAAAATTGAAGGCATACTGAACCAGCATGGCTACCACAGCATCTTGCAGCGGCATGCTATTCCAACCAGTTTCTGTTTAGTTGGACCATCATTTATTTTTAAACAGGACAATGACCCCAAACACACCTCTAGGCTGTGTAAGGGCTATTTGACCATGAAGGAAAGTGATGGGGTGCTGCGCCAGATGACCTGGCCTCCACAGTCACCGGACCTGAACCCAATCGAGATGGTTTGGGGTGAGCTGGACCGCAGAGTGAAGGCAAAAGGGCTAACAAGTGCTAAGCATCTCTGGGAACTTGTTCAAGACTGTTGGAAGACCATTTCAGGTGACTATCTCTTGAAGCTCATCAGGAGAATGCCAAGAGTGTGCAAAGCAGTAATCAAAGCAAAAGGTGGCTACTTTGAAGAACCTAGAATATGACATATTTTCAGTTGTTTCACACTTTTTTGTTATGTATATAATTCCACATGTGTTAATTCATAGTTTTGATGCCTTCAGTGTGAATCTACAATTTTCATAGTCATGAAAATAAAGAAAACTCTTTGAATGAGAAGGTGTGTCCAAATTTTTGGTCTGTACTGTATATACAGTGGGATGCGAAAGTTTGGGCAACCTTAAATCGTCATGATTTTCCTGTATAAATCGTTGGTTGTTACAATAAAAAATGTCAGTTAAATATATCATATAGGAGACACACACAGTGATATTTGAGAAGTGAAATGAAGTTTATTGGATTTACAGAAAGTGTGCTATAATTGTTTAAACAAAATTAGGCAGGTGCATAAATTTGGGCAATGTTGTCATTTTATTGATTCCAAAACCTTTAGAACTAATTATTGGAACTCAAATTGGCTTGGTAAGCTCAGTGACCCCTGACCTACATACACAGGTGAATCCAATTATGAGAAAGAGTATTTAAGGGGGTCAATTGTAAGTTTCCCTCCTCTTTTAATTTTCTCTGCAGAGTAGCAACATGGGGGTCTCAAAACAACTCTCAAATGACCTGAAGACAAAGATTGTTCACCATCATTTAGGGGAAGGATACAGAAAGCTGTCTCAGAGATTTCAGCTGTCTGTTTCCACAGTTAGGAACATATTGAGGAAATGGAAGACCACAGGCTCAGTTCAAGTTAAGGCTCGAAGTGGCAGACCAAGAAAAATCTCAGATAGACAGAAGCGACAAATAGTGAGAACAGTCAGAGTCAACCCACAGACCAGCACCAAAGACCTACAACATCATCTTGCTGCAGATGGAGTCACTGTGCATCGTTCAACCATTCGGTGCACTTTACACAAGGAGATGCTGTGTGCGAGAGTGATGCAGAGGAAGCCTTTTCTCCGCCCAAGCCAGCTTCATTTTGGAATAAGGTGCTGTGGACTGACGAAACTAAAATTGAGTTATTTGGCTATAACAAGGGGCGTTATGCATGGAGGAAAAAGAACACAGCATTCCAAGAAAAACACCTGCTACCTACAGTAAAATATGGTGGTGGTTCCATCATGCTGTGGGGCTGTGTGGCCAGTGCAGGGACTAGGAATCTTGTCAAAGTTGAGGGACGCATGGATTCCACTTAGTATCAGCAGATTCTGGAGACCAATGTCCAGGAATCAGTGACAAAGCTGAAGCTGCGCCGGGGCTGGATCTTTCAACAAGACAACGACCCTAAGCACTGCTGAAAATCCACTAAGGCATTTATGCAGAGGAACAAGTACAACGTTCTGGAATGGCCATCTCAGTCCTCAGACCTGAATATAATTGAAAATCTCTGGTGTGACTTAAAGAGTGCTGTCCATGCTCGGAAGCCATCAAACCTGAATGAACTAAAGATGTTTTGTAAAGAGGAATAGTCCAAAATACCTTCAACCAGAATCCAGACTCTCATTGGAACCCACAGGAAGCGTTTAGAGGCTGTAATTTATGCAAAAGGAGGATCTACTAAATATTGATTTCATTTCTTTTTTGTGGTGCCCAAATTTATGCACCTGCCTAATTTTGTTTAAACAATTATAGCACACTTTCTGTAAATCCAATAAACTTCATTTCACTTCTCAAATATCACTGTGTGTGTCTCCTATATGATATATTTAACTGACATTTTTTTATCGTAACAACCAACGGTTTATACAGGAAAATCATGACGATTAACAAGGTTGCCCGAACTTTCGCATCCCACTGTATATATATATATATATATATATATATACTGTATATGTGTATATATATATACTGTGTGTGTATATATATATACAGTATATATATACAGTGGCGGAAATAATTATTTGACCCCTCACTGATTTTGTAAGTTTGTCCAATGACAGAGAAATGAAAAGTCTCAGAACAGTATCATTTCAATGGTAGGTTTATTGTAACAGTGGCAGATAGCACATCAAAAGGAAAATCGAAAAAAATAACTTTAAATAAAAAATAGCAACTGATTTGCATTTCATTGAGTGAAATAAGTATTTGAACCCCTACCAACCATTAAGAGTTCTGGCTCCCACAGAGTGGTTAGACACTTCTACTCAATTAGTCACCCTCATTAAGGACACCTGTCTTAACTAGTCACCTGTATAAAAGACACCTGTCCACAGAATCAATCAATCAAGCAGACTCCAAACTCTCCAACATGGGAAAGACCAAAGAGCTGTCCAAGGATGTCAGAGACAAAATTGTAGACCTGCACAAGGCTGGAATGGACTACAAAACCATTAGCAAGAAGCTGGGAGAGAAGGTGACAACTGTTGGTGCGATTGTTCGAAAATGGAAGGAGCACAAAATGACCATCAATCGACCTCGCTCTGGGGCTCCACGCAAGATCTCACCTCGTGGGGTGTCAATGGTTCTGAGAAAGGTGAAAAAACATCCTAGAACTACACGGGAGGAGTTAGTTAATGACCTCAAATTAGCAGGGACCACAGTCACCAAGAAAACCATTGGAAACACATTACACCGCAATGGATTAAAATCCTGCAGGGCTCGCAAGGTCCCCCTGCTCAGGAAGGCACATGTGCAGGCCCGTCTGAAGTTTGCCAATGAACACCTGAATGATTCAGAGAGTGACTGGGAGAAGGTGCTGTGGTCTGATGAGACCAAAATAGAGCTCTTTGGCATTAACTCAACTCGCTGTGTTTGGAGGAAGAAAAATGCTGCCTATGACCCCCAAAACACCGTCCCCACCGTCAAGCATGGGGGTGGAAACATTTTGCTTTGGGGGTGTTTTTCTGCTAAGGGCACAGGACAACTTATTCGCATAAACGGGAAAATGGACGGAGCCATGTATCGTGAAATCCTGAGCGACAACCTCCTTCCCTCTGCCAGGAAACTGAAAATGGGTCGTGGATGGGTGTTCCAGCACGACAATGACCCAAAACATACAGCAAAGGCAACAAAGGAGTGGCTCAAGAAGAAGCACATTAAGGTCATGGAGTGGCCTAGTCAGTCTCCGGACCTTAATCCAATCGAAAACCTATGGAGGGAGCTCAAGCTCAGAGTTGCACAGAGACAGCCTCGAAACCTTAGGGATTTAGAGATGATCTGCAAAGAGGAGTGGACCAACATTCCTCCTAAAATGTGCGCAAACTTGGTCATCAATTACAAGAAACGTTCGGAACCAGGTACGTGATGACGTGATGACGTAGGCAGAGTACGTCACGCTCTCTGCCTCCCCGTGGCTCGGCTGTCCTGCTGCCCGGAATCTCCTGGCGTCTCATGAATCTTTTGGCGTCTGTGTGCTGTTCTTCGGCCGTGTCTCCTCTATGGTTGTGGGGCATGTACCGCTGCCCCGACTGCTGAACCTGTGAGGATTTCGTCTGCAGCTCTCAGCTTCTCGGCCTCTGTCGATCCCCTCCCCCTCCTCTCCGTCCTGCTGTGATTAGTCCTGTGCTGTCTGGATCGTTGAATCTATCTGGAGTTTCGTCCTGTGCTGCCTGGATCGCTGTATGTATGTGGAGTTCGTCTCCAGTCCCTGCTGACCCTCCCTCCCCCTCCCTGTGCCGTTGTGATTAACGTGTTGTGTCTTTTTCGGCTGAAAAGACCCAGGACGGGCTGCTGAAATTCATTTGGGACCTTTTTCCTGATCGTCCGACACATATCCGACCTCTTCCTCGTGTCATTAGTTCTAGCTGATTTGTTTCCCCTTCTCCCTCTTACTGCCGTGATTAACCTCCCTGTGATTGTGACTGTGACTAATCCTGTGGGGAGATTGATGGGCTGCTGGTGGATTTTCAGGGGGCTTGTACGACTTAATCTAACCTTCATGTGATCGGGACTAACCCTGTGTTGAGATTGACGGGTTGCTGTAGGATTCTCCAGGGGGCTTTGTATGATCTCCTTGCTAGATCTGAATTCCTCCTCGTGTCTCTAGATTTCGTTGACCATCCCCCCTTCCCTCTCTGCACTACTGGGACCAACCTTATAAATTCTATTTTTGATAGGCTGCTGGAGATTCGGTTTCTTCGTTTTTGCTGCTGGTGTGTCTTAGGACTTTCCAATCCTGGGGAAGGTTGAAAACCGGTGAGATTGTTCCTTTTTTCCTTTTTCTTTTGTCCCCCCTCTTTTTGTCTCCTATATGTCCTCTCCCTTGGATGATACCTACTAACTAAAACTACTTTACCATCTTAAAACATATCTGGTGGCTACAAACATAAAAAGTACTAAACCATAAAGTATAAGGTGGAAAGTGGAAGAATGGAAAGAGTATAAAGAGGAAAAGGAAGAAAAAAAAAAAAGAAGAGAAGGGGGGGGGGGGGGGGACAGGGGGGAAGGGGGGGAAAAAAAAAAAAAAAAAGGAGGGAGAAGGAGTAAAGAAGGAAAAGAAAAGGAGAACAAAGAAGAAAAGGAGGAAAGAAAAAAAAAATAAAAGGAAGAGATACCAAAATAAAAGGAGAGAAAGAAAAGCAAGGGAAAAAAAAAAAGGGGAAGAGAAAGAAAAAGAAGAGTAAAGAAAAGGAGGGGAGACGGGAAGGGAGAAGGGAGAAAAGAGGAAAAGAAGGGAAGAAGGGAGGAAAAGAGAAAAAAAAAAAGAAAGAAAAAGAACATAAGAACATAGGAACAGATTATGGCTCCAAAAGCTAGCAGGCGCTCGGCTGACCTCTCAAGTCAGAAATCTGGTTCAAAAACTTTTGAAACAACAAAAATAGACCAGTTCTTGAGATCTCCGAGGGTTAATACGAGGGGCGGACAAAAGGAATTTGTCACAAAAAAAAATGATGACTCAGAGGTGACTGTAATAGAATCACAAAAACCTGTCAGATACCCCGAAGAGGAAGACGGTATAATGGGGGAAGTTATCCCTAATGACAACTCCTCTCCGCTAGAAGAAATACTGCTAGCGGTTAAACAAAATGGGGATTTAATACAGGCTGTCACAACCCAACTTGGGTTTATCCAAGTCGATGTGGGACTAATAAAAGACGACCTGTCCAAAATGCGAGACAGAGTTAATAACCTCGAGAGCTCCGTTGCCCTGATACAGAATGAATCAAAAAAAAAAAAACACTGAAGTCTCCGCACTTAAATTAGAGTGTAATCTTCTGAAGAAAAAGGTGGTGGACCTGGAGGATAGGTCACGAAGATACAACGTGAGAATAATAGGGATTCCAGAGGGTGCGGAAGAGAAGAACCCAACCCAATTCATACAGAAGCTAATTTTTGAGAACTTTGGGAAAGATTCTTTTTCCGCTTTTTTTATGATAGAAAGAGCTCATCGGGTCCCAGGGGGTAAGCCAATTCCAGGGAGACAACCTCGGACATTTCTTGTCAAGCTATTGGCCACAGGGGACAAAGATATCCTTTTGAGAAGGGCGAGGGAATGTTCACCAGTTGTATATAATGGTAATAGATTGGCCTTTTTTCCAGATTTTTCAAAAGACATACAAGAAAAGAGACGCTTATTTATGACTGTCAAAAAGAGGCTAAGAGAAAGGGATATTAAATATTCTCTTATGTTCCCAGCAAAATTGCGGATTATTTTCAATGACAAAATCTTATTTTTTGACACCTCGGAAGAGGCTGCGGACTGGCTTGAACGAAATAATCTTTGATTTAATTGTTTTAGGATGTGGTGGGAACAATAATGGTTATTAGGGGCCTACACCCCCAAATTTCTTTCTCTTCGCTTCCTAATAGGGGTGGCTGAGCGGGGGGGAGTGTGGGAGGGATGGTCATAGGAGAGAAATCTACCACAATGTGGTGGATTATCTGTATGGGGGGTTGGGGGGTGGGGATTGGGGTTGGGCTGTGGTGCGTCAAAAATATATACAAATTTATTTTTTTATTTTTTTATTTAACCGCTGTCAATAATGTTGACTAGAATTGTTGCCTGGAATGTACGCGGTTTGGGGGATAGAGGCAAGAGACAAGCGGTTTTTGACTTGACTCAGGTCCACTTGCCAGCAATAGTATGCTTATTAGAGACTCACCTCACTGAAGAGACCTCTAGGGTGGCCGACAAGGGATGGGCTGCGCACACGTATCATTCTACTTTCTCCAACTACTCAAGAGGTGTTACTGTTTTGATACATAGACTTATTGATTTCGTTTGCGAGGCATCCTTTGTCGACCATCAGGGGAGATTTATTTTTCTATATTGTAGGTTAAGGGGGAAGATATGCATTTTGGCTTTTGTCTATATTCCACCGCCATTTTCCTTTTCGGTTCTTAATTCTTTGGTACTATTTATGGATAAATGGCCAGAGTGTCCAACACTGATTATTGGTGATTTCAACTGTGTCATTGACCCTCTACGTGATAGGGTCTCTACTGAGTGTCAGGAGTGATAGTCTGGTTCAGGGGTCTCCCCTGGCACGGTTTTGTCTGGAGGCTGGTTTTGAAGATGTTTGGGAATATCTAGGACAGGGGAAAAGGGCTTTTTCATGTTTTAGTAAAGCAGGTAAATCGATGTCTAGAATAGATCTTGCACTGATAAGTAGTAAACATGTGAAACTGGTAAAGCGAATGAAATATGAAACGAGGTCAATATCGGATCATTCTCCGCTACTACTTGAACTCTGCTTATCCCAGGAAAGATACATACAAAAACCTCCTTTTAGACTAAATCCTTATTGGCTATCAGTTATAAAGACACATGAAACAATCCAAAATGAAATTGGCCGATTTTGGGATAATAACTATGGCTCAGCAAAAATTCAAGTGGTGTGGGACACTTTCAAGGCGTATATGAGGGGATTGATGGTTAGTAACATCGCGAACCTTAGAAAGGAGTATGGGAAAAAACAGAAAAATCTAGAAGAACAGTGTATCATTGGCGACAGAATCCTTTTACATGAATAGGACGGAGGAGAATAGGGAAAATATGCAAAGAGCAACACAAATATACTCTAATTTTCTATTGGACAAGGCCCAACAGAGCCTTTTTTTTAAAGGGCAAAAATACTTCACGGAGGCAGGTCGACCCGGTAGGTTTTTGTCCAGAGTAATCTCAAACCAACAATCTAAAAAATATATAGATAAGATTCGACTGACTGATGGTAGGACGGTCACTAGACAGGGTCCGGTAGAGAAGGCCTTTGTTGACTATTTCCTTGATTTATATAAAGCCGAATCTAAGATTACAGATGATAAGATAGATTTCTACCTTGATGGGATCGTTTTTCCAACTATTACTGAGGCGCAAAAGAAAACACTTGAATTAGAGATCTCAATTGAGGAGCTTGAGGGAGCTATTAAATTATGCTCAGCCAACTCCACTCCTGGTTTGGATGGACTCCCATATGAATTTTATAGGAAATATGGGGACTGTATTCTCCCTAGATTGTTGGAAGTCTTTTCTGAATCAATGGAGGAAGGGAAGCTGCCAGATTCAATGATGGAAGCTGTAATAACATTAATTCCAAAAAAAGGCAAGGACCCTTTAGATCTAGAATCCTATAGACCAATTTCACTGCTTAATGCAGATGTAAAGCTTTTTGCGAGGGTCCTGGCTACAAGGCTTTCTAGGGTCATTTCCTCTATTGTCCATCCGGATCAGAGTGGCTTTATTCAAAACAAGGGCACACATTATAATCTACATCGACTTTTTTCTAATATTCAGGCCCCTGGGGGGACCGCTCGCTCCATCCTGTCATTGGATGCCTCCAAGGCCTTTGACAGGGTGGAGTGGCGCTTCCTCTGGAAGGTCCTCGCAAGGATGGGCTTTGGGGAAAAGTTTATAGGTACTCTCAGGCTGTTGTATAGATCTCCAAGGGCAAAATTGAGTCTTAATGGAATCCTGAGTAGTAGTATTGATTTATATAGAGGCACGCGGCAGGGCTGTCCATTATCTCCCCTGTTATTCGATATTTATATCGAACCCCTTGCGATGGCTATCAGGCAGGATGATCAGGTCAAAGGATTTGGTACGCTAGGATCACAAGACCGTATCTCCTTATATGCGGATGATGTTCTTTTTTTTATAGACCATACGGAAACTACTCTTCCTAGGATTATTCAAATAGTTAAAGCATTTGGTGAGGTCTCCGGTCTTCTTATAAATTGGGCAAAGACCAGTTTGATGCCAATAGACCCCCTGCCACAGAAAGAGGTTCTTGTGACACAGTTGGACATTGTTGACACCTTTCAATACTTGGGTTTGACTATATCACCTCGGGTTGAAAATTTTGTACAACTTAACTTGATTCCCATAATGGTAAGGAGTAGAGCTAAAATAGGGATTTGGCTGAGACTTCCCCTATCTAGAGCTGACCGAGTTTCACTGGTTAAAATGGTGATACTACCACAATTTCTTTATGTGCTCAGGAATACACCTATTTGGATACAAGATAAGTACTTTAAACTCATGGAAAGAATAATTAATGATTTGATATGGGGAAGAAAGCGAGTTCGAATAAAGTTGGAATATTTGTACAAATCAGTGGAGTCCGGGGGCCTAAATCTCCCTTACTTCAAAGGGTATTTTATTGCAGCCCAGTTATTGAGGTGTTATGAATCAGAGAACAGTGCACTGCTGGGGAAGTTGGTATCTAGTCACGCCCATAATAATATTTTTACCCTGTTGGAATCTGGGCTATTGAAGAGCTATGAGCAAGGCTATAGAGAGACTATAAAATTACTCCTGAAAGCGTGGGCCACAACTAGGACATGGGTGAAGGTTAAGGGTTCACTTACATTTACGCCTCTTTGGCATAATGTGCATCTACAAAGGTTAGATGATATTGCAGCCGACACATTTTGGCAGAAGAATAAAATTCTGTATATTTCACAGGTAGTTAAGGATAGAGATATTAAACCATTTATAGAGATGACACATAATATAGAAAACCTTTCCTGGTTTAGGTATTTTCAATTGCGCTCAGTACTATCCAGTCTGGACGATAAACTGGTGTTGGATATAGATAATTCATCTTTTTGAATGATTGGGTAGGGGGCACACTGTCTAGAATAAAAATTTCAAATATATATAAGTTATTACTCAAGGCACGGTTTAGTGATACACAGTCACCAGGACAAAGAACGTGGGAGGCGGATTGTCCGAATTTACAATTAGAAGGGTGGGAGAATATTTTTGGGAACTTAGCTTCACTATCCCAGAACTTTAACCATGTCTTAGTACAATTCTATATCTGCCATAGATTATATATCACTCCTTTATGGATGAATAAGTGTGGATTAAGAGACACGTCTAACTGCCCTAAATGTGACACGCCAGGAGTGGATTTTCTTCATATGATATGGACTTGTCCAGAACTCATAAAATATTGGAATGCCATAAATAATTGTATTATGTATAAATTAAAAATTCGAATCCCCTTTGAATTACAAGTACTTGTGCTTAATGATCTTTCCAAACTAAATAATCATAACTATCAAAAGATCCTCCTGAGTAGGATACTGATGTTGGCCAGAGTGCTGATCAGTCGGACCTGGTTTGCCCAATATACTCCAGATATAAATACATGGATAAATTTAATTAATAAGGTAAAAAACTATGAGAAAATCCTGTATAGACAGAGGGAAGCTGAGGAGAAGTGGATTAAGATATGGGCTGGTTGGAGGACCTGACTAGTTGCGATATTTTTTTTTATTTTTATTTTTATGTTTTTGTTTTTTGACGCACCACAGGTAGGAGGGGAGGGGTTAGGGAATCGGGGTTGGGGGGGAATTGTATCCTTTTTTCTATTTCTATCTGTACTGTTTTTGATATATTAATTAATAAAGATAATCAATTAAAAAAAATTACAAGAAACGTTTGACCTCTGTGCTTGCAAACAAGGGTTTTTCCACCAAGTATTAAGTCTTTTTTTGTTAGAGGGTTCAAATACTTATTTCACTCAATGAAATGCAAATCAGTTGCTATCTTTTATTTAAAGTTATTTTTTCGATTTTCCTTTTGATGTGCTATCTGCCACTGTTACAATAAACCTACCATTGAAATGATACTGTTCTGAGACTTTTCATTTCTTTGTCATTGGACAAACTTACAAAATCAGTGAGGGGTCAAATAATTATTTCCGCCACTGTATATATATATATACACACATTAATATGGTGTGTCATACACACAATATATACACACTATTGGAACTTGAGTTTTCCTAGAGTACAAGAAAAGAAAACAGAACGAGCCAAAATATAAAAATATCACTTATATACAGATATTGCTGTATATTATTAAAGATAACCCCAATAATGCGGTGCAATCTACACCTCATGTCACAGCGGGCATGTATAAAAATAAAAATAAATAATAAGAAGAAATATATAATAATAATGTGTCAACAAAATGTGCAAAGATATACCTAAACTAAGTAATAAATGGGAGAAAACTTCGCCAAGACCTGATGTATGGCATCAACAGATAAATAGTATATCACATCTCCCAATACAAAGATGCACAAAGATTGACAAAATGTTATTGGGGATTTAGAAAATAAACCAACACATTCTAATACTGTATGGAGCACTCGCTCCGTACAGTATTCAAACAAAGTTTTATGTGAATCGACTTTGGATGTTTCATCCGAAGTTGATTCGCTCATCCCTACTCAAGACCAGAAATCAATGCAAACAGTACATACCCTGCGACATGATATGAATGCATTATCATACCGCTAGACTGGAAAGTCCACTTCGACGTGCATTTTCCCTGCTGGCTTCGTACGGAGGTGTGTGTATATTAAAATAGTCAGGCATTTATAGAAAGCCTCATTATGCTCACCTCTACCATTTAAAGTGGCGCAGCAGCATGGTGATGCACTACAGAGGTCCGCGCCCACACCGCTGCGTCTTTCGGGTCACTTGATATTGACGTGATATGGAATGCACGCTGACCCAGCGTGCCCCGGCCAAAGGAACGCAGTGCACCTATCACATTCACTTACATGCGCGTCTACACATGTTAAGTGAATGCACTCTTGGCGTACCACATGAAAAGATTTTTGGTCAAACCGTTGTATTGTTTTGGTCAAACCATAAAATGGTTTGACCAAAAAACAAGGTTTATTACAACATTCAATGGCAATTGGAGAGAGATACGTGAGATTCTCCAACGTCATTGGCCTATTTTGCTGTCCGATAGAGATTTGGCATTTGTTTTATGCCCTTATGTCGTAATTTGAAAGATATTCTGACTTCAAGTCACTATGTTCCTCCCAAAGCAACATGTCCTTTTGGTAGTATGGGACAAAAATGGGGCTCATACTCTTGTGGTGGTTGTGCAGCATGAAAATTTATGGTCAGGGCTACCACTTTTGACAGTTCTGATGGAAGGTGTCTGTAACAGAAGCCCTCTGTTTGTCTGTTGGAATATTGTGGATTTTGGGGTACTTTTAATGTATAAAAAGTAAATGTGGCTTTACTGTCTAGAGTTGATTAGGTTACTACGGTGTCTAACCTGATTGTCTCCCAGTCAGGGGGAGACATTGTACGTCCTGTATGGGGGTCTTTATACGCAGTGTGGTTTTCCTGTCTGGAGATAATTAGGTTACCTACAGTGTCTAACCTGATTATCTCCCAAGCAGAGGGGAGACATTGTGTGGGACTGTGTTATAGATGAAGGTCGGCACTGCACTAGAATACTTGCGGTGCACGTGTCAGCGGACGGGCGTCCCAACGAACAGTATAAAGGAGGAAGACCGGCACTCGCGATTGAATTTTTCACTGCGTTTTATTCAGTCACTTATTAATACATAGTGACGCGTTTCAGCACTAAATCGTGCTTTCTTCAGACTATATGATACACTCCTACCATTGCACCTTATATACATTAAAAGGACAACAACGGAACTGACGTCATGTGATGTAAAGCTCCTCCCACATGGAGGCCGATACAGAATCTGCGATGTGGGTACCATAGACCATAGGAATCAATGTGAAGCGGTGAATGTTCAAGTCCGCTGAAAATGAAACATGATTCACAATTTAAGTATTATGCAAACATAATTAAGCATGATTAAATAAAGCCAGAAATATTATAGTCTCTATTGAGACCTCTTGGTTCCACCGTTTGCAACCAGTGGATCCAGTATGCTTCTCTCTTTAGTAACAGTTTGTTTCTGTCGCCGCCGCCGCCGTGGGGTAATGACACACTTTCAATAACCTGGAATCGCAGTTGAGATATTGCATGTCGTTTCTCATGAAAATGATGTGGTAATGGAAGCAGTAAATTCTCAGTGCGGATGGTGGATTTGTGTTTGCTTTATGAGGTTTCACCTACATAAAGTAGGCCGCAGGGACATTTGAGAATATATATGACGTGTTTGCTGTCACATGTGAACATGCCCTTAATTAGGATCTGTTCACCAGAGTGGGGATGAGTTAAATGGGCGCCTTTGATGACACTAGAACAATTATTACAATTCAGGCATGGGAATGTGCCCTGACGTGGAGTGGTCAGTGTGGTTTGCCTAAGGCCTGGTCTATTGGTGCCTATGTCAGCTCTAATGATTTAGTCGCGGATATTATCCGCTCTTTTGAAGCACATCATTGGTGAATTCTGGAATGCCTCTATCTGAGGATATGACCTCGAGACTATGTGCCAATGTTTATTGATGATGCCCCTGATCTTTTGTATCCATGGGTGATATTTCACCACTAATGGAATGCTGCTTCCAAGCCTTTTTCATGGGTAATGGAGGTATAGAGGCTGCATACGTCAAATGTGACAAGTATGCAGTCTCCATCCATTTTGAGGGGGCGGACCTCACCCAAGAAGTGTCCTGTATCGCGTATGTAGGAAGGTGACAGTATGGTCAGAGGTGTCAGGACTTTCTCCAGAAAAATAGCTGGGGGGGAGAGGATGGAATCAGAGGAGGCCACTATAGGGCGTGCAGGTGGTCTTGTCATTGATTTATGTACTTTTGGAAGGGTGTAAAACACCAGCGTAATTGGATGCTGATTAATTAAGAATTCACTTAGTTTATTATTAATGATGCCATCCTCTCTTGCCTCCATCACTATTTTCTGCAATATGCCTTTAATTGAGTACACTGGATCTGAATGTAGGATTTTATATGTGTCGGTGTCATTTAATTGGCCTAGGATCTCCTTTATATAGTACTCCTTGTCAAGGATCACCAGGGCCCCCCCCCCCTTGTCTGCTGGCTTGAATATGAGAGATTGACCATATTCCCCGTGGGGCTGAAGGACAATCCCTTCTTCAGCAAATTCAATTGTGCAGGACTGAGAGATTGCCTCAAGTCAGAAGATTTAACGGCACTACAAGAAAAGGCGGAGAAACAATGCAGAGACCTCAAGATCAAGATAGAAGCCACCAAGCGCTCCAAGTTCCTCCGAGATGTGGAGGATTATTCATCACAACGGGTTTACAGGTGGCAAGACAAGTCTGGAACAGCTATTCCCTTCTCGTATACAAGAGACCACAGAACAGGTTCTGCGTCCTCCGGTTCTGGCAGCGATACCTCGGGTGGAGCGTCAACTCGTTTTTTAGCCAAGCGCTGCGGCAAAAGAAGAACAACACCAGGAGAGCCGGCCGCCATCATAGGAGAAGCAGATGCACCGAGGATGACGCGATCCCAGGTACAGCACAGAACTTAGTTTTAAATCTATCAAGCAAAACGTTAAGTCCTGCACAATTGAATTTGCTGAAGAAGGGATTCAATTAAATGACACCGACACATATAAAATCCTACATTCAGATCCAGTGTACTCAATTAAAGGCATATTGCAGAAAATAGTGATGGAGGCAAGAGAGGATGGCATCATTGATAATAAACTAAGTGAATTCTTAATTAATCAGCATCCAATTACGCCAGTGTTTTATACCCTTCCAAAAGTACATAAATCAATGACAAGACCACCTGGACGCCCTATAGTGGCCTCCTCTGATTCCATCCTCTCCCCCCCAGCTATTTTTCTGGAGAAAGTCCTGACACCTCTGACCATACTGTCACCTTCCTACATACGCGATACAGGACACTTCTTGAGTGAGGTCCGCCCCCTCAAAATGGATGGAGACTGCATACTTGTCACATTTGACATATGCAGCCTCTATACCTCCATTACCCATGAAAAAGGCTTGGAATCAGCGTCTAGACTGCTGAATACTAGTCATCATACGGCACCCCAAAAGGAGTTTTTTCTGACACTCTTAAGGATTGTATTAGAGAAAAACTATTTTCTATTCCAAGACATGTTTTTTCAACAGTGCCGTGGGATCGAACGTCGCACCGCCGTACGCAAATAGCTACATGTCATTGTTTGAGAGCGAGTTCATCTATTCCAATCCATTATACTTGAAACACTGTACATTTGGGCGTCGATTTATTGATGACGTGTTTTGCGTGTGGCGGGGCGACGTTCGATCCCTTACGGAATTCAACCTTTACCTTAACTCCATTTGGAGTGAACTACAGTTCACTATGCACTTTGATCATCACAAAATAGCCCTCCTTGATACATGGGTGATACGCAACGATGATGGCACTATTCACACTGACTTATTCACTAAAGAAACCGACCGTAACAGCCTACTTACCTTTACAAGTAGTCATCCCCCAGCAACCAAGAAAGCCATCCTTTTCTCACAGTATCAACGGGTAAAAAGGATCGTAACCGACCCTGATACCTGTCAAACAAGGATGAAAGAAATGACAAGTAAATTCCTTAACAGAGGTTATCCCATACATTTACTAGAAGTCCAAAGGGAAAACTTGACAAACCACAGGGACAGAAAATTAATAAATCGCCACGTATTCCATTAGTGGTGAAATATCACCCATGGATACAAAAGATCAGGGGCATCATCAATAAACATTGGCTCATAGTCTCGAGGTCATATCCTCAGATAGAGGCATTCCAGAATTCACCAATGATGTGCTTCAAAAGAGCGGATAATATCTGCGACTAAATCATTAGAGCTGACATAGGCACCAATAGACCAGGCCTTAGGCAAACCACACTGACCACTCCACGTCAGGGCACATTCCCATGCCTGAATTGTAATAATTGTTCTAGTGTCATCAAAGGCGCCCATTTAACTCATCCCCACTCTTGTGAACAGATCCCAATTAAGGGCATGTTCACATGTGACAGCAAACACGTCATATATATTCTCAAATGTCCCTGTGGCCTACTTTATGTAGGTGAAACCTCATAAAGCAAACACAAATCCACCATCCGCACTGAGAATTTACTGCTTCCATTACCACTTCATTTTCATGAGAACGACATGCAATATCTCAACTGCGATTCCAGGTTATTGAAAGTGTGTCATTACCCCACGGCGGCGGCGGCGGCGACAGAAACAAACTGTTACTAAAGAGAGAAGCATACTGTATCCACCAGTTGCAAACGGTGGAACCAAGAGGTCTCAATAGAGACTATAATATTTCTGGCTTTATTTAATCATGCTTAATTATGTTTGCATAATACTTAAATTGTGAATCATGTTTCATTTTCAGCGGACTTGAACATTCACCGCTTCACATTGATTCCTATGGTCTATGGTACCCACATCGCAGATTCTGTATCGGCCTCCATGTGGGAGGAGCTTTATATCACATGACGTCAGTTCCGTTGTTGTCCTTTTAATGTATATAAGGTGCAATGGTAGGAGTGTATCATATAGTCTGAAGAAAGCTTGATTTAGTGCTGAAACGCGTCACTATGTATTAATGTATTAGTGACTGAATAAATCGCAGTGAAAAATTCAATCGCGAGTGCCGGTCTTCCTCCTTTATATTGTGTGGGACTGTCCTGGATTGTGTGAATATTTCCATTGGTCTGTGTGGTTGTCACGCAGTTCTCAATCAGGTCCACGGGGAGGGCCCCTTTCATGGAGACTTGTATATAAGGCCAAGGGTGGCACCAATAAATGTTGTTCTTATTACCCTCAACTCACAGCCTCGTCTCGTGTTGTAGGGAACAGCTATATCACTACTCAGAGGAACTCCAGGAGTTCGTGGGGTCCCTTAACAACAACGATGTTGGGTTGCGATTCACCTTCGAGTTTTTTTTTTCTCAAGAAAATTTTTATTGTCAAGCAAGCATATTGAAGTGTCGACATAAATAATGTGGACGCAGCCACTCAAAAAGTAATACAGACATTTGAGCTAAATATTTAGTGGACGCAGCCACCACATCGAATGCTAGACCATTTTTATAATGTAGGAAGTCCTACGGCACCCAACAACGTAGAACTTATACAAAGAAAAGAACCACAACAGTGGTACAGTCTTGTACCCCTAAGGGAAACAGGAATACGGAAAGGGAAAGAAAACAAAAAAGAAAAAAAAGGGAAAAAGCTGAAAATTAATCGATGGTCATCTAGATTTCCACGGATGTTAAATAAATCAGGCCTAGTATGGCCTCAATCCAGAATCCAATTGGGGGATCCCGACTAATGTGGCATAGGGAATTTTTCAAGCCAAGGGGACCAGGAGGTCTGGAAATATTCCAACCTACCAGATCTCTGCGCCCATAGATGTTCGAAAATAACATGCGTGGAAACTCTTTCTGTTAAATCACTCAAGGAAGGAATCCTAGATGATTTCCAATGTTTAGCAATTAGGATCTTTGCTGAAAGCAGAATATGACAGGTTAAGATTCTGAACTGCGAGGGAATCATGTCTATGTCTAAAGATAAGAGAGCTAAAGCTGGCGACAATGTGATACCGCGGCCTATGACGCTTTCTATTAATTTTTTAACTACAACCCAGAAGGGACGGAGTCCAACGCATTCCCAAAATATGTGTAACAAGTTACCTGGAGATGATTGACACTGCCAACATGTAATCCCAACATTAGGGTAGAATTTAGCAAGTTTGACCGGGGTGAAGTACCAACGAGTGATAAGTTTGAGATAACCTTCTAACAGATTCGAACATTTAGTAGCTTTGTAGGTAATTCTGATCGCACTTTGCCATTTGGTCAAAGGAAATGAGAGCTTAAGATCTCTTTCCCAGTTCAGGAAATGTGCCTTTTTGGTTAGGTGTTCATCTTTTATTACTATTTTATATAGCGCACTAGTGGGAACCCGTGGGACTCCTTGTGTACACAGCATGGCGTTAAGAAGGACCACAGGAAGTTCAACATCTCTTCTAAACTCCTTCGCTAGGAAATGTGCCACCCTAGTAAAAATGGTAGCTATAAGAGTCTGGTATGTCAAATGAGGTTTGTAAGCTCGTAAATGATTTAATAACATTTCCCTCATAAAAGTCATTTAGCACCTTTACCCCAGCTTTCCGCCAGCCACTCACCGAGAAGTCTGAGATGTAATATTGCAAAACCTCTATGGGGATCTGAATAGTTTTCAAAGGTGTAATAGGATTCACCTGTTGCAACAGCAGTTTCCATGTTTGGATAGATGCTCTCAACGTCGGTGCTTTGGGAAGCGGAAAGTCCCTGTCTGTAGCATATAACAAAAGAAGAGAGTGGAGAGAATTTCCATTGTTCAGATCTACCTCTATCTGTTTCCAGCTGGGATAATGCTCTTGGCTGAACCAAACTTTTAGCTGCTTGAAAATAAAAGAGTTATAATACCCCTGCAGATTCGGGACTCCTAGGCCCCCATGAGATCTATGACCGTAGAGTATTGAGGCCGCTATTCTATGAGGTCCTTTATTCCATATAAAGGAAAGCATTTGGGATTGAAATTTAGCAAAGACTGAAGCAGGGACAGGAAAAGGAAGAGTACGAAACAAATACAGGATCCTTGGGAGTACCATCATTTTATATATTACTACTCGCCCTAGCCAGGACAATTCAATCTTTGAGTATCTCACCAAATCCGTTTGAAGAGAGCTGTAAAGCGCATCATAATTTCTGCTGATTAATTTACGAAGAGGGAAGCAGATCTGGACACCCAGATAGGTAATAGATTCTGCTGCCCACTGAAAAGGGAATTCCTTCTCTGACACTGCTCTCAAAGATGAAGGGACCTTGACAGCTAAAATCTGGGATTTGGACTCATTCACCTTATAGTACGATACCTACCCAAAGTCTTTAATAATTTGTGTAGCCGCCCGTAGGGATGGAATGGGGTCAGCTACAGAAAGGATGACATCATCGGCAAATAATCCTATTTTGTGTTGACGATTTCCTGCTGGGATACCTCGTATCTTATCTGACATCCGTACCATTTCCGCGAATGGCCCATTACCATTAGAAAGAGGAAGGGTGAAAGGGGACAGCCCTGGCGAGTACCGTTTGTAATTGAAAAAGGGGAGGATAAGGACCCATTTACCAATACCTTAGCTGAGGGGGTAGAGTAAAGAGCTAGAATTGCATTCTTTATATGCCCACTGAACCCAAACTTATCTAGCACTGCTTCCGTAAAACCCCAATGAATTCGGTCGAACGCCTTCTCTGCGTCTAAAGTAAGAAGCAGAGAAGGCGTCGCCATAACCCCAGCCTTTTGCAAAAGACCCAGGGTCCTCCGAGTACCATCTGGTGCCTCTCTGCCCTTTGTAAAGCCCACTTGATCACTATGAATTAACATAGGCAAGATTTTCAGAAGCCTATGGGCAAGTAGTTTGGCATATAATTTTATGTCGCAATTGAGAAGGGAAATCGGGCGGAAGTTTGCAGGAGAATCAGCTGCTTTCCCTGGTTTTGGTATAGTAACAATTGTCGCCTGCAGCATTTCAGATGGAAATTGTTCTCCAGATAACACTTTATTAAAAAGCTTCACTATATGGGGGCGCAAAATATCTGAAAATAACTGAAAATATTCATTGGAAAACCCATCTGGGCCAGGAGATTTATTAGCTTTAAGCGATTTTATCACAGCCTCAACTTCAGAATTAGAAATTGGGGAATTTAAAACCGCCAGTTGTTGGGAGCTTAGAGAGGGCAGTTTGACTTTTTGAAGAAAAGAGGCAATGTTCCCTGCAGATGGTTGGGGTGTGGAGGAGTCTTTATTAAGGTTATATAGCTTTGAATAATATTGATTAAACGCTTCTGCTATTTTGTTCGGATGGGTGATTTTAGATATCCCATCAGGGGCTAGAACATAGGGAATATTAACTTTTTGAGCTAATGGCTTAACTTTCCTCGCCATTAATCTACTCGGTTTATTGTAGAATTTGTAGTACGACGACCTCATAGAGTTCATTTGACGATCATAATCTATTTGG
Source organism: Bufo gargarizans (assembly GCF_014858855.1). Taxonomy (NCBI): domain Eukaryota; kingdom Metazoa; phylum Chordata; class Amphibia; order Anura; family Bufonidae; genus Bufo; species Bufo gargarizans. The sequence continues at coordinate 207,385,148 of NC_058082.1, read as the reverse complement.
AGGGTAGAGTGAATCTCATGTCTTAGGGACATTAATTTTTTATGGAGTACTAAAGATGGGTCTACTCTGATTTGTTCTTCTAGTTTAGCCTCCTCCTCTAGAAGATCATTCAGTTTGGCCTCCCTAGCTTTTTTGAAGTGGGAGCTCTGTTTAATCAATTCCCCCCTAATGGTCGCCTTGTGAGCTAGCCAAAGAGTAAATGGGTTAATATCTCCTGTATCGTTAAGAGAGAAATACTCCGTTATAGCTGCTTTCGTACGCGTAAGATATTTGGGAAGACGGAGAAGAAAAGTGTTATTTCTCCACATCCGTTGCGTGTTAACCGGTAGAATCCGGGAAATAGAACAGAAAATCGGCGCATGATCTGACCAAGATGTTTTCCCTATCGAGGAACTAGAAATCTTAGATAATAGGGATCTGTCTGAGAGAAACAAATCGGTTCGGGAGAACGATCTGTGCCTAGCAGAGTAGAAGCTATATTCTTTTGAGTTTGCATTCAAACATCGGAACGTATCAAAGAGCTGATTATCCCGTAACCACCGACCTAGTGAGGGGGCCGAAATTCTATTCGTGCTGGAGGAGTCCATGGATCTATCTGGAACCATATTGAAGTCTCCGCAAATCATCAGACTACCCTTTTGTACCTTACGTATTCTGTTTATGATCTTGTTTAGAAACCTAACCGGTGATTTATTGGGAGCATATATATTGACAAGGGTCATTGCAACTGAGCCAATCAGGCCTACAAGAATAATATATCTCCCACCCTCATCACAGAGCACTTTCTCTGCCTGAAATCCCAAAGAGCTCCTAACAGCTATAGCCACCCCTGCTTTCTTCTTAGTAGAGTTGGCCAACCAAACCTTAGAGAAATCCTTGTTAGAGAAGTCTGGATGTCTGTCCTTCACAAAATGCGTTTCCTGAACACAAACTATGTCAGTCTGTGAAGAGCGAACATCTTTCCATAACGAGGACCTCTTATATGGGGAATTGAGCCCCTTGGCATTAATAGATATTACCTTAACTGCCATCTAATAGGCGAATACCTTGAGGTCTTAGACATGATACCATCTTTACAGCTTTAGGTTGTACAGAGGAGAGAGGCAATCTCAAGTGACCATCTAGATAAAGGGAAAAGCAAAGAAAAAGAAAAAGGGAGACAAAAGGATAAGGAAAATATAACATTACAATTAGTTCAACCGGTAAGTAAACCAAGATTAGCAACCAGAACTTATTATGACTGGCCTGGAGGAGGTTATGAAAAACCTTGACCAGAGAAATCAGGGGGGAAACAGTCCGGCCCTACTCCTCCATCCCTTAGGAAGATAGCGAAATGGCTAAGAGGAGCCTATCAATCGGGATCAGTCCCCCACCAAGGACCAATCTGGGGTAATATGATTGTGAGCTTTCTTCATAGCAGGCGTTGGCGACGTCGGTCTTCCAATATTCCAGGCTTTAAGTAACGCTTCACCCTCTTCTGGGTTTTTGATAATAACTGTTTTCCCATCTTTGTGAATCAGAAGTTTCATTGGGAACCCCCATTTGTAAGGGATCTGAAGATCTCTCAGGACTCTGGTAAGTGGGGAAAGCTGTTTTCTTGCTTGCAATGTCACTTGCGAAAGATCGGCGAAAATTTGAATGTCCTGAAATGGAGCTGGAAGATTGCGATTTTTCTTGATGTATGCGACTAATTCTTCCTTTATGCAGTAAAAATGAAAGCGCGCTATAACATCTCTTGGCACTGAAGCTGGTAGATGCTTCGGCTTAGGCAGATGGTGAACTCTGTCAATCAAAAGAAGTTGAGGATCTTTGTCTGGGAACACTAATTCAAGCAATTCTCTTAAGTGTTGCTGCAAGTTAGCTGGGGAGATCGTATCGGAGATCCCTCTGAATTTCAGGTTATTGCGCCTGTTCCTATCCTCCAGATCCGCCATTTTAGCTTTTAACCCCGCTACTTCATCCTCTAGGGAATAATGCGCGTCAATGAGGTTGTTGTGGGAGTTGGTTAGTTCTCCCATTTTGCATTCTATATGATTCACTCTGGAACCTAGATCATCCACGGCAGAGGTGATAGTGGAAGCTACTTGTTGCAGCTGCGATGTGAGGGATTGGTGGACCGCCGTCATCATTGCTTTAAGTGAGCTCTCCGAAACTGTTTGCTCTGTGCAAACAAAGCTGTGAAGGGGGTCCACTATCGTAGCCCCTGAGCTTCCCTCTGTGACTGAGGTAGGTGATCGGGCCTTATCTGGGGCAGGAGAAACGCCTTTCATTGAGCCGGCTATGGCGTCACTCACCGGCAATGTGGATATCATGGCGTCCCCTTGGTCCAGCCCAGGATCGTCTCTGCGGTCACCGCCTCTGGAGCTGTAACGATGCGGCGTGCGCACTTGCTTATCCCGCGCCTCAGGGCCGTCACAGCCGGGTGATGGATGAGGAGCGCCTCCTCTGTTTAAGTGAGAAGCAGCGTCTTCTCCCTCTGTGCGGGCTGGTGAGACTGCACGTCGCAGTGGCGGGAAGCCGCCATCAGGCTCTTGAGCCGAGAAGAAGTCTGTAAGGCGTCTGATGCCCGGGCGGGATGATTTTTTCCTGGTCATCATGTCCCTGAGATGGTAGGGAACGTAGGCAGTCGAACTAAGACTCCGCTCCTCTCTTGCCAAGTGCTGTGAGACGCTTTAACAGGGATGGTATTGTGGAGCTCTTTCACTGAGCAGCCATCTCAGACGGCAGCAGGCCACGCCCTGCGATTCACCTTCGAGTTTGACCATCACTCTATCTCTTTCCTTGATGTACGGATAACCAGGGAGGGAGAAAAACTCACTGCCAACATATTCAGGAAGGAAACCGCGACCAACTCGTTGTTGCATTGGGAGAGCCATCACCCACCACCGCTTAAACGCGGTATACCAAGGGGCCAGTATCTGAGGACCCGGAGAAACTGCTCCGAGGGCAAGGCTTTTCACACTGAGGCCAAGAAGTTACAGACGAGATTCAGGGAGAGGGGATATCCCCAAACGGTCCTTGGAGGGGCGTTCCGGAACGCCGCAAGCAGGGAACGTACCGAACTCCTTGTCCCAAAACCCAAGGTACAGAGTGGACAACAACCTATACGTCTGATATCTGTATTCGACTGTGCAAATGTGGAAGTAATGTCAGTCCTGAAAAGGTACTGGCCAATTCTCCACATGGACCCTGACCTGAAGGATGTGCTGACGAAGCAACCGAGTGTCACCTATAGGCGGGGGAGGAGCATAAGAGATCGTCTGGTTCATAGCCATTATACTGCACCGACTGGAGCCGGTACTTGGCTGGACCGGAAACCTTGCGGGATGTTTAAATGTGGCTCCTGCAAAGCCTGTGCATTTATCTCCACCTCTAAATCTAACATCTATTCAGCCACCGGTCAAGCCTATGAAATCAGAGATTTCTACAACTGCAGAAGCAAGGGTGTGGTATATCTATGCCAATGCCCCTGCCCCATGGACTATATAGGCAAAACCATCCGAGAGGTCAGGCGTCGGATCTGTGAACATGTGAACGACGTGGTGAAGAAAAAGATCACACCCGTCGCGTCACATGTAATTGATATGCACGGCGGCGATCCTAAATGCCTGCGATTTTCGGTCCTGGAAACCATCCCACTGTCACCAAGGGGAGGTGACTGGGACCGCAAAATCCTCCAAAAAGAGTGCGTATGGATTCACCGCTTTAGATCCCAGACACCACGAGGGATTAATGAGAGACTCACGTTCTCTTGTTTCCTATGATCCATTTGGTTGTACGTCTCGTCTATCTCTCTGTCAAAAATAACGCCACTTCGGTAATTTTACCAATAGCCATGATAAAAGAAGTAGGATACTACTTATAAGTATCCAGGTTGCACATTAGTTATCCAATGTGCTTTGGGTGTTTTATCCATCACAGTAATACACCTTAAGTGAAAAGTACATGATTGCACCATTAACATCTCTCACACCCCACTCCCCTTCCCTTAGCAGAACGCCATAATAAACACCACTATGCTAGATGAAACTGGCTGGATTGATTCATGCATTGAGCGTTGCCTTGCCTGTACAGTTATTAGATCTGTATCTAGTGTAAGCGATTCGCCTGATGGACCGGATGGGGAGCGATTCTGCGTTCCACAGAACAGGATGTGGCTGCCCTATGCCTTCCACCTGGGGGAGGCGCCGCCCGGACCGGAAGTGACGTGAGTATGCGTTCCACGCAATCGGATGCTATGTCCGAATGCGTTCCACTTGATCCGGCCGGCTCAGAGTGATCAGGGATATGCCCCCAACTATAGGAGGGCCGAGTCGCTACCCATACATACGGATTTCAGGCCGGAAGTGACGCCGGCTGCGATACCTCATCTCCTGGTATCAGCCGAACACAAGCTAATCAGTGCGAATTAGATACAGCTGGTAGGTGGATATTTAGGGGAACGGGAGTGAATGTGATTGAGAGGAGGAACAGGACGCTACCAGGACGCAGCTTAAATGTAAGTTTGGACCATCTTTTGAGAACTGACATCATCATAGTATGTAGTGTGTTTCATACTATATCTGACTCTTTGCTCACAGCCTCCTGGGTGAAGTATTGGCCCGTATCATGTGGGCCCTCTTTCCTCCTGACTGCACAGGATATTAAGTAAGTGCCGACACAAAGGAGATATAGGGGATACACATGTATTGCATTATATCCAGCACTTGAACTGAGAGCATTTCTATCTCTTACAGGTGGGACATATCAAATGGGTCCCTTGGTCCTATGCTTAACATCATCTGCGTCTCTGGTCCTGTTACCTCAACCATATCTTAAGTATCTTTGATCTATCTTCTGTGATGGTTGTATCTCTGACCATATATGCCCCCTGAAGAACCTAGCGATAGGGGAAACGCGTAGGGGCTTTTGTGGAACCAACCTGGGAACGCACCGGTTTGATGCACCAGGTTTTGGCTCCATAGGTTTAAAGGTGATATCTATCCAATTCACCCTTTCATTGTGTTAGTCTTTATCCATCCCAGTGGCCCTGCAAGTATTTTATTACCAGGGACACATGATTACATCCATCAGAGTCTTGGGGAGCATACTTTTGTTATTTTTTGAGAGGAGGGTAAACGCAGGGCAGTCAGCCCAGGAACAAGGACAGGGAGTCTCCACCACAAGGGGACGTCCCTGGGCTGAGGTTATAGTTAGGGTGAGCTCAGGGAGAGTATAGGTTTGCCCACTGCTCCCCTCAGCTGCCCTGTGTTGACTCATCCCTCTTTAAGTGTATTGACGAGTAGCTCCCAGACACATCTCTGTATCTACTATTATTGTTGTTTGTCTTTTCACTTATTCACTGGTGAACCACTACGGTGGTATTTTTTTATAATTTGAACAGTAAAAGTTATGTTTTAAAGGGATCAATACTGCTGGACATTATACTTCGACTTTCAGATCCTTTTCATTGATTTATATTGATTAAGCTGGACATTTATATTTAGATACATTATGGCAAATTTCTTATCTGGCACATTATTTACCGATGCTTTAATGAAAGAAGCGCAGGATATCTTCTCTGACAGAGAGATTCCGGGACTTAGTACATCAGCCTCCTGTAAACAGGTCTTTTGGGACCTTTACAATAGGTACAAAGACAACATTAAATCCTGGTGGGAGATACGCTGTTTCGAGAGTTACTTGGAACATAAGATAGTCCCGAAAGGACTTCGTCTCCAGGTGAAACCGGCAGAGCGTATCGCGTCACCATCTCTCATAACCAGGTGGGAGGAACAATTGACACTTAGCTCATTGAATCTTATGCAAATCCTCCTTGATGAGGAGAAACTGATGTTTGCTAAAACATCTGCTAGCCTTCAGGAACAAATCGACATTGCCCTCACTTATAAAGACGATCCTGAGTTCTCTAGACGGGAAGCTTCTCTCCAAGTGTCCGTTGAAAGATTTCAAACTGTCATAAAAGAGAGAAAGCATAGACAGTTTCTACGCGACCTCTCGGAATTTAGAGAGAACAGGGCCTATTTACAACAACCCACTAGTTCCGCACCTTTGGTGTCCGAGGTGTCCACATCAGAGGTGGACTCCTCCGACACTGAACTATCGGGTGGGAACTATAGGGGTAGAGGCACGACACTAACTGGGAGAAGAGGCAGACGACGATGGCAGAAGGGAGGTACGAGCGGGAGGGGTCGTCCGGGAGGGGTAAATTACTCCACTGGACCAGCATCTTATCCCTCTGGTTCATCATCTCAAGCAGCGGCTGCCTCATCCAACAACTTTCCGTCATCACATTCCCCTGTACGCGCATCGTCGTCCTTTTTTTAGAGAAAAGCCAGGTCCCTTACAATCTGCGGGGGGGGGGGGGGGGGGGACAAAACCGACAGAGCCTGAAGGGTGGGCTACAAGTCATTAACTTAACATCACGGACCCTAAGTGCACTTGAACTTGGGGTACTGAGCAAAGGTCTTTCCTTTGTTCCAACCACCAATTTCTGTTTATTCACATGGATCAAGGACTTGAGTCTCTTTGCTAGACGCCTTAAGTGGCATAAATTCTTCAGAGATAATGACAGACAAACATGTGCCAGACTTGGCTTGAGTGAATGTGATCTCACCTCACTTCAGACTCTTTGTGAAATGGGAGAGGAAGGTAGCCGGTGTCCAGGTCAGGGACCATATACCAATCTTAAACCAACAAGTAGGAAGATGCCCCCACCCATGAACTATGAATGCGTGGACATCTTCATGCAAATGGTGACGAGTGAGCTGGAGGGGTTGGAGGGAGTGTCTCCCCGCCACTTCAATCTGTCTCGAATGGAGATGTCAGCATTGACTGCCCTGGAGAAAGATAAATCTATAATCATTAAATCATCTGATAAGGGTGGCAATTTGGTCATCCTTGACCATGTAGCTTATCAGACTATGTGTCTGGACCTCCTGAAAGACAGGGAAGGATACAGGGTGTTGGATACGAACCCCCTGACTCCTTTCTACGAGGACCTGAAGATCATCTTGACTGACGCTCTAGTAGACAGATTGATTTCGGCGGCCGAGTACGACTTTCTCCTCCCAGCTCACTCCACCATCGCTACCTTCTATGGATTACCTAAAATCCATAAGGGGGTTACACCCCTCAAGGGACGCCCCATTGTCTCTGGGATTAACTCCCTGACCCAGAATTGTGGGATCTACGTCGATCGCGTGCTGAGGGAGTTCGTCGTGTCTTTACCCTCTTATACGAGGGACACAATGGACTTCCTCAGCAAGATCGACGCGATCAATGTGGACAAGGACTGCATACTGGCGAGTATAGATGTCGAGTCCCTTTATAGCTCGATCCCACACACCAAAGGGATCTTTGCTACAGAATATTATCTGAAGACTAGGGATATCCACTGCCGAGCACATAACATCTTTGTTCTCAGACTCCTGGAGTACACTCTGACCCACAATTTTTTCCTTTATAACTCACGGTTCTACCACCAGCTCAGGGGGACGGCAATGGGGAGCCCCTGTGCCCCCACCTATGCCAACCTCTTCCTGGGCTGGTGGGAGGACACTTGCGTGTTTCCAGACGATGAGACTTGGTGGTCTGAGAAGATCACCTTCTGGACACGATATATAGACGACATTTTCGTGATCTGGAAGGGTGGGTCAGAGGAACTCCAGGAGTTCGTGGGGTCCCTTAACAACAACGATGTTGGGTTGCGATTCACCTTCGAGTTTGACCATCACTCTATCTCTTTCCTTGATGTACGGATAACCAGGGAGGGAGAAAAACTCACTGCCAACATATTCAGGAAGGAAACCGCGACCAACTCGTTGTTGCATTGGGAGAGCCATCACCCACCACCGCTTAAACGCGGTATACCAAGGGGCCAGTATCTGAGGACCCGGAGAAACTGCTCCGAGGGCAAGGCTTTTCACACTGAGGCAAAGAAGTTACAGACGAGATTCAGGGAGAGGGGATATCCCCAAACGGTCCTTGGAGGGGCGTTCCGGAACGCCGCAAGCAGGGAACGTACCGAACTCCTTGCCCCAAAACCCAAGGTACAGAGTGGACAACAACCTATACGTCTGATATCTGTATTCGACTGTGCAAATGCGGAAGTAATGTCAGTCCTGAAAAGGTACTGGCCAATTCTCCACATGGACCCTGACCTAAAGGATGTGCTGACGAAGCAACCGAGTGTCACCTATAGGCGGGGGAGGAGCATAAGAGATCGTCTGGTTCATAGCCATTATACTGCACCGACTGGAGCCGGTACTTGGCTGGACCGGAAACCTTGCGGGATGTTTAAATGTGGCTCCTGCAAAGCCTGTGCATTTATCTCCACCTCTAAATCTAACATCTGTTCAGCCACCGGTCAAGCCTATGAAATCAGAGATTTCTACAACTGCAGAAGCAAGGGTGCGGTATATCTATGCCAATGCCCCTGCCCCATGGACTATATAGGCAAAACCATCCGAGAGGTCAGGCGTCGGATCTGTGAACATGTGAACGACGTGGTGAAGAAAAAGATCACACCCGTCGCGTCACATGTAATTGATATGCACGGCGGCGATCCTAAATGCCTGCGATTTTCGGTCCTGGAAACCATCCCACTGTCACCAAGGGGAGGTGACTGGGACCGCAAAATCCTCCAAAAAGAGTGCGTATGGATTCACCGCTTTAGCTCTTGTTTCCTATGATCCATTGCACGTCTCGTCTATCTCTCTGTCAAAAATAACGCCACTTCGGTAATTTTACCAATAGCCATGATAAAAGAAGTAGGATACTACTTATAAGTATCCAGGTTGCACATTAGTTATCCAATGTGCTTTTGGGTGTTTTATCCATCACAGTAATACACCTTAAGTGAAAAGTGGTAGGCAATTAAAGAGTGCCGTGTTTGTGTGAGGGGAGGCGGGGCTTTAATTATTTAAACCTGGCTCTCCTGCCCCCACTTGTCGGTTCGAATGCTTTCGAATCGGCTCGTGGGTTGGTGCCAGAGAAGTGCGTGCGTCACTGGAGAATCGGGTGGTCGGCTGCGTCGGGCTCGTCGCTTCGGTGATTAGGTAGGCAGGGTGGCTGCACACCCGTCTCACTATGTATAACATGGGGCGCTGCCGAGCGTGCCGCCGGGCCCCAGCCGCGCTGGCGACTGCCCGCACTCCCGATCGCTTCCGGCACCCCGCTCCAGGCACCCCGATACAGGCACCCCGATCCGCTCCAGGCCCTGCGCCAAGCACCCCTGCTCCCACGTGCAGCGTCCCCCAGGCGGGCACCCCTCATCTGTGGCTCAGCAGCGACGGGTCACACGTCCTTCACATACCCAGAGCAGCGGTCACGCCGGCCGTCGGCCCCTCAGTGCAGCTCACTGGCTTGCTGCGCTCCAGCAGGCCCTGGCTTGATAGAGGGCGACACCTACAGGCCCATACTGGTACTGCAGTCCAGGTACAGGGCTCCTTGCTCAGGCACAGTGGCTAGGTACTAAGGCAGGACAAAAAAAAAAAAAAAAATTATATATTTGGGATATGTTTTAAGGATCAAATATAAAGAGTGCTCCAAAAAGGGGGGCTGACCACATCACTTTGCGCACGCAGCCGGGCCGCCCGCTAGCCCATACGGCGAGTCAGGGGGTTGCTTCGGGCGCAGTCGCAATAATCCGGTGGACAGCAAAGGAGCGGTGGCAGGAGTGAAGGGTCACCCAGTCACCGTGCGCTCACTCACATGTCTGTCCTTGTTTATTCAGGTCCACAGGTGGTTGGCTAACTTACGATACTGTGGGGTTTGTGGCTGTCATGGCCGCCAGGTGAGTCAGGGGTGGTGCAGGCGTGGGCCAACCCCCTCCTTTTCTCCTGCATAGGCTTGGGGGACGGGGGATGGTGGACTATTATGGCCAGGCCTCTGGCGCATCTCTTACAGGGTGGCGCCTACAGTCGTGGCCTTTGGTGGGGGGGGGGGGAGAAAAAAAATAAATAAAAATGGTATAGATAGGAATGTTGCTTTGCCAGGTCTGTCACGACTACAGACTCCTTATAAAGCCCTGCCACGACTGCAGGCATCAGTCTGTCACGACTACAGACCCGCTCTAAAGCCCTGCCACGACTGCAGGCAACAGTCTGTCACGACTACAGACCCGTTATAAAGCCCTGCCACGACTGCAGGCATCAGTCTGTCACGACTACAGACTCGTTATAAAGTCCTGCCACGACTGCAGGCATCAGTCTGTCACGACTACAGACCCGTTATAAAGCCCTGCCACGACTGCAGGCATCAGTCTGTCACGACTACAGACCCGTTATAAAGCCCTGCCACGACTGCAGGCATCAGTCTGTCACGACTACAGACCCGCTCTAAAGCCCTGCCACGACTGCAGGCACAAATCCGTTATGACTACAGACTCGTTATAAAGCCCTGCCACGACTGCAGGCATTAGTCTGTCACGACTACAGACTCGTTATAAAGCCCTGCCACGACTGCAGGCATTAGTCTCATGTCAACAGACTCGTGAGGTAATACTACCACGTCTACAGGCGATGGTCCGTTACCGCTACTCCCGAGGTAGGGTCCCCTCACGACTACAGGGGCCAGTCGGTCACATCCACAGACTCGGTCGCACTCCCGTTGACTACAGGCACTGGGGGGGCATCTACAGGTAGTTGCGTCACGTCTACGCACGCGGGTCAGCCACGGCCTGGGGGGTCAGCCTTCTCGGTCACAGGTAGGTCCGGTCAGACCTCAGTCTCCCAGCGGGTTCCAGTCACAATAACCAGCCCCTAGGGGGGGCACTCCCGCGCCAGCGCATAATGCCAGGGAGCTATGTGGCTCCCCACGCGGCACACGATTCAAACCGGCGAGGGCCGGGGCTCACGGTAAAGGAAGGGCTCCCTCTGATCCGGTGCACATCGCCAGGGAGCGGCGCTGCTCCCCACGTGGTACGAGTGTCCAGCCGGCGGTGGGTCGGCCCTGGCTGAGGGGGGGGGCTCCCCCGCACTGGTGCACTCTGCCAGGGAGCAGCGTGAGCTCCCCACGCGGCTGGGGGTAAAGGTGCTGGACACCGTTTCCCCGCTCCTCATCTTCAATAAAGTCTGGCACGGGCCGCCGTGCCGTTAGGTAGGCAGGGATCGGGGGAAGGAGTACCAGGCTCGGTCAGGGGGAGCAGATCATAGGCGGTGGCTGGCTTCCTGCTGCCTTCCGTACAGAAGGTTCCAAGGGGGTCATTTAGGCACAGGATGTTAGTTAGTCCGTGCAGGTGACCTGCGTTATACCATGCTCTTCATGCTCGTACTCAGAGCTGTGCCCATACTGGAGCTGCGTAAGTGGTTTATAGTTTAAAAAAATAAATAAAAATTCTAACCACAATTAGAGTCTTTCACGCATGGCTTCTCCGTTTTAGGTGTACACATGTGACTCCACCATTAGAGTCTCTCACACATGGCTTCTCCGTTTTAGGTTTACACATATAGTCCGCCATTAGAGTCTTTCACGCATGGCTTCTCCGTTTAGGTTACACATATGACTCCGCCATTAGAGTCTCTCATGCATGGCTTCTCCGTTTTAATGTGCACACATATGACTCCACCATTAGAGTCTCTCACGCATGGCTTCTCCGTTTTAGGTTTACACATACGACTCCTCTATTAGAGTCTCTCACGCATGGCTTCTCCGTTTTAGGTTTACACATATGACTCCGCCGTAAGAGGCTCTCACGCATGGCTTCTCCGTGTTAGTTTTACACATATGACTCCGCCGTAAGAGGCTCTCATGCATGGCTTCTCCGTTTTAGGTTTACACATATGACTCCGCCATTAGAGTCTCTCACGCATGGCTTCTCCGTTTTAGGTTTACACATATGACTCCACCATTAGAGTCTCTCACGCATGGCTTCTCCGTTTAGGTTACACATATGACTCCGCCATTAGAGTCTCTCACGCATGGCTTCTCCGTTTTAGGTTTACACATATGACTCCGCCATTAGAGTCTCTCACGCATGGCTTCTCCGTTTTAGGTTTACACATATGACTCCACCATTAGAGTCTCTCACGCATGGCTTCTCCGTTTTAGGTTACAGCATATGACTCCTGCCATTAGAGTCTCTCACGCATGGCTTCTCCGTTTTAGTTTACACATATGACTCCGCCATCTAGAGTCTCACGCATGGCTTCTGCCGTTTTAGTCTTACACCTATGACTCCGCCTTTAGTCTCTCGCGCATAGCTCCTGCATTAGTCTATCGCGCATGCTTCTCCGCTTTAGGTTTACACAGATGACTCTGGCATTAGGTCTCTCACGCCGACTTCTCCGTTTAGGTTTACACATATGACTCCGCCATTAGAGTCTCTCGCGCATGGCTTCTCAGTTTTAGGTTTACACATATGACTCTGCCATTAGAGTCTCACGCATGGCTTCTCCGTTAAAAAAAATAAAAAACTAAAAATTTTTCCACTTTTTCTTTCAGGTTTGTCCAGGGGCAGATCGGTTGCCAATGCCAATTCCTCACCAGGCCCAGCTGCGCTGGGACTAGTCTCTCATCTCACCATAGCTAACAGACTGATGGCCAATTCCTTGGCCAGTAATACCCTGAGGGCTTACAAGACAGCTTGGCGCCTGTTTCAGAAATATGAACACCTACCCGGCTGCTGGCCGGGGGGACTATCACTCACCTATTGGGCTTCGTCAGGTTTTTTGCCACTCTCAATTAAACCTGTCCTATAGCACTGTTAACTATACCTGGCAGGTATTCAGCACATTCGGGTTTAGTTAACAGGTTCAGGGGTCGATCCTCTCTCGATCACAGGACATTCCTTCCACAGGGGCGCAGCAGCTGCGGCGTCCATGCATAAGGTACCAGTACATGTAATCAAACGGTTGGGTCGTTGGAGTTCCGCGTGTTCCATGCGTTATATCCCGGATCCTTAATACAAAATGTCACTGGCTTTCCGAGTTTTGGTTTTGTAGTTTCTGTTATCAAAGTCTTTCAAAACTCCTATGCATGGTTCTTTTGGCCCCTTTAGGCTACCCTTCGATAAGCAGTTCCGGCATAACTCTGCTGCTTCTAGGTAGGGGGGGGGGAATATAGGCTTAGGTAGGGGACCCTCTCGTAATGAGCCGATCCGAGCACAAGTGGTAGGCAATTAAAGAGTGCCGTGTTTGTGTGAGGGGAGGCGGGGCTTTAATTATTTAAACCTGGCTCTCCTGCCCCCACTTGTCGGTTCGAATGCTTTCGACCCACCCAGAAGCCCTCCCTTCTTCTCAGGACTCATCATTGGTGTGGCCCCCTTTAGGCTACCCTTCGATAAGCAGTTCCGGCATAACTCTGCTGCTTCTAGGTAGGGGGGGGGGGAATATAGGCTTAGGTAGGGGACCCTCTCGTAATGAGCCGATCCGAGCACAAGTACATGATTGCACCACTAACATCTCTCACACCCCACTCCCCTTCCCTTAGCAGAACGCCATAATAAACACCACTATGCTAGATGAAACTGGCTGGATTGATTCATGCATTGAGCGTTGCCTTGCCTGTACAGTTATTAGATCTGTATCTAGTGTAAGCGATTCGCCTGATGGACCGGATGGGGAGCGATTCTGCGTTCCACAGAACAGGATGTGGCTGCCCTATGCGTTCCACCTGGGGGAGGCGCCGCCCGGACCGGAAGTGACGTGAGTATGTGTTCCACGCAATCGGATGCTATGTCCGAATGCGTTCCACTTGATCCGGCCGGCTCAGAGTGATCGGGGATATGCCCCTAACTATAGGAGGGCCGAGTCGCTACCCATACATACGGATTTCAGGCCGGAAGTGACGCCGGCTGCGATACCTCATCTCCTGGTATCAGCCGAACACATGCTAATCAGTGCGAATTAGATACAGCTGGTAGGTGGATATTTAGGGGAACGGGAGTGAATGTGAATGAGAGGAGGAACAGGACGCTACCAGGACGCAGCTTAAATGTAAGTTTGGACCATCTATTGAGAACTGACATCATCATAGTATGTAGTGTGTTTCATACTATATCTGACTCTTTGCTCACAGCCTCCTGGGTGAAGTATTGGCCCGTATCATGTGGGCCCTCTTTCCTCCTGACTGCACAGGATATTAAGTAAGTGCCGACACAAAGGAGATATAGGGGATACACATGTATTGCATTATATCCAGCACTTGAACTGAGAGCATTTTTATCTCTTACAGGTGGGACATATCAAATGGGTCCCTTGGTCCTATGCTTAACATCATCTGCGTCTCTGGTCCTGTTACCTCAACCATATCTTAAGTATCTTTGATCTATCTTCTGTGATGGTTGTATCTCTGACCATATATGCCCCCTGAAGAACCTAGCGATAGGGGAAACGCATAGGGACTTTTGTGGAACCAACCTGGGAACGCACCGGTTTGATGCACCAGGTTTTGGCTCCATAGGTTTAAAGGTGATATCTATCCAATTCACCCTTTCATTGTGTTGGTCTTTATCCATCCCAGTGGCCCTGCAAGTATTTTATTACCAGGGACACATGATTACATCCATCAGCGTCTTGGGGAGCATACTTTTGTTATTTTTTTAGAGGAGGGTAAACGCAGGGCAGTCAGCCCAGGAACGAGGACAGGGAGTCTCCACCACAAGGGGACGTCCCTGGGCTGAGGTTATAGTTAGGGTGAGCTCAGGGAGAGTATAGGTTTGCCCACTGCTCCCCTCAGCTGCCCTGTGTTGACTCATCCCTCTTTAAGTGTATTGACGAGTAGCTCCCAGACACATCTCTGTATCTACTATTATTGTTGTTTGTCTTTTCACTTATTCACTGGTGAACCACTACGGTGGTATTTTTTTATAATTTGAACAGTAAAAGTTATGTTTTAAAGGGATCAATACTGCTGGACATTATACTTCGACTTTCAGATCCTTTTCATTGATTTATATTGATTAAGCTGGACATTTATATCACTACTAGCTCTTGTAAGAGCTGCACAGCTACTGGAAATCGCAACTCGACTTGGAAGTCTCGGGAGCAGCTCTACAGCGCCATGCTGACCAGGGGAGAAGGACGTCGCCAACAGTTGATACCGTTACATTTGGTGGCAAGCAGTGGGATGGTCCTTCTACCCCAGGAGGCGTGCAGGTCGAATGGAATGCTGATATGAGCAGCTAAAAAGGATGACCCTCAAGGATCTATTGGAAAGCAGTGGAAGGAGTGCCAGCAACCGACCTAAGAAGGAGCTTAATGCGGAGTTACAGCAGCTGGATCAGAATTTTGCCATTGCTGAA
This sequence comes from Bufo gargarizans, assembly GCF_014858855.1. NCBI lineage: Eukaryota > Metazoa > Chordata > Amphibia > Anura > Bufonidae > Bufo > Bufo gargarizans. The sequence continues at coordinate 207,369,904 of NC_058082.1, read as the reverse complement.
ACCCCTACCCCGTTTGGAGATGAAACGGCTCGCATAGTGAGGGAGCGGTTGGCAATCTATGGGGCAAACCCCTCTGAGGAACAGATTGCACAGATTTTTGCCCAGGTAGCAGCGGAAGCTCAAGAACAGAGGGAATACGAGCTGCAACTAATTATTGCCCAGCGACCTCCAGAGCCACTCCCAGTCACCCTTACTCCGGCCATCACAGAAAAGCGGAAGGTACCATTTGCTGCATTTAAACAGTTCCGGGAGGCAGAGGGGGAAATCGACCGCTATTTGGTGGACTTTGAAAGGCAGTGTGTACTTCACCAGGTACCCCCAGAGGAATGGGTTACCATTCTATCCGGCCAGCTCTCCGGGAGAGCAGCGGAAGCCTTCCGGGCCATCCCAAAGGACGAGGTAAAACAATACCAGCTTGTCAAAGACACCTTACTTCAACGGTATGCCCTAACTCCTAAAGGCCTACTGGCGTAAATTTCGAGATACCACAAAACGGGGATGTGACACCCACATGGAATGGGCTAACAGGTTGCACCGCACCGCTACCCACTGGATTAATGGATGCCAGGCCATATCTGCCGAGGAGGTGCTACAACTTTTTCTCTTGGAGCATTTCTTCGATAATCTACAGCCGGACTTAAGCAACTGGGTAAGAGACCAACGTCCCCACACCCTCACAGGAGCAGCCTGCTTGGCCGATGAGTATGCGGGTTTCAGGTGACTGGACCCAGTGTTATCCCGACCTAATCCTCGGGCCGATGCCCGGGTCCCCATTGTATCCAGACCCGCTCCACGACTGGAGTTTAGGGCCCCTGTTCCACCCGGCCCCCCTCGTTTTGCTGGTCATTTTAGGAATAGTTCAGAGTATTCCAAGGTGAAATGTCACCGATGCCACGAACCAGGACACCTGGTGTCCAATTGCCCTTCTGGCCTGAGGAATATCTGGGGGGTATTGTACGAGGTCAATCCCATTTATGCTGATTCCGGGGATAATAGACAGCAGCACTGACAAGAGGTCAAACTCGACGGACAAGTTGCCCAAGGATTACGGGACACTGGGGCTACCATTACACTGGTACAGGGGCACTTGGTTCCAGCCCATAAGCATACGGACCAAACCGTAGCTGTTCGAGTGGCTGGAGGAGCCATATTTCGCCTGCCTACTGCCCGCGTTCACCTAGACTGGGGAGCCGGATCCGGTGTAGTAAAAGTTGGCATAATGGATACCTTACCTGCAGAAGTCCTTCTGGGCAACGATTTGGGCCCCCTCACTTCTGCCTACGTTTCCACCTCTACAGCAGCTTCCCACCCCGTGACGACCAGGGCCCAAGCTAGAACGGAACTGACCAGTTCACCAGCTCCGGAGACCCAGGTAAGAGACCCCATGACTGTGACTAATCCCCAGACCTTGATAGCTTGGGACCACCCTGAGGAGTTTGGGAGGGAGACTAGAGCGGATCCTTCCCTCCAGAAATATCGGGAAAAGGCGGGAACAGGAGCTGGGGGGTTGGACAACAACGTTTTTATGTGGGACGCTAATAAGTTATACCGGGTCACTGAACAGGCAGGACAGAACCCCTACCAAAAGCGCCAGTTAGTAGTCCCCAGCAAGTATCGAAGGGAAATCCTTAGGATCAGGCACGACATTCCCTTGGCCTTGGCACTTAGGAGTAACCCGTACATTACACCGAGTAACCCAGACCTTCTTTTGGCCTGGGGTACACGCAGACGTACGGACTTACTGCCGAACCTGCGATGTGTGCCAGCGAGTGGGGAAACGGGGGGAATCACCCCAAGGCTCACTTGGTACCCCTGCCAATTATTGAAGAACCCTTCAGCAGGCTAGCTATTGACCTTGTGGGACCCCTCGCCAACCCTAGTCCATCCGGTAAGAAGTACATACTCACCGTGGTGGACTATGCTACTTGCTATCCAGAGGCAGTTGCTCTGTCAAACATACAGGCAGACACTGTAGCTTCCGCTCTGGTGCAGATTTTCTCCCGAGTCGGGTTTCCCAAGGAAATCCTCTTGGACAGAGGCACACAATTTACTGCAGAACTGACACAGCAGCAGTATTAAATCGCTACTTAGTTCACCCTACCATCCCCAGACTAACGGCCTCTATGAGCGCTTCAATGGAACCTTGAAGCAAATGCTCAAGACTTTCACCAGCGAATACAGAGACTGGGAGAGATTCCTACCACACCTCCTATTTGCCTATTGGGAGGTACTGCAGGAATCAACTGGGTTCTCCCCTTCGAGCTTCTATATGGGAGAAATGAGCAAGGGCCCCTTGATCTCATCAGGGAGCACTGGGAGGGGGAAACGGAGGATGAAGGGACCCCAATCTTATAATACGTACTGGAGCTTCAGGACCGCATGGAGCAGCTGGCACGGGCAGTCAAAGACAACCTCCATGCGGCCCAAGGGCGACAGAAGGTGTGGTATGATAGGGGTGCCCGACAACTTAATTTCTTTATAGGACAAAAAGGGTCTTAGTATTGAAGCCCGTTAAGCATGATAAACTGCAGTCCTCCTGGCAGGGACCCTATAAGGTGATAGAGAAGCTGTGCGATACAACTTATGTCATCGCCAGTTGTAAGGATGAGAGGCTAAAAAGAGCCTTTCATATTAATATGTTGAAAGAATACTTAGAGAGACCGGAGAATGTGTCGGCGGTATGTAGCCCTGCTACCGAGGACCCTGACAACCTACCCTTACCTGACCTCTTAGAGAAGGGGTCACCCGCCGATTTCCTTAGCCAGGTTCAGTTAGGGGACAAACTCACTCCCACTGAGAGGGAACAGTTGCACAACCTATTACAGGCTAAGAGCCTGACTTTTTCCCAAGAGCCTGGGTACACCACTCTCACGACTCAAAGAGTAGAAACCCCTGGACAAGCCCCACTCCTGACAGCCCCCTTACCGCATCCCTGAATCAGTCAGAGAGGAGATGCGGAAGGAGATTCATGAGATGCTGAGGTTAGGGGTAATCGAACCCTCAGACAGCCCCATGGCATCTCCTGTAGTATTAGTGCCCAAGACAGATGGTACCACCAGATTCTGTGTGGACTACCGCAAGTTAAATGACAGGACGGTGACTGATGCCTACCCTATGCCCCGAGTAGAGGAGCTTTTGGATCGCATAGCCAGGGGACACTATCTAACCACTATTGACCTCTGTAAGGGTTATTGGCAAATTCCCCTGGCCAAAGAGGCGATCCCCAAGTCGGCATTTGTCACCCCATTTGGCCTGTACCAGTTTAAGGTCATGCCATTCGGGATGAAAAATGCCCCAGCCACGTTCCAGCGCTTAATGGATAGACTCCTTGATGGCTTCCAGGATTTCGCTTGTGTGTACCTGGATGACATAGCGATCTATAGTGAGTCCTGGGAGAAACACTTAGCTCACGGTGCTGGATCAGATTCGGGCCGCTGGCTTGACCAGACAAATGTCAGTTTGGGATGGCTGAGGTCCAGTATCTGGGACACCGGGTGGAGTGTGGGAAACAGCGACCTGAGCCTGCTAAGATTGAGGCTGTCGCTAACTGGCCCACACCTCGCACCAAGACCCAAGTACTGGCTGGGTATTACAGACTCTTCATACCAGACTATAGCGCCATTGTCAAACCCCTGACTGACCTGACCAAGAAAAATTTACCCCGACAGGTCCTGTGGTCTCCGAACTGTGAAACTGCTTTCCAAGCCCTTTTTTTTTTTGTTCATGATAATGCAAACGGATCCGTTTTGACTTTACATTGAAAGTCAATGAGGGACGGATCCGTTTGAAAATTGAGCCATATTGTGTCAACTTCAAACGGATCCGTCCCCATTGACTTACATTGTAAGTCTGGACGGATCCGTTTGCCTCCGCACAGGCAGGCGGACACCCAAACGCTGCAAGCAGCGTTCAGGTGTCCGCCTGCTGAGCGGAGCGGAGGACAAACGGTGCTAGACTGATGCATTCTGAGCGGATCCGCATCCACTCAGAATGCATTAGGGCTGGGCGGATCCGTTCGGGGCCGCTTGTGAGAGCCTTCAAACAGAACTCACAAGCGGAACCCCGAACGCAAGTGTGAAAGTAGCCTAAGACTGCATTAGTTCATGCGCCCATCTTGTCTGCCCCAGTCCCTAACAAACGCTTTATTGTCCATACAGATTCTTCAATGTTCGGACTGGGGGCAGTTCTGAGCCAGGTGGGAGAAGATGGAGGAGAGCACCCTGTCGCCTACCTTAGTAGAAAGCTTCTTCCCCGAGAGGTCAGCTGCGCAGCGGTGGAGAAGGAGTGCTTAGCCCTGGTGTGGGCCTTAAAGAAATTGACTCCATATTTATATGGACAGGAGTTCACACTTGTTACAGACCATAATCCGCTTGTGTGGCTACACCGTGTTCCAGGGGACAATGGCCGGCTACTGAGATGGAGTCTGGCACTCCAAACCTACAATTTTACCATCCAGTACCGGCCCGGAAAACAGAATGGCAACGCGGATGGGTTATCCCGGCAGACTGATCTCAACCCCGCACAACCGAGACTGGACAGCCCCAAGTTGCCCTGAAAAGGGGTCAAACCGGGCCTGCCAGCGTGTTCAACTGAGAGGGAGCCATGTAACAGAAGCCCTCTGTTTGTCTGTTGGAATATTGTGGATTTTGGGGTACTTTTAATGTATAAAAAGTAAATGTGGTTTTACTGTCTAGAGTTGATTAGGTTACTACGGTGTCTAACCTGATTGTCTCCCAGTCAGGGGGGAGACATTGTACGTCCTGTATGGGGGTCTTTATACACAGTGTGGTTTTCCTGTCTGGAGATAATTAGGTTACCTACAGTGTCTAACCTGATTATCTCCCAGGCAGAGGGGAGACATTGTGTGGGACTGTCCTGGGTTGTGTGATTATTTCCATTGGTCTGTGTGGTTGTCCCTTCCATGAAGACTTGTATATAAGGCCAAGGGTGGCACCAATAAATGTTGTTCTTCTTACCCTCAACTCGCAGCCTCGTCTCGTGTTGTAGGGAACAGCTATATCAATACTAGCTCTTGTAAGAGCTGCACAGCTACTGGAAATCGCAACTCGACTTGGATGTCTCGGGAGTAGCTCTACAGCGGCACGCTGACCAGGGGAGAAGGACGTCGCCAACGGTTGATACTGTTACAGTGTCAATATAAAATTGTCCACAACCTGCCGTACTGAAGCCGTAATTTATTATGCCACTTATCCATGTGGGCTTATTTATGTGGGCATGACTTCCAGACCTTTTAAGGTCAGGATTTTGGAACATGTCAACCACATTATAGCAGGCGGCGGGTGATGCTGTGGACAAGCTACAAAGTATCCCCAGGCACTTTCATGATTATCATAACAGTTCTCCTAGTGGCTTTAAAGTGAAGGGGATAGATAGCGTTTACCGGGGCTCTAGAGGTGGAGATAGTCAAAAGGCTTTATTGAGAAAAGAGACTAAATGGATTGTATCATTGAATACAGTAAGCCTATTTGGGCTTAATGAAGCGGTGAACCTCAAGTCCTTCTTGGCGTTTTTTTAAGGATGTCAGGCATTGTTATAATTTTATCTTTTTTCTTTAATGGTTCTTGCATATAGAGTTACTATGCCTCCATTAATTCTTGGATGTTCTGACCATCCTGAGTACCATTGTGAGGTATGGATGCAGCTTATATGACCATCAAGCAATTTGTGTCTTTTTTATTAGTGTTTTTTATTTTTATACTTATTTTTCACTTTGTAGTTTTATATTTTCATTTTTGTATTTTTTATGCACTGTCACTTTAAACACATTGTCACTTATAAGTCATATGAATTTTAATGTTTGAATATTTATCAATGTGCACTATGATCATGGTTTTATTTTATTATTTTGGATCAATTCTATATTTAATCATGTTGTTGATTCTTTTGCACTTTATATCTTAATTAATCATTTTCAATTGGATTATGTATATTTGTATCACATATGCAGATGAGGCACTTTATTTCTTTCCTTTTCATGTGGTACGCCAACAGTACATTCACTTACACGTGTAGACGCACATCATAGATGCGCTGCGTTTCATTGGCCGGGGCACACTGGGTCGGTGTGTGTTCCAGATCGCGTCAATGTCAAGTGACCCGGAAGCACGCGGCGGCGTGGGTGCTGACCTCTGGAGTGTATAACCATGCTGCTGCGCCACTTTACATGGTACAGGTGAGTATAATGGGGCACGATTACTTACATCTGTTTGAGGGCCTATAAATGGCTGACTAAAGCCAGCAGGTGAAACACGCGTCGAGGTGGACTTTACAGTCTAGCGGTGCGATAATGCATTCATATCATGTCGCAGGGTATGTACTGTTTGCATTGATTTCTGGTCTTGAGTAGGGATGAGCGAATCAACTTCGGATGAAACATCCAAAGTCGATTCACATAAAACTTTGTTTGAATACTGTACGGAGCGAGTGCTCCATACAGTATTAGAATGTATTGGTTCCGATGAGCCACTTGGTACCACTTGGTTTATTTTCTAAATCCCCAATAACATTTTGTCAATCTTTGTGCATCTTTGTGTTGGAAGATGTGATATACTATTTATCTTCTGTCACCATACATCAGGTCTTGGCGATGTTTTCTCTTATTTATTACAAACGGTGCTGCCCCCTCCACTACGTCATCTTTAACCTTCCAGATACCCCCAGTTATTCTTCATGTCTGCCGTCGGAAATCTGGCGCAGGCGCAATGCCGCTGACTGCCTGCGCCTACGCGATCATAAAGCTCCCGAGGGCAACAGCCTCAAAAGTGTCACTGGGCATGCGCCGAGCCCAGTGACGTAATCTGAGCGCTGTTGCCTCACGAGCTGTATGATCGCGCAGGCGCAGGCAGTCGGCGGCACTGCGCCTGTGCCAGATTTCCGGCGGCAGACATGAAGGCTAACGGGGCATATCTGGAAGGTTAAAGATGACGTAGCGGAGGGGGCGGTGCTGTTTGCCTCGACTGTGGGAGGATATTTCTGGATCAGGAGGTGTGCTTGGGCTTCAAATTAAGGCGGGCTGGGCACTGTAGGGGGGTGTTACTGGGCTCCGGAGATGAAAGAAATGCCCCTCTGGGCACCTTGGAGGTTCATTTGCATAACAGAAAAAGAGCTTTTTTTTTTATCAAAATGACAACACGAAATGAAGAAAGAAGACCACTGCAGGAAATAAGGTAGTTTCTTGAACATGGCAATGGTGACAGCTTAAAATGATAAAACCAGGTGACAGATTCCTTTTAAGAAGCATACGAGCCACTTCCACTGCCGTGTTTGTCGCAACATGACAATTTATGTATGGTATGAGATAGCCTAGATGTTCGAAGCTGTAGTGGATGGTGAGATATGGGTCTTAAATTCAAAAGTTCAAAAAATTGTTACCCTTTTGCTCAGCAGTGTATGTCTGCAGAGTAGGCAGCAGCAAACAGGTGCAAGTTCACAAGTAGCAAACCTATCAGATGCCAAGAAGTAGCAAGAGAGTAAAACAAGCCAGAGTCAAAGCCAGGAGAGTCAGTAGAAGCCAAAACATTTGACAAGGGCTAAATCTGGAGACAAGCTGAAGTCAATACACTGGAAGATCCAACAGAAAAACCGGACTGTTCTGAGTAGAAAGAACAAACTGAAGCCAGGAATCATATAATAACAGGAGCTGACAGGCAGTAAATACTAAGCCTATATCCCAGCCTTGTTCTTGGATTGGATGCAGAGCCAGAGACCTGATGGTTCCAGCATCCAGACTCGCTGATAGGCCGACCACCAGAGCATGGCTGGTCAGAATCGCAATCCTCCTGGAACAGCTGTGTTCCAGATCTCTCCCAGCACTGCTGCCCTGACTGGAGCAGTGACTGCTGGGTGGAGAAGCAAACAGCGATGGAACATGGCTGGATAAGTTCCTGGCAATCTCATTACTTAACTTAGGTAAATGTAGGCCAGTAGATCACAGAAGTGCCAAGCTTTACTCCATCACACGCTTCTCCTGGAGCGTCTTTATTAAATGCGTGTTTGGGAACACTATTTATTTTGGAATAACCATTATGGAGTGACCACAGTATTTTGTTTTTACTGTATGAGCGTAGTAATCGGCTGAATAATAATCCAGCGTGCATTGAGTACAGAAGTTAATGATTCATCAATGGAAATAAGTTCTCACTGGTATTTTTGATCCAAGTAGAGTAAGTACAGTAATTTAAAGAGGCGCTGTCACCACTCCTGACATTCCTGTTTTAATAGCTTCATGCATTCCCCATGTAATAACACTTCTGGAGCATCTATTCTTATGTCTGTATGTTGTGCTATTCCTTTATTATTTGCACTATAAGTTATGAATGAATTGCTATTAGCCTTCAGTAAGGGTACAGAGGGGTGGTAACCAGTTGGGGGGGGGGGGGTACCTGCACAGACTCGCTCTATCCAATCAGTGCTGCCATTTTCAGTCTGTGCAGGTATATACCCCCAACTGGTTACCTTCCCTCTGTACCCTTACTGAGGCTGATAGCAATTCATTTATAACTTCTAGTGCAAATAATAAAGGAATGGCACAACATACAGACATACGAAAAGATGCTCCAGAATTGTACGTGGGGAATGCATGTAACTATTAAAATAGGCATGTCAGGAGAGAAGACAGGTCCTCTAAGTTAAAAGAATAAGGACTCAAAATCATTTGTGGACTAGTTATTTTTTATCCTCTGCAGCAGGGAACTTCAATCTAGATGCAAGATCCCACAATATGGTTGTCTGTGGCTTTTGTTGAGTTTTTATGGTCCTTTACTGTGAGTCACCATGTGCATGTAAAATACTCAAGGATCATAATGGTATGTGACAAATGTCAAACATGAATACAAAGTAGACTTGTTTAAAGGGGTTGTTCCATTGCAACTTATCCCCTACCCAAAGGATAGAGCAGGGATCAGCAACCTACGGCACTCTAGATGTTCTGAAACTACAAATCCTAGAATTCTCCATTCACTTCTATAGGAGTTTTGAAAACAGCCGAGCATGTTTGCATGCTGGGAGTTGTTGTTTCACAGCAGCCGGAGTGCCGAAGGTTGCTGATCCCTGGGATAGAGGGTAAGGCTACTTTCACATTAGCGTTCGGGGCTCCGTTTGTGAGTTCCGTTTGAAGACTCTCACAAGCGGCCCCGAACGCATCCGTACTGCCCTAATGCATTCTGAGTGGATGCGGATCCGCTCAGAATGCATCAGTCAGGCAACGTTTGTCCTCCGCTCAGCAGGCGGACACCCGAATGCTGCTTGCAGCGTTCGGATGTCCGCCTGACCGTGCGGAGGCAAACGGACCTGTCCAGACTTACAATGTAAGTCAATGGGGACGGACCCGTTTGAAGTCACAATATGGCTCAATTTTCAAACGGATCCGTCCCCCATTGACTTTCAATGTAAAGTCTGGACGGATCCGTCTGAGCAACTTTCACACTTAGAATTTTTTCTAAACTACACTCACCTAAAGAATTATTAGGAACACCTGTTCTATTTCTCATTAATGCGATTATCTAGTCAACCAATCACATGGCAGTTGCTTTAATGCATGTAGGGTTGTGGTCCTGGTCAAGACAATCTCCTGAACTCCAAACTGAATGTCAGAATGGGAAAGAAAGGTGGGCTACAACAGCAGAAGACCCCACCGGGTACCACTCATCTTCACTACAAATAGGAAAAAAGAGGCTACAATTTGCACGGGCTCACCAAAATTGGACTGTTTAAGACTGGAAAAATGTTGCCTGGTCTGATGAGTCTCGATTTCTGTTGAGACATTAAAATGGTAGAGTCCAAATTTGGCGTACACAGAATGAGAACATGTATCCATCATGCCTTGTTACCACTGTGCAGGCTGGTGGTGGTGGTGTAGTGGTGTGGGGGATGTTTTCTGGGCACACTTTAGGCCCCTTAGTGCCAATTGGCCATCATTTAAATGCCACAGGCTACCTGAGCATTGTTTCTGACCATGTCCATCCCTTCATGATCACCATGTACCCATCCTCTGATGGCTACTTCCAGCAGGATAATGCACCATGTCACAAAGCTTGAATCATTTCAAATTGGTTCTTGAACATGACAATGAGTTCACTGTACTAAAATGGCCCCCACAGTCACCAGATCTCAACTCAATAGAGCATCTTTGGGATGTGGTGGAATGGGAGCTTCGTGCCCTGGATGTGCATCCTTCAAATCTCCATCAACTGCAAGATGCTATACTATCAATATGGGCCAACATTTCTAAAGAATGCTATCAGCACCTTGTTGAATCAATGCCACGTAGAATTAAGGCAGTTCTGAAGGCAAAAGGGGGTCCAACACCGTATTAGTATGGTGTTCCTAATAATTCTTTAGGTGAGTGTATAATGCAGACGGATCCGTTCTGAACGGATCCCATCGTCTGCATTATAGGAGCGGATCCGTCTGTGCAGACACCAGACGGATCCGCTCTGAATGCAAGTGTGAAAGTAGCCTAAGTATCTGATCAGTGGGTGTCTGAATGTTGGGGTCCCTGCTGATCTCTAGAATGGAAGCCTGTGTTCCCCCGTTTGAATGGAGCAGGGGACAAGCATGCACACTGCCACTCCATTCAACTCTATAGGTCTTCTGGAGATAGCTGAGTACAAGCGCTTGGCTATCTCCAGCAGTCCAAAATCGTTGAATGAAGCGGCAGCAGGCATGCGTGTCCGCCGCTTCATTTAAATGGTGGGGACATGGGCTCCTGATGGACCACAGCGATCAAACATTTATCCCTTATCCTGTGGATAGATGATAAGTTGTTGTAATGGGACAACCCCTTTAAGTACCTTGCTCCCAGGCACCCGCATCGCTTCTGCGATGCTAGGGAGGCTTGCCCCCGTCGCGGCCTGCTATTGGCTGCCCCCCTATTACCAGATGTTTTGATCCGCGTGATGGGGAGATGCAGCGGCGGCTGTGCGGGCATCAGAAACGAAGTGGGTGCCCGGGAGCAAGGTAAGTACAACCTGTGTGAGAGGCCCAGGCATTAGAGGGGGTATTATAGGGTTTGGATAACCCCTTTAAGTATAAAAACGACCCTTGAATAAGAAACTATCAACTTGCCATATCATCAATTGGAGCTTGTTTCTGGTAATGTATTTGACCATGCAAAAAGACCCCAAAAATCATCATGTTTGCAGTAAATCAACCAAAATATACCTCTGCTTGGCTAGTAATGTCTAGTAACACTATTCACTTATGTCTTCATGCTTCATTTATTCATGAAGGTTTTTCAATGGTTCATGCAGCCACTTATATATTTTGACTGCCCTAACATTTTGGGAATGTACATTTTATACCAATATACTGTATTTAATAGAAAAAAGTAGTGTACCTGTACAAAAAGTCATATTGTACTTATTCCACTTTTCCAATGAACCTTCAGCATAAAGTAAGTCATAAACTGATATTATTTTAAATATACCAGCATGTTTTTCATTAGCAATCCATAGATCTGGCTCCAGTGAGAACAGGTCAGCCAAAATATTTAACTTTTTCCATTTGACCTCAATTCCCACTTGATTTTAAAGCTCAATTTATTTCTCGGAAACACAAAAGAAAGAAGGAAAATCATCCGATTTCCTCAGAGAAACTGTTAAATAGTTTTCTTTTCTGTAAAAACAAATACATTCCTGTAACTGCCAGTTTTGTTTTCCATGTGTTTCAGCACAGATTATGGAATTCAGTAGCATAATTTCCAGTTATATGACATGTATTGGGTTCACAATAGATGGTGTTGATTAATGTAAAATGTCGACATTCCAAACATCGTAATAAAATTGGGTGATTGTTTTTGTATGGCAAGTACACTGTCCCAGAGTATGTATCTTTGGAAAGCCAGTTTTGTCTGTGTAAACAGCACAGGTGTTGTACTCCATAATAGTAGATATTTGAGATGCGGGCTTACAAAGTTTCATACATTTATAATTCCATTGTAGTAAATAGACTAGGAAAGCGACTTGTGCTGCTTCTGATATATGCAGCACACAGAGGATTTACTGTATACAGTTATAACAAACTTTAAGTAAAAGGGCTGCCATATATGTGCATGAGCCCTCGACTGTACCTCGGATTTCATAAAGACATACAGAGGTATTTTTCCTGATGCATCAGACTCCATATAGTCTGAAAGAGCGTATTTGGCAGTATACAGAGACTGTACAGTTTTGTATTACAGTTTTGTTTTGTGCTGAACCACAAGAGGGCAGCCACAGGGGTGTACGGATCCCTACTGTACTTCTGTATGTCTCCAATTTAAAATAGTGGTGTGCCCCATTAAATGCCTTATATACAGATCTGCATAGGACTCTTTTTTCTGTTTTGCAGATTACTGATTAAGGTCAATTGAATAAAGGTTTGCTAGAAAAGACTGTGGGGGAGATTGATCAAGACAAGTGTGTGCTGCGCTGCCAGAGGATGTGCCTAATTTATGGTGAGCCGCAGGCCTCATCATTAATTAGGGCCACCGTCCAACGGTCAGGGAGTGTTATCTGAAATCCCTTGAAGCTGCATTTACGCACGAAAATTGGCATAACTGAACATAAAGGTGCCTTGCCTGCAGTCCCCACTCCATTTTGAGAATGTGGCAAGGACGTTGTAGAAATGCCACTTACGACTAAATTTTGGCACAGTGGGGTTAAAAAAGTTGCAAACACGGGGTTTGCAACTTTTTACACTAGAAAACTGGCAACGTTTTAATCTTTGTTCTTTAAGGTGTATTAGGACCTATTAGGAGGTTACAATGCAGGGTTGTCCTTCTCAGGGCAACAACTCTGCTGCTTTTTAGGATTAAAGCGTAGGATCAACTTATTGTGTAAATACCCTGATCTGAGTTGCTATCTGCCCTCTATTTGTTTACTGGCTTGTGAGCCTAATATGCACCTTATGGTTAGGTTACCACACGCTAACTTCCTAAAATTCCTGTATTCAGGTACTGATACAGTGATATCACATTGGTGTGTGTCCACTACTTTGCTCTTGACTAGGGTTGTAATGATTCTTTGATGTAATCAATGCAAAAAAAGTTTCCCTGCATCGAGGATTTGTTTAAATCATGTGACCACGGAGCAGTGAGTGAAGTGAAGCCTTTCACTCACCGCTCCATAGCCTCTCGTCGGCACCGCGCTGCAGGGCCTTGCCTGCATACAGCGTGCTGGCTGACGCTGTGTGTGATGTCAGGTCCCTCCCAGGGCATGCTGGGAAGAAGATGCGGTCTGTCTACTGCGAACTCCATGTCAGCGCACTGCCAGGAAAGGTAAGTATAAAGTTATCCCTAGCAGGGGCCTGAATCTGGCAGGAGGGGGGTGATGTTGGTGATTTGAAGGGGGCACCTGTATTTGAAGGGGCTTATGGCGCTGGGAGACATGGATGGCAATGGCATAGAGGGGCCGATGATATCTGATGGCACTGGGAGAGTGGGGGACATGGCATGGAGGGGCTGATGATATCTGATGGCACTGGGGGAGTGGGGGACAAGGCATGGAGGGGCTGATGATATCTGATGGCACTGGAGGAGTGGGGGACATGGCATGGTCTGATGGCCCTGGGGAAGAGGGGGGGGGGCATGTCATGGAGGGGCTGATTTGATGGCACTGGGGGAGTGGGGAACATGGCATGGAGGGGCTAATCTGATGGCACTGGGGGAGTGGGAGACATGGCAATTTGCAATGGATAGCATGGAGGGGCTGATGGCACTGGGGGACATGGCAATTGGCAATGGATGGCATGGAGGCACTGAGGGATTGGGAGGCAGGGCAATGGATGACATGGAGATGCTGCTGACACTAGGGGAGTGGGGGACATGGCATGGAGGGGCTGATCTGATGGCACTGGGGGAGTGGGGGACATGGCACGGAGGTGCTGATCTGATAGCAGTGGAGGACATCACATGGTAATGGATGGCATGGAGGCACTGGGGGAGTGGGGGACATGGCAATGGGTGGTATGGAGGGGCTGATGGCACTGGGGGAGTGGATCTAAAGGCACTGGGGTGGGGGAGAGATGAAGGCACTCAGGGAACGGAGCTGATGGCACAGGGGGGAAGCTAATGGCACTGGGGAGTAGTGCAGCTGATGGCACTAGGGGGAATGGAGCTGATGGCACTGGGGGGAACTGATGCACTTGGGCTGATCGCACAGGGGGTAAACTAAGGGTGTTGGAGACTGATGTCAGGGGGTCTGATGAGTTTTATAAAGGAAAACAGTTTATTAATTAATTTTTTCTTAGAGTACTCGATTATTCATTAAAATAATCAGTAGAATAATCTGACCACGAGAATTATCTTACCAAGGGAAAATAAGACATAGGGTAGATCACAGAGGGGTAGACCATGGAAGGGAACATTGAGGAACATAAATTCAGAGCAATTTCAAAATACAGCTGCTCCTAGAACCTCTTTAAATACTGCCTCATCATTTTTTTCTGCGTTTCACTCTTTTGTTTAGTTTTTTTTTTTACAGAACAGGGGCAGGATACAGGGACAGGAATCATGGATAGTTTTACATGGGTGAAGGATCTCCATCTCTTGGAAGCTAAAGAAGCATAAGTTCTTTAATATACAGTATATGATGAAGAGCAGTGCTTAAAAATGGTTGGATTAATTCTGGAGAAAGGGACAAAGGGGAGGGAATCTTCATGTATCTTTAATTAAGAAACACATAGATTACCCATTCAAATCTGTTTAGAATTTCCCCAAAATTTGTCTTCCAAAAGAAAGCTGTTGTGATTCCAGTTTTACGAATCACTCAAAATGGTGTCCACCAATTCAAATATAAGAACAGGGCAGCTAAGATTAAGATGGAGGATCACATGACGGCAGGGCCCTGGATGATACGCTCACCTCAAATGCCTTGCAGTCAGCCTCAGCCAATCAGAAGGGAGGATATAGACATTCCATAAGCTCTATGATCCCAACCAAGAAATTTATATAATTCTAAGCTTGTACATTCATGTGGCATGACGTATCTACCACAGATAAAGCAAAGAAAAGCAGTTATCTTTAGACACACATATAATACAGAGAGTTTAGGGTTTATAGGGAAAGATTTGCAGATTTTGTTACATTGATTAAATTAATTTATAAAGAGGTTTTAGCTAGGGACCGGACAAGAGTATTTTGGTGTACTTTGCTGCAGTACTCCTTTTTCTGTAATGTACACAAGCCAGTTAGCAGCTCATGGATCTGCAAAAACGGATCCGTTACAATAATACAACTGCTTGTATCTGTCATGAACGTATCCGTTTGTATTATCTGTAACATAGCCAAGACAGATCCGTCATGAACTCCATTAAAAGTCAATGGGAGACGGATCAGTTTTCTATTGTGCTAGATTGTGTCAGAGAAAACGGATCCGTCCTGGCACACAATGTAAGTCAATTCTCTGACACAATCTAGCACAATAGAAAACTAATCTGTCTCCCATTGATTTTCAATAGAGTTTATGACGGATCTGTCTTGGCTATGTTACAGATAATACAAACGGATCCGTTCATGACAGATACATGCAGTTGTATTATTGTAACGTTTGGCTCAATTTTGTCAAGTGGACAGAAAAACACTGCAGGTAGCGTTTTGGTTTCTGCCTCCAGAGAGGAATAGAGACTGATCGGAGGCAAACTGATGCATTCTGAGCAGATCCTTTACCTTTCTGAATGCATTATGGCAAAACTGATCCGTTTGAACCACTTGTGAGAGCCCTGAACGGATCTCAGAAACGGAAAGCCAAAACGTTAGTGTCAAAGTAGCCTAAGGGTCCATTCACACGTCCGTAGTGTATTGCGGATCCGCAATACACCCTGCCAGTACCCCCATAGAAATGCCTATTCTTGTCCGCAATTGCGAACAAAATTGGACATGTTCTATTGATTGCTGTGATTTTCACGCAACGCAGAAGTGATGCGTGAAAAACGACCCATTAAAATAAATGGGTCCGGATTCAGTGCGGGTGCAATGCGTTCACGTCACGCATTGCACCCACGCGGAAAACTCGCTTGTGTGAAAGGGGCCTTAGAAATTTAAAAGCAATTTTTATGCAAAGAAGTCTTTCGCAAGGAAGATAACCATCTTGCTAGCACAACCTTGTGGAAGTGGTTTCCTTTGAGCAAAAATCCACATTTTTAAAAATACATCTTATTTGGGCTGCTTGTCCCTAGTCAGTACAGAGTAAGATTCTGGCAGGCTGGGTGTAATGCCATGCATCCTTGCGTCTTTAAAGGGGTTCTCCAGAAATTAAAAAAATTTAAATACTTAAATATTATTTTATAATAAATTTATTCACAAATACCTTTCATTACTTAGAATGGATTGTTTTGTCTAGGGAGCAATCATTAGGATAAATAAAATGGCCACCGTCCTATCAGTACACACTAAACCTGTCCAAATCACACAGCAGGACAAGTTACTTCACCACAATGAGCCATAGTGCTGCCTCATCCTCGTCTCTGCTCTGCTTGTCAGGAATCATGATCCTGAATACAGATGAATCTCTGTGGGAATGGAGATGATGAGGAGACATGAGAAGAGGGTGAGGTGTCCCTGAAGAGCAGCAGCACTTGTTTACAGTCTCCATTACCACAGCTCCATATCACCACAGTCTGTCCTGTCCATCCTCTCTGTACTTCATGTCTCCTCATGAACTAACTTTTCCAGAGATTCAGCTAAAGTTCTTATCACCTGTATTCAGGATCATAATCCCAGACAAGTAGAGAGGAGGAGGAGGCAGCTCTTTACCCCAGTGTTGTAAAGTAACTTGTCCCCATGTGTGGTCAGGACAGGTTTTGTGTGAACTAATGGGACAGCGGTTATTTTTTTCCCCTGATAATGGCTCCCCAGACAAAACGAGCCATTATAAATAATGAAAGGTATTTGACAAAATATTTATAATAAAGTAATATTTAAGTATTTTCATTTTCTTAATTCCCGGAGAACCCCTTTAAAGAGACCAGACCTATATGGAGACTTACTGAAGTATTCCATGGTATGGAGAATTATTGGCAAGGCCCCATAGGAAAGGAATAAGCAAATAGGTATCTACCAAGCGACAAAAACATATCTCTAGTGCTACCTTGGGGAAGTGGCTCTTTATGTGTCAGAATCCAACTTTTTAATAAGGAGATACCTCTTTGTATATTCCTTTCCCATGGAGCATTGGCAATAAGTCTCCACACCATGGAGTACTTCCAGTAAGTCTCCAAGGACTGGCCTCGCAAATCCCGAGCTTGCGCCGTCCATTTTAGTATTAGGCGCAGGTGCAGTGAGCGAAGGACAGCAGCAGGTGAGCGTCCTTCAATCACTGCGCCTGCGCCTAACACTAAAATGGACAGCTCAGGCGCGGGATTTGCAGGGCATGAAGGAGACCGAGAATGTCAATCACCTTTACAAGGACGTGCCAAATGGTGACAGGACGGAGCCTCTAGGTGCTGCAGCAACGCCCCACTAGCACCTAGAGGCTCTATTTGCATATTATAAAAGTCATTATTTCACGCGAATGGTGGCAGGCAGGGAGATATAAGTCATACATTTATGTTCTGCTGACATTAGCACATCGCTAATATCAGCCAGCTACATAACGATTTTTCTGTGACAGAAACCCTTTAATGAGACACACTCTAGATATCCGGATCCCCTATTCATGGAAGTTACAGTCACCTGAGTGAAGTCGGAGATAACTTCAGTGACCCAAGGATCTCTTCTCTGTACAAATAGCTGAGGATACAGCAAATATATGTTTTACAGCAAGACACGGAGGCTCATATTGCTTTCTCCTTCTTTACTGAACCACCAATAGCAGCAAAGAGAAAAAATTAACATACAGGGAACCATAGCAACCAATGTCCCTCCCCTATGGCCCCTATAATAGGCCGCTCCTCCTATGGCTCTTCCTCTTTCTTTGCTGCTGCCAAGCTAAGTACACCTTGTCTCTTACTGTTTGTCTTTATCTTAGGTGTTCTCTGTAATTTTGCGCTGTGTACCACAGGGTGACTAACCCTGCTTGCTTGCAGCGCTCGCTTTGCATTTGCCTCCCTCCCTCTTGGGGCAGGTGAGGGATTTTTTCATCTCTGCGCTTTTTTCTGCGCTTTTGTGTTCTCTGATGCGGCGCCATTAGGGCTCCCCCCCTTCGGTGCTTTAGGTGCTATCGAAGGCGCCATTCCCGGCGCGTCTGCGATCCGGGAGGCCGCGAGATCTCGGCGGCCATCTTGGACGCCCTCTGTGTTCGGTCGGCCGCGAGATCTCGGCGGCCATCTTAGTTTGGGCGGCCGCATTTCGCAGGCTTCTGGGGGCGGGATTACGGCGCTTCCTGTTTCCTGCCGTTCACTCGCCTCCAGTTCCCCTGCACGGTCGGCGGCTCCTGCTTCTTGGCCTCTCAGGTGACCTCGGTCTTTGTTGTTCAGGGGGTGTTTGATAGTCCTAGCTGGGCTCCCTTCAGGCATCAGAGTCAGCATGTCCACTCCTACTTCCCCCCCTGCTGCCAGTCGGCCCCCCTCCCCCCCTGAGGGGTTTAACTCCGCCGAGGCAGATGCACATGCGCTGGCTCTGCAGCGCTCAGTGTCAGACGCGATTATGGCAGCCATGGGCTCCATGTCGTCTGTTCTGTCACAGACTATTGCCCAGGCTCTGTCCGCACACCCCACTAGTGCTCCCTTGCAGCAACCCTCTGCCGCACCGCAGCTTACCTCTATTGATCCCCCTGTGTCACAGGGGACTTTGACTGGTGCGCATCTTGCCACCCCAGAAACCGTGCTTAGTTCACGGAAAAGGGCCTTTTCCCGCCAGGCAGAACGGGCGCGGACATGAAAATGCGCTAGAGCGCAATCACCGGATCTGTCTGACTCGGATAGAGCTTCAGACGAGGAGGCGTTGGCGGATTTTGATTATGGCGTTGAGGAGGATCTCACCCCCCCAGTTCAGGGCCCCTCGACTTCCGCTGCGGCGGCCTCCTCTGCCAAGGATGTGGCGACGACTTCCACTGCTACCCGTGCTGAGGGTGTGCTGGATGAGGCGGGTGAACCTATGTTCGACCCAGAGTCGTTGCACCACCCTCGTTCGGCGGAATGGCTCCCCTCTCCTCATGTGGGGGCGTATTTGGAGCACTGGGTGCGCCACTCGCTTAGCCGCGAGTCGCGCAATAAGCTTAGGGCAGAGTGTCCCCGGCCGGTGGTCCCCAATAAGGTTTGTGACACCCCGTTGGTGGACCCCAAGATGTCGCAGTTCTTGGCCAAAACGGGCTGGAACCCTAAGAAGGGCCTGGATTCAGCATTACGCAGCTGCCAGGACAAGCTGCTGGACGTCTTTGGTCCTTTGACCAGGATTTTGGAGATGGCCGAAGCGGCTAGAATTGAGTGTTCCCCAATTGACCCGGTGGAATTGAGGGGCTGGGCCCAGAGGGCCATATGCCTTGCCGGCAATGCCAATACTGCCATAGCGATTGAGAGGCGCAAGGCTATATTGTTTAAGATCGACCCCAAATTGGCCAATTTAGCGCTCACTGAGGCAGGGAAGGATGCCCAGGGCCTCCTCTCCGGCGAGTCCTTCATCAAGGACATGAGCCGATTTGTGGGCACTTTTACTGCGCTGGACAAGGCCCAAGCTTCTATGCTCAGGGTCTTCCAGGGACGGGTCTCTCATCGGGCCGGCAGTGGTAGAGGCCGCCTGTCCGGCCGTGCAAATTTCCAGGCCCGTGGAGCGAACAGAGGCTCCGGTGGACATCGTCCTCAGTTCCAGGACCAGCGCAACGCATCTCCATTCTTCTCCACAAGAGGAAATCAGTGGCGTTCGCGTTCCTTCCGGGGCAACCCGAACCATCGCAGACCCTTGGGTAAGTGCTCCCCAGATTGGGGATTCTACGGTACCTTGTGTAGGGGGCAGGCTCCTGCTTTTTTCCCACGCTTGGAGCCTCATTACCGCGGATCCATGGGTGCTTGCCACGGTCAGGGGATTTCACATAGAGCTCACGGGGTCCCCCTATCTGATTCCTTCCCCTCCGCTCTTTCCCCTATCGCGCTCGGACCGTGCGTTGGTGGACGCGGAATTACACTCCCTCAGGCTAAAGTTGGCGATAGAGCCGGCTCCCCCGGCATCGGCGGGGGTGATCAGCAATATCTTTCTTGTGCGGAAGAAGGATGGGCAGATGAGGCCGGTGATCAACCTTCGCTCGCTGAATGCGGTAGTACGTTACCGTCATTTCAAAATGGAAGGGATCCATCTCCTTCGGGACTTGTTAGTCCCTGGGGACTGGATGGTGAAACTGGACCTGAAGGATGCCTACCTGACGGTCCCGGTATCCGCTCGTTCCAGGGACCTGCTTCAGTTCAGGTGGCAAGGAGAGGTCTGGAGGTTCACCTGTCTGCCGTTCGGGCTGTCTTCAGCTCCCTGGTGCTTCACCAAGTTGCTGCGTCCGGTCGTGTCGTGGCTGAGGACGCGGGGTGTGCGCCTCATCGTCTATCTGGACGACATCCTGTTGATGCACGAGTCCAGAGCGGGATTGCTGGAACATCTTCGCTGGACGGCGGATCTGCTTTCGAGTCTCGGGTTCCTCCTCAACCGGGAGAAATCCTGCCTTACTCTGGCCCAGAGGATGGAGTTCCTAGGATTCACGGTGGATTCACTCTCGGAGTCCCTCAGCCTGCCGGCGGCGAAGTTGCGGGCGATCCGCAAGGAGTTGAGACACGCTCTCCTCGCTCCCCATCTCTCGTTGCGTCACCTGGCCCGCATTATCGGCCTGTTGGCCTCATCCATTCAGGCGGTGTTCCCAGCCCCGCTGCATTACCGGGCGCTGCAGCGACTAAAGATCGCCCATCTTCGGACCGGTGCCTCCTTTGCGGACGCGGTGGTTCTGGACTCGGAAGCCCGGGAGGAATTGAGTTGGTGGATTGCCAACCTGGAAGCGTGGAACGGGAGAGCGATCTTTGGATCCCTGCCGGAGTTGACGATCGAATCGGACGCGAGCCTCCAGGGCTGGGGGGCCCATTGCAACGGGGTGTCCACTGGGGGTCCCTGGTCGGCAGAGGAATCCCTCTTGCACATCAATGCGTTGGAGCTCCTGGCGGGATCCTTCGCGGTGAAGAGTTTCTCCAACGGGATCGCCAACGCGTGTATCAGGCTGCGGATGGACAACGTGTCGGCGGTCCGGTATGTCAACCGTCTGGGGGGTACTCGCTCGGCCACTTTGGCGCGTTTGGCCAAAGATTTTTGGTCGTTCTGCCTGTCCAGGGACATCATGGTGCAGGCGGAGTATTTGCCAGGGTTGAGCAACGTTCAGGCGGATTGGAACTCTCGCTACCTGTCGGACGGCAGCGATTGGCAGTTGGATCCGCTGGTGTTCGCGGCGATTTCGGCTTTATGGGGTCAGATGTCCGTCGACCTCTTCGCCTCTCGGCTCAACGAGCAGCTAGCCCGGTTCTTCAGCTGGCGTCCGGACCCGGAAGCGATGGCGGTGGATGCATTCCTCCAGGACTGGTCGGTGTCTCGCCTGTACGCGTTTCCTCCATTCTCAATGATCCCGAGGACTCTCCTGCAGGTTCTCCGCCATCGGGCGGACCTGATTCTGGTGGTCCCGTTCTGGGGATCCCAGGTTTGGTTCCCTTCATTATTGAAGATTCTGGTGGAGGTTCCTGTTCTTCTCCCGAGCCGGTGGGATCTCCTACGCAACCCTCAGGGTCTACACCATCCCCTTCTCCTCGACGGATCCCTGCGGCTGTTGGCGTGCCGGATCTCCGGACACCTGGATCTTTCGAGGGAATTTCGGCTGCGACTCGACGACTATTGGACAGCGCATGGGCTCCCGGCACCCGAAAGTCTTACCGGGCAGCCTGGAGGACTTGGGCTAGCTGGTGCGTGGAGCGGGACTTGGATCCCGTTTCGGCACCTGTAGCTGACCTGCTGCTTTTCCTCACCTCTCTCTTTGAGGCAGGGAAGGCGTTTCGGACCATTAACCTTTTAAGGTCCGCTATTTCTTCTACCCACGAGGGCTACGCGGGTGTCTCGGCTGGTCAACATCCTTCTGTGTCTCGCCTCCTTCGGGGGGCTCGGTTGTCTCGTCCCCCTCGGCCTCGTTTTTCCACTACTTGGGATGTCTCCCTGGTTTTGGGCTTTTTGGCCTCTTGGCCTGAGAATTCTGCTCTATCCATTAGGCAATACAGGTCTCCTACCAGGCCGCAGCTGTTCGTGTCTATTCGGCATCCGTTTGGGCCGGTGGCTAGCCCTACGTTAGCACGTTGGCTTAAATGGGTTATGTCGTTGGCGGGTGTTGACACTTCTGTCTTCACGGCCCATTCTGCGCGGGGGGCCTCTGCCACCGCTCTGGCTGTTTCGGGGGCCAGATTGGAGGACGTTATGCGTCTGGCCGACTGGTCTAATGTTACCACGTTCAGGGAGTTCTATTTCCGTCCTCCAGCTAATTTGTTTGCTTCTATTATTGACAGGCTTTGAACTTGCAATATGAGCCTCCGTGTCTTGCTGTAAAACTGAGGCGAGTATTGCCCCCCCTGGATTCCCTCCCTTGGGTTTTTGGTGGGGTTTTTTCTTCAGGACTCGCTTATGTTATTCCTTTGCGGTGTTTATTGTCTTGTTGTTTGTTTAATGCCGGTGTATTTATTGCGCTGTTGGTTATTTCATTGCCATTGTTGTGTTTGTTTCATGCACTTTATTGCCGTTGGTCATTCAACCCCTATCGGGTCTGTTTGAGCAGTCGGTGTCAGATGCTCTTGTCCTGACATGCCGCTTTCACCTGGGCCCATGGTCTGTTCTCTCTTTCAGGTTGAAGCTTCTTCGAGGATAGTATGCCGTGTTCCAGTTTAAAGTTCTTCGGTAGTTGACCAGGTTGGCGACTGCTGGTTCCTGCTTCGTACAGAGTGGAGTTCTTCGTTCCGGTTGAAGTTCAGAGTTCGTTGGATTGTTCGGGATGTTGGCACCAGGATCCCAAAGAAAGAGGAAGAGCCATAGGAGGAGCGGCCTATTATAGGGGCCATAGGGGAGGGACATTGGTTGCTATGGTTCCCTGTATGTAAATTTTTTCTCTTTGCTGCTATTGGTGGTTCAGTAAAGAAGGAGAAAGCAATACTCGCCTCCGTGTCTTTAATAAAACTATGACTTTACGTCATGAAATAGGAAAATCATTAAGTTTCCATCCTGTATTATTGTAATCATTGTATTTTATCTTTTATTTTGTTACTTTTTCGTTCAATTTATTTTGGTTTCATGTTTTTTTTTATATCTTCAGTGTCTGATGAAGGCCTGTGAGCCAAAAACGTTCACACTTATTGGCACTTTACTTGAAATACAAAAAAAAAGACACAGTTTGAACAAAGCAAACTTCCGCTGTGATTTATTCTTACTAGTAATTGGGGTGGGAACCCTATGCACAGCATACATCGTACAGGGAGCGACAAAGCTTGTTATTTCAAGATGGGAATACCCCATAAACTTTTATTTGTTTTATATTAAAAAAGGAAAACACTGTCAATGGTTTAATTATTAATAAATGTGTTATTCACATATTTAAAGTATTTATTCATATTGATGAACAAAAGTATCAAGGATGAAATATACTATGTAACATCCACTCCATTATCATTATGTTTAGTCACTTTTCTCCTTTCTACATCTTGTAATTTTGTGATTAATCCTTTTAATTCCTGTTTGATGCTGTATACTTATGGGTTACAGGTTTACAAGGATGCCAAACCACTATGCATCTGAAGAAGATGGTGGTCCAGGGTTGAAATGCGTAGTGATTTTTATGTCCACTGATACATTATGCTATAAATCTATTCATCACTACTGTGGGGCGCAAATTTTCGAATAGCGAATATTAATCACAAATATCGGCACTACGAGAATTCGCGAATATTTAGAATATAGTGATATATAGTCGTAATTTCGAATATTCTAGTTTTCTTTTTTCCATCAGTAACCTCCCTTCTTGCTGTGGGCCAATGAGAAGGCTGCAATATCTTTGTCTGAGTTTAGCAACATCCCTAGCAACCAATAGGAAAGTTGCCTACCCCTTACTATATAAGAACCTCCCCAGCAGCCCTTGTATGCAGTATTTTGCAGATCTGAGAGAGACAGCAGTATCATTGCTATGCTCTGTGCTTTACTGTGTCATTACATTAGATAGTTAGTTAGCTTATATATATAATACAGATAGTTAGTGGGAGATAGTCAGTGTAGGTTAGTTATGGTTCTGCTGTCCATACATACATACATGCTACATACATGCTACAGACATAGTGCTGTGATGTCACAAGTTTACAACAATACTTAGTGCACTAATCACTAATAAGTAGTCAGACCTGTTAAAATGTGAAGTTGCACGTATTGCGCCAAAATATTTGCATCATTAGTGCCAGGTTCGCAATCGCGAATATATTGAAGCACTGCATATAAAGCTATTGTAATGTTCTGCTATGCCAGTGGTCGGTAAACCGCGGCTCGCAAGCCATAAGCGGCTCTTTAGCCCCTTGAATGCGGCTCTTACAGATGACCTGTGTGGCGGCGCTGCTAAGATTTGTAACTTCGCTACTGTCGCTCCGCTAAGCTCAGCTGCCCATGGTGTCCTGGGCGGCGCACGGTCCGGGCTAATATGAAAAGGAGGGGGGCGGCCTCTCTGAGCTCCGCTCTGCCTGCCTGTTTAAGAGATTCGACGAGCAGTGGCTGTGAGTGAGCAGCTCCGTCCCCAGAGCAGAGAAGAAGAACCAGCGGCAGCCAGCCACAGCCCACAGACTCTGCCAGGGAAGGCCCGCGTCCCGCCGCCCACACACAGAAGACTTAAGGACTGTGACAGGAGGCAGCCAAGTTCCAACAGTTACTGGTAGGTAGGTTGGTTAGTTATAACAACTTAGTTACTGGATCCCATTCCCACCATCTCACCCGTCCCAGTAGTGCCAGCCAGTGTAATGTAACTAGCCCGCCCTGGTTCTGTTTTTTGGACTGGACTGGAGAAATGTGCATTGGATTGGGGGGAGTCATGAGAGAGATGTCTGTGCATGTGCAGGCACTGGCACTGCTGGAGATATGTGCCATGGGGCCGCGGCCGCCCTGGTTCTGTTTGGACTGGACTGGAGAAATGTGAATTGGGGGGGGGGGGGGGGAGAATCACATGCCAGCACATGCACAGACATCTCTCTCATGACTCTCCCCCCCCCAATGCACATTTCTCCAGTCCAGTCCAAACAGAACCAGGGCGGCCGCGGCCCCATGGCACATTTCTCCAGCAGTGCCAGTGCCAGCACATGCACAGACATCTCTTTCATGACTCTAAGTCATTCGAACCCCCCCATGCACATTTCTCCAGTCCAAACAGAACCACGGCGGCCCCATGGCACATTTCTCCAGCAGTGCCAGCACATGCACAGACATCTCAGATTCATGAGAGAGATGTCTGTGCATGTGCTGGCACTGCTGGAGAAATGTGCCATGGGGCTGCGGCCGCCCTGGTTCTGTTTGGACTGGAGAAATGTGCATTGGGGGGCCCTCATTGTTTTTCGCCCCAGGGCCCCATTTCACCTAGCAAAGCTGGAGAGGGCGTGTACATCACATATCACCCATATTTCCTCCCACTATTACTAACCTCCTCCTTCCAAACGTCGGAACGTGCTGCGTCACAACAGGAAGTGACGAGGGTAGTGAAAGTTCCCGGGTAGGGAAAAAATTTGGCTCTTAAAATAAATTTCAATCACGGTTTTGTTGATATTTGGCTCAGTTGACTAAAAAGTTTGCCCACCACTGTGCTATGCCAACCATTTTCTCCAGTCTCAGGAAACTTCTAGCAGCTTGAAAAATTTAGCCACAGTGACCCACGCCTGTATTTTGCGCATATTACATTGCCGATTCTTTGCGATCAAGAAAATAATCTCAAATTCCTGAATATATGACGAATATTGTACCAAATAGTCGCAAAATATCACGAATTTGAATATTGCCCCTGCCGCTCATTACTATTCATCATGGAGCAGCGCACATATCTTCTACATTTTTTCCCCATATTTCACACAAACCCAATCTTCACCCTTTGCATTTGGTCTCACTACTTGTATCCCACCAAAGTTGATAGACTTGTGGTCTCTATTATGAATCTTATGGATGTGCTTTGAAATGGCACCTCCATAAGATTCCAAAAGATCCTCCTATTGGGGATATCATTAAAGTGTTCACGTATTCTATCCCTAAACTCCCACTTCATTAATGCGCTTGTGAATGTCATCTTGACTCAAATCTGTTTGCATCCCATGCACTTTCTGCAGCAAAAAGTGGCCATTCATTCCCAGGAAATGCAATTATCACTTCGTGATGAGGGAGAAAAATGGCTGTGTACCAAGTGATCTTTTAAGCTCTATACTTTTTGACTGCGATCTATGGCCAATGTCAAATCTTGGAGTATGGACCAATATTTTGAAAGTATTGAGCAGACCTCCTTGTGGGCATTATCATATATTCCCATGACCCTAATGGTCCTCTCATCTTTCTCAAGGGACTTAGTGTCAATAGGGACATCCTGTCCCTTTTCTTGGCCTCTTTAAAAGGAACCTGTCACCGGTTTTTAACCATAAGAATCATCGGCATCCTGAGATAGTTCTCCCCCACCCTAATCATCCTTTTTTTTTTAAATACCTCCAAGTACTTTTTTACAGTCCACTTTTGCTTTTTTCAAGTTATGTAATCTAAATGCTTACCTCATCACTTCCCATTCCTAACCCCACCTCCCGTTATAAGAGTGACAGAATCTAAAGATTCTACCCTCCTCCCGAATTCACGTCCCAAATCCTGCGCACGTGCAGAACCAGTCATCTGACTCACTGATTAAATAAATCTAGAATATTCGCAATTATGAAGATATAGCACTAGATTCTAGATCTTTGTGGATTCTTGAAGTGCCGATATTTGCGATTAGAATATTTCCGATTTATCTCACACTGATCATATAATGTATACTGTGCAGCTGCGAGACTTGTGAGGGATGAGAATCCATTTTCTATAAACATATTCTCCATCTTGTGTATATGGGAGATTTAGGTCAGGTCCTAAATGGAGCTTACAGGGTTAAATAGACAGATAATAATAATGTCTAAAAACAAGGTCAAAAAGTCAGTTTATGTGTGTGATAGAACCCACCCCCACCCCACAGTTTCCTCTCAAGCAGAGCTATCTGTCTGTGTCTCAGAAAGGGGGGGGGGGGGAGAGGAGAGAGGAATGGAGACCTATGTATGGTCTTATGACCTATATCTTATAACCGCAAATGTCATGTTTGTCATGTGATGGTCTTTTCCTATATATTGTGAGCTTGTCTTTGAATAAAAAAATCGGATCCAGCTATGTCCAATAACTGTCAGCAAGCTCGTACCGAATCCTTTTAATTTGGATTCCAACAATCATAGGTGAAGTGATATTTCCATAACAAAATCTTGGCTCCCAACGTGGGGCTCAACTAAAGGACATTTTATCTGGTCTCCGACAAATTGGACGTTCCGGTCCGGGATTTGCAGATATAAGAAATAGCGCTAAAAGGCAAGAGACTTTATCTTACACTATATCTGTGTCTCCCTCAGTGGTTTGTCCGGTTCGAGGATCTGGTGATTGAATGTACGTATAAGTCCTTTTATAGTTGAGCCTATTTTTGGTAAGAACCTGAAAAGGACTATGATTGTTGGATTTTGAGACCTAAGAGATGGACGGTTTCAATTAGGAAGTCTTTGGTTTAGTTTTGGGAGTTTTGGTATATACCTTATTTGTTCTTTATTGTATGTGGAAAATCTTGGAGAATTACAGGAAGGGTAATCAAAGTCCTTGGACTCCAATGTCCGGTTAGTGAGGTTTTTAATGGTTAAGAAGCTCAGTAACAGAATATAGTGGGGAAATTCTGAGGAAACTGAGGGAAAATAGACTTCTGAATAATTGTTTAACTTTCTGTGGAAAAAGATTGACATACAAAATGGGGAACAATTTCAGTATACCAGAGGGTTACAAAACAGCTAAAAAAATATTGACAGGGTGTTGAAGAAGGTAGGAATGAAGGATGGAAATTTGAATGTGGATACTTTGGTAAGATTCAGAAGGACACATGGTGGTTGGATAAAAGATCATGGATGTGAAGAAGTGGTTAATACCTCGGTTAAAGTGGCAGGGGAAGTTGAAACTGAGGGGTGGCGAGGAGAAGTAGTCAGAGGTAGACTGTTGTATACTCAGAAATCAAAAGACAATGATGCTGACGAACGACCTCCTCCATATCCAACTGCCTCTAGACCTCCAAGAGGGAATAGACCGGAGGGATGGACTTGTAATGTCTGTAACATAGTAACATAGTACATACGGCCGAAAAAATACATTTGTCCATCCAGTTCGGCCTGTCATCCTGCAAGTTGATGCCGAGGAAGGCAAAAAAATAACTGAGGTAGAAGCCAATTTTCCCCACTTTAGGGGAATTAAAAATTCAATCAGGCAATCAGGATAACTCCCTGGATCAACTACCCCTCTCTAGTAGCTATAGCATGTAATATTATTACACTTCAGAAATACATCCAGGCTCCTCTTGAATTCCTTTATTGTACTCACCATCACCATCTCCTCAGGCAGAGTTCCATAGTCTCACTGCTCTTACAGTATAGAATCCTCTTCTATGTTTGTGTACAAACCTTCTTTCCTTCAGACGCAGAGGATCTCCCCTTGTCACAGTCACAGTCCTGGGGATAAATAGATGATGGGAGAGATCTCTGTACTGACCCCTGATATATTTATACATAGTAATTAGATCTCCCCTCAGTCATCTTTTTTCTAAAGTAAATAACCCTAATTTTGATAATCTTTCAGGGTACTGTAGTTGCCCCATTCCAGTTATTACTTTAGTTGCCCTCCTCTGGACCCTCTCCAGCTCTGCTATGTCTGCCTTGTTCACAGGAGCCCAGAACTGTACACAGTACTCCATGTGTGGTCTGACTAGCGATTTGTAAAGTGGTAGGAATATGTTCTTATCACGGGCATCTATGCCCCTTTTGATACAACCCATTATCTTATTGGCCTTGACAGCAGCTGCCTGACACTGGTTTTTGCAGCTTAGTTTGCCGTTTATTAAAATTCCTAGATCCTTTTCCATGTCAGTTTTACCGAGTGTTTTACCATTTAGTATGTACATGTGACTTGCATTATTCCTTATCATGTGCATAACTTTACATTTGTCAGTGTTAAACTTCATCTGTCACTTATCTGCCCAAGCCTCCAATCTATTAGTGTTAATTACTTTACACAGTTTAGTGTCATCTGCAAAAAAAAATTTTTTTACTATGCAAGCCTTCTTCAAGATTATTAATAAATATATTGAAGAGAATAGGGCCCAATACTGACCCCCGAGGTATCCCACTAGTGACAGTGACCCAATCTGAGTGCGTACCGTTAATAACCACCCTCTGTTTTCTATCACTCAGCCAGTTACTTACCCACATACAGACATTTTCTCCCAGTCCGAGCATTCTCATTTTATATACTAACCTTTTATGTGGTACAGTGTCAAATGCTTTGGAGAAGTCCAGCTATACGACATCCATTGATTCACCACTGTCAAGTCTAGAACTTAACTCCTCATGGAAACTGATTAAATTAGTTTGGCATGACCGATCCTTCATGAAGCCATGCTGATATGGCGTTATTTGCTTATTTCCGTTGAGATGCTCTAAGATAGCATCTCTTAGAAAACCTTCAAACAGTTTACCCACAACAGATGATAAACTTACCGGCCTATAGTTTCCAGGCTCTGTTTTTGGACCCTTTTTGAATATTGGCACCACATTTGCTATGCGCCAATCCTGTGGGACATTCCCTGTCAGTATAGAGTCCGCAAATATCAGAAATAAGGGTCTGGCTATGACATTACTTAATTCCCTTAGAAAACAGGGGTATATGCCATCCGGTCCTGGCGATTTGTCTATTTTAATCTTTTTAAGTCGCTGTTGTACTTCTTCCTGGGTCAGACAGGACACTTTTAATGGGGAATTTATTTTTACATTCAGCATTTCATCTGACAGTTTATTTTCCTCAGTGAATACATTTGAGAAAAAAATATTTAACAGCTTTGCTTTCTCCTCGTCGCTCTCTGCGACTCCCCCCTCATTACTCTTTAAAGGGCCGACACCCTGTGGCAATCAGAATGGTGCCCCCCGACCCCACAAACCTGTAGGATTCTACCCTGTTCTGACTAAGACAAGACTCCTACCCAGACCCACAACAGGACAACAGGTGGCGATGGGAGGAGGACCTGATACAACCTCAGGACCACCCTGACAGGTCATTGGAGCGACCAGCCGGAATCAGGAACCTGAATTTCTTCACGCCAGTGTGATTCAGTACCACCCCTGGAGTCCGAAAGACCAACTCTGACTTTTGACCCGACCCTCTGACGAGACCTATGCCTACTTCTAGGACTCTTCAACAGATACAGGTGACTTATGGGGCTGCATGGACTGACTTGAAGGATCTGATGTTGCTGAAGATGGGCGAGTCACAACATCAAATGGTGAATGACTATATAAATGAACACAGAAATGTCCCCATGGATATTATGACTAGAGACTGGGTCAAGACTTTACAGTCTGGGACTAAATTTGTCAGGGTTTTTACAGAATGAGCACGTACAAGGAAGGAATAAAATTCCTGAAGTCTTAAACATGTAGTACAGGGTCCTCAGGAGACTGTAGAGACTTATGCTGCAGGACTAAGGACTATCTGGACCGACATGGGTTGGGATCAAGCTGGAAACATATCGAATGGTCTATGATCTTCGAGAGGTCAACAAAGTCACAGTCCTACAAACCCCAATAGTGCCCAATCCCCACACTCTGCTGCCCCAAGTTCCGTCCACAGCTACCTGTTTAACTGAGATTGACCTGGAAAATGCATTTTTCAGTGTATCTCTGCATCTAGATTGTCAGTATCTTTTTGCTTTCACTTTCAAAGGGAACCAGTATACATGGACTGTTTTAGCCCAGGGGGGCCAGAACTCGCCCACCATGTACAGTCAGGCCCTACAGTCTGTCCTAGCCAACTCGTCCCCCCCTGGAACTGTGGTCTTATTACAATATGTTGATGACTTACTTTTGTGTGCTGAAACAAAGACCAGCTGTCAAGCTGCCACTCTGTCACTCCTACTTTTTCTCCAAGAAAATAGGTGTAAAGCTTTTAGGCATAAACTGCAGTTTTGTAAAGACAAGGTGATATTTCTTGGACACTGCCTGTCACACGGTGCCCGGCACCTCCCCCCTAAATGAAAAGAGGCGGTGGAAAAGATACAGGTGCCCAAAGGAGCACAGAGCTTGAGTATTTTTGGGTCTTGTCTCATACTGCTGTCCCTGGATACGGCGCGCATCTATGTTAATGCAGTCCCTCTATGACACAGGTGTCAAACACAAGGCCCGCGGGCCGAATCCGGCCCGCCAGACCTCGTCATGTGGCCCGCGTAGCCGCCGCCGGCCGCCAGCCTTCACCTTTTATTATCACTTCCTGCAGGCGGCCCCCGCTCCTCCCGGCTCCTGTATCGGGTGTTTCAGCTGTGAGGGAGGAGGGGCTGGGGGCCGGCATCTGCTTTTATAATGACAGCGGGGCCCGTGCAGTGACTATTCTACTACACGGGCCCCGCTCACTGTATAATCGTATCTCTAATAGTTAATGGTTACCGTATGTATATAATCGCATAAGGAGCGCTGTGTATTACCGGTACTTACAACTACAAGCGCTCGCCGAGAGGAGGGAGGAGGCAGGCTGGGAGGATGGGCGCTGGCAGTGTGAGTCATACGTCACGCGCCTGCGCCGCCCACTTTATGAATGAAGCAGGCGGCGTGGGCGCATGACGTATGACTCATGCTGCCAGCGCCTGTCCTCCCGGCCTGCCTCCTGTCTCCTCCCTCCTCTCGACGAGCGCTTGTAGTTGTAAGTACCGGTAATACACAGCGCTCCTTATGCGATTATATACATACGGTAACCATTAACTATTAGAGATACGATTATACAGTGAGCGGGGCCCGTGTAGTAGAATAGTCACTGCACGGGCCCCGCTGTCATTATAAAAGCAGATGCCGGCCCCTAGCCCGTGTATTGAGGGTCATTCACTACAGGGACACTTATGGAGGGGATCTGTGGATGACACATAGCATAAGATGCTATATATGTGTCATCCACAGATCCCCCCCATAACTGTCATACACAGATCCCCCATAAGAGCCACCCACAGATCCCCCATAAGTGTCACCCACAGATCCCCCATAAGTGTCACCCACAGATCCCCCATAACAGTGCGTCACCCACAGATCCCCCATAACAGTGCGTCACCCACAGATCCCCCATAACAGTGCCACCCACAGACCACAATTAGTTCAAAACCCACCAAAAGCACACCTTTTGGTTCAAAATATTTTTTTTCTTATTTTCCTCCTCAAAAACCTAGGTGCGTCTTATGGGCCGGTGCGTCTTATAGGGCGAAAAATACGGTAACCCTTACAGTTCTGGAATGTGTTGGATAACACTGACAGCATTATGTCAGTGTTATCCAACACATTCCAGAACTGTAAGGGTTACATAGCATCATAAATCAGTATAATGCTATGTGACCCCAGTCAGTGCTTGCAGGTCAAGCTTTCAGAGCTAGTTATTACTTACATTATTACAAAAAACAGTAATAATTGAATGCAGTGACAATTTATGATAATAAAGAGTGGACACATAGTCCTACAGATTCAACCGGCCCTTTGAGGGTGACCAAACTGCTGATGCGGCCCCCGATGAATTTGAGTTTGACACCCCTGCTCTATGACTATTTGTCTTCTGATGCCTTTCATCTTACAGAAGAAGCTGTTAATAACTTTGATACTTTGAAACTGTGCATACTGTCTGCCCCCGCTCTGGGCATTCCAAAATATGATGAACCTTTCTGTTTGTTTTGTTCTGAAATGCAGGGGCATAGCACTGCTGTACTGACTGGTTTTGAACACGTTCCTGAAAAACCTCTTTCTAATCCTGACTGTATTTTGTAGATGGAAGCAGGTTCATGGGAGAGGATGGCCGGTTCCATACTGGATATGCAGTGGTCACACAGCACGAGGTAGATACAGCTGAACCACTCCCACCTCATATATCAGCACAAGAGGCGGCGTTAAAGGCACTCACTGAGGCATGTAAAATGACCAAGGGGAAGAAGGTGAACATCTACACAGACTTTTGCACATGACTATGGACTTATTTGGCGGGCCAGGGACTTCCTAACATCTGCAGGCCAGCCTATAAAGAATAGAGACTCTGTACTAGAACTTATGAACTCTCTGTTGCTACCAGAGGAAGTTGCCATCATCAAGGTCAAGGCACACACCAGGCACACCACGGTGGAGGCAAAAGGTAACGATCGAGCTGACAAAGCGGCCAAACAAGCCGCACTACAGCCCGTAAAGACTGTCCCAATCCCGGTAAAAATCCTTAAGCCTGAAGACGTGTCTGTAAGTACTCTCCAGAAAATGACTGGTCAAGCCACTCCTGAGGAAAAAGAACTTTGGGCAAAGCATGGGACCAAGGTTGATGAACAAGGAATCTGGAGAAACAAATAAAGGACTTGTTTACCTTGTCCAATGTATCCTGCTATGGCACAGGAGGCCCATGGGCCTACCCATCTGTCTAAAGGTGCTATGGTAAATGCTGGTTGTATTGCACCAGGATTTTCCACAGTAGCAGCTCGGTTTGCACAAGGGTGCATGATTTGTGCATGAATAATTCCGGTCAAGTGGTGAAGACTCCAAGCAAGCACACCCCGAGGCCATTTTACTCATTTCAGAGATTGCAGATAGACTATATACAGCTATCTAAGGTAGGTGTGTATGAGTTTGTTTGTGTTGATCTCTTTTCAGGTTGTCCGGAAGCCTTCCCAGTAGCAAAGGCAAATGCAAAGAATACCGCCAAAAAATTGGTCAGTGAACTGATATGGTGTTCCTGAAGTCATTGAGTCAGATAGGGGATCCCATTTCACAGGAGAAGTAATGAGGGAGGTCATGCAGGCATTAAGCGTTTCACACGGCCTACCATCCCCAAAGCAGCGGCCAAGTTGAATGCCTTAACGGCACATTGAAGTTAAAGATCCAGAAAGCCATGCAGGAAACCCAAAGACCTTGGCCAGAATGCCTGCCCCTCGCCGTATATTCTGTTAGGACCCCTCCCAAACGAAAAACAGGACTGCCTCCTTTTGAGATTTTGTTTGGGTGCGCTCCCAGGCTTGGGTTGTACTTCCCCCAGCAGTTACAGATTAACAATCACAATCTTGCTGGGTATGTCCAGGCACTCACAAACCGGCTTGAACATACTCATAAACAAGTGTTTGCTTCACTTCCAGATCCTGACTCAGTAGAAGGAACTCACAGCTTGCAGCCCGGAAACTGGGTGGTGATAAAGCGGCATGTGAAAAAAGGACTAGATCCAAGATTCGATGGTCCCTTTCAAGTACTGTTGACCACCCACACCGCTGTAAAGGTTGAAGGAAAACCCAACTGGATACACGCTTCTCACTGCAAGAAAGTCTTGGAACCACAGGATGAAGATTCTCCTGCTGACAGTGGCTATGACCCTGAGCATGTCAGCAGTGTTTCGTCCACTGAATGATGAATGGGACAATGCTTTGATACGGCACCATTAGGTGCTGTCTGAAGGACTGAATGACACTGAAAAATTGAGGGACTGTTGGATCTGTGCTCACAGTCCTGTGAGTTCAGCCAGTATGCCCTATTTCGCCATGCCCCTTAATTTTTCTGAATTGACTGAACTGGCCAACTCTACTATCTTTTTCTCAGGCATGAAGCAGGTTAAGTCTAAAACCAGAGACAGGAAAGCACCCTTACCCATTACAGGATGGGCTAAGCCTCCCTGGCTCATGGTAATGCAGATGTGGGACAAGCTACTGGTGGCAACTGACTATTTAGATGATCAGAAATGGGAGGTGTCAAGACTTATGAACACCTCTAACCAGTCCAGAACTAGACTAATCATTGTCACCAATCAATACACCTTGGTTTTAGACTACCTGACAGCAAAGGAAGGAGGTTTGTATCAGGTTGTAGGACCTGCTTGTTGCCATTATATAGATCCCCAAGGTAAGCTACAGGTAAAAGCTGAAATAGAAATGGTAAAAGCCATAAGAGACAAATGGTTACAGGAAAATAGTGCAGACATAAACTCATGGTGGGGAGGCACCTTTTCCTTCCTCAACCCTGCCATCTGGTTCAAAACTTTGGGAGGGTGGTTCACAGGAATTCTTCAAATGATTGTCCAAGTCACCATAGTTATCCTCATAGCATATGTATTGCTTAGGCTACTGTTTATGTGCACAAAGTATGTACCAAGAGAAAAGATTATAGAGACTATTAAGAAAATCTTCTGTCCTGCGCTAGCTGCAGAACTGAAGATATCTCAAAATGGGGGATTTGTGAGGGATGAGCAGGTGTCACGACCATGTTTATGGCCGTGACTCCTTGGGAGCCGCATACAGTTGCCCGCGGTTTGGTTTGTTGTGTCAACCGCAGCTGGGGGCACTTTGCTGTCTGCCTCAGGTGCCGTATGCCGCGGACAACAGGTATGTGTGCAGTTGCCTTGGAGTTGTGTGCGTGTATGTATGCACTTTGAATGTCTGCTGTGCACTCTGTTTTATGTTTGGTGTGCACTCTGACATTTTCCTTTCACTGTAGCTGCCCGTGGCAACGTTTGGTTTGATGTACATGTGGTGGCAGTGTCTCGGCCTTTTGGCCGGCTCCCAGGACACGTTTGCCACACATGTCGTTGTCATCGGTAACAGCTGCAGTGAGTATCTGTAGTATTTGCCTCACCTATGGTTGCCGCTGGCAACAGTATTTATGTGGTCATACTGTCACGGCTGAGGATGGGGAAAACCCTCAGCCGTGCGATGCCAGAAGATGTAAACCCCTGCTCGGCCAGGACGAGAGAATTAGGGAGCAGGTCACCTCCTAACGCATCCCTAATCCGTCCCTAACTCCTAGCTGCATGGGCCGACCTTGAAGGTAGGAGGGCCCATGCTCAGGAACCTCGGATCCCTACTCACCCTCTGCCGGTCCCTGAACTAGGAGTGAAGGGTAAGACGACCTGTTCCTTCTGGACACGGAGGAACAGGAGTCTCACTGGCCAAGCTGCAGGAAAAAGGGGAACAGAAACAGGCCTATGGATATGGCAGGTGAACTGCACTAGTTCCAGCCACCTGCCACAGCCTTGCTGACTGGATCCGTGTGCAGGCAAGCTGAAGTCCACAACAATACAAATAGAACTCAGCACACACACATCCACACACAGGAACCCAGATCCATAGCTGCACTGAATAATAAAGGAAAACATCAACTTAAACATCACACATAAACTTAAACTTATGACCACAAGGGTGGCCCCCACTGGCAGGTGGAATACACAGGAGGCTGCTCCAGCTAACCATGGCTGAAGTACCCCCCAGCTTCTGATCTCCAACAAGGCTTTATAGGCCCAAGTAGTCACACCCACACAGACACACCCAGTGTTCACACACACAGAAGGGAATTAACCCTTCCAACACCAGGGCGTGTAGTGAGACCACATAAAGGGAAATACACACAGATACTCACTGCAGCTGTTACCGATGACAACGACATGTGTGGCAAACGTGTCCTGGGAGCCGGCCAAAAGGCCGAGACACTGCCACCACATGTACATCAAACCAAACGTTGCCACGAGGCAGCCACAGATGAAAGGAAAATGTCAGAGTGCACACCAAACATAAAACAGAGTGCACAGCAGACATTCAAAGTGCATACATACACGCACACAACTCCAAGGCAACCGCACACATACCTGTTGTCCGCGGCAACCGCACCTGAGGCAGACAGCAAAGTGCCCCCAGCTGCGGTTGACACAACAACCAAACCGCGGGCAACTGTATGCGGCTCCCAAGGAGTCACGGCCATAAACATGGTCGTGACAGCAGGGCCGTTTCTATAGCCGAGCGAGGGGTGCGACCGCACAGGGCGCTGACTCTCAAGCAACAAGAGGGCGGCGCCGTCGGCATCCACTGTGCTCTGCTATGGCGGATAGCGCTAATCTCTGGCTGCAGGCTGCCCTGTTAACAAGCTGTAAGGGGCAGGGCCTGGCAGCAGCATCCGTAACACCCAGTGCGCTGTGCGACGTGACGTCAAAGTGCTGCTGCGTGCGTCTGTTACTTCAGGGGGGAGCAGAAAGAAGAGTGACCTTGTCCTTGGGAGCAGAAGAGTGCGTCAGGTGCCATTTTCTCTGCTCACTCACTGGCACAGAATCCAGGGTCTCAGAGTCACCCTCCAGTCCTCCATCAGCAGATTCAGTCAGAAAGTGGCACTAGCCCAGGCCCCGGGTTAGGTACAGTCAAAGTTAAAGCAGTATTAAGTTAAAAATACAGCATGGCAGGCAATCATATACAGCTGCATAGTACATGTACATATATATATAATTATGCTCAGTGCTATTGCTATATATAATTATACTCAGTCTCAGATAATACTATAGATAATATACTGAGTATAATTTTTATTTAATTTATATTATATAAATTATAATTATACTCAGTATATTATCTATAGTATTATCTGAGACTGAGTATAATTATATATACAGCAAAAGCACTGAGCATAATTATATATATATGTACATGTACTATGCAGCTGTATAAAATTATATGTACAGTTACAGTGCTGAGCATATTTGTACATATGTACTATGCAGCTGTATAAGCCTGCTAATATATATATATATATATATATATATATACATATACATATACACACACACACACATGGATGCTGCATAGCTGACACATATACAGGTCCTTCTAAAAAAATTAGCATATTGTGATAAAGTTCATTATTTTCTGTAATGTACTGATAAACATTAGACTTTCATATAGTTTAGATTCATTACACACCAACTGAAGTAGTTCAAGCCTTTTATTGTTTTAATATTGATGATTTTGGCATACAGCTCATGAAAACCCCAAATTCCTATCTAAAAAAATTAGCATATCATGAAAAGGTTCTCTAAACGAGCTATTAACCTAATCATCTGAATCAACTAATTAACTCTAAACACCTGCAAAAGATTCCTGAGGCTTTTAAAAACTCCCAGCCTGGTTCATTACTCAAAACCGCAATCATGGGTAAGACTGCCGACCTGACTGCTGTCCAGAAGGCCATCATTGACACCCTCAAGCAAGAGGGTAAGACACAGAAAGAAATTTCTGAACGAATAGGCTGTTCCCAGAGTGCTGTATCAAGGCACCTCAGTGGGAAGTCTGTGGGAAGGAAAAAGTGTGGCAGAAAACGCTGCACAACGAGAAGAGGCTACCGGACCCTGAGGAAGATTGTGGAGAAGGACCGATTCCAGACCTTGGGGGACCTGCGGAAGCAGTGGACTGAGTCTGGAGTAGAAACATCTAGAGCCACCGTGTACAGGCGTGTGCAGGAAATGGGCTACAGGTGCCGCATTCCCCAGGTCAAGCCACTTTTGAACCAGAAACAGCGGCAGAAGCGCCTGACCTGGGCTACAGAGAAGCAGCACTGGACTGTTGCATGTCATTCGGAAATCAAGGTGCCAGAGTCTGGAGGAAGACTGGGGAGAGGGAAATGCCAAAATGCCTGAAGTCCAGTGTCAAGTACCCACAGTCAGTGATGGTCTGGGGTGCCATGTCAGCTGCTGGTGTTGGTCCACTGTGTTTTATCAAGGGCAGGGTCAATGCAGCTAGCTATCAGGAGATTTTGGAGCACTTCATGCTTCCATCTGCTGAAAAGCTTTATGGAGATGAAGATTTCATTTTTCAGCATGACCTGGCACCTGCTCACAGTGCCAAAACCACTGGTAAATGGTTTACTGACCATGGTATTACTGGGCTCAATTGGCCTGCCAACTCTCC
This sequence comes from Bufo gargarizans, assembly GCF_014858855.1. Classification (NCBI taxonomy): domain Eukaryota; kingdom Metazoa; phylum Chordata; class Amphibia; order Anura; family Bufonidae; genus Bufo; species Bufo gargarizans. The sequence continues at coordinate 207,330,965 of NC_058082.1, read as the reverse complement.
TGACCTGAACCCCATAGAGAATCTGTGGGATATTGGGAAGAGAAAGTTGAGAGACGCAAGACCCAACACTCTGGATGAGCTTAAGGCCGCTATCGAAGCATCCTGGGCCTCCATAACACCTCAGCAGTGCCACAGGCTGATTGCCTCCATGCCACGCCGCATTGAAGCCGTCATTTCTGCAAAAGGATTCCCGACCAAGTATTGAGTGCAGAACTGAACATAATTATTTGAAGGTTGACTTTTTTTGTATTAAAAACACTTTTCTTTTATTGGTCGGATGAAATATGCTAATTTTTTTAGATAGGAATTTTGGGTTTTCATGAGCTGTATGCCAAAATCATCAATATTAAAACAATAAAAGGCTTGAACTACTTCAGTTGGTGTGTAATGAATCTAAAATATATGAAAGTCTAATGTTTATCAGTACATTACAGAAAATAATGAACTTTATCACAATATGCTAATTTTTTTAGAAGGACCTGTATTGTCACATTAACAAATATATGTATCAGCTATGCAGTATATATACAGTTGCAAGAAAATGTATGTGAACCCTTTGGAATGATATGGATTTCTGCACAAATTGGTCATAAAATGTGATCTGATCTTCATCTAAGTCACAACAATAGACAATCACAGTCTGCTTAACCACTTAAGGACCACAGGTTTTTACCCCCCTAGTGACCAGGCCCTTTTTTACAAATCGGCACTCCACAACTTTAGCGGTTTATTGCTCGGTCATGCAACTTACCACCCAAATTAATTTTACCTCCTTTTCTTCTCACTAATAGAGCTTTCATTTGGTGGTATTTCATTGCTGCTGACATTTTTACTTTTTTTGTTATTAATCGAAATTTAACGATTTTTTTGCAAAAAAATGACATTTTTCACTTTCAGTTGTAAAATTTTGCAAAAAAAAACGACATCCATATATAAATTTTTCGCTAAATTTATTGTTCTACATGTCTTTGATAAAAAAAAATGTTTGGGTAAAAAACAAATGGTTTGGGTAAAAGTTATAGCGTTTACAAACTATGTTACAAAAATGTGAATTTCCGCTTTTTGAAGCAGCTCTGACTTTCTGAGCACCTGTCATGTTTCCTGAGGTTCTACAATGCCCAGACAGTAGAAAACCCCCACAAATGACCCCATTTCGGAAAGTAGACACCCTAAGGTATTCGCTGATGGGCATAGTGAGTTCATAGAACTTTTTATTTTTTTTTCTTACAAAGTCTCATATTCCACTAACTTGTGACAAAAAATAAAAACTTCCATAACTCACTATGCCCATCACGAAATACCTTGGGGTGTCTTCTTTCCAAAATGGGGTCACTTGTGGGGAAGTTATACTGCCCTGGCATTCTAGGGCCCCTAATGTGTGGTTAGTAGTTTGAAATCAAAATGTGTAAAAAATGGCCTGTGAAATCCGAAAGGTGCTATTTGGAATGTGTGCCCCTTTGCCCACCTAGGCGGCAAAAAAGTGACACACATCTGGTATCGCCGTACTCAGGAGAAGTTGGGAAATGTGTTTTGGGGTGTCATTTTACATATACCCATGCTGGGTGAGAGAAATATCTTGGCAAAAGACAACTTTTCCCATTTTTTTATACAAAGTTGGCATTTGACCAAGATATTTATCTCACCCAGCATGGGTATATGTAAAATGACACCCCAAAACACATTGCCCAACTTCTCTTGAGTACGGCGATACCAGATGTGTGACACTTTTTTGCAGCCTAGGTGGGCAAAGGGGCCCACATTCCAAAGAGCACCTTTAGGATTTCACCGGCCATTTTTTACAGATTTTGATTTCAAACTACTTCGCACACATTAGGGCCCCTAAATTGCCAGGGCAGTATAATTACCCCACAAGTGACACCATGGATGCGTGGATCCGTAAAACACATGCAGACGTCTGAATGGAGCCTTACAGAGGGGTGATCATCCCATATAGACTCCCTGATCACCCCCCTGTAAGGCTCCATTCAGACGTCCGTATGCGTTTTACGGATCCGATCCATGGATGCGTGGATCCGTAAAACACATGCGGGCGTCTGAATGGAGCCTTACAGGGGGGTGATCAATGACAGGGGGGTGATCAATGACAGGGGGGTGATCAGGAAGTCTATATGCGTGATCACTCCCTTGTCATTGATCACCCCCCTGTAAGGCTCCATTCAGACGTCCGTATGTGTTTTGCGGATCCGATCCATAGATGTGTGGATCCGTAAAACACATACGGACATCTGAATGGAGCCTTACAGGGGGGTGATCAATGACAGGGGGGTGATCAATGACAGGGGGTGATCAGGGAGTGTATATGGGGTGATCACCCCCCTGTCACTGATCACCCCCCTGTAAGGCTCCATTCAGACGTCCGTATGTGTTTTGCGGATCCGATCCATGTATCCGTGGATCCGTAAAAATCATACGGACGTCTGAATGGAGCCTTACAGGGGGGTGATCAATGACAGGGGGGTGATCAGGAAGTCTATATGGGTGATCACCCCCCAGTCATTGATCACCCCCCTGTAAGGCTCCATTCAGACGTCCGTATGTGTTTTGCGGATCCGATCCATGTATCCGTGGATCCGTAAAAATCATACGGACGTCTGAATGGAGCCTTACAGTGGGGTGATCAATGACAGGGGGGTGATCAATGACAGGGGGGTGATCAGGGAGTCTATATGGGCTGATCAGTGGTTCATAAAGGGTTAATAAGTGACAGGGGGGGGGTGTAGTGTAGTGTAGTGGTGTTTGGTGCTACTTTACTGAGCTGCCTGTGTCCTCTGGTGGTCGATCCAAACAAAAGGGACCACCAGAGGACCAGGTAGCAGGTATATTAGACGCTGTTATCAAAACAGCGTCTAATATACCTGTTAGGGGTTAAAAAATCACATCTCCAGCCTGCCAGCGAGCAATCGCCGCTGGCAGGCTGGAGATCCACTCGCTTACCTTCCGTTCCTGTGTGCGCGCGTTCACAGGAAATCTCGGCTCACGCGAGATGACGCCTATTGGCGTTAGCGTAGCCTGGGAGAGCCGCCGCAATGACGCCTTTCGGCGTTAGCGTGGCGGCAAGTGGTTAAACTAATAACACACAAAGAATTAAAGGGAACCTGTCACCGGGATTTTGGGTATAGAGCTGAGGACATGGGTTGCTAGATGGCCACTAGCACATCCACATTACCAAGTCCCCATAGCTCTGTGTGCTTTTATTGTGTAAAAAAAACAGATTTGATACATATGCAAATTAACAAAAAAGAGTCATATCTTACTTGTGTGACCAGAGAAGAGTCATATTTTCAAGCTCTGACTCATCTCAGGTTACCATGTTTTTATTGAACACACCATGTAAACATTCACAGTGCAGGTGGAAAAAGTATGTGAACCCTTGGATTTAATAACTGGTTGAACCTCCTTTGGCTGCAATAACTTCAACCAAACTTTTCCTGTAGTTGCAGATCAGACGTGCACAACGGTCAGGAGTGATTCTTGACCATTCCTCTTTACAGAACTGTTTCAGTTCAGCAATATTCTTGGGATGTCTGGTGGGAATCGCTTTCTTGAGGTCATGCCACAGCATCTCAATCGGGTTGAGGTCAGGACTCTGACTGGGCCACTCCAGAAGGCGTATTTTCTTATGTTTAAGTCATTCTGTTGTTGATTTACTTCTATGCTTTGGGTCGTTGTCCTGTTGCAACACCCATCTTCTGTTGAGCTTCAGCTGGTGGACAGATGGCCTTAAGTTCTCCTGCAAAATGTCTTGATAAACTTGGGAATTCATTTTTCCTTCAATGATAGCAATCCGTCCAGGCTCTGACGCAGCAAAGCAGCCCCAAACCATGATGCCCCCACCACCATACTTCACAGTTGGTATCAAGTTTTGATGTTGGTGTGCTGTGCCTCTTTTTCTCCCCACATAGTGTTGTGTGTTTCTTCCAAACAACTCAACTTTGGTTTCATCTGTCCACAGAATATTTTGCCAGTACTGCTGTGGAACATCCAGGTGCTCTTGTGCAAACTGTAAAAGTGCAGCAATGTTTTTTTTGGACAGCAGTGGCTTCCTCTTTGGTATCCTCCCATGAAATCCATTCTTGTTCAGTGTTTTACGTATCGTAGATTCGCTAACAGGAATTTTAGCATATGCCAGAGACTTTTGTAAGTCTTCAGCTGACACTCTAGGATTCTTCTTCTCATCATTGAGCAGTCTGCGCTGTGCTCTTGCAGTCATCTTTACAGGACGGCCACTCCTAGGGAGAGTAGCAGCAGTGCTGAACTTTCTCCATTTTTAGACAATTTGTCTTACCGTGGACTGATGAACAACAAGGCTTTTGGAGATACTTTTATAACCCTTTCCAGCTTTATGCAAGTCAACAATTCTTAATCGTAGGTCTTCTGAAAGCTCTTTTGCGCGAGGCATCATTCACATCAGGCAATGCTTCTTGTGAAAAGCAAACCCAGAACTAGTGTGTGTGTGTTTTTATAGGGCAGGGCAGCTGTAACCAACACCTCCAATCTCATCTCATTGATTGTACTCAAGTTAGCTGACACCTCACTCGAATTAGCTCTTGGAGATGTCATTAGTCTAGGGGTTCACATACTTTTTCCACCTGCACTGTGAATGTTTACATGGTGTGCTCAATAAAAACATGGTAACATTTAATTCTTTGTGTTATTAGTTTAAGCAGACTGTGATTGTCTATTGTTGTCACTTAGATGAAGATCAGATCACATTTTATGACCAATTTGTGCAGAAATCCATATCATTTTTAAAGGGTTCACATACTTTTTCTTGCAACTGTATATATATATATATATACACACACACACACTTTTCTAATGCCCAAGGCAACCTTCCAACTTTGTATGTATAATACAAAGGCTGCGGTACACATTATATATATATATATATATATATATATACACACACACTGGATATTAAAAGTCTACACACCCCTGTTAAAATGTCAGGTTTCTGTGCTGTAAAAAAATGAGACAAAGTTGAATCATTTCAGAACTCTTTCCACCTTTATTGTGACCTATAAACTGTACAACTCAATTGAAAAACAAACTGAAATCTTTTAGGTGGAGGGAAGAAAACAAAATAACCTAAAATAATGTGGTTGCATATGTGTGCACACGCTCTTATAACTGGGGATGTAGCTGTGTTCATAATTAAGCAACCACAATTAAAATCTTATTAAATAGGAGTCAGCATACACCTGCCATTATTTAAAGTGCCTCTGATTAACCCCAAATAAAGTTCAGTTGCTCTAGTTGTTTTTTCCTGAAATTTTCTTAGTCGCATCCCACAGCAAAAGCCATGGTCCACAGAGAGCTTCCAAAGCATCAGAGGGATCTCATTGTTAAAAAGTATCAGTCAGGAGAAGGGTACAAAAGAATTTCCAAGATATAACATGGAACACAGTGAAAACAGTCATCATCAAGTGGAGAAAATATGGCTTAACAGTGACATTACCAAGAACTGGACGTCCCTCCAAAATTGATGAAAAGACGAAAGAAAACTGGTCTGGGAGGCTACCAAGAGGCCTACAGCAACATTAAAGAAGCTGCAGGAATATCTGGCAAGTACTGGCTGTGTGGTACATGTGACAACAATCTCCCGTATTCTTCATATGTCTGGGCTATGGGGTAGAGTGGCAAGACGAAAGCCTTTTCTTAAGAAAAACATCCAAACCAGGCTACATTTTGCAAAAACACATTTGAAGTCTCCCAAAAGCATGTGGGAAAAGGTGTTATGGTCTGATGAAACCAAGGTTGAACTTTTTGGCCATAATTCCAAAAGATATGTTTGGCGCAAAAACAACACTGCACATCACCAAAAGAACACCATACCCACAGTGAAGCATGGTGGTGGCAGCATCATGCTTTGTGGCTGTTTTTCTTCAGCTGGAACTGGCGCCTTAGTTAAGCTAGAAGGAATTATGAACAGTTCCAAATACCAGTCAATATTGGCACAAAACCTTCAGGCTTCTGCTAGAAAGCTGAACATGAAGAGGAACTTCATCTTTCAGCATGACAACGACCCAAAGCATACATCCAAACCAAGAAAAGGAATGGCTTCACCGGAAGAAGATTAAAGTTTTGGAATGGCCCAGCCAGAGCCCAACCTGAATCTGATTCAAAATCTGTGGGGTGATCTGAAGAGGGCTGTGCACAGGAGATACCCTCGCAATCTGACAGATTTGGAGTGTTTTTGCAAAGAGGAGTGGGCAAATCTTGTCAAGTCAAAATGTGCCATGCTGATAGACTCATACCCAAAAAGACTGAGTGCTGTAATAAAATCAAAAGGTGCTTCAACAAAGTATTAGTTTAAGGGTGTGCACACTTGTGCAAACATATTATTTTATTTTTATATTTTTTCTTCCCTCTAACTAAAAGATTTCAGTTTGTTTTTCAATTGAGTTGTACAGTTTATAGGTCACATTAAAGGTGGAAAAAGTTCTGAAATCATTTTTTCTTTGTCTAATTTTTTTACATCACAGAAACCTGACATTTTAACAGGGATGTGTAGACTTTTTATATCCACTATATATATATATATATATATATATATATATATTACAGTGCCATGTAAATAACATCAGCCCCTCCAATGCAGCCCATGTAAATCACATTACCCCTCCCTCCCTTCAGCCCCTCCAACATACAGTCCCAGAAGCAAAGTGTACATAAATTAGATTTACCGTATCTAATCTCATAAACATTGCTTGTACTGTATTTGGGCTCATGCATACGGCTGTTGACCAGTTGTTCCATTCATTTGGACCGCAATTTGTGTGCTTCCACTGATTCATCCACACCACACAAAAAATAGAACATGTTCTATTTTTTTGTGGTGCAGAAGCATGGTGAGAAACCACACCGAAGCACTCCATAGTGTGGGGTTCCGTGCGGCCGAACCTCCATTCTGCACCACACCTTTCATTCGTGATGCGGCCACAAACAGCTGGGGCCCGTATACTGTGGTCCCGCTGTTTGTGGCCTGCACACATTCGTGTGCATAAGCCCTTAAGCTGCGGTTGTTCCACACAAGAATCCATTGAGAAAAAAAACTATGCTACCCACATTGTATGCAGGTAGCCTAATGCTAGCCAGTCAGGGGCGGGCGGGACAATTGCCCCCCAGGCCGCCCTAAAAAGCTGGGCCGTCTTTAACAAACAATAATAATTTTAGAATTTTTTATTCCTGTGGTGATCGGTGGTGCGGCCCTAGCTGTAATTGCGGTTGTGGTGGCGGCGGACAGTAGATGAGCGCCATTGTGGAAGCGCTCATCTCCATATTCACCTGTATCGCCATCCTCAGGACAGTGATACAGATGCCTGTGCTGTGGGACAGGGGAGGGAGAGGCATCTCCCTCCACTGTTCTTCTGATAGGCCGCAGGCACTAATCAGAGGACGGCTCAGGCAGTGCGATGACGTCATTATTATCGTGCCGCCTGAGCCGGGCAGCATACAGTGCGGGCCATAGGTCGGAAGAAGCTTGTATCGCATCGCTGCTGATGGAGGTAAGTATTTGTGTTTTTTTTTGGCCGGAGCTGGCACTATGGGGGGAGCTGTCACTATGGGGGGGGCTGTCACTATAGGGGGGAGCTGTCACTATGGGGGGGAGCTGGAACTATGGGGGGGAGCTGGAACTATTGGGGGGGAGCTGGCATTTTTTGCAGCCCCATTTTTTTGGGGGTGGCATTCTGGGGCATTTTTTTCTTGCCCATTTTAGGGGGGGGCATTATGGGGAGGCACCATGGGGGAGAAGAGCACTATGGGGGTATCTGGGGGCTCTAAAGGGTCTTTTTTTATTATTGGCACATTATGGGGGGCACTATAGGGGAGAGCAGCACTATGGGGCATCTGGTGTCACTATAGGGGCATTATTTGGGGGCACTATGGGGAAGTGGGGGCTCTAAAGGTGCCTTTTTATTTGCACATTATGGACGGCACTATAGCATTTGGTGGCACTAAGGTGGCATTTTTTACTGGCACATTATGGGAGGCACTATAGGGGAGTGCGGCACTATGGGGCATTATTTGGTGGCACTATGGGGGAGTGGAGCACTATGGGGGCATATGGTGGCACTAAGAAGGGGCATTTTTTACTGGCACTTTATGGGGGAGAGGAGCACTTTAGGGACATCTGCTGGGGGCACTAAGAAGGGGCATTTTTTTACTGGCATATTATGGGGACACTATGGGGAAGGGGGAGAGAAGCACTATGAGGGCATTTACTGGGGCACTATATAGGGGTATTTTATACTGGCATACATTATTGGGACATTAGCTCAACGCCGGGCACTAAGAAGAGGTATTTCATGTACTGTCATATTATAGGCATAATTATTACTACTAGGGGGTATTATGCAGAGCTTTACTACTACTGGGGGGCTAAGAGGAACATGATCACTAGTATGGGCACTATAGGGAAATTATTACTACTAAGTGTGCTCTGGCAGAGAATTATTTCTATTGGTGGGATTTTGGGGAGCACTGTTACTTTGGGGGGCACCCTGGCACAGTATCAGCTTAGCACAATTATTTTTGGGGGACATTATCTTTATACTATTAGTGTATGGGCGCAGTTATTTTTTAGGGCACTGTGTGCCAATAATTGTTGAAGGCGGTACTATCTGTGTGGTAGCAGTATTTTCAGGGGGACTGTTTCTGCAGTATAGTATTGGGGGTGGCAGGAAAGAATTTTCAGAAGATGATGGAAATGTGGGAAACTAATGTCTCTTTGTCAATCTCTGCAGAGAAGGGAGATTGCTGAAAAATCATCATGGCCGTCTGGTCTGAATGGAGAAGATGAGGAAAGAGAATGTCTACAACAAAGGTGACATCACTGGATGTAAGAGGTATGAGGTGCTATGTAGGAGAGGAGATGCTCCGGCTCCTCCCCCTGCCATTTCCAGAAGGAGGATTCAGAGCTGGGCGAGGACGGCCAAAGGGGGCAGCAGGCCACGGGTGGGTGGCAGATGGTGGGGGGAACCACAAGCCTTGAGCAGGATCTGGGGAGGGAGGAGAGCGGAGGAGCTTCCTGTCTGTAGCTTGCTGTTTATTGTATAATGTAAAGCAGGCAGTGCAGCCAGGACAGGTCCTCCCCTCTCCGTATGATGTGTAGAGACAGGCCTCAACAATAGAATTTCAGCTGTACAGTGTATGTTGGGAGTGGCCTATTATATGTAGGAGGGGCTTTTAATAATAGGTGGGGCTATTTATACTGCCCTGGCATTTTAGGGGCCCGAAAGCGTGAGAAGAAGTCTGGGATCCAAATGTCTAAAAATGCCCCCCTAAAAAGGAATTTGGGCCCCTTTGTGCATCTAAGCTGCAAAAAAGTGTCACACATGTGGTATCGCAGTACTCAGGAGAAGTTGGGGAATGTGTTTTGGGGTGTCATTTTACATATACCCATGCTGGGTGAGATAAATATCTTGGTCAAATGCCAACTTTGTATAAAAAAATGGGAAAAGTTGTCTTTTGCCAAGATATTTCTCTCACCCAGCATGGGTATATGTAAAATGACACCCCAAAACACATTCCCCAACTTCTCCTGAGTACGGTGATACCAGATGTGTGACACTTTTTTGCAGCCTAGGTGGGCAAAAGGGCCCACATTCCAAAGAGCACCTTTCGGATTTCACAGGCCATTTTTTACACATTTTGATTTCAAACTACTAACCACACATTAGGGCCCCTAGAATGCCAGGGCAGTATAACTACCCCACAAGTGACCCCATTTTGGAAAGAAATCACCCCAAGGTATTTCGTGAGGGGCATAGTGAGTTCATGGAAGTTTTTATTTTTTGTCACAAGTTAGTGGAATATGAGACTTTGTAAGAAAAAAAAAATAAAAGAAAAAAATCATAATTTTCCGCTAACTTGTGACAAAAAATAAAAAGTTCTATGAACTCACTATGCCCATCAGTGAATACCTTAGAGTGTCTACTTTCCGAAATGGGGTCATTTGTGGGGGTTTTCTACTGTCTGGGCATTGTAGAACCTCAGGAAACATGACAGGTGCTCAGAAAGTCAGAGCTACTTCAAAAAGCAGAAATTCACATTTTTGTACCATAGTTTGTAAACGCTATAACTTTTACCCAAACCATTTTTTTTTTGCCCAAACATTTTTTTTTATCAAAGACATGTAGAACAATAAATTTAGCGAAAAATTTATATATGGATGTCGTTTTTTTTGCAAAATTTTACAGCTGAAAGTGAAAAATGTCATTTTTTTGCAAAACAATTGTTAAATTTCGATTAATAACAAAAAAAGTAAAAATGGCAGCAGCAATGAAATACCACCAAATGAAAGCTCTATTAGTGAGAAGAAAAGGAGGTAAAATGAATTTGGGTGGTAAGTTGCATGACCGAGCAATAAACCGCTAAAGTTGTGGAGTGCCGATTTGTAAAAAAGGGCCTGGTCACTAGGGGGGTATAAACCTGTGGTCCTTAAGTGGTTAAGTCACACAGATTTTCTATTATATTCAGGTCTGGGGACTGAGATGGCCATTCCAGAACATTGTACTTGTTCCTCTGCATAAATGCCTTAGTGGATTTTGACCAGTGTTTAGGGTCGTTGTCTTGTTGAAAGATCCAGCCCCGGTGCAGCTTCAGCTTTGTCACTGATTCCTGGACATTGGTCTCCAGAATCTGCTGATACTGAGTGGAATCCATGCGTCCCTCAACTTTGACAAGATTCCCAGTCCCTGCACTGGCCACACAGCCCCCACAGTATGATGGAACCACCATAAATTTTACTGTAGGTAGCAGGTGTTTTTCTTGGAATGCTGTGTTTTTTTTCCTCCATGCATAACGCCCCTTGTTATGGACAAATAACTAAATTTTTGTTTCATCAGTCCACAGCACCTTATTCCAAAATTTTGCTGGCTTGTCCCAATGTGCTTTAGCCCACCTTAAGCAGCACATTTTTGTACTGTGGGCGGAGAAAAGGCTTCCTCTGCATTACTCTCGCATACAATATCTCCTTGTGTAAAGTGCGCCGAATGGTGCACAGTGACTCCATCTGCAGCAAGATGATGTTGTAGGTCTTTGGTGCTAGTCTGTGGGTTGACTCTGACTTTTCTCACCATTCGTCGCTTCTGTCTATCCGAGATTTTTCTTGGTCTGCCACTTCGAGCCTTAACTTGAACTGAGCCTGTGGTCTTCCATTTCCTAAATATGTTCCTAACTGTGGAAACAGACAGCTGAAATGTCTGAGACCGCTTTCTGTATCCTTCCCCTAAACCATGATGGTGAACAAGCTTTGTCTTCAGGTCATTTGAGAGTTGTTTTGAGACCCCCATGTTGCTACTCTTCAGAGAAAATTAAAAGAGGAGGGAAACTTACAATTGACCCCCTTAAATGCTCTTTCTCATAATTGGATTCACCTGTGTATGTAGATCAGGGGTCACTGAGCTTACCAAGCCAATTTGAGTTCCAATAATTAGTTCTAAAGGTTTTGGAATCAATAAAATGACAACAGTGCCCAAATTTATGCACCTGCCTAATTTTGTTTAAACAATTATAGCACACTTTCTGTAAATCCAATAAACTTCATTTCACTTCTCAAATATCACTGTGTGTGTCTCCGATATGATATATTTAACTGAAATTTTTTATCTTAACAACCAACGATTTATACAGGAAAATCATGACGATTAACAAGGCTGCCCAAACTTTCGCATCCCACTGTATTTCCCTAACAGACTTGGAGATGAGCAATCGTAGAGGGTGCGTCTTGTCGTTTGTGGGCATGGCTGCACTCCAAGAGTCAGAGAACGCTGGACTTATCTCTGAAGCATGGAGGAGACAGGACTCATCTAAGGTGCATTCACATATATGGCGGGGACATTTATTTTAGGTTTTTCTCTGAACTGATAGTTCATTCAGAATTGATTTTAACATCATTATTAATGTATTAAAAAGTATTTATAGAAAAGTGAGTGGATAAATAGGCTTAGAAAGTGATGACAGGTTTTCTTTAAAGGCTATGTACACCTTCGGGGCAATTGTATTGTTTATGATTGTATGTTACTCATTTTTGGCTAAAAATCTTTTTTTCAATTGGCCTTTATTAAAAATATTTTGCTGTTCGGTCACAAAGGGTTAACTGTTTTTCCAGCTGTGTGATTGGTGCTTTCACTTTCACTTTGTGCCAGTCATCTAATAAACCTTATCTTTAAACTACTGAGAGGTCATAAACACCTATTTAAGCCACATTCTTATCAGTAAGATAAGACCTGAGCTATAATGAGTGTTTATAATGTAAGAGAGAAAAGGGATCCGTCAGCTCCTGGTCTGATAGAAAAGACAGAAAATCCAAAAGGTTGCTACTAGAGAATGTCAGCTCTGTACAGAAAAAGGACGCCATATTTTTAATAAAGGCCAATTAAAATTTTTAGCTCAAAATGAGTACAATGTAATAATTATAAAAATTGCCCTCAAAAGGTGTACATAGCCTTTAAAGGCTTCCTCCAGAACATTGTCAGGATAAGCCCTACCATGGAATCTCTCTCTTAGATCCTTTGCCTGTTCCAAAAAAGTCCATATATTTGAATGATTTCTGATGAAGCAAAGGTATTGTCCTTTCCGTATGCCATTCCTGAGAGGATATTGACGTGACCTCTCCCATCTCAGAAGGCTGTTTATAGTCGTGGCTTTCTAACGATGTCAGTAGTAATATATCCATTATGTCCTCATTTTATGGCTATATCTAAAAATGCCAAAGAATCAGGGTCATATTCTGCCGTGAAACGTAGGCTCAGGCAGTTTTAGTTCAGATACAATGTCCACACAGGATGCCTTGGACCCTGACCAAAGTATAGAAATGTCATTTATGAAGGTCATCCAGAGGCATCTTGAAATAGGCCACCAGGTGAGGTCATTAGACCATATCACGACATTCATCTCCCACCAGCCCAGGAGTAAATGACATTTCAAATCTACCCCAGCTCACAGCCGCCATAGATAAAAATTTCAGGTGAACGGACTGCTTGCTGATGTGCCAAATTTATTTAGGTGCCTATACTTAATAAATTTGGTGAAAACTACGCTGATGGATTTTTACGAAGACAGGTATTTGGAAAGCCAGTCTTAGTATATCTCCCCTAGTGTGTCCTACTACTAGCGTTTCCTTGGCGTTTTTCCGCTATAGAGGTGTTGACACAGCATGCTGCATTTTTGAAAAGGAGGCTGAAAGATAAAAAAACACCAGGAGCAAGAAACTCCTATGTGTCCTGTGTTTCATATTTCCAATGGACCTTTAGCTAACATCTGGAGCTAGACATCTTACTTCTGATAATTAGAGATGAGCGAAATTCATATTCCATGGTAACGGAATCCATAACGCAATTCTGCTTTTACCACTATACAAAGTGTAAACAAATTTTATAACATGAAATTTGCTCATCTCTACTGATAATAAAAGAAGCAAATAAGATGAAAAACATAGCAATCACAGAAACTAATTTAATGTGAAAAGAAGCTTCAAGGCCGAAAGGAGGCTATTAGACAATTAGATACAAGATGTATACAGTATGTATACAGTTCACAGCTTATACTGTATATATATTGTCAAGGCTGTTACAGCCTGTGATTGTGGGAGGGGCGTAGGCTTTATAAGCTCCCCTCCCACGGTCATCCGATGCTGGCGTTATTCTGTGCTTTGTACTTCGTTTCGCCAGTCCTGCACGTACGAGGCTCCTGCCAAGTAAGTATGTGCGGCCTTCCCTTCCTCCACGCCGCTTCCCCGACACCTCGTCTCATCCAGCAGGCTGTCCGGCCTCAAGTGGATTTCACGTTCCCCTCATGTTCCCCCTAAATTCAGCCACGGTGCCTGCAGCTTCGGCTACCTACGTTCACGGCACCAGCCAGCCAGGCATCGGTGTCCCGCCCGCATGGCTTCGTCTCCGGCCCCGTCCCGGGTTCCAGGGTCGCCACAAATGTTTCCAGGGGAGGGTGGTTTGGCTCCAGCCTCCCCGTCCCTCCTCCGTCCCGCCCTTCCTCTCCCAGCGCCTCCCGCCTACATCACCCGGCCACCGCTCGGTCCGTCTCACGCCCGTTGCATACCCTCTCCCATCTCACCTCGGCCCGATGCGCTCCAGGGGGCGGCCAGCCCGGCAGACGCGTGCCCCGGCTCCTCCAACGTCAGATCCCGCGTCTTGTGCGATCCACGGCAGCGGAGGGCGGGGCCGGCTCCTCCCCGTCCAAGCCCCTTCTCAGCGTCACGGGCTTCAGAGACCAGGCGGCAGCCGCTCTGCGCATGCTCCCCTGCAGGCCTAAATCACCATAGTGTAATTAATCTTTGACAGTCCACTCAGGTACACATTCCAATGGCCACATATCCAGCAGTGTTGAAAAAAAACAAACCCAAAAAATCCATTATCAGTTAAAAAAAAAATATATATATATATATTTCAAATTAAAATAATTAAAAAATATATACATATCATTATAAAAACACCGCTATGTCGCCCGTTTTACGTTACAGAACTACCTTTCTGGTTTCCTTCTGACAGAGCTGTTGCGCGCCAACCGCAGTTAATGCGAAATTTACCTGACCTTTTGTCCGTCAAATTCTTCATCAAAAGGTTGGTATTTTGCTTTACTCTCACCATTGTCTCAATTCGCGCTCTGGGTACGGTAGTCTGGACACGTCTGCTCATCTATGTCCACGCCTGTTTCACGTCTCTCACCTGTTTGCGTTATTTAGGCCACGTCTTTTTTCCATGTTCTTTGCCTGTTTTTCGTTATCCAGTTCACGTCTGTTTTTTCACGTCTCCTGTGTCATTCACGTCCCAGCCCGTTTTCGTTATTCAGGCCACGTCTGTCTTTTACGTCTCACGCCTGTTTTTTTCGTTATTCAGCCCACGTCTGTCATTTACGTCTCACGCCTGTTTTCGTTATTCAGGCCACATCTGTCATTTACGTCTCACGACTGTTTTCGTTATTCAGGCCATGTCTGTCATTTACGCTTCACGCCTGTTTACGTTACTCAGGCCGCTTAAATAAAAAAATAAAAAACCTTCTAAATCATTCACGCCTGTCTACGTCATTCAGGCCACGTCTGTCTTTTACGTCTCACGCCTGTTTGCGTTATTCAGGGCACATCTGTCATTTACGTCTCACACCTGTTTGCGTTATTCAGGCCATGTCTGTCATTTAAAGTCTCACGCCTGTTTGCATTATTCAGGCCACCTCTGTCATTTACGTCTCATGCCTGTTTTCGTTTTTCAGGCCACGTCTGTCATTTACGTCTCACGCCTGTTTTCGTTATTCAGGCCATGTCTTGTCTTCTTACGTCCCCCTCATGTTCACGTTTTAAGCCACATCTCGTCTTCTCGTTCCATCCATGTATTCCGTCCTCATCTTCAATCAAGCCACTCCGTTTCACACACACGCCCTGGTTTTTCATTCTGGTCACGCCCCTGTTATTCTTAGTCAAAGACCCGATTTAGTCTACGCCGCCACAAACCTTCAGGACCTGAGGCTTCGTTAGACCAGGTGGGATCTTCAGGTACTGATCCTCTCTTTATCTAAATTCATCCGGTTACGAAGCCTCGTCACGTCTTTTTCAGGTCGCTCCAAAACGTTCATCTGGGGGCAGCAAACGCAACGCACCTCCTAATGATTCCGAGGCTACGTCTCGGCTAACTCCAAAAGAACACTAAATATTGCTCTCTCTTTCAGCTTTCCAACATGTCACGTCGTTCTGAAATCGATGACTCTGTTTCCCTTCCGGATTCCCTGGCATCCAACCACGCCAGCGTGGGGTCACTTCGGAGCTGGACGATCCCCAAAATCATAGCTGAGTTAACCAAAAGAGGGATTCAATACCCAGCTTCGGCCAGGAAGGCGGAGCTTTATAGATTCCTGGTGTCCGATTCCTCTCACTCCGAAGAGCAGGTGTCAATGTCAACAATCCAGTTGTCATTGACTCAGCTGCACGCCACCATCAACACCCTAGCCACTTCCGTTTCAGACATTCAGAACAGGCTGTCGGCAGTGGAGTCCAGAGATCCGCCTCCCAGCCTCCCCGTCCCTCCTCTCTCGGTCGCTTCCACGTCCCAATCCACATCCTCAGGTAGGGTTCTCGCCTTGTCCAAGGTAGCCCTGTCCCATTTCGTGACTGATATGACACATTAAACAAGACATCTTGGAGGGCAAGGACGTCAATATGACCGCCATCCTCATTGCCACCCACGACGCGGTTGAGAATAGGACCATCGCCTGCGAAAATGTATCGATAGTTCTCAGGTCCAGGGATGCCCGATTGAACAGGAAACTTTCTATACCAGAATTCGTCCTGGCTTTCAGCCTGTTCAGGGACATAATCTGCTCCGCCTTCCCTGAAAGGCGCGAGGAGCTAGATTTTGCACTTGTACAGGGTCACGGATCTGGGGCACTAGTACGGAGGGTACGCATTTTATGACTACCTATCGCTCCTTTTCGGCCAAAGCTGCGGCAGGCCTTCGCCCAGTTCCAACGGGTCACCAATTGGGCATCCCTGACATGGAACTGTTTTGCCGACATTTCACCGGCCTCAAAGCCCCCGCTTGCTCATCATGCCAATCCATTCTGCATGCCTCAGATTAGTGTCCAAATCCCAGCCTTCCATCATCCCAGCCTAGGTCTGTGGCAGGCACCTCGGGGTTCCAGCCAAGACACAACACGGGCACGGACAAGCTGGGTCGCCCCATAGTTTTCCTAGGAAATAGTCAGGTATGCAACAATTACAACTTTGCAACCTGCAATTACAATCAGTGCAGAGCGCTCCACATCTGCTCCACTTGTTTCAGGGCCCACCCCCTATCGGTTTGCCCAAACAGATCGGGCACAAACAAGTGACTAGGCGTGGTCAACGTGGACCTGCTAGCCGCACTTCTCCATGATCATCACAACCCCCACCAGGTTCACTTCCTCATCAAGGGTTTCAAGGAAGGTTTCCACACTGGTCTCGTGGCCCTTCCTCAGTCATCTTGAGAAGGCCCCAACCTCAGGTCCGCCATTTCCGATGCCGCTTCGGTTGGTCCTCTGGTCCAGGCCGAACTGGAGAAGGGTTTTCTCATCTGACCCTTTCTCTAGCATTCCCTTTGATTACTGGAGGATAAACCCTATCGGCATCGTCACCAAAAAATGCTACCAATAAAAAAAGATTAATTTATGACCTCTCAGCTCCTCATGGTTCTAACATTCCCAGCCTCAACTCCCTAGTTCCGTCTGAGGAGTTCTCAATGAAATACTCCTCTTTCAGTGAAGCCATCGCTCTCATCCTCCTGGCAGGCCAAGGGGCTTGGCTGTCCAAGGCTGACCTGGCAGACGCCTTCAAGCTGCTGCCCATCAACCCACAACTCTGGATATTCTAAGGTTTAAAATGGGACGGCTTGTACTACTTCGCCAACCGCCTGACCTTCGGCTCCAAAATTAGTCCGTGGCTTCTCGACCAGTTCGCTCAGGCCCTCCACTGGGTCCTGGTCAACCACTGCGGGTGCCCCATGGTCATCCATTATCTGGATGACTTTCTCTTGATAAAGCAACCAGATGTTTTCACCCTGCAAACTCGACAGCCTTCTCCAGGTTTTCCTCGGCATTGTCTTAGACACCCGCAAGATGGAAGCGAGGTTGCCTGAGGACAAGCTGGCAAAAATCAAGGAGGTCATTTCCAGATTTGTGGAATTCCAGATTAGTTTGGCTCTCCCTACAGCACAATTTTCAGTTTTCATGCAGACACATCCAGGGTGTCCAGAATTCCGCGGCTGACGCACTGTCACTTCTATTTCCACCGTTTCTTCCAGGTCATGCCAGAGGCGGAGCCAGCAGGATTGTCCCCTCCGGAGTTCAACACCCTACACATGGACTAGCGCAAATCATTTCATCCGCCAAATCCCTCATAAAAAAATCACTATCAGCCAACACAGCTAAAAACTATAAAACCGGTTGGAACAGCTTCCAAAAATTTACTCGTCTACATCCTAGGAGCAGCACGGATAGGACCACCTTTTTGATGGCTTTTTTAGCTTATTGTCACCATCACCTCAAGCTTGGCTACAATTCCATCAGATTGTACATGGCAGGGGTGCAATACTACTTCACTCTAAAAACATCCAAGTAGTAAGGCCATATTCGCGTCCCCCGCCATCAGGACAGTCCTTAATGGGATTCAAAAAAGCAGCCTGCCATGCACTCCTACCAGGCAACCAGCCTCAGGGGATCTGTTTAGGAAGCTTTCAAATTCCCTAGACAGCAACCCTTTCGGGCTCCATCCCAGCACCATCATAAAAGCGGCCATGTATTTAGGTTTCTATGGGTTTTTGCGGCCAGGGGAATTCACAGGTTTCTCCCCAAAATCCAAGGGTCTGACCAAGAGCCAGCTAGCTTGGAGTCACGACCATTTCATCCTGCTACTACCTTCCACAAAAACGTCGCAATCAGGGCCCCCAGTCCAAGTTAAGTATTTCAGGTCCTTCAACAAATGGTGCCCAGTCGGGGTTTTCAACCAGTTAATAAGCTCCTTGGGTCATTCCTCCCCAGACAGCCCGCTGCTGCCCTTTAAATCCAAGCCCCTCACGACCGCCCAATTCATTTCCCACATTAGCCTACTAGTTGCCGGCCTAGGTTTCAGGTCACTCGTTTCGGATCGGGGCAGCTTCCGCAGCCTCCAAGCACAACGTTCCCAGTCATATCATCCGCAAGATGGGACGTTGGGAGTCATCTTGCTTCACCAGGTACATTCCCAATCCGCATCAGGAAATATCAGACGTTTTCCGCAAACTGGCATTGTAAACCATGTACCCTTCAATAAAATACAAAATCTACCTTTTGCCTTGCTTTTTGGCCCCTTATAGGCTACCTACGTTCACGGCTATGGGCACAATCCAGGCCTACTTAGTTAATGGTACGTTTAGGTTTCCTGGGCTCACTGCGCTAGCACCAGTATCCGTAGCCACGACCATTATATATACACACACACACACACACACATATACAGTTGTATAAAGCAGAGACTTGTGTACTTATTTGAGACAAGTAAGTACATCCAGTGCTGCCTAAGTACCTGGCTGCAGTCCACTGACTTTTACAGAACAGTTGGATTGAAAGCTGGTGTTAAGTAAATAACCACGGCGGTCTGTGGGTTCTGTGCATTTTGGCCATTTCAGTAAAATCATGTGAATGCTTGCTTCAATGTTATATAATATGTTTCTTTAGTATTTTATCTAAGTCGTATAACACACACTTTAGGATACTTTTACACTAGCGTTATAGTTTTCCAGTATTGAGTTCCGTCATAGGGGCTCAATACCGTAAAAAAAAAGCTTCAGTTTTGGCCCCATTCATCGTTAATGGGGACAAAACTGAACTGAACAGAACGGAACGCTCCAAAATGCATTCCGTTGCGTTCCCAGACCGGAGAGCAAACTGCAACATGCTGTATTTTGCTTTCCGTCCTAGGGATTACCAATGCAAGTCAATGGGGATGGATCCGTTTTCTCCGGCACAATCTGCCACAATAGAAAAAGGATCTGTCCCCTATTGACTTTCAATGGAGTTAATGACGGATCCGTTTTGGCAATGTTAAAAATATGTTAAAGATAATACAACCGGATCCGTTCAAACGGATGCAGATAATTGTATAATCAGTAACGGAAGAGTTTTTTTGCGGGACCCTGCCGGATCCAGCAAAAATGCTAGTGTGAAAGTAGCCTTAGTCACTCTGCGAAAAAATGTATTTTAATTATATTTTGAAAAGGTCTTTAATAAATACAGTAGATCTTAACATATAAACAGCAGCATCAATCATTATTATTATGGCGCCATTTATTCCACAATGCTGTACAAGAAAAGGGGTGCACATACATACATGAAAAAAATAAGCATGAACAAGGTAAGTTCAAACTGATACAGAAGGAGAGAGGGCCCTTCCACAAGGGCTTGGAGTCTACAAGGGGTGGGGAAAGGATACAGTAGGTGAGGGTAGAAGCTTCTCATATGTAACATTTAAAGACATCATGAATGCAGTATACAGTGTAGAGATTGTACTTTATAGTGATTTTTCTACTATGAACATGGCTGCTGAAGGCATCTATGTTGGTCCCATGTTCATATGTGCCCGCATTGCTGAGAAAAATGATGTTTTAATTTATGTAAATGGACCTCTAGGAGCAACGGGGGGTGTTACCATTACACCTACAGACTTTGTTCTCTCTGCAACTGCAGTGCCCTCTGCACTTTAAAGGTAACCTGTCACCACCTGCATGTAGCCAGCAGTGTTTCTGATGATGGCAGATGCAGCAAAAGTACTGAGAATGTTGTTTTATCCCCTGCCGGCGCGCTTCTCCACACATGCTTGAAGTCAAGAAGGCAGTGGCCTCCTTGCTTCAAGTCACGGTAACCATGCCCCCTTCCCTGCCCCTTCACTGTGACTGACAGCTGGCAGTTCGTCTGGCTTTGCCGAACTCTCTGCATAAGCGCTGTCAGTCATAGCGAAGGGGCAGGGAAGGGGGCGCAGTTACCGTGACTTGAAGCAAGGAGGACGGAGAAGACCCTGACTGTGATAGCTTCTGTGACTGAGGAGAGGTAAGTGAAGGGATTGATACATTGTGAGAGCCAGAGCAAAGCTGGGAGTTGTAGTTCTGCTCTCTCACACCACCTCCCTGCTTGGTTGAAAGAGTGATGTTATTTACAAGGGAATGTATGTTAGGGCTGAAGGGAGGGGTGTTATTTACATGTGGACTGTATATTGAAGGGGCTGAAGGGAGGGGAGTGATGTTACTTACATGGGACTGTCTATTAAAGAGGCTGAAGGGAGTGGGGTGATGTTATTTACATGGGACTGTATGTTGGAGGGGCTGAAGGGAAGGGAGTGATAATATTTACATGGGACTGTATGTTGGAGGGGCTGAAGGGCAGGGAGTAATGTTATTTACATAGGACTGTATCTTGGAGGATAGTGATGTTATTTAGGTCATGTGACAGCAGTTTAGGTAGCATCCATATATAACCAATTATAACTAATTGCAGTCTATGCGGCTGTTTACACAAAATGTTATTTTATTTTTTTAAAGGTCTAGTAAATAGCGGCCAACAAAAAATAGGACATGTTCTATTTTTGGCCGTGAAATCAATGGAGCCATTTTTAACAGCCATCTAGACAGGAGCGTACCCGTTTAACAGCTGATAAAAACAGGTACAGTGGGGATAAATGTTATTTCAGGAGTTAAAATAATTTTTCAAATACTCACCTCATCCAAAGCACAGGGACACAGACTCCTCATTGGATGCAGAAAGATCTGCACTCCCAGCGTGATTACATCACACGATCACATCAGGTTCTGCTGCATCCAGTGAGGAGCGAGTGTCCCCGTACGTGAAAGTGGATGAGGTATGTTATTTTTTTTTGCATAAAAAAAAAAAATGCTATGAGCCATATTATTAATGCTGGTGGCCACTATGAGGGACATTATTAATGCTGGGGGCCAATATTTGGGCATTATTTACAATTGGGGCCATTATGGGGAGTTGGGATAAGCCAATGAAATTAATCTATTTTTAAACAGCCAGATGGCGCGAAAATGGATGCACAAAGGGTTAGAAAATGGTTATGACAGTGCGCCTGCTTCTAAATGCCTATTTTATATTTTTTTTTCATATTTGTGTGCGTGTAGCCTTACATGGAACTGTATGATGGAGGCGGTTTGGGAGGGAGTGATGTTTCTTACATGGGACTGTGTGTTGGATGAGGCTGAAGGGAGGGAATGATGTTTTGTACATGGTACTGTATGTTGGGGGGCTGAAGCAAGGGGATTGATGTTATTTACATAGGACTGTATGTTGGAGGAGGCAGGAGAGATGGCGTGATGTTATTTACATGGGACTGTATGGTGGAGGGAGGGAAATTATGTTATTGGGTCTGTATGTTGGAATGTCTGGGGCATTATAATTTCTGAGGGCACTACAGGGAGGATTATAACTATAGGGGTCACTACAGGGGGGCATTATAAATACAGATAACATTATTGGGGTCCTGATTGCTACAGGGGGCTCTATAGGAGTGTTTATACATCGGGCTGTAGAGAGCTTTATTACCACTGGGGGAACAATAGAGGGGCCTTATTTCTACTGGGGGCTCTGTGAGGGCATTATTAATAAAGGAGGACTCTTCTACTAATGGAGGCACTCTTGGGGAGCATTATCACGAATGGGGGCACTGTAGGGGCAGTATTACTAATGAGGGCATTCTAGATGGGAATTACTATTGGTGGGACTTGAAGAAGCACTATTACTATGGGGGGACCATTTGTATGGCAGTAATGTTTCTTCGGGGTAGTATTTGGGGGTATTGGGGGGCACAGCGAGCAGCAGGATAACACTGTTGAGACTCCAGGTTGTTGGGGGTGATGGTAGAAATGTGAGGAAGCTAAGATGTCTGTGTGTCACACTCTGCATAGACGAGGGCTGACTGAGAGACGTTGTCCTGACCTAATGTAGAAGATGATGACAGAGAAGATCAGTAGAGACGCCACTTAGGAGGCTCTGCATGTGAGAGGTATGTGCTGCTGTATACTCCTGTATGTTTGATAGTGTCTATGCAGCAAGTAAAGCAAGTAAAATGTCTTTAGTGCTAGTGCGGGCAGGGGGCGTTGACTGGGGCCATATGCATTGGGGTTTGGGCCCCGGATCTTTTGAGACACTAGCAACGCCCCTGCCTGTTACGCTGTTCTAATAGCCCGAAGCCTCAAGCAGGCTTTGGCAGCTATTTATGGAATATACCAATACAGGCCACTAGGTGGCAGCACTATATTGTTATACTGAAAAAGAAGAGTTTAATGATGGCTATATAGCCATTAATTAACACAATGGGCAATTTAATGATTCCCAGTTATAGTCACCCAGGGTGACAAAAAAAAAAAAGC
The DNA here is from genome assembly GCF_014858855.1 of Bufo gargarizans. Lineage (NCBI taxonomy): Eukaryota > Metazoa > Chordata > Amphibia > Anura > Bufonidae > Bufo > Bufo gargarizans. Next base: position 207,308,043 of record NC_058082.1, on the reverse strand, counting down.
TAAAAAAGGTTTTAAAAAAGTACAAAAGTTCAAATCACCTCTCTTTCATCAAAATCAAAATACATCATGGGCATCACCACATGTGAAAATGCCTGAACTATTAAAATATAACAATATTAATCCCATATGGGAATGGCTTAATGAAAAAATAAATAAAAGTGGCCAATTCGTCATTTTTGTCACTTCAACTCCCCCCAAAAAAGTTATAATAAGTGATCAAATGGTCAAACACATTTCAAAATGGTATCGCTAAAGAGTACAGATTGCTCCACAAAAAATTAGCCCTCCCACAGCTCCATACGCATAACTACCAAAAAGTTATAAAATAATTTTTTTCAAGATTTCAATTTTTTTTCAGTATTAAAACGCAAGAAAAACTATAAAAGTGGGGTATCGTTGTAATTGTACTAACCTGGAGAATGAAGGTAACAGGATAATTTTACTGCATGAACGCCGTAAAAATTTTTTTTGTAGAATTCTTTCCTGCTTCCCACTACATTGTATGCAACTGTAAATGGTACCATTAGAAAGTACAACTTGTCCCGCAAAAAAATAAACCCCCCAAAAGTCTATGTAAATGGAAAAATAAAAAAAGTTATGACTCTGGGAAGGTGCGGAGTGAAAAATGAAAACTGAAAATCGCCCGGTCATCTAAGAGTTAATTGGCAGGGCCACGGAGTGTAAACGTCATCACGTCTGGCCATGTCAATCAAAGTGGAAAGGGCGCAGCAGTTGCAGAGTAGAAAATCTCATCCATACACTACAGAAAAACATTTGCAGCAGAAATTACAAGTTATCCATCTTTTGGCTCATTTCAGGACATATCGAATCGAGTCCAATGTGCATTTCATTTCTCACCCTAAGGGCTCATGCACAAAACCGTATGTATTTTGCGGTCCGCAAAAAAGGATCCGCAAAAATGCATTCCGTATTTTGCGGAACGGAACAGCTGGCCCTTCATAGAACAGTACTATCCTTGTCTGTAATGCGGACCATAATAGGAAATGTTAAATTTTTTTGCGGACCGGAAATATGGACATACGGAAATGGAATGCACACAGAGTAACTTCCTTTTTTTGTGGACCCATTGAAGTGAATGTTCCACATACAGTCCGCAAAAACAACGGAACGGAAACTGAAAGAAAATACATTTGTGTGCATGTGCCCTAATAGTTCCTCTTTGACTGCTCCCTTACAGTACATGTATTAGATACATTTAGGATATTAATATGTTATTTGCTTCAAGTTTTTCTCTTACAATATCTAACCTTTACTGGAGTTTGTTTGGAAAAATGTAAGGCATGGTCTAAACTTCCTCTTCTCAGTAGCAAGCCGGATACATCTGGTGAAAATGATTGTATTGCCAAAAAGATGCTAATATGTATTGCAACATCCCCCTGTAAAGGTTCTGGATTTTTTTTCCATTCACTTAAGACTACCTGCACACCGGTGCAAAAACTGTAAGGCCCCTTTCACACAAGCAAGTTTTCTGCGCGGGTGCAATGCGTGACGTGAACACACAGCACCCGCACTGAATCCTGACCCATTCATTTTAATGAGTCTGTGTACATGAGCGTTGTTTTTTACGCATCAGTTCTGCGTTGCGTGAAAATCGCAGCATGTTCTATATTCTGCGTTTTTCACGCAGCTCTGGCCCGATAGAAGTGAATGGGGCTGCGTAAAAAACGCATTGCATCCGCAAGAAAGTGCGGGTGCGATGCGTTTTCACTGATGGTTGCTAAGAGATGTTGTTTGTAAACCTTCAGTTTTTTATCACGCGCGTGAAAAACGCATCAAAATGCATTGCACCCGCGCGGAAAAAATTTAACAACTAAACGCAATCGCAGACAAAACTGACTGAACTTGCTTGCAAAATAGTGCGAGTTTCAATGAACACACCCTGAACGCATCCGGACCTAATCCGTCACGCTCGTGTGAAAGAGGCCTATGTGTTACTTGCGGTCTTTAGTGTGGATTTGCCTCAGATCTATATATCGCCTAGTCCAAGGGAGTTGCTAGAGTCTCAAACGACTCGGGGCCCAAGCCCCAATGAATATGGCCCAGTTTTCTAAGGCCCCTTTCACATAAGCAAGTTTTCCGCGCGGATGCAATGCGTGACGTGAACGCATAGCACCCGCACTGAATCCTGACCAATTCATTTCAATGGGTCTGTGTACATGAGTATTTTTTTTCACGCATCAGTTCTGTGTTGCGTGAGAATCACAGCATGTTTTTATATTCTAAGTTTTTCACGCAGTCCTGGCCCTATAGAAGTGAATGGGGCTTCAGTGAAAAACGCATTGCATCCGCAAGCAAGTGTGGATGCAATGCGTTTTTCACTGATGGTTGCTAAGAGATGTTGTTTATTAATCTTCAGTTTTTTATCACGCGCGTGAAAAAAAAAAATCTAAATGCATTGCACCCGCGTGGAAAAAACTGAACGCAATGGCAGACAAAACTGACTGAACTTGCTTGCAAAATGGTGCGAGTTTCACTGAACGCACCCTTAACGCATCCGGACCTAATCCGTCACGCTCGTGTGAAAGAGGCCTAAGGCTGAGTTCACACGGGCAAGATTTCCGCGCGGGTGAAATGCGTGAGGTGAACGCATTGCACCCGCACTGAATCCGGACCCATTCATTTCTAAGGGGCTGTGCACATGAGCGGTGATTTTCGCGCATCACTTATGCATTGCGTGAAAATCGCAGCATGCTCTATATTGTGCGTTTATCACGCAACGCAAACCCCATAGAAGTGAATGGGGCTGAGTGAAAATCGCAAGCAAGTTCGGATGAAGTGCGATTTTCACGCATGTTTGCTAAGATGACAGTCTATTCACTGAATTATTTTCCCTTATAACATGGTTATAAGGGAAAATAATAGCATTCTTTAATACAGAATGCTTAGTAGAAGGTCAATTGAGGGTTAAAAAATAAATAAAAATTAACTCACCTCCTCCTCTTGATCGCGTAGTTGCAGATCTCTTCTTACTTCTTTAATCGTGAGCTGCCGGCTAAAGGACCTGTGGTAACATCACATCACATGGTCCAATCACATGGTCCATCACCGTGGTGATGGATCATGTGATTGGACCATGTGATGAGCTCAGTGACGTCACCACAGGTCCTTTGACAGGTCCTGAAGAAAGAACAGGAGACCGGCAGCTACGCGATCAATTGGAGGAGGTGAGTTAATTTTTTTTTATTTTTTAACCCTCAATTGACCTTGTACTAAGCATTCTGATTTAAAGAATGCTATTATTTTCCCTTATAACCATATTATAAGGGAAAATAATTACATCTACACAACACCTAACCCAAACCTGAACTTCAGTGAAGAAGTTCGGGTCTGGGTACCACATTCAGTTTTTTATTTCGCGTGTGCAAAATGCATTGCACCCGCGCAATAAAAACTGAACTGAATGCTATCGCAGTCAAAACTGACTGCAATTGCGTACCTACTCGCGCGGGTTTGCCGCAATGCGTCCTGAGCCAAAACGTGATGCCCGTGTGAACCCAGCCTAAGGCTACTTTCACACTAGTGGTAGCCTTCTCTGGCAGGCTGTTCCCCCATCGGAAGTGCACTGTGTCGCCGAAAGTCCACTCCAGCCCTATTCACTATAATGGGGCGGGCCAGAGGTCCGGCCGCAGCAGGGCTAACATGCCGAGAGGCAGCTGGAATAAAACTGCAGCATGCTGGAACTAGTGTGAAAGTAGCCTAAGTCGACCCTCCCCACGCACACTGCATTTTACTGTACTCGCTATACAGCAGCACATACCTCTCACATCCAGTGCCTCCCAGGTGACATCTCCTCCATGTAGATCTTCTCTATTATCATCTTCTCCTCACGGTCCAGAAAACTTCTTTCAGCCACGCCTTGTCTCTGCAGAGTGTGACACACAGACATCTTAGGTTCCTCACATTTCTATCATCATCCCCCAACCTGCAGTCGCCACAGTGTCATCCTGCTGCTCGCTGTGCTCCCCAATACCCCCAAATACTATCCTGAAGAAAATTAGTGCCATACAGATAGCCCCCCCATTAGTAATACTGCCCCCTACAGTGCCCCCAACAGTCATAATGCTCCCCTAGAGTGCCCCCATTAGTAGAAGACTCATCCTTTATTAATAATGCCCTCACAGATCCCCCGGTAGAAATAAGGCCCCCCTATTGTTCCCCCAGTGGTAATAAAGCTCTCTAAAGACCCCCTCAGTAGTAATAAGACTCACATAGTGCTCTTAGTAGAAATAAGGATGATCTATAATTCCCTCCTATAGAGCCCCCAGTAGTAATAAGAATGGCTAATGTTCCCTGGATTTAAAATGCCCCAGAGTGCCCCCAGTATTTATATTGCCCCCTCCTGTTATAATGATCTCCTCTGCAGTGCCCCCTGTAGCTATATTCCTTTTCTTAGTGTCCTCACAAATTATAATTCCTCAGCCCCTCCACCATACAGTCCCATGTAAATAACACTATTTACCTCCGCCATAGAGTCCCATGTAAATAACATCACACCATCTCTCCAGCCCCCTCCAATATACAGTCCCATGTAAATAACATCACCCCCTCCCCAGCCACCTTCAACATACAGCCCCATGTAAATAATTTCACCCACTCCCTAGCCGCCTCCAACATGCAGTCCTATGTAAACATCACCCCCTCAACATTCAGTCCCATGTAAATAACATCACCCCTCCCACAGCTGCTTTCAACATACAGGCCCATGTAAATAACATCACCCCCGCCTAAATGTTTTGGCCTAGCAATGCCCCTGGCCTAGTCACAGGATAGATAATAGATATATGGGATAGTTGGGACCAACATGCGCACTAACACCATTCAGAGTCAGGGAACCCTCATTCTCAGGATTGCTGAGGGTCTCAGTGGTCATACGTTCACAGGTTAAGGGGAAGGGAAAACGCCAAATACACACCACAACAAATAGATAACAATCTAGGCCTCAAAAGCTAAGGTAGAGGGATGGTGACCACGTTCAGAAAAAGTATACAACCAAGACTTTAGCAATCCAGCTTCGGGAATAAGGTTGACGGGCAATCATACTCCCGATGAGGAGGCAACTCCTGGTCTCCACCCTTAGAGAAAACATCAGAAACAAAAGGAAAGAAGGTAACATTTTAGTAGTTACAACACAAAGCGACGTGCTAAGACAGTTGTCAAGACAGAAATCACTCCAATCGAGAATCTGTCTGGCTTGCCAATCGATAGTAGGTTTATGTTTGGTTAACCATGGTAAACCTAACACCAGAAGAGCAGGCAAACCCTCCAGCACAAAACATAAAATGGATTCAATATGAGAATCTCCCACCTCTAGGCAAATGTCCTGCACCATTTGAGACAGACACTTTTGAGAGAGTGGGGCGGAATCAATCGCAAACACAGAAATATTTTTGTCTAATGCGCTTGTTGTCAAACCATGCATATGGACAAACTGGCCATCCACTAAGTTAACCCCTGCCCCACTGTCAATAAATACTTCCATTTCCATAGTTTTGGAATCTAGCGCCACCTTGGCAGGCAGGAGAAATCAGGGACTACCGGTAAAAGACAAAAGTACATTCTCAACTTCCCCATCCACACTACCAAGAGTGAAAAGAGGACTAGACACATTGGGACTTTTTTTTTTACCCTTTTCACCTTGATGTTTAACATAAGGACATACATTAACAAAATGTAATTCTTGACCACAGAAAAAGCAAAGCCTTTTCTTAACCCTCAAGTTTTTATCACCTGGTCCAAATGTGACCTGACCCAATTGCATTGGCTCATCACTAGACACAAGCTTGAGTGTCTCTTTACCCAGAGTATCAGAAGAGACCGCTTCCCTGTATAATAATATGTCCTAAGCGAGAGGAACTTTTGATCTCTCCCTCAGGCGTCTATCAATACGCACCACCAGAGACATGACTCTGGATTTGCATGAAATGCCAAGGCGTCCTTCAAATTCTCAGACAGTCCTTGACATAATTGACTACAGAGAGCTGGATCATTCCACTCTGTATCAGTTGCCCACCTCCTAAATTCAGAGCAATAGGACTCAGCTGAACGCTCTCCCTGCCGCAAGCAAAGCAACTTAGATTCGGCCAGGGAAACCGGAGGGATTGTGAACCAGTCGACAAAGAGAAAACCAAAGACTGAGCGTCACCTTTCAGCAACAAAATAATAATCCCCACTCTCTGACTCTCGTCCCCAGAAGAGCTAGGATGCAGTCTGAAATATAATTTGCACGATTCCCTGAACCGAACAAAGATTTCACTTCCCCCCGGAAAACCTATCCGGGAGAGCAACCTTCGGTCCAGGGCAGGCCTGGTTTCCGCTGCCGGAACCCACCGCCTGTGGTCTCTGAAACTGTGCAACAGCCGTGCGGAGGTCAGCCACCTCCAAAGACAGCCCCTGCATACGATCGACCAGTGCAGAAACAGTATCCATAACTGCACTGATAAAACAAGGGATAACGGTTTAGGTTTAGCAGTTGATAATGTCACAGGTTAAGGGGAAGGGAAAACACCAAATACACACCACAACGAATAGATAACAATCTAGGCCTCAAAAGCTAAGGAAGTGGGATGGTGACCCTCTAATAATCCCTAGGCCTTTCCCTAACTCCTGCCAGTATGAGCAGATCCTGATGGTAGAAATACTCATACACCGGATACCTAAAGCCCTGTAAGGCGGATCTAAATAGAGCCTCATTGATAACGAGTGGCACCTGAGGAGAGGTGAGATCCTGCCAAACAACATACATAGAGGAAAACAGAGAGACCTGATAGATAGCCTCACGTGCAGCAAGTCTATCCGATCTTCTCACAGGAGCGACCGTGACACATACACCCCAGGATCCGATACCTATGCTGTGGATAGGTAGTAAATAATTTTCTTTAAGGGTACCTGCACATTGTGCAGATTATGTGCGGTTTTTCTGTGTAGATATTTGTACAGAAAAACTGCAGTGCAATACAGTACAAGCAAAGTGAAAAATCTGACAAAATGTCATGGGCACTTTGCTTTTTTCTTCTGTGCGATAACTGACCTGCCATTAGGGTGGCCAGACATCTCGTTTTTGGCCGGACAGTCCGGTTTTCTGGCTCCCTGTCCCCCATCTGGCGCAGGGCCTGAACGGATACAGGGATGTCCACCCTTTCAGTAGCTCACTGCGGCTGCGCTGTCTGAGCGTGAGCTGCAGCAACTGACTGAGGCTTCTCTTACCCCCAGTCAGTCACTAGAGCTGCAGACATGGCTACCTGTGGCTGACTGAGGGGGAGAGAAGCACCCCGGCTGCCCCCAGCCCAGTTTTCCCACAGAAATTTCTTACCTCTCCTCTCCCCAGGCCAGCGATGGGGGCGTGATTTCACGGAGGTGGGGGTGTGGCTTCACAGAGGTGGGGGCGTGGTGTGTCAGTTTGGGGGCGTGGTCTGTAAGGTCCCGCTTTCTTGGGTGAAGCCAGTGGCCACGCTACCTGCCGTGCAGAATTTAAAATGTTGGCACAACTAGGGTGTCAACACTTTTTTTCAAACTTGCTCCAAAGGGGTAGGTTTTAGTGGGAAGGGGGTGGAGATTCACATGAAAAGGGCATGGCCAAGATGTGCACCAAAATTTTTCCAAATTCTTGTATAAAATTCTATCTCAAAGTAAGCCAACAAATAGTTGGTACAGAGTTAAAGGGGGTGGATTTATCAAAACTGGTGTAAAGTAGAACTTGCTTAGTTGCCCAGAGCAACCAATCAGATTCCACCTTTCATTTTTCACAGCTCCTTTGGAAAATGAAAGGAGGAATCTAAATGGCTGTTATCCTTACACTAGTTTTGATAAATCTCTCCCAAAGTATCTATCCCTGCCTGCACCAGATTTATTGTCCAGCCTGAGCCCCTTTGATACATCTGGTGCAGTTCTAGACAGCCTGTCTAAGCTTACTCCATCTATAGGATTAGTAAATCTGCGTCTATGTTTTAGACTAAAATGCTGTATGATTTCAGAGGAAACACAGTTTAAAGGGGCTGTCCAGTTTCAGGAGAAAAGCAGACAACCCTTGAGATCTACCCGAGGGCCGGCTTCAGGTTCATGTGGGCCCTTGGCCGATAAAGTCTCAGTGTTCCCGCTTGTGGCATTTTGCACGACGCTTGCAGCAATGAAACTGCATGTATTATAGACGTTGCCAAATACCTTACACAGAGCATGCTACAGAGCGGATATATCTGAATCAGTCCTTATGTGCCTACTTTACTTTCCTACCCAGTGTTTCAGTCCCTCAGGTCTACTCACGGACATATGCCACCTCACAGTAGACATGCCAAGATATGCCCCCTCACAGTTGATATGCCAAGATGTGTGCCCCCTTACAGTGGATATGCCAAGATATGTGCCCCCTTACAGTAGATATGCCAAGATATAGGCCACCTTACAGTACATATGCCAGATATGTGCCATCTTCACAGTAGTTATGCCCAGATAAGTGCCCTCTTCATAGTGGTTATGCCCAGATGTTCCCCCTTCACAGGAAGTGAAAAAAGCAAACAATCAATACTCACATGGCTCCTCCCATGATCTGCGTTCCCCATCAGCAGCAGCAGGATACTGTGACAGATCGCGCTGCTGTGTAGGAGGAGCAGAGGCTGTTTCCCAGCTATTCCTCCTACACAGATCAGCAGGACCATGTGTGAGGACATCGTGCTGCTGCTGCTGTGGAGCGCCAGAAGCTCAATGGTGGAGCAGGAAGCGAATGGTTCCCTGCTTCACAATTACACTCAGCTGGGCTGTGGGCCCCCCCCAGGAGCAGTGGGCCCCGACACTTGCCAGGGTATGCCGGGTGCTGACACCAGGCCTGGATCTACCTGCAATAAATGTGATAAATACCACATGGATCCCGTGTTGCCAGCACATGGCTGTGGCAGCCAGTCACTGGCCTCTTCAGTTGCACCACTGAGGCCAGTGATAGGCTACAGTAGTGATTTGTTATCAACGTGATGTTACCGCTGCAGCCAGGTAAATAGACCCCGGTCAGGAGAACCGAAGCAACAGCGCAGGATCTGTAAAATAAGATCTTGGGTGTGGTTTGGTTTCCTCCTGAAACCGGACAACTCCTTTGAGAGCAAAATGGGAATGAGGAAAATAGGGAGAGACCTGTCAATCAAGCCGAGTAAAACCTGGTTGTTTGTAGAGAGGGAGCCTGCTGGTATTTCATGCTGACCATGGTTTGGACAGGATTAATCTCCTGACAGATTCCCTTCAGCTGGGTTTACACAGAGCGGGAAATTTCTCAAAACTGGTTTAGCTTAGTTGCCCATAGCAACCAATCAGATTCCAGCTCTCATTTTCCAAAGGAGCTGTGAAAAATGAAATGTGGAATCTGGTTGCTATGGGCAACAAAGCCAGTTTTCCTTTACTCCTGTTTTAATAAATTACCCCCAGAATTTTTTGGAGGAGGTTTTGAGGAAGACTTGCCTGCAAGTTTTTTAGTCAAAGCTAGAAGTGGATTCAGCAAGAAGGAGAAGTAGAAGTCCTTCCTTTATATTTCCGATTCCTTTCAAATCCACTTCTGACTTCTAGGCAAATCTGACTCAAAACTAGAGAGGAGCGAATTTCATGTTATAAAATTCGTTCACGCTTCGTTTGGTGGTAAAAGCAGAATTGCGTTATGGACTCCCCTGAAACGGGATGGATCCGTTTTGCAGCCCATAGACTTCTATTATGACGGAATGCCTCTAAAGGCATTCCGTTATGCATTCCGTCATAAATTGCGTTATAGTCCTGTAGTAACGAAATTCATAACGCAATTCTGCTTTTACCACCAAACTAAGCGTGAATGAATTTCAAAATATGAAATTCGCTCATCTCTACTTTAGATGTAAAAATGCTTTATTTTTTACTCACATTTACTACTGAAAATGTGCCTGTTTTGGAGGCATTTGTGCCTTGTTCGCCTATTTTATTTATTTTTTTTACTATTTCAGGAATTTTCTAACTTTTGCGCCTATTTTCCAACGGTGTAGGTGTGCCTTTTTTGTGCCTGCTTTAATAACAAAAACAGCCCAATTTTTACTCCACTCCAGGGCTCGCATACTTCTCCTCGTCAGTTTTGAGTGGTGAATTTCACAAAAATTTGCCTTAGAAGTCGCACTTTAATGAAGACGTGCGCCTGCTTACAGTTCACTTGCGCAATATTTTCATGCACATACTAATTATACCAGTCTTAGTGTATATGAACCTGTCATACTGAAAAAGAACCACTAGAGGTCAGACTAGTAACAATACACTGAGTCTAATTCAGGAACTGCTGTGCAATTTTTTATAAATACTAGCCAAAAGACCTACAGACAAAGCAAATATGTCTAATTTTACGCCTAAAAGCAGGTGAGCTTGATAAATGTGCCCCTCTGTGTGAACCCATCCGAATTCAAGCTGGCTAGTCTTCATTTGCAAGGTGCAGACTGGGAACTTAAAGTGGCCCTGTAAAAAAACGGGCGGGTCCAAATTGATAGAAGGCAGGGCAACAGAAAAAGCAAACAATACTTTAGTGCAGCACAAAATACTACCCCAACAGAACTAAATAGCACAGTGGCACAAAATCAGTGGGGTAACTAGAAATGACTGGGCCCCACAGCAAATGTTTTAATGCCCAAAAGCCCCTCCCCTGCAACTTTTTTGAACCTCCACTACTGTGACTAGTCAACATAGGTCTCTCAGACCAGGCCCGGCAGCCTCTCCATATATTGTATGTGATGTCATTGTATATACTGTTACTGTATATACTGTAATTGTATAATATTGTTGAGGGGGCCCTGAGAAGAAAATCTTTTAGTTCTCCTTCTGGGTGGGCCCCTTTTGAGGTCGGGCCCCAAAGCAGCCACTTCCCCTGCTACCCCTAAAGCTATGCCCCTGCACAAAATACTCCTGCCCCCACTGAAATTTCCCTGTATGGTCTATGGCCAGTCCGCCCATGTCATTGGCCAAAACAGCAAGAGACATGGCAGCAAACATGATGTTGTGTACATAACATGTAGGCTACACGGTGACATGTGTCGCGTGACATTTTTTACAATGATCGTCAATGGTGTCGCACTGCGACATGAAAAATGCTGTGACTGCGACACGACACTGCAAAAAATTCATCCAAGTTGTCACATCACAGTTTGCAGTGACAAAAATGTGTCACATGCAGTGATGGCCAGTTCGCCGTGTTCGCCCACGAACACATGCGGGCTGCCATCCTAAATCACAAGTCCGGCGAGGCACAGGTAAGTCCTTACCTGTGCCTGCGCCGCGAGCCGGTCTGAAACAAATGCGGTCACCGGGAGCAGGCAGTTCCAAGAACAGCCACCGGGGGGCCTTCATCGGGCTGTTCTCAGAACTGCCTGCTCCCGGTGACGCATTTGTTTCAGACCGGCTCGCGGCGCTGGTCTTGTGATTTAAGATGGCAGCCCGCATGTGTTCGCGGGCGAACACGGTAAACTGGCCATCACTGGTCACATGTACCCTTTTTGTTGTGTGACTCATGTCGCGTGTAGCAGGGTTGCCCACCAGAATTTTGGCACAGACAGCCAATATTTTTTACGGACAATTTGGGGAACCATAATGAATGGTAAATATTATAAGTGATACGTGTCTATGGCTCAGTATACTGATAAGAACTCATTACCAGCAATTACTGGGAGCTGTAAATAATCCAGTCAAGTACCTCCAGCCTCAAAAAAATCACGGACACGTCTATTTTTTTTCCACGGATACAGGAAAAAAGTCCCCTATTATTATGGACTGTCCAGAAGTTTCTGGACAGTGGGCAACCCTGCTGTGTAACCCTAGCCTTAATGCACACGACTGTATGTATTTTGCTGTCCGCAAAAACGGATTCAGAAAAAATACAGATGACGTCCGTGTGCATTCCGTATTTTGCAGAACGGAACAGCTGGTCCCTGATAGAACAGTCCTATCCTTGTCTGTAATGAGGACAATAATGGGACATACGGAAATGCAGAGCACACACAGTAACTTCCGGTTTTTTTTTTTGCGGACCCATTGAAATGAATAGTTCTGTATACGGTCTGCAAAAAAAAACGGGCACGGAAAGAAAATACATTCGCGTGCATGAGCTCTTAGGGGTATGTCCACACATAACCTTTGCAGCATTTTATTTTTGCTTGGATGGGGTAGTTTTTATCCATACAAACTGACTAAAAATGTATTTTCCTGTGTAAGATACATTGGCTTATCTTATGTCATAAAATGCTGCACTTTCCAATACACATTATATATATATATATATATATATATATATATATATATATATATATATATATATATATATATATTTATATATATATAGCTATTAGAGCCTATGGTTGATGCAGGCGGCTATATGGTACACAGCTGCCCTGGCACCACAGCCCAATTCCTGCCTAGTGCCCACATGACTGGATGAAGCGTGCATTGTGGCCGCCAGCACAGCTGTGTGTGAATCCAGGTCAGCAGGTGGTGCCATATTATCAAGCATTTTCTAGGGCTGTAAACACACGCAGGGAGGAGGCCCCGGGCACCGCTGGGGACAATGGAGCCCCACAGCCCGGCCAGCCTGCACCTACTGCAGACGGGCTTGCACTTTTATGGCTAGCCCTAGGTGCTAATACCTCGTGTGGGCATGGCTCCAGTGCAGGAGTGAGGGGGCACATGCGGGATTTCTAGGGACTGATGTGTGCCCGCCCGGGGAGCGTGTGAGGAGGCTGCCGGGGATCACGTCAGGGACATAGAGGTGTGTCTGGAGATGTGTGCAAACTTTTATCAAATGATTGGGAGGGAGGAGGGCTGCCTCCCGCTGTGAACGCTCTGCTCTCTCACAGGCGCCGGATCACAAGCTCCAGACCAGGGACATCACCATGCCCAGCCTGCCAGCCGCGCTGCTTCTCCTGCTGCTGGCTGCCGAGACCTCGCATGGCAGTGAGTATCGGGGTATGAGATGGCAGGGCACACTCCTCGCCCACTGTATGACCCCCCCCCCCCAGGGCATAGCTGTTTGTTACCGTCACCCTGGGTAACTGGCATCCAGAAGGTGCCAGTGGGTTGCTGTATCGTCAGCAGTCTCCATGATTGCTGGGCACATGGGAATGAGCGAGTAGCTGGCATGGGTTTGTTTATATCCTCCTGGGCAATATGGCAGCGCAGTAAAGGTCGCCACCTCAGATTGATAAATTGCTTCTACAGAGACCCCCGTAGATTAAAGGTAGAAATGGAGAAATTCCCAGATTCTCCTCCGCTTTTATCAGAATAATTTATATAGAATATGCAACGTAAGTCTGCAACCAGCGCCGTTAGGATGTTAACCGGTTGGCATGGTGTGCCCCCACTGAACTCTTCTGCACGTGCCCCGTTGTTTTATCTCTCCGTTCTGCCGGACAATGGGGTTTATTAGACTGTAATGTGTATTGCTGCCTCCTTTATTTTATTATTTTGCAACTGGGGCACAAATCCAAATGTCACAGGGCATTCCCGCTACGCTGCCACATCAAACGAGATGGATGTTAAGTGCATTTAAAAAAATATTCACCCCCTCTTGGACCTTTTTATTTACACTGACGGTGGCCACAAGACCAGCAAAGGGATTCTCATTCACATCTTGCATTGAGTCCTGGAGGATCTGATTAGGATTTTTTACTGGAAACTATTCCAATCAAAGCTGCGTTTGCGCCCAAATGCCCTGAAAAAATTCTGCACCCATAGCATGCTGCAGTGTGGAAAAAAAAAACAACCAAAAACTGCCTTAAAATGCCACTGCAAAGAACACAGCGTGTGTTTTATAACTTCCCATTGGCCAACATGTAACATCTGGCCGGATAAAAAGACATGCATTCAGGACTTCGATCCTGCCGAAAGCTGGCATTTGAAGGAAAGAGGTCAGATCCCATTGTAGTCAATCGGGATCTGACGGCTTGTAGCATCTGGCCGTGCCCGGGCAGCCTGCCGGGTTTCACAGCGCACATGTGGACGTAGCTACGATCCGTTCCCTCACTGTATACTGATAGGTCATTTTGTGTCTCTTATATTCTGATAGACCTGGGCACGTGTTCACAGATGACCTAATATTTTTGGATGTTTTTGTTATATGTTGGCTGCAGGAGTCATGTTGCAGGCCAATGAAGCGGCACAGTTCCTTCGCCCCAGGCTGAAGAGGGCTTACGATCCTTTTGAAGAGCTCAAGCAGGGCCATTTGGAACGGGAATGCGTGGAGGAGACGTGTAGTAAAGAGGAGGCCAGGGAAGTTTTTGAGAATAATCCTGAAACTGTAAGTATGACTTCTTTTGTAGGAAGCTGCAGCACGTAACATCTGGGTGTGAAGTAAAAGAAAATGTGCATTAGGGCTCATGTGCTGGACGTTCCGTGCATTGGGGACTGCAATTTGTGGTCCCCAATGCACGGCAACATCCGTGCAGCTGCCGGAGACAGATCCAGACCCATTCAACTTGGTGCGGAGGCACGTACAGTAAACCCACAGAAGCACTCCGTAGTGCTTCCGATCCGTGCCTCCGTTCCACATCTCTCGGATTGCGGACCCGTTGAAGTGAATGGGTCTGCGATGCAGGATGCACACGGCCGGTGCCTGCGTATTGCAGTCCTTTGGAGGAGGTTTAGCGTTCTGGTCTTCAATGTACAGTCTGCTTATTTCAGTGGAAGACTTGGGTCAAGATTGTGATAGGTGAATATTACTGCTATGGGCATATAGTACCTCCGATAGGTGGTCAATATCAGATTGGTGGGGTCTGACACTCAGCACCCCCGCCGATATGCTGTATGAGGAGACCGAGCAGAGCAGTGCGCACGTGACAAAGACCATTGGCTTCTACCTTACAGTTTTTTTTTTTTTGCCTTCCTCTGGATCAACTTGCAGGATAACAGGCCGAACTGGATGGACAGATGTCTTTTTTCGGCCTTATGTACTATGTTACTATGTTACCATAGACCGCAGCAGCGGACAGGAAGAGAGACGGCACGTGCGGTCTGCTCACACTGTCTCCTCATACAGCATATTGGCGGGGGTGCCAGGTGTCGGACCGCCTGCTAATCCCATAATGATGACCTATTCTGAGGATAGGTCATCAATGGTAAAAGCCCGAACAACCCCTTTAAAGAGGGGAAATCCGTGGTGTTTTTTTTTTTTTTTTTTTACGCAGCGTTTAGATGAGATTTCTTATAATCTCTTCCACTTTGCTGGCACTGTAAACGCAGCGGATTTGCAGCACGAAAAAATCTGCCACGTGTGAACATCCTTCAATATTTAACTGCTTTTCTGTTCGAATACCTTTTTGCTTTACTGTACCTTACTACCGAGATTCGGGTGCTAAAGGTTCGATGTATCCGACAATGGCGGCTGACTGGTCAGTATTGTCACCTTGCAGCGCTGGTGTTGTGGGATCTGACGAGGACAACATCTGTATGGTCTGCACGATAACAGCATGCCGATCGATACTTGTTACCAGCATTTATATGCAGCAATTTATGGAGATAAGCAAGCAATAAAACCTTTGTATGTCACCATACATGTCTCATTTCTCACAGGGCAATTTGCTTCCAACAAACGAGCATTTTTAAAGGGGTTGTGTGACTTCAGCAAATTACATTTATTATGTAGAGAAAGGTAGTACAAAGCATTTCCTAATGTATTGTGGTTATCCATATTGCCTCCTTTGCTAGCTGGATTAATTTTTCCATCACTTTATGCGCTGCTCGTTTCCATGGTTACGACCACCCTGCAATCCAGCAGCAGTGGCCATGCTTGCACACTATAGGAAAAAGCACTAGCCTATGTGCACGCCCGTGGTCCCGGCCACCAGATAGGACGGCACCTTTTCCTATAATGTGCAATCACGGCCACCACCTCTGGATTGCAGGGTGGTCGTAACCATGGAAACGAGCAGTGTATCATGTGATGGAAAAATGAATCTAGCTAGCAAAGGAGGCAATATGGACAATCACAATACATTACTAAGTGCATTGTATTAAACTTCTCTACCTAATAAATGCCATTTACTGAAGTGACACAAGCCATTTAATGCCACATTATCATTTAATCACCCAAGAGTTCTTGAAAAATACTTTATTTACTACCACCCTTAAGGTGTTTCTTCTTTGTTTACTGCGCAGGATCTTTCCTTGTTTTGTCCCTGTTCAGCTGCTGTTAGGACGTGATGCTCCTCACTCCCTGTCACTTGTATTACTGATTAGCGGCATGTCCTCAAACAGTTGCCTTTTGTTCATATATTGGAAAAAAAATGGTACCACTGCAGTATATTGCCGGAGGCTGTCTGCACTAGGATGTCTTTTGACCTTAGAAATTAAAGCCACACATGTGACCTTTTCCCAGGGTAGAGGGGGAGAGTGGGGTCATCACCATTAGCTTTATTGATTTCAGCAGAATTGTCACCAGAGTTATGCAGCAAAACAAGCCTATAATGCAGGGCTGTATATAGGCACTTTCACAATAGCGTTGTTCTTTTCCGGCACTGAGTTCCGTCCTAGCGGCTCTATACCGGAAAAGAACTGATCAGTTTTATCCTAATGCATTCTGAATGGAGAACATTCCGTTCAGGATGTCTTCAGTTCAGTCTTTTTGCCTTTTCAGGACGGAGATAATACCGCAGCATGCTGCGGTTTTATCTCCGTTCAGCATTAATGCCAGATCTGGCCCCGAGTGTTCCGGCATAAAAAAATAAATAAGTGCCAGATCCGTTTTTACAGATGACACCGGAGAGACGGATACAGCATTTCAATGCATTTGTCAGACGGATCAGGATCCTGATCCGTCTGACAAATGCAATCCGTTTGCTTCCGTATTGCCAGATCCGGCGGGCAGTTCCAGCGACAGAACTGCTTGCCGGAATCCTCTGCTGCAGGTGTGAAAGTACCCTAACAGGGGGTTCAGACCTGAGCGTTCTGAAACGAGCGCTCTGTATGCGCGATTGTACGGGCGTTTACAATCGCGCATACAGAGACAGGCGTGCACACATTGTCGCGCGTTCCCGAATATCTATGTGCGGGAACGCGCGACAAACACCCCAAAAAAAGCTCAAGAACTTGTTTGAGCGTTGGGCGTTTTACAGCGCGATCGGACGCGCTGTAAAACGCCCAGGTGAGAACCATTCCCATAGGGAAGCATTGGTTTCTCCGTGTTGAGCGTTTTACAGCGCGTAGGAACGCGCTGTAAAACGCTCAGGTCTGAACCCAGGGTTATGCATATATTAATACTCAGCCTAATGTAAGTGAACTGAGATATAAAAATATTTCGGTCCTTGAAGGGCACATGCACATGATTATTATTGAAAAATATTTCTGCATGGATTTCGTGCAGAAAAACCGCAGCGTAATACATTACCGGCAAAGTGCATGAGATTAGACACAACTCCGGTACACTGCCTCCTACTTCCATGCAGAAATTGACCTGATGTGCCGATTGTGAAATCTGCAGCATGTCAGTTGTTTGTGCCATTTTTGTCACAGATTTCACCCTTTTCAATGGATTGTGAGATCTGCGGCAAAACCGCATCTAATCCGCATCAAAAACCATAAGTAACACATGCTCGAAAGACGGTGCAGATTTTCTGTTCTGAAGTCTTCCCTTGTGTGTAGACACCATCAGTGTCTGATGGGTCCTCCAGAGGAAGAGCTGAACTTTGCAGCTGCTATAGGTAATAGAGGTGGGAAAGCTGGGTGACAATCAACTCAGCCTAAGGGCTCATGCACACGACCGCTGTTTTGCGGTCCGTTTTTAATGGATCCCTTGTTCCGTATCTGAGTTTCTTGTTTTTTACCTGTTTTGTGGCTGCATCTGTTTTATTATGCCACAAAACATATCCATATGGTTTCTGTATGCGATCCTGTTTCCATTTGCGATCTGCAAAAAAACGGAAGTTTATCATTGCTGTAATGTACTGTAATGTACCACTAAAGTTTGTTGCAAAGCTCGGTGTCAACCATCTGTATGAGCCAAAGTGGTGGCCATACTGGTTGTCTATAAGCTTTCCCAAAAACGTGCGTATATAACTGGGAAATGGCTGATGAATTTGTAACGGGAGTTTTTTGTTAGTACAAAAGACTGGCCCACCGAAAAAAGACCAGGCAGTAGTCATTTTGGCTGATTTCTGTCTAAAGTGCGTGATCGTGTAGATCCAGTCTCAGTATTCATGTAAATTATATCATGTACACAGATTCCCCGGGAAAGCAGAGCAGACTTTACTAAGTGTTTTCCAAGACGCTATCTGACAGCTCTCACTAACATTTTTATACATGGCTGCCCTTGATTTATCTGTCTGGCTGTGATCTGTTCTTCATCACAAATGTTATATATCCTCTAGGCTGACTTGTTTCTTTTTGTCTCACTTGGCTTTGTACATCACTTGGCTGCGTACATTTTTATCAGGAAAAAAGCCTGTGTGGTCTTCAAGAACAAGGACAAGGATAGTACTGTTCTATTAAGGGCCAGCTGTTCCGTTCCGCAAAAAAACTGAATGCTCAAGAACGTCATCTGTATTTTTTGCGGATCCGTTTTTTGCAGACAGCAAAATACTGAAAAAGCCTTACGGTTGTGTGCAAGAGGCCTTAGGCCTCTTTCACACGGGCGTGAGTTTTTTTGCCCGCATAAGAGCCGGGTGCGTTGCGGGAAAATGCGGGATTTTTTCTGCGCAAGTGCAAAACATTGTCATGCGTTGCACTCGCGTGAGAAAAATCGCGCATGTTTGGTACCCAAACCCGAACTTCTTCATAGAAGTTCGGGCTTGGGATTGATGTTCTGAAGATTGTATTATTTTCCCTTATAACATGGTTATAAGGGAAAATAATAGCATTCTGAATACAGAATGCATAGTAAACCAGCGCTAGAGGGGTTAAAAAAAAATAAAAAATAATTTAACTCACCTTAGTCCACTTGCTCGCGAAGCCCGGCATCTCCTTGTGTCTCCGCTGCTGATGAACAGGACCTGGGGTGAGCTGCTCCATTAAATACAGGTTAAGGACCTTCGATGACGTCACTCCGGTCATCACATGGTACGTCACATGATCTTTTACCATGGTGAATCACCATGGTAAAAGATCATGTGATGACCGGAGTGACGTCATCGAAGGTCCTTAAGCTCTATTTAATGGAGCAGCTCACCCCAGGTCAGGTCCTGTTCATCAGCAGCGGAGACACAAGGAGATGCCAGCTTCGCGAGCAAGTGGACTAAGGTGAGTTAAATTATTTTTTATTTTTTTTTAACCCCTCTAGCGCTGGTTTACTATGCATTCTGTATTCAGAATGCTATTATTTTCCCTTATAACCATGTTATAAGGGAAAATAATAATGATCGGGTCTCCATCCCGATCGTCTCCTAGCAACCATGCGTGCAAATCGCACGGCATCCGTACTTGCTTGCGGATGCCATCCGATTTTCACACACCCCATTCACTTCTATGGGGCCTGCGTTACGTCAAAATCGGAAAATATAGAGCATGCTGCGATTTCAACTGAACGCACAAGTGATGCGTTAAAAACATCGCTCATGTGCACAGCCCCATAGAAATGAATGGGTCAGGATTTAGTGCGGGTGCCATACGTTCGCCGCACGGATCGCACCCGCACGGAAAACTCGCCCGTGTGAAAGGGGCCTTAGGAAAATGGATTCAGATAAAAGAGAAAGAAAGAAGGCAAATAGTTGCTAGATGCATGTATTGTTCTAGCGTTTTCTGGTTGGACTTCCTGTATGTAAAGGTGCATTTAGGCTCCATTCACACGTCCGTATAATAGGTCCGCATCCATTCCGCAAATTGCGGAACGGGTGCGGACCCATTCATTCTCTATAGGGACGGAATGGATGTGGAGAGCACACTACGCATTACTGGAGCGCGCCCCCAATCTTCCGGTCCGCGCCTCCGGAAATAAATTGTCCTTCGCAATTGCGGACAAGAATAGGTAGTTCTTTGGGGGTGCCGGCCGGGTGTATTGTGGATCTGCAATGCCCTACGGACGTCTGAATGGACCCTTAGACCGGTTGAGGAGCAGCCGATTGTTGGGAAGGAAGCGTTCCTTCTCAGAAACCGTCTGCTCATTCAGTGGGAGTGAAGAGCTGCTTTTACATGCAGGGATCTCCTCCACAGTATGAGGATGACTATTGCGATTGCTCGTCCTCATACAGCAGCATTGTTTCTGGGCAGCAGGTCGCTGTTTAGACCGCACGATCGGCTGCCCTGAAACGATAATTTACTTTAAACGATCATTTTACCCGATGAACGAGCGTTTTTAACTTGTTCATCGGGGGATCGGCTGCACCTTTAGAAGGGCAGATTGTCGGGAACAAGCATTTGCAGGAACATTTGTTTCCATCATTCGCAGATTTAGGCCTTATGCACATGGCCGTTGTTTGAGTCCGTATCCGAGCCGCCGTTTTGGCGGCTCGGATGCGGACCCATTCATTTTTTTATTTATATATTTTTTTTTATTTTTTATTTTTTATAGACAAGTGCCTATTAAGAAGGTGTAGCCGACAGTCTTATACAGGTCAATAGGCCTAGGCGGCCAACAGCGGAGACCCCAGTCACTCATAACCAGTCTACCCACTAGCAGAAGCGTGCAGCCAGTGCCACTAACAGCTCAGCACCCACACCAGGACTGTGTGAAAGTCACAGGGTTCGGCAGCCATAGTGAACGGTCGCCAAACACGGGAAAAGCTTTCACCATATTCTCTACCTGCAGTATCAATGACCGGGCCACGTCCAGGACCACAATCACTTTCGATGCAGGACCGGACCCATTCATTTCAATGGGGCCGCGAAAGATGCGGACAGCACTCCGTGTCCTGTCCGCATCCGTTGCTCCGTTCCGTGGCCCTGCAAAAAAAAATAGAACATGTCCTATTCTTGTCTGTTTTGAGGACAAGAATAGGCATGTCTACAATGGGCCGCCCGTTCCGTTCCACAAATTGCGGAAGGCAGACAGGCGGCTTCCATTTCTTGTGGTCCGCAAAAAACAGCATGGTCGTGTGCATGAGGCCTAAGGGTCCATTCACACGTCTGAAAAATGGGTCCGCATCCATTCCGCAATTTTGCGGAACGGGTGCAGACCCATTCATTTTCAATGGGGCCGGAATGTGCTATCTGCATTTGCGGATCCGTACTTCCGCATCTGTGCTTCCGTTTCTGCAAAAAAATAGAACATGTCCTATTCTTGTCCGCAATTGCGGACAAGATTAGGCATTTTATATTATAGTGCCGGCGATGTGCGGTCCGCAAATTCCGGAATGCACATTGTCAGTGTCCGTGTTTTGCAGATCCGCAAAACACTTACGGACGTGTGAATGGCCCCCGGTAAATATGTACTGTATCTGTTTTGATCTTGGATTAACCTAGTTCTTCTGCAGATTAGTAACTTTTGTGGTAGCAGGGGGTAATGGACCAATAATCCACACTCGGAGCAATAAATCAGGGCACACAACAGTAATAACCTACTTGTTGACAGTTTCAAGGGAGGGCAAAAATGCCCCCTTGATTATTTTATGTGAATTATAACTAATATATACAGTACAGACCAAAAGTTTGGACACACCTACTCATTCAAAGAGTTTTCTTTATTTTCATGACTATGAAAATTGTAGATTCACACTGAAGGCATCAAAACTATGAATTAACACATGTGGAATCATATACATAACAAAAAAGTGTGAAACAACTGAAAATATGTAATATTCTAGGTTCTTCAAAGTAGCCACCTTTTGCTTTGATTACTGCTTTGCACACTCTTGGCATTCTCTTGATGAGCTTCAAGAGGTAGTCACCTGAAATGGTTTTCACTTCACAGTTGTGCCCTGTCAGGTTTAATAGGTGGGATTTCTTGCCTTATAAATGGGGTTGGGACCACCAGTTGCGTTGTAGAGAAGTCAGGTGGATACACGGCTGATAGTCCTACTGAATAGACTGTTAGAATTTGTATTATGGCAAGAAAAAAGCAGCTAAGTAAAGAAAAACGAGTGGCCATCATTACTTTAAGAAATAAAGGTCAGTCAGTCCGAAAAATTGGGAAAACTTTGAAAGTGTCCCCAAGTGCACTCACAAAAACCATCAAGCGCTACAAAGAAACTGGCTCACATGTGGACTGCCCCAGGAAAGGAAGACCAAGAGTCACCTCTGCTGCGGAGGATAAGTTCATCCGAGTCACCAGCCTCAGAAATCGCAGGTTAACAGCAGCTCAGTTTAGAGACCAGGTCAATGCCACACAGAGTTCTAGCAGCAGACACATCTCTAGAACAACTGTTAAGAGGAGACTGAATCAGGCCTTCATTGTAGAATATCTGCTAGGGTGGGCCATTTATATGGATACACCTTAATAAAATGGGAATGGTTGGTGATATTAACTTCCTGTTTGTGGCAAATTAGTATATGTGAGGGGGGAAACTTTTCAAGATGGCTGGTGACCATGGCGGCCATTTTGAAGTTGGCCATTTTGAATGCAACTTTTGTTTTTTCAATAGGAAGAGGGTCATGTGACACATCAAACTTATTGGGAATTTCACAAGAAAAACAATGGTTTTAACGTAACTTTTATTCTTTCATGAGTTATTTAAAAGTTTCTGACCACTTATAAAATGTGTTCAATGTGCTGCCCATTGTGTTGGATTGTCAATGTAACCCTCTTCTCCCACTCGTCACACACTGATAGCAACACCGCAGGAGAAATGCTAGCACAGGCTTCCAGTATCCGTAGTTTCAGGTGCTGCACATCTCGTATCTGAAGGCAATTGTCTATGCTGTGAAGATACGAGATGTGCAGCACCTGAAACTACGGATACTGGAAGCCTGTGCTAGAGTGGGAGAAGAGGGTTGCATTGACAATCCAACACAATGGGCAGCACATTGAACACATTTTATAAGTGGTCAGAAACTTGTAAATAACTCATGAACTAATAAAGTTACGTTAAAACCAAGCACACCATTGTTTTTCTTGTGGAATTCCCAATAAGTTTGATATGTCACATGACCCTCTTCCTATTGAAAAAAAACAAAAGTTGGATTCAAAATGGCCGTCTTCAAAAGTTTCCCCCCTCACATATACTAATGTGCCACAAGCAGGAAGTTAATATCACCAACCATTCCCATTTTATTAAGGTGTATTCATATAAATGGCCCACCCTGTGTATATATATACACTCACCTAAAGAATTATTAGGAACACCATACTAATACGGTGTTGGACCCCATTTTGCCTTCAGAACTGCTCAGGTAGCCCGTGGCATTTAAACGATGGCCAATTGGCACTAAGGGGCCTAAAGTGTGCCCAGAAAACATCCCCCACACCATTACACCACCACCACCAGCCTGCACAGTGGTAACAAGGCATGATGGATACATGTTCTCATTCTGTTTACGCCAAATTCGGACTCTACCATCAACAGAAATCGAGACTCATCAGACCAGGCAACATTTTTCCAGTCTTCAACAGTCCAATTTTGGTGAGCTTGTGCAAATTGTAGCCTCTTTTTCCTATTTGTAGTGGAGATGAGTGGTACCCCGTGGGGTCTTCTGCTGTTGTAGCCCATCCGCCTAAAGGTTGTGTGTGTTGTGGCTTCACAAATGCTTTGCTGCATACCTTGGTTGTAACGAGTGGTTATTTCAGTCAACGTTGCTCTTCTATCAGCTTGAATCAGTCGGCCCATTCTCCTCTGACCTCTAGCATCAACGAGGCATTTTCGCCCACAGGACTGCCGCATACTGGATGTTTTTCTCTTTTCACACCATTCTTTGTAAACCCTAGAAATTGTTGTGCGTGAAAATCCCAGTAACTGAGCAGATTGTGAAATACTCAGACCGGCCCGTCTGGCACCAACAACCATGCCACGCTTAAAATTGCTTAAATCGCCTTTCTTTCCCATTCTGACATTCAGTTTGGAGTTCAGGAGATTGTCTTGACCAGGACCACAACCCTACATGCATTGAAGCAACTGCCATGTGATTGGTTGACTAGATAATCACATTAATGAGAAATAGAACAGGTGTTCCTAATAATTATTTAGGGGAGTGTATGTATGTATATATGTGTATTAGGGCTGCACGATATGGGAATTTTGTGCGATTGCGATTAGGGCCCTAAAAATTGCGATAACGATATGCGATGCGATATTTTAAAGGAATTGTGCTAGAGGTCTATTTGCTTGGATTTTCCCATATGAGCCGCTGACGCGGCTGGGTATGACATAGTTATGGGGGATCTGTGGATGACGCTGTGTTGTGGGGGATCTGTGGAGGGTGCTGTTATATGGGGGATCTGTGGAGGACGCTGTGTTGTGGGGGATCTGTGGAGGGTGCTGTGTTGTGGGGGATCTGTGGAAGACGCTGTTTATATGGGGGATCTGTGGAGGACGCTGTGTTGTGGGGGATCTGTGGAAGACGCTGTTTATATGGGGATCTGTGGAGGACGCTGTGTTGTGGGGGATCTGTGGAGGACGCTGTTATATGGGGGATCAGTGGAGGACGCTGTTATATGGGGGATCAGTGGAGGACGCTGTTATATGGGGGATCAGTGGAGGACGCTGTTATATGGGGGATCAGTGGAGGACGCTGTTATATGGGGGATCAGTGGAGGACGCTGTTATATGGGGGATCAGTGGAGGACGCTGTTATATGGGGGATCAGTGGAGGACGCTGTTATATGGGGGATCAGTGGAGGACGCTGTTATATGGGGGATCAGTGGAGGACGCTGTTATATGGGGGATCAGTGGAGGACGCTGTTATATGGGGGATCAGTGGAGGACGCTGTTATATGGGGGATCAGTGGAGGACGCTGTTATATGGGGGATCAGTGGAGGACGCTGTTATATGGGGGATCAGTGGAGGACGCTGTTATATGGGGGATCAGTGGAGGACGCTGTTATATGGGGGATCAGTGGAGGACGCTGTTATATGGGGGATCAGTGGAGGACGCTGTTATATGGGGGATCAGTGGAGGACGCTGTTATATGGGGGATCAGTGGAGGACGCTGTTATATGGGGGATCAGTGGAGGACGCTGTTATATGGGGGATCAGTGGAGGACGCTGTTATATGGGGGATCAGTGGAGGACGCTGTTATATGGGGGATCAGTGGAGGACGCTGTTATATGGGGATCAGTGGAGGACGCTGTTATATGGGGGATCAGTGGAGGACGCTGTTATATGGGGGATCAGTGGAGGACGCTGTTATATGGGGGATCAGTGGAGGACGCTGTTATATGGGGGATCTGTGGAGGGCGCTCTTATGGGGGATCTGTGGAGGGCTCCGTTATGGGGGACCTGTGGAGGGCTCCGTTATGGGGGACCTGTGGAGGGCGCTGTTATGGGGGACCTGTGGAGGGCGCTGTTATGGGGGACCTGTGGAGGGCGCTGTTATGGGGGACCTGTGGAGGGCGCTGTTATGGGGGACCTGTGGAGGACACTTATGGGGGACCTGTGGAGGACACTTATGGGGGACCTGTGGAGGACACTTATGGGGGACCTGTGGAGGACACTTATGGGGGACCTGTGGAGGACACTTATGGGGGACCTGTGGAGGACACTTATGGGGGACCTGTGGAGGACACTTATGGGGGACCTGTGGAGGACACTTATGGGGGACCTGTGGAGGACACTTATGGGGGACCTGTGGAGGACACTTATGGGGGACCTGTGGAGGACACTTATGGGGGACCTGTGGAGGACACTTATGGGGGACCTGTGGAGGACACTTATGGGGGACCTGTGGAGGACACTTATGGGGGACCTGTGGAGGACACTTATGGGGGACCTGTGGAGGACACTTATGGGGGACCTGTGGAGGACACTTATGGGGGACCTGTGGAGGACACTTATGGGGGACCTGTGGAGGACACTTATGGGGGACCTGTGGAGGACACTTATGGGGGACCTGTGGAGGACACCTATGGGGGACCTGTGGATGGCACTGTTATAGGGGATGTGTGGAGGACACATAGGGCCATGAGGGGGGCCAGCTTAAGACATATAGCATCTTATGCTGGTCCCCCTCATGTGTCCTAAACTGGGCACATAGCGAAACACTCTCTTTCCTAACAGGTCCGGCCTCTGTACTCACTATGAATGCAATGCACTGCAGTGAGCGGCAGCGAGGTGGCCGGCCGGCGCGTGACTGACGTCACTTAGCAACGCTCCTGCTTCCTGAAGTGGGAGGAGCGTTACTAAGTGACGTCAGTCACGCGCCGGCGGGCCACCTCGCTTCCGCTTGCTGCAGAGCATTGCATTCAGAGTGAGTACAGAGGCCGGACCTGTTAGGGGAGAGATTGTTTCACCCCCACACACACTAGTAAAACACTTTACACGAGCTGGCCGGCCGGCGCCTGACGTCACTTAGTAACGCTCCTGCTTCCTGAAGTGGGAGGAGCGTTACTAAGTGACGTCAGTCACGCGCCGGCCGCCACCTCGCTGCCGCTCGCTGCAGAGCATTGCATTCAGAGTGAGTACAGAGGTCGGACCTGTTAGGAGAGATTGTTTCACCCACACACACTAGTAAAACACTTTACACGCAAAAGGCAGTTATGTGCCCAGGGCCCCTTAAATAATCGCGGCATTTTCCGGTCGGCCAAATCGCCATATCGCATTTGCCGATTATCGCGATTCGATTACTTTTTCGATTTATCGTGCAGCCCTAATGTGTATATATATATATATATATATATATATATATTATTATATTTATAGATTTTTTATTTTTTTTTGCTTATAGTATAACCAGTCCAAAGACACCTCACCCCATATATCTATAAAATGAGCTGTTATTATCCTTTAGACCTAGTACGAATCAAAACCAGGTGTGGCTCAAAAACACAGGTACAGATCCTTCCATTATCCCTTATGTCTGTGTAGCTCCACTCCCGGTTTTGGCTCCCAATCACCGATGGAAATCACTTACCCAAGGACAGAACTGTGAACTAGGCCTTAGGTTGCAAAGTGGTTGTTCTGTATTCATGGTAACGGGATCCCTTTAACAGCTGTACTGCATTATTTGGAGCTTTACATTAATGCAGAACAGTTTTTGAGAGTTTGCATTGAAGTTTCCTGTACATTTCAATAGAAATACTTCAGACCACTTGGCATTCTAGCTTAATCTGCCCCCTGGTCTCTTACTTCAGTGCAGGAACCATGTTGAGATGTTGTGGATTCTGTTATTCTGTAAACTCTGCCATGCAGTTTCCCTGTATAGGGATTAATAACGTTATATCTTATCTTTAAGGACTCATTCAGAAGGCCGTATGTTTTTTGCTGTCTGCAAAAATGCAGATCCGTCATTTTGCGGACAGTTCAGCATGTCCGCAAAAAAAGGATTGCATTCCGCATTTTTGCAGACACATAGACTTCAATGGGGCCACATCCTGATTTTCACTGACAAGTCTAGGACATATTTTATTTGTTTTGCGGAGCCGTGGAACGGAAAAAGAGGCGGACAGCACAATCTCTTGGGGCTCCGTGAAGTGAATGGGTCCGCATCTAATCCGCAAAATTGAGGATCCGATGTGGAAAGCAATATACGGCCGTCTGAATGAGCCCTTAAGGAAAGCTGATAGGGAGATGCCCTATGGCTCTTATTTCCTTTCTCTGCTTATTTTAAATCCATGTTTTCTCTGAAATGCTGTGTGTTTTTAGAGTAAAATATACGGTCTGTATTTCATGCTGCTGCATGGTTCGTGCGGCATGAAGGTTACAACAGGTTCCCTTTAAGAACTGGGATGCCTTCACAGAATAATGACTTGATGACACTGTACATTGCTTTTTTTAGAGGTCCTATTAATTACAGCTTTGTAACATGAAGCCATCCACACCCCACTTACTGTAGGCTGTATTTACATGGGCAAATGTGTTGTTACTGAGCTCTTACAAGTCACACGCCTTAATTTACACATCATAAGCCGCATGGCACGGTTCACTTTGTGTTACTGTCATTGCTTTAACATACATTTACATGCAGTCAGGAATTCAATTAGAGAACGTGTTCAATTGTAAGAAACGTGAGCCCTTTGCACCTTACCTGGACCTCAGCACGGATTACTAATTGTACTAGTACTAATTGTTATCCAGGTCACAATTCTAGACAAATACAATAACTATACTGCTAATGCACAAAAACTCAGCCAGTCTGATTCAGCATCCACAGTGCAGGGAGAAAAAAAGTCAAGTGATGGGGGATGCTACACGACAATGACCCACATCATGCAAGTAAATCGACAAAAAAACGGATGAAAAGTTGGATTTGTGTGTGAAATAGCCAAGGAGGAGTCCTGACCTTAACCCTATGGAGATGCTGTGGCATGATCTGAAGAATGCTGTTCATGCAAGGCATTACAAAACTAGTGAGGAACCGAAACAATTGTAGGGAGGAATGGTCCAAAATGTCACCTCTGCACTGTGGAAATCTTATTTTACAACTGCAGGAAATGTTTGGTTGAAGTGGTTGCAGTTGAAGGGGATATATGAAATTAGCGGTTCGCTTACTTTCTCCTCCCTGCACTGTAGATGATTACTCTGTGTACTTGATAGGACATGAACGGTATAACAGTGTTTTGTCTAATTATGTTGTGTTTGTCTATATTTGTGACCTAAATAGCAACCAGACCACATTTTATTAGTAATCAATGCGGAAATCCAGGTAATTCCAAGGGGTTCACTTACTTTTTCTTGCAACTGTATTTCTAAATAGTAAAATGTCTTAAAGAGGCTGTCCAGCTCTTTGGACCTTTTTAACTTTTGCTAGAAGCCTGTTGTACCTGTTGAAAAAGTGGTTGCCCTGTCCCTGGCTCCTTTGACTGGTCTTTCCAGACAGATGAGCTCACATGCACTTGTGCAGCGATTGACTAGCCTTAGCAGTTTTGTATCCTGAAGTGGTAAGTTGACTGTGCCACTTTGGGACATGTCACTGCAGAGGCTAGTCATAAGTTGCAATGGTGCACTTGACCCTGTCTGTCCAGAGGTGTATAGGATGAGAACTGGAACAGAGTGGTGGGGAGCAGGTGAGTATATTTTAAGTTACAACAGGCTGCTAGTGAAAGTAGCTGAAGGTCAAATGGGTTGTCCAAGTTATTTTTATTGATGGCACCCCCTCCAATCAGCTGGTTAAAGAGAAGGCGCGCGCTGTGCCAGCGCAGCCTTTTCTCCACTGTTTATCTGCTCGTGAACAGCAGTGGTGAGCAGGTGTAATTACAAGAAGCCATCCCATTTACTTCTATGGGATGGCTCTGTAGTATACACTTCAATAGGAATGAGCCATCCCATAGAAGTGAATGGGATGGCTTTTTGTGATTACACCTGCTTACCGCTGATGTTGCGACGGCGAGCAGGTAAACAGTGAAGAGAAGGCTGCGCTGGCACGGTGCGCGCCTTCTCTTCAACTAGCTGATTAGCAGGTGTTCAGGGTGTCGGACCGCCAGCAATTTTATATTAATGACCTATCCTGAGGATAGGTCATCAATAAAAATAACTAAGACAGCCCCTTTAATACAAGGCACTTACTAATGTATTGTGATTGTCCATATTGTCTCCTTTCCTGGCTTGATTCATTTTTCCATCGCTATATACACTGCTCATTTCCAGGGCTTGGAGCCGAAACGCGTGGACTTTTTGCTGTTTTGGATTTCATATTATTTCAGAGTACTGGCTTTGTATGCGTGTTTCTGAATTTGTTACAAAACTAAGAAATAAAATAAGTTAAGGAAAGCAGATTATGTTTAAACTGTTTTTATTTAATGCTCATGCATGCAACATGTGTACATAGCATTTGTTCATACATGTGAATTGTATATATAACAATAAAATAAGTATTCATTAACGATACAGCCATATTCAATAAATTCCGTGTAGCGCGGAGTATATCCCCGATTTCTGTCTTCATAAGGCAGTGACTGTGTCATAGATGAACATGAACTTATAAGTTGTCAAGATAAGGCTACATTCACACGTCAGTATTTTTCTATAATCCGAATTTCGGTCCGTTTTTTGCGGATCCGTTGTTCCTGAAAATGTTTCCGTATGTCATCCGTTTTTTGCGGATCCGCAAAAAACGGAAACATGTATACATTTCAATAATCAAATAAAGTTGTTTGGATTTCTTTGAAAAAAATAAAAATAAATATTTGCTATGTGTTTCCAGGAACGGATTCCGCAAAAAACGGAAGACATACGGAATGACATCCGAATGTCTTCCGTTTTTTGCGGAACCATTGACTTTGCATTGTACCATGATCCGATTTTTCAGGAACATAATAGGACATGTTTTATATTTAAACGGACATGCGGAACGGAACAACGGAAACGGACAGCACACATTGTGCTGTCCGATTTTTTCCAGGACCCATTGAAAATGAATGGGTCCTGATCTGGTCCTGATCTGTTCCGCAAAAAACGGACCAGATCAGGAAAGAAAAAACGGACGTGTGAATGGACCCTAAAGGTGAGTATATAAGCAGTTGAGGAGAAGAGAAAGGAGAGAATGAAGGGGAGATAGAGCTAGCAATAAAGGAAAAAAGGGTAAGGAAAGGGGAATGGGCAAGAGGGGAGGGAGAGAAGGACAAGGGGGGTGAATGTCAGTGAGATCAACCCTTCAAGCTGCGAGTACAGATAAGAGATCTGGGGATTCTTGAAAGTCAATCCATTGTGACCATACCTTGTGATATTTGATCGATTGGTTAGAAACCTCTGCTGAGATCTCCTCCATTCTAGTGAAAGGAAAGCAGATTAGAACAAAGCATTTTTATTATACAGTTAGTAAAAAAAAAAAAAAAAAAAGTGAGTTTATTAGCAAGTTCTCTTGACAAGTTACAAAATGTGGGTGCTATTTACAGGCAGAGTTTCCCCGGCCAGTGTCCAGGTAGCAGAAATTTTCATTGGATTCCATGTGCTAGCAGTTAGACGATAGTGTTGCACTTCTTTGCTGATTAAGTGAATTGTTTCCTTGACCCTCGAAGGCGCTTTACAGTAAATGAAGAGGTGCACAGATAAGGGGGTTGTATATCCATTAGATATGACACATGATACCCAACAGTGCTCTGAAGAACTAGCCCTTTAAACGGCTGGGCAGGTACATAATGCAGACTGCTGTTTCTTACACAAATGACTATTATTTCTGCCTTATGACTACGCACAAAATGTCACTAGGAGGACCTATTTTCATTCTCCTCACATCTGTCACCTACTCATTGTGGTTGCCATGAGAAATTGCCTGGATTCAGTGATGGCTCTTTCTGTGCCTATAACTGTCAGTATGGCACAGTTTGCTTAATGTTAACGAACATGAAAGTGGTTTATTATTATACTCGGCTTCTACATTTTAGTTGTTTTTCTGAGATTTACTGTTACGTTAACATTGTATAAAGCTATTGTAATGGACTGTTTCATACCATACTTCACTTTTCATTTACCTTGAAAGTGAAAAGATGTCTCTTAATGCCTTACTGCTGTATTTGGTCTGCTATTCTCAACATAAACATGTATATTTTTCATTATTTGAGTTAGTTGGCTTGACTCATTTTGTTTCCTTTGTTTTTCTTACTATTTAACATGTACATGCTGTACATCATCTTCCACCAGTTTGGGGCCAGACTTTGTTGGAAAGCAGCACCAAGAGCTGTGTCTGCTCAAAGACACTTAGTGTTGGAATGAGCAGAGCAGTTAATAAATCCCAACAGGGAAAAAGTTGGATTGCTTTGCTGATCCCCCACATCAAGCTTCTTTACAAGTGATGCGTGTGTGGGGATTTGTAAAATAATATTCTTACTTTGCCAAGTTTATAAGGACATTCCCTATCTTTTATATACTGTCTCATAATAGTTTGATGGGATCAGATTTCCTTACTAAAAAGTCCCAATAAACAAATCTTTGAAGACTAGAATAGACTTCCTTTAGGAAGGGTAGTCATCCCACCTTTATAATAAACTGAGAGAACTGTATACGAGATGCTAAAAATAAGCTTCGACACCATTCGTCCTATCTTATGCAAATAATAAATCACTTTATCAACTTCTTAACAGCTCGAAAGACTTATCAATGAGAAGTCATCGTATCTTCCCAGTTGCCACGGAGAGTAGACATCCGTAATTTCCTTCTATGTTCAATGAAAAGGGGAGATAACCGTTTAGTATTTAGTAGATGAGTATAGAATCATGAAATAATTCTCTTTAGGGCCCTGGGACTTGCAGAGTACTGTTAGATTTGAGCTAGAATTAGTGGTCTATTCATGTAGGAAGGTTTTTGTAAAAAAGAAATACAGAACAGAACACATGCTAGGGTGTTGGTGAAGCAGTCTTCTTTATAGCCCAAATCTATCCCGAATTGGGTATCATGCAGTATGGCCAAATACAGGAAAGATGATTTTTCTATTCCCCCACAACAGCACCACAGAGAGAGGATCCGCCCCCAGGGACAGGTTTCCTGTGGTTTCCTGTCCCCGGAGCGGGAGACCTGCAGTTTCTTTCAGGTTCTACCCATAGCTTGGAAGTCCCAGAGATGCTCTGGAGGGCTATGCGGTGCATACCTGCTCGGGTCTATTGCCCATATTTTGGGCTAGGCAGGACCCTAGGAGCCGGTGGTGGTCCAGGCTGCCTCCTGGCTCTTGCGGCAGGTGAGTGTGCGCTCCTCAATGGGAGTGAGGCCACACGGGAGCAGTATGGAAGAAAACTGCCTTATGTGAGGTGCTGTATTCTGCCGCATGCGGCTGGGATTCAGCAGCAGTTGGATTGTCCGAGCACCTGAGATTTACCTTGCATGTGGTCCATAGGAGAAAAAGGCGCGAGAGGTGGACGCCGCTTCCGGTCATGTGACCAGATTTGCATTCCACACGCTGGGGGAAGGAGCAGATAAAAGTAAGTGAAAAGCCAGGAAATGCCGGCATGGTTGCTGCAAATTGTTTTCCATCATCTGGATAGTGCCCTCCTCTTTTTTCTTGTATGCATATAGATTTCATATATATTATATATGGTAAACTCTTGATCTCCGCTGTAATCCTCTAGGTGAGGAGTTTGGGGCTACACTTTGGTCACTGCCCAAGATTGTGCAGCATTCCCTGTCAGGGTCAGTTTCTGTTTGGTCCAGAACTAGATTACCTCTTAGAGAAGGCGGCAGATAAGAAAGAGATTTCCAGGGTTTTCCCCTGGTGCTACCTCGACTCAATTTTCTAGATACAGACGGCCCTTTTGTTCATCAGTTAGATTTCAGAATAGGGGGCAAATTAACGATAAAAGCCAGATCCCTAGATCAAGAGGGTATATACATTCCCCATAGCTCTCTGTGATTTTTTATTGTGTAAAAAAAAAAAAGATTCTATCTATATATATATATATATATATATGTGTAAATGAGGCTACTAACGTTTCCGGAGCCCACCCACGCCCACTGTGAAGGAGCCCAGCACCGCCCCGCATACTCCGAATCTGCTCCTTGCTTCCCGATGTCACAAAGCTAGAGCGCTGTAATCTCGCAGTGTCGGCATAGTGTTCCTTTCCTGTAATGGCATCTGCCTCGGAGCGAACTGCGCATGCTCTAGCTCGCGCATCGCGAGATTACGGCACTATAGCTTTGTGATGTCTGGGAGCAAGGAGGAGATTCAGCGGATGCGGGGCGATGCTGGGCTCCTTCACAGTGGGCGTGGCTGGACTCATCTCTGAAGCATGGAGGAGACAGGACTCGTCTAAGGTTAATTTACATATCTATAAAATCGTTTTTTGGACACAATAAAGGCACAGAGAGCTATGGGGACTGGATATTGCTGATGTGCTAACAGCGATCTAGCAGCCCATGCCCTCAGCTCTATACCCAAAATCCAGGTTCCCTTAAAAGTTAGAATTTTGTGCAAATCCTCCCCAAAGGTTTGTAGTCACAAAAACTGTTTAGTTATGGAGACAGAAGTAATGAAGCTGTTAGAGAAGCGGGTGTTAATACCAGTCCCGGTGGCGGAACAAGAAAAGGGGTTCTACTCTCTGCTTTTTCTAGTTAAGAAACCAGACAACTCCTTTTGTACAATTTTATAAATCTGAAACATCTAAACAAATACCTTCTCTTGAGGAAATTCAAGATGGATACAGTAAAATCAGCAGTTCATCTTCTGTATCACAAATGTTTTATGGCGGTCCTGGATTCAAAGGACACATATTATCACATCTCTATTCATCCTTGGTACCAACAATTCCTCAGTGGCAGTGACTGTAGAAGGAAGTATTCGTCACTTCCAATTTCAGGCTCTTCTGTTAGGCCTCTCTATGGCCCCCCGAATATTTACAAAAGTGGTGGCAGAAGTAGCATCGTTTATAAGAAAGGAGAACCTCATATTCCTGCCCTATCTGGACGATTTTCTAATCATAGCAGACTCACGGCAGGATTGTGTGATGGCAGTTCAGGAGGTGAGTTAGATTTAGGATGGATTATCAATCTTGAGGAGTCCAAAATGGGGCCAGAGACTTGTCAAGTGTTTCTAGGGCTTCTGCTGGATTCGATAGTGCAAAGAATCTTTCTGACCGAGGAGAAGATTTTACAAGTCCATATAAAGCTGCAAATGTTACAGACTGCCCAGGATTTGACAGTCAGAAAAGCTTTGTCTGTCCTGGGGTCACTAACCTCCTGTATTCCGGCAGTGGAATGGGCTCAATTTCATATTTGACAGCTACAGAAAGAAATACTTCTATCTTGGAGGAAAGCTGGAGTCAAATATGCTTATCTCCAAGAAAACTTTAAAAGATCTATCCTGGTAGGAAGACAGCACAAACCTGAGTCAGGGGATTCCTTGGGGTTACCCCGATCCAGTAGTGATAACAACAGATGCCAGCCCATGGGGATGGGATGCAAATTTTTTAGACTAGATGATTCAGGGTCAGTGGTCTCCATTGCAGAAGGCGTTCTCCTCAAACAGGAAAGAGCTGCTAGCCATAAGACTGGCCTTGGAGACACCATTACCCTTTATTTAGCTAAAACATGTCAGAATAATGTCGGACAATCGGTCTGCAGTAACTTACATAAACCATATGGGGGGGGGGGGGGACAAGATCGGTTTCCTTCATGAGGGAGGCAGATCGGTTATTCTATTTTATGGAGGGAAAGGTGAGTCATCTGTCTGCTCTCCACATAAGGGGCCAGGAGAACTTCCAGGCAGATTTGCTGAGCCAGCATCGGCTAAGACAGGGAGAATGGTCCCTGAACCCTTCTGTATTCTCAAAGATAGAGTGGATCCCCCAGAGAGAGACTATTGATCTTTTTGCCACCAGACAGAACAGAAAGGTAGAGAGATTTTATTCTCTCAACCCAAGAGAATTCCCAGATGGGGTGGATGCCTTTCTTCAGAAATGGAACTTCCCATTAGGCTATGCCTTTCCCCTGTTCCAGCTCATTCCTCTAGTCCTCAAAAAGATCAGGGACGAGGGTGCAAGAAAAGTTCTGATAGCTCCCTTCTGGCCAAAGAGAGCATGGTTTTCTCTCATTAGGTTATCAGTCTCAGATCCATGAATCCTTCCAGAGATCCTGGACCTTCTGCTGCAAGGACCGGTATGTCATCCAAACGTCAGGGGTCTGCACCTTTTGGCCTGGAATTTTAGCTGCCACTACTAATTTAGAGAAGGTTTTTCCGAAGCTTTGGTGTCTACATTGCTGAGAAGCAGAAAAGCTGTAAAAAATTTCTATCTATACGACAGTTTGGAAGAAGTTCCTAGACTTTACAGGGATTGGGGCAGACTTTTTACCCTGTGATATTTCAGTCTGACAGATTCTGGAGTTTCTCCAGAAGGGATTGTCTATAGGATTAGTTAAAAGCACCCTTAAAGTACAGGTCTCTACCCTGGTGGAAAATGTTTGCTTATTGACCCTTGGGTAATGAAATTCTTCAGGGCGGTAGACAGAATTGTCCCAATGAAGGTACCCAAGTTTCCACCCTGGGACCTAAACCTAGTGCTAAATGCCTTAACTAGGGAGCCCTTTGAGCCTTTATTATCCTGTTATGACATTCAAACTTGTCCTGTTGGTAGCACTAACTTCGGCAAGGAGGGTTAGTGAAATTCGGACCATCTCTATTAATCCTCCCTTTATGTCCATTTTTGATGATAGGGTTGTTCTTAAACCAGACCCAAATTTCTTACCAAAAGTTACATCCACCCAGGAGGAAAGAAATTTGCACTGCCTAGATATAAGAAGGAGTCTTATGCATTATCTAGAAGTTACAAGGGATTGGAGGAGGTCCTCTACCCTGTTTTTGTTCTTTTTTCAGGCATAAATAAGGGAAAAATGGCCTCAAAAGGTTCCCTAGCAAGGATTAGGGCAGTTATTTCTCTGGCCTACTCCCTTTCTGGATGTTCTCCTCCTCTTTCTCTGAAGGCACATTCTACTCGTGCAGTCTCTACCTCCTGGGCTGGGAGGGCAAATGTCTCTGTGAGCAAATCTGTAAGGCTAGTCTTCTACCTTTTACTGCCACTATCGGCTTCCACTGAATCCGGTCTCTGATCTTCTGTTTGGGAAGAAAGTTCTGGAAGTTGTTTCCCACCCTTAAGAAAGGTGTTCTCTGTAATCTCTCTCTGTGGTGCTGTCGTGGGGGAAGGGGAAAAATGATGAGTACACTCACCGGTAATCGGATTTTCCCGACCCTACGACAGCACCCTCTCCTTATTCCCTCCCTGGTGTCACGGGTTTCTAGGCAAAAAAAGGGAAAAGAATTGCATAAATTAACCCAGGTTGGAGTTTATTCTGCAGGTTTCCTGTCCCTGGGGGCGGATCCTCTCTCTGTGGTGCTGTCGTGGGGTCTGGAAAATCCAATTACTGGTGAGTGTAATCATCATTATTCCATATGGATACATACAGAAAATGATGTCTGCAGATTTATAAAATTTCACAGACCAAGGAAATGCGAGAATGAATTAGAGATTTAACAAAGTCACAATGATCTCACTGAAGGTGCTCCAAAGACCTCAACGGACATGAAAGTATATGTCCATAGGCCCACTATAAGACTGTACTCCACAAAATGGGACTTTGAGGACTGGCCAGAAAAAAAAAACATGAGAAAACACATTTGGAGTTCAACAAACTGCATGTGGCAGACTCCCAACACACATGAAAAGGTTCTTTGGTTAGAGACTAAAATGTAACTTTTTGGCCATCATGGAAAAGGCTACATGTGGCACAAACCCAATACTTTCTATTATCCCGGTACAACATTTAAATATCTTGGAATAGTAGATCTCAATCCAATCAAGAATAGGTGGCATGACTTGAAGACTACTGTACACAAACACAATCCACCTAATTTGAAGGACTTGGAGCAGTTTTTCCTGGAATAATTGGGAAATAATCAGTGTCTAGATGTTATGAGATAAGAGACATATCCCAAGATACTTGCATCTGTAATTGCAATAAAAGGTGGCCCCACTTTCGGCGAGTGAATGCTTATGCATGTAAAAGTTCTCCGGCTTTGTATCTTACCTAAGGTTTGCGTCACGATAAAAGTTAATTTGCATGTTTAAAATGGCAGGCAATTTAGCCGCGAGGCACTGTGAGTATTTTGGCTACCTTTTTTTAATGAGATTAATCTCACCAATAAAGGAAAGAGCTCCATACTTTGAATTTGTATTGAAGGTAACATTATATGAGGATGCATGTATTGGAGAAAGCTCTACCGGGGTCTCTAGTGATTGGGTGACCTGATGCTTAAACTTTGCAAGAAGATGTGATATGATGATGGTCAAACAGTAGCATGTTCTATCCTCAAAACCAAAATGCTTATTGGGGCTGTTTACCTTTTTAAAGGGCGTTTCTGCCTACACCCCTTTGTCACCTGACCTACTGTGAGGAAGAATACTTAACCCCTTCCCCCACTGCAGCGTTTTGGCTTTTTTGATCCCGTCACTACCTCAATCTGGTCTCTGCCTGTGTAACACCAGCCAAGTGGCCCTGCAGCCAGTGACTTGCTTCAGTCATGACATGTCCTCCATGTCAGAGCATGGGGGACACATCAGCGCTGTGGCTAGTTATTGGCTGCAGTGGCTGCAGGATGTTTACATGTGGAGACCCTAGTGAAGAGAGCTGCAGCGGGGGACCTAAGGAGGTAGAAGAGCAAAAATCATGGGCTATTCTAGGGTGTTGAAGACCTTGGCTGCATCCAGCCAAGTCAAATCCTAGACCCTCTTTCACACACAACCCATTTGAGTCCCCTAATATTATCTGAGGTCGACTGAGCGGGCATAAAGCCTGAATGGCCAGAACCAATAATCTTCTAGTTTAAATTAAGCTACTGCAAAGCACATAACAAGAAATCTTATCATTGGGCTTCCAGATAAATATCATGGGAAGAAAGCTAACCATATGGTGTGCCTTTGTGTAATCTCTGTAAAGCTGGAGATAAGAGTACTGCCTAGTCATGTTTTATGGCTCTTTAATTTGGCAGACATTGACTTGCATATTGTCCTTTCACATGAGTAGATAGGTTGCCCGTAATGAGTGCTGGTCGATATAGGACATTGATTTGTTGCTTTTTTACTTCAATTTTCACTTGGCAATTACTGGCAGGGGGGTTTGAACAAATGATTGTCCTTGCTATAGTTGTTTCAAAATCCTACTCCCGTTGTTACATTGTTTGCTGGCAACACATGCCCTCTTTACCTAGGGAGATGTGCAGCCGACAAATGATCATTTTTACATAAAAGATGTGATGAATGACAATCAACTATTTTCTCTTTGTCATTTTATCTCAGAGTATGTTTACACTGGGAAATGATTGGGGGAAACTGTTTGCTGACTATTCTTTCAGCCCATCAGCAGTATATGTTAAAGGACAGTTTCCTTCTGAAGGAGCACTAACTAACTTGCTTACCTCTTGAGTATTGCCTATGAGTCTCCCTACACCAGCTGACAGCCTTCACACGGAGATAGCTACTGTACATCAAAGGTGTCTCTGCCAGCCAACCAGTATACTGCTCATTACCGACGATGAGCAAGAACCCTGAAAAAGCTGTCTACCGATTGGTATCTTTTTCTTTTGGAGTGGACTCTGGTTTGACTGAAATTCCAAGGCTCTTAAAAGTGAACTTAACACCATAAAATGCAGTGCAATCTGCAGGCAGCATGTTGTAGAGCAGGAGGAGCTGAGCAGATTGTTATATAGCTTTATGGGAAAAGATTTGGTAAAACTTGTAATTTCTTCATTTAAACCTCTGCTGATTCTATGCTTAGAAGTCATGGGTGGTCAGTGATTGACATCTATCTCTGCATGACTAAACATAGAGAGTTGGCTATCAATCAGTAAGTATAGTAGCACTGCCCATATGACTTCTATGCTCAGCTCCTCCTGTTCTGACATGCTGCCTGAAAATGGCACTGCATTTTCTCGATGACAGGTTCCCCTCAAAGGGTTGTCCAGTTTTGACCTGCCACTCTATTCCAGCTCCCTTTATTGGTCTTCCGCTCCTGTAAACTTCCCAGATGGAGGGCGTCATGTGCACCGCTGCACCCTATGACTGGCATTAGAGCTGACGTGTCTCTAATCAACGTGACCCAGCAGTGACGTTCCACTTGGGAACACTTCACCACTAAGGCTAGTCATTGGCTGCAGCTGTGAACGTGACATCTTCTGTCTGGAATTTTACAGGCTGGAGACTGGAAGACTGCTGAAAGGGAATTTAAGTCCTTCCCATTATGTGCGCATGCACAGGAGTCCTCTTAATGCATTCTTGGCTGGTTTGTGGGTACATAGAGGGGGTGAGTATCAACATCTAAATTACTAATCCAGATTCAGCAGCAGGTATCCTATATATGTATTACTGTATACTGTACTTATGGCTTGTCTGAGGTGACAGACTCTCTCTACCGACTTCAATGCTGGCACTATAACTTAAAGGCTATGTACACTTTCTGAGGCAATTTGTTTGATTGTATTTTACTCATTTTTGGCTAAAATCAAATTTTTTAATTGGCCTTTATTAAAAAATATTGAGCTGTTCTGTCACAAAAGGTTAATATTTATTTATTTTTTCTAACTGTGTGACTGCTACTTTCACTTTTGTCCCTGTCATCTAATAAACCTTACCTCTAAACTACTAAGAGGTCATAAACAGTGATAGCCAGTTCGCAGTGTTCGCCAGCGAACATATGCGGGCTGCCATCTTAACTGACAAGTCCGGCGATGCACAGGTAAGCCCTTACCTGTGCCGTGAGCCGGTCTGAAATCAAATGCGGTCACCTGGAGCAGGCAGTTCCGAGAACAGCTGCCAGGGGCCTTCATCTGGCTGTTCTCTGAACTGCCTGCTCCCGGTGACCTCATTGGATTTCAGACCGGCTCGGTAAGGGTGTACCTGTGCATCGCCGGACTTGTCAGTTAAGATGGCAGTCCGCATGTGTTCGCTGGCGAGCACTGCGAACTGGCCATCACTGTTTATGACCTCCTAGTAGTTTAGAGGTAAGGTTTATTAGATGGCCAGTTCAGTGTCCCTGTCATCACTGGTCATAAACATTTATTTAGCCACATTATTATCAGTAAGATATGGATTGAGCTTTAATTCGTTTTTATAATGTCAGAGAGCAGAGATAAGGAGTCCTTCTGCTCCCAGATGACGGAAAAGACGGAAAATCCACAGGCTGCTACTAGAGGATCTCAGCTATGTACAGAAAAAAAGGCTCCATATTTTTAATAAAGACCAACTGAAAAACGGATTTTTAACTCAAAATAAGTACAATGCAATGATAAAAAAAAATCCCCAAAGGTGTATACAGCCTTTAAATAAATAACAAATATGTGATCTTGTTGCAGTTTTAAGAAGAAATTTTCCTTAAAATATCTGTGCTTCTGCAGTACTTCATGTGTTGAATCTTCTTTCAGAGAGCGATTTCTGCAAAGTAGTTTTATTTTTCATTGCCCTAGTAAAGAGTTGTACTAATGGAAGTAATGGGGAATGCCCGTTAATGTGCTGAAATATTGCGCAAGTGCTGTAAGTGCAGAACTAGAGCAGAGTTCAATGCCCGCGAGTGAAAGAAATATACTGTATACCCACAGGTGGTTGGTATAGGGACTAATGGAAGTAAGGGGAAATGCCCGTTGATTTGCTGAAATAGTACGCAAGTGCTGTAAGTGCAGAACTAGAGCAGAGTTCAATGCCCTCGAGTGAAAGAGCTTATGCTTATGCAGTTCTTTCTCTTACCTGAGGCTTTACAATTGCGAACCAGCTGTCAGTTTTCTTTTGCCACCATTTAAGAATAATTGACTGCGATCAATTTTGTGGTGATACAGTACAATAGGAAAGATTGTGGAATGAGTGTTACTTTTTATGAAACAATGTTTTGTGTACGACCAATGCTTAGTGTTTTCTGTATTATTGATTCCTTTGTACAATACTTCAGAGGCACACTGTTGATGTGGTCCGTACATGTAACCGCAGGCTAGGGAGAGCTTAGAATTGTGTGCAATGAAAAATACAACTTAAAGCCTTATTCCCACGACAGTGTCTTTTATTTATTTTTATTGATTTTTTTTCATCCGCAAAAAAAATAATTCAATTGATCAGTGAATAACAGATCGCGTCCATGTGCCTTGCAGGTTTATTTCCTCACCCCCATCAATAGAACGGGCTATGTTGATCCTCTAAAATGGGCCAGAAGCTAGGGCATGTTTTGGCACACAGATTCATTAAAAGAAAACTGGATGTGTGAGTAACCTCATTGACTTGTGAATAACCCCATTGACTTGTATGGGTCTGTGTGCTGACATTTTAAAAAACGGATAGCGTATGGAAGAAAAATAAAGTTGCACGAATAATCTCTTAGGCTGGACAGTATCCAGGCTGAAGAAGCCTGTTATATAGGACTGGCCATCTGTATTTTAGTTTTGGATTGCTCCTCTATTCGTTGTTACTTGCTCCGGGCTGTAACCAGACCTTTTAAATGGACACTCGCAGTTCAGTTTTCCAAGGACAGATGTTTTCTCTGCTGTCCAGCAGCTTTCAGTAATATTCTTCAGGGTTCACAAATTAGAAAGTAGGCAGTCTGAGATCAGTGCTGTCAGTGGGGATTGCTGCCGTGCTAGCTTATGCTGCTTCTTATTCAT
Organism: Bufo gargarizans; assembly: GCF_014858855.1. NCBI lineage: Eukaryota > Metazoa > Chordata > Amphibia > Anura > Bufonidae > Bufo > Bufo gargarizans. Next base: position 207,265,994 of record NC_058082.1, on the reverse strand, counting down.
GCATCCTTTGGAAAACGAATGAGACAAAAGACAGCTTATATGTGTGCTGGGAGAACAGAAGGCTGTTCCATACAGACTTTCTTCACAGCCATCGTTTAGAACAGATGCTGAACACAAGCCCTTTGTGATCTGCTTATACGTGAAATTTAAGATGGCATTGCCATCAACAGAGATGCAGGATGACAAACTTCTGTATAATATATTTATTGTGACTGAATATTCCTCTGCAATAAGACCAAAATTGTCGGTTCACAGTAACTTTGTAGTACATTCATCAAGTATCAGCTAGTATTGTGCTATGATACTGCAGTTTATTAAAAACCGTCACCTGCTAGTAGGTTGGTAAATGGTAGTAGTGCAGTTGTGTAGCGGGATGCTGTTATCCCAGGATAGTATCGGTTTGAACTTACCCTATGAAAGAAACTAAAAAGCATGCTAGAAGATGTATAGAAATGACTTCAAACCTTAATAAGGCAAATTTTCAGAAAATCTGTCATTATTAGGGTACTTTCACACTTGAGTTTTTTCTTTTCCGGCATAGAGTTCCGTCCTAGGGGCTCTATACTGGAAAATAACTGATCAGTTTTCTCTCCATAGAGAGCAATCCGTTCAGGATGTCTTTAGTTCAGTCTTTTTGACTGATCAGGCAAAAGATAAAACCGCAGCATGTTTTATCTCCGGCCAAAAAAACTGAGGACTTGCCTGAATGCCGGATCCGGATTTTATTTCCATAGGAATGTATTAGTGCCAGATCCGGCATTCAAAATACCGAAATGCCGGATCCGTCCTTTTGCGCAGACCGAAAAAAAGGTGAAAAAAAATTAATGCCGGATCCATTTTGCCGGATGACACTGCAAAAACGGATCCGGCATCTCAATGCATTTTTCTGACTGATCAGGCATTTTTTTAGACTGATCAGGATCCTGATCAGTCTTACAAATGCCATCAGTTGGCATACGTTTTGCCGGATCTAGCAGGCAGTTCTGGCGACGAAAACTGCTTGCTGGCTCACTCTGCCGCAAGTGTGAAAGTAGCCTTAGGACAAAGGGGGAGATTTATCAAAGGTGGTGTAAAGGAAAACTGGTCTAATTGGCCATAGCAACCATTTAGATTGATCCTTCTATTTTCCAAAGGAGAGCTGAAAAATCAAAGGGTGAATCTGATTGGTTGCTATGGGCAGTTAGGCCAGTTTTGATAATAGTTCAGGAGGCTAGAAAAGATGAAAGCACAATTGGAAATGCAGCTAATATAATTCCACACCCATGCTCCCCATCGAAATATGAAGGAGAGAAAGGATCCAAAATATTTCACCCCACATGAGGTGCGTCATTGGTTGGTGTCACATTGTTTTTTTGTTTTTATGCAAGCATTTTTTCTGTATTGTTTAGTCAAAAAATAGAAGCTCCAGATGTTACTTTGAAGCACATGGGAAATATTATAAACTGCAAACACAAGCTGTTTTACTCTTTAGTTTCTTTATTGGGTCACTGACAATTTTTTTTATTTTTATTATTGCAGCATGCTCTGTCTTTTGTAGGACATACACATAAAGCCATTAAAAAAAAAAAATCCACGTCAGCTATTTTTGGCCGAACAAAACCCACAAAACAATTATGGTTGTTAGCACCCTTTTTAACTTGCTTTTTTTTTTTTTTTTTTTTTTTTTAAAGATATTATCTGAGTCAAACCTCCCAGAGTGGCCGACCCGCAGTGGAGATCATACTTACCTGGTCCTAGCCAGTAGGTCACTGTCTAACACTTCCTGCCCGACTCGTCCTCTCCTTGCTGCACTGAGATCAACAGGGGAGACGTGATCTGCTTCTTTTTCGCCACAACAACTGGTCACATGACTGATCATTATGCAGTAATGGATCTGTGTAGTACTGGCTCTGAAGCGACTACTGAATAATTGGTTGGTGGCGGTGCATAGTGTCAGACCACTACCAATAAGATATTTATAGCCTATCCTAAGATGTCTTTAAATCAAAAAGAAAAATACTGCAAGGTGACTACATTGTGTATCAGGACGGATCCGTTTGGCTCAGTTTTCACGTGAGCGTTTTTGTGTCCGCCTCCCAAGTGGAATGGAGGCGAAACGGAGCCAAACTTATGAATTGTGAGCGGATCCTTATCCATTCAGAATGCATTAAGGGCAAAACTGATCCGTTTTGGACCGCTTGTGAGATCCCTGAACAGATCTCACAAACGGTGTGAAAGTAGACTAAATCAAATGTATATTTTTCAACATCCCTTTAAAAGAACTGTGGCAATGCGATTACTTGTCCGTAAGATCGTCCATGTACAATCCCAATATCAACAAGAGGGACTAAACTGGTCAGTCATAAAAAAAAAAACGGAGTCTCTGCGGCTTGCTCAGTGTGGTAAATGATCGGCAAATTCAGCAGATCGTGCCATGACATGCCAAAATTGTCCAAACTGGCCAGTCATCTGCCATTTTTGTTCACAGCCAGTCCCTTTATTTATAATATTGTCCTTCTGTATACACAGCATATAGAGATACATACCCTATATAGATAGGGATCCCTTTGTTTAGTTTACTGCTACTGTGAGGGGAAGAGGTTATCAGTTAGTGAAATAGTAAATTAGTGGAATTAGGATAACAGTATGGCAGCTGTATTGTTCTTGCATTACCTAGATTGGGCATCCTCAAACTGCGGCCCTCCAGCTGTTGCAAAACTACAACTCCCAGCATGCCCGAACAGCCTACATGTATCAGCCTACAGCAGGGCATTGTGGGAGTTGTAGTTTTACAACAGCTGGAGGGCCGCAGTTTGAGGATGCCTGACCTAGATAAAGATGCCGACAGAAGAGCATTGCACTTATCAGTGTAACGTGTGATGCTATAATTGAATCACTCATTCATGGCTGCAGTGAATGGTCTGACTAAGAAAGTCAATTGAGACTATGCTAAAAGTCCAACAAACCAAGGAAGCTAAAGATCCAGGACAGGAAGTAGAATACATGGGGTGACTTAGAAAAAATTAATTTCACAAAACCATCCACCAGTTTGTTTGTGAAAAAAATGCAAAAAATATTCACATATAGGCTGGTAATGTCAGTCTGTTCAGTTCCTCTTTCTCTATAAGATGCTGCCTGCAGGTTACACTGCATTTTGTGGTGACAAAAGGACATTGCTTTGCTGTTTCTTATCTGTCCCTGTCAGTGACCTGTGGTAAACCTATTGTGAAGCTTATGGAAGTGCATCTTTACTGAAGCGCTGCTAGTGTCATTGTCAAATGTGCATGTTTCTGGAGATTCTCAGATCTGCAGATCTTTTACTGCACTTTTATATTACACTAAAATGTCCTCTTAGTCTCAGATATAGACTACATTCATCTGCACCGCATATACATATTGCTATTTGAAGGCCATTCCTCATACCAGTGAAGATCAAACACTTAAATGGAAGCTTTACTTTTGTGTTCCTCCACTTTTGTTGAGTATGCTTTCTCTATTCGTTTTACAGTCATTGACTAAAAACACAGACACCAAGAAGAAGTTGTTAGAAAGTTTCATTCGATTCCATGTGTGAATGTAATGATATATGTAAATGATTACAGTATTAGAGCAAAAGGATAAGTTTGTTGAGGAAAACGGTACATTTGAAAGGAGGTTCTTGTACCCTGTTGGGCTGCCTCGACCTTGGATACAAGGTTAGATATTGTTGGGCATGGTGATCTACATGTTCTGTATGGTATACTGTGGCACATAGATGTTGCAGCTGGGCCTGTAGATACTTGCTTCCAAGAAGGCCCATAAATGCTAAATTGGCAATACATCTGGCCACCGGGCAGGCCAAGGAAGTGTTGGAATCTGGCAGAGACATTCCTGGGAAACCCTTGCTGTGTGTGTGAATGAGCGTTATCCTGCTGTAAAAAAATCCCATTTGGAAGCCCTGCCAAGAGAAGCAACACAGGATGTCCTGCACATATCGCTGAGCTGTTAGTGTCCCTCGTACCACTACCAGGGGTGACAAACTGTCATTTGTGATGGGTCCTCAGATATTCACACCAGCATTTGGAGCAGTGTGTCATTCCACAGCAAACACCGTATTGAACAGCTGACCACTAGACCTCCATATTTTAACCCAACACACTTGTAGTCCCCACTCAACACTCCTGTGCCTTCAGGAGTCCCCACTACACTCCTGTGCCCCCAGGAGTCCCCAATACACTCCTGTGCCCCCATTGAGTCCCCACTCAATACACTTGGATATTAGGTGAACAGTCCAATACTCAATACATAGAAAAGGAAAGCTCAGCTCCAGAACAGTGTCTTGAATAAAAGATTAGCAAATTTATAGAATTCAATGCAATATATAAAGAAATACAATACAGGAACTAGTGATGAGCGAATCGACTGCTGATTAAACATCCGAAGTCGATTCGCATAAAACTTCGTTAGAATACTGTACGGTGCGAGCGCTCCGTACAGTATTAGAATGTATTGGCTCCGATGAGCCGAAGTTATTACATCGCGAAGTGTCGCGAGACTTCGGGTAATAACTTCAGAAGTTAATTTCTACTGTTAAAAACCTTTTACCGAACTCTGTGTCGGTTCCAAGTGGTACTTCGGAACCGAACCCAAGTTCGGTAAAAGTTTTTTTACAGTAGAAATTCTAACTAAGTTTTATGCGAATCGACTTTGGATGTTTCATCTGAAGTCGATTCGCTCATCCCTAACAGGAACCCCCGCTAACATTTGTGTCTGGAGGATGGATAATGAAACTGGTAGCTGCTCATGCTTGTCATCAGATCAAACGATCCTCTCTATTGGTAGTCTGTCTGGAGCCTGTTCACCATGTGTGCATGCCTTCATGTAACTGCTGCTCCCAGCACCTCCTGACAGCTAGGTCAGAACATTGTAGATGGCGGGCAGTTTTTTGAAACGACTATCAGTCTCAGTCCAGTGATGCATCCCCTCTCAAAGACTGGGTAAAATGTCTTTAAATGCATCGTAGAAGCATCTCTAGCAGTCAAGGATCTCTCTCTAAGAAGTACACTACCCCAAAGTAGTCTCTGAGAGCGGCACCAAGGGCAGCACTTTCATGCTTTCTTATTTCAAGACCCAGTATGTAATCAGACCAAATCTGTAATCATTTACATATCTGCGACAGGAGTGTATTTCGTAGAATAAAAAAAAAACGAACGAATTTCTACATATACATAATTAAAATGTGTTAGTTGCAGAGTACATTAATAAAACGCATGCATGGTTACATTAATGCTTTCCTTTTTCTTTTTACAGGACTACTTTTATCCAAAATACCAAGGTAAGCGTTACATTTTTTTATGTTTAGATGATAATAGTTGACTTATGGACTGTGAAAACAGAATTTGATACCATAAATGAATGCAAAACTCGTATGTCAAAATGATTGGAAACTGGTTATGTTGAATGGGGGATAAACCAGACAAGTCTAAGTATCGTCAATCTGTGTATTCTTCTTCTGGGATATGTTTGGTGGTGGGTTATTGTTAAGGCCCTGATGTTTGGTCAGATTATCTGCTTTTATGAACCCTCATTAGCGATGATCTGCTAGTGTAAAGGTGCCGCCTATTACCCGATGCACGAGCGAAACGTTTGTTCATTAGGTAATAGGATTGTTCATGCGGGCACCTAAAAATTGTTTGCTGGCAGCAGATTTTGCCGTCTAAACGGCCTCTGCTGCTGGCAAACAAGGATTCTGTATAGGGACAAGTAATGGCATTAGCCATTGCTCCTCCCCATACTGTGGAGGAGATCGCTGCATGTAAATGCAGAGTTCTTCTCCACTGACGAGCAGGCGGTTGTTATGAAGGAACGCTTAGTACATCAGGCCATGTAAAGGGAATGTCACGAATACAGGGGAGGGACACAGAACTAGGTCTCAAGGCTAGGGAGAGGGAAAAGGTCACCTCCTACGAAGCCCCTAAACCTGCCACTGACTCCTGTTAGTATGTATAGACCCTGAAGGTGGGAAAACACATACACCGGAACCTAGACCCTAGGAGCCCTGAAATACCCTAGGTAGTGGCAGAAAATGTGACTACTGGTTCCTTTCCAGGTGAATGAACCAGCGTCTCCCTGAGGCCGAGTAACAACAAGAACAGGGGAACAGCCAAATACTAAGAGCAGTACAACTCATCTTATAGAAAATGGATGAGCAGGAACACAAGCAAGGACCACACAACTCTTCCAAATCTAAGCAGAGAATATCAACTGCATGGTATAAAGTGTGAGACCAAACTAAGTAGGGAAAGCTGTAATGACCACGGGCTGCACCCAACCACAACACTGAGAATCAAGAGACTGTCAGTTAACCTCACGTGCAGTCAGTCTCTCCGATCTTCTAACCTCTGTCACAGAAGGTACCGTGACGGGCCTTTAGAAAGACACCGTTGAACTGAAGGAGACCATTGAAATGTTTAACTTGGGCACAGTGCATCTACACAAAGGCAGTATGACCTTGGATTTCAACTGGGACATCTCAAATGTAGCAAATTTTAAAATGCAACATTTGCTGCAGACAAAAGGTTATACACAATTATATCTGTTTGACATTCCCCAGGGGCCTGAAGCAAATGATGAAATGTGCTCTCCAACAAGTGTTCTTTAGTGACATGAAAAATTGCTGTTTGCTTTAGGAAGAACTGAAGGAATATACAGTCGTGGTTTGTCTTACCAGGGCACTATGGCAAATGTACAATGTAGATTTTCTTGATATCCAATTTTTTACCCATGGAAAAACTCCTTGATAAATGTTTACCCCTCATGGGTCTGTGTGAAGGATTGACAAAGACCCAATGAGGGTTGAAACCTTGCAGATTTACACCGCACAGTTTTCGGGCAGATTATCAGGAACGAATGTTACTAGAACACTTGTTCCTGACAATCTGCTCATGTAAATGTGCTGCCGATCACCTGAGGAATGAGAAATGCGCTTGTTCATCGGTTGAAATGATCTTTCATGCAGCATCAGCGTTTCTGGGCAGCAGATTGTGCTGTGTAAAGAGCAATCTGCGGCCCAGAAACAATAAATCTGTGAGGACCGCCATCGATTGTCCCCAAAAAATGGAGGCGATAGCTGCATGTAAATGCAGCTTTTTACCTCCACTGTTGTGTTTAGGTTGTTGTAATTTTATCAGTTTTTTTTTTTTTTGTAGTCGGTGTTACATTTTAAATCTGTGTTACTCGTTTGGGCATCCATGCTTTGTTCATTTATGTTTAAATTACCATATTGAATTGGCTGCATGATATGAAACCTTCTTTTTTCAGAATGCATCCGGAGGTATTCGTTTTTAGACAGGAAAGATCCAGGCCTCTCTACATGTATCCACAGTAAGTGATGTTTTACTTCAAACACTTTTGGTCCTCTGTGAACCTAGAAAAACAGTTTTTGACCCACTGAGGCAGATCTACTATTAAAAAAGCATAATTTTTTTTGTTAAACTTTGTGCAATAACTGGCATACATGCTGTGCAATGCATTTTTTTTTTCTAACCTTTTTGCCCTGCAAAATGTGTCTCCATGTGCAAACATTTTGGTGAATTTTTGGAATAAAACAAAGCCAACTAAGGCTAGTTCCACACTAGCACTAAACAGTTCTGACAGGTTGTTCCTCTACCAGAGTCCTTCGCTTAGTGCCCTGGAGCAGGGGGTACTTTGACGTTTGGACATGTGTCTACTTTCCCTATGCTAAAAGGTTAACATGCACTTTTTAATGCCTCATTTACACGTCAGTGTTTGATCAGTGATTTCCATCAGTGATTTTGAGCCAAAACCAGGTGCGGCTCTAAACACAGAACAGGTGCAGATCTTTCCATTATATCGTATCTCTGTGGAGGCTCCAGTCCTGGTTTTGGCTCACAATCACTGATAAGGATCACTGACCAAAACACTGATGTGTGAATGAGGCATAATACTGTGTAACTGCATTTTATATGGTGTGAAAAATATCCTGTTCATTATCACTGTGTTTACATATCTCTGTGGAAAGGGTTAATGAACACTAAAAGACTGCTAGGACTTTGAGAAGCTGGTGATTTTCCATAGCTGCCATAGAGTTTGAAGAAGACCATGTTTTGGTGGGGAAAAAAACAGACGTTGTTTACCGCCAAACCCAGACAGACTGACCTTGTGACTGTCTGGTTTAGCTTTGTTGTTATGTCTGGAAACTTGTTTTTGTCTGGAAATACTGCTGTATCATTGCCACTGAGTATCATTGAAGCTGTAATGTAAGTCTGAGAGTCGGAAAGTGTTACAATGTATCTGTTTGTGCTGAGCTTCTCCACTCCACACTTCCCACTACAAGGTTCCAGTCTAGCTAAAACTGTATATAAGGAGAGCACTCTAGTTGGCTGCAGTTAAGGAACAGTGCTTGGAAGAGGAGACTCTGCCAGTCTGCATGAATGACCAGAAGAAGATGCTGACATGGAGACGCTGAGCCTCAGACCATGGGTCCCTAGCCCTGTGACCAAGGAGCCACCCAGACTACTGAGCTACAGACCGTGGGCCCTTGACCAGGATACCAGCCTTCTGAGAGAGAGGAATAGCTAGCTTAGGCCATTCCTCAGCATCAAACCCTTCTTCTGCCAGGGAGGAGATTGAAGAAGCCAGTCCTATGCCTCTCTATTGTTTTTCACCTGAATCCCTCCAGTAAAGAAGCACCCTGGTTTATTGTAGATCCTGACTCTGGACTTATTTCACATTGGAGTGCACCTCGCCTTACGATCCCTTTCAGAGAGCAGCAACACGTGGTGACACCTCAACAGTGTCCGGAGGACCCAGTGTAACGTTGGGGCCACCCTAAACCTGGCCACTGCAATCACACCCGGAACAGCTGGAATGTGCATGGCCCTATTGACTATAATGGGACTCTGCTGGGAACCGACCTGTTTCCGGCATTAGGATTCGTCCCGACAGCTACCACAGCAAGCAGTGTTTTTTGGTCTGGCCGTCTCCCGGCATTATTTCTGGAAACAGGCCGGATGCTTGCCAGGTCCCATTATAGTTAATGGGCTTCGACGGGGAAAGGTAGTAACCAGCTATGCACTAGTGTGGAACTAGGTGGCAAGACAGTCCAAAGATGTGATAAATTTATCATCCAGCATCAGCCACTATGATAAATCTGGCTCAGTTTAAGACTGTCTGAGTTTACACTCTTACTATTATACAGTGTTAGTAAACCTGGCCCACTGTATTACATTTTAATGCAGTGTTGGCCAAGTATAGTCTCATAGAAATTCTTTCCCTTGGTTGCTACGAGTAAGTGATTTTATAATGTTTATAATCTGTCATCTATATAACAGTCTTGGGGCATTTGGTGTACATCAAATAGATTTGTATTCAAATAGGTTATCCTACAAAATATATTTAACACCGATTCGCAGGAATTCTTCCTTAAAATCTGAGGCTAAAAAATATGCACCAGATAAATTAGTTTATAGCTTTTAATTGATGATGATGAATACTGGCCAAATGCTGATAAAACACGAAGTTGGAAGAATTCAATGTGGATGTCTTTCAGTCCGTATTTTATCCACTAGGGCGCCAGTTGTTTAACTTGGTATGAAACATGACTTGATCCAGAAAACTGTGTGAAACAGTATGATATCAAATCAGAGCTTCTGTATGTAATTGTTGTTATAAGTGGCTCTCGCTTATGTCAAGATATTTTGTTGATATTGGAATTTGCTCAATATTCACTTGTAAAAGCTCATTCAGCAAATATCTCACATTCCACACTGATTCACCAGTTCCTTCCTCCTTTCCCCGAAACTCATGGTACAGCTGCACAATAAGGCTTCCAATCTGCATTGTTGACTGCAGAGAGGCTGCTCCTGACGAGGGATTAGCTTTCTGCTAGAAGAGACCCTTGTGTCTTCACACGTAACAGTAGAGGTGCGGTTATAAAGGAGAACTACACTTTTTACAGCCGAAACACATTTATTTAAAGAAGTAGCCCCACAAATTTTTATTTTTTATTTTTTTTATTCTCTGGCTTATTAGGAAGGTACATGATGTAGTACATGAAGTTGGAGTCAAGGTAATCTTCTTACCGGTGGCTGTAGTTGCGTATTCCACTGCCTTTTGATCCTTAGCTTCATCATGTGACTAACACTCTGACTCTGACACAGGGGAAGGTTTACTGATCAAATGCACTAAATACTGCCACAGTTTGCACCAGAAAACCAATGTTCATGCTTTGCAAAAGCAATGCTTTGTGAGAACCAGAAGGGAGTGGATTACTCACAACTACAGCCACCAGATTGCTTCTGTAACATATTTCTGCATCAAACTGCATCAAAACTAATTTTTCCGGTGTGGTTTTGACCACTCCTCGACTGCTACGTGTGAAGCTCCTGAACATAGACTTTCTAGAAGATCTACTAAACTGTAAAACAGTAAAATGCACATGCAACCTAAATTAATTTATAAGAGGGGTTTGCAGTAGGGGTGGGCGATATGCACTTAATGAATTTGTGCAATGGTACAGATTTTGTCTATATCGCATATATCGCCGGACCGTGATATGACCACGGAGCGGTAGTGAATTGAAGAAGCTTCTCACTCACCGCTCCGTGGCCTCCCCACTCCACAGTCCGCACTGCGCTGCACTGGCCAGGACCTGGCGTGCACACAGCGTCAGCCCGCTGGCTGACTGTGTGTGACGTCAGGTCCCGCCCAATGCATGCTGGGAAGAAGACGCAACACCTGCGGACTCGATCAGCCGGGGGGGGGTCTATTTGCAAAGGATGGCCATGGGGCTGATCTGATGGCACTGGCTCTGGGGGACATGTCTGATCAAGGCAAATGCCATGGGGCTGATGGCACTAGCTCTGGGGGACATGTATGATGGCAATTGGCAAATGCCATGGGGCTGATGGCACTGGCTATGAGCCCCTGGGGGACATGTATGATGATGATAATGGCAAATGCCATGGGGCTGATGGCACTGGCTCTGGGAGACATGTATGATGATGGGTAATTCCATGGGGCTGATGGCATTGGCTCTGAAGGATATGTATGATGATGACAGCAAATGACATGGGTCTGATGGCACTGCCTCTGGGGGACATGTATGAAATTTGTGTTTTACTAACACATCTTTACATTGTTTGGAAAAAGATCTGTTACACAATACACATTAAGACCTTTTTAAAGTTTTGTATACATACAGAAGAAAATAATATATCGCAATATATATCACACATGCTTCAAATTATATCGCAATATAGATTTTAGGCCATATCGCCCACCCCTAGATTTCCAGCAAGGATAACCCACTAACCAAATGACTACTGGCAGCCGCCTGTCTGTCTTGATGATAAGTATAAGGTATATGGACAAGGGTTCTCCTGGCTGATAACCCTTCAATTAATTGTTTAATCTATTGTTTTGGTGACTTGAACAATTTGTGAAAGGATTTCAGTGCTACCCATAGCTTCCATACTACAATAGCATAGCGGCACTATATTTTTCAACTGTAGGCCAAGTTCAGGTGTGGTGTGCAGATTTCACATTGAAAATCCACAACAAGGTTTAGTATCATACTAGTGGCCACACATACACTAACCTAAAGAATTATTAGGAACACCTGTTCTATTTCTCAATAATGTGATTAACTAGTCAACCAATCACATGGCAGTTGCTGCAATGCATGTAGGGTTGTGGTCCTGGTCAAGACAATCTCCTGAACTCCAAACTGAATATCAGAATGGGAAAGAAAGGTGGGCTACAACAGCAGAAGACCCCACCGGGTACCACTCATCTCCACTACAAATAGGAAAAAGAGGCTACAATTTGCACGAGCTCACCAAAATTGGACTGTTGAAGACTGGAAAAATGTTGCCTGGTCTGATGAGTCTCGATTTCTGTTGAGACATTCAAATGGTAGAGTCCGAATTTGGCGTAAACAGAATGAGAACATGTATCCTTGTATCATGCCTTGTTACCACTGTGCAGGCTGGTGGTGGTGGTGTAATGGTGTGGGGGATGTTTTCTGGGCACACTTTAGGCCCCTTAGTGCCAATTGGCCATCGTTTAAATGCCACAGGCTACCTGAGCATTGTTTCTGACCATGTCCATCCCTTCATGATCACCATGTACCCATCCTCTGATGGCTACTTCCAGCAGGATAATGCACCATGTCAGAAAGCTCGAATCATTTCAAATTGGTTTCTTGAACATGACAATGAGTTCACTGTACTAAAATGGCCCCCACAGTCACCAGATCTTAACCCAATAGAGCATCTTTGGGATGTGGTGGAACGGGAGCTTCATGCCCTGGATGTGCATCCCTCAAATCTCCATCAACTGCAAGATGATATCCTATCAATATGGGCCAACATTTCTAAAGAATGCTATCAGCACCTTGTTGAATCAATGCCACATAGAAATAAGGCAGTTCTGAAGGCAAAAGGGGGTCCAACACCGTATTAGTATGGTGTTCCTAATAATTCTTTAGGTGAGTGTATACAGTACAGACCAAAAGTTTGGACACACTTTCTCATTCAAAGAGTGTTCTTTATTTTCATGACTATGAAAATTGTAGATTCACACTGAAGGCATCAAAACTATGAATTAACACATGTGAAATTATAAAAAATATCAAAAAAAGTATGAAACAACCGAAAATTTGTCATATTCTAGGTTCTTCAAAGTAGCCACCTTTTGCTTTGATTACTGCTTTGCACACTCTTGGCATTCTCTTGATGAGCTTCAAGAGGTAGTCACCTGAAATGGTCTTCCAACAGTCTTGAAGGAGTTCCCAGAGATGCTTAGCAATTGTTGGCCCTTTTGCCTTCACTCTGCGGTCCAGCTCACCCCAAACCTTCTCGATTGGGTTCAGGTCCGGTGACTGTGGAGGCCAGGTCATCTGGCGCAGCACCCCATCACTCTCCTTCATGGTCAAATAACCTTACACAGCCTGGAGGTCTTGTATGAAAAATAAATGATGGTTCAACTAAACGCAAAACCGGATGAAATAGCATGCCGCTGCAAGATGCTGTGGTAGCCAGCAAAGCACCCCCACACCATCACACCTCCTCCTCCATGCTTCACGGTGGGAACCAGGCATGTAGAGTCCATCCGTTCACCTTTTCTGCGTCGCACAAAGACATGGTGGTTGGAACCAAAGATCTCAAATTTGGACTCATCAGACCAAAGCACAGATTTCCACTGGTCTAATGTCCATTCCTTGTGTTCTTTAGCCCAAACAAGTCTGTTCTGCTTGTTGCCTGTCCTTAGCAGTGGTTTCCTAGCAGATATTCTACCATGAAGGCCTGATTCACACAGTCTCCTCTTAACAATTGTTCTAGAGATGTGTCTGCTGCTAGAACTCTGTGTGGCATTGACCTGGTCTCTAATCTGAGCTGCTGGTGACTCGATGAACTTATCCTCCGCAGCAGAGGTGACTCTTGGTCTTCCTTTCCTGGGGCGGTCCGCATGTGAGCCAGTTTCTTTGTAGCGCTTGATGGTTTTTGTGACTGCACTTGGGGACACTTTCAAAGTTTTCCCAATTTTTCGGACTGACTGACCTTCATTTCTTAAAGTAATGATGGCCACTCATTTTTCTTAGCTGCTTTTTTCTTGCCATAATACAAATTCTAACAGTCTATTCAGTAGGACTATCAGCTGTGTATCCACCTGACTTCTCCACAACGCAACTGATGGTCCCAACCCCATTTATAAGGCAAGAAATCCCACGTATTAAACCTGACAGGGCACACCTGTGAAGTGAAAACCATTTCAGGTGACTACCTCTTGAAGCTCATCAAGAGAATGCCAAGAGTGTGCAAAGCAGTAATCAAAGCAAAAGGTGGCTACTTTGAAGAACCTAGAATATGACATATTTTCACTTGTTTCATACTTTTTTGATAAGTATATAATTCCACATGTGTTAATTCATAGTTTTGATGCCTTCAGTGTGAATCTACAATTGTCATAGTCATGAAAATAAAGAAAACTCTTTGAATGAGAAGGTGTGTCCAAACTTTTGGTCTGTACTGTAGATGGTAAACGGATTGTCCGGCCTACAGATATTGATGACCTATTCTCAGGACAGGTCATTAAAATCAGATTGGTGGGGTCTGACGCCCAGCAACCCTGCTGATCAGCTGTAAGGGCTGCAGGCCTCATTCTTACCCTTATCCACTTTTTAGTTTCAAAAATCATTTATTGAAGATTATAGCAATAGAAATGCTTCAATATATTATTACAGTCTGTATAGAAAACAGAAATTCAGGCAATGCCAAAAGTTATTAGAAATACATCTGAGATCACTCCAGTAACGCAGAGTAAATAGTCCTGCATAGCACACATCTATCAAATTACAATGTGAAGGTGTATCTTAGATCCACAGAATTTGCCGAAGGCAACCAAGGTTCCCATATCTTCCCAAAATTGACTAGTGAGTCAGTTCTTATCGCCGTCAATCGTTCGCACAAGAGTATTTTATTAACCCTGTCTAGGACAGCCTGGAAGCTGAGTGAAGATGTACGCCACTTGAAAGCTACATCAGTTCTCGCTGCCAATAAAATAAATTGCGACAATTTAAATCTGGGGAGCGTTGACCATGAAGGCTTGTCGCCTAATAGACAAAGTGAGAGTGTGGTGGGGTAATTACAGCCCAGGGTCGTCGTGATCAAAGTACAAATCTGATTCCAGAATCGCCTAACCACTACACAGTTCTACCAGATGTGTAGCATCGTGCCGTCCATGTCACATCCTCTGAAGCATTTAGGGCAGGCATGTCCAAACTGCGGCCCTCCAGCTGCTGCTGAACTACAACTCCCAGCATGCCTGGATAGCTTACAGCTATTAGGGCATGCTGGGAGTTGTAGTTTAGCAACAGCTGGAGGGCCGCAGTTTGGACATGCCTGATTTAGGGGATACCTCCGGGTATATACGATGCAACCTGGAGGGCACCATGTACGTTCTGTGCAAAATTTTTATGGAGGTTTCTGCCATTGTGACCTGCCATGAGCCTTTCGTAAGCGTTTGGGAGCACTGATGCCACCTAGATATGTAAGAATATAGATAAGCTATCATCCAGGAGGACAAAAGCAGGCTCTCTTGTCACCTATCGGTTGGCTGTCTTATAATTCAAAGAAGTACTCCCCCAAAAGTTTTATTCTCTGACCTGTTAGAAAGGTACATGATGTAAACTGTAGTGAAGTTAATCTTCTTACTAGTGACTGTATTTCTGACTTATAAAATCCCTTCTGATCATCAGCTGTGTCATGTGACCCGAACCCTGACTCTCCAAATAACACAGCATCTGATGAGTGTCAGTTTCTCTATGTATTTCTATGGGAGGCTGAATGTCAGTCTCATAGGAATGAATAGAGAAGTAACTCACTTGCTGTCCTGTGTCAGTTGGAGATCATAGTGCTGGTCACATGACACAGCTGAAGATCAGAAGTGAGGTTATTACTCACAAATGCAGAAGATGATTACCTTCACTACAGTTTACATCATATACATTCAGATCAGATCAGGTCAGAGTATAACCATTTTTGTGGGAGTGCTTCTGTAATGTCTGACCCTTACCATGCTTTATACAGAGGCAGTCCATAGCAGAGTACCTGTTGGCTGTGTGAGAAACTTTTAACATTACTCCTAGCAGAGAGTGCCAGTTGGCATAGGGAGACGTAGGTAACAAATAAGATCTCATCCAGTAAGACACAATAAAGTATAATTACCAACATTTTGTTGGTAAATTTTGAGGACATTTAATCCCTTCCCAACCAACTCTACCTACTTGGGAGTGTCAACTTCTAGGTGGAGTTTCACACATTAGAAATTTGACAGGATTGTCAAAATTCCCGCAAATTCAGGACTGCTCTTAGCTCACCAAGCACAGTGCCGTATAGTGGCTGTGCTTGATATTGCAGCTCAGCCCCATTCACTTCACTGGCGTTGAGCTCTGCCTAGGACATGTGACCAATGAACGTGACATCATATGGCCTAGGGCAAGTCTAAGCTGCGAGAAGGCCACGGTGCTACTGCAAGCACTGGTGCCTTCTCAAACAGCTGATTGGCATGGGGACCCACGTGTTGGACCCCCACTGATCAGTATAAAAATCTTTTAAAATACCTTTTAAAGATGCAGTAGTTTCTTAGTACCTCATTTGGTCATACATTGTCGACATGTCATTGCTACAGCCCAGTAAACAAAATAGTACTGTAGTGCTGACACTGGAACAGCATGGGACTTTATCCAGGTGAAAAAGTTAAACTTTTACTGCTGATTTCTATTGACCATTATTTGCTAGTAACTGGATGACTCCTTTACTATATTTTATGTATGGCTTTTGAGTAACATTTTACTTGCAAATGATTCTGCAGAAACCTCTTCCAGATGATCACTCTATCCGCTAGTTGCTCAGAACTGGCGCCATTGCAAACGGTTAATCACTTCCCAGCAGTGAAAACATTTCTGGACCTCTGCCCAGTCAATTGTTCAGGCAGTACAATAAAATGCAAAGGTGATCAGCACTTTTTGTTTTTATATACATATTTAACGCTGAATTTCACAGCTCGTGCTGTTCCAGCAAATGACTCTGTTTACAAAAATGGCTGGGTGGGCTCTGCTGTTGGAATCCACTACGAGCACTGCAAAGCAGCGAGTCTGGATTTACACATTCATTTGTAGCTAATTCGTCTTTGTTTATGCTGTATGATTAATGGATGTCCACTATAACCGCTATCTAAACTGTATATAGACTTTTATAGCTAGGATAGTAACTGTTTGCATGACATTTGCAGTCCATAAGAATACACTGAATGTGCGTGCCACTTTCATGAGATTTTCATAGTATCGATGAGGTGTCGGCAGTAGTGGCACATGCCTTTGCTATTAATCTGTTGGCAGACTCTTTAAATATATTGACTGCTCAGTGGCCGGCTTCATGGCATTGACAGCTGAGTAGCTGTTTTGTATTGCATCTAAAGGATTTTTCCAGGCTTCCCTTATAGCAAACTACTTTGTGACTGCACAGGTAAGTGGAATAGTGCGTGCTCCTGCTTCTACCCTTAAGAGTTTAGTCCTCAGGCATACTGAATAACAACCGATTATCTACAACATGCTGACATCTGTGGAATTCCTGCTGTGATCATAATTCATGGACCAGTTAGCACATGGCACAAAAAAAGCTTGCAGATTGTGACAAGATCAGTACATAATGGAAAGAGCTTATCAGGCCCAGTGCTATAATGAAGCAGACCAAGCAGCTGCCTTAGGGCGCTGAGAAGGGGGCGAGGGCGGAAAAATGAATAAAAATAAAATAAAAAATTAATTAATCACTTGCATGCCGCCAGCCTCCTACGGCTGTTCTCCTCTGTGTGGTGGTCCTCATATCTTCTCTCTGGGCTCCCGAGTCCCGACAAGTTGTTTTGAGGTCCTTTCCCACTCTGCCAATCAGTGGCCGTAGCTGTGTCACGTGTCAGGGCAGTGATTTCCCGCTGAGCCAATCACTGGTCTGACACGTGACACAGCTGCGGTCACTGATTGGCTGAGTGGGAAATGTCCTCAAAGTCTTGTCGGGAGCACAGAGAGAAGATACCAGGACCACACAGAGGAGAAGGGGAGCTGCTGCAGATGGGACCAGGGCTAGGTGAGCATAATGTTTAGGGGGGAAAGTATGCCATGGAGGGGGGGGGGGTGATGTGACATGGGGGGGGGGGGGAAATGTGCATGAAGGGGAAGAAATATGACATGGGGGAAAATATGTCCCATGGGGGGAAGAAATGTGACACAAATGGGGTGATGTAAAAAGCAGGGGGTGATGTGACATGGAGGGGGAGAAATGTGACATGGAGGGGGAGAAATGTCACATTTCCCCCCCCCCTCAATGTCACATTTCCCCCCCCTCCATGTCACATTCCCCCCCCCCTCCATGTCACATTCCCCCCCCCCTCCGTGTCACATTTCTCCCCCCTCCGTGTCACATTTCTCCCCCCTCCGTGTCACATTTCTCCCCCCTCCGTGTCACATTTCTCCCCCCTCCGTGTCACATTTCTCCCCCCTCCGTGTCACATTTCTCCCCCCTCCGTGTCACATTTCTCCCCCCTCCGTGTCACATTTCTCCCCCCTCCGTGTCACATTTCTCCCCCCTCCGTGTCACATTTCTCCCCCCTCCGTGTCACATTTCTCCCCCCTCCGTGTCACATTTCTCCCCCCTCCGTGTCACATTTCTCCCCCCTCCGTGTCACATTTCTCCCCCCTCCATGTCACATTTCTCCCCCCTCCATGTCACATTTCAACCCCCCCATGTCACATTTCTCCCCCCTCCATGTCACATTTCTCATCCTCCTCCATGTCACATCACACCCTCCTTTTTACATCACCCCCACCGAGTTGTGGTGGTGGGGGCACCAAAATATAGCTTTGCTTGTGTGTGCAAAAATCCTTGCATCGGCCCTGGAGCTTATTGATCTTTTGTACCTCTCTGGCGGAGAGATTTACTAAGCAAAATATGCCAAAATTGGGATGCAGATTACTCTAAATATTGAGTATAAGGCATGTGCCATGTATATTATGTATTTTACTAACTTTTATACCTATAGAAAAGAATTTTGAAAAGGGGAGTCGTGTTCTCCCATATTTCTGAATGCAAATATTCTTCGCCACAAGTTGCACATTTTCCATGGAGTTACGGTGCAGACACTTACGGTGCCACACTGAAATTTCACCAAATTCTTTTGCCATGGAACTTTGGCACAGACACCTGCACTGAAATTTCGCTGGCAGCCGTGTGGTTTATGCCTCCCATTCATTTCAATAGGAGGCAGCAATTAGGATCGTGGAGCAGCGGCTTAAAGCTTTAAGCCTCCGCTTTGCAATCCTAAGTGTTGCCTATTATTGAAATGAAAGGCAAAAACCACGCGGCTGCCAGCAAAATTTCAGCGCAGGTGTCTGTGCTAAAGTTCCATGGCAAAAGATGCCCTATGAACATATACCCTAAGGGTACATTCACGTAGAGGATTCTGAAACTGTCAGCTGACGGTGTAATTTGGGTGAAGAATCCGCTCCAAATTTTTCAAGGCATCAAGTGAACGGGCTCTTAAAGAGATGAAATCTGATTGTTGACAAAGCTGTCCATAGCAACCATTGTCCTTGTGCACATTTTGACAAGTCTCTCCTAATAACACTTAAAGGGAACCTGTCATCATACAAAAACTGTGCTATCTGCAGATGGCATAACTCATAGGCCAATTAGCACATGGCTTGTGGTATCACATCTAAATTACACCACATTACAGGAACATTGCTGTAATATTAAATGAGTCCATAAAGCAATTATTTACATAAATGTGTTATTATTGGTGCATTAGACATTATGATTTAGTGCTACATTATTTTTTCTAAATGGAATGTGTACTTTACAATTCATAATATGGTAACCTATTTTGCAGGGGAATTATATAATGACAAATTATTTGAGAAAATACAATAAAGTATCAAATTACTTATGTTAACCCCTTCAGGGCCCTGCCATTTTTCACCTTAAGGACCAAGCCATTTTTACCAAATCTGACATGTCACTTTATGTGGTAATAACTTTAAAACGCTTTTACTTATCCAGGCCATTCTGAGACTTTTCTTCACATAATTTTACCACTGTCATGAAGTACAATGAGCCAAAATATTTCATTTTTATTTATAGAAAATACCAAATTTACAAAACATTTTAAAAAAATTAGCACATTTCCAAATTTCAATTTCTCTACTTTTATAATGGATAGTAAACTCCAAAATTAGTTATTACTTTACGTTCCCCATATGTCTACTTCATGTTTGGATAATTTTGGGACGTTAGAAGGCTTAGTTTAGTTTAGAAGCAAATCTTAAAATTTCCAAAACCCAATTTTTTAAGGACCAGTTCAGTTTAGGGTTGTTTCGATACCAAAATTTTGATTCAGTTTCGATACCATAAATATTGCGATACTTGATACCATTCAATACCACGTGGAAAAAATAAAACACCAAAAAAAGCCGCGTGCATTCCACATTATATGGAACGTCTGGCCCATAATAGAACAGTCCGATCCTATTTTTTAGGGGGACAAGGTGACAAATCGCGCATTTTATTTATTTATTGATATATATTTTTTTTCTGTTACGGCATTCATCGCATAGGACATTTTCTATATATTTTAATAGTTTGGACTTTTTAGACGTGGCGATATGTAATATGTTTATTTATTGTTTATATATTTTATATGTAATATTGGGAAAGGGGTGATTTATACTTTAATATTTTGGTGTTTTTTTTAAAACTTTTTATTTAATAACTATTTCCCCCCTTAGGGGCTAAAGCCTGGGATCTTTTAATCCCTTGTCCTAAACTCTATTAGGCCTCTTTCACACGGGCGTCATTTTTTTTGCCCGGATAAGAGCCGGGTGCGTTGCGGGAAAATGCGCGATTTTTCCACGCGAGTGCAAAACATTGTCATGCGTTGCACTCGCATGAGAAAAATCGCGCATGTTTGGTACCCAAACCCGAACTTCTTCACAGAAGTTTGGGCTTGGGATTGATGTTCTGAAGATTGTATTATTTTCCCTTATAACATGGTTATAAGGGAAAATAATAGCATTCTGAATACAGAATGCATAGTAAAACAGCACTAGAGGGGTTAAAAAAAAAATAATAATAATAATTTAACTCACCTTAGTCCACTTGATCGCGAAGCCGGCATCTCCTTGTGTCTCCTCTGCGCTGAACAGGACCTGGGGTGAGCTGCTACATTAAATACCGGTTAAGGACCTTTGATGTCGTCACTCAGGTCATCACATGGTCTTTTACCATGGTGAATCACCATGGTAAAAGATCATGTGACGTACCATGTGATGACCGGAGTGACGTCATCAAAGGTCCCTCACCGGTATTTAATGTAGCAGCTCACCCCAGGTCCTGTTCAGCGCAGAGGAGACACAAGGAGATGCCGGCTTCGCGATCAAGTGGACTAAGGTGAGTTAAATTATTATTATTTTTTTTTTTTAACCCCTCTAGTGCGAATTCTCGCGAGACTTCGCAAAGTAATAACTTCGGCTCATCGGAGCCAATACATTCTAATACTGTACGGAGCGCTCGCTCCGTACAGTTTTATGCAAATCCACCTTGTATGTTTCATCCGAAGTCGATTTGCTCATCCCTAGTTCTGATCAATTAATTGTTGTGCGTATGAATTGGTTTGGGCCACCATTAAATTTACAAAATCTTCAGAGAAGAAGATTTAGAAAAAATCTAGTTCAGTGAAGCCCGCACTATCTGTATTCCGGACCTGCCCTCAAAATCCGGAATTTGGGGCTGATAATCAACAGGGGGTGGGTTCCATAAGGGTTCACTCTGGGGGGGCTGCCTCTGCTGCTACGTTGGGGCGCCTTCTAGAGGGTCCCTCATCAGCGGATGATGATGATGATGATGATGAGGGGGTAAAGGAATAGAGGAAAGTGGCATCCTCTTCTCCCTCACTAGCAGATTCAGTATCGGAGGCAAGCATGGCGTATGCCTCTTCAGCCGAGTATACTCACGCTTAGCTTAAAGAAGAATGGAGGAGCAGGAGATCCAAAGGAACAACACTCCAGCGCAATTCCAGATGTTGTTCTTGTCTTCTTTCTGCAGGAAAGTGTTAAATCTCAGTGGTGGTGCATTACAAGTCCCAGCAAGCCAACAAGCAGCACAGAGAAGCACAGAACCTCTCTGCATCCAGTCACCAGCTAGAATGTCTGCATGCAGCCCTTTCCTGTGCAGCTATAGCGCTGCCATTGGCTGGAAAAATGCTCCAGCCAATCACAGCGCTGGCAGGGGACGCCAAACACCGGTGTCCCCTGCCTTACCTCGGAGGAGACCGGTGCTGAATCTCCCCCTGACCCCCTCCCGCCCCGCAGCCTTTTTCAGCTTCCGGCGCTGTGATGTGCCGGTCTTCATTGACCGGCCAATCGCAGTGCTTGGAGCTGCAGGGGGGCGGTGCTGCACCATGCTGCCCTTACCCGGTATGGATGCCTACCAGTAAGAGCAGCCATGGTGCCCCGGTTCCACTGTGATCCTCCCCCAGCACTCGGGGGACCTCGTGCCGTACATGTACAGCTCTGGTCTATAAGTCACGTGTACGCCGCGGGTCCTTAAGGGGTTAACTTGTAGAATTTTTTGTGATTCGCAGTCGAGCGTTCTTTCAGAAGATAAAAACATTGCTTTGCAAGTTAAATAACTTTTTTTTATCACAATTACAATGTTTTAATAAAACCATATTGGGGATGTCTAGATTCAGAACTGATGTCTTGTTTAATGAACACTGTATACATATTTTGTTCACGATTATGTTCTTATGTCTCATTCTTTCAACACCCTCTTATTTTCTGTTGTGATTAACATGTGATTATTGCATATTATGTCTCTGCACAACTCCCATATCTCTAGACTTGTCTTCACGTGCCCAGAGTAAACCAGTTTGGAAACCAAAATGTACATTTAGTTTTCATATTCCTTCTCTTTCACATTACATTGCAGCAAAACTTGAAATTCCAGTTCTTTCTGCAGAAATGATTCACATGAAAGGCTGTGATTATATGATGAAACAGTGTAATCAGGTGGCTTACTTGAAGGATATTTACTGAAGATCAATTTGCTCGAGGACTTTTATATATGCAATTCAGAAATACATTATCTACCAAAATATTGGTCATATATTATTAGTAAATGAAAACTTTGTACATCTGTAATCTCCATGGCAATACTGCCATAAAATCTCCACGCAGAGCCATCTAGTGAAAAAAAAAATGGAACGGACACGGAAACAAAATACGTTTGTGTGCATGTAGCCTTAGAGTTTATTCACACGACCGTTGGCACTCCGTTGCCGAATTGCGGCCTGCATACAGCAGGTCTGCAATATACGGAGCACCGGCAGTGTGCATTCCGCATCACGTATGCGAACCCATTCACTTGAACGGGTCCGCAAATCCGGAGATGCATTGCGGGACAGAACCACGGAGTGGAACCCTACGAAAGCACTACGGAGTGCTTTCGTGGGTTCCGTTCAGTGCCTCAGCACCGCAAAAAGATAGAACTTGCTCTATCTTTTTGCGGAACTGACAGATTGCGGACCCATTCGATCCACATGTAGATTCATTGTTTCTGGGCAGCAGACTGCAGTTTAGACAACACAATCTGCTGACCAGAAAGAATAATTTAGGTGTCCTCATAAACAATTGTTTCATCCGATGAACAAGCGTTTCGCTCATTCATCGAGTGATTTGCGGCACCTTTAGATGGGCAGATGATTGAGAACGAGCGTTCATATGAACTTTTGCCCCAAATAAACTGCCCGACAATCAGGCAGTGTAAACCCGGCAATATTTGCAATACCTAGTGAGGTCTCTTGGCTCAGACACTGTATGCCGTAGCGGGCTTATAGAAGCACCTGGACTCCAACCTATCATCAGGCCGCAAAATCACAGCTGAGAGGAATTTGAATGGAACAGCAGCCAAGAATGAGCCCAGCTGCTCTATTGAACATCAGTGCAGAGCCATTTGACATCGGTAGGACTGATGCAAACAGCCCAGAGACTTGGTGACCTGTTTCCATCTGTTAAATCTCCTCCAATCTGCAGTCTTGTGGATTTGAGAAATGGGGGACTGGGGTCTCCCGTTCTGGTGATTGGTGGAGGTCCCAGCACTCTGCATCACTCTGAGATAGTATTTATCTCCTATCCTCTAGAAAGGTGATAAATGCTTGTGGCCAGAATTCTTCTTTACTGGTCATTGAGATTTTCTTGATCTTATTTTTAAGGAAGGTCAAATATATATTTTTATGTTTTTATAGGAATTGTCTTGCTGTCCAGTGAAGACATTGTGAGACAACAGTTATATAGAGCTAGATTGGACCTTCTAGTGACAGCTTTTCTTAGGTAGGGCCACATCCACACAGCAGAATGATTTTAGGGTTGCATATCAAATAAATCTGCATTATGACTGGCTTAGTGATTTATTTTTTAGCACTGAAATCTTAGATGACAAACAACATTATAGAAAAATATTGGTTATAAATGAAGTACCCGCTGACTACCTTTTTATATATATTTTCTTTCCTCTTTCATTAAGTCTTGCTTAATGTGTCAATCTTTTCTCTTCTCTCTTTGTTTCTTAGATTTACGGAATCAGTGTTCTCCTAACCCATGCCATGAACTTGGTTCCACTACGTGCTTGGATTTGCTTGGCGATTTCTACTGTAACTGCAAGAAAGGATGGATGGGGAAATCTTGTGACACTGGTATTTCAGAGCTGAATTGTCTGTTTTATTTTGTCTATAAGCAGCAAAAATAACTTGAATATGGCAGAGCTCCTTTTTCATTTGTCACATAGTGCTCTAATATGATATGGTGCTACTAGTGTTTTTTCATAGGGCTGCTGTCAAAATAAAAAAAGGAGAGATGTAGCACTGCGGCATCAGTTTTGTTACAGAATAAAAAGTTTACAAGTGAGAGGAATGAATGCGGCGGCACTGCCCTCACTGATTTGCAGCCCAGGATTACAAGTAGCTGGTGCTGTAGTACAGATGTACTTCACTTGGTGGTGGTCAGCGTGCTAGAAGTAAGACCAACGATGTACGAAGAAGAAGAAACAAAGTTCGCGGCACTGACCGAAGTAGTTATTATGTTGCAGCTTTATTTCAATCTTCATAAGAAGGCGGTGAACAAATCTGATCCAGGGGCGGACACACCGTGGGAAATAGTAGCGGCTACGGCCGTTTTGCGCGAGGGATTGCGCTTCTTCTGGCAGCTGTAAACGTCATGGTGCATACTTGTGCTTTATAGGGGCGGGCTAGGTGCGGCCGGCATCATCGGCCACAGATGTGCGCCGCGGATCAGTGACATTACTTTAAAAACATGTGAACTGGGGAAAGAGAATGCTCTAGTGAATAGCAAAGGGATATCCATGGAGGTACGATTTAAATACAATAATAACAATTATGATGGGTATACAAGTCACATTATGGCTGTAAATATGCGCAATGATCATTGAATAAACATATGCTAGAGGCCAAATATACCAAGCCTACAAGACAATGACAGTTTGCCATTATAGGAACACTGACATGTTGTTCCTCTCGTTTAACCCTGCAGCTCCCATGGCTCCAGTGAGCATAATTCACCTTGCTTCCCTTTGCAGGAGCAGGCGATGCCGATCCCCCCCCTTCTAGGGATGGGTCGGACATCCTCCACTCCTGCAAAGGAAAGACAGTGTGGGTTGGCATCATGGGCGGTGCGGATATGCTCAATTAAACGTGGGCAACCTCTGCCCGACCATATGGAACCAACATGTTCACGGATCCGTTCAAATAAAGGGCGGATTGTTTTACCAATGTAGAATCTTTTACAGGGGCAAAAGACAACATATGCAACATAAGGTGTACGACAATTAATAAAATCACGTACAACGTGGTTGGTTCCTCCTATGTCTAACCCTTTACTGCAAGTATTAAGTGCACAAAAAGAACAGTGGCCACATCTGTAATTACCTCTAGGTTTCTTAAGCCACGTCCCTTCCCTCGGTGTACTGTATACACTTTTGACTAGCTTTTCTTTGAGGGTAGGGCACCTTCTAAATGTGACTAGGGGTCGTTGGTTGGAAAAGCTATTCAAAGAGGGATCCCCTTTCAGTAGATCCCAATTCTCATTGATAGCCCATTTAATTGCTACAGCGGCAGGGCTATACTTAAAAGAGAAGGCAAAGCGGGGGGGGGGGTGTTGTATCACTTCTTTTTTGCATGAGCAGGGAGTTGCGATCCAGCTTGGCGGCCCTGCAAAAAGCTGCTGAGACGCTCCTCTATGGATAACCCCGATCCAGCAGCCTGCTCTTGAATTTGCCAGCCTGTTTGAGGAAACCGGCATCGGTGTCATTATTCCTCCGTAAACGGACAAATTGTCCATACGGAACAGCACGCTTCACCGATGGCGGGTGGAAGCTGGTCTGGTGGAGGAGTGAATTGGTCGCCGTGGGCTTACGAAAGCCCCTGGTGTGTACGGCACAATCTGTAACCGTGACGCGCACGTCCAGAAAATCAAGGGACCCACCACCATAATTGATGGTGAATCTCATATTCATCTCGTTGCGCGTGTTGAGGTAATCAACAAAAGCATGGCAAGACGCTTCACTCCCCGACCAGACCAGAAAAATATCATCCACATATCTTAAAAACAGTTGGATAGACTGCAGGAAGGGGTTATCCATCGAGAAGACATACGTCTCCTCAAATACCGCCAGGTACAGGTTCGCAAATGTGCACGAGACCGGTGTGCCCATTGCGGTACCTATCACCTGGCGGTACCACTGGCCATCAAACTGGAAGATATTGTTGGTAAGAACAAGGTCTAATGCTTCATGGATTACGTTTTTGAACACCGTGTCTTTGTCGCTTAGACTAAGGACACTGTTAATGGCCCTAGGTCCCAAATCATGGGGGATACGGGTATAAAGGCTTTCAACATCCAAGGACACCAGGCTAAACTCACTCCGCCACTCAAGGGATTTGAGTGCCCGGAGGAAGTCGCCTGTGTCCTTTAGATATGTTGGGGTACTTGCCAGCAGTGGTCTGAGGAGCCAATCAACGTAGCCAGTAGGGATCGACCGATTATCGGATTTACCGATATTATCGGCCGATATTCAGGATTTTGAACACTATCGGTATCGGCATCTATTTTGCCGATATTCCGATAGTGTATGGGGAACACAGATCGCGCTGCTGACAGCGCTCTCCGTGTTCCCCTTAGCAGCACAGGGGAGAAGGAGCAGTGTCTACTCCCCCTGTGCTGCTGCTGCCGCCAATGAGAGGACAGGGGACAGGAGGAGGGGAGGAGCTATGGCCACTGCTCCACCAATGAAGATTAATCTATCATTCATTCATATACAGGAGGCGGGAGCTGCAGGATCACATAGCCGGCTCCCGACCTCTATGAGCTGTGCTGCGATCTGCGGTAGTTAACTCCTCAGGTGCCACGGATCGCAGCTACTGCTCATAGAGGTCGGGAGCCGGCTATGTGATCCTGCAGCCAGCTCCCGCCTCCTGTATATGAATAAATTAGAGATTAAGCTTCATTGGTGGCGCAGTGCGCCCCCCCAATCCCCCCAGTATCAGACATTGGTGGCGCAGTGCGCCCCCCCCCCAGTATTAAGCATTGGTGGCGCAGTGCGCCCCCCCCTCCCCCCCAGTATTAAGCAGTGGTGGCGCATAGGGTCCCCCACCCCAGTCGCAGTGCGCCCCTCCACAGGATCCCCTCTCCCTTGCTCCTCCGATCGGAGCCCCAGCAGTGTAATGCTGGGGCTCCGATCGGTTACCATGGCAGCCAGGATGCTATTGAAGCCCTGGCTGCCATGATAAGCTCCATGCTGCTGTGTGCACAGAGCACACAGCAGCAGGGACAGTGTGAGCTCCTATTCACCCTGATAGATCTCTATCAGGGTGAATAGGACAAGGGTTCTAGTCCCTAAGGGGGCTAAAAGTTAGTTAAAAAAAAAAAAGTTACAAAAAAAATAATAAAAACACCAAAATATAAATGAAAAAGAAAGATTTAAAAAAAAAAAAATACACATTAACAATAAACATTATTTTCAGCAGATTTGTGGGAATTATTTTTTTTTTTTTTCAAAAATGAAAATTCCCAGAATATCGGTATAAATTATCGGCTATCGGACTGAAAGTTCACAAATTATCGGTATCGGCCCTAAAAAATCAATATCGGTCGATCCCTAGTAGCCAGACAAAGGCTCAGTCACTGACCCAATCCTGGCGATGATGGGACGGCCCGGGGGTCAGGTCAGTGATTTGTGGATTTTTGGTACAAAGTACCAAATAGGGACCTTGGGATGTGCAGGAATGAGTCGGTCCATCATGCCTTTAGGTAGAAATCCAGCCATGATGTACTGATTTACTAGTGCATAGAGCTTAGACAAGATCCCAGGAACGGGGTCCCCTCTGAGCTTTAGAATACACTGTGTTGTCCTCTAATTGCCTGCCTGCCTCCAGGTAATAATCCCTGGGCATCAGGACCACATTCCCTCCCTTGTCGGCCGGCTTTATTACGATATTGTCCTGTTTACTCAGCCACAAGAGGGCACGCGTGTCTTCTGTCGAGAGATTGGAGTGCGCTACTGGGTATATCAGCGCACACTTCTCTCTCAACACCCGCTTGTGGAACACGTCTATCGCCGAGCCGGCCGGCATGGGAGGAAGGAAGGTGGACCTGACGCCGCCTGTGTATTTATCTAACTGGTTCTGCTGGCTTAGTGGCTCCTCTGGCTCCATACTAGACAGGAAGTGAATGCACTCTATCGCCTCCTCACTAAATTTGCCCTTTAGATGAAAATCGGTTTGGGTCATTGTAGCTGGGACTTCTCCCGGTAAAGGGGCGGAGCCCTGCAATGGGGTCTCAGCGAACAGCTTCTTCAAATACAATTTACGAACTGATAGGAATAAATCAATCTCAAAATCCACCGGGCTGAACTGCTCAGGTAGGCTGAATCCCAGCCCTCGATTGAGGAGTGGGACGCAGCCAGGTGGCAGTTCTAAGCCCGTGAGATTAATAACTATGTCCTTGTCGTGTGCATTAACGGAGTCCGCATCTGTTATTGTCGCCAGGAGACCTGACTCCTCCTTCTCATCGACTTGCGAACCTCTCTTGTTTTTTCTTGAGCGTCTGCCACGCCCCCTTCTCGTGCTTTTTCTAAAGGGGATGGATCATCAAGGGGATTAGCTCCATTTCCTTCAGATGGGCTCGAATCTGAGTCAGTGGCCCAGAAATTATGACGTCCACGGCGTGGCATGCGTTTGGGGCGGGTCTTTTTATTTCCCCAGTCAAATACACGATCCAGTTCATAGTCGTTTTTTGTCCCTGATGACCAAGCCGCACCTAGCCCGCCCCATAAAGCGCAAGTATGCGCCATGACGTTTACAGCAGCCAGAAGAAGCGCAATCCTTCTCGCGAAACGGCCGTAGCCGTTACTATTTGCCACAGTGTGTCCTCCCCTGGATCCGATTTGTGCACCGCCTTCTTATGAAGTCTTGAAATAAATCTGCATCTCCATCACATATTCCATCAAAGATGGTTTACAAAGTAGTCATATACTGTACTATATAATCCAATAAAATGACTGAAACCCAGTTACAATCAGTGTATCTGTCTGGCGGCATACTTGTCCGTCATGCAACAGATACAGAACGTCCACTATTTTCGTTGTTCTGAGAGAGAGGGGAAACACAAGAATAAAACACAGATATGAATAGGCCAGAACTTACTGTTAGATGTGATCACGGTTAAAGGATTTGTCCACTTTTTGCCATAATTTCAAATGTTGCAAATAGAATTAATGTACATACAAAGTTGAATCGCTTTGTAAATGATTCATAGTATAAAGAGAACATAACTTATCTGCATCACACTTTAAGTCAATCTGTATTATGGACTGTTGTCATTTTGTATGACAGTATTGTGGAGACATTCTTCCTTTTGTAAAGTGTTCTAATGATAATGTTAATTAATTTTGACCCGTAATTAATGTATGGTTTGCATGTACAATAGTTTTTTATTTTATTTGCTATTTCTCCAGATATAAATGAGTGTGCTGAGCGGAAAGGGGGATGTTCCCACTACTGTATCAACAAACCTGGAACGTATCACTGTTTTTGCCAGAGTGGCTATCGTCTGCTTGCAGACAACAGAACATGTACAGGTGAGGTTTAGAAACATATTGCTTTTAGGAGTTTAAATTTTTATTTTTTTTGCTCATCACTATATGTCAGCTTTTATATGCTATACTAGAAGAACAGCATAAAGAAATAGGGGACATAAGCATACAGATTGAAAAATGGTTAAAAAGAACCTGTCCCAACGAAATGCAGTAAGTCTGCAGGCAGCATGTTATTGAGCTGGAGAAGCTGAGCAGATTGATATATAGTTTTATGGATGAAGATTAAGGAAAATCTGTAATTTATACATGTAAATGTCTGTTTATTTTCTGACTTCAGTTGTACACAGGGGAAGTGTCATCAGCCATTGATAGCAATAACTGTGTAAGTGTGTATACATAGATAGGTGTCAGTCACTGATAGCTGTACACAGGGAAGGTGTTATCAGTGATTGGTAGCATTCTCTTTGTAAATGTGTATACATATAGCTGTCAGTCACTAATAGTTGTATATGGGGAAGGTGTTATAAGTAATTGATAGCATTCACTGTGTAAGTGTGTATACAAAGATAGCTGTCAGTCACTGAGAGTTGCTGCTGCATCCTGTTCCAGTGCAGCTTCTGTCCAGCACCTGAGCAGAAAACGATGCAGTAGGGAGAAATGAAAAAGCCATCATGTAAGTCACATGACCGCTACCATCTTGCTTACCATGGACGGGGCGGCTGAAGGCCTTCTGACCGGACACTGAGGTGATATAAGAGCATGTTTTCACTTCAGTGTGCAGCAGTGGCCATTTATGAAAAGTTGCTAGGGAGTGGTCGACCCCTTTAACAAACTGCATCAAACACCAGAAAAAAAAAAAACGTTTGATGGCACTGTAGGGTATGTTCACACGACTGACGTTTAAAACATGCTTCTAAAATCAGCACGGAATCCACGCCATAAACGCAGCAAAACTACAAAAATGCATGGAATGAGTTTGTCACATTTTGGCTTTTTTTGCATAATTTTTTCCTTAAAGAGGTTGTCTCACTTCAGCAAATGGCATTTATTATGTAAACAAAGTTAATACAGGATACGCGCAGTGATATGCTGGAAAAATGAATCAAGCTAGCAAAGGAGACAATATGGACAATCAGCGAGACAACCCCTTTAACCGTTGAGGGGTATCTTGCACCACACCATTATATCTGAACCTGGAACAATACCCACTGTCAGGTATGTGGTGGTAACAACTGCCATGTTTTGCAGAGAGTTCCAAAAAATGGTAGGAGAAATTGGTCAGATGTATGTGTTTGTGGGGGTTGGGGGGGTTAAATTTGGCATTCATCGAAACATTCATATATTTGGCACTTGCTTCGCTGTTTAGGTAATTACATAAGTAAATCTCCTTCATTGTGTCCCTTAGTCATGCACACTAAATATTACTCAGGAAAGGGACGCTGCTTCATTTCTGTGGCTGTAAGAAAGAAAAAAAAAAAATGACTTGTGGCGTTAAAATCTTCCAGTTGTATTAGCCAACAAGTATTATTTTCAGTGGTGGGCTGGCTTGTGCGTTGGAGAGAGGATTGATGTCTGCCTGGTGAACATTGTAGCCAACAGCTCTGTGATTTTAGCACACAACATTCCTTCACTGAACTGCAATGAAAAACAAGACTGGACATGTATATTTTCATAGTCTCCCATCACTACAGCACCCATATGATTCCTCGGAAGTAGGCCAATGTTTTCAAATCCTCCAGCTGCTCACCAACAAAATTAATTACTTTTCTTCTCGTGGTTTACCAAGAAATATCCGCCATCCAGATATATTCCTGGAATTCTTACCTATCTGATATATTTTGAATAGGGAATGTGTTGTTCTGCATTTCTTGTTATTTTTAACAATACGCTGAAAATACAGTGCAGTCACAAAGATTTTTAAGACTTTCACTCTTTTCACATTTGGTTATGTTGCAGCTTTGTGCTAAAATAATAAAAAAAAATATATATTTTTCTACATCAATACATGCAGTAAAAACGCAGAACACAAAATGTTTGAAATGTTTGCTATTTTATTTAAAATGAAAAACAAAAATCTTGCATTGACATAAGTATTCAGACCATTTACTCAGTTCTTTGTTGAGGCACCTTTGGCAGTGATTACAGCCTCCAGTCTTCTTGGGTAGGATGCCACAAGGTTTACACACCTAGATTTGGGGATTTTCTGCAGTTCTTCTCTGCAGATTCTCTCAGGATCTGTCAGGTTGAATGGGGACAGCCATTTTTAGGTCTCTCCAGAGATGGTCAATTGGGTTCAAGTTAGGGCACTGGCTGGGCCACTCGAGGACATTCACAGAGCCACTCCTGTGTTGTCGTGGCTGTGTGCTTAGGATCATTGTCTTGTTGGAAGGTGAACCTTTGACCCAGTTTGAGGTCCAGAGTGCTCTGTATCAGGTTTTCATTAAGATTATCTCTACTTTGCTCCAGTCAGCTTTCTCTCAACCCTGACTAGTCTCCCTGTCCCAGCTGCTGAAAAACACGCCCACAGCATGATGCTTCCACCCTCGTCCCTCACTATAGGGATGGTATTGGGCAGTGCCTGGTTTCCTCCAAATATGATGCTTAGAATTAAGGCCAAAAAGTTAAATCTTAGTGCCATCAGACCAGAGAATCTTGTTTCTCAGTCTGAGAGTCCTGTTGTTGTTCCAATCTGTTTCCATTTAAGAATTATGGTCACCACTGCGCTCTTGGAAACTTTCGGTGAAGCAGAGATTTTTTTTTACCCTTCTCCAGCTTTGTGCCTCCACACAATCCTGAGCTCTTTCGGCATTTCTTTCCTCCTCATGGCTTGGCTTTTGCATTTTTGTCTTTTCAAATCACGTCCAATCAACTGAATTTAACTCCTATCAATGTGTAGAAACATTTTAAAGATGATTGAGAGAAATAGGAGGCCCCCAGAGCTAAATTTTAATTGTCGTAGCAAAGGGTCCAAATACTTATGTCCATGTGAAATTTTAGTTTTTCCTTTTTTAATAAATTTTCAAAAAATTCTTAAGTTTCTGTTATTTTCTGTTTCTGGGGTATTGAGTGCAGATTGATTGGGCGTAACTTAAATTTTATTTTTATTTTGTTAACACAAGGCCGCAACATAACAAAATGTGAAAAAATGGAAAGGGTCTTTCTGACTGAATGCAATGTATTTTGGTGTTGCAATAGATTTCGACTTCTGATTCTAGTATTAGAAAAGCCCCATTTACAGTATTTAGAACTTAAAGGGAACCTGTCACCGGGATTTTGTGTATAGAGCTGAGGACATGGGCTGCTAGATGGCCGCTAGCACATCCACAATACCCAGTCTCCATAGCTCTGTGTGCTTTTATTGTGTAATGTGATACACATGCAAATTACCCTGAGATGTGTCCTTTCCCTGACTCATCTCGCATACAGGACTCATCTCAGGTTAATTTGCATATGTATCAAATAATTTTTTTTACACAATAAAAGCACACGGAGCTATGGGGACTGGGTATTGCGGATGTGCTAGCGGCGATCTAGGAACCCATGTTCTCAGCTCTAGACACAAAATCCCGATGACAGGTTCCCTTTAAATTCATCCTTATACTGCCATAGACCTGTTGAATCTACACTAACAGTTAACTGAGTGATTTGCTTAGATAACCATTTGGATTTTTATCTTTTTTACAGCGGTAATATTGCTTTTTGTGGCAGTGCTGCTCTGTACTGCTGGGTTACTTTTGTTATTCAACTGATGGAATTTAAAGCATAGTTATTTCCTCTTGTGTAAGATTTAACTTAGGCTGTTTGGTCACAGATATTGATTAACTATCCTGAGGATAGTTAATCAATATCCGATTGGTGGGGCTGTCAGGTGCTAGACCTCCACCAATCTGCTTTTTCAAGCAGTCGCAATTCTGGAAACTATACAATGTCAAGAGCTGCAGTTCTGATCCCATTCAAGTAAATGGGAGCTGAGCTGCAGTATGCCGCCACCGGAAGCTACACAGTGAATAGGCCTTCTGCCTTACGCTTTATAGTTTGTCACTCCAGTTGCCCAAAACAGCTGATCGGTGGGGGTCCTGTGTATCGGACCTCCACTGATCTGATATTAATTATCTATCTTAAGGAAATCAATATTTTTAGACCAGACAACCCCTTTAAGGTGGTCACATACATAATGTACCAAAATCATGGAACAAAGTAAGCCAACCTATAGGTGATGTAAAGTTAGACAAAAGTGTTTAAGATGTCTAGCAAGATGCACCAAACTGATTACACCGCATGAACCATTATGATAAATTTGGCACATCTTTACACTGATCACAGTGGAATTTAAAGGGTTACGAAAAGTTTCAATATAGACATCACAGAGAAAAATGACTTTTCATATAAGGCTACTTTCACACTAGCGTTCATAGGTCCGTTCGTGAGCTCCGTTTGAAGGAGCTCACGAGCGGACCCGAATGCCTCCGTCCAGCCCTGATGCAGTCTGAATGGAGCGGATCCGCTCAGACTGCATCAGTATGGCGGTGTTCAGCCTCCGCTCCGCTCGCCTCCGCACGGACAGGCGGACAGCTGAACGCTGCTTGCAGCGTTCAGCTGTCCGCCTGGCCGTGCGGAGGCGAGCGGATCCGTTCAGACTTACAATGTAAGTCAATGGGAACGGATCCGCTTGAAGATGTCACCATATGGCTCAATCTTCAAGCGGATCCGTCCCCCATTGACTTTACATTGAAAGTCTGAACGGATCTGCTCAGGCTACTTTCACACTTAGAATTTTTTCTAAGTTATTAATGCAGACGGATCCGTACTGAACGGAGCCTCCGTCTGCATTAATATGATCGGATCCGTTCAGAACGGATCCGATCGAACGCTAGTGTGAAAGTAGCCTAAAACATAACTTTTACTGTTATTGGTTAAAATAATACCCCTTCTTAGTATATATGTTAGGCTACGTCAAATAATTAGATAGGCCTTACTTGGACGTATCAGGATAATGAAGTCCGATGTATAGAAAAATTTGCGGCAACTTACAGTTAGATGACTGTGGACCTGGCCAAACGGTAAATAGAGAGATGGTGGATAAGGGGAAGGGAACAATATCCCTAATACAACCCTCAATGTACCCCTGCCTACAGGCGGAGCACCAGCCCCGAAAGGGGCGACCCCACCTCTCGGTGGCTAAACCCTCACTGTCGCCTATTGATACCCTGCCTAAACGGATCGATGATGTTCGTCCCTTCTTTGGCAATTTGTCCCGACGCGTTTCCCCAGACGTAACCAAGGCTGGTTCATCAGGGGACTCAGGATAGTTGATAGGTTCTTGCAGGTTTCAATAGATAGATGCCCAATCAACTATCCTGAGTCCCCTGATGAACCAGCCTTGATTACGTCTGGGGAAACGCGTCGGGACAAATTGCCAAAGAAGGGACGAACATCATCGATCCGTTTAGGCAGGGTATCAATAGGCGACAGTGAGGGTTTAGCCACCGAGAGGTGGGGTCGCCCCTTTCGGGGCTGGTGCTCCGCCTGTAGGCAGAGGTACATTGAGGGTTGTATTAGGGATATTGTTCCCTTTCCCTTATCCACCATCTCTCTATTTACCGTTTGGCCTGGTCCACAGTCATCTAACTGTAAGTTGCCGCAAATTTTTCTATACATCGGACTTCATTATCCTGATACGACCAAGTAAGGCCTGTCTAATTATTTGACGTAGCCTAACATATATACTAAGAAGGGGTATTATTTTAACCAATAACAGTAAAAGTTATGTTTTATATGAAAAGTCATTTTTCTCTGTGATGTCTACATCTTTACACTGTCCAAGTTTACATTGTCTGAATATGCACCTATAGCTGTCATGATATTGCAGGAATCCCGAGGAAAAGTCATTCCAGTCATTTCAAACTTCCCGAAATGTATCTTTAAAAGGTTTGACCAAGAATGACAACTTAACACCAATCCACAGAATAGGTGATATGTTTTTGATCCATGGAGGTCCGTGCACTGTGACGTCAGTGATCACAATAATGGGGTTTCCTTGTCCCCCATTTGAATGGGACGGCAGTTGAGCATGCACATTGTATTATATCTGAGGCTAGCCAACTATAAGATAACAAGTGATTACCACAGAAAAGATGGTGGAATCTCCAAAACCTGTACAAGGTCTCTGCTTGCTGTCACTCAATAGAAGCCTTTATGATTTACTTCCAGTGGATAAAAATCACCCTGGCCGTGTGATGATCGGATTGTGCACATCTCATTACAAGACACAGCTCTTATTCCTACACCTGTAGATACACCTGTGTTCCCATTAAATGAGCGGGACAGATTGGGGGTCATCTACAAAGACCAGCATTTGACACTTGTCTTTGTTCCTCCCCTGCACTGCCGGAGAAAGCGCCTTATTTATGATGAGACACAGGCACTCCACCAGCTCTCCATGCGCCTGGGGTAAAAACTCCTCCAGCACCTGAC
The DNA here is from genome assembly GCF_014858855.1 of Bufo gargarizans. Lineage (NCBI taxonomy): Eukaryota > Metazoa > Chordata > Amphibia > Anura > Bufonidae > Bufo > Bufo gargarizans. The sequence goes on along the minus strand of NC_058082.1, from coordinate 207,229,827 downwards.
TAGAGTAGTTTTTGCTCCTAATTTATGTCTGGTTCCAGGCGTAAAAGTAATTAAATGTGTTGGGGCCACCATCCCGGCCTCAGCCTGATCCATGGCACGCCATGCCCCTGACACTCCAAAGTGTCGAACATGGAGCGAAAACGCCAATGCAACAAAATATTGTTGTACAGGTGTTTAAAAAGTCACAAAACAGGGTCTTGCAACTTGTTTTTATGCCTAAAACTGGCTTGGTGTCTTTTGTAAATGACCACCATTGCGTCTCCTGCTCAACAGAGGCTCCTATTAAATGACCGTGAGCGAACCTCTTAAAACCCATGAAGACTCAATACAGGAAGTATATTGTAGAACATTTCATCATACAAAGAACACCATTTATTTTGCAGGACTGGAGTATCCCTTTTAAATAGTAGGCATGTGCTTGCAGTGTTACTACTTTGAAATATTTGTATTGCTTTAAATAACAGAAAACATAATTTTTTTTGTAGATATTGATGAATGTAAAATATCACCAGGCATCTGCGGAACAGCAAAATGCAAGAACATACCCAGTGCTTACACATGTCTATGTGAAGAAGGTTTCATATATGACGAATCAACTAAAAGTTGCCAAGGTATGATGTAATTTTCTTGACAGTAAAAGGGATATTACCTAAAGATGAAAAACTAGCATGTTTGGACAAGTTTTTTCTCCCCATTAGGATTGCTAGTATTAGGAGTATGAGGAAAGGCAGTGTTGTAAATAGGGATGAGCGAATCGACTTGGTTCCTTGGAACCGAACCAGAGTTTGGGAAATGTGTTTTTACAGTACAAATTAATTTATGAAGTTATTGCTCGAAGTCTCACGAGACTTCGCAAAGCAATAATGTCTGCTCATCTGAGCCAATACATTCTAATACTGTATGGAGCTCCTGCTCAGTACAGTATTAGAACAAAGTTTTTTGTGAATCGACTTCGGATGTTTTATCCAAAGCCGATTTGCTCATCCCTAGTTGTAAAGTTTATAAGGTGTATGCTTAGGTTGGAGGCCTCAGTGTCGGACACAGGAGAAAAGACTGGAATAGCCTTAGGGCACATAAGGTTCTCTGCAGGAAGGAAGGAATGAGGAGGCTTTCTCAGTACTTTGCATTCCCTATAAACAAACTTCATACCATTTGTGAACACTGCTTATGTTTTCAGCCTTAATTGTTAAACAATTAAATTGGGAAGGATAACACTGACTTCCTAGGAACGGTCTTGCTGTTCACTTGTCCTTTTAATTAGCCAGTATTTCATATGTTGTTTCTATAATATGCCATATTTCAACCTAGACTAATATCATACTGAGGGTTTATTCCACTGCTGCAATAAGTAATCCCAGGGGGCATCTGCACATCATATGTGCTTTCAATCTTATTCAATAATAATAATAATCTTTATACAGCGCCAATATATTCTGCAGCGCTTTGCAATCAGGGGGTTCATTCATGTACAAACAAAATTACATATTAACAAACAAGTCCAAAAGTAAAATGAGTAATGAGGGCCCTGCTTGCAACAGCTTACAATCTTGTAAAATTTAAATGCTGTCCATTGTAGTATGGTAACGCCACATACGTACATTGCTGTAAGTATAGTGGGGTTCTTGGCAGTGATGTTAAAAACCCATTAATAACAATCGGAGAACTAGTACTATTGTTCATTAAAGAGGACCTGTCACCTCTCCTGACATGCTGGTTTAAGTAACTACTTGCATTCCACATGTAATAACGATTCTGGAGCATCTATGACTTATGACTCTTATGATGGGCCATTCCTCTGTTATTTCTATTAGAAATGTATAAATGAATTTCCAGCAGTAAGGGTGCAGATGGGTGTTACCAGTTGGAGGTGTGTCCCTGACACTGGCAGCACTGATTGGATAATGTCAGGCTGTGCTGGGTATGGGGGGGCACACCCCCAGCTGGGAACACCCATCTGTACCCTTACTGCAGACTGCGGGAAAGCCATTCATAACTTCTAGTAGAAAAAAAAGACACAACACAGAGTCATAAGAATAGATGATCCAAAATTGGTATTATATGGGAAATGCATGAAGCTATTAAAACAGGCATGTCAGGAGTGGTGAAAAGTCATCCTTAAAAACCTTTTAGATGTTCTTCAACCTGTTCAATATGTAAAAGGGGCACCCATTGCATTTGTGGCATGACTCCTAATTTACATTAATGTTTCCAGTCTTTGCTTTATTAGCTAGAAGAGATTCAAAAATAACTTGTGCTCTCTGCATGGCTTTGATTTATAACCGAATTCAAGATAGGATCCAAATGGGACTAATCAACCACATCAAAAAGTGGGTCTAATGGGGTTCCATCACAGTTTCCAGCATAATTTTGATTGAAAGAATGGCCTTGCATGCTGCTCTGTTTTGACACCTCCCAGCAGTCTCATATGTTTACCTCACTTAATTCTTTATTAATCAGTTCCACAGATAATATTTACATAATCCTCAACTAATGTATATGCAGCTTACATGGTCAGTTTCCATAAACCTCTAGGAAAGGTGAGTGTAAGAAAGTTTGTAATATATCTTATCAGATAATAGCAGCTCACTCTTCATCCTGCCCCTCTCTATAGACTTCTATAGGCCTCATTTAATCTGACCCTTCAGTGAGTTAGTTTTGCTGCTCAAGAGACATTCAGCAGAGAATATTAGTTTACAATGGAGGAAAGACATTTTTCATTTGTAAGACATTAAAAAGTTTCTTATATTCACTTGTACTATGGATTTAGGCAAATTTTGTTGAAAGTGCAGCAACCATTTAAAATAACCTAATCAACATAGTGCAATATCTTCTTCACAGATATAAATGAATGTGAAGAGAATCGTTGTGAACAGGCTTGTGTCAATACACCTGGAAGCTATTCATGTCACTGTGATGGGCGAGGAGGAGTAAAATTATCACATGATATGAGCACTTGCGAGGTACTCTTCAAATTGCATTTTTGTGAAGCATTAGACATGCTCCTAATTCACAACTGATGTATTTTCTGCCTTTTGCTTCTAGGACATAATGCCATGTGTTCCTTTTGCAATGGAGAAGGGTATAAAGTCTTTGTACCTCGGCAGGATGTTCAGCGGGACACCTGTAATCAGACTTCGGTTTAAGAGGAAGCATCTGACCAGGTGAGGTCTACTACACTGAACCAGATACAAGATGAGATCAGGAGGAAGAGCACTGAATAGACTTACGTTTCTATCTTGCTTATATAAAATGTGTTATTTTAACCGCTATTACTATACACTGTGGATACTATCCTTTTCCCTCTGGCTTCTGCACACTTGGCCTTCTGCCCTGTCTTGGATTTTCTTTCTGAAAACATTTCTTGACATTTTCAGTTTTCTCCATTAGGGTGAAAAAAATAAATTGGCAGAAGTCTATTCTGACTTAAATTTGGCTGTAGAATTTTTACTTTTTGGCCGTAGTGATGGAAACAATCCTGATCTCTGCAGTGTTTCCTAGCACTAACAGTAATAAGGACTTTAGTGTTTTTTTATGATTTCTCACTCTTCATTGGCATACAGCGTGCATTGACGTTGTGCAGGTTCGTTCTGAATTCCTGACTTGACCCATTATAGCTCTGATTGTTCTGTTTTTATAAAAATAGGCAATACATTTTAATATAAAATTGATGTTTTTTAAAGGCACTCCATATTTAGACATTTTACTCATCATGTATAGCAATTTGCTTATATAGCAATATTGCTTTATTTAAAGGGAGCCTGTCAGATTGAATGTGATGTTACAAAGGACACTTGCCAGTGTAATTGACAGGTAGCTCTATATGCACAGAAATACTGAGAAGGCTGTCGGTTACTGAATAGGATCACTCACATGATTACTAAGCATAGACACAGCAGGGATTTCAATTAATGAAACACAAGTTATACTTTTCCCACAAAACTATACATTTATTTGTTTAGTTTCTTCTCCTCCATTCCATGTTGCCTACAGAACAGACACAGTCTTTAAGGTGACAGTCCCTTTAAAGGAGTGGGTTGAGAGTACTAATCATATGCCCTTCACAGTGTGCATGTAGAATGTAAACCGAATAAACAAGATGACTTTCCACTGTGAGGATGATCACACAGCAGCTTTTGCAGAGAGAATTTGGTGTGGTTTCCATACCAAAAAGCCACTGGTGGTGACGGGGAATTCGCCTCCACTTGTCAATGGGAGGCGACGCTGCTGTTTGTGTGGACGTCGTTTATAGCCATGACCGTGCCAAGGAAGGACATGGAAGATGGATTCCACATGGCCACCAGCTGCTTTTTGGTGCGTAATCTGTGCCAAATTCTGACTTGAGAAGCTGCAATGTGAATGATCCCTAACGGTGTACTACACAAGACCACTGGTTTCTCTTTTTTCCAGACTCCTTGTTCAAAGGTTAGATAATATGTATATATTACTGTATTCACATCTGGATTTCTCACTGCCATTGTTCTTCTCTGTCAAAGGAATGAATATGATGGTAGTGTTTGTTTCGTCACAGGACTCATTTACTTTAATCTGCAATGTTAGACTTCTGTCATGTTGCCTGTCTTTGTAACAAACAAAATGGTGCTGAAAGTGGTGCTATTTTGTCTGCCATTTTTTAACCACTTGCCTACCACAGCACGACTTTATACATTGGGGCGGTAGGCTGTTAACTGTAACCTGCCATATAAAAGTGGCAAGTTATATTATGATCTGCCAACTCCCTGTGGTGCTGCAGATTGCATTAGACAGCTGTAGTCACAGTGAAGACCCCGGAGACCAGCCAAAGTGTTCCTCGGGCATGAGATTGTAGTGACAGGCTGTCACAGTGACCCTGGGTTCACACCTGAGCGTTTTACAGCACGTTCAAACGCGCTGTAAAACGCTTAAGACATGAAAACCAATGCTTCCCTATGGGAAGGGTTCACACCTGGGCGTTTTACAGCGCGTACGAACGCGCTGTAAAACGCCCGACGCTCAAACAAGTACTTGAGCTTCTTTGGGGCGTTTTGACGCGCGTTTGTGGCCATAGGACACTGCAGTCAATGACACAAACGCGCGTCAAACGCGCGTTTACTATTACAAAAAACGCGCATAAAAACGCGGGACAAAAACGCGCGTAAAACGCGCGTTTGAGGAACGCTCAGGTGTGAACCCAGGGTGAACCACTGTGAAGAAAAGCCGACAGGGGGTGCACACAGCTTAGATCCTTGATGTGAGAGCAACCACTGCTGGTTTTAAAGTTAACTGTAATCCTGTTTGTGAATTAACCGCTTCCTGTCTTGACTGTGGCAGGAAGGGGTTAATTCACTTTTTTTTCTATAATAAAATAAATAAAGTTCTAGCTATAGTTGTTGTTACTTTTAGCCATATTATAGCAGACCATGAACAGATGCGCATGTACATTTTTTTTACCCTTTTTCTTTGATAAAAAAATATATTTATTAGTTTTAGCAATACTACAGCACACTTTGTGTGTGTAAAATACACAAATGTACACACATTTTTAAAATTAATAAGAAAGGAAAAATGTACATTTATTCTGAATTTTCAGTTTTTTTCTTAAATATTATATCTGTCATTTAATGACACAAAAGAAAGGTCTAATGTGTCCTGTAAAAAATAATATGAAATAGGTTGACTAAGAAATAAGGTAGTTATTTTCAGTTAGATAGGCCCATTGCTAAAACTGAAAAATTGGCCTGTTAAGAAGTGAGGTAAACACTAAGGTAATGAAGTGGTTAAGGAATCTGCAACATTTACTTATTTATTGTATGCACTTATATAACCTCCTAAAGAAAACTCCACTCTAGTTGTGAATACAGCCTTAACAGGACTACAAGATTCGGCATAGCAGTTTGCTGTTGTTCCCATTAGCATTTACTTGTGGAGAGTTATCAATCCACTTTTAATCCCTTAACAACTTGCGCTGTACATGCAGCAGCGCAAGTCAGGACTTTGAAGTTGGCAACCACTCAGGAGCTGAGCAGGCACCATAGCCATCGGGTGCCTGCTGTTTTACACAGCAGACACCCAGATGCAAAGTCTGTGATGGGTTATAACATTATGAAGGCAGGGAGTGAAAAAATGAAAATGACAAAATGGAAAATTACTTGATGTTAAAGCATTAAAGCGTCACCTGACCCTACTTGACACTTAGAGAACTTGTCACCATGAAATACAATGGAATCTGCTGGCAGCATGTTACATAGTAGGAGTTGCTGAGCAAATTTCTAAATAGTTTTGTGGCAAAAGATTTAGAAAAACATTAAATTTGTTCATTTAAATCCCTGCTCTTCCTGGGATTAGTTGCCCAAATGGGTCATCTTTTTCAGTGATTGACTGCATTCCCTGTATTAGTGTGTATACATATACAGTGGCCCCTTTAGGATACAATGGCCTCAGGATACAATATTTTCAACATACAATGCTCTTTTCTGACCCATCTTAAGTTGAAACCAGACTCAACATACAATGTCTCAGACTTGTATCCAACCAATCAAGGCCACTTCCCTGGTAAAATAGCTGTATTAGTTGCTAGTTAGCAGCTATTTCTGACTGTTATATGTAAGGACATGTTTTATCTGTCTTGGTTATCTGCCTATTTTTATTAAATCTTCATTTTCTGTTATCCTGGATGACATTTTGGGTCTTTGGAACTGATTACTCAAGTTACAATGATTTCATCATACACTGGTCCTCCTGGAACCATATAATATTGTAACTTGAGGGACCACTGTATAGCAGTCAAACTCTGATAACACCACCCACATGGCTACTGAGCTTAGAAAGAGCTCTATAACAGCACAGATTGCACTGCATTTGGTGGTGACACGTTCAATTTAATTGATACAACATTGATACAATATTTCCTTTCTGTGGTCCATCCATTTACTTGTCCAAAACTACTTCTTGCTTCCTTGGACCCTTGTCTCGTGGTATTACCTCTCTATTACCTTTCCAAAATGTGTACATCTGGCAGTATTACTAGTTGAATTGACTTGATTGGTCCCGTGATATGAGTTGTTATACTGTCTGTTATGAACGTGAATAAATGAACCCTTTCAAATTTCAGTTTTATTTCTTTGCATGTTGTTAGACTAGTAGCAGAGTTCGAGTTTCGAACATTTGATCCTGAAGGTGTCCTTTTCTTTGCTGGTGGCCATCAGGACAGCTCATGGATAGTCCTTGCTCTGCGAAATGGAAAGCTTGAGCTGCAGCTGAAATATAATGGAATAGGACGAGTGACCAGCAGTGGACCAATAATGAATCATGGCATTTGGCAAACGGTAAGTATTTCCCAGATATGAAAGCTCTGCAGAACGAGTGTATGAGTATGCTGAAAATAATTTTCATTAGCCTGTTTGTCCCAATGGCATGATTTAGATGATTTTTAGCCTTTACTTGTCATATAGACTAGTACAGCATAGACTCTGCCTTTGCCTTAAAGGGCACCAATCTCATTGAACGTGGTGTCTGAGCTGCAGGCTGCATGTTACAGAGCAGGAGTAGCTGAGCAGATTCATATATAGTTTTGTTGGAAAAGATTCAGTATAATTTGTGTTTATTTGTGACAGTGCATACAGACATAGCTGTCAATCACTAATAGGACCGCCTCCTTGACGTCGAAACTCAGAATGAGTCTGAATTAAAGGCTACCTAAATACATTTTTTATTATTGCATTACACTCATTATAAGCTAAAATAAGCTAAAATATTTTTTTCATTTGGTCTCTATTAAAAATGAGTCATTTTCTCTGTACAGAGCGGAGATGCTCTACTAGAAGGATCTTAATTTTCTCTCTTCTCTGTCAGACAGGGAGCTGATAGGCTCCTTATCTCTGCTCTCAGACCTTATAAACACTCATCAAAACTCAATCCTTATCTTACTGATAAGAATGTGGCTTAAATAAGTGTTTTATGACCTCTTAGTAATTTAGAGATAAGGGTTGACCAGCACATAGTGAAAGTGGGATTCACACAGCTAGAAAAACTGTTAACCCTTTGTCACAGAATGGCTCAATAGTTTTAATAAAGACCAATTGAAAAAAAGATTTTTGTCCAAAATTTGCCCCTGAAGGTGTGCCTTTAAATTTATGAATTATAGGTTATTCTGAATCTTTCCCCACAGAACTATATATCAATCTGCTCAGCTCCTCTTGCTCTATAACATCCTGACTGGACATTAATTTGCATTTGCATTGTGACAGGTTCCCTTTAAAGTAGTAATCCCACAAAAATCTTTATTCTCTAACTTGTTAGAAAGGTACCACAGGTAAACTGTAGGGAAGGTAATCTTCTTACCAGTGTGTTTGTGAGTTATAACCTTCCTTCTGCTTTTCAGCTGTGTCATGTGACCAGCACTCAGACTTCACAAATAACACAGCATCTTATGTGTGTTAGGAAGTAAGTTCTCTACGTATTCCTATGGGACACTTAATGTCAGTCTCATAGGAATGAATAGAGAAGTAACTGACTTTCTGTCCTGTGTCAGTCGGAGATCCGAGAGTTGGTCACATGACACAGCTGAGGATCAGAAGGGAGGTTATAAATACAGTCACTGGTGAAAAGATTATATTCAGTACAGATTACATCATGTACCTTTAACAGGTCGGGGGAAAAAAATTGGGAGTGCTACTTTAAAGAAGACCTGTCACCATGAAACTGCAGTGCAATCTGTGAGTATATAAAGCAGGAGAAGCTGAGCAGATATATAGTTTTATAGGAAAAGATTCAGCAAAACTTCAGTTGTGAAGTGTACAGTATGTCTTAATCACTGATTAACAGCAATCGCCATATACACACTTATTCAAATTAATGGGATGAAAAACTGTAATTAAAGTGCACTGCCGCTACAGTCTCAGCAGCGTGCAGGTAAACATTGAAGAGGACACAGCGCTCATCTGAGCGCTATGGCTTCTTCAGACAGCTAATCATTAGGAGTTTCATCGATCTCGCATATTTCCGAAAAGTGGACAACCCATTTAAAAATTTGTTGTATGAGATTTTGTCTCTCCCCCCCCCCCCCCCAAACATCTTGTCCGTAGCCAGTGATTGTTAACCTCTGGCACTCCAGCTGTGGTGAAACTACGACTCCCAGCATGCTCCATTCATTTCAGGGGAGTTCTGTGAACAGCCAAGCAAGTGTGCATCTTGGTAATCATAGTTTTACCACAGCTGGAGTGCCAGAGGTTAGCCATCACAGCTACAGGCTATCTCTGGTATTGCATCTCTGCTCTGTTCACTACTTTTATATGTTAGGACTACTTGTTTTTCTACTGGATTTTTTTCATATTGGTGAATACTAAACTGTAATTTTATTCTTTGCCTATGATGTTTTTTTTAATGCTTTCAGTTTAAATACAGAGAATACGATACAACTCTTTTTACATAAATGCAAAACATTTCCAAAGCATGGGATCATGTCTAGTCATCTATTTGCCTACCACATTACATACATCTAGTCTGAGTTGCAAAATCAAACACTGTTAATGCTTTCTGCCAGACTGGATCAAATAAAGTTTAAAGAAGATTTCCGGGCCACTAAGAAGTAAAAGGGCATCATTAATTTGAAGAGAGTGAAGGAAAGTGAGTTTCCAAATTGGAGATCGAATTGCTTAGGATCATACTGCTAGATCTGAGCACTGAACTTAATAGACATTTGTGTCTTTCATACTTAAATACCTGTATCCTTGAATCAGTACTTCAGTTCAGTATGTAATAATTTACTTAAAGAGAACCTGTCACCATGAAAATACAATCTTGATCTGCTGCCAGCATGTTATAGAACAGGAGGTGCTGAGCACATTGATCTATAATGTTATGGAAATGCTACAGCAAAACCTAATGTATTTATTACAATCTCTGCTCTTTCTGAACCCAGTAGCCATCTTGGCGGTCTTATCAGTGGCAGATATCTCCGTATAATCACTTATACAGGAAACAGAACATGGGCTTTTGGAATTTCAGAATAAAGAAAGGCTTGCACTGTGAAAAGTCTATTACTTGACCACAGGATAGGTGATGCATATTATCCAATTTATCACTTGGGGGTCTGACCACTGGGACCCTCAGCGATCACAAATACAAGAGTTCCCAGAGTCACATCTCCAATGCAGTGGGTAGTGCACAGGTTGATCCACTGCTCTATTTACTTCTATGGGACTGACGTAGACCGTGCTTTGCCAGTACCATACAGACTCTGCCTCAGGGTGTAGAGATATGCTGGAGTGAAAATCTAAGGTCTCTTAGTTCAAGGATTCTGTTCCTCTCAGTTTGTGGAGATAATTGGCACATGAGCAATCAGGAGGCATCGTACAATCATTTTGCATGACTTGATTCATTTTTCATATGGCTAAAAACCTTTGCTTTCAATCTGGCTTTTATTCTACTGATTGGAGCTAGGTTCTTAATCTTGATCATTTGCAGATGTTGGCGACACCTGCTACTTCCTCAATTTGCATAACCTTACGACTTGTCCCTTGTAATGTTGCAATTTCAAAGTTAAGGAGTGTATACAGTATCATCAACTTTGATAAAACAAATGGGCAACTAACAAATACAAATTATCTACTGTGCAAAAGTTTTAGACAGGTGCGGAATAAATACTGGAAACCCTTTGCCGTCAAAACAGTGTCAATTCTTCTAGGTACACTTTCACAGAGGTTTTGAAGGAACTCGGCAGGGAGGTTGTTCTAAACATCTTGGAGAACTAACCACAGATCTTCTGTGGATGTAGGCTTGCCTTGCTCAAATCCTTCCGTCTCTCCAAGTACTCCTAGACAGATTCCCAGACAGATGATTTTCATCAGCTTTGTGGGGGCATGTGATCAATTCCAGGACTCCTTGGTTCTTTTTTTATGCAGAAGATAGTTCTTAATGAATTGTGGTCATTGTCCTGCTGCAGAATAAATTTGGAGCCAACAGATGCCTTTTTGATCGTACTGCATAATGGCTGATGATGATAATGAATCCTGACCAAATCCCTAACTCCATTTGCTGAAATGCAGCCCCAAACTTGCAAGGAACCTCCACCATGCTTCACTGTTGTGTGTGTATATACTCATTATTGCACCGCTCTCCAGCCTACATACAAATATTTCAAATTGTGAGTCCTCCGTCCAGAGCTGGTAAAATTTTTCTGCATCCCATTTTCTATGTTTTCATGCATAGTTAAATCTATTGGGTTTGTTTCCATTGCGAAGGTATGACTTAATTTCTTGCCAGATTTCTCTGAACAGTAGATGGGTGTACCTGGGTCCGACTGGTTTCTGCCAGTTCTGAGCTCACGGCACTGCTGGATACCTTCTGATTTCGAAGTGAACTAAGCATGTTGTGTCTTTCATCTGCTGCACTAAGTTTACTTAACTACTGTCCTCCATGTTGCCTGTTTCTTTTTGCAGCGATACAGGCAAATACTTATCAGTCATGCAATACCATCTGAGAGGTGACTAATTGCCTCCAAATTTATTCTGCAGCAGTAAAAAAAAAACACACACACCATTATCATTAAGAACTATATTCAGCCTGCATCCACAGAAGATCTGTAGTAAGTTGTCCAAGTGGCTCAGTGGTTGGCACTGGTGCCTTGCAGCACTGGGGTCCTAGGTTCGAATCTGACCAAGGACAACATCTGCATGGAGTTTATATGTTTTCCCACATACTGATAGGGAACTTAGATTGTGAGCCCCATTGGGGACAGCGAGTGATGATACGGTCTGCAAAGCGCTGCGGAATATGTCAGCGCTATATAAGTGCGTAAAGTAAATTAAAAAATGTTTGGAACAACTTCCCTGGCAAGTTCCTTCAGAAACAGTATGCAAATCTACCTAGAGGAATTGATTTTGAAGGCAAAGGGTGGTCACACCAAATATTAATTTGATTTAGATTTCTCTGTTCATTCACAAAAAAATAAACTGTTAACGCTTCAATTTTTGAAGGTATTCTTACTTTGCAGCATTTTTCCACACCTGCCTGAAACTTTCGTAAGATACTGTAAATCCACTGAAAAACTGATGACAAACTGAAAACTGTTTATTAGTTTCTCCATCACTCTTTGACCTTGATAAAAAAAACAACTGATATTGGCAGAACCAATTATGAAGACTTGTCAAGTTATGCCTGGTTATGAGTTTCACATTTCCTAGAGAGAAGAAGAAAATGCAAACCTTGGATGTGAACCTAGCCCTAGCAACAAACTTACCTTGTGTCGTTGTGTAGAGAGCGTGCTAGTGATTAACAATACTTCAAAAAATGTGCATCTATCTAAGCATGGAAACCCCATTAACCTTTCGCATTAAATGTGCTTTTGTCCGCAGATTTCTGTTGAAGAACTTGATCGTAATTTGGTGCTAAAAGTCAATAAAGATGCAGTCATGAAAATAGCAGTGGCTGGTGATCTTTTTACATTTGACAAAGGCTTGTACCAGCTAAATTTGACAGTAGGAGGAATTCCCTTTAAAAGTAGTGATCTGATTCAGCCAGTAAGTAAATTTTGATCGCTAAACTTTGTGGGGTGGAGGGGGTTACTGGTTCTCAGAAGAGACCCTGCTTGCCTACTTACTTACAGGCAGTGCACCATGGGGAAAAGGGCATAACTTTTATCTTGAAATGTGTTAATCTGTGTAGAAAGAGATTCCAGTGACCAATAGAATATAAACTCCAGCCTTTATTAAACGTTCATAAAATCCATATTACAAGTTACCTTACCGGTAACAGTTTCCTTTTCATAGTTTAGCTTTGATTTGTTTTTCTTTCAGATGAATCCACGTATGGATGGCTGTATGAGGAGCTGGAACTGGCTGAATGGAGAAGACACCTCTATACAGGAGACTGTGCAAAAGACAGAGAAGATGCAGTGCTTTTTGGTTGCTGGTAGAGGGTCTTTTTATCCAGGAAGAGGATATGCCCTTTTCTTAATTGATTATAGTAAGTAAGGGAAAATTTATGACATTATGAGGATGTTTACAAAAAAAAGTACACTTAAAAACGATGTAATTGTCTGAATAGCGTATTTGGCATACTTTACAATACTATTAAACAAGGAAAAATCTTTTCCACAGCCATTTTTCAGACTAGTTAAGTAATGATAAATAACCAGGTCTATAAATTTGAAATTAGACATAAGTCCATGGCTAGCACCGTTTGTAGTCAGGAATCTGTCAGCACCTTTATGCCGTCCTCTCTTAGGGCAGCATAAGGATGGTGACTGGTACAATGATTCCAGTGTTGTCCCAGTCTATGATGTAGTTTATGATAAATTTATTGGGTATTAACCTCAGTACTGACGTCGTGCTGTGAGAAACAAGTCGTCCTATTAATGAGCTGTGGGGATAGCACTGCTCACCTCTGATGATTGATACATTTCTCATTATTAGTTTTCACTCTATGCATAGTATGTGCTAATCACTATGAGATATACCATACTATAATATACCGTATGAGAGGGCAGCATCTAGATGGTTAAAGATTTTCTTTAAAGAGGACCATGTTTTTTTTTTTTATATCCTAGATAAATACCTTCCCCCCTTCCCCCCCTTAGTATGCTAATACTGAGCATCGGTACAGGGAGGAGGAGGCGCGTTTCTCAATGGGAGTCTCCTTCTCCTGCTTTTTTTTTACCCTGGCTTTGACGCTCTCCGCCCTGATTGGATCGTGGCACAGCCAGGGAGAAGGAGACGCCCATTGAGAAACCCTGGCGTCTCCTCCTCCCTGTACCGATGCTCAGTATTACCATACTGAGCAGGAAAACTGCAGGGGGGCACAGCGGGGAGTAGGAGCAATTTAAAAAAAAAAAAACAGGGGGTGGCAGCATCAGCGGGGAAAGGTACTTGAAAGGTCCTCTTTAAGCTGGCCTCAGACATAAGATGGCCGTCAACCAACACATATTTCCCTGTCTTGCCTATTAACAAATAATCCCAGGCTACCCCCATCCACATTAACTTGTCAGTACAGTCTACTGACATTTAATGTGTATGAGCAGCTTCAGGTTCACATTTAACCAAGGCAACATCTACATAGACTATGTATGTTCTCCCCCTCCTACATACCATAAAATACTGTTAGCTGATCATTGTGTGTGTAAAACTGGGACATTATATTTCACAATGTACGCCCAAGTCTCTGTACAGTGCTGTGAAGTAAAAATGAAATCTGAATGTATCAGACTCTTTCTGACATTTGCCTGATCTCTTCTAGTGCATTTATCTAATGAAGAACAACATAAGTCTAACTGGAGTATAGAGGTCAGTGCGGAGATAAATCCAGCAACCGATACTGGAGTGCTCTTTGCTCTAGTGTCAGAAGACAAGGAAATTCCTCTGTCACTAGCACTTGTCGATTATCATTCCACTACAAAAGTGAAACGGCAGGTAAGAAATGCTTACATAAGTCAGATGGAGAACAAGATAGTGTATGCTTACTTGAGCAGATACTGTACAGAGACCTTGACCTTGTTAGTAAGTTTCATTTTTAAAGTTGTTGAATGCACAGAGGATCGGACTGGCCCACAGGAGAATCCACCAGTGGGTCCCCAGTTCCCTCTTGAATGGCACATGCCACAACAGACTGACTGCACTACCAGTGGAGTAACTAGAGTGTTTTGGGCCCCAGTTCAAACTTTGGATCGGGCCCCTCCCCCCAATTTATACAAAGAGGCGGCAAATGTTTTTACACTAAGCCCAATGCATGACTACACTCACCCAGTCCTAACTAATAAAATCTTGTCCTACCTCATCCAGGGTGTCGCTGGCGTCAGCGTGATACCCACTGGATCCAGAACAAGGTCCCTGGGGTGATAGAGAAAAAAAGAATAATCGCATAAGAAAGGGATGTTGACTACCCCTGTGAAATCGCCAGCAGGGGGCGCTGTGCTGGCCTGTAAGACTGAGCCATGCCAATATATAGCAGGGTAATCTAGGACATTTCCCCTAAGTGCTACCACACAGTACTAATGCCCACATTGTGGCCCCTCACAGTAATAAAGCCCACCTTGTGGCCCCTTCACAATAGTTATGTCCTGCTTGTGGCCCCTCACAGCAGTTATGCCCACCTTTATTCCTGTCACAGTAGTTATGCCCGCTTTTGTGTCCCCTCACTGTAGTCATGCCCAGATATGTGCCCCTCACAGTAGTTATGCCAGATTAGGTGCCCCCTCACAGTAGTTATTCCAGATTAGGTGCCCCCTCAGTAAAGATGTCCACTTTTGTGCCCCCTCACTCTATTGGTTGCCCCCCTTTTGCCTCCAGTCTGCAGCTTTATGAAAAAAAAACACACTTACCTTCTTCCCTGAGGACGCGCTCCCACACTCACATTGCGCTGCAGTCTGTGCTAGAAGCCGATTTCTGGGCTTTCAGCGCTCCTCCCGCAGCCAGCAGCGCAATGTGCGGCCTGCAGGTGGAGCACCGGAGCTCAGAAGAACAGTGAAGCAGGGAGCGGAGAGGACTCTCTGCTTCACTCTGGAGACAACAGCCTGGCAGTGACAAGAACTGCCAGGTGAGTGCATGCCCCCCCCCCGCCTCTGCTCCCCCTCTTGTCTCTGCACCCGGGGCGCATATTTCACATGTTTGAAGAGCGCTCTGACTGGACCTGGCATTGTCACTGTACTTCATGCCGGGCCCCATCAGAGCACTCCCATTACATGTGAGTGCAGCGGGCTCCCTCCCCGGGCCCTCTTCTACCGCGATCGTTACGCCCCTGTGCACTATGCACAAAGAGACAGCGAACAGCATCTCAACTATCCTAGCGTCCATATCAAAAAAGGCTAGATTATTTAGGAAACTAGCTAATTTATTTATATAGACACATCATGTGGCTGAGATGACTTGTAGGTACAGAGGTACAGTCATGTGAAAAAATTAGGACACCCTTTGAAAGCATGTGGTTTTTTGTAACATTTTTAATAAAAGGTTATTTCATCTCCGTTTCAACAATACAGAGAGATTAAAGTAATCCAACTAAACAAAGAAAACTGAAGAAAAGTCTTTTCAAGATCTTCTGTAAATGTCATTCTACAAAAATGCCTATTCTAACTGAGGAAAAAGATAGGACACCCTCACATGTATTCCCTCTTAAATTGGCTCAGATCTCACACAGGTATATCACACCAGGTGCACATAATTAGTAGATCGTTACTCTGCATGTTGAATGAGGCTTGCCCTATTTAAACCTCAGACATTTAGTTTGGTGTGCTCCTGACTGTTGAAGTGAGAGTGAGCACCATGGTGAGAGCAAAAGAGCTGTCAGAGGACTTCAGAAAAAAGATTGTAGCAGCCTATGAGTCTGGGAAGGGATTTAAAAAGATCTCAAAAGATTTTGAAATCAGCCATTCCACTGTCCGGAAGATAGTCTACAAGTGGAGGGCTTTCAAAACAACTGCCAACATGCCCAGGACTGGTCGCCCCAGCAAGTTCACCCCAAGAGCAGACCGCAAGATGCTAAAAGAGGTCTCCAAAAACCCTAAAGTGTCATCTCGAGAACTACAGCAGGCTCTGGCTACTGTTGATGTAGAAGTACATGCCTCTACAATCAGAAAGAGACTGTACAAGTTTAACTTGCATGGGAGGTGTGCAAGGAGGAAACCTTTGCTTTCCAAGAGAAACATCGAGGCCAGACTGACATTTGCCAGAGATAAAGTTGACAAAGACCAGGACTTCTGGAATAATGTTCTTTGGACAGATGAGTCCAAAATTGAATTATTTGGACACAACAGCAGAGGACATGTTTGGCGTAAACCAAACACAGCATTCCAAGAAAAGAACCTCATACCAACTGTGAAGCATGGAGGTGGAAGTGTCATGGTTTGGGGCTGCTTTGCTGCAGCAGGACCTGGTCAGCTCACCATCATAGAATCCACGATGAATTCTACTGTGTATCAGAAGGTGCTTGAAGAACATGTGAGACCATCAGTTAGAAAATTAAAGCTGAAGCGGAACTGGACCATGCAACATGACAATGACCCAAAACATACTAGTAAATCAACCAAAGATTGGCTGAAAAAGAAGAAATGGAGAGTCCTGGAATGGCCAAGTCAAAGTCCAGATTTGAATCCCATTGAGATGCTGTGGGGTGACTTGAAAAGGGCTGTACGTGCAAGAAACCCCTCAAACATCTCACAGCTGAAAAAGTTCTGCATTGAGGAGTGGGGTAAAATTTCCTCAGACCGATGTCGAAGACTGGTAGATGGCTACAAGAACCGTCTCACTGCAGTTATTTCAGCCAAAGGAGGTAACACTCGCTATTAGGGGCAAGGGTGTCCTATCTTTTTCCTCAGTTAGAATAGGCATTTTTGTAGAATGACATTTACAGAAGATCTTGAAAAGACTTTTCTTCAGTTTTCTTTGTTTAGTCGGATTACTTTAATCTCTCTGTATTGTTGAAACGGAGATGAAATAACCTTTTATTAAAAATGTTACAAAAAACCACATGCTTTCAAAGGGTGTCCTAATTTTTTCACATGACTGTAGGTCACAAAGTACCCTCTTTCCCCAGGGACCTGCCTTCTCAAAATCGTTCAGGGGCCTCTATAATCAATCATCTTGTGCGTCTTGCTGCGGTCTGCCGCTGTGCGAGCAGGTAGTATTTGCATGTAGTTATACAGTGGGCCCCTAGAATTCATTTTATTGGTGGGCCCTAGGCATCCCAGTCCGACACGGAGTTCACATGTCATTCTGTATGATGTATAAAGCATTGCCATGGTTTAATCATCTGTTACAAAAAAATGACAAGCATGAGACTGAGTCCAGCATATTCAGGATGAAAGTGCTGCACCCACCTGCTCTCGCCCCCCCGGGCTCGGTGGGGGGTGCGGGGGAATATAAGAGATAGGATATACTTCAGAAGTGTTGCTCTAATGTTATTTGTTTTTCATCTCCCACAAAAAAATGTGCAGACTATGCAGCGTCTGGTTCCTGAGATGCAAACAGACAGGAGTTTGTCTTTGAGGAAACATTCCCTTTCTAAGCTTTTAGCTGCTACCCTTGTAGCAAAACAACACTAGCCAAATAATTAGCTGGTGGATTACATTTTATTTTACAGGATTTGTTCTATATTAACTAATCATCACCTACTGTGTTAGTGAACCAGTTATTGAGCCTCATACACTTGCAGAAAATAAAACTACAAAACAGAAAAAAATGACGTTATTAGGAACCATTTGCAACAGTCACTGTAATGTAAGATTCTTTCCCTAAAGCAAGGCTGAACGAGGATACAAAGTATTCTGAGCAAGACTGGCCCAGTTGTACTGCCAGGCACCAGCATCTCTGACCGATTCCTAGTCCAGATGCTTTGTTTCCAGCGAAAATGAATGGTGACAGATTCTCATTTACAGTGATTGCTACTTTACAATTTTACAAGTGCAAATCTACTTGTACTGGTGAAGATTTCTGTTAGATTATTTTTTTTTAGGTCCTCCTTACTTAAGAAATATCAGAAAAATATACATTTTGGCTTTTTACCTAGGTTTTGGTGCAGGTTTGAGGAGTGACAGCTGTGTTGCTATTTTGTTTCTTTCTATACAGTTCATCATCCTGTCTGTAAAAAACACTGTGGTTTGTCGGCTAGAAGTAAATGTCTGTAATCAAGAACACTCGGTGGAGATATCTGCCAGCAAAGACCACATACAACTTTCCTTTGATGGGACTCTTGGAGAAGTGGAGGTGTTTGAATCGGAACTACAGGCCATTCTTTCCACGTTAAATGACCATATGCAACAGGGAGTGAAGACTTATGTAGGAGGGCTGCCAGGTAGATATGAAAGCGATGGCTCTGCGGGACATATGCTAGTACTAGCTATTACAATTCACTGAAAGATGCTGTTGGAAGTTTAGACATATAATAAATAGGTGCCATGCTCTCTGTTGTATTCATGATGTTATTCTTCTGTCTAGATGTGGAAGTCACTAGTACCCCCGTCACTGCATTCTACCACGGCTGCATGACCATCAAAGTTCAACAAGAGCCCCTGGACTTGGATGAGGCATTTCACAAGCATAATGATATCACCTCCCACTCGTGCCCACCCATTAAGTCTGCCAAATAGTTACATCACACTTTTTTTTTTTTTAACCAAGTATTTTTTTTATACATGTATAAATTATTCAGCAGTATTGTGTGTATAGTTTCGTAAAACACTGAAATGATGTAGATCCTACTGATTTATTTTTTTCTTTTTTTACACCGGGTCAGAAGATTGAGATGCTCCTTTGTTGGTTAAGGATTGTAATATATTGTAAATATTTCAGAAAACTAATGTTAATTACCCAAAAACCTGTGCGGAAAGTTCCTTATGGAGTTTTACTATCAAGGGAGAACTGTGGGAATGTTGTGCAAAAGAGATGCAAAACTGGAAATGTATTATATTTGTAATGGCAAACACGGCTTTTTATTGAACTATTTACAAGTTAAAATAAAAATATTTTAAAAAAGTTTTCACATTTACATGATTTTTTTAACAGAATATACTGTGGGGATTCGCTCTGGTAGTTGAGATAAGCGGGTGCAGTACAGAGGCAAAGTACAAGTTCGTAATTCAAATGTCCATGTTTATTCACACATAAGGTCAAACAAAAAACACTCTTTGCAGGGTTGGTGTTTGTTCACACAGAGTAGAAAGTTTATGCATAACAAAAAACTTCACCTTGTTGGCGGTTCTGCCTACAGCAGTCTAAATGCAGGCTTTAGGTGGTCTGCTCTCCCAACACACGGGTCTCAGCTTTTCAGCTCAGATCACAACACACAAGGTGTTCTCTGCTGCTGAGCCCAGCTGCCTTTTTAAGGATAGCCAGGTTCTGTCAAAACCCAGCCTGGAACGTGGGGAGTAGTCACCCACCCAGCACTTGGACTACTCCTAATAAGAGCCGACCTGGATCGGCTATTTACAGCCATTCTAAATAGCAAAAGTGTCAATCAGCATTAGCTGTCGCTATTACTTCACTGAGGCCAGGAACCTCGGTGACACATGCCTACCATCAATGACGACCCCTTGTACCTGCCTACAATACATACATAAAATATGAAAATGACTCCAACAATTTCACTAAGAAAATACATTTTACTTGGTACCTAGTACTTGTGTGTTGTAAGGAAATTGAAAATTCCTTAGGGCAGTAAGCGCAGTGTCGCTGAAAACAATGTGTTATATTTAGTGTCTTTGCTATACGTAAATGATGTTACTATTCCCAAAAAGCCATTGCGTAGCCAAGGCTTAAAGCCCAGGTTGAGATCTGCTGCCAGTCGTGTGTATCACCAGTATTCAAATGGGTTCATCTCATTACTGTACATTGGATTGAGTCCATGGAAAAGGGGTTTTCTGTTTGGTGTTTAACCACCTCTCGTCTCGCTAACGCCGAAAGGCGTGACTGCGGCGGCTCCCTCAGGTCACACTAACGCCGATCGGCGTCATCTCGTGAGACCCGAAATTTCCTGTGAACGCGCGCTCATAGGAGCGTGCGTTCACAGGATCGCGCAGTTCACAAGTTCATCTGCAGCCTGCCGTCCGCGATCATTGGCTGGCAGGCTGTGGATTTTTTAAATGACCAATCAAAGAGGTATGTCAGACGCTATTTTGAAAATAGCGTCTGATATACCTGCTCCTCTGGTGGTCCCTTTTGCTTGGATCGACCACCAGAGGACACAGGCAGCTCTGTAAGTAGCACCAATCACCACACATACACATTACACATTACCCTGTCACTTTATTAACCCCTTATTAGCCCATGATCACCCATGTTAGACTCCCTGATCACCCCCCTGTCATTGATCACCCCCCTGTAAGGGTCCCTCATCACCGCCAGGTAGTTAGCTACTTGCTAGGTAGTTAGCGCCCAGCCCACCGCACCGCAGTCACTGATTAGTCGCTGATTAGTGTCATCGCTGTCGCTAATCAGCACTAGTACTATATAGTATCTGTAAGTGATCAAGACTGATCGCAATCAGATCTATATAAGTACATTAGGGTCACCTTAGGCTCTACAAAAAACTCAGTGTTCGCCCGATCAGGCCTGATCTTGTGCGCACACTTGCGTTCAGTCCGCTCCACCGCAGTGACATAATTTTTTTTTCCTGATCACTGCAAAAACACTGTAAAATTGCTGCGCCGCTATAAAGATCACTTTTGAGCTTTTGGGATCTTTATTAGCGATCGCAGCTTTACTTCGCAAGCACTCCTTTTTATTAGGTAGGTTTGCTCTTTTTCCTGGGTAGTCTCAGAGGAATACCCCCTAAATTTAGTGAGCCCAAAATGTCAAACAAGGGGTATTCCGCGGAAGAGGCCTACAGGATTCTGGCCGTGATGGATGAAAGTGATGGGGACGCCTCACACACTGAATCCAGTGGTTCAGAATATGAACCTGTAGACAGCAGTGGCACGCTAACCGCTAGCGAAGATGACGAGGTTGAGGTCCCTGCTACGGTCAGGCGCACCCGATCTCATGTCAGGGTTCTGCATACCCCGCATGATGAGCCTCATTTGCAGAAGAGAGGTGCTAGTGCTGATCTTGTTTATGGTGCGGTATACACCAGCAGCGCAGCACATCCTGGACCTTCTACCAGCACTGCCGTATTCCCTGGTGAAGTGGCGAGTACCAGAAGGGCAGTTCAAGCTGGTACGGTGGCACGTGCAGTAACTTCCCCGTCGCAGCCACCGCGTTCACAGGCCCGTAAAACCCTTAGTCTCCCAGAGGTGCTGGCAAAGCCTAATTTGCACTCCCCTGCTTCCGCCGCACCCGTATTGCCCCCTTTAACCGCCCAGTCTGGAGTTCGCGTGGAGACAGCTCATTTAGGATCGGCCCTTCAGTTTTTTTAGCTGTTTTTCACCGCGGATCTCTATGACCTAGTTGTGGCAGAAACCAACCGCTACGCCACACAGTTTATTACCGCCAATCCGGAAAGCTATGCCCAGCCTTACCGGTGGAAAGCAGTCACAGTTTCCGATTTAACATTTCTTTTGGGCCTTCTCCTCAGCATGGGTCTAACTAAAAAAAAAATATTGCCGTCTTATTGGTCTAAAGACCCAATACATTACATGCCCATGTTCTCTGCTGCAATGTCCAGGGCACATTTTGAGGTCATCATGTGCTTTATGCATTTCGCTGACAATAACACCTGTCATCCAAGAGGCCACCCTGCTTATGACTGGCTCCACAAAATTCGGCACCTCATAGACAATTTGTCATCTAGATTTGCAGATGCGTATACCCCTAATCAAAACATCTGCATAGACTAGTCCCTAGTACATTTTACCGGGCGCCTTGGCATCAAACAGTACATCCCCAGCAAGCCCGCCCTGTATGGGGTCAAACTGTAAAAGCTCTGTGAAAGGGCCACAGGCTATACATATAGTTTTAGAGTCTATGAGGGAAAAGACTCAAAACAAGTGCCGGTCGGATGTCCTGACTACCTGTGGAGCAGTGGCAAGATTGTCTGGGACTTGGTGTCACCCTTACTCCACAAGGGGTACCACTTATACGTGGACAATTTTTACTCAAGCGTGGCCCTCTTTCGGCACTTACATCTAGTCGGAATTCAATGCTGTGGCACCTAGTCGCCGGGGCTTCCCCCAACGGCTCGTTAGTACCTGACTTGCACGGGGGGAGAGGGCTGCCTTGTGTGACCAAGAACTGCTCGCGGTGAAGTGGAGGGACAAGAGTGACGTTTACCTTCTGTCCACCATTCACGCAGACAAGACAGTGCAAATTGAAAGGGCAACTGGAGTCATTGTGAAACCCCTCTCTGTCCACGACTATAACCTTCACATGGGAGGGGTGGACTTCAATGACCAGATGTTGGCTCCCTATTTAGTGTCCCGCCGCACCAGACGCTGGTATAAGAAGGTGTCTGTATATTTAATTCAATTGGATGAATATCCTTCCTAAAATTCCAGGAAGAGATCATTTCGGAAATCCTGTATCCAGGAGGGTCCGTGCCCCAGGTCCCTGATGTAGTGAGCTGGCTACATGGCAGACACTTCCCCAGTGTCTATCCTGGTACCCCAACTCAAGGTTCCCCAAGAAAAAGATCTGTCTGTAGCAGGGGTGGAATGAGGCGTGACACCACCTTTTTTTGTCCTGACTGTCCTGACCAGCCTACCCTAAGCATAGGGGAGTGTTTCTGCAAGTTCCGCACACAGGTACACTATTAGTATAGGGATTGCGTGACACAGGACAGGCACACAGGGGTCTTAGGGCCCTTTCACACAGAGCTGCCACAAACCTCTCCTTTCAGCTGGGACAAAGTGCATAATGTACTTCGCCACATCTCTGGGCGATTTGCGCTTTCAATAAAGTTTATAAAAGTTAATGTTCTGTTCAAATGTTATATAAAGTTAATGTTAATAAATTTATTGCGTTGCGGCCTGTTTTTTGTTTTTGTTTTTTACCTTCTAGGTGGACCAAGCGATCAAGCAGCTGCAGCAATGATGTGCATTCTGACAGAAGCATTGCGCTGCTGTCAGATTACACAAAGTCGGTGTATGTGGCGCTGCAAGACGAAATTTCTCCTCTGCAATAAAAAAGATACGTTTGCCGAGGCTTATGAGCTGAGGGGCGGTGTTCATATGCTTTGGCAAACACTTTATATAAAAATAAAAAATTCCGGCAATGATTTATTCATCCACATCGATTGATGTGAATGGAAAAATCTGGTTTGCCAGGGCATACGAGCTGAGTGGGCTTGGATGTTGGGCGGAGCTCCTATGTCCTGGCAGACGCCTTTCCCCTCCTTTTTTTTTTTTTTTTGCACATTTTTGGGCAGAGATTTTTCATCACATTGATCGATGCGAATGAAGAATTGTAATTTTCTTCAGCCCAGAGGCTGAAGGAAAAAAAATCTCATTACCCGTATGCTCAATATAAGGAGAATAGCAGAAACGCCTAATGCTGGCCATACATGTAATAATTGCGGAGACCCTCAAATGTCAGGGCAGTACAAACACCCCACAAATGACCCCATTTTGGAAAGACGACACCCCAAGGTATTCGCTGAGGGGCATATTGAGTCCATGAAAGATTGAACTTTTTGTCCCAAGTTAGCGGAAAGGGAGACTGTGAGAAAAAAGTTAAAAAATCAATTTCCGCTAACTTGTGCCAAAAAAAAAAAAAATCTTCTATGAACTCGCCATGCCCCTTACGGAATACCTTGGGGTGTCTTCATTCCAAAATGGGGTCACATGTGGGGTATTTATACTGCCCTGGCATTTTAGGGGCCCTAAAGCGTGAGAAGAAGTCTGGAATCCAAATGTCTAAAAATGCCCTCCTAAAAGGTACTCATTGAAATTTGGGCCCCTTTGCGCACCTAGGCTGCAAAAAAGTGTCACACATGTGGTATCGCCGTACTCAGGAGAAGTTGGGCAATGTGTTTTGGGGTGTCTTTTTACATATACCCATGCTGGGTGAGAGAAATATCTCTCTAAAATGACAACTTTGTATAAAAAAAGGGAAAAGTTGACTTTTACAGAGATATTTCTCTCACCCAGCATGGGTATATGTAAAAATACACCCCAAAACACATTGCCCTACTTCTCCTGAGTACGGCGATACCACATGTGTGACACTTTTTTGCAGCCTAGGTGCGCAAAGGGGCCCAAATTCTAAAGAGCACCTTTAGGATTTCACAGGGCATTTTTTACGCATTTGGATTCCAAACTACTTCTCACGCTTTAGGTCCCCTAAAATGCCAGGGCAGTATAAATACCCCACAAGTGACCCCATTTTGGAAAGAAGACACCTCAAGGTATTTCGTGAGGGGCATGGCGAGTTCATGTAAAATTTTATTTTTTGTCACAAGTTAGTGGAATATGAGACTTTGTAAGAAAAATAAAATAAAAAATACATAATTTTCCGCTAACTTGTGCCAAATATAAAAAAAATTCTAGGAACTCTCTATGCCCCTCACGAAATACCTTGGGGTGTCTTCTTTCCAAAATGGGGTCACTTGTGGGGTATTTATACTATCCTGGCATTCTAGCACCTCAAGAAACATGACAGGTGCTCAGAAAGTCAGAGCTGCTTCAAAATGCGGAAATTCACATTTTTGTACCATAGTTTGTAAACTCTATAACTTTTGCGCAAACCAATAAATATACACTTACTGTTTTTTTTTTTATCAAAGACATGTAGCACAATAAATTCTGACACAAACTTGTATAGAAATGTAATTATATTTGAACAATTTAACCAGATAAAGTTAAAAATACACTTTTTTTTTTTTTTAATTGCGGCCTATTTTGATTAATATCGGAAAAACGAAAAATCTTAGCAGCAATCAAATACCACCAAAAGAAAGCTGTATTTGTGAGAAGAAAAGGAGGTAAAATTCATTTGGGTGCCAAGTTGCATGACCGAGCAATAAACCGTTAAATTGTGAAGTGCCGATTTGTAAAAAAGGGCCTGGTCACTAGGGGGGTATAAACCTGTGGTCCTTAAGTGGTTAAATGATTATCTTTTATATATACAGTCTTCTGTGTTTTTCTTTGGAGCTGGTATCTTAACCAATGCAATTTATGGGTCAGGATCATGATCTAAGACTGCTTTTCCAAATATGGGAAGAACAGACCTCTATTGCAAGTCCTTGGATTGAGGTGAGAGATAAATCATAGCTAGAAACTTATTATCACGGACTCACGGTCCCTCCTGTGACAGAGGTTAGAAGATCTGAGAGACTGGCTGCACGTTAGGTTATCTGACAGCCTATCTGATTTCACTTGTTGCAGTGTTGTTGTTGGTAATGACCACACCTCTTGTCTCAGGTGTAGCTTGTGGACTCATTACTGCTCCTCTATTTAGTCTGGACTCACACTTCATACCATACGGTTGATATTATCTGCCTTGAGTTGGAAGAGTTGGTGTGAGTTCCTCATCTGTGTTCCTGCTCATCCATTTTCTATTGAAGATAAGTGTACTTCCCTTTTTGTATTTTGTTCCTATTTGCTTGTTGTTTACTAGGCCTCAGGGAGACGCTGGTTCGTTCATCTGGGAGGAACCAGTGGTCTCAGACCCAGTTACTACTCCTAGGGCTTTCCAGGGTTTCTAGGGCTTAGGTTTCTGGTGTATGAATATCCCCACCTTCAGGGTCTTTTCATACTGACAGGAGTCAGGGCTAGGTTTAGGGTTTCCTAGGTGGTGACCTCTTCCCTTTCCCTAGCTGTGAGACCTAGTTTCTGGTAATTTTCTTTCTGTTGTCATTCTGGTGTTCCTCCTCTCCCCCCACTTTGAGACACATATAAAGGATAACGCTATTTTTCACTTTATAAGACACACTTTTTTTCTTTATAAAGTTTGGGGGGTCTGAAGATTGTGGGGGTTTGAACTGAGGTCTGATGAAGATTGGGGGTCTGATAATTATTTATTTATTTATTTTCAGATTTTTGTCATCTAAAACCTAGGTACATCTTATCTGGTGTGTCTTATAAAGCAAATAAATAGGGTAACTGTGTTTTTGATCCAAATCAATGATTCCTGAATGAAATAGACACCATATTGAGACAAATCTCTTCTTCATCGTCTTCACAAAATTTGACATTCAGTATTATTGTATTGTATAATTTGTGTTAATAAGTAAAGACTACATAACAATAGTAAAGGAGTCTGTCACCATTAGTGACAGATTTCCTTAGCAAAACGCCCCCTTTAATTGACTTAACCGTTTTGCTAAAATCTTGTATTGAACAGCTCCAGCATTGGAGCTGTTCAGTACATAGCATGAGCCAATGAGTCCTGATATTCATGATAACTGCTGTAATGTATCCCTACAGCAGGGATGCCCAACCTGCGGCCCTCAAGCAAAACTGAAACTCCCAACATGCCCTGATACCTGTAGGCTTTCTGGGCATGCTGGGAGTTGTAGTTTAGCAAAAAGAGGGAAGCAGTTTATTTGCTCAAGTTTGCAGAAGAGACATAGGTGCAAAAGTATGAAGAAAAAAAGGAAAATATACAAATGTCAAGAATTCTAGAATGACACCGAAATGATGAAATAATGTATTTTATTCAGCTTGAATCCATATTTACAACACATCAGTGTATATCATCTGCTCAGTGCAGGAACAGTTAATGTCTACAGTTAAAAAGACGCACTTCAACAAGTAACACATAGTAAAATATACTGATGCAAAGCTCTGTCTCGTCTAGACTATTCAGTCACTAATCTCACAACTGGTGTGAATGCTTTTTCAAGTTGGGAAGGTAAATATTTAGTTGGAAGGAATGTCACTGGTTTCATTAGTTTTGCAGAAAGCCCTTTTAAGTCTTGTTTTCCTGCCAGTGAATGTGCTGATGGTCCATGTGCATCAAGGAGCATAGGGTGGAGGTTTCTCCCCTGGTAACATGATAGTGGATGCATACTGTGAATGTGGATTAGATGAAAGTCCGTTCATCGAGTTGGAGTGGGATGGATTTTGGATATCATCTGATAAGGAAATATCTGCAGAGGAAGTTGCTGGATAGGATCCTGATGGCTATACAAGAATAATATTGTTAGGATGAGCAGAAATAGTAGTGTGCTACAATTTGTCATGTAACCAGAGTGTGCCCAGTTCTGATTTAACGGGGTTATCCAGGACTTCAAACCTGATGGCCTGTCCTTAGGATAGGCCATCAACACTAGATCATGGGGGTCCGACTTTCAGCACCCCTGTTGGTCAGCTGTCGAGGGCTACGGCCCCTTCATTGTTTACCAGCTACAGCCCGGTACTAGTATTACAGCTCAGTACAGCTTCTTATCCAAATGAAGAGGACCGGAATGTAATACTAGGAACAGCCACTACATAAAGTGCAAAATTGTGCTTTGTAAACAATAAAGGGGACGTGGTTCTTTAAACAGTTGGCCGATGGGCATGCTGAGAATCTGATCACCACTGATTCCTACGCTTCCCAATATTTATAACCTATCCCACAGAAAGGCCATCAATTTTGAATCCTGGAAAACTCCTTAAAATCATCTCATAGGTTTTTAATTGATTACACAAATACAACTGTTGTAGGGTATAGTCACAAAGAGCTATATATAGCAGTAGAAACTAAGCCTTTGATAATCTGATCCTAATAAAAACTTTAGACCAAATACATTAAAAGACAGTGATCAATGGCAGCAATCTACTATAACTACCTGCTGGGGTAGTGGGTATGACGCATAGGAAGGCAGAGAGGATGTAGAAGAGCAAAACCCAGTGTAGGTTAATATTTGCTGAGCTGGGTTGTATAGAATCTGTGGTGGAGGAGAGTTAAAGTTTTGTTGCGAAACTGGTGCCTGGAAGACAGAATACAAATTTAGTCTGAAGACCAGATGTTTGTGACTGTTGAAAAGGATCATATTATCAGATAATTACTTGTTTAAATTTAATCTGCTTTTTGTGACTAAATACGTAAAACAATCATCTTTTTGAGGTTGAAGTTCACTTTTCTTGTTTTCAATGCAGACAGGCCAGAATCAACAGGGGGCATCTGTGATTAGAAAACAATCAGAATTTTTTTTCTAGATACAGCTCTATTCCAGGGCATGTCTTATATCTAGTATTGCATCTTCATTCACTTGAAAGGATGCTTTAACCTAGAGCACCCCGTTAAAGCAGGGTGTCTCCACCTAGAGACCATCACTCGTACTTCTTATCTCTAAATATACCAAATATACCATACTAAATATGTCAATTTCTTTTTTGTCCGTTTTACATAATAAAAAGCATAACTTTATTTATTTTTTGCTGACTGAGCTGTGAGGGCTCATCCTTTGCAGGAGAAGCTTTATTTTTTATTGGTGCCATTTTGAGTTAAATGACTTTTTGATTGCTTTCAATTTAACTTCTTGGTACGTGAGGTGGGTAAAATACAATTCTGTAAATTTTTTTACTTTTATATTTTTTATGAGGTACATATGATAAATTTATTCTGAAGGTTGATACAATTATGGCGATACCAGGTTTAGGTAGTTGTTTTCATGTTTTACTACTTTTGTATTGTAAAATCACTTTTTTATTAAAAATATTATTTAAATGTTGTATTTTGCTTCGCCAGATACGAACATCCATAACATAGTGAGTGCTTGTTTTTTGCGGACAGGCTATCATTTTTATTGTTATCATTTTGGGGCACATATGACTTTTTGATCACTATTTATTTCAGGTGGGAAAAAACTGAAGTTCTGTCAGTGTTTTTATTTTATTTTTATGGATATGTATAAAAACTTTAGTTTGTAGGTCGATATAAATATGGCGATACCAAATTTACTTAGGTTTCATATTTTACTACTTTGGCATCATAAAATCCTGGATAGAATAATAAATAAAAAAAATTATCTGCATCGCTATATCGAACGCACATAACTTTATTTTTTATTTTTTTTGAGGCAACTGTGTGATTGTTTTGTTTTAGTTTTTTTTCAGGGTGGGCGGTACTTTTTACTGGTACATATAAGTTCTTAATCACTTTTTATACCATTTATTTAGGAGGTAAGGTGACAAAAACAGCAATTTCTTCAAGTCAGGTCGTACAAATGGAGTGATATCAATTGTGTGTAGTTTATTTTACTTTTTTTACATTTTCTAACCAATTATACATGAGTGAATATGGGGGAAAAGCATTTTTTTTACTTGAAACTTTTTTTAAGTCCCACTTGGGGACTTGCACATGCAGTGGTCCAATAGCTGGTGCAATACACTGCAGTGTATTGTACATGTCACTTTTAGACTCTTTTACATGTACATGTCACTTTTAGACACTTCGCCTGGCGCGCCTCTGTACATGGCAGATCTGGACGCCTTTGTAAGGCCTCCGGCTGCCATAGCAATAGATCCTGTGACCATGTCGCAGGGGCCCGATGGGGGAGAGAGGCAGCCCTCTCCCTTTGTAAACCACTTAGATGCAGCGGTTGCAACGGACTGCAGCATTTTAGGGGTTAAACAGCCGGCATCGGCGCTAGCATCAGTCTTGCCGTTACCACAGGGTGTCAGCTGTATGTTACAGCTGACACCCCTTGCTGATGGCAGTGACTCAGTTTATGATTGGCTGACATCACTATCCCATAAATGTATGGCATGGTGTGTTAAGGTGATAACTGCTATGCTGTACATTTACAGCATGTTGTGGTAAGGAGTTAAAATGCATCTGTCAGTAGAGTTGTACCTATGAAACTGGCTGACCTGTTAAATGTGCGCTAGGAATCTGAAGCATCTGTGTTGCTCTTATGTGCATATGTGCTCGAGTTGCTGAGACAAATGTTTACATTTATGCAAATGAGCCTCTAGGAGCAACTAGGGCGTTACCATTACACCTAGAGGCTCAGCTCTCTCTGCAACTTCCACACCCTCTGCACTTTGGCAAGGCCAGGCAGTAAAAACGGCACCACGCCTAGCCCTGTCAATCAAAACCGGAGCCTCTAGGTGTAACAGCAATGCCCCCTTTGCTCCTAGAGGCCTATTTCCATATATTAAAACATCATTTTTCTCAGCAGTGCGGACATATATGAGCATGAGACCAACACTGATGCCTTCAGCTGCCAAGCGCACATGCAACAGGTTATCCCGAGTCATATCTTTTTCTTTCTCTCTTATTGGATATACGTGTGTCCCCCCAGCTAGAGCACCCATGCAAAAGTGCCTCTGGTACAAGAGACCTGTTATTTAAAAAATAATGAATGAGTAGTCTACTCTCTTAATTCTCATTTACTGCAGCTGCCATAAAGCTACAGACAATGCAGCAAATATGCATGTGCCTCCAATATCATCCCTATGGAAGTTGTTTTTAAAATAACTAAATTAATTAATGAACACGACGAGGCAGAGTTCTTAATCCTGGTGCACACTGTGATATAGATTTTGAAACATTTTGCAAGAAATGAAACTTTCTCCTGCTTAGACCAACTCTTGGTTGGCTTACTTTAGACCAGCTGTCATGGTGATTTATAGGAGTGTATGAATTGGATTAAACATAGAGGAGGAGAGAGATGAGCGGCACTAGACAGACTGGCATTGAGATCACGACCCCACTGAGAGGTAGAACAAGAAAAACATAAAAGAACTAAACAGCAATAAAGCCTATATAATCCAAAAGAGGATTGACATGCGTCCGTGCTATTTAATGACACAAGTAATGTCATAGGGAGGGGAGGACATAAAATATGGGTCATCTCCAGTAAGTGTGAAACTAATTCAGAACCTAAGTAGATAAAAAATAAGATGTAAGCATATCAAGTATATATAGGATCACAGCCCTACCTTCACAGTTTTATGAAAGAGAAGCAACAGGCACTTAGCATTAAAGAGGGTCAGAAGATCACACATAGCAAGTATAACTCTCTAGAGAGAACTGTGGAGAAGGAATTGACAAGTGGCACAATAGTTAAGGATACTTATTCAGGTAGCATCAGCATTCAGATTCTTGATAGAGCCTTATCCGGCCCTTCTCTTTGTTCTTCCGCTTCTATCCGTCTACACTACGGACCATGGGGACGATAAGACTGGAATAGCGGCTAGATCCTGAGCCATCGCCCAATCCTCAATTGAAATCATAGGGTCCCCAAGTGCCGTCAAAAGTTATGTTAGATCTTCAGGTCAACTTATTAATCTTTTCCCGGCTATTGTAGTAGCAAGTCCAAAAGGAAATAACCACCGGTAAAGGATTTTCTTCGATCGGAGAAGAGCAGTCAGAGGTTTTAGTTGTCTTATTTTGTAGAGGGTTATAGGAGCTAAATCCTGGAAGAGAGCTTGGAAGAGAGCTAGTTGATGGCCTTCAAAGTCCCACTGTGGTGTATCCCTGGCTTTCTTTAAGGTGTCTTCTTTGACTCTGAAATCAAGGAATCTACAGATAAAATCTCTTGGAGGATCAGAGGATTTTGGATGTGGACGTAAAGCCCTGTGTGCTCTCTCTATCTCGATGGAAAGGGGTTATTGATCTTCTAGAAGATTAATAGTTGTTTAACGGTATTCAGCAATGATTCTGAGGCATACGTTTCAGGGAGACCTCGAATTCTTAGATTATTACGGCGATTACGGATTTCTTGATGTTCAACATGAGTGTAGAACAGATTTAGTTGGACTTGGCAGGAATGGAAATGAGTAGCCACTTCTTTACTATGGTTGCAAAGGTCAGCTACTGTATCTTCTAGGGTATGTACACGATGGCCTATTTGTCATAGTTCTTGTTTAATCTTCTGGAGGTCTTGTGCTAGAGTGGATAATGCTTTAGTAAGGGTTTGTTAAAAGAAAGTCCTGGGCAGAGGTTGATCAGATTGAGAGGATATACAGTATGATTGTCTGCAGAAGATATTGCATCTTTTTCTGAGTGAGATGCCACTGAGGAGGGGGGTGTCAGAACCCGCAGGTGATTTAGTGAGAAACTGTTCCATATTTCCCTTTGGGATGAGAAACCTTAGAGATTCAGACACAGTCTTTAGCTGTAGATTGCCCATTTTTCACCATTGCAAAAGGTAGTGTGCATAAACTGAGTGAAGGAGCGACTATAGTACAATGCTGTGTCACATATGTATTAGATAGCAGCAACGATGCACGGAGAGGAACCCATATCAAAGTAGATCCAGGTTAGGGATCCGCAAACATTGAGCCGGAGGCCCTTAGGCAGTTTAAAGTAAAACAGCTGAAACCTTTAGATCCCCCATAATACAAGGGGGTGCCCAGCAGTAAAAATGTAGGCTTAGCCTGAGATGGGAAAGGGAGGTTATTAAATCCTCAAGAAAAATATATAATGCTTCTGGGGCCCACACTAATGATACAGTGAATAAATAGGTCTCTGGCCTGTGGGCGGCACGGGAGAGAAGGAGGATACAGCCTACCCCTTCCTAAGTACTGACTCAGTGGGCTAATAGTGCTGCAGTAGGTTCTGGAATTGAAGGAGAAGCTCGCCTCACCTTACGGCTTCTCCTGGAGTGTAGTACAGGCAGGTGGAGAGGTCCGTCGGCGGGTCCGAGGCCAGTGACGAGAAGGTGCCCAGCAGCAAGCAGACCCGCTCAGCGTGCAGTCTAAGCACCCCTTAATGGAGGACAGACATCAGATTATCTGCAAGTAGGCAGCGGCAATATGCGATCCGTTGCGTAGCTCTAGTCAGCAGTGCGCCCATGCTCCAGCACTCAGCCTAGGGGAGTATATTTTTATCTGGCAGCAGGTACACAGAGATCTGGTCGGGCCCGGGATGGAAGGCAGGAATCCCAAAGACCGCTTCGGTACACTTGCTACCAGGAACTCTAGGCTACGGCTTCCCACGCGCTGCAAGCCGCAACTTCTGGGAGGCAGCCCAAAATTCTGTAATTGGGCCTGTAAGCTCCGGTGTGGGTCAGAGATGGTCAGGGTGGGATGATGTACCCTGGAAGAGGACGGGTAGCTGCAAATGGCAAGGGATTCCTGTCTTAGTAGCCGGAACTCGCTGTCTACACGTCCTCCTTCATCAACAGCTAGCTCCCCCTTTTCTAGTTACTTTACAAAAGAAACTAGAGGCACAAAAAATGTCAAACATTTAATTCTCATTTCTTTATTTCAAAGTTCAGATCTCTAAGTTCACTTTGTGAAATGTTTTCAAATGATGTCCTTCTGTCTGCATCTGTCAGACCACAGAATCTATGTAATCGCTTAATACACTTAAAGGGTTATTCCCATGTCAGACATTGTGAGCATATCACTAGGATATGCCTCCAACGTCTGGGACCCACACCTATGCTTAGAACGGAGCCCACAAAGTCCCGGAGGGCGCTCAGCGCATGCGCAGACATCCTCCATACATTCCTATGAGAGCGCAAAAAATAGCCGAGCGCTGGCTTGGCTATTTCCCTCAGCCCTATAGAAGTAGATAAAGCAGTGGCCACACTTGTTTAATGCACCTCCTATTCATTTCAATGGGACTGCTGAAAATAGCCTAGCATGCCGCTCCGCAATTTTCGGTGCTCTTATAGAAATAAAAGGAGGATAGGCTCCATTCTAAGTATCACTGCGAGTCCCAGAGGTGGGAGTCACACCTATCGAACTTTGGGGAATATCCTAGCAATATGCCACCAATGTCTGAGATTGGAATACCCCTTGGAAAAGGGAATTCCAGTGGTAACACGTTATCCTTACTGTTAGATCGGTGAAGGTCCTACCTCTGGGACCCACACTGATCATGAGAACAGGGACCCCATACCTCAAGGAGCACCTTGAAAATTCATCCTTGGTCACCTCTCCTACCAAGGCCCTTCTACCCCTATAACTTAATTATTTTTTATTGGTCAGACAGCTCTAGAAAGAGTACTGGTTGTTTCAGACTTCTGTGTTCCTGGAACTTTCAGTGCAAAATAATTTTACATGCAGTTCTTTCCACCTCATGGCTTGGGTTTTCATCTGATATGCATTGTCAGCCGTTAGACAGGGGTTTTGTCTTTACAAATCATATCCAATCAATTGTAGAAACATCTCAAAGATGAAAGACATGATGATGAGAAACATCTCAAAAGAAATGGGAGGCCCCAGAGCTAAATTCCAAGTGTCATAGCAAAGGGTCCAAATACTTATGTCCATGACAAATTTTAGCTTTTCCTTGGCAATAAATTTGCAAAAAAATTCTAAAATTGTGTTTTCACTCTCTCATTATGGGGTACTGAGGGCAGATTGATGGAGGAAAACTTTTTTTTTTTTTTTATTCAGTACAAAGTGGCAACATAACAATATGTAAAAAAGTAAAAGGGTCCAAAGACTTTCCGGATGCACTGTATGTTGAATTTAAACATTGCATACAAGGCATACGTTATAAACTTTGAGCAACTTTGGCATAACCATGCAAGTTTTAAATCTGCATGCATGTACAGCAGATAGTATTTACTTGTAGCGGCTAATGTTCAGTATTGATTGTGCACTGAAAATCTACTCAACATGGAATGCATCAAAACAGAAATAAAATGACAATGTTTCCATAAATGAAACTGTTCCTTTATGTTAGACAGTCCTAACTTGTATATACTGTATGTAACACATGATACTCTCAGAAACAAAGATTACTGATTTTACCCATTGAGTCTGACACAGTATTTGCTAAATTATCATTTCCACTGTTACCAGTAGGTAAAGGATGACTTTTTTTCACTAAAATGTTGTCCTCTGTGTCACGACATAGCTTTTAATGTCGAATACATATTATGTGGCTTTAATGAGAAAGAAATCCCATTACAAATGAGTTACAGGTATACCTATTTTATGAACTCATTAATCCACTGAAACGTGTTAAATCTCAATATCCAAAATACAATCTTGTGTATTGTCAGGACCTTGAAAGACTTTTGAAATGTTAAGAATTATCCCATATTGTAGTTTAAAGTGATTGTCCAGGTTTACAAAAACATTGCTGCTTTCTTCCAAAAACAGCACTACTCCTGTTTCACAGGTTGTGTGTGGTATTGCAGTTCAACCATATTCATTTCATTAGAGCAAAGCTGCAATACCAGACGTAACCTAAGGACCGGATGTGGCACTGCTTTTAGCAGAAGCTCGCTATATTTTTCAAATAATGCACTACCCCTCTAAAGATTACTATAACTCATGATATCTTGTTTTAAGAACCAGACACTGCAGTGGATTTACAAATTTCTTTAGAGCATAGTTTCCAGACTTTAATCTGATGCAAATTTTGGGATGCCAGTCATTTTCGAAAATGTCTGTGGTGGTTGAGATCACTAAAAAGCCTATTACTCAGCATTGCTTACCAGCCTGAGTATTACTGTTCATGTTACTCTCTCCAAAACGGATAAAATCAGACATGGCATCATTTCATATGACCTATGCCATAGTGATTTATCACAGTGCAGATACATTGGGGGAGTTATGAGTGGAAATATGCCCAACTCCATTTTTATTGAACCCCCTGCACTTTTTGTTCAGAAAAAGAAGAGTCGATTTTAGGTTGTTTTCCATGTGAATGAGAATTTCACACTGGATATTCCACAGAGTGAACGTGCCAGAATGTGTTCATCTGTAGAACGTTTAAATGTCACTAAATTCTCTTAATGGGGGTTATGTGCTTTTTGGTGAGAAGAGTCCAAGAGACATAAGTTGATCACATGGTGTCCCACTGATGGGACTGCCGGCTTGTATCTAAATCTGTAGGAAATAAATGACAAAAAAGGTTACCTAGCGGGTGAAGCCCATGGGGATTAAAAAAAAATAATGAATGTACAGGGTAATCGTTATTGAGATAAAACTTCACTTTTTACGCTAAAAGAAAAAATAAATGTGAACCATTAAAACTGTCGGGGTACCAATGTCACTCTATTTTGTTATGGAGTACAAATCACGTATATCATCTGATAGGATATTGGCTCAAAGTGCACATGAAATTCTGGTGGGAATCTATAGGTACCTAGATTACCCAATACATCCCAGGTCTAGTGGTCTCAGTGTGGTCTGACTACTAATTAGATTCTTCTTAAATAGCAGAAAAGTACTTGATTTTGTGAATACTCACTTTGATGAGCAGTCATACATAGGTGTGGAGAGAGACCTCTTCCACTCCTGTGGTCTCCCCTTGCTCCTTTCTTTCACCCCTAGCCGGGGGAAGGAGAAGTGGGAGAATGCCCAGGTAGGTGTGGAGTGTGACCTCTTCCACTGCTGGAATCTCCCCTTGCTCCTTTCTTACACCCCTGAGTCGGGGAAGGAGAAAGAGGGAGAATGCACACTCACACTTCTATCAGGAGGTAGATTCTGTAGGTCTGTTAGTTACTGTAGCATACACTGTACCATGTGAAAAGTGAAATAGCGGTTCCCTGCCTAAAATAAGATGCCTGTGAGCAAACCCTCCCTACATGTTTCACTGGCGCACCACCTTCATCAGGGGAGTATGGGTTGTGCAGCACAATCCTTTTAGGGGTGTAAGAAAGGAGTAAAGTGAGAACCCAGGAATGGAAGAGGTTACTCTCCACACCTACCTCCTGATAGCAGTGTGGCCTTACATGCATTCTCCCTTTTTGCTTCCCCCACCTAGGGGTGTAAGAAAGGAGCAATGGGAGATCTTAGGAGTGGAAGAGGTCTCTTTCCACACCTATGTCTGACTGCTCATCAAAGCAAGTATTCACAAAACTGAGTACTTCTCTGCAATTCCGGAATAATCCAATAGGTAGCCTGTAGCCAAACCACACAGAGACCACTAGGATGTATTGGGTAATCTAGATATTTATACGGTACAGTCACCCTAAATTACTGGTGGAACAACCTCCCACTAGAATTTTATGTGCACTTTGAGCCAACACCTCAGTATCCTATCAGATGATAGAAGTGATCTGTACACTCTAACATAATACAGCAGTACCCCAATAGTTTTAATGGATCACACTTGTATTTTATTTTAGGGTAAATAGTAAAAGTAATGTTTTATATCAATAAGAGTGACCCTGTACAGGGACTATTTTTGGGTTATCAACCCTCTACTAGATTATCTTTATCCTGGCAGCTCAGGGTATGTGTCCTTTCTGCTACATCTCTCTCCTTTTAACTGCCACAGCTTCTAACAGCACATATGGCTGGTGGCAATAGAAGATACAGAAGCACGTTGGACCAGCTCAGTGAGACAGACAAGAAATAAGGAAAAGAATAAACAGCAGGTGGCCCTATACAGATACATTTTATTGAATAGCTCACTGGCTATACAAAATTTTAAATTAGCAATAAACAATTTAGAGGAGCTCACCAGCAACCTACTGGAGCCCAGTCTTTCAGATACCAGCTGAAAACCGAAGAATATTGAAAAAACAATCAGACTGGCTCACAGTATTTTTGCATTTATTACACTTAATAAAACACAATTATTTACTATTGCAGTTATAGAATGATAAAAATAGATTGCCCACTAAATATTAAACATATCCTAATAGTATATCAAAATAGCATAAATAGGTGGGTATTTTAAATGCGGAGCTCACGCATATACCCAACCAACAGGAGTACTCCAAAGGGATAATAGGACCACTTGATTATGCTGTGTGGTGTCAGTCAATAGCGCATTGAATCCATACTTTGACAATATTCAGATAGTCATGAAATAACTTGCCAAGTACTCAACATACCAGTCGGTAAGAAGATATCCACCCTGCGGTCCACGGTATGTTCTTATAGCGTCCAGAAGGTACTTTGTACTT
This sequence comes from Bufo gargarizans, assembly GCF_014858855.1. Lineage (NCBI taxonomy): Eukaryota > Metazoa > Chordata > Amphibia > Anura > Bufonidae > Bufo > Bufo gargarizans. The sequence continues at coordinate 207,191,733 of NC_058082.1, read as the reverse complement.
GTTTTCGTAGCGGTATTCGCTGACTACCTCCTGCCACGAGGTAGTATCACCGCTTCTCCTTCTCGGCGTCTCACGTGACCTGACCTGTAGATGGTTCGCTTGGTCGGTGATGACATCCACCTGCGCCGATCGGAGTAGCGGGAGTTCGTGTAGCAGAGCTATACCGGTACGGGGTTCAATTCCCCTTCACTGGAACTGTTTGGATGGTAATTGAGTCAGTCCTCTTTTGTGAATTAAATCGCTGCCGTTACCTCGTAGATTTTTCTCAGGTGGTTCTAGATGATAAATAGCAAGGATCCTTTTTTGCGCTTAGACAGAAATAACGCACCACTGGCTGGGTCCAGTTCACACTGATTTATCCTAGACGCGTTTCAGAACCGTAGTTCCTTCCTCAGTAGGCAAATGTGAAATGCGGTGATACTACCTCGTGGCAGGAGGTAGTCAGCGAATACCGCTACGAAAACAAGTACAAAGTACCTTCTGGACGCTATAAGAACATACCGTGGACCGCAGGGTGGATATCTTCTTACCGATTGGTATGTTGAGTACTTGGCAAGTTATTTCATGACTATCTGAATATTGTCAAAGTATGGATTCAATGCGCTATTGACTGACACCACACAGCATAATCAAGTGGTCCTATTATCCCTTTGGAGTACTCCTGTTGGTTGGGTATATGCGTGAGCTCCGCATTTAAAATACCCACCTATTTATGCTATTTTGATATACTATTAGGATATGTCTAATATTTAGTGGGCAATCTATTTTTATCATTCTATAACTGCAATAGTAAATAATTGTGTTTTATTAAATGTAATAAATGCAAAAATACTGTGAGCCAGTCTGATTGTTTTTTCTAAATTTTAAATTACATGCAAATACAAAAGTATTCAGATTCAAAAATGTCAATTTTTTTTCATGCCACAACCCCTTTTAACTTTTTTTTCTTTCAAAATAATTTGTCCATCTCTGTAATTCTGTGATTTATATAAAAACTATAAGTAGTTTTTATATTAAGTAGAAGACCTACCATATCTTTAAATGCTCCAATAACAGCAGCAGTGACTATGCCAAGGAACAGTCCCACAATATTAAGGATGGTGCATGTCCACAGAAACCGGTATAAATGAACAACGTCTTGGCAGCTGTTCACACCTACGAATTCATAATAACTGGTGGCCTCATCTGAACTGCCAAAATAAAGAAAGAGAGGTCAGAGGAACGGTTTTCATTCCAAGTTGCATAAAGCTGTTAAAGCAAGACACTGCTTGTTTTATGTGAGTCCATTCATCATCAACTATTTTACTATATTTAACTTTGTACTCAGAATTTCTTCATCTACCAGATGTTAACAATAGTAGGAATAATGTATAATTCATGTATCTGAACTTAGAGCATTTATTCCTTTACACACCCTTGATTTTGTGTTGTACACCAAAAAATCAGGTTAACACCATAAAGACACTGTTCCAGTAACTGCAACTCAGGTTACACATGCAGTGGCATATTTTGGTAAATTGAACTTTTTGCAGGGCGTCCTCAAACAGTAAGACTTAAAGCAAGCAGAGTTTACAAAGAAATTCAATAAACATATATACATTGGGATCATTTCACAATCACAACAGGATCCCAATATATAGGTGTTCAGTTGCATCCTTTTCTAACAGCATACTTTATTGCAGTCTGCCGTAAAAATGTATGCCTCCACTGTATGACCAAAAAAAGTGTGCGAACATAATAACCTCAAAAATGCCTCACCCACTCACAATAATATGGGTATCTCTATTTATTATGTAAAAAAAAACTTTAAAATCTGTCCCATAGAAAGAAGAGGCAAACAGCCCAATAAATAAAAATATGTCCGTTTTTTGAAAACCCCAATAAATAATAACAATATAGGGTCAATAAATAATTCTATACGTAATATACACCAGCGGGCAAGATTGTAAAAGTAGACCAATTGATGAAGGAAAAAAGCTTAACAGGCAGAGACATCCTCCCAAAACTGTGGAAAAACATGTCTTCACATGCTCTAGTGTGATGTAACTATAATTCAAGGGGACCAAACTGATCCTCAAGGCAAAAGATGTGCCGGAAAAATAATATAATAAAAAGGCAGAGATAGAACCTTGATCAACTGGGAATAACTACTTACTTATGCTTACATCAATATTGTTAACATTTACTATCCTAGGAGCAAGGAAGCCACACAACTATCCTTAGACATCATGGGGGGATGTGGTCGCCATTGCACCTCGACGCACGTTTCGCTATAAAAAGCTTCGTCAGGAGGCTGAATTCAGATGAAATAGCCAGGATCTAATGAATTACACGTGGCGATCTCAATAATTGAGTGCATATAACCTGTGATAGATTAGATTGCTGTATGACAAGACATTCAAAAAGATCTACATACATATAACCGGATTTCTCCTCCATCTGCAGTATAGGACTTTCCCAAAACATACAGATGCAGCCGAGCTAAACTTGATGGTTAACGTGTAAAAATGCCACAAAAAGGTTAACTCTTTCAATGTATTTCAATTGCTTTTGTCACAAGATGGCATGAGATAACATTGTGTCGTGTTATCAGAGTCCGTTTTAGCTCGCCTACATCTATATGCAGACTCCTCATCATGGATCAGCCATCCAGCTATGTATAAAAGAGAGAGAGAATAAATCAACTACATGAAATATAAAGAAACATAATAAAAACAATACAAAAGGTAACATCCCACAAAAAAATTGAGCATGTAATCCACAAAAAAAGATTTGAAATTAACCTACTCATTTAATCCATACAAAGCCACTGTTTTAGCAACACCATCCAATTTTATCCTTGTAAAAGGGCCTTCTTAATTTCACCACCTCTTGCCCCCAATCTCACTTTATCAGTAACCTTAAACTATAAATCTCTCATATTCCTATAGTGACACTCTCTAAAATGCTTGAAAATCGGTTTAAATTTCTTGAGTTTCTCCAAGTCCAATGTTTGACATGCTGCCTGGATGTCCCTCACATACTCACACTTGTGATCTTGTAACTCATGTTATTTGGGGAGTAGTTAAATGAAGGGTGCACCACATATCCACAAGCTGCACAATTTCCACAGGGGTACAAACACCATCTCAGACCTTTACCAACAAAAACACCTTGCATTCTGGGAGCCAACATAATGGTTGTTAGTCAAGATGTCTTTAAAATTTCTCATATTTCTTGATTTACTCATCAAGAGATAATCCCTGGTGGAATGATGTGTCTCTTCTAATGACTCTCTTGCTGTAACCCATCTCCAAAAGGCATCTGTCACTACCAGAGCTTTGAGACGTTCTCACAGCTCTGTGTCTCCACCCCTGTGATGATGTCACTTAGAGTTTGGAGGTGTTCTCACTGTTCTGTTTCTCCGCCCCTGTGATGAGGTCTTTACTCCCAGCTGTCTCTCCTGCGTTTGATTTCCCGGCCTTTAAATCACCCCTCCTCCTATTGCAGGGCGTGGATTATATTTCTCTTTTCAGTTGTAGCTCTGCCTTGAGTATCTTCACTTCTTAAGCTACTAGTTCTCTGGACATGTGTTCTGCTGCTGCAAGCACTCCGGATATTGCCAGCGGCCCTTGGATCCGTCTTCTCTGCGGCTGCAGCTCCATCAGCTAAGTGTGCAGACTTTGTTGTGTACCTGGTGATTTCCTGACTGGATCTGAGGTGGCCACGGTTCTCTCCATATTCTGAGCAGGGCATCGGTGGCCGTGCCCCTTCCACTATTGTAGGGGTTACAGGGCTCATCAGTCTATTGTACGCGGGCAAGCCTCGTTCCACCATTTGGATCCAGGCATGTGCTTTAGCAGCATAGGGAGAGTGTTGAGGGTCTGACAGGGGTCACCTTTTCTCTTCCCTAGTTTGGGTCCGGTCAGTAGCTCTTCTTACTGTGTATGCTCTGGTTACCCTTAAACAGCCGTGACAGCATCACATGAGGTCAGAAGCTTGATGTTCAAACCATTCCTCCTACAAAATTGACCCACTGGTATAGCTTTAATAACCCGTAGATGGCGTGAAGAAGAATGCAATAATGCATTGGTTGAGGTAGGTTTCCTGTAAACGTCCATTCCCGGAAATCCCACAGACAATGTCTACCGGGGGACAGGATGAATGTGTGTGGTTCTTTGGTAATTGTCACCACCAGACATCTGAGAAGCTCTGACAGATGCCTTTCAGAACCTCCTCCTTGAGCTTCCTTTGTTTTGGTTTTCAGTTCCTCATCTCGTTAGCCTCTCTCAGCTGTCATGTAGTTGGACTGATTGCATCCCTTTAAATTCCTCCCCATAATGCATTAGTGTGCGGTTTGTACAACTTCCTGGAGTGTGTGTGCATGCTGATCCTATTTCCCAGTCTTCTACAAGATAAGTGTTGTACATTCATTTGTAATTTTCTGTTTGCTGGATCCCAGGTGACCCTGACTCCCTCCGTGTCTAGTGTAGGGAGCCGGTGGTCGTGTCCCCTCACTATTATAGGGTGTTCAGGTGTTATACAGTCGAGGTACGAGGATATGCGATCATCTACCATTGGGATTTTCGCATAGGCTGAGCAGTCAGGGAGAGTTCCAGGTCTGATGCAGGGGTCTCCCTTTTTGTTCCTTAGTTTTGGATCCAGTGAGTCATATATTCATTTTGTGTTGTCTTGTTTCCTGTACACCTTCCGTTACATTATAAACCGCCAAAACCGTCTCAAGCATGGATCCGGTTTCACTTTTGACTGAACGCTTCCAGGGTCTTTCATTGGAGGTAGCTGATCTCCGTAAGACTCTTTCTCAGTTTCAAGTGACCGGTTCAGCTTGCGTTCATGGAGTTTGTTCTGAGCCTAAGATCTCGCTCCCGGATACGTTCTCCGGGGGTAGTGAGAATTTTGTGCATTTTAGAGAGGCTTGCAAACTCAATTTTCGCCTTCTTCCCCATTCCTCTGGTGATGAGGAATGAAGGGTGGGGATCATTATATCGCTGCTCAGGGGTAACGCTCAGTCGTGGGCCTTTTTCGCTGCCGGTGGGGGCACGGCCCCTCCGTTCAGTGGATGAATTCTTTTTAGCCCTGGGTCAGATATATGATGATCCGGATCGTATTGCTTTGGCTGAGTCTAGACTACGTCTCTTATGCCAGGGTAAACAATCCGCAGAGATATACTGCTCATAATTTCGGAGATGGGCAGCTGATACTGGTTGGAATGATGCTGCACTCCGAAGTCAATTTTGCCATGGTCTTTCAGAGGGATTGAAAGATGCATTTGCCTTTCATGAGAGGCCTATCCCCTTGGACTCTGCTATGTCTCAGGCCGTTCGTATTGACAGGCGTCTTAGAGAGAGAGGAGAGATCACTCCTTCCTGTCATACTCAATCCCAGGACAGTGCAGCGGTCTCATTCTGTGCACAGGGGTCTCAGTCGCTGTCAGCCCCTTCTGAGCAGGAGCCCATGCTGCTGGGGTTGATTGCCTCTGACAATAGAAGATTCAGCCCGCATGGGAAGGTTTGTTTTTGTTGTGGAGGTATAAATCATTTGGCAAATGTTTGTCCCTCTAGGAGATTCAGGCAGTTTTTTGGGAGTAATAAAGAAACAAAAAGGAAAAAATCTTTTAAAAATGTTCCATCTGTTACTATTGGCAGGGTTGAGGCGGAAATTGAAGGTTTTCCGTTCGCTTGTAGTTCCTGTTTTGTCCTGCCTGCCAGGGTGGTGCTAGAGAGCAGGAACATTTTTTGTGAGATTTTTGTAGATAGTGGAGCAGCTGTCAATCTCATTGATAATCAATTTGCGATAACTCATGGTTTCCAGGTATGCACTTTGGGAAAGGATATTCCTGTTTTTGCTATTGATTCCGCTCCACTTTCTCAGAAATCATTAAAGGGCATAGTTCACAATATCCGTTTAATTGTGAGTGATGCTCATGTTGAGGATGTGTCATGTTTCGTCCTTAGAGGATTGCCTACTCCTCTTGTGTTGGGGCTACCCTGGCTCACTAAACATAACCCCACCATTGATTGGCAAGCGAGGCAAATAAATGGTTGGAGTGACTTTTGCAGAGAGAATTGCCTCACGACATCTGTTTCTGAGGTTTCTACTAAGACTGTACCATCTTTTCTCTCTGAATTTTCGGATGTCTTCTCTGAGAGTGGAGTTCAGGATTTGCCCCCGCACAGGGAGTACGATTGCCCTATTATTCCCATCCCAGGCGCCAAGCTGCCTAAATCTCGTTTATACAATCTCTCCCAACCTGAAAGGGTCGCTATGCGTGCTTATATCTCTGAGAGTCTGAGAAAAGGACACATACGACCCTCGAAGTCACCTGTTGCTGCTGGTTTTTTCTTTGTTAAGAAAAAAGATAGTTCTTTAAGACCTTGTCTGGATTTCAGGGAGATGAACAGTATCACTATTCGTGACGCTTATCCGCTTCCGCTGATCCCGGACCTGTTTAACCAGATTGTTGGGGCTAAAGTTTTTTCCAAATTAGATCTAAGAGGGGCATACAACCTGGTCAGGGTCAGAGAAGGAGACGAATGGAAGACGGCCTTCAATACCCCTGAGGGCCATTTTGAGAATTTGGTTATGCCTTTTGGTTTGATGAATGCCCCAGCCGTTTTTCAGCATTTCGTGAACAGCATTTTTTATCATTTAATGGGAAAATTTGTATTAGTGTATTTAGATGACATTTAGATTTTTTCTCCTGATTTCAAAACTCATAAGGAACACTTACGTCAGGTATTGCTCATCCTGCGGGAGAATAAATTATACGCGAAACTGGAAAAATTTGTGTTTGCGGTCCCAGAAATTCAATTTCTGGGGTTTCTTCTCTCCGCTTCTGGTTTTCGCATGGACCCCGAGAAGGTCTGCGCTGTGCTTGAGTGGGAGCTTCCTGAGAATCAGAAGGCGCTGATGCGTTTTTTGGGCTTTGCCAATTATTACAGGAAGTTTATTTTGAATTATTCCTCTGTTGTTAAACCACTCACTGATATGACCAGAAAGGGGGTAGATTTTTCTTCCTGGTCGGTAGAGGCGCGTAAGGCCTTTTCTAATATCAAGGAGAGTTTTGCTTCCGCTCCCATCCTGGTACAACCTGATATTTCTCTACCCTTCATAGTTGAGGTTGATGCTTCTGAGGTGGGTGTGGGGGCGGTCTTGTCTCAGGGTTCCTCTCCTGCCAAATGGCGACCGTGTGCCTTTTTCTCGAAGAAACTCTCCTCCGCACAGAGAAATTACGATGTGGGAGATGGGGAGTTGTTGGCCATCAAGTTGGCTTTTGAGGAATGGCGCCATTGGCTAGAGGGAGCCAAACACCGTGTTTACTGACCATAAAAATCTGGCCTACTTGGAGTCAGTCAAGCGTCTGAACCCGAGACAGGCCAGATGGTCTTTGTTCTTTTCAAGGTTTAATTTTGTTGTCACGTTCCGCCCTGGGGTTAAGAATGTGAAGGCAGATGCCCTGTCACGTTGTTTTCCGGGAGGTGGGAATTTTGAAGACCCGGGTCCCATTTTGGCTGAAGGTGTGGTGGTCTCTGCTCTTTTTCCTGAATTGGAGGCAGAGGTGCAGGTAGCCCAGTCAGAGGCTCCTGGGAGGTTGTTTGTGCCTCTCGCTTTAAGACACAAGATTTTTAAGGAACACCACGATACTGTCCTTGCTTGGCACCCGGGGGCAAGAGCCACGGTGGATCTCATCGCTCGGAGATTCTGGTGGCCTGCGCTTCATAAGTCGGTTGAGGGTTTTGTGGCAGCCTGCGAGACTTGCGCTCGTGCCAAAGTCCCTCATTCATGGCCATCAGGTCCTCTCCTTCCCTTACCCATTCCTTCCCGTCCTTGGACACATCTGTCCATGTGTCATGGTCTTACCTTCTTACTGTTCTCCTTCGTTTGACATGTGCTGGCGGCCATCTTGGTTTCTGGGTTTCTTGTAGCCTCCCACCCTGCGGCTTCTCCTTCCCACTGGGAGGAGCTTAGGACCAAGCCATGAATTCTGACGGTACAGGGCCATCCTCGCTACCTACGCTGGTTGCCAGACTTGATCAGCAGGATCACCTGTTGGGTCGGTTCGCTGTGGCGTTGCAAACCCTGCTTGAACGCACGGCTCATTTCGCTTCCGTTGCCGATGGGTCGGTTGTCGCTCCTGGGCCCGCTCCTACTGCCGCTCCGGTTGTTGCGCCAGAGTCTACCCCGACACCTGTTGCTGCACCTGCGGTGTCTCGGGGTATGACCGGTTCTGCCCCCCTTCCACAGCGCTTTGGGGGAGAGCCAACTCAGTGCCGAGGTTTCCTTAACCAGGTGGGCATTTATTTTGAGTTGCTGCCACATGCCTTTCCTACTGAGAGATCAAAGGTGGGCTTCTTGATCTCGCTGCTCTCGGACAAGGCCTTGGCCTGGGCCAGCCCTTTATGGGAGAACAACAATCCGGTGGTTGCCGAGTTTTCCGGTTTTGTTGCTTCTCTTCGGAAGGTATTCGATGTGCCGGCTCGTGCTGCCTCTGCTGCGAAGCTCCTTATGTCCATCAGACAGGGTTCACGATCCGTAGCTGAATACGCCATTGAGTTTCGTACCCTGGCAGCAGAGGTGGGCTGGAATAATGAGGCTCTGGTCGCTGCTTTCTCTCATGGTCTCTCGGATGCCTTGAAGGATGAGGTTGCAGCTAAGGACCTACCAGTGGAGCTCGAGTCTCTTATTTCTTTCCTGATTTTGATTGACACCAGACTCAGGGAGAGACCTTCCTTTAAGGAGAGCCTGCGGAGGTCTTCTAACAGATTGGCGCCTACGTTTGCTGTCCCACCCGTGCCTCCCTCTCCTCCCACGCCTCCTGGGGATGACTTGTCTGGGGGTGAACCCATGCAGCTGGGGTTTGTTCGCCTGTCCGAGGGGGAGAGGGTACTCCGGAGACGCAAGGGTCGATGCATGTACTGTGGTCTCGGTGGGCATTTTCGGTTGGCATGTCCGAACCGTCCGGGAAACGCTCGCACCTGAGATCCTGTCGGGGGCAGATCTTGGGTGGAGTCTCCTCGTCCCCGGTTTCCTGTGTTGACAAACCACTGATCACTGTTGTCCTCTCCTGGGTCGGGGGCTCGGTGACGACCCAGGCGTTGGTGGACTCTGGTGCTGGTGGTTTGTTCATTGATAGTGTGTTCGCTGCCGCCAATTCCATTCCTCTGCAGCCTCGAGGTTCCCCACTGGCTCTTGAGGCGATAGACGGCAGACCCCTTCTGCCGCCACACGTGACTCATGAGACCCTTCCAGTGGGGATAGCCATTGGTGCCGTTCACAGAGAGTCGGTCTGTCTCCAGGTGATTTCGTCTCCACACTACTCGGTGGTCTTGGGGTACCCCTGGCTCCAGAAGCATAATCCGACTTTCGATTGGAGATCGGCCGAGATCCTCTCGTGGTCACCGCAGTGTGGGTCTAGTTGCATCCATGGGCCTGTCAAGTTGCTGTGTACTTCCTCGGACTCTCTGTTGCCTCCTGAATACGAAGAGTACCGGGATGTATTCGATAAAGTGCGCGCGGTTGCCCTACCTCCGCACCGCCCATACGATTGTGCCATAGAGTTACAATCTGGTGCCGTTCCTCCTCGTGGCAAAGTCTATCCACTGTCGGTAGCGGAGAATGAGGCCATGGAGGAGTACGTGAGGGAGGCGCTTTCACGCGGACACATTCGCAAATCCTCGTCCCCGGCAGGGGCTGGATTTTTCTTTGTGAAAAAGAAGGGCGGTGAGTTGAGGCCTTGCATCGATTACAGGGGTCTCAATCGCATCACGATCAAGAACGCTTACCCGATACCCTTGATTTCCGAGCTGTTCGATCGCCTCAAAGGGGCCACGGTCTTTACCAAACTCGACCTGAGGGCGGCATATAACCTGGTAAGGATCAAGGCGGGCGATGAGTGGAAGACCGCGTTTAACACCAGGACCGGTCATTATGAATCCTTGGTTATGCCCTTTGGGTTGTGCAATGCGCCCGCAGTCTTCCAGGAATTCATCAACGATGTTTTCCGTGACCTGTTGCAGCAGTGTGTGGTGGTCTATTTGGATGACATCTTGGTATATTCTGAATCCATGGAGGCCCACATTATGGATGTCAGACGAGTGTTGCAACGGTTACGAGAGAACAGGCTGTTCGGTAAGCTTGAGAAATGCGAATTTCACCGATCCCAGGTAACATTCTTAGGTTACATCATTTCCGCTGAGGGGTTCTCCATGGATCCTGAGATGGTTTCGGCTGTCTTACAGTGGCCCCAGCCCAGTGGTCTCCGTGCCCTGCAGCGCTTTTTGGGCTTCGCCAATTATTATCGGAGGTTCATCAGGGACTTTTCTATGCTAGCCAAGCCTCTCACGGATCTGACCAGGAAGGGCAGTAATTTCCAGGTCTGGCCGCCCGAGGCCATCCGAGCTTTTGAGGCTCTAAAGTCCGCCTTTGTGTCGGCTCCGATTCTGTCGCATCCCAACCCTGGGTTGCCCTTTGTCCTCGAGGTGGACGCGTCTGAGACGGGAGTAGGCGCCCTTCTGTCTCAGCGTAGAACACCAGAGGGTCCTCTGCTTCCTTGTGGGTTTTACTCCCGGAAACTGTCTTCCGCGGAGTGCAACTATCAGATTGGTGACAGGGAGTTATTGGCCATCGTGCAGGCCCTTAAAGAATGGAGGCACTTGCTCGAGGGATCGGTGGTTCCGGTTCTCATCCTGACGGACCACAAGAATCTGACCTACCTTTCTGAGGCCAAGAGATTGACACCACGTCAGGCCAGATGGGCTCTGTTCTTGTCACGTTTTAATTACGTGGTCTCCTACCTACCCGGTTCCAAGAACATCAGAGCGGATGCCTTATCACGGCAGTACTCCGAGCTGTCCGGGGAGGAGTCGATTCTGACTTCGGTCATACCTCCGAATCAGATCCTGGCCGCCATTCGCACCAGCCTGACCTCTCCCCTGGGTGAGCAGATTTTGGCGGCTCAATCTGGTGCTCCCTCTGGGAGACCCAACGGCAGGTGTTTTGTGCCTGAGGAGTTACGCACTCGGTTGTTGCGAACCTACCATAACTCCAAGGCCGCGGGGCATCCTGGAAAGAATCAGCTGTCCTGGGCTGTTTCACGTCTGTTCTGGTGGCCTTCTCTACGTTCCGACATCGCCGCATATGTAGCGGCATGCTCCGTTTGTGCCCAGAGTAAGTCCCCTCGGCACCTTCCGTTGGGCCTTTTGCAACCCATAGCCACCGGGGAGCGCCCATGGTCACACCTGGGGATGGATTTCATTGTGGACCTCCCTGCATCCCGAGGCCATACGATCATTCTCATGATTGTGGATCGGTTTTCCAAAATGTGCCACTGTGTTCCTCTCAAGAAGTTACCCTCTGCACAAGAGTTGGCCACGATTTTCGCCAGGGAGGTCTTCCGGTTGCACGGTTTGCCCAAGGAGATTGTGTCGGATCGGGGGAGTCAGTTTGTGTCCAGGTTCTGGCGCGCCTTTTGCTCCCAGTTGGGGATTCATCTCTCTTTCTCCTCAGCCTACCACCCTCAGTCCAATGGGGCCGCAGAACGATCCAATCAGGCCTTGGAGCAATTCCTTCGTTGCTATGTCTCCGATCACCAAGACAATTGGGTTGACCTCCTGCCTTGGGCTGAGTTTGCCAGGAACACGGCGGTGAACTCTTCCTCTGGGACGTCTCCCTTCATGGCCAATTATGGGTTCCAACCTGCCGTGTTACCGGAGGTATTCTCTCCCCAGGATACTCCGGCTGTGGAGGATCACCTTTCCGTCCTACGTGCTTCTTGGGTACAGATCCAGAGGTCCCTTGAGGTCTCTGCGCAGCGCCAGAGACTCCAGGCTGATCGCAGACGAGCGCCCGCTCCTTCCTACCAGGTCGGAGACCGTGTATGGTTGTCCACCCGCAACCTCAACCTTCGAGTGCCCACTCCCAAGCTGGCGCCTCGCTTTGTTGGTCCCTTCCGAGTGCTTCGCAGGGTAAACCCGGTAGCCTATGCCCTTGTGCTTCCTCCTGGCATGCGGATCTCCAACGTGTTTCATGTCTCCCTGTTGAAGCCATTGGTGTGTAATCGTTTCACTTCCTCGGTTCCTCGTCCCCGTCCGGTCCAAGTGGGCAATCGTGAGGAATATGAGGTGAGCAATATCCTGGACTCACGCCTGGTCCGCGGTCGGTTGCAGTTTTTGGTCCATTGGCGTGGTTATGGTCCAGAGGAGCGTTCCTGGGTTCCCTCCGCAGATGTCCATGCTCCTGCTTTGCTCCGAGCCTTCCACGCACGCTTCCCTCAGAAACCGTTCCTTACTCCGCGGAGGAGGGGCCCTTGAGGGGGAGGTACTGTCATGGTCTTACCTTCTTACTGTTCTCCTTCGTTTGACATGTGCTGGCGGCCATCTTGGTTTCTGGGTTTCTTGTAGCCTCCCACCCTGCGGCTTCTCCTTCCCACTGGGAGGAGCTGGATGCCTAGCTCATATATATAGAAGGTCTGTGGCTTCAGTTCCTTGCTTGGTCCTCCTGTGTTCACATGCTTCTAAGACTGCTGCTGCTTCTGGTTCCTGATCCTGGCCTCGTCTGACTACCCCGTGGTTCCTGATCCTGGCTTCGTCTGACTACCCTGCTGGTTCCTGATCCAGGCTTCGTCTGACTACCCTCCTGGTTCCTGACCTCTGTCTACGCAAGACCCTGCTTCGGTTTAGCCATCCGTTTGGACTTTTGCTACAGCTTGATTTTCAATAAAGCCTTCTTATTTCCACTTATCTCTTGTTGTACGTCTGGTTCATGGTTCCATGACACCATGGACTTCATAACGGACCTGCCTCGTTCCTCGGGGAAGACTGTGATTCTGGTGGTGGTGGACCGTTTTAGCAAAATGGTGCATTTCATCCCTTTTCCTGGCTTGCCTAATGCTAAGACGCTGGCGCAGGCATTTATTGATCACATTGTCAAATTGCATGGTATTCCTTCAGACATAGTCTCTGATAGGGGCACGCAGTTTGTTTCCATATTCTGGAAGGCTTTCTGTTCTCGCTTGGGGGTTCGGTTGTCATTCTCTTCTGCTTTCCACCTGCAGTCGAATGTCCAGATAGAGCGCGTCAATCAGAATCTGGAGACATATCTGCGCTGTTTTGTGGCGGAGAATCAGGAGGATTGGTGTTCTTTTTTGTCCCTTGCTGAGTTTGCTTTAAATAACTGTCGTCAGGAGTCCTCTGATAAGTCACCATTTTTTGGTGCATATGGGTTTCATCCACAGTTTGGGACATTCTCGGGAGAGGGGTCTTCTGGTTTACCTGATGAGGACAGATTCTCCTCGTCTTTGTCATCTATTTGGCAAAAGATTCAGGATAATCTAAAGAGCATGAGTGAGAGATATAAGCGTGTGGCAGATAAGAGACGTGTGCCTGGTCCGGACCTGAATGTTGGTGATCTGGTGTGGTTGTCTACCAAGAATATCAAATTGAAGGTTCCCTCCTGGAAGTTGGGTCCTAAGTTTATTGGGCCTTACAAAATCCTGTCTGTCATCAATCCTGTTGCCTACCGTCTTGATCCACAATCTCTAGGATTGTGGATTCTCGTGTTGTCTGCGGTTCTCTCCAGTACCTCGTTCATTGGGAGGGTTATGGTCCTGAGGAGAGGATGTGGGTCCCAGTGACGGACATTAAGGCCACTCGTCTCATCAGGGCTTTCCATAGGTCCCATCCTGAAAAGGTGGGCTCTGAGTGTCCGGAGTCCACTCGTAGAGGGAGGGGTACTGTCACCACCAGACATCTGAGAAGCTCTGACAGATGCCTTTCAGAACTTCCTCCTTGAGCTTCCTTTGTTTTGGTTTTCAGTTCCTCATCTCGTTAGCCTCTCTCAGCTGTCATGTAGTTGGACTGATTGCATCCCATAATGCATTAGTGTGCGGTTTGTACAACTTCCTGGAGTGTGTGTGCATGCTGATCCTATTTCCCAGTCTTCTACAAGATAAGTGTTGTACATTCATTTGTAATTTTCTGTTTGCTGGATCCCAGGTGACCCTGACTCCCTCCGTGTCTAGTGTAGGGAGCCGGTGGTCGTGTCCCCTCACTATTATAGGGTGTTCAGGTGTTATACAGTCGAGGTACGAGGATATGCGATCATCTACCATTGGGATTTTCGCATAGGCTGAGCAGTCAGGGAGAGTTCCAGGTCTGATGCAGGGGTCTCCCTTTTTGTTCCTTAGTTTTGGATCCAGTGAGTCATATATTCATTTTGTGTTGTCTTGTTTCCTGTACACCTTCTGTGACAGTAATAAATTGAGTACAGGAGTGATCAGCCACTCAGAAGTAAGACCCGCCAATATTGTGAAACAAATGATTCCATCATGATAGGCCTTTGTCAATATACAATCCAGCTCATGTTTATATTCTACAGAAGGATTCCTAAAAAGTTCTTGATAACACTCATTTAAAGGGAACCTGTCACCAGAAAAGCCCTATTGAGCCAATTACGTGTTCACACTGGTCACGCTGCCTTATTTCCTAAGCTAGTTTTCCTAAAGTTCATAATCATTGTATTAGTGTGGAAAAACAACTTAAAAAAATGTACCTGACATCATCGGTATGTTTATAGTGGAGTCACTGGGGCGTGTCCTATGCTGAGCCAAGTCACTTAATACAGCTGTCAATCCCACCCGCCTCGCTGCTACAGCCCACCCCTTCCACCTCGCACGTCAACGCCTGGCCCTGCCAAATCTCGCACAGGAGCAGAGGCACCTCACAGGCAGCTGGGAACCAGATGTGGAAACAAGGCAGCGTTACAAGTGTGAACATGTTATTAGCTCAATAAAGCCGTTCTGGTGCCAGGTTCCCTTTAAATTGATGAAACACCTCCTTCTCTTACCTATATTCTATTTATTACCAATGATCCACAAAAATCCATCCTGTCCCCCTGACTGACCTATTCTTTTTGGAGATGTCAAATTTGGACTTGTGTGCCCTCATATGCTAATTTGTTATTGGGGCTGTGTGAGAAGACGGTCGTTAGAAACACTTGAGGACATGACATGGTTGAGGTATATAGATGAGGTTTTGTTCATCTGGTAGGGCTCTACAGCTGAACATCAGACTGACATTGTGGTGCAGTAAACAAATGGAATTCTTCATATTGTAATTGTAGTAGACAAACTAAGTTTTCTGGGAACGGATGTTTACCAGAAACCCACCTCAACCATTGCATTATTACATTATTTTTCTTCACATCATCCACAGGTTATTAAGGCTATACCACTGGGTCAATTTTGTAGGATATGAACTATTTGCTCAACTGATAAATAGTTTGAAATCAAGCTTCTGACCTCATGAGATGCCTTTTGGAGAGGGGTTACAGCAAGAGAGTCATTAGACCAGTGTTTAATAAGGCAAAGCATTCCACCAGGGATCCTATCTTGGTGAGTAAACCAAGAAATATGAGAAATGGGGAGGATATCCCTAGGTTCACTACCATTTTCCTTCTCAGTTGCAGGTGATGCACCCAGTGCTAAAATAAGTATTGACCTATCTTGTTAACAGATAGGGATTTGAGGATTCAGCTTTCCAAGTATCCAGCAGTGACTTGGAAGAGATCTAAAAATTTGAAAGACATCTTGACTAACAGCCATTATGTTGCTCCCAGAGTGTGAGGTAATTTTGGCACTAAAGGTCTGAGATGGGGTTCACACCCCTGTGGCATCTGTGCAGCTTGTGGATATATGGTGCGCTGTACAACATTTGGCAACTCCTCCAATGACATTAGTTACAAGATGGCACTTCATATCAACTGTCATATGGAGGCAGTAGTTTATTTTGCACAGTGTTCATGTGGGTTTATTTATACAGGTATGACCACAAGAGAGCTTAAGGTCAGGATTTTAGAGCATGTGAGGAACATCTGGGCAGCAGGTCAAATATCCGATTTGGAGAAACTCAAGAAATTAAAACCGATTTCCAAGCATTTTAGAGAGTGTCACAACAGTAAACCAAGTGACCTATGGTTTAAGGGAATTGTTCAAGTGAGATTCACATTAAGAAGGTCCTTTTACAAAAAAAGAAAAGAAAAGTGAGTGGTTTTGCTAAAAACAGTGGCTTTGTATGGAATAAATTAGGCAGTTAGTGTCCAATCTTTTTTGTAAATTACATGTGCTATTTTAATCTGGGTGTTTTTATTGTTTTTATTATGTTTCTTTGTATTTATATTTCATGTAATTAATTTATTCTCGATCTCTCATACATAGCTGGGTGGCTGAGCCACGATGGGGAGTCTGCATTTATTTTGGGAAGATTAAATACTGCAGAGAAATCTGGTTATATATATATGAAGATCTTGTTGAATATGTCTTGTCATACAGAAATACGGCCATGGGATGTCAACACAGCGATTGTGCACTAATACATTGTTTTTTTCACTCTGACTGTTTATATATGAAAAAGTGTTTTACTTTTTATTTTTTATTTATACTTTTTATTTACTTAAAATTTTTTATCTTTTAATGTATCTATATATTATTATTATCTTTAAACCTTAGCATACCGGAGGTTTTTTCATTTTTGCAATTTCATTTTTCCATAACTTTTTTATTTTTCCATTCACGTATCCATATGAGGGCTTATTTTTCGCGAGACAAGTTGTACTTTCTAATGCCACCATTTTATATGGCATACAATGTAGTGGGAAGTTTTGTTCCATTTGTGGCACAACTGAGACCTTCATTCTATGGGTCAATTCGATTACAACGATACCACACATGTATAGGTTTTTTATGTCTAAATAGTGTAAAAATAAATTAAAACTTTGAAAAAAAACTTTTTTTTTTTACACCATATTCTGACCCCCATAACTATTTATAGTTATAAATTCTGAGCTGTGTGGGGGCTCATTTTTTGCGGGATGAGCTGTAGTTTTTATTGATATCATTTTGGAGTGTAACTTTTTGATCACATTTTATTACATTTCTTTGGGTAAGAGATGTGATGAAAAAATGGCAAATCGGTAATTTTGACCCTTTTTTCCGTTACTCCATTTGGCGTATTGGAAAAATATTTTTATATTTTAAAAGTATAGGCATTTTCAGACGTGGCGATGCCCATGATGTTTATATTTTTGTTATTTATGTATTTAATTTTTTATTCTACAGAAAGTGGGGTGATTACAACTTTTATATTTTTTTATATATTTTAAAACTTAAAAAAAAAAACTTTTTAAATATTTTTGTAGCTCATGTTTGAGGCTACGAAACCTGAGGGTGCTACATGGGTCATAACTAAGGCTGAGCAAAGTGAGTTCGGACTGCTCTGTTAAAACCCGATTCGTTCCAAAACTTCGTTAATAATATGTGCTCCGTGCAGCCTTACAATGTATTGGCTCCACTGATCAATCTTCTTATCGCCACCAGTAATGCGAGACTTGTTTAGTCTTTTGCCTGGTTACAGTTAGTTTTTGTGCATACATTTGTTTCATAATCCAAACCCGAACTTGGGGGTTCATTAATGAGACACAAACCCAAGGGTGTGGGTTTTTTAGAGTGTTTCCCCCATATGCTTTTACAAAGATAACATCATCACTGGCCCATACATAGTGGTTATCTCCGCTGCTGTGAAAGCAGAAGCAGATGTACTGTACTGTGCGTGCACCAACAGTGTAAATCTACTGTGCAGGTGCAGGAATACTGGAAGCGCAGATGACTACTATGCATGTTGTGATGTAGTTATTCTCCACCCAAAATAGGATATACTCTGCAGAGGTCAGGATCCTTCCCACTGCAGTGGACATCTTCAGGTGAAGCTGGGCATCTCCTCATCAGGGTGGAGGATAACATCATAATTGGCCCATACACAGCAATCATCTGGAGAAACAGCAGCAGATATACTGTGCTAGTTCCAAAAGTATAAATCTACGGAGCAGAATTACTGGGCCAGATGAGATGCCTGGCGGGAGGGGGCGTGGCAACAGATACACAGTGGAGACAAGGGGCCAAGGGCCCCTCGGGGCACTGAACATCTCATTTGCATAAACATTAAAAGTTGAATTCCATATGAAAGGATGTTTCTGCAGGATCAACCCTACCAATCATTTAGACTGGTTTAATGGGGTTGCTTCTGCTGACATCTCATTTTCTCCTGAAAACTTAAAATTATTTTTAATAAATGCTGGTATAGACAAATAAATAAATACTTTCATACTTCTCACAGTCATAGAGGTCACAGCAATAGCAAGTGTGAGTCCGAATTCTTAGCTGACACCGGTTACTTCCACTAGAGCAGGTCACCTGTAGAGAAAAGAAACATCATAGGAATGTTTGATGACTATACTCTATTTTCTCAACACAATACTGACAGTTTGAGGAGCTACCATTCCCATAATCTGAAATCATGAATCCTAAATGCCATATTTTTTTTTTTTATAAATCTCTTTATTGAAATGAGAATTATCACAGGTTACGCATTCCAGCTACAGATCATAGATTACAATTCGTTACAGACCAGTGATGCATAGAACAGCAGGCATCTGTACAATTATTCTCAAATCATTCACATTTTCATTTTTAACCCAAAACCTCCCCCCGAATACCCCCCCCTACCCCCCAACCCCCCCCCCCCCTACGCAACCCATCCCCTGCACTCACATCTGGGACCAAGTCGATACATCCTCTCCGGTTGTAGCCACAAATTGGCGTCTAGTGGGGTCTGTCTAGGTGCCAAGCCTCCCTAGTTTATTAGCTAGTTGCGCTGCCAAGTACCATTTGGTCATCTTAAAAGGAGCCATCAGTTCCTGAATTTCGCAGTGTGAAAGTCGCTTCTCAATGAACTCTCTCCACTTCTTAATAAATTTTCCAAGCAGTCCCTCCTTATCCCGTTCCACCTCCAACCTTTCCAGGTACAAAACATTTTTCATTATCCCCAGCACCTCCGACCATGCCGGGACTCCCTCCTCCAACCAATGCCTCAGAAGAGCCTTTTTAACTGCCATTAGCATTATGTGTACCCCCCCCCCTTAGCTACCACCGTTCCTAAATCTTCTTCTTGATTTTTTGGGACGTAATGAAAAATGCATTGTTGAGGCGACGCCCTCACTTCCTCCCCCCAGATTTCCTTTATCGCGACTATTGCTTTCTCCCACAATGGCTTCACCTTTGGGCATTCCCACAAAGCATGCAGGAGTCCCGCCTTCGCGAGGGTACACTTGGGGCAGTGCCGCAGGTAGTGGGCAGGAGCATCCTGATAGGACAGATTAAAGGCATAAGTCGCCCTGTGCAAAATGCGCAGCTGTGTTTCTCTCCATTGTTCATTGCAAACTGCCTTCCGCACTAACTCCAGGCCCTCCCTCATCTTCCTCGCTATGGCCTGGTCGTTCAGTTCCCTAGCCCAAGGTTTAAAAGCCTCCTTTACTACCCCTATCATCTGTATGCTATGTAGCCTTTGATATAACTCAGAGAGGGACATATGCGACCCGTCTTTGCCCAACAGCGCTGTGAACCAAGTGAGCCTGTCCGAATCACCCAGCGAAATTGCCTGTGCCCTACAATAACTCTGAATTTGCAAGAAGGGGAAGTAGCTAGACTCCGTTAGATCATACCGTCCCTTAACCTGTTCCCAGTCCAGCAATTGGCAACCGTCGACTCTTAATAAGTCATGAAGTGACATAATATTCTTTGCCCTCCAACTTTGGAACAATACATTATCCCTGCCCTGGGGGAATGATGGCAGTGACCACAGTGGCATCTTAGATGAAACATAGTAAGGAAGTCCATAGATTTTCCTGATTGACTTCCACGCCACTATGGTGTCCCTCAGCAAAATAGACTGCCTGATCGATGCTGGAAGGTCTTTTAGTTTTGTATGTAGAAGAGCGACCAGGCTCCATGGACCAACCAAACCCTGTTCTATCGTGATCGCCGAGTGATGCCCCGTCCCCCATACCCAGTCCCTGACGTGCCGGAATAAGGCCGCCAGATTATAATGGCGGACATTTGGCATCTGAAGACCTCCTTCCCATTTTAGCATAGTCAGTTTCGCATAAGCAATGCGCGGTCTTTTAGCCCTCCACAGAAAGCGATTGAACGCTCTCTGAATCCTATTGGTGTCAGTGTGCTTTAACAATAGCGGGATTGTTTGGAGCGGGTAGAGTAGCTTAGGAAAGCTCACCATTTTAATCAAGTGTGCTCTGCCACACAAGGACAGGGGTAACTCCTTCCATTTCTCCAACTCATTCTCGATCTTTGATAATAGCGGAGGGTAGTTCAATGAATATATCGACTCTGGGGTACGCCCTATTTTGATGCCTAAGTAAGTTAGGTAATCTTTTCTGATTTCCACCCTAGACTGTATCCGGCTTCCCTGTTTAGTCCCTCGCCCCAAAAACAGCATTTGGCTTTTGTCAACATTAATTTTATAGCCCATCACTCTCCCATACTTAATTAACGCCTCCATCACCCGATCCAGCTGACACTCCGGTGCTCCCAGGTAAATCAGGATATCATCCGCAAAGCAACTCACTTTCAGCTCCTGAGTACCCACTTTGATCCCCTCATAAGTGTCAGATTGTATCATCAGTCTAGCTAAGGGCTCCATTGCCAGGTTAAAGAGCAAGGGAGATAGGGGGCACCCTTGCCGCGTGCCCTTACTAAGTTTGATATTTCCCGACAGGAAGCCCGGTACATACACCTTTGCTAGGGGATTCTCATATATAGCCCTTAGGTAGTTTCTGAAGTTGCCCTTGATATTGACCCTATCCAATACCATATCCAACCACTGCCAGCTCACGTTGTCAAATGCCTTTTCGGCATCGATCGCCAATAACGCCGGTGCGTAGCCCTGGATATCCTTCCTATCCCTACCTAAAACTGCCAAAACCTTCCGGATATTGGTCACCGCTGACCTCCCCTTCATAAACCCCACTTGGTGAGGACCTATCAAGTCTGTCACGCAATTGGCTAGTCTGTTAGCTAGGATCTTGGATAAGACCTTGATGTCCTGGTTGATCAACGATATCGGCCTATACGAGCCTGGCTGAGTTAAATCTCTGCCCGGTTTTGGAAGTATTTTTATATAGGCCAGCTTGCCCGTGTCCGGTAGGCTACCCCCTTTCAAGATGGCGTTAAATAAAGCAGTCAAAGTCGGGGATAATTCCTGGTGAGTTGCTTTATAGAATTCAGCCGGGAACCCGTCGGGGCCCGGTGCCTTACAATTCGCCAGGGATTTAATTGTTAATCTCACTTCTTCCTCAGTTACCTCCCGGTTCAACGTCTCCAACACCTCACATGAGAGCTGTGGTAGTTCTACCCTTGCTAGCATGTCTCTAGCTCCCTGAGCGTCAAAGTGGTCGCTGGTATACAAAGTCTGGAAGAAGTCCCCTAATGTCTCCACTATTTCCTTCGGGTGAGTGCAGAGTCTCCCTAATTTGTCTATCAAAGGGTGTACCGGGGGCTGTTTGGCAAATGGTCGGGCTAAGTTGGCCAGTACTCTCCCTGCCTTGTTCCCATGCCTGAAAAATCTCGCCCTCTGATAATCCCCAAACCATTTCTCCTGTCTCTCAACGCAATAGTCGAAATTATGCTTGGCAGTTACCCATAGTAACTTGTTAACCTCCGTGGGGGTATGTAAAAAGTTGGTGTACGCCTCCCGAACCTGCAAGATGGACTCCTCGTATTTAGACTTCGCCTCTCTTTTTTTCCCTATCGTGTAAGACAGTATACGGCCCCTCAGCACGGCTTTGGCCGCGTCCCAAAAAAGAGCCGGATTCGAAGTATGTTCCGCATTATCCTGCGAGTATTCCCACCACCAGCCTCTTACCCTGTCAGCGAACTCTTTGTCATTAGACAAGTGTTGAGGGAGTCTCCAAACGAACTCCTGTCCCCTAGGGACTGAGTCCATCATTTCCATGATCACCGGGGCATGGTCAGAGATTAGTAAATCAGAAATCTCAACCATCTTGACTTTTGACAGAAGTCTCGATGATGCTAGAAAATAATCAATCCGTGACCATGACCCTTGAGCATGCGAGAAATGTGTGAACTCTCGATCCACCGGATGGAAATACCGCCATACATCTAGCAGCCCCGTGCTCTGTAGCAGCGGGAGTAGGGTCTGAGCGCACTTCTGGTTGCCAATGGGTCCAGGAGTCTCTCGTCTCCTATCCTCTTGCTCATTATGCACCCTATTAAAGTCCCCTGTTACCAGTACCATTTGGGAGTCCTCCTTCAGGATACTCCCTTCCAACTTGTCATAGAAGGTCTTCTGTGCTGTATTGGGGGCATAAACATTGTGGATGACCAGCTGGCCTGCTGGCGAATCTATACATATGCGCAACCACCTCCCGAGATCATCCGTCAATGTGGACCGAATCTCATACTGTAGGCGTTTGTGCAATAGAACAATCACACCCGCCTTTCTGCCCTCAGAGGAGGACCCTACCACTTGTCCCACCCACAACCTCCGCATCCTCCAAAAATCCGCTTCTTCAAGATGGGTCTCCTGCAGAAACGCCACGTCAATTTTGAGTTTCTTAAGATGGCGCAGCACTGCCATGCGTTTCGAGGGGGATCTAAGACCCTTAACATTCCATGTGGCTACTCTCATAATGGATTGGCACTATAGATCTCTGCAGGAGAGCCATCCTCAAACAGATAGCAGCAGTACCTCACATAGTGCCGCCTGATCCTCGCCAATTCAACCCGTCCCAAATTAGTGCAGCCCTCCCCCCTCTCCCCGCCCCCCTTCCCAACTCCTAACTCCACAACATTAACATCATATCTGCTAACTTCGCTTTTTTCGCGCATGTTATCAAGTAGCTGCTGTCACTACCTGAAAACAAAAGCAATCCTGCCCATGCTCCTCACCCTCCAGCCCTTACTTAACGACATAACAGGTATTAACACATCAGAACGTTAATAAACTAGAAGTCTATTGCCATCTCACGTGACCGGTGAGTTTAGCCGTGGTGTAGAGTCCCTCTAAGGCCTCTGCCGCCCACTGGAATTCGCATCCCGTTCCTCCGATCCCATAGGTCCTGGGTCCAAACGACCCTGCTGCTGTCTGGAACCTCTCCCTCTGGTTGATGCCATCGATCTCTGGGAAGATGGGGGAAACATGTCCGAGAACACCGCATCAGACTCCAAAGCCTCCCTCGCGTCCCTTGGGGAGTGGAAAGTGTCAATCGTGCCATCCTGCCGAAAGATTCTCAGCGTCGCTGGGTACAATAAGGCAAATTTCACTTTATTCTGGGCCAGCAAGGAACAAATTTGAGTGAATTCTCTCCTCCGTTTGGCTACTTCAGCCGAATAGTCACTGAACAAGAGTACTTTCTTTCCTCGGACCAGCAGGGGCGGTGCCTGACGCCTGAATTTTGATAGTATGGCCTCCTTGGCGGCATAATTTAAGTATTTAACAATCACTGCTCTGGGTCGCGTGTTGTCCGAGCGCCCCCCCCGCCGACAGCGGCGGCCCCAGGCGATGCGCCCTTTCTACTACGCAGGTACCTCTTAGCCCCAGTGCTTGTGGAATCTCGACTTCACAAATGTCCGCCAACTGGTTTGGGGGAATCGATTCAGGCAACCCAATTATCCTTAAGTTGCTCCTACGGGAGCGATTCTCCAGGTCATCGACCTTCTCTTTCAGATACTGATTGCTGCGAGCAAGCTCGCTGATGCTGTTATGCGCCTTTTCCAGCTCCTCCTCTGCTAACATCACCCTCTGCTGAACTTCGGCGATCTGGGAGGTATGCTGCGACACTTCCGTCTGTAGCTGTTTCAGGGCCATCGACACCGTGGCTTCCAAAGAGGCCTTGATATCCGGCGCCAGAAGTTTAGCCACCTCTATCGCCATAGATTTACATGAGGAGGTTAACTCCTCGTTCGGTCCCAGGCTACAGTCCACTTCCTCTTCCTCCGAGCAGGAGGCCTCAGCGCTCCTCTGCGTTGACTGAGAGGCTGATCTGGTGAGTCTCTGATGCTTGTCCTGAGTCGGCGCCATCTTGCCCCGGTTTCTCTGCACCTCACCTGGCGGGATTGATGGCGATAATGCGTTCTGGGAGCCGCCTCTTATTAAGAACTTCTCCATGAGCTGCCCCCGATGCTCCGGGGGAGTTTGTGTGGGCGCTGGATAGTCCCGGTATGCGGCGGCTCGGCGATTTTCGGGCCGGTAGAGCGGAGCTCCTGCAACTAGCGGCTATCCATGCGCGCGCCGGAACCGGAAGTCCTAAATGCCATATTATCAGACTGATATAATAAAATGTTCAAGCCTAGCTCCACTGAAAGCCCGAAAAATTCACACTTGAGAATATTACGGCTACAAATCTTGCCCTAACCACAGCTCTGTTCACTTAAACTAACAGCATCATACAGCTCTCTGCCTTCCCCACCCTATACTGCATCTTCCTGCACCACAGCCAGGGTGAACCATACCAGCCCTAGTAGCTTGGAAAAAAATACTAAAAGTGGCCCCATGTTGTAGATGGGTCCAACTTGACAGAAGGTGGAGCAACACAAGTAGGCGGGGCCAACAATACTGTAGTGCAGCACAAAATACTGCCCCAGCAGAACCAAATACCAGAATCCAGCATAAAATACTGCCGCCCTCACCACAGTATTCAACTGTATCACCATCCTGGAAACAGTGATATAGTTGAGTTCAGAAGGGCACCTGTGGCTGCTGGTCAGATGCATAAAGCCTGATGATAAGTACCTGAATTAATGCTGAGAGCATCATATGATTATGTGGCTGGCAGCCATGAGGAGGGCTTGGGCAGCCCCATAGGTATCAGCCCACTGGGAAATTTCCCTGTATAGTCTATGGCCTGTCCACCCATGCCATTCAAGTGCGAGAACAGTGCTGCTTAGTGTTAAATGATAACCGATTAACTATTAACCCCTACACCATTCTAGATCTACATAGACCACTAGATATGTTACCAGGGATACTAATTTCAAGTAAAGCACACGATCTTACTTCTGTCTGTTGTGTGTCATAAGCAAGGCCTGATCCACTTGCATAGAACGTACACCTCCCTGTATATAAAGGCCTTGGTTCCTAAAAGGAAAAAAAAAGCCAATCAAGTAAATAGATCAAACATGTTACACGTCATAAATGATTGTAGCTGATGGTCATAGGTATAGCTAATGAAACAGAAGGGCTGGATCAGAGATTTATTTCTTGTTTAGTTCTGTAAAGAGGTTCTCTGCTTTTACTATATTGAAGACCTATGATAGGTCATCAATATCAGAACCTCCGCCAATCAGCTGTTTGAAGAGAATGCATCGCTAATATGAGTGAGTAGGACAAAGGCGTCCCATTGAATTGAATGGGGAAGGCAGAGCTGTAATTACACCTGCTCACCTCTGCAATGTCAATGGAGAGCAGGTAAACAGAGAAGAGCGCTTGTACGAGCGCTGCCTTCTCTTCAAACAGCTGATTGGCAGGGGTGCCGGGAGTCAGCCCCCACCGATCTGATATTGATGACCTATCCTGAGAATAGGTCATCAATATTACAAAAGCTGAAAAACCCTTTAAAGGGTTTCTGTCACCAGATTTAACCCTATTAAGCTAGCTGACATTAGCGATGTGCTAATGTCAGCTAAACCTAACTAGCCTATTCCTATTTTTATCTATGCCCCCGTTACGTCAGAAATATAACTTTTATAATATGCTAATTCGCTTCTAGGAGCAGGGGAGGGGGGGCGGCGCGTTGTTCCTGCTCCTAGAGGCTCCGTTCTCCCACCTTTGTCGCCTCCCTCTAAGTCCTGATTGACAGGGCCAGGCAGCACTCGCATCTGTCTGCCAGCCCTGTGCTCTGGTAAAATCCCGTGCCGTTCAGTATTCGTCGCAGGCGCGGTGAGAAAGCTGGAAGCCTGCAAGTGTCTTTCCCTCACCGCGCCTGCGCCGAATGCTGAACAGGGCGAGATTTCCCCAGAGCACAGAGCTGGCAGACGGATGCGAGCGCTGCCTGGCCCTGTCAATCAGGACTTAGAGGGAGGCGAGAAAGCTGGGAGAACGGAGCCCCTAGGAGCAGGAACAACGCCCCCCCGCTCCTAGAGGCAAATTAGCATATTATAAAAGTTATATTTCTGGAGTAACGGGGGCATAGATAAAAGTAGGAATAGACTAGTTAGGTTTAGCTGGACATTATCACATCGCTAATGTCAGATAGCTTAATAGGGTTAAATCTGGTGACAGAAACCCGTTAAGTCTTTTTTTAAAACAGCTGATCAAAACCAACAAATACAGAAGAAAACCCTGGACAGTAAAATATATAAGACACCTACAGAAAAATAAAAATGTTTGCAGGACACAAGTTACCTTGAGGAGTTTTGTTGGAGCTTCTGCCTTAAAGGGACACTGACAGGCCCAAAAAGCATATTTAGGTATATATATGACAGTACAGGTCATATAAAGTGTATTAGAATCATCTAAGTATCCCCCCTGTCCACCTTATAAATACAGTAAAAATAAGTTTTATAACCTGCTTTCATTGTGTTCAATCTGCCCAAGGGGCGGTGTTTCATCTCAACTTGCGCCCAGCCAGCCTCGCCACAACTGCCGTTTGAAGAGCCGCCCCAGCTCATCAATATTCACTTCGCTGGGTGGCTACTCTGAACCGCTGCTGTGCCCGGCGCATGCGCATTAAGCAGAGGCTGCATCGGCCTCTGGGAATCAGACTGTGCGCAGGCGCGATGCGATCCCGGCCAGTGAGGGTGCCGGGCGCATGCGCTGAAGATGGCCGGGGACACTAGTAGCCGCCCAGCGAAGTGAATATTGATTAGCTGGGCGGCGCTTCAAACGGCAGTTGTGGCGAGGCTGGCTGGGCGCAAGTTGAGATGAAACACCGCCCCTTGGGCAGATTGAACACAATGAAAGCAGGTTATAAAACTTATTTTTACTGTATTTATAAGGTGGACAGGGGGGATACTTAGATGATTCTAATACACTTTATATGACCTGTACTGTCATATATATACCTAAATATGCTTTTTGGGTCTGTCAGTGTCCCTTTAAATTAACACATGCTGTAAATGAAATGTACATGGAGTCCTCTACTGAGCGTTGTTACTCATTATACTTATTACACTTCATACTTGTTATATTTGTGATGAAAATAAAAATAAGTGTTCATAGTGTTAACTGCATATCTGACACTGTGAGGCTGTAGTTGAGCAATTTAACGCCATTTTATTACGTCTTCGTTATTTAGTAACAAACAGTGAACTATATCAATCTTTATAATCCAGCCAAGCAATCAGAACAAATGCACAGCCCGGCAAGAATGCGGACAGCTAAATTAACTCCAGCCATATATCACCCAATGTTCTGTGACCTTCTCCTCAGCCAAGGAAACCAAGTATTCAGTTGGACTAAGTAAAAGGAACTGCTGAGAGCAAGGTCAGTTATGCGAATATAGCCCTTTTTTGGATACAAAATATAGACTATGCTATAGGGAAAGTATCCCCTAGTTTTTTTCATGTATTAAAATATGATCTTTTTTTCCTAATCTGTTTTTATTTTCTGACTGTAGATCTTTATTCTGTTTTCTGTACCTGATTATGGGATGGCCATCTTTCCTAAGCTGCTGCTTTGCCCTCTAAACAGCAATTTGAGATTTGCAATACAGTAGCCACATGAACATAGGAAAACTATTGTCTGGAAGTATCTATATACAAGTATAACCTTTATTGTAATCCAGTCTGTGAAAATAATGAATTTACTGCTCAAAACAGGAGTGATCTCTACATTGATGATCTCCACTTGCAGCCATATCTTATCATTTGCAGTGGTTTTGTGTCCATTTTAAAGGGGTTGTCTCATTTCATCAAATGGCATTTATCATGTAGAGAAGGTTAATACAAGGCACTTACTAATGTAATGTTATTTTCCATATTGCCGCCTTTGCTGGCTGGATTCATTTTTCCATCACATTATACACTTCTCGTTTCCGTGGTGACGACCACCCTGCACTCCAGCAGTAGTGTTTGAAATCTCTTTTTATTGGACAAACAAACAAAGATCATCACATAGCATGAAGCATAGTACAGCGTGTACATCCAGCAGTAGTGGCCGTGCTTGTACACTATAGAAAAAAGCACCAGCCTATGTGCGCTTCCATTGTCCCGACCACCAGAGAGGTCGGTGCCTTTTTCTATAGTGTGAAAGCACGACCACCACTGCTGGATTGCAGGGTGGTCATAGCCATGGAAATGAGAAGTGTATAATGTGATGGAAAAATGAATCAAGCCAACATAAGAGGCAACATGGACAATCACAATACATCAGTAAGTGCCTTGTATTGACTTTCTCTACATGATAAATACCACTTGCTAAAGTGCGACAACCCCTTTAATTCTGTCCTTGGTTTCTGTCGCTGCACCAAATTCAAGAATTGGCACTCTGTTTTATTCAATTTAGCGCAAAGTGCGATGTGGTTTCACCACTGTTCGTGGAAGAACGCTAGGGAGGTGGAGTTGCAACCTTTTTGCAACTTTAAAAAAAAGTTGCACAGCATAAGTGAGACATAACACTGTTCTAGTCTCTAATCCTGACCAACCTTTTCCTCAACTTCTGAAAGTGGCGAGGCTCATCAAATGTTGCACATGGCATATCTTGCGGCTTTTTTGATAGATTACCCACATAGTGCCAATATGATTGTATAATACTTCCATCAAACTTGGAATGTAATTTGTGTTGTCATTTCCTGTTGGGTTGCTTTTAAAGGGGTTCTCCAGTCTTTTCTGTCAGCTTTGTGACTGGTTAGAGGCAGAATGGTTTTCTCACCCCCGATTCCTTTGTTTCCACTGTGCTCACATGATCCCTTGAACTTGCTATGGGATCTTCTTCTCAGGTCCCGAATGGACATGTTCCTGAGTCTTCCTGTTCAGCTGTAAATGCAACTGTGCAGTAGGAAATGCCAGTCTTGATAAATCTCCCACAAACTGTCTAATTTGAGTACCGATTCTCCTTGCTCACTGATTATTTATTATACTGAATCCAATTAGTATCTAGTTTATATATGAAAGATGATTTGTGCATTTCACTATGAGAACATGTAAAAGCTCCTGAAAGCACTGAACATAGAAATAGTTCCCCATAACTTCGACATATGCGTTTACCTCTTAAATACACTGGCCTGGTTTATAACTGTATAGGTAGGCATTGTCAGAGGGATATGAAAAAAAACTATACCATGTTTTTTTCTTTGCCATGGGTAAACTATATGTCTGGCATACATTGCAGCCTTTCATTGGATGCATATATCAGGGTAATGTATACCTGCACTGGAAGGGGAAATTGAGATGTGAACAGAGCCTAAGGCCTCATGCACACGACCGTTGTGTGCATCCGCGGCCGTTGTTCCGTTTTCCGTTTTTTTCCGCGGACCCATTGACTTTCAATGGGTCCGTGGAAAAATCGGAAAATGCTCCGTTTGGCATCTGCGTCCGTGATCCGTGTTTCCAGTCCGTGAAAAAAATATAACCTGTCCTATTTTTTTCAAGGACAACGGTTCATGGACCCATTCAAGTCAATGGCTCAGTGAAAAATCACGGCTGCACACAAGATTGTCATCCGCATCCGTGATCCGTGTCCGTGATCCGTGTCCGTTTTTTCCTATCATTTCAAAGGCAAACTTGACTTAGATATTTTTTTAATTTTTCATGTCCGTGGATTCTCCAAAAATCAAGGAAGACCAACGGAAGAAAAAACGGACACGGATCACGGAACAACGGAAACCGTTTTTTCTGTGTGCATGAGGCCTAATAGTGATGTGTGCTTTTGTTTCACATTTAACTGCAGTATATCATAGGAGTATAAACGGTATAACTAGAAAAGGCTGGGTCCCATAGCAAACTTTTGAATGTGCTCCCCACCATGTGGGAAAAATAATGCTGCCCATGTGCGGAACGGGTCGCCCATTATAGAAATGCCTATTCTTGTCCGCAAAATGGACAAGAATAGGACATGTTCTATTTTGTTTTGCAGGGCCACAAAATAGAGCAACAGCCTAAATAAACAGCCTATTAAACAGCTGAATAAGCACAGAAGGGGGGATTAGATAAGCAAGCACTCATTTTTTTACTCCTTTTGTGGGGAGAAAAACTCCCCCCCCCCCCCCCCCATATATGACAATCCGAGAGCAAGTATGCTCTGTGACTGATGGGAGGAAGGGATAAGGCCTCATGCACACGACCGTTGTGTGCATCCGTGGCCGTTGTGCCGTTTTCCGTTTTTTTTCGCGGACCCATTGACTTTCAATGGGTCCGTGGAAAAATCGGAAAATGCACCGTTTTCCAGCCGTGATCCGTGTATCCTGTCCGTCAAAAAAATATGACCTGTCCTATTTTTTGGACGGACAACGGTTCACGGACCCATTCAAGTCAATGGGTCCGTGAAAGAACACGGATGCACACAAGATTGGCATCCGTGTCCGTGATCCGTGGCCGTAGGTTGCTTTCATACAGACGGATCCGAAGATCCGTCTGCATAAAAGCTTTTTCTGATCTAAGTTTTCACTTCGTGAAAACTCATTTCCGACAGTATATTCTAACACAGAAGCGTTCCCATGGTGATGGGGACGCTTCTAGTTAGAATACACTGCAAACTTGGTACAAGACTGCCCCCTGCTGCCTGGCAGCACCCGATCTCTTACAGGGGGATATGATAGCACAATTAACCTCTTCAGGTGCGGCACCTAAAGGGGTTAATTGTACTATCATATTCTCCTGTAAGAGATCAGGGCTGCCAGGCAGCAGGGGGCAGACCCCCCCCTCCCCAGTTTGAATATCGTTGGTGGCACAGTGTACGCCCCCCATCGCCCCCCCCCCCCCTTCCTCCCTCTATAGTTAAAAATCGTTGGTGGCACAGTGTGTGCCCACCATCGCCCCCCCCCCTTCCTCCCTCTATAGTTAAAAATCGTTGGTGGCACAGTGTGTGCCCATCGCCCCCCCTTCCTCCCTCTATAGTTAAAAATCGTTGGTGGCACAGTGTGTGCCCATCGCCCCCCCTTCCTCCCTCTATAGTTAAAAATCGTTGGTGGCACAGTGTGCGCCCACCATCGCCCCCCTCCATCTCCCCCCCCCCATCATTGGTGGCAGCGGAGTTCCGATCGGAGTCCCAGTTTAATCGCTGGGGCTCCGATCGGTAACCATGGCAACCAGGAAGCTACTGCAGCCCTGGTTGCCATGGTTACTTAGCAATAGTACAATAGTAGAAGATTCATACTTACCTGCTTGCTGCTGCGATGTCTGTGACCGGCCGGGAGCTCCTCCTACTGGTAAGTGACAGTTCTTTAGCAATGCACCGCACAGACCTTTCACTTACCAGTAGGTGGAGCTCCCGGCCGGTCACAGACATCGCAGCAGCAGGCAGGTAAGTATGAATCTTCTACAATTGTACTATTGCTAAGTAACCATGGCAACCAGGGATGCAGTAGCTTCCTGGTTGCCATGGTTACCGATCGGAGCCCCAGCGATTAAACTGGGACTCCGATCGGAACTCCGCTGCCACCAATGATGGGGGGGGGGGGAATGGGAGGCCGCACACTGCCACCAATGGTTGTTACTACTATAGAGAGAGGGGGGGCGATGGTGGGCGCACACTGTGCCACCAACGATTTTTAACTATAGAGGGAGGAAGGGGGGGGCGATGGTGGGCACACACTGTGCCACCAACGATTTCTAACTATAGAGGGAGGAAGGGGGGGGCGATGGTGGGCGCACACTGTGCCACCAACGATATTCAAACTGGGGAGGGGGGGGTCTGCCCCCTGCTGCCTGGCAGCCCTGATCTCTTACAGGAGAATATGATAGTACAATTAACCCCTTTAGGTGCCGCACCTGAAGAGGTTAATTGTGCTATCATATCCCCCTGTAAGAGATCGGGTGGTGCCAGGCAGCAGGGGGCAGTCTTGTACCAAGTTTGCAGTGTATTCTAACCTGAAGCGTCCCCATCACCATGGGAACGCCTCTGTGTTAGAATATACTGTCGGAAATGAGTTTCACGAAGTAGCTCATATCCGACAGTATATTCTAACGTAGAGGCGTTCCCATGGTGATGGGGACGCTTCAAGTTATGTTCGGGTGTCCGCCTGGCCGTGCGGAGGCAAGCGGATCCGTCCAGACTTATAATGTAAGTCAATGGGGACGGATCCGTTTGAAGATGACACACTGTGGCTCAATTTTCAAACGGATCCGTCCCCATTGACTTGCATTGTAATTCAGGACGGATCCGTTTGGCTCCGCACGGCCAGGCGGACGCCAAAACGACTTTTTTTTCATGTCCGTGGATCCTGCAAAAATCAAGGAAGACCCACGGACGAAAAAACGGTCACGGATCACGGACCCACGGACCCCGTTTTTGCGGACCGTGAAAAAAAACTGTCGTGTGCATGAGGCCTAACACGCATAGAATTCCACGAACCCCCTTGCCCCAGGGTCATGTATTGAAGTTGACCAAGAAGAAGAGGACCTATATATTTGCCATCTCCTTGCAGCCTGCGAGCACACCCTCACTAGCCCCCTCTCCTCCACGCTGGCTGAGACCATAGCAGGCTAAAAGAAGGGCTGCTTCAACCTGTTCTATCTCAAACTGCATAGCATTATAGCAGCTAGAGATATGAACCAGGCATTGTGGCACTAGCCACCTTACAGCCAGAAAAAGAACCTTTAGAAACCAGGTCCGCAATGAGATCTGCAGGTATAACTTGCTGATCTCACTCTCAACCTGGCTTCTAAAGGCTCTATGTTTGGCTATGTTGTGTCTAATACTGCAATCCTGGTGTTGTTTTAAAGCTTAGATTGTCAGCTCCATGAAAACTATGCAGTCTGATATAGAGAAGGTTAAAGCAGTCCCTGTTTCAGTCAGCTATGGTCTCAGCTACTGAAGGAAAGTTACTTTTCAATCAAATATTTTTTTTTCCATAATTAAAAAAAGCTATTTTGCTGATACCCTTGTAACAAACTCCCGTTAATGGAGATCTATTACATATCACAGGCTATATCAGATGGCACAATTTAAATGCCATAATGATGCTAATCACAGCAATATAAGTGTTATGTGAAAAAAGGGGCTTTACTTTTACCTGTAAAAGCTTAGATGAAAATGGTACCCTGACCAGTTCCCTATAAAACCTTAAAGGGGTTCTCTGGGATTTTATATTGATTGCCTAGTCTTCAGTATCAGTGTCAGAAGTGAATGGGGGCAGAGATACAGTAACCAGCTCCATCCACTACACAGTGGACAGAGCTGTGTAGATTCAGCACTGGAGGTGTTACAGAACAGCTGATCATTGGGGGCTGCCAATCTGATAATAATGACATCCTAAAAATAGGTCAACAATATAAAAATCCCAGAGAACCTCTTCAAGCACTTCAAAGGGTTATTCCCATATTACAACATAATAGAATATGGCAAGGATATGCTATCACTTTATGATTGTTGGGGGGCTTACCTCTACAACATCACTGATCCTATAACTTTGTTACCTGCACAGCAGTGCTCCTGGCCACCAACTGTGCAATTACAGCAGCTCCAACCAGACAGGTAGCTGGGAGCAGTATTGCACTGTGGTGTTTTTTTTCCAAATTTTTCCATGTCATTATCTATATTTTAAAATAATACTAAAATATCAGTTTTCGCACTTAACAATGGGTATCATAATAAACTGAAAAGTGGGCACTTGAAAAAGACCTTGGTTCACCATTGAAACATGTCATACATACGAAGACCATTGTGAATTTTAACTTCATGAATTGTTAAAGAGGTGCACATGTGATGCAAGAGGAGCAGGTCACCGCTGCGGCCTGTGATTGGCTACAGAGGTCACTTATTGGTACAGACGGGAGCGTACAATAGGTAATGATCGCAGTTCACTTCCTCCCTGCACAGTGCTCTGCACAGGTCACAGAGCATGCCCAAAACCCTCTACCATAAGTGATCTCCAAAGGTTCCTATGGTCAATGTAGCTGCTGTAAACCATATAGTTGAACTACACTGCCATGTGCGTACTTCAGTCCGCAAACAATGGATCTGCAAAACATGCATAGCTTCTGCGTACATTCTGCATTTTTCTCACTCCCATCTGTAGGACTATTTTCGTCTGCACTATGGACAAGATTAGGACACG
The DNA here is from genome assembly GCF_014858855.1 of Bufo gargarizans. Taxonomy (NCBI): domain Eukaryota; kingdom Metazoa; phylum Chordata; class Amphibia; order Anura; family Bufonidae; genus Bufo; species Bufo gargarizans. Next base: position 207,157,659 of record NC_058082.1, on the reverse strand, counting down.
TTCTATAATTTGACATGTATCCGCAAAACATATGGATGTGTGCATGTTTCCATAGTTAAGAATTAGTCAGTGTGCTATACACAAAAAATGAGGATAGCACACGGATGAAAGATATGGTTGGGTGCATGAGGCCTTATATTTACACGTCACATGTCAGATCACCAAATACATTGATGCCCCAGGTAGATAGCAATTTCAAACAAGATCGTAGTGACATCAGTACACAGGGCACTGCATGTCAGAAGGAGACATGTTGTCATCTGAATCTCTTAGGCTACTTTGACATTAGCGTTTTCAATTCCGCTATTGAGATCTCAATAGCGGAAGAAAACGCTTCAGTTTTGTCTCCATTCATTGTCAATGGGGACAAAACAGAAATGAATGAAACGGAATGCACCAAAATGTGGTGCGGAGCAAGACGGATCCGTCCTGGCACACAATGTAAGTCAATAGGGACTGATCCGTTTTCTCTGACACAATAGAAAACTGATCCATCCCCCATTGACTTTTAATGGTGTTCAAGACAGATCCGGCATGGCTATAGAAGACATAATACAACCAGATCCGTTCATGACGGATGCATGCGGTTGTATTATTGTAACCAAACCGTTTTTGCAGATCCATGACAGATGTGCAAAAAAAAGCTAATGTGAAAGTAGCTTCAGTAGTGAAACTACAAGCAATTATATCTCAAAGAAGAAGTAAAACTTTACAGAATATTTATCACATTTTTTATGAACACTAAGAAACCTTTGTGTCCTTTGAGTTAGCATGTTATATGCTATTAAAGTTTAATTTTAGATCCACACCCTAATAAAGATCAATTATTGTTTGGATACGGTGAAATATATTACAATGTTTAGAAGTAACGATAATCCTATGCTATTAACTAAATGACATGTTTGGCTTCTGATGAAAAATGATGAATAAACACGCTGAATAAAGAGAAACAAATCGGACAGACTGTAAGGTACATGGAATGGCTGAGGATAACGTGAGTTTGCAAGCGTGAATTTACCCAATCTCTTACACAGACAGCAGCTGAAGTATCATGTTCCTCTAACACGCTGCAATAACTTACCAACAAGCTAGTTAGGAATCCGTTATTGAGGTACAAAACTGCAGATTTAGCTAATGAAAAGCTAATCATTCAATATACTTTCTGATATAGGTCTTCCAGATCTCTGCTTGCAGATATTCAATAGGACCCTTCATTGTTTACACCCTTGGATGTAAAAATCAAGACATATAGTATAAGGCCTCATGCACACGACCGTTGTGTGCATCCGTGGCCGTTGTGCCGTTTTCCATTTTTTTTCGCGGACCCATTGACTTTCAATGGGTCCGTGGAAAAATCGGAAAATGCACCGTTTTGGAGCCGAGGCCGTGATCCGTGTATCCTGTCCGTCAAAAAAATATGACCTGTCCTATTTTTTTTGACGGACAACGGTTCACGGACCCATTCAAGTCAATGGGTCCGTGAAAGAACACGGATGCACACAAGATTGGCATCCGTGTCCGTGATCCGTGGCCGTAGGTTGCTTTCATACAGACGGATCCGAAGATCCGCCTGCATAAAATCTTTTTCTGATCTAAGTTTTCACTTCGTGAAAACTCATTTCCGACAGTATATTCTAAGGCTGAGTTCACACGGGCGAGATTTCCGCGCGGGTGCAATGCAGTAGGTGAACGCATTGCACCTGCACTGAATCCTGACCCATTCATTTCAATGGGGCTGTGCACATGAGCATTTTTTTTCATGCATCACTTCTGCAATGCTTTAAAATCGCAGCATGTTCTATATTCTGCGTTTTTCACGCAGCCCTGGCCCCATAGAAGTGAATGGGGCTGCGTTAATAACGCATTGCATCTGCAAGCAAGTGCGGATGCAATGCGTTTTTCACTGATGGTTGCTAGGAGATGTTGTTTGTAAACCTTCAGTTTTTTATCACGCGCGTGAAAAACGCATCAAAACGCATTGCACCCGCGCGGAAAAAACTGAACAACTAAACGCAATTGCAGCCAAAACTGACTGAACTTGCTTGCAAAATGGTGCGAGTTTAACTGAACGCACCCTGAACGCATCCGGACCAAATCTGTCACGCTCGTGTGAACTCAGCCTAACACAGAAGCGTTCCCATGGTGATGGGGACGCTTCTAGTTAGAATACACTGCAAACTTTGTACAAGACTGCTTCCTGCTGCCTGGCAGCACCCGATCTCTTACAGGGGTATATGATAGCACAATTAACCCCTTCAGGTGTGGCACCTAAAGGGGTTAATTGTACTATCATATCCCCCAGAGATCAGGGCTGCCAGGCAGCAGGGGGCAGACCCCCCCCTCCCCAGTTTGAATATCGTTGGTGGCACAGTGTGCGCCCCCCATTGGGCCCCCTCTTCCTCCCTCTAATGTTAGAAATCGTTGGTGGCACAGTGTGCGCCCACCATCGCCCCCCCCTCCCTCCCTCTATTGTAATAAATCGTTGGTGGCACAGTGTGCCCCCACCATCGCCCCCCCCCCTCCCTCTATTGTAATAAATCGTTGGTGGCACAGTGTGCCAACCACCATCGGCCCCCCCTCCCTCTATAGCAGTAACAACATTGGTGGCAGTGTGCGGCCTCCCCCCCCCCCCATCATTGGTGGCAGCGGAGTTCCGATCGGAGTCCCAGTTTAATCGCTGGGTCTCCGATCGGTAACCATGGCAACCAGGAAGCTACTGCAGCCCTGGTTGCCATGGTTACTTAGCAATAGTACAACAGTATAAGATTCATACTTACCTGCTTGCTGCTGCGATGTCTGTGACCGGCCGGGAGCTCCTCCTACTGGTAAGTGACAGTTCTTTAGCAATGCGCCGCACAGACCTTTCACTTACCAGTAGGAGGAGCTCCCGGCCGTTCACAGACATCGCAGCAGCAAGCAGGTAAGTATGAATCTTCTACTGTTGTACTATTGCTAAGTAACCATGGCAACCAGGACTGCAGTAGCGTCCTGGTTGCCATGGTTACCGATCGGAGCCCCAGCGATTAAACTGGGACTCCGATCGGAACTCCGCTGCCACCAATGATGGGGGGGGAATGGGAGGCCGCACACTGCCACCAATGTTGTTACTGCTATAGAAGGAGGGGGGGGGTCGATGGTGGTTGGCACACTGTGCCACCAACGATTTAATACAATAGAGGGAGGGAGGGGGGGGGCGATGGTGGGCGCACACTGTGCCACCAACGATTTATTACAATAGAGGGAGGGGGGGGCGATGGTGGGCGCACACTGTGCCACCAACGATATTCAAACTGGGGAGGGGGGGGTCTGCCCCCTGCTGCTTGGCAGCCCTGATCTCTTACAGGGGAATATGATAGTACAATTAACCCCTTTAGGTGCCGCACCTGAAGGGGTTAATTGTGCTATCATATCCCCCTGTAAGAGATAGGGTGCTGCCAGACAGCAGGGGGCAGTCTTGTACAAAGTTTGTAGTGTATTCTAACCTGAAGCGTCCCCATCACCATGGGAACGCCTCTGTGTTAGAATATACTGTCGGATCTGAGGTTCACGAAGTAGCTCATATCCGACAGTATATTCTAACATAGAGGCGTTCCCATGGTGATGGGGACGCTTCAAGTTAAAATATACCATCGGATTGGAGAAAACTCCAATCCGATGGTATAAAAGAACTCCAGACTTTACATTGAAAGTCAATGGGGACGGATCCGTTTGAAATGGCACCATATTGTGTCAACATCAAACGGATCCGTCCCCATTGACTTGCATTGTAATTCAGGACGAATCCGTTTGGCTCCGCACGGCCAGGCGGACACCAAAACGACTTTTTTTTTCATGTCCGTGGATCCTCCAAAAATCAAGGAAGACCCACGGACGAAAAAACGGTCACGGATCACGGACCCACGGACCCCGTTTTTGCGGACCGTGAAAAAAAACTGTCGTGTGCATGAGGCCTAAGACCTGCCCTTTCGACCAACAGGGAATACTGCCAATATGCCCGCTTTGGTGCCTGCAGAAGTCCTGCCCATTTCATGGCCTGATTCGCAGGTTGTCCTTGCAAAATCGGAACTATTAGCAAGTGTGAAGTCTGTCCTGGTCATGTGGTGGTCTCACAGGTGCAGGACTAAATACAGGTACAGTACAGTTATCAGTGATGCATCTTGTAACGTACCGGAACCTGTGTGATCATCACATGACCGGGACAGATTCTTATTTGGTAGCAAACAATGAAGCAGATAGGTTACAGAACAGGAGGAATAACTACAGAATGTATATTGGGAAATTGTTTAGCGTTTTTAGACATGGGGAACATAGAGAAGGAGATAGGGAAAATTATGGTGGCCACATGGGCAGCGGTGCCAGTGTGTATTTGGTAGCGATTGGGTACAGTTGTTGTTTGCATGTTGAGTTCTTGTGGTTGTAATGTGACACGTGCTCTCAGGCTTATTACCAGTAGGGTTGCCAATCAGTAGGGGGACATAAGCTGTACAGCAGGTTCCCAACTGAATGTGGCCAGGTAGTCGCCAACATTGGTCAGATTGATCAATGGCTATCCCACGGTGTATTGGTATGCAGACTTAAAGGGAACCAGTCATCTGGATTTTTGGTATAGAGCTGAGGACATGGGCTGTTAGATCACCGCTAGCACATCCGCAATATCCAGTCCTCATAGCTCTGTGTGCTTTTATTGTGTCAAAAAAACTATTTAATATATATAGTTGCAACAAAAAGTATGTGAACCCTTGATATGGATTTCTGCACAAATTGGTCATAAAATGTGATCTGATCTTCATCTAAGTCACAACAATAGACAATCACAGTCTGCTTAAACTAATAACACACAAATAATTAAATGTTACCATGTTTTTATTGAACACACCATGTAAACATTCACATTCATGTGAACCCCTAGAGTAATGACATCTCCAAGAGGTTTCAGCCAACTGGAGTCCAATCAATGAGATGAGATTGGAGGTGTTGGTTACAGCTACCCTACCCTATAAAAAACACACACCAGTTCTGGGTTTGCTTTTCACAAGAAGCATTGCCTGATGTGAATGATGCCTCGCACAAAAGAGCTCTCAGAAGACCTACGATTAAGAATTGTTGACTTGCAAAAAGCTGGAAAGGGTTATAAAAGTATCTCCAAAAGCCTTGCTGTTCATCAGTCCACGTAAGACAAATTGTCTGTAAATGGAGAAAGTTCACTGCTGCTACTCTCCCTAGGAGTGGCCGTCCTGTACATACGACTGCAAGAGCACCGCACAGGCTGCTCAATGAGGTGAAGAAGAATCCTACAGTGTCAGCTAAAGACTTACAAAAGTCTCTGGCATATGCTAACATCCCTGTTAGCGAATCCACGATACGTAAAACACTAAACAAGAATGGATTTCATAAAAGGATACCACAGAGGAAACCACTGCTGACCAAAAAAACATTGCTGCACGTTTACAGTTTGCACAAGAGCACCTGGATGTTCCACAGCAGTACTGGCAAAATATTTTGTGGACAGATGAAACCAAAGTTGAGTTGTTTGGAAGAAACACACAACACTATGGGCCAGATTTATCATGACTCTGACAGCTCACTCCACTTTCACATATGGCTAAAGTCAGTTTTAGCCAAGTCAGATTTTTGAACAGCCCTTTAAGACTGTAATAAATGTGGTTTGACGGTAGCAGTTTATCCGTCAGTAAGCAGCTTTACAAAAGTCGCACATCTTTACGAAAAAGTCACATGTCTTTACGAAAAAGTCGCATGTTCTATTAAAAAGTCTCATAAGATAAGCATGGTCCTCACTGGAGTGAAATTGCGCCATTTTTTGCGACTTTTTGGCGACTTTTTAAATAGTCTCAATAGTAAATCTGTCTAGAGATTAATTTACATAAGAAAACACGCCCACTTTCAGAAAACTGGCGAGCATAGTGCAGAGCAGAAAAAAGTCGCAAATTTTTGCGCAGTTTTAGTGATTGCGCAAAAATTTGCGACTTTTTCACTCCATTATTCTGACTTGAGCTAATGATAAATCTGGCCCTATGTGTGGAGAAAGAGGCACAGCACACCAACATCAAAACCTCATCTCAACTTTGAAGTATGGTGGTGGGGGCATCATGGTTAGGGGCTGCTTTGCTGCGTCAGGGCCTGGACAGATTGCTATCATCTAAGGTTAAAATGAATTCCCAAGTTTTGAAAGACATTTTGCAGGAAAACTTAAGGCCATCTGTCCACAAGCTGAAGCTCAACAGAAGATGGGTGCTGCAACAGGACAACGACCCAAAGCATAGAAGCAAATCAACAACAGAATGGCTTAAACAGAAGAAAATACGCCTTCTGGAGTAGCCCAGTCAGAGTCCTGACCTCAACCCGATTGAGATGCTGTGACATGACCTCAAGAAAGCGATTCACACCAGACATCCTAAGAATATTGCTGAACTGAAACATTTCTCTAAAGAGGAATGGTCAAGAATTACTCCTGACCGTTGTGCATGTCTGATCTGCAACTACAGGAAACGTTTGGTTGACGTTATTGCTGCCAAAGGAGGTTCAGCCAGTTATTAAATCCAAGGGTTCACATACTTTTTCCACCTGCACGGTGAATATTTACATGGTGTTTTCAATAAAAACATGGTAACATTTAACTCTTTGTGTGTTATTAGTTTAAGCAGACTGTGATTGTCTATTGTTGTGACTTAGATGAAGATCAGATCACATTTTATGACTAATTTGTGCAGAAATCCATATCATTCCAAAGGGTTTACATACTTTTTCTTGCAACTGTATGTAAATAAACATTAGATGAGTCCTGTCTCCTCCATGCTTCAGAGATTAATCCAGCTTTCTCTGACTCTGAGCCCAGCCACGCCCACTGTGAAGGAGCCCAGCACCGCCCTGCATCCTCCAAATCTCCTCCTTGCTCCCCGACGTCACAAAGCTAGAGTGCCATAATCTTGCGATGCGCGAGCTAGCGCATGCGCAGTCCGTTCCCTGAGGCTGATGCCAGCACAGGGAAGGAACACTATGCCGAAGCTGCACATGCGCTAGCTCGCGCATCGCAAGATTATGGCCCTCTAGCTTTGTGACGTCGGGGAGCAAGGAGGAGATTCGGAGTATGCGGGGCGGTGCTGGGCTCCTTCACAGTGGGCGTGGTTGGGCTCCGGAAATGTCACAGCTCCCTGGGCTTCTTACTTGCCTCATTTACATATATATAAAATCGTTTTTTGACACAATAAAAACACAGAGAGCTATGGGGATTGGGTATTGCGGATGTGCTAGTGGCCATCTAGCAGCCCATGTCCTCAGCTCTATACCCAAAATCCAGGTGACAGGTTCCCTTTAAGTAATTGCAACATGTGATTGTGACTGTTCACATTTATTGCCAGTATAATCACCTGTGTCTAAGAAGCTATTAGAGTCGTTTGTGAGCTGCCCTCTTAGACATTACACTGTCTTATGATCTGGGCAAAATTGTCCCTCAGCCAATATTTATCACGACCGGCGTGCCGATCACATACGTGACGCAAAGGGAGGGAAAAGGAAGGCCCTGTCCAAGGGAGAGGGAAAGATGGTGACCCCTAACTCACCTTGAGGCTGGCACCTGACTGCCCTGACGTCCCTAGACGGGTTTCTCACCCGTACGCCGATCACGTTCCTAAACCCTGGCTTTCCCTAAGATGAGCCCTGCGTAGTGAATAGGGCGGTGGGAACACTAGTCCGCACCACTAACACTAAAGGGAAACACTAGGGAGAAGACAGACAATACTGACAAAACATATAGTCCCAGGTGGGCGACAACAAACAACCAACAGGAATCTGGAGGGTAACGCTCTGGTACGACAACCAGGGATAACAGCAACTCAGCTCCAGTGGGTCAGTATAGAAGTCCAGGCAGGAAGCTCTATATCTGGCAACCAGAGAAGTGGGAGAGGGGAATATAAGGAGGTTGGGAGTGCTGGACAAGAAACAGCTGAGGAGAAGAAGCTACGGATCCCTGAGTGAGACAAAAAGGATTGCAAGGCAAACCCAGAAAGCTACCATTAAGTAACAGCACTATCTTTAGACAGAGCGCGCAGCCACCCGCTGCGACTTCCTGACCCCGGGTATAACGGAGTCAGACGTGGCTCTTGACACCCTTGTGACAGTACCCCCCTTTCCACAAGGGGCCTCCGGACACTCAGGACTAGGTCTCTCAGGATGAGAGGCATGAAAAGCCTGAACTAACCTGTCGTTTACCTCTGATGCTGAAACCCACATTCTTTCCTCGGGACCGTAACCTCTCCAATGCACCAGATATGGAAGAGAGCGGCGGACCCGACGAGAATCAACAATTTTGGATATTTGAAACTCTAGATTACCATCTACAACAACAGGAGGGGGTGGCAGCGGTGACGGTTCTAGAGGTGGAACATACTTTTTGAGTAACGACTTATGGATTTTAAAAGTTTGAGGTAGCTCCAGGCGAAAAGCCACGGGGTTAATGATGGCTACTATTTTGTAAGGACTAATGAACCTAGGACCCAGTTTCCAAGAGGGAACCTTTAACTTAATATTCCTAGTAGACAACCACACATAGTTATTCACTCCTAGGTCCGGACCTGGTGACCGTTTCTTATTAGCCATGCATTTATATTTACCTCCCATATTTTTCAAGTTAGCTTGCACTTTCTGCCATACAGATGAAAGAGATGACGAAAACCATTCCTCTTCGGGAACCCCAGAAGACCCCCCCCCCTCTTTGAAAGTACAGAATTGGGGATGAAAACCATATGCCATGACTTGCCAGTGGATTCCTGTCGGCGATTATTTATAGCAAACTCGGCTAATGGTAAATATGATGACCACACCTCTTGGTTTTCAGACACAAAACACCTTAGGTATGTCTCAAGGTTTTGGTTTGTATGCTCAGTCTGTCCATTCGACTGAGGATGGAAAGCTGAGGAAAAGTGTACCCCCAAACGGGAACAAAACGCTTTCCAAAACTTAGAAATAAACTGGGTACCCCGATCCGAAACAACATCGGAAGGGACCCCGTGAAGCTCCACGATTTCGCTGATGAATACCTGAGCAAGAGTCTTAGCATTAGGTAGTGCAGGTAACGCAATGAAGTATACCATTTTGCTAAACCTGTCTACTACTACCAAGATAACTGTTTTACCCACAGACAAAGGTAAGTCAGTGATGAAATCCATTGACAGATGTGTCCATGGCCTATTGGGAATGACAAGTGGCAATAAAGACCCTGCAGGACGTGTATGAGAGACTTTAGCACGTGCACAAGTCGAACAAGTAGACACAAAGGGCCAGATTTATCATTAGCTCAAGTCAGAATAATGGAGTGTAAAAGTCGCAAATTTTTGCGCAATCACTAAAACTGCGCAAAAATTTGCGACTTTTTTCTGCTCTGCACTATGCTCGCCAGTTTTATGAAAGTGGGCGTGTTTTCTTATGTAAATGAATCTCTAGACAGATTTACTATTGAGACTATTTAAAAAGTTGCAAAAAAGTCGCAAAAAATGGCGCAATTTCACTCCAGTGAGGACCATGCTTATCTTATGAGACTTTTTAATAGAACATGCAACTTTTTCGTAAAGACATGTGACTTTTTCGTAAAGATGTGCGACTTTTGTAAAGCTGCTTACTGACGGATAAACTGCTACCGTCAAACCACATTTATTACAGTCTTAAAGAGCCGTTCATAAATCTGACTTGGCTAAAACTGACTTTAGCCATATGTGAAAGTGGAGTGAGCTGTCAGAGTCATGATAAATCTGGCCCAAAATCCATTACATCCTGACGCAACCTTGGCCACCAAAAACTACGAGACAATAGCTCCAAAGGTTGCTTTACTACCTGGGTGCCCAGCAAGTGCCGAATTATGATGTTCCTTTAATAATTCGAGATGCAGGTTTAACGGTACAAACAATTTCTCTGAGGGACAAGAGACCAGGGCATCCCCCTGGGCCTCTTAACACCTTCCCCTCCAGAACAGAGTGTACAGCGGAGACAACCACTCCTCTTTGTAGAATGGGTACCGGATCACCCACATTACCCCCTCCAGGGAAACTACGAGATAATGCGTCTGCCTTGGTATTTTTGGCCCCAGGACGATAGGTGATGAAAAAGTTAAACCTGGTAAAAAATAGAGACCACCTAGCTTGTCTAGGGGTGAGACGCTTAGCTGATTTGAGGTACAGAAGGTTTTTGTGGTCCGTAATCACAGTGACGGGGTGGATTGCCCCCTCTAAAAAATGATGCCATTCTTCAAACGCAAGTTTAATAGCTAATAGTTCCCTATTGCCAATATCATAGTTCTTCTCCGCTGCAGATAGTTTTTTGGAAAAGAAAGCACAAGGATGCCATTTGCCAGGAGACGGACCCTGAGACAGTAAAGCCCCCACTCCCTCCTCTGACGCATCTACTTCAACAATGAAAGGCTGGGAGACATCAGGTTGGATTAGTACCGGTGCCGAGGTAAACCTCTTTTAGAGAGGAAAATGCAATTTTGGCGGCGTCAGACCATATAGAAAAATCAGTCCCCTTCCTAGTCATGTCAGTAAGGGGTTTGACAATCACAGAATAGTTGTTAATGAATTCTCTATAGAAATTTGCGAAACCCAAAAACCGTTGCAGTGCTTTAAGGTTCTCAGGAAGATCCCAATCTAGAATTGCCTGGACTTTCCTAGGATCCATATGGAAACCTGAAGCAGATAATAGATATCCCAGTAACTGTATCTCCTAAAAGGCGAAAACACACTTCTCAATTTTCGCATATAATTTATTCGTCCGTAGGACCTGCAGTACCTGTCTGACATGTACCTCGTGTGTCTTCAGATCAGACGAGTAAATTAAAATATCATCTAGGTATATCACCACAAACCTGTCGATAAGATGACTAAAAATTTCATTAACGAAATGTTGAAAGACAGCAGGAGCATTGGTCAGACTGAAAGGCATGACTAGATTTTCATAATGCCCCTCCGGGGCGTTAAAGGCTGTCTTCCACTCATCCCCTTCCTTGATACATATCAGATTGTAGGCCCCCCTAAGATCACGTTTAGAGAACCACTTAGCACCCGCAATCTGATTAAACAGGACAGGAATGAGGGGAAGAGGATATGGGTCTCGGATGGTTATCCGGTTTAGTTTGCGGAAATCTAGGCAAGGACGCAGGCCCCCCATCTTTCTTTTTACAAAGAAAAACCCTGCAGCCACGGGTGATGAAGAGGGTCTGATGTGTACCTTAGCCAAGCTCTCTGAGATATAATCTTTCATGGCTTGTCTCTCGGGACCCGAAAGATTATATAACCTGGTCTTAGGTAATTTCGCACCAGGAATCAGGTTAACCGGGCAATCATAAGGACGGTGAGGTGGTAACTTCTGACACCCCCTTTCAGAGAAAACGTCCTCAAAGTCTCTAAAACAAAAGTAGGTAGAGTAGCTATGGAGGCGACTAAGCAATTGCTATTTAAGCAATTTTATCTGCAATGCTCACTCCACTCCAATATCTCCCTGGCCTGCCAATACACCACTGGATTGTGCGCTACCAACCAGGGAAGACCCAGCACCACCGGAGTGGGAAGACCCTCCAGAACATAACATGATAGACACTCGTTATGGTGGTCCCCTACCTGAAGGTGTAAGTTATGGACAATATGAGTAAGGTTTCTCTGAGACAGAGGAGCAGAGTCGATAGCGAAAATGGGAATAGGTCTCTGTAGCGTACAGAAAGACAAACCCATAGTCTGGGCAAACTGGGCATCTATCAAATTTACTCCTGCTCCACTGTCTAGGAAGAAAGAAATAGTCTCTGTCTTAACACCAACAACAACACCCGCTGGCAACACAAATTGAGATGTTTGTATGGAGGAAACGTATACCCCCCGGCTGACATCCTCCACACAGCCTGGGGTTAGTAGTTTTCCGACGGTCTTTTGTTTTTGAGTATGGAAGGACAGACATTAATGAGATGACACCTCCCCCCACAGAAAAAACAAATCCCACGCCTACGGCGAGCCTCAGGAGGACGTACCTGACGAGTAGTTCCTCCTAGCTGCATAGGCTCTTCTAGGTCCGTACAGACTAGCTGCTGCTTGGGAGAGGTTACTAATTGCTCAGGATCTTTCAATCTGTCCCTAAGACGTCTATCTATTCTGATAGAAAGGGACATAACCGCATCAAGGGAAAAGGGGGTCTCATACAGCGCAAGCATATCCTTAACCCTTTCGGATAACCCAGAGCAAAACTGACTCCTGAGAGCCGGATCGTTCCACTGGGTATCCGTAGCCCACCTACGGAACTCGGAGCAATACTCCTCTGCTGGCCGCTCTCCCTGTAGGAGTCTCTGTAATTTCGACTCAGCCAGGGCAACTTGGTCAGGGTCATCATACATTAGACCCAAAGCCCCAAAAAAGTCCTCCACAGAACGGAGAGCCAGAGAATCAGTGGGTAAAGAGAACACCCAGGATTGCGGGTCCCCCTGAAGCAGGGAAATAACAATCCCCACCTGCTGTTCTTCATTACCAGAGGAGTAGGGGCGCAGCCTAAAATATAACTTACAGGCCTCACGGAACATTACAAATTTGTCCCTTCCCCCAGAAAAAATGTCAGGAAGAACAACCTTGGGTTCCGGAGCAACCTGGTTACCCATAGCAACTGCAGGACATGCGGTCTGCTGCTGTTGCTGGAGGACCGACGCCTTCAATCCTGCCACCTCCAAAGACAGGCCTTGAAGTTGCTTTGTCAAAGCGGCAATAGGATCCATGCTGGATTATAAATAGGCAGAAGAGAAAAAAGAATTTTATTTTTAATTTTTTTAAAAACAAAATAAGGGCCAGATATAATATCACAACCGGCGTGCTGATCACATACGTGACATAAAGGGAGGGAAAAGGAAGACCCTGTCCAAGGGAGAGGGAAAGATGGTGACCCCTAACTCACCTTGAGGCTGGCACCTGACTGCCCTGACGTCCCTAGACGGGTTTCTCACCTGTACGCAGGGCCGTCTTTAATATTGATTGGACCCTGGGCAAAAATGTACTTGGGCCCCCTGGATCCCGCCTTCCCACACCTTAGCAGGCAATCACGCCCTCCACCACAACACACACACAAAAAATCCACACATCTGGTAGAGTCCAGTGAATGACTGTAAATACTTTCAGTTCTGAAGACTCCAGCGGCTCAGGATCAGTGCTCTGGTCAGCTGGGCTCAGACTGGAAGTGGGCACCGCTCCGCAGGAAGGAGACCAGGGCTCGGCTCACCCTAGTGTTACAGTGCACCCCAGCACCCCACAGTATTCAGTACAGCACCCTATAGTATACAGCAACCCACAGTATGCAGTATAGCACCCCACACTATACAGTACCACACAGTATGCAGTATAGCATCCCACAGTATACAGTACCCCACAGTATATAGTAGAGCAGTATAGCAGCCCACAGTATACAGCACCCCACAGTATACAACACCTCACAGTATACAGTAGAGCAGTATAGCACCTCACTGTATACAGCACCCCAAACTATACACGATACAGCCCCCCACACTATACAGTACAGCAGTATAGCACTCCACACTATACAGCACCCACAGTATACAGACCCCCACAGTATACAGTACAGCAGTATAGCCCCCACACTATACAGGCCCCCACACTATACAGGCCCCCCCACACAGTATACAGCCCCCTACACAGTATACAGCCCCCACACAGTATACAGCCCCCCCCACAGTATACAGCCCCCCCCACAGTATACAGACCCCACACAGTATACAGGCCCCCACACAGTATACAGTCCCCCACAGTATACAGGCCCCCACACAGTATACAGGCCCCCACACAGTATACAGGCCCCCACACAGTATCCAGCCCCCCACACAGTATACAGGCCCCCACAGTATACAGGCCCCCACACAGTTTACAGCGCCCCACTATACAGTAGTTTACAGTATATTAACATAACAGCCCCTGTCACCTTTTTCTGATGCAATTTTCACACAAAAAAGCTCCACAGTTAACTTCTGCAACACTCCTGTGATGACCTCATAGCCATGTGACCAGTAATATTGCTAGGTTACTGGTCACGTGGTGATGATGTCATTAAGGTCCTAGATCACATTCATTTCACAGCTCTAACACAGTACGATGCCTGGACTCAGTGCCGGCAGGCATGGCATGGCAGCACCCCTTGTGTAGCTGACTGCCTGACACCCAGGGCAGTGGCTAGCAGGGCTCAAGAGGCAGCTGCCTTGGGCCCCCCAGGAGCAACTGGGCCCGGGGCAGCTGCCCCTTTTGCCCCTTGGTAAAGACGGCCCTGCCCGTACACCGATCACGTTCCTAAACCCTGGCTTTCCCTAAGATGAGCCCTACCTAGTGAATAGGGCGGTGGGAACACTAGTCCGCACCACTAACACTAAAGGGAAACACTAGGGAGAAGACAATACTGACAAAACATATAGTCCCAGGTGGGCGACAACAAACAGCCAACAGGAATCCGGAGGGTAATGCTCTGGTACGACAACCAGGGATAACAGCAACTCAGCTCCAGTGGGTCAGTATAGAAGTCCAAGCAGGAAGCTCTATATCTGGCAACCAGAGAAGTGGGAGAGGGGAATATAAGGTGGTTGGGAGTGCTGGACAAGAAACAGCTGAGGAGAAGAAGCTACGTATCCCTGATTGAGACAAAAAGGATTGCAAGGCAAACACAGAAAGCTACCATTAAGAAACAGCGCGATCTTTAGACATAGATCGCGCAGCCACCCGCTGCGACTTCCTGACCCCGGGTATAACGGAGTCAGACGTGGCTCTTGATACCCTTGTGACAATATTAATGTAATGTGGTCATTACCTACTCTGTGGTTTGCTATTTATCTACTTATGCCACCAAACTACTGCCATGTGGTGCATAGGCTGTGTATGTATTTATTTAGGGCTGGCCTATATTGCGATCGCACAAAAGAGAGCCCATACAGTCATGTGAAAAAATTAGGACACCCTTTGAAAGCATGTGGTTTTTTGTAACATTTTTAATAAAAGGTTATTTCATCTCCGTTTCAACAATACAGAGAGATTAAAGTAATCCGACTAAACAAAGAAAACTGAAGAAAAGTCTTTTCAAGATCTTCTGTAAATGTCATTCTACAAAAATGCCTATTCTAACTGAGGAAAAAGATAGGACACCCTTGCCCCTAATAGCGAGTGTTACCTCCTTTGGCTGAAATAACTGCAGTGAGACGGTTCTTGTAGCCATCTACCAGTCTTCGACATCGGTCTGAGGAAATTTTACCCCACTCCTCAATGCAGAACTTTTTCAGCTGTGAGATGTTTGAGGGGTTTCTTGCACGTACAGCCCTTTTCAAGTCACCCCACAGCATCTCAATGGGATTCAAATCTGGACTTTGACTTGGCCATTCCAGGACTCTCCATTTCTTCTTTTTCAGCCAATCTTTGGTTGATTTACTAGTATGTTTTGGGTCATTGTCATGTTGCATGGTCCAGTTCCGCTTCAGCTTTAATTTTCTAACTGATGGTCTCACATGTTCTTCAAGCACCTTCTGATACACAGTAGAATTCATCGTGGATTCTATGATGGTGAGCTGACCAGGTCCTGCTGCAGCAAAGCAGCCCCAAACCATGACACTTCCACCTCCATGCTTCACAGTTGGTATGAGGTTCTTTTCTTGGAATGCTGTGTTTGGTTTACGCCAAACATGTCCTCTGCTGTTGTGTCCAAATAATTCAATTTTGGACTCATCTGTCCAAAGAACATTATTCCAGAAGTCCTGGTCTTTGTCAACTTTATCTCTGGCAGATGTCAGTCTGGCCTCGATGTTTCTCTTGGAAAGCAAAGGTTTCCTCCTTGCACACCTCCCATGCAAGTTAAACTTGTACAGTCTCTTTCTGATTGTAGAGGCATGTACTTCTACATCAACAGTAGCCAGAGCCTGCTGTAGTTCTCGAGATGACACTTTAGGGTTTTTGGAGACCTCTTTTAGCATCTTGCGGTCTGCTCTTGGGGTGAACTTGCTGGGGCGACCAGTCCTGGGCATGTTGGCAGTTGTTTTGAAAGCCCTCCACTTGTAGACTATCTTCCGGACAGTGGAATGGCTGATTTCAAAATCTTTTGAGATCTTTTTAAATCCCTTCCCAGACTCATAGGCTGCTACAATCTTTTTTCTGAAGTCCTCTGACAGCTCTTTTGCTCTCACCATGGTGCTCACTCTCACTTCAACAGTCAGGAGCACACCAAACTAAATGTCTGAGGTTTAAATAGGGCAAGCCTCATTCAACATGCAGAGTAACGATCTACTAATTATGTGCACCTGGTGTGATATACCTGTGTGAGATCTGAGCCAATTTAAGAGGGAATACATGTGAGGGTGTCCTATCTTTTTCCTCAGTTAGAATAGGCATTTTTGTAGAATGACATTTACAGAAGATCTTGAAAAGACTTTTCTTCAGTTTTCTTTGTTTAGTTGGATTACTTTAATCTCTCTGTATTGTTGAAACGGAGATGAAATAACCTTTTATTAAAAATGTTACAAAAAACCACATGCTTTCAAAGGGTGTCCTAATTTTTTCACATGACTGTATATACACATTGTGATAGCGCAAAAGAGAGCCCATATATACATATATACACTCCTCAACATTGAAATTGCAACAAAGAGGACAAGGTTATGTAAATCGAGGAAGCAGCAGATATCACTATGGTCTGCAAATTTATTAAATTTCCAAGCCCCTAGATCCAACCTTTGTCATGTGGGAAGGACATAAAAGGCAGGCTGAAAGAAAAGTTTTTTAGCCACATTAAATCTCAAAAATCGGATCAAGTCACGTGAGATGATTGTGCATCCAGTGCCTTATGTTTGTCGACATGCCAGTTATTGGTTTATCACTTCGGTTTATCACTTCGGTAGATCGCTACGCGTCTAGGCCGAGGTGTCAGCACATTTCAATGTTGCGTGTTCCGGTAGTTGGGAGAGCAACTCCAAACTGAAATGACAGCAAGAGGTGCACAAAGGCGAATCTCTGAACAGTAACCTGACCCCTCTAGTCTTCATTGCGGGTACACTAAGAGTTTGGCATTGTTTTGGTTGTGGAAACAGCGATACAACCAAGTGTTTCCAGGAGTTGTTGCTTGTGCTACTGTGAGCAGCCTGGGTGGCCTAAACATAGTACCATGGCCTGCAACGTCTCCGGACTTGTCTCTCATCAAGCACATGTGGGACTTCAATGGTCGGCAATTGCAAAGGGAGCTGCCAGCAGCGGATCCTGATGATTTGTGGGAGCAAGTGCATTCAAAGTGACAGAACATTCCTCAGAAAACCATTAATAACCTCACTGATAGGATGCCAAGTCATGTAAGTGTGTGTATTTCTGTGTGTGGTGCTCATATTCCATACTGAATACATTGAAATATTTTTAATATTTTTTCCATTCTTTATTATTTGCATATCATTAAGATGTCTATTGATCCTGTGCTTTCCATAACTCCACATTTTTTTCCCCTTCTTAGTGTTGCAATTTCAATGTTGAGGAGTGTATATGTGTGCATTTATAGGATGCCCACTATAGTGATATGAGTGGTGTCACACATAGCTTTGTGTGGCAGCTTTTAATGCAGTTTTATGAGCCAAAGCCAGAAGTGGGTTGGAAGGTGCCTGCATCAAAAACATCAAGAATATACAAGTATATAAAACAATACTATGTATGTGTTTGAAAAATGGAAGGCATCCAGATGTACAGTGTTCATTATTTTTCACTGATGGTCATTAGGAGATGCTAAGTGTTATTCTTTAGTTTTTCTTCTTGTGAAAAACATGTAAAACGGATGTAATCTGGACAGAAAAAACTGAAACACTGAACGCAATCGCAGACAAAACTAATTCAACTTGCAGGTTTCCACTAAAGAGACCCTGACACATTCCATATCACTCAGCCCTAAGGGTCCTGTTACACAGGAAAATATTCTTCCATTAATGAGCAGCGATCAACGATTTAGTGAGCCATTTGCATTCAAAAGATGTTCAATTACACGGGCCAATAGTTGCTAAATATTTTATGCCGTTTGCTTGTTACTGTGATTGCTGCTCATTCGCCTCTATAACGTTTACACTATTAACGACTAGCAGATTTCTGATTACACAATGATATTTGATGTTGACTAATGATAATCTTTCCATTAGGCAAAAGTGATCTCTGCACACTATTACACGTGAAGATAATTTCTTACATTTGTATGATTATAAGTGAAACCAATAATTAGGCCACATAATAGGCCTCTTCAGTGATACACATTGTGCCAGGATCTGTTCAGGAAAAAATGGATGGTTTTGCACGCAAGTTCAACCAGTTTTGTCTGCAACTGCGCTCAGTGTTTCCATTTTTTTTCTTTCCGGATTGTATGACTTTTTTACACGTATGAAGAAAAACTGAAGAATAACAGTCTACATCTCCCAACAAAAACGGATTGCGTCCACATGCCTTCTGTTTTTAATGAAAGCCCCATTCACTTCTATGGAGCCAGGGCTGATATAGAACATGCTGTGATTTTTCCTGTATGCAATGATGATGCTCATGTGTACAGACCCACTGAAATGAATGGGTCAGGATGCTATGCTTTCACTACACAAGAGTCCTTACTCCTCCAACCCCTCACTCACCTCTCTATTAGGCTACATTCACACGTCAGTATTTTTCTATATCCCTAATTTCGGTCCATTTTTTGTGGATCCGTTGTTCCTGAAAATGTTTCCGTATGTCATCCGTTTTTTGCGGATCCGCAAAAAACGGAAACATGTATAAATTTCACAAAGCAAATAAAGTTGTTTGTATTTTTTTGAAAAAAAATTGAAAAAAAAAAGCGAATAAGTGATTTCTGTGGGCAGGATTTAATTTCCAGGAACAGATTCCGCATAAAACGGATGACATACGTAATTACATACGAATGTCTTCCGTTTTTTGCGGAACCATTGACTTTGTATTGTACCAGGATCCGATTTTTGCGGAAAAGAGAAGGACAAGTTTTATATTTAATCGGACATGCGGAACGGAACAACGGAAACGGACAGCACACATTGTGTTGTCCGATTTTTTCCAGGACCCATTGAAAATGAATGGGTCCAGAACTGGTCCTGATCTGTTCCGCAAAAAACGGAACAGATCAGGAAAGAAAAAACGGACGTGTGAATGGACCCTTAGATTGTGAGCCCCTTTGGGGACAGCTTGATGCTAATGTCAGTAAAGCGCTGCGGAATAGGTTAGCGCTAGATACATAATTGCAGGGGACACAGTTATCACCAGGAACACTTTATAGTGAATTGTATTTGCCTTTCTGATACACAGACACAAGACAGCCCAAATGAGACGAATACACTTCAACATGATCTATGTGATCTCCTAGTCTCTGATCTTGTTGCCTTGGTTTTCTTTTGTTTTATCTGTTTTGGTGTTATCCATAGAGAACTGTGGAAAATATGAACTACAGCTAAAGAATGACTAAGGCCTCTTTCACACTTGCGTTGTCCGGATCCGGCGTGTACTCCACTTGCCGGAATTACACGCCGGATCCGGAAAAACGCAAGTGTACTGAAAGCATTTGAAGACGGATCCGTCTTCAAAATGCTTTCAGTGTTACTATGGCACCCAGGACGCTATTAAAGTCCTGGTTGCCATAGTAGTAGTGGGGAGCGGTATACTTACAGTCCGTGCGGCTCCCGGGGCGCTCCAGAATGACGTCAGAGCGCCCCATGCGCATGGATCATGTGATCCATGCAATCACGTCATCCATGTGCGTCGGGGCGCCCTGACGTCACTCTGGAGCGCCCCCGGGAGCCGCACGGACGGTAAGTATGCTGCTCCCCGCTCCCCACTACAGTTTACCATGGCTGCCAGGACTTTAGCGTCCCGGCAGCCATGGTAACCATTGAGAAAAAGCTAAACGTCGCATCCGGCAATGCGCCGAAACGACGTTTAGCTTAAGGCCGGATCCGGATCAATGCCTTTCAATGGGCATTCATTCCGGATCCGGCCTTGCGGCAAGTGTTCCGGATTTTTGGCCGGAGCAAAAAGCGCAGCATGCTGCGCTATTTGCTGCGGCCAAAAAACGTTCCGTTCCGGAACGGAAGACATCCTGATGCATCCTGAAGGACGGACTGTCCATTCAGAATGCATTAGGATAATCCTGATCAGTATTCTTCCGGCATAGAGCCCCGACGACGGAACTCTATGCCGGAAGACTATAACGCAGGTGTGAAAGGGCCCTAATAATTTTTGCTGTGAATAGTTTTTATTGTATTTGCATTGGCATATAGAGTTTAGTATCCTTTTGTAGGTGTGACACATTCTATTTTCATTTTATTTAGCTTAAATTTTAATAGGAAAATATTTATGATGTCAGTTTTCTCAGGCATGTATAACCATTTGGCTTAAAAGGGCATCGGTCAGCAGATTTGTACCCATGAAACTGCCTGACCTGCTGCATGGGCACTTGACATCTGAAGGCATCTCTGTTGGTCTCAAGGTCATACGTGCTCACATTGCTGAGAAAAATGATGGTTTCATATATGCAAATGAGCCTCTAGGAGCAATGGGGGTGTTGCTTTTACACTTAGAGGCTCTTCTTTCTCTGCTATGCCATGCCCTCTGCACTTTGATTGACTTTAGGAGAAGTCAGGGCCAGGGGTGATGACGTTTACAGTTCCTGGCCCTGTCAATCAAAGTGGAGAGGACGGAGCAGTTGCAGAGATGAGCCTCTTGGTGTAACAGCAACACCCCCATTGCTTCTAGAGATTAATATGCATATATTAAAACTATATTTTTCTAAGCAATGCGGACACATATGAACACGGGAAGAACACAGATGCCTTCAGCTGTCAAGTGCACATGAAACAGGTCAGCCAGTTTCATAGCTACAAATCTTGTGACAGATGCCCTTTAAGGATGGGGTCCATATATTGATTTCTGGCTTCGCAACCTCAATGTTCTACTATGGAGGCAAAAGGTTGAGCAGTATTCTTGTGATTGTTGCAATGTTCAATGCAAATTACTTGTCATGCTAAAATAGCTGCTGCAGCAATATGATCCCTAAATTGAAACATTTTTCCTACATTGATACATTGTAGTAATGGACAATAGAATGATTTGTGCTACTAATGTACTTTGTTTAGATATCTTTGTTCAGACTGGATGGTAACTGTACCAAATTTTCAGCTTAGAGAAATACAGCCTGTACAGGTTTTCAGACTTGTATCCAATTAACACATCCACATTTAAGGTCACAAAAATACATTAAAATTGCAACATTTGTTTAGACCCTTTGGACTTAGACTTTGGACTTTTATTTGCAGAAGCTGTGTTTCAATGCGTCGGCTGTCATTGCCCCACACCTCTTCTAGCACCATCCACTTTAGGTCAGAGACATTGGGGGAGATTTATCAAACTGGTGTAAAGTAGGATGGACTTAGTTGCCCATAGCAACCAATCAGATTCCTCTTTTCATTTTTCATTTTTAGCCTCAAAAAAATATTTTGCCTCACACTGTTTCATAGTTAAATAATTTTCTGGCTAGTTTTGTGTATAGACATATTGCTCAGTTCAGTTTTTATCTCATACAGCCTAATTGCAGCACAATGTTCATTTAATCGCAGCTTAACTGCGAGTGATGTTTGACATACACCTTACCGCATGGACACTTTCAACAAATAAATTAAATTTTTACACTCACATGTGAAAAAACCTTTGCTGTTAATCTTAAATCCCTGAGTGGGATGACACATACCATCTCCTCTAATAATCCAACTACAGTAAATGGTTGCGGTTTTGGTTATGTCTTTTTTGTATATTAGAGGAACTAGAAACCCCATAAAACTGATAAACTCCTTTATGTAACAAAAAGTAATAAAAAAAATTGCAAAATAGGCAGCACATGATACGGTGACCTAAAGCTATTATGTTATTCAACTTTATTGTGCAACCTTTCATCCCACATGTAGGACCTTTCTCAGATCCTACATGAAGGGTGAACCATCTTACTGGATCATTTTGAGCGTTGTCTATGTCTGTCTGGATTAAAGGGCATCTGTCAGCAGATTTGTAACTATGAAACTGGCTGACCTGTTGCATATGTGCTTGCAGCTGAAGGCGCCTGTGTGGGTCTCATGTCCATATATGCCTGCTTTGCACATCTGTAAAACACTGACCAGAATACTGACCATGTGAAAGTGTCCTGTGTTTCCCAATTACCATGCATGATAAAGTTTTTGCAGGTTACTATGAATACTGGAGTATTTTTATTGGCAGGTCCTTCAGAGAAATTAGTGTTGCTACCTTACTCATCACTTCTTGATACACATTCCCCTTATAATTGCAATAAATATTCTATTAAATCTAACACCTTCCAGTTTTCATTTTCTTTTTTTTACTCCCTGCCTTCCGAGAGCCATAACTTATTTTTTATTTGTTTGTTCACATAGACATAAAGTTGTGTTTAAAATAGCAGTCAGACATCACTAACCTGATCAATCACAGTTTTTGGTAGAAATTATATTTCTACATGGCAAATAATTTACTAGCAGGTGTATTAGAGTAATAGAAATCCAATAGACCCAACAGTCATGACATGCATGCTGCTGATTCTGTATAATTGAATCACTAATTGAAAGGGGCATGTTCAAAATAATAGCAGTGTGGAGTTCAATGAGTGAGGTCATTCATTCTTTTAAAAACAGGTGGCAATTATTGCCCTTTTTTAAGGAAGAAAGGCAGCAAATGTTGTACATGCTGGTTATAGTGCATTTATCTCAGAAATTCGGAGGAAAATGGGTTGTTCCAGACATTGTTCAGAAGAACAGCGTACCTTGATTTAAAAGTTGATTGGAGAGGGGAAAACATATAAAGAAGTGCAGACAATGATAGGCTGCTCAGCTAAAATTATCACAAATGCTTTAAAGTGGCAACCAAAACCTAAAAGACAATTAAAAACTACCATTCAAATGGATAGAAGAATAGCCAAAATGGCAAGGACTCAGCCAACAATCAGCTCCAGGAAGATCAAAGAAGGTCTAAAGTTACCTGTGAGTACTGTTACAATTAGAAGATGCCTATGTGAATTCAAGCTATCTGCAAGAAGCCTCCACAAAGTCATGTGCTGAAGAGGTTACCCAAAATTTTGAAAAATTAGCAAATTTCAAAGTTTCAGTTTCTCTACTTCTGTAATACATAGTAATACCCCCAAAAATTGTGATGACTTTACATTCCCCATATGTCTACTTCATGTTTGAATTATTTTGGGAATTATATTTTATTTTTTGAGGATGTTACAAGGCTTAGAAGTTTAGAAGCAAATCTTGAAATTTTTCTGAAATTTACAAAAACCCAATTTTTAGGGACCACTACAGGTCTGAAGTCACTTTGCGAGGCTTACATAATAGAAACCACCCAAAAATGACCCCATTCTATAAACTACACCCCTCAAGGTATTCAAAACTGATTTTACAAACTTCGTTAACCTTTTAGGTGTTGCTCAAGAGTTATTGGCATATAGGGATGAAATTTGCGAATTTAATTTTTTTGCCAAATTATTTATTTTAACCCATTTTTTCCACTAACAAAGCAAGGGTTAACAGCCAAACAAGACTGTATCTTTATTGCCATGACTCTGCCGTTTACAGAAACACCCCATATGTGGCCGTAAACTACTGTACGGCCACACAGCGGAGCGTAGAGTGAAATGTGCGCCGTTTGGTTTTCAGAAGGCAGATTTTGCTGGATTGGTTTATTTACACCATGTCCCATTTGAAGCCCCCCTGATGCACCCCTAGAGTAGAAACTCCATAAAAGTGACCCCATCTAAGAAACTACACCCCTCAAAGTATTCAAAACTAATTTTACAAACTTTGTTAACCCTTTAGGTGTTGCACAAGATTTAATGGAAAATAGAGATACAATTTAAAAATTTCACTTTATTGGCAGATTTTCCATAAAAAATTTTTTTTTCCAGTTACAAAGCAATGGTTAACAGCCAAACAAAACTCATTATTTATGGCCCTGATTCTGTATTTACAGAAACACCCCATATGTGGTCGTAAACTGCTGTACGGGCACACGGCAGGACGCAGAAGGAAAGGAATGCCACTGTTTTTTTTGACACCATGTCCCATTTGAAGCCCCCCTGATGCACCCCTAGAGTAGAAACTCCAAAAAAGTGACCCCATTTTAGAAACTACGGGATAGGGTGGCAGTTTTGTTGGTACTAGTTTAGGGTACATATGATTTTTGGTTGCTCTATATTACACTTTTTGTGCGGCAAGGTAACAAGAAATTGCTTTTTTGGCACAGTTTTTTTTTGCTATTTACAACATTCTTCTGACAGGTTAGATCATGTGGTAATTTTATAGAGCAGGTTGTCACGGACGCGGCGATACCTAATATGTATACCATTTTTTTATTTGTGTAAGTTTTACACAATGATTTCATTTTTAAAACAAAGAAAATGTTTTCGTGTCTCCATAGTCTAAGAGCCATAGTTTTTTCAGTTTTTGGGTGATTAGCTTAGGTAGGGTCTAATTTTTTGCGGGATGAGATGACGGTTTGATTGGCACTATTTTAGGGTGCATATGACTTTTTGATAGCTTGCTATTACACTTTTTGTGACGTAAGATGACAAAAAATGGCTTTTTTTACACCGTTTTTCTTTTTCTTTTATTACGGTGGTCATCTGAGGGGTTAGGTCATGTGATATTTTTATAGAGCCGGTCGATATGGACACGGAGATACCTAATATGTATACTTTTTTTATTTATGTAAGTTTTACACAATGATTTCATTTTTAAAACAAAAAAAATCATGTTTTAGTGTTTCCATAGTCTAAGAGCCATTGTTTTTTCAGTTTTTGGGAGATTATCTTGGGTAGGGTATGATTTTTGCGGGATGAGATGACGGTTTGATTGTTACAATTTTGGCGTACATGCGACTTTTTTGATCACTTTTATTACCTTTTTTAGGAAGTAAGGTGGGCAAAATTTCAATTTCATCATAGTTTTTTATTTTTTATTTTTATGGCGTTTACCGTTCGGGTAAAGTAACATGACTGTTTTATAGATCAGGTCGTTACGGATGCGGCGATACCAAACATGTGTAGGGAATTTTATTTTTTTCATTTTTAATCAGTGATAAATGTGTTTTTTGATTTTGACTTTTTTTTTACATTTTTTTTGACCCAGACCCACTTGGTTCTTGAAGATCCAGTGGGTCTGATGTCTGTATAATACAGTACAGTACACTATATAGTGTTTTGTACTGTATTTTACTTACACTTTGTCTGAACAGATTTATGCCTTTAGCACAGATCTGTTCAGCACCATGGACAGCAGGATGCCTGAGAAGGCGTCCTGTTGCCATGGGAACCTTCCCTGTCTGCTCAGTTGTGGCCACAACTGCGCAGACGGGGAAGGGTAAGGAGGGGGGCTCCCTCCCTCTGTCACCCCATCCTGTCGGGAGGCTGCAAAGGCATAGCAGCCCCCCGATGGGAGAGGGAGGGAGCTCCCGACTGTTAACCTCTGCTCTTCCATACGGACCGCGGTATGAAAAGGGTTAAACAGCATCACAGATGTCAGCCGTTTATACCAGGGTGTCAGCAATGTGCTGACACCCTGGTATACCCACTGGCCACCAACGATTATTCAAGGGGAGGCGGGTGGGGGATCGCGATCCCGCCTGCCGCACCGCCCGCCTCCCGCACCGCCTTCAACCCCCCCTGCACCTCCCGCCGCCATAAAATCAATCATTCAGGGGTGCAGGGGGGGGGGGTGAAACATATATATTTTAGTCATAATAAAGTTTCTGATCCCCGCGGTCAGGGACCGCAGGGATCAGAAACTGCAGAAAGCGCAGCAAACCGCAGGTCTGAATTGACCTGCGGTTTGTTGTGATCGCCGACATGGGGGGGTCATGGGACCCCCCCGCGCATTTAGCCGAGGTGCCTGCTCAATGATTTGAGCAGGCACCTTGTTCCGATCACCACCGGCCGGGCGGCAGTGATCGGAACAACACATGACGTACCGGTACGTCATGTGTCCTGAAGAGGTTAAGAAGAATATAAACACTGCTATTTTTTTTGAACAGTCTAATATTCACTTTTCTTCTATTTTTTTAGAGGAACAACACACATTTTATATATTTTTCTTCATGTTTTGATTTGGAATAGAATGTGTAGTGTTCCCAATGCATTTGTGTGCATGGAAATAAAAGCTATTAAAAGGATTTTGAGCTTTGTTCATATTTTTTAACACACTGCTATTATTTTGAACACAGCTGTATGATTGCATACGATGCAGTGGGAAGCTGAAGACAAATTCTAAATGCAATGGAATTGGGGGAAATAATGCAATTCCGCAGTTGTTTTATGGGTTTTATTTTTAGGTAGTTTGCTATGTGGTAAAAATGGGTTATCTCAAATCTGTGGGCCAGTTTGATTATGATATCACATTTTTATAGGTTTTCTTGTTCTCTTCTTTTCTTCTTCTTTGAATACTTTTAAAAAGTTAAAAACTTTGAAAAAAAAACATTTTTTTCCTATTGCCATATTCCGACCCCCATAACTTTTTTATATTTATGTCTGCAGAGCTTTTGTGAGATGATCTGTATTTTCCATTTATACCATTTTTGGCTGTGTACGATTTTTGATTAAATATTTTTGAGAGGTGAAGCAACAAAAAAAATTATAATGACAAATCACTTTTTTTCTTCTTTGTGACATTTACTGTACTACTTTAATATTTGAATAGTATAGGCATTTTGGGATGTGGTGATACTAATTATGTTTATCTCTTTATTTGTAAAACGGGGAAATGGAGTGATTTGAATTTCTATCTATTTTCATTTGTTTACACTTATTTTTAGTCCCACAAGTAGACTTTGACATGCGATTGTCTGATCGCTTCTCCTATAGACTGCAGTGATTTAGCATTGCAGTCTAAGGGAGATTCAGTGCATTCCTGTCAAGCTCTGCCACAGGCAGTGCCTGATAGGAACTTCAGAAGGTCCAAGGCTGCCATAGCGATGGAAATGCAGCACTCCCAGTAACTGACCACTTAGATACCATGGTCATAATATGCCGCCTGCTCAGCCTCTGTGCCATCTTTAAAGACCAGACATTTGGTGTACATGTATTAACTCAATTAAGAAGAAATGAAAATACTTACAATATGTCGAGCTGCAAAAACCCCATCAACTATAGAACAACAAAATGCTGCTACTACTCCAAAACTGATGAATACAATGGAGGCTACGAGCTGGAGAAAGAGAAATACAGTATGAATTAAATATACAGTGACACTTGTATAGCACAAAATCATAGAAACAAGATAGTATACTTTTAAGTACCATAGAGACAGATGGATGTTGTCATTTGATAGCAGTGGAGGAGCTGAAGTTCTAATTACTCTTGAAATACAATTTGTAAGCATGGTCTAACCACAGGGCATGCTTCTAGACATGTATACCTCAGGACAATTGTACACAATAGACTTCCACTGTTGTACAATAACCCCCATAGGCAGCAAATGTGTATATATAGGGATCTGTTAGTGTGCATGTTGTCATTAAAAATAGTAAAATATGTGATTTGAATGACTGACATTTACTGGTGTCAGACATGCACAAATTGTACAGATCTTCATTGAGAGAGAGAGAGATGTAAGGTGATAACCCAGGTCAGTAAGGACTGGTGATACTGGTGCAGAGCAGCAGACCTGGAATAAATGCAGATTTATCAAGTAGTACTAGTATTAGTAGACATGCTATAATTGCAGAAGATCATGACAACTCATGCCAAAATTAGAAAAATACAGTCGTTTTGGTCACATTGGACTATTGAGGAAATCTGGAAAAACATAGCCTATGTATGATGAGTCTAAATTTTCTGTTACAAGTCCATGGTCTATGCTAGTAGTTGTAGGATGTCATAGCGGGTATGTCTGTCATTTTTGTGCATGGCTAATTTGGTCCCAGACCACAGGGGTATCTTCTACAGGTTTTAGGGCTATGTCTGTGACTACATAAAAAGGGGTATTCCGGTTGTTAAAACATAGGATAGGGGGTAACTATTAGACTGGTGGGGACTATTTTGGTTTTATCCCCCAAATGTCTCATAAAATCCATGCACTCCTCTAACCTTTAAATTAAAAGGGTATTCATTTTTTTTTAAGTTATCCCCTATCCACAGGCATTATGATACGTCGGAAATCAGCTATCAGGTTATACTCATTTTAGATCCACAGTATTGAACATTTCAGTTATAAAGTTTGATCCAATTTATGTAGGATAAGAAAACCAAGGGGATCTATTTCAACCCATGACATCCATTACAACTGCAGACACTGCTTCCCAAATGACAGTGTCAAAGAAATACGACCTATAATGGCTTCCATTTACCAGTGTTTTCCAAATGTTATTACATTATTTCTGCCAATAATCATTTGTTTACCCTCGTTTTATTGAATTGTGTGCACTCAGTTTCATTTTACATTCATATTTGTAGGAGAAAAACATGTTTAATTGTACAAAATATGTCTGAAAAGAATATTAAAACAGTAGATGTTGTTTATCCACATATTAGTTGGCCCCCTTTGTATATATATATATATATATATATATATACATATATGCATTGAAAGTTTGCCTGATCCAGAAGATTCATGTTGTCAAATGGAATTGTATAATTTAAAATGTTATCATTTGCAAACTACGGCTGAATCTTTTGTGTTAGTTTGCTTTTGTAGTTTAGTCACAGCAGCATGCACCAGTTCATTTATTTTATTTTGATGTGCTCGCTTTGTTCTTATTATTAAAACTTTCTTTTATTTTCAATTATGTATAGCAACAATCGGGTACTTTGACCCTTGACCTCTTGGGGACATATGACGTACCGGTACGTCATGATGTCCTGGTACTTAAGGACACATGACCTACCGGTATGTCATGTGTAGTTCCGATCACCGCTGCGCGGCGGGCGGTGATTAGAACTGGGTGCCTGCTGAAATCAATCAGCAGGCACCCTGGGACAATGCGTGGGGCGGTCCCGAGACCTGCGGTTTGCGGCGTTTACAGGTCGTTGCGGCAGGGATCGGCGGTGCCATCGGGTCCCCGTGCTGCTGTAATGGGGACCCGATGGCATGGAAGGCAGCGCGATGCCTTCCTTAGGCATCGGCGCTCCCTTCCGGTGAAGAGCCTGTGAGATCCAGCCCCCTGGATCTCACAGGCAGGAAGCTGTATGAGTAATACACACAGTATTACTCATACAGCCAATGCATTCCAATACAGAAGTATTGGAATGCATTGTAAAGGGGATCAGACCACCAAAAGTTGAAGTCCCAAAGTTGGACAAAAAATAAAGTAAAGAAAATTTAAAAACTAAAGTTTTACCCCCCAAAAATTAAAAGTTTCATGTAAAAAAAAACTAAAACGTCATTTCCCCCAAATAAAGTTAAAAAAAAAATGGGAAAAAATAGGGAAAAATTAAAGTTGACATATTAGGTATCGCTGCGTCCGTATCGACCGGCTCTATAATCACATGGCCTAACCCCTCAGATGAACACCGTAAAAAATAACAAATAAAAACTGTGCTAAATAAACAATTTTTGGGTCACCTTGCATCACTAAATGTACAACAGTAAGCGATCAAAAAGGCATATGCCCACCAAAATAGTACCAATCTAACCGTCACCTCATCCCACAAAAAATTAGCCCCTACCTAAGATAATCACCCAAAAAATGAAAAACTATGGCTTAGAATATGGAGACACTAAAACATCATTTTTTTTTTTTTTAAAAGCTGGTATTGTGTAAAACTTACATAAATAAAAAAAGTATACATATTAGGTATCACCGTGTCCGTAATAACCTGCTCTATAAAAATATCACAAGACCTAACCCCTCAGGTGAATACCGTAAAAAAACTAAAACATAAACGGTGTAAATAAAGCCATTTTTTATCACCTTACATCACAAAAAGTGTAATAGCAAGCCATCAAAAAGTCATATGCACCCCAAAATAGTGCCAATCAAACCGTCATCTCATCCCTCAAAAATCATACCCATCCCAAGAAAAATCGCCCTAAAAACTGGGAAAACTGAATCGCCTGGATAAGTCAAAGCGTTTTAAAGTTATTACCACATAAAGTGACACTGGTCAGAATTGCAAAAATGGCCTGGTCCTTAAGGTGAAAATGAGCCCGGTCCCTAAGGGGTTAAATATTACAACATTGGGGTATGCAGACCCCTAAAACAAGTTTGATACAAATGAAGTTGTTGAGGAAGGGTGGCGCGTGTTGTATGGGAGTATGTATGTGTATGTATTGGCGGTGCAGAGGGCGATGTGCGCAGATGTGCCCAGCACCTGTGCCCATCCGCCTCCGATATTCCCCAGGGGCTCATCCATGCCCCTGTGGGAATTCATATAGTGTGGCCCGCGAATACATATACATATATACATGTGTATATATATATGTGCCCCTTTAATATACATATGTGCCCTTTTAATATGTGATGTGCCCCTTTAATATACATATGTGCCCTTTTAATATGTGATGTGCCCCTTTAATATACATATGTGCCCTTTTAA
Organism: Bufo gargarizans; assembly: GCF_014858855.1. NCBI lineage: Eukaryota > Metazoa > Chordata > Amphibia > Anura > Bufonidae > Bufo > Bufo gargarizans. Next base: position 207,127,047 of record NC_058082.1, on the reverse strand, counting down.
TATGTGATGTGCCCCTTTAATCAATATATATATATATATATGCCCCTTCAATCAATATATATATATATATATATATAAGTGCCCCTTCAAGATATTCATGCCCCCTGAATTAATGTGCCCCCTGAATATGCCACACACAGCCCCATATCACATAAACCCCCCCTACATGGACCCAGATGCATCAATGTGAATGTGGCCCAAGCATTCACATTGATGTATTCTGAGTAAAGGCGCCAGGATGACAGGATAAGGTCCGGTCATTCTGGTGACCTCAAAAGGATTCAAATTCTAATGAATTTGAATCCTTTTGTTCTAATTATCTGCAGCCCGGCTGGAGATAATTAAAGCATAATAGAGAAAGAGGAGACACCTCCGCTCCCTCTATTATGCGCATTTCGGCATCGCAATTACCATTGCGATGTCCGGAATGCCGAGAGCTGCAGACGGGAGATCAAAGGATCTCCCGTCTGTCAGCAAGTACACGCGGCCCTGCAGCACGCGTGCAGGGATGCGCGGGCAGGCGCGGTGACGTCATCTCACCGCGCCGGCCCACGCGTCCCTCACAGTGGTGCGCGCTCGCGCGCCGCTGTGTGGGCGGCACGGAGTGCGGGCGGCTGGACATATAAGTCCGGCTGGCCCGACACTAGGGCAGAAGAGAGCCGGCCGCCCACCCTCCCTGAGGATCATCCCCTGGACTGACGAGCCCCCCTGGACAACGAGCAGGCTTAAGTATCATTAACCCCCACTATCCCACCAACGCTATTAACCCCCCCACTATCCCACCAACGCTATTAACCCCCCCACTATCCCACCAACGCTATTAACCCCCCCATTATTCCCACCAACGCTATTAACCCCCCCATTATCCCACCAACGCTATTAACCCCCCACTAAACCCCATTCTATCTACCCCCCCACTATCTGGTTCCTGATTAACCCCTGCCATACCCCCATTCCTCTGGTTCTGTGCCCCTGGTTAACCCCTGCCACACACCCCTCCCTCGCCAACACTAGCAGAATAATTCACCCCTGCATTGTTGTACAGCTCCCCATTGTTATACCTTTTGTGTTTGTGGTCTGCCTAACCCCAGCAAGACCACCGTAGATCCTCGTCGTATACCCAGGGATAGAAGTAGTCAGGTGGGGTGGGTTGTTATACCTGTATGTGTGTATTGTATATTTAGTTTGTGGGTGGAATTTTGGAACGTGTAGTGTAGTTGAGTATTGTATTGTTACTGTATTGTGTGCGTAGTGTCAGGTGTTAATAAATACTGTGTTACTTGTACCCTTTGTGTAGTGTGTATTTGTTAGCGGTAGTAAGTAAGGCGCATGCAGCTAGTATAGTGATTAGTGTAAGGCATAGCGAAGATATTGTGTAATTGTTATATAAAGGCATAAATAGGCGGAGTCATCACTAGACGGCTCCTCCTATTTAGGAATATTAATTATCGATATTCGCATAATATTGGTGATTAATATTCCCCCTTTACAGAAGTACACCTCAACAGTTTGAAAAAAGGTAATAGTTACATTTCAGTCGTTTATTTCTTACATCTCTTTTACATTGTTATTGTTATCACATCCTAGAGGGTTGCAGTAGCAGTCTACCCAAGCGCCCCTTCATCTGTTCCACCAAATACCACTCAGTCAAGGAAAATGGTCTCATATTATATTCTATTTCCCCATCTGACATGTATGTAGCAATAAAGGTTTTCCATTTCTGAAAAAATCCTTGCATGTGCCTATCCTTGGAGCTCATTATGTCTAATCTTTCCATGTGGAACACTTTTTTCAACTGCTCCAGTACGTATTGTTGGTATATCCGATTGTAGCCATCTTTGTAATATACTCCTTTTTTCCACCATACTTATCGTGTGGAACAAGCGGGGTATCTGCCTCTTCCCCTCCTTCTCTTACTCATAATGAAATAGACAGACCTGAGGAGTTAGGTCCACTCTCTGCCCCATAACTTCCTAATCATCTCTGTCACTCCTTCCCAAAGCTTTTTACTAATTGGGCAAGTCCACAGCCCGTGATACAGATGGGTATATCCTTGACCACATTTAGGACAATTAATTATACGGTCTGGCCTCTCTGGGTGAGGGGGTATGTTAAAAGCCATAAATGGCTCTATTTATTATCTTTAAGGCCTCTTTCACACGAGCGTGTCCGGATTAGGTCCGGATGCGTCCCGGTGCATTGCGGCAAACCCCCGCGAGTACGTACGCAATTGCAGAAGTTCGACTGTGGTACCCAGACCCGAACTTCTTGACAGAAGTTCAGGTTTGGGTCAGTTGTAGTGTAGATTGTATTATTTCCCCTTATAACATGGTTATAAGGGAAAATAATAGCATTTTGAATACAGAATGCATAGTAAAATAGGGTTGGAGGGGTTAAAAATATATATATATATATTTTAACTCGCCTTAATCCACTTGTTCGCGCAGCCCAGCTTCTCTTCTGTCTTCATCTGTGAGGAAAAGGACCTTTGATGACGTCACTACGCTCATCACATGGTCATTCACATGATTCATCACCATGGTGATGGATCATGTGATGAGTGTAGTGACGTAACCACAGGTCCTTTACCCAGGTGCTGAAGAAAGAAGACAGAACAGATGCCGGCTGCGCGAACAAGTGGATTAAGGTGAGTTAAAATATATATTGATTTTTTTAACCCCTCCAGCCCTATTTTACTATGCATTCTGTATTCAAAATGCTATTATTTTCCCTTATAACCATGTTATAAGGGAAAATAATAATGACCGGGTCTCCATCCCGATCGTCACCTAGTAACCGTGTGTGAAAATCGCACCGCATCCACACTTACTTGCGGATGCTTGCGATTTTCACACAACCCCATTCATTTATATGAGGCCTGCGTTACGTAAAAAACGCACAAAGAGGAGCATGCTGCGATTTTCACGCAACGCACAAGTGATGCGTGAAAATCACCGCTCATGTGCACAGCCCCATAGAAATGAATGGGTCAGGATTCAGTGCGGGTGCAATGCGTTCAACTCACGCATTGCACCCGCGCGGAAATCTGGCCCGTGTGAAAGGGGCCTAACTGAGTATCCCTCCACATTTCGCTTATTATGTGCCTTCTTACTTTCATCAATCCTTTTGGTATGATCTGCTCTATGGTTTCGTCTCCTATCTGTTCTGCCCATTTCTCAAACATTTTCACCTTATCCTTTTGCATCTCCTCCTTTCTCATGTTATAATAAATAGATGACACTGATACCCATCCACTCCCCAATTCCAGGATTTTATCCAGTACGTTTAGGTGCATTTCTTTATGTATCAGCACTAAGTGTGACGTAATAGCAGCTTTGATCTGGGCGAGTTGAATAGTTTGACAGGGATTCAAAGAGAACTTTGCTATCAGCTCCTCCCCTTTCATCCATCTTTGCTCTACGTCATGTAGGAGATGTCTAGCCTGTATGATCCCTTTAGTTCTCCATTCCTCAAAAAGACTGTTAGTTCTACCCTGTGTGAATTCTAGATTATTCCATAGTGGAAGATGTTTGGATATCCTGTAGGACAACCAGTATTTTTTCCTCAATATCCTCCATGTTACTATAGTATCCTTGATGAGTACAGACTGTTTAATCCATATAGGGATACTTTGTAACCTAGCATGTAATAGTGCCACTAGGGACCAGGGAGCGCAAAAATCTTGTTCCAATGACAAAGCTGAAAAATAACTTGTCCCGTTTATCCAATCATTTATATGTCTAGCCAAACACGCCAAATTATATTTTCTAATATCTGGGAAGGCTATGCCACACTGTTCTTTTACACCCGTTAGGTTACGTAACTTAATTCTAGGGCGCTTTCCTTGCCACAAAAACCTTGAAAAGGCCCTTGTTAACTTGTTTATGTCTTCATGTTTTAAAAGTATGGGAATTACCTGCATTGGATATAACAGTTTGGATACAGCCATCATTTTAAGAAGATGATTACACCCCAGCAGCGACAGCAGAAGATCATGCCATCTTCGTAATGCCCTTATTATCTTCGCTATCAGTGTGCCATAATTTAATCTGTATATTGACTCTAGAGTATTCCCTATTTTAACGCCCAGATAAGTTATATGTGAGCCAGCTACAGGTATTTCCTCCATTCGTCTCCCAGTTTTATGCTTTGTTCTTAGCATTGTACATTTGGTGGGGGTGTCTGCCCCCATGTTCGTTGAGCTATCCTCCCATCTCTCCAAAGCTGTTTTTAATTAGAGGAGAATAAAACTAGTTCTTAAAGGGGTTGGCCACCATACGCATAAAAAAATAAAAATAAAGGGTCCCAGATAATAACTAAAGCCACGAGGTATTTGTATCATGAGAGATATACTGTGTACATATAATTGCCAGTAGCCCCCCTTATGTTCCAGTAGCCCCCCTTTTGTGCCAGTAGCCCCCCTTATGTGCCAGTAGCCCCCTTATGTGCCAGTAGCCTCCTATCATGTGCAAGTAGCCTATCATGTGCCAGTAGCCCCCCTTATGTGCCAGTAGCTCCCCTTATGTGCCAGTAGCCCCCTTATGTGCCAGTAGCCTCCCTTATGTGCCAGTAGCCCCCCTTATCTGCCAGTAGCCCCCTTATGTGCCAGTAGCCCCCTTATGTTCCAGTAGCCCCCCTTATGTGCCAGTAGCCCTCCTTATGTGCCAGTAGCCCCCCTTATGTGCCAGCAGCCCCCCTTATGTGCCAGCAGCCCCCCTATGTGCCAGTAGTCCCCCTTATGTGCAGCAACCCCCCTTATGTGCCAGTAGCCCCTTATGTGCCAGTGGTCCCACTTATGTGCCAGTAGTCCCCCTCATGCGCCAGTAGTCCCCCTATCATGTGCCAGTAGCCCCCTTATGTGCCAGTAGTCCCCCTATCATGTGCCAGTAGTCCCCCTATCATGTGCCAGTAGCCCCCTTATGTGCCAGTAGCTCCCCTTATGTGCCAGTAGCCCCCCTTATGTGCCAGCAGCCCCCCTTATGTGCCAGTAGTCCCCTTTATGTCTGTGCCAGCCCAATTGCCCCCTTATGTGGCAGCAGACCCCCTTATGTGCCGTTATGTGCCGTTATTATAATTTGTACATATATATATAAAAAAACAAAAACGTATACTTACCTCCTCTAGGATGCGATGCAGGCCTCTTCCGGCCTGTGTCCCTCGCTGGCTCAGGCGGCCCGATGACGTCATTGCGCCGCCTGCACCGGCCTCTGATAGGCTACCGGCCTAGTGCTGGCAGCCTATCAGAGGAACAGGGAGGGGATACACCTCTCCCTCCCCTGCCGGCACAGACATTTGTATCACCATCCTAAGGACGGCGATACAGATGACTATAGAGATGAGTGAGCGCTTCCACAATGGAAGCGCAGCGCTCATCTCCTGCTGTGCCCCCTTCTGACAGCACCCCGGGCAGCCACCCGGCCCGCCCAGTCCAAGAAACGGCCCTGGGGGAAAGTAACGTGATCCTTTTATAGATCAGGTTGTTACAGACGCAATGATACCAAACATGTGTAGTGTATGCTATTTTTATTTTTTTATCAATTATAAATGTGTTGCTATAAGAAAAAGATTGATTATTTCCTTTTTTACATTTTTTTCACTTTTATTTTACCCAGACCCACTAGATTCTTGAAGATCCAGTGGTTCTGATGGTTAACAATACACTGCAGTACACTGTATATAGTGTACTGCAGTGCATTGTCTCTCACAGTAAGCCTGATCAGGCTCCTGCCTTCAGCAGGAGTCTGATCAGCTATACCAAGGCAAGCCAGATGCCTGTGAAGGCGTCAGGTTGCCATGGTAACCATCGGGATGCTGCCATAGCAGCTCAGCTCCCGATGGGGGAGGGAGCTCCCTCCCTCTGTTAACCCATCAAGCATCGGGCTGCTGCCACAGCTCTCTCCATCTCTTAACCCCTTCCATACAGCGGTCCCTATGGACCTCAGCATGGAAGGGGTTAAACGGCCGAAATCGGTGCCAACACCAACGTTGGCTGTTTAAAGCAGAGTGTGAGCTGTATATTATAGCTGACACTCTGCTAACCGCTCGCCCATCCCTAAACAGATTGGGGCGGAAGGGGGATCAGCAGCGCTGCCGCCAGCCATCCTGAAATTAGGAGGCACAATGGGGGCTGGAGCCCATGGGGGGGATATTATATATACACACATTTTAGAAGGTTCTGATCCCCACAGTCACGGACTGTGGGGATCAGAACCTTTCAGCCGGCATTAGAATTGTGTGATTGACTAGTCTGTACAGACTAGCCAATCAGATCGATGGCCGGCCTGGGACCAAACAGAAACGGAACAGGGAGCGCGCAAGTGGCATGGGCAGACTGGGCATGCGCTGCTCTTAGGCAGATTAAGAAAAGTTGCAATAAAGGCATGGACAAGCTTTCTCTAAAGCTCCTGCATGTTGCGTGCAGCCATGGACGAACTGGCTGCCTGGCAGAGCGGGGCTCGGGGGCGTGGCTTACTATAAAAAGATTAGCAGACAGATTTTTTAAATAAAGTATATTTGGAATCTCTTGTTTACCCTGCCTCCAACAATATTGTGTAAAGTACTGATATAGTGGCCAACCCCTTTAAATAAACCCTGTGTTCATTTTGAAGGCCTAGGCCCAAAACAGGTAGGTCTGTGTAGTTTTGCAACCCATCAGATAAGATTGCATTGCCCATGTTGAGCTAAAACTTCTGCCAAAAGTTACTACAGTGGGCACATGGGCATCTTAATTGGACCATGCCCTAATAGAAGAAGGTGACGTGGTTTGACGAAGTACATTTTCTTTTACATTATGTGGATGGCTGAGTTCATGAGTGTCACTTACATGAGGAAGAGACGGCACCAGGATGCACTGTAGCAAGGCAAGCTGGCAAGGGCAGTGTGATGCTCACAGATATTTAATGCTAGTAAATCTTGGGCCCTGGCTGTAACGGTCTCTCCAGTGACAGGGGTCAGAAGATCTAAGAGATTGGCTGCACGTAATGTGATCTGACAGCCTCTTTGGTTTCACTTGTTTCTGTGTTGTTTCTTATCTGAGGTGTAGCTTTAGTAGTCATTCCCACTCCTCTATTTAGTCTGGTCTCACCCATCATGCTATGCGGTTGATAGCTGTCACGACCATGGTCCTGGGTTCCTGTGTGATGTGTGGTGTGTGCTGTGTCCCTTTGTGTTCTTGTGGACAGCAGCGTTTCTGCATGGGTTCCAGGCTTTGTGTCTGTGGTAGGTAGGTGTTGTACTTGTTGCATTTACCTGCCATTGCCATAAGTTGTTTATGCCCCCCTTTCTTTATAGCTTGGCCAGTGAGACTCCTGTTCGTCCGTATCCAGGGTCGGCTCATACGGCTAGGAGACAGGGTCAGAATTAGGGATGTGATAGGAGGTGACCTGCTCCCTAATTCCTGTCCTAGCCTTGCAGCGACCAACATCTTCTGGCATCACACGGCTGAGGGTTTTCCCCATCCTCAGCCGTGACAGCAGGGGCTGACTGGCAACTTTTGGCCCAGGGGGCAAGTAACACCCAGAGGCCCACTGAGCCCCCCTCCTGCTTTCCCATTTCCCCTGCCTCCTCCTGACCCCCCCCTTGCCACTTTCGTCAGCCATGTAAATTACAACACAGTAAAACAAAATAAACTAGGCATGCTCCGATATATCGGCCGCCGAAACATATCAGCCGAAAATTGCATTTTTGGTATAATGCCGAAAGTGTCATTTTCTGGCTGATACAGTGTTGCATCCGTGTATTCTCTCCTCCCCGCTGGGCGCTGCTCTGTGTCCCCCCCATGACACTTGATGACTTTTGCAGGAGAAACTGTATATTGTGTGGCACAGTGTAGGCTATATGTGTATAACATAAACATATTTTATTTGAAAACTTACAGTTACTTGACCCTTGGGGATCTCGGACGCCACTTCCACACTTTGGCCGGGGGCTCGGCGGAGCTGATGTTGTGTTTTATCCTAATGAGAAAGATTTCGTAATAAGGATTTGGAGAAGGGGCAGAGGGATAGCAGAGCAGGGAGAGGCTGGTGCTGCTACTAGGGGGTCATACCATGGGGGAGTAATAAAGCCCACCATAATGCCCCCCCCCCCCGTAGAAATAATTTTCCTTATAATAGACAGTGCACAAAATACCCCCTTGTAATATCCCCAGTTGAGCTAATGTCCCCATAGTGCCCCCTATAATGTGCTAGTAGCCAGATAGGGCCCCCTATAATGTGCCAGTAGCCATATAGGGCCCCCCTATAATGTGCCAGTAGCCAGATAGGGCCCCCCTATAATGTGCCAGTAGCCAGATAGGGCCCCCCTATAATGTGCCAGTAGCCAGATAGAGCCCACCTATAATGTGCCAGTAACCATAGGCCCCTTCCACTATAATGTGCCAGTACCCAGAGAGGGCCCCCCTATAATGTGCCAGTAGCCATAGGCCCCCCTATAATGTGCCAGTAGCCATAGCCCCCCACTAATGTGCCAGTAGCCATAGCCCCACCACTAATGTGCCAGTAGCCATAGCCCCCCCACTAATGTGCCAGTAGCCATAGCCCCCCACTAATGTGCCAGTAGCCACATAGGGCCCCCCTATAATGTGCCAGTAGCCACATAGGGCCCCCCTATAATGTGCCAGTAGCCATAGGCCCCCCATAATGTGCCAGTAGCCATAGGCCCCCCATAATGTGCCAGTAGCCATAGGCCCCCCATAATGTGCCAGTAGCCATAGGCCCCCCATAATGTGCCAGTAGCCATAGGGCCCCCATAATCTGCCATCAGCCCATAGTCCCCCTATAATCTGCCATCAGCCCATAGTCCCCCTATAATCTGCCATCAGCCCATAGTCCCCCTATAATCTGCCAGTAGCCATAGGCCCCCCTATAATGTGCCAGTAGCCATAGGCCCCCCTATAATCTGCCAGTAGCCATAGGTCCCCCTATAATCTGCCAGTAGCCATAGGCCTCCCATAATGTGCCAGTAGCCATAGGTCCCCCATAATGTGCCAGTAGCCATAGCCCCCCCATATAATGTGCAAGTAGCCATAGCCCCCCCTATAATGTGCCAGTAGCCATAGGCCCCCCTATAATGTGCCAGTAGCCATAGCCCCCCTATAATCTGCCAGTAGCCATAGGCCCCCCATAATGTGCCAGTAGCCATAGGCCCCCCATAATGTGCCAGTAGCCATAGGTCCCCCATAATGTGCCAGTACCCATAGCCCCCCCATAATGTGCCAGTACCCATAGCCCCCCCATAATGTGCCAGTAGCCATAGGTCCCCCATAATGTGCCAGTACCCATAGCCCCCCCATAATGTGCCAGTAGCCATAGGCCCCCATATAATCTGCCAGTAGCCATAGGCCCCCCACTAATGTGCCAGTAGCCAGATAGGGCCCCCCACTAATGTGCCAGGAGTAGCCAGATAGGGGCTCCCCTATAATGTGCCAGGAGTAGCCACTAGCCAGATTGTGCCCCCCACCCCCCTCATAAAGTGCCAGGCCCAGGGCCAGTAGCCAGATAGGGACAGAAATAAAGAAGAAAAAAAATAAAATGTCAGTCAGACTTATACTTACCTCCCTGCTTCTCTGGAATACTCCGGTCCCGCCTCCAGCCAGCACAGATCTAATCACTTTACGGCAGCGTAGCGGCTCAGTCAGGCCGCAGGACCGGCGCAGGTGGCGCGATGACGTCATCGCGCCGATGACGTCATCGCGCTGCCTGCGCCGGTCCGGCGGCCTGTCTGATAGGCTGCCGGCAACACGCCTCCCCTGCTCCCCGTCTCCCTGGCTTAAAGTGGCAGTTCATTCCGGCCCGGCCGGCCGGGACAGCAAGCCAGGGAGGCCCGGGGGGCAATTGCCCCCCTGCCCCCCGGCCCAGTCCGCCCCTGCGTGACAGTATGACCACAATGGCTCCTCACCTGGCTTGACCTTCGAATGAGGGTGCAGCATGTATTGCCAGCCGTTTTCGGCATACATGCACGTTCTCCGGAGGGAGAGCGTTTTTGGGGTTTCGCCACTGATGGCGCGGTGAGTGGCAATTCCCCGCCATTCCTTCACCGTTGCCTGTTTTGGTGTCCCCTTACCTTTTATTCCCCACCCCCCCTCCCATTGTTTGTGGTGCCCCACCAACTTTCCCCTTTTGTGTTGGGGGGGCTTTGAGCGGTGGAAGTGGCTCCACCTTCGGAAGAGGGTGCAGCATGCATCGCCATATCTTGTGGGGTGCACCGTTTTGGGGATCACCGTTAACGGCGCGGTTGGTGGCTTATTCCCCACCACCTTACCTTCCGTGTCCGTGTTGGTGATCCCTCGTCCCTCTCTATGTTCCTATCTCTGGTCGTCTGCTGGCAGCATTCCGTTAGTGTTCCGGCTGTGTGCTGGGTAGGAGTGTCTATTGGCAGCGACTGGAGTGGGGACGTTAATAGAGAGTGGACGCAGTGTCAGTGCGGTCTCCCCGGGCTGTTTCTTTGCTGGTCTCTGGTTCCTGTGTGTTGCTCCAGAAGCTGGCAGTCGAATCCTGGTTCCTGTGTGTTTCTCCAGGGTCCGGCAGCAGTCCTTGGGGGACTCGCATGTACTGACGCTATTTCCCTTATTTTCCCCTTCTCCTATCCCCTTGTTGGGTCCCTCACCAATTTCCCTTTTTTTTGTGGGGGGGCTTTGAGGGGTGGGAGTGTCACGACCATGGTCATGGTCGTGACTCCAGAACCGCATGCTGTTGCCTGCGGTCTGGTTTTGTTGTTCAACCACAGATAAGGGCCGCTAGTATGTTGCCTCACTTTTGGTTGCCGCTGGCAACATGTTGTTATTTTGTATATCGCAGTATAGCAGCCTGAGCTGGTGCTAGGCAGCTTGCTGCAATGTGCATGCGGTTGCACCAGGCAACCTGTCTTTGTATCTGTGCACTTTTGTTGTTTTGGTGTGCACGAGATTTACATATGAGTACACTTCCCCTTTAAGTTGCTGTCTTCCCTTCCCTGGTGGCGCAAGGGTTAACTCCCTTCTTTGTGTGAACACTGGGTGTGTCTGTGTGTTGGTGTGGCTACATGGGCTATTTAGCCTCCGTTTAGATCAGTAGTCTGAGGGGTACTTCAGCTATGGTTAGCTGGAGTCATCCTCCTGGTTATATATCATCTGCCAGTGAGGGCCAACCTTGTGGTCATACTGTCACAGCTGAGGATGGGGAAAACCCTCAGCCATGCGATGCCAGAAGATGTTGGTCGCTGCAAGGCCAGGACAGGAATTAGGGAGCAGGTCACCTCCTATCACATCCCTAATTTCTGTCCTGGCCTTGCAGCGACCAACATCTTCTGGCATCGCACGGCTGAGGGTTTTCCCCATCCTCAGCCGTGACAATAGCTCCTTCTGGTTGTGGAAGTGCTGGTGTTTGGTTTTCCTCTGAGTTTTTGCTCGTCCGCGTACTTCGGAGTTTACATGTCTTTTTCCCTATTTCTTGTTTGTTGTATTCCCCTGTCTTTTGCTATTAGGCCTGAGGGAGTCTTCTGTTCCTTCAGCTGGGAAGGAACAGGTAGTCTGTTGTCCTGACACTATTTCCAGGGCCCTTTAGGGTCAGATCGGGCTCTATGTCCCGATGTATGAACATTCCTACCATCAAGGTCTGTTCATACTGATAGTAGTCAGGGCTCAGTTTAGGGTTTCACTAGGTGATGACCTTTCCTCTTTCCCTAGTTTCCAAGCCTAATACCTCTTTCCTTCCCTCCTGTGTTCGGTGTGGGGTTTACCTCTCACACCACGCTGTGACACTGGCATTTATGTGGATTGTACTTTGATCATGTTACACCTAAGCAAACATTGTCGCACCTTCATAGAAACAGTATTCCCTAATGGCAGTGGTCTTTTTCAGTAGAATAATGTGCCCAAAATGTGTTCAGGAATGGTTTGGCCTCCAAATTCCCCAGATCTCAATCTGATCTAGAATTTGAGCAATCGACTGTCAAGACACTTCTTTTGGAGGCCCTACTTTGTTACCTAAAGGATCTGCTGCTAACATCTTGGTGCCAGATACCACAGTACCCTTTCAGAAGTCTTGTGAAGTCCATGCCTCAACAGATCACATCTAACACAATATTATTATGTATTATGGCTGATCCATGTGTATAGTATTTTTAATTTAGAACCCTTATTCTTAAAGAATTAGAGGCTTTTCAATATAATTTTTTTTAAATTACCACCTTTTTCTGCACAGCCTCCTATAATGTTTTTTAAATTACCACCTTTTTCTGCACAGCCTCCTTATAGCCCCCCTTCCCTCACCAAGGCCCATTGCACGGATAGTTTTTTTTAAATGTCTTTCAGGCTTTCTCTGATGCAAATATGCTATTGAAATAGCCCTTTTATTCTTCAAGAATAAGAGATCTAAATAAAAATATGTATTCTATAGAACCTTGTTATAAATCTACATATATATTAAAAATCCATTAAAAAAACATCTGTGAAGTAATATCCTGGAAGACATGAGGTTCCCTTTCATGGCACAATACTTTCAACCATTACTCAATACCTCTCTTACATTTAAAATGAATAATAATAAAAAAAACACATTATACATACCATTTGTTTTCGGTTTTCAACAAGGTGAATTCCAATTACACCTAAGAAGGATCCAAAGCCAAGCTGATTTAGGAGACAAAGAAAAAAAATTGACTTAGTGATCGATACAGGTAAAATATAGGCCTAGAATCTCTATGCCTCAAATCTGTCTACAACTTTGACACATTTTAGCACAAAATGTAGCACGCCTAGTTTTTTTTTGGCCTTGCTCAACAAGGGAGTGTGGGTTAGCAGGGAAGGGTGTGGCTTAATGGGAAATTAGCATGACCTAAAATGCACATATTTTGCACCAAAATGTGTCAAAATCTGAAAGAAAGTAAGATCAAAAAAAAGTTGTCTTTTACATGTAGAAATGCACCAGATTTACCATACAGTGTGAGACTCCTTGTAGTAAATCTGTAGTTGAAGAAAAAAAAAAAATTCACTTTCAGAGACGATTGCTGGAATCATGACACTTAGGGTGAGCATGAATCATCTGAATTGTCTTTATTTAGGCTACACATTTTGTCAGTGGGAAGAGGAAGGCCCAGTGCCAAAACATGAAGCTTAAATAAAGACAATTCAAATGACTTCTCTTCACCCTAAGTGTCATGATTCCAGCAAGCTCCCCTGACACACCATTCTTCGTGAACTACTTCACCTTCCATGCAGGGTTGCCAACCATCCAGAAATTTCTGGGACAGTCTGTAAAAATCATGTGACTTTTTTACCTGTGTCTGTGACCCAAAAAAATCTGTCCATGATTTTTTTTAGGCTGGTGGTAATTGACTAGATGATTTTGGTCGTAGTTATTATCATTTTACAGCTTACAGTAAATTATGGTAATGAGTTATCATCAGTATATTGAGCTATAGACATGGATTACTTATAATCTTTATCATTTATTATGGTTTTCCAATTTGTCCGTAAAAAATGTTGGTTGTCTGTGATTTTGGGATAGGTTGTCTAGAAAAATTTCTGGTTGAAAACCCTGCTTTCATGAGATGGTTTGGGTGTATACCCCCGTCCCAGCATTGGAGATGGCTGCTGCCAGTAGACACACCACCTTATACAACTACAACACTAGGGTGGTGCCTGTCTAGAGCAACCAGTGCAGGATGAGCGCATAGAGTTTGTACCCTTCCACCACTGTAACCCAATTATTCCACTCTACGGAAAGCCTTTTGTGCCATTTTATCCTCTAGTTCATAGTAAATCTCTAGTTCATAGTAAATTCAAGCCTGATCATTTTCAGAAAGTTGATATAGTTTCTACACTTTTATTGTTCTTCTATATTTTATAACTTGTATTTTTGAATATCTTAGCTTTAATAGTCTTTCTATAGGCTAAATTACATATGTGTTGTAAACTCCGGCAGTCTTTTATGGCAGAGGAAGAGACTACCAGAGTTCACCGTATCTAGGGCTAAATAGGCCATATAGGGCTAAATATCATTTGACTACAATGGGATCTGGCCGCTTTCCAGCATAAATGTCGGCTTTCGGACAGATAACCTGTATTTTTCGCCCCATAAGACGCATTTATCCCCCCCCCCCAAAGTGAGGGAAAATGCCCCTGTGTCTTATGGGGCGAATACTAATGAAGCACTTCCATTATGGAAACGCTCATTAGTACCGGAGGACCGGGAAGCGGTGAAGGCTCTCTCAGCTGAGGTCTGATTAACATTGGGAGTCTGATTGGTGGTCTGACCTGAGGGGTAATGAAAAATATTTTTTTCCTATTGTCCTCCTCTAAAATCTAGGTGCGTCTTATGGGCCGGTGCGTTTTATGGGGCAAAAAATACGGTAATGTGTTCTGCAGTAGGAAGTATTGTCCATCTGAAAGCTGACAATTATGACTGAAAGCTAACTTTTTGTCTGTCCAAATGCTGGCATTTATACCGAAGGCAGCCAGATCCCATCATAGTAAAAGGGGATCCAGTGGTGCACTGCCCTATCTGGCTATACTGGATATTGAAAACTCCGGCAGTCTGTTTCCTCTGCCAGAACAGGCTGCTGGAGTTCACAACACATATTTGTTTGTAGCCTTAGCTAGCTAAACTGACACTTATTTTATGTCTTAGTAACAGCGACATTAGAAATAGTCATTTATTATATGAGTGAATATAGATGTAGGAAGCAAGAAGCATACTTACAATTATACCTGGATAATAACCTCCAACTGTTATATTTTCTGTTCTTGTGGTTGCAGTCAGGCCAATAGTCAGTATGAAAAGAGACACCACAAGCAGGGAGACGGTAAACCACAGAGCAGTCCTTTTTCGTTTAGCAAAATGGCCTAAAATGAAATTATAATGGATGTAAAGAGAATGAGAATTTCTGCACGATAGGATGCAACATATATTCAGTTTTACACTCTGTGTAAGTGCCAGCAACGAAGCAACTAGTTACAGACTGTGCAAATAGGTTAGGGCCAAACATGGAGGAATGAACTGTGGAGAATTTAATCATTTTGTAATTTTATCACTGTTTATTAAAGAAAAATGTTAGAATAAGGAATAAACACAAACATTACTAAAGAAAGGCAGGCCATATCATATTGCCTAAATATCTGTGCATTTTTGCACATACATATTTTTGGGCATTTCATCCTACCGAATTAGGGCATGTGTACTTTACAGTACAACCATCTCTAAGCCTTATTTAATATGTTACTCTATATACTGTATATGAGTATAGTAAAGATGTTAGCACAGTATTATCAGTTCTTCATGTCATTACAGGTGCCAATTCTTGTCTCTAGTATTCCAGATTACACATAGAATAGGATAATTGGCAGTCCATAATAAAAAAATGTGTCATTACATTTTGGATTATAAGATACATATCATCTAAGATACTCAAAGCTGAACTCAATAGTAGGTCAAAATACAGAGTATTAGATGTATTCTGTGTAATTTATTTTTTATTTTTTACAAAAACGGGTCGACGTTTTTCTGGATATAAGTCACTCCATGTATTCTACTTCCTGTCCTGGCTCTTAGCTTCCTCCTTTTTGGACTATTAGCACAGCAAACAGCCTCACTTGACTTTCTCACTTTAGCCAGGGAGAAGGGGAGTGAGTGGGATGAGTGAACATCACACATTACATTGATAAGTAAATTTTTCTTCTGTGGGCATGTTTATCTAGTACTATCTATAGAATAACATAGCTGCCATTATGTTATCCTAATTCTACTAATCTACTATTTTACTAACAGATAACATCTTTTGCTCACAGTAGTAGTCAAATAGCAATGGTATCTCTGTATGTACAGAGGATTTATAATTCTGTGCTCACTGCTGCAGAAAGAGAATATATTGTATTAACTCCTTAGTGACCACCAATACACCTTTTTATGGCAGTCACTAAGGAGCCTTTTTATAATGCTCTAGTCTAGGTTCTGCACAGGTCTTCCTGTGCAGCGAAAAGCAGGAGCTCAGTTCTCTTATGACACCCAGACTCCTTCTCTAATGGCCTGTTGTTTAAATCGTTAGATGCCGAGGTCAATAGTGACCGCAGGCTTTTTAGTGGTTTCAGAGGGAGGGGGCTCTATCTGTCAGCCATCGGCACTGCCGTGAATGTAATTGCGTGTTGCCAGTGACTTAAAGGGCCTGTCTGCTTATCCTATATTGATGATATATCCCCAGGATAGGTCACCAATATCAGATCAGCGGGGTGCCATGAGAACAGGTCAACAATAAAGTATAAGAGGACAACCCCTTTAACATGACAGCTGACAGCCTAATGAAGTCTACCGGCCCTAATATCAGTGTATGCTTAACTGACAGCATAATACACACCCATACCATACCAGATGATCAAATATCATGTGACTAGTATGGTATGGGTGTAATTTCCACACCAATCACTAGATATGTCATCAGTCTAAATATGTTTTTATAGTGTAGGATGGAGGTATTTGTAATAACATGTGCAAACAAGGAGAGTGTTCATTATGGACTATACGGTCACCTTGGATTGGATCAGTAGATTTGACGTAGTCTTTAGTGGTCTGCACAGTGGTCCATCCTTCTGATGGCACATTGGACATACTCTATATATAGTGGGCCTGGTCAGATAGTGTTTGCATTTCACTCTGTTTTCTGTGTTCCCCTGATGGTGCTGCTTCGGCACTGATATATGGTGGGAGGGGAGTAGTGTAGTGTTTTTCTGTTTTAGCCAGCATGTGATTCCCTATAATAGAAATTAATAGGCAGGGGTCCGGAACCTTGCTAATGCAAATATTAATCGGTATTGTGTATACACAGTATACAATCAATACATATGATAAGAAATTCTAATGAAATAGGGGTGATGTGTATTTTTAACCAGCACTAGTTTGTACTTGTGACAGGACCAGGGGGAAAGTGGTAGAAGTAGTCTACATTTCACCTAGGCTCCTGTCTGATACATTCTAAATAGCAGCCAGGGAGCTGAGGCAGCAAGGGAAACTAGGTTTTCTGTGTGTAAGGTTTTATAAAAAACCTGGTTAAAATGGTCTGGCTACTTGGAGCTAGGAGAATTGGGTTGGTCCTTGCTCCAATTAGCCACTCCAGGTATTTGTGGTAACTGTGGCTAATCACCTGAAAAGCTGGGTGTGCTATAAAAGGGCAGACATCTGTCAAGCTGAGGCTCTGCTCCTGGGAAGCTCTGATGTGAGTAAAAAGCAACTGTGTGTTTTGTTTATGGTGCTCGGTACAAGGCTCAGTTTCATTTAGTTAGGAGCTTCTCGTTGTATAGAGGTAGTGGCCAGACGGCCAGGTATTTCTTTTATTTTGTACTGTTTTGTTTAATACTTTTGTCTGCAAAAGCCAATAAAAATGGCTGAGGCCAGTTGCACCATACTTGCTTGAACTGGACTGTGTTTTGTGTGCCAACAGCGCCTGTCTATCCCAGGAGACGGTGATCCTGTGAGCTAATCCCGTTACAGTACCATATGAATACCGTATTTTTCGCCCCATAAGATGCACTTTTTCCCCCCCATAAGATGCACTTTTTTTTTACATCGCTAACGTTGATACATCGCCGCTGCCCGCTGATATTAAGCCGCTGCCCGCTCTGCCTGTTACCGGAGCTTGATTGTAAGGTAGTAAACAGGATAGCACTGCTTTAAAGTTAAAGTTACTCAAGGTTAAGGATTACTGTTTAGATATGTATACTGCTGTGAGCGGCAGGGCCCGGTGTATTTAGGGACACTATTATGGGGGGGATCTGTGGATGACACATATAGCATAAGATGCTATATAGTGTCATCCACAGATCCCCCTTCCTATAACAGTGTCATCCACAGATCCCCCTCCCCATAACAGTGTCATCCACAGATCCCCCTCCCCATAACAGTGCTAACCCCCTCCCCATAACCGTGCCACCCCCAGATCCCCCATAACAGTGCCATCCACAGATCCCCCATAACAGTGCCATCCATAGATCCCCCATAACAGTGCCATCCACAGATCTCCCATAACAGTGCCATCCACAGATCTCCCATAACAGTGCCATCCACAGATCTCCCATAACAGTGCCATCCACAGATCTCCCATAACAGTGCCATCCACAGACCCCCATAACAGTGCCATCCACAGATCCCCATAACAGTGCCATCCACAGATCTCCCATAACAGTGCCATCCACAGATCTCCCATAACAGTGCCATCCACAGATCTCCCATAACAGTGCCATCCACAGATCTCCCATAACAGTGCCATCCACAGATCTCCCATAACAGTGCCATCCACAGATCTCCCATAACAGTGCCATCCACAGATCTCCCATAACAGTGCCATCCACAGATCTCCCATAACAGTGCCATCCACAGATCTCCCATAACAGTGCCATCCACAGATCTCCCATAACAGTGCCATCCACAGATCCTCCATAATAGTATCATCCACAGATCCCCCTCCATAACAGTGTCACCCACAGATGCCCCCATAACAGTGTCATCCACAGTTCCCCTCCATAACAGTGTCATACACAGATCCCCCATAATAGTGCCATCCACAGACCACCATTAGTTAAAAACCCACTGTGAGGAAGTGACAGGCCTCATGGTTGTTAGGGGAGATATATGGCAGGATTTGCTGTGTCTTCCCCAGAATCACCAGGTCTGAAGAAAGACCAGGTGCAGTAATCACCTGGGGATAAAGGAATCCTCAGAGTGAGAGGGGGTGGGGACTTGCACACAGAAGGCTGGAGTGGCTCTGTGTGGTCTGAGCCGGGAGGGCTGAGAGACCACTATCCCCCAAGAGACACTGGTGTGGGAGCAGCCTGGAGGCTGCTGGAGGTTGGGCTGGGAAAGCCGCATCTCATCACGGGTGTGAACTGTGGTACGCTTTAGGTGAGTCAGGGAAACCTATGTGTTTAGATAGGGCCCTGACGGGCAAGGTATTTTATTTTGGCTTTGTGTGTTTATGCTTTATGCTGTGTGCCACAATAAAGCACAGTTTGGCCCCTAAATCCTGGTGTCTGTGAAGAAGTGTGTGTTTGCAACCCCTGGAAAAGAGCTAATGCCCTACAATTGGTGTCGGATGCGGGCACATGTCCGTGCTGAAAAGTAAAAAAACGTGGTTGCTAGGGGCAACGACATCACTCAAAGGAGCAGGTGCTGCTCATGCTGTTCTGGACACTTTTTGCTGGGTTGCAAAGGAGTTACTGTGCAGTGAATTAAAGGGCCAGTAGCCCAGCAAAAGTGGACTCGCTGCTGAAAGTTTTTCCTGCTACAAGACTGTTTGTTGCCATGGGTCTCGGGGAAGAATACGTCCGACGGACGTGGGAGATTAAACAGCAGGAAAAACAGGTAAAACAGATGGGTTGTACCCCAAGTTAGTTGGCAAAATTTGATGCTGAGCGAGAGGCTCTGGAGGCTCAGCTGCAGCTAGCCCTGAATAGAGGGTCCTCAATGCTGTATGGACCCTGCACAAAGTTCCCAGAGGTCGGCTGTGTGCCGGGAACGCCGGAGAAAAAGCAAAGATATGCCGTTGCCAAGGGCAACCGTCGGGAAGAAAAGGAGGTGGAGAGTGGTGCAGCTCTCAGGAGATCCTATGTTTCCTGCACATGTGCGCAAAGTCCTAAAGGGTGCGGATGGAGTGACTGTCTGGAAAAAGGCTGGAGTCAAGGCCAAGGTGCTTCCCGTGGCTGGAGGTATTCCTGGACTCCCCTCATCTCCCGTGATTGCCAAATCCGTGACGACTACCGGTAAGAGCGTTCCAATTATCCTGTGTGTAACAGACCCAGTGAGATTGAGCAGGCGGCAGTTGCTACCCTCTGGGCCGGTGGATGATATGTCACCGAGGCTAGAAACTGTGTCAAAAGTGTGTGACCATATGAAAAGTAATATAATGCTAAGTGTATGGGACAGTCATGCAGTTAAAAAGAACTGTCCGATGATTCTCACTGAGTGTGAGACTGCCGTGAGAACTGGGACTTATGGACTTGCTGGTAGAACTACGCTCATGCATGAGGGACTGTTGGGCGATGATTTCCTGTTGTTCCGTGAACTGTGGGAAAGTGGAAACACTTCTGCAGTCAGGGACGAAACTCCTTCGGAACTGGTACCTAATCCTTTAAGTGAACTGACCATTAGAGACAATGGTGCGAATAAGGTGCAAGGTGATTGTGCCAGGTTGGCGGAAATGCATAATGAAAGTGGGATGTCATGTGAAATATCTGATGTTGATAACATGCCTTTTCCGTTGCAGGCTGTGGTCAGGGGAGAAGCGCCCCCTGGTGGTAAAAATGTAAATAATGATGAAGCTTTATTTTCTTCATCTGCTATTATTCATGAAGAACTTTATGACTTGATCAGGAGGTTTGAAGAATTGCATATAAGTAATGTGAACCAGGCACCTGAAAGAGAGCCTGAGCAAGTGCAGGTGGTTCTCACTGAGGGGGAGTCTCCAGTAAGAACTCGGTCTTGTGGACCTGATGTTACAAATATGTTCTTATATGATGTGATGTTGGGTTGTGATAACGTTTCGTTGTTATGGGGCAAGGTAGACACTTCTGCAGAAAGTTACGAAACTCCTGCAGAACCTGTACTTGCCCGTGTAAATGAGGGTCTAAGGGTGCTGCACATTGACTGCCATGGGGAAAGAATATTGCCTATTGAAAACAATGGTGCTGATAAGAAACATGTGAATGATGCAGAAGTGCAGATAAATGTTGTGAGCACTGAGTGGAGCAATCCTACTCTGGTGAACGTGCAAGAAAGGGTAGCAGTCCTAGAGGGAGTATTACACGTACCAGAGGTGGACATGCAGTCTCCACAGTGTTTTATGGTCAATAAAGTAATGTCCCAGGTAGGGATTAACTCAGCAGTGCCTCTAGAAGTCAGTGTTAATAATGACACCAGTGACATAGGCGATATATGCGCTGTGACCATTAGCAACTCCGAGAAGGAAGCTACCAAGTCAAGGTATTGCAAAATTAAGGCGGTCACTAGTAGCGACCAGACGACAGTTATACCTGACGTGACGAGATCTGAGTGGGGAGATGGCAGCCTAGTGTCTGAGACCCATACGCAGACAGGGGTAGATGACCTGACACGTCAGTACAGCTGCAATCCTGAAGATTTTTCTCTCTCCACACAGTCCCTAGATATGATAGAGAAGGGACTAGATGTCTTCACAGAGTCACCGAAGAAGACTGCAGTAGATACAAACAAAGTGCTTAAAGAGACCCTGCATGAAACCCCCACAGGGTGGCAAAAAGAGACTGGTGATACTCCTACATCGGCTGCAGCAGAGCCAAGTGAAGAGCATCTGGAACAGGAGACCCTCTCCTCGGCTCGATCCCTGGAAGAAGCGCTTGAGGAGCGAGATGAATGTGAGAGGCTGAACAAACAACTCAGAGCAGGGATGGAAGATCTCATGAGCTCAAAGGATGATGTCAGGAAGAACGTCTATGAGTTGAAGAAGTCTAAGCCAGAGCCTGTTAAGAATGGGTCTGGAGACGGTGGCGCCGTGGTGCCGACAGAGGCGGAGAAGACGGAAGATCTTTCTGCTCACCCAGCTGATGTGAATGCAGAGGCCAAGAGACTCGTGGCAATAAGTAGCCAGGACCTGGTCATGAAAGATGTTCCCTCTGCCGTCAGTGCCTTACAGAAAGCCAGCGGTCTGCTGGAGAAGGCAACGGAAGGCAACGAGTCTGGTGAAGATCCTGATGTCCCCAGTCCCTCCAACCTTGATGAGAAGGAGGAGTTAAGAAGGCAACGATATGAGGCCAAGTCCGTGAAGCATGAAAAGGATAATAAAGTAAATGGAGACTCCAAAGAAATAGAGGCCAAAGAAGCTAAGGCAGAGGTCTTGAAATGGGAGAAAACCTTGGATGTCCCAGAGACCTAGGTTAGGGAGGAAAGAGCGACTGCTGAAGTGGGAACAGCCACTGAAGACACAGAAGACTCTGAAGCTGGCTCCAAACCCGAAGAAACCCCTGCTGAGAATAATGGAAAAGGGGTCCAGATGTGTGGAAAAGGAGCGAGACATAAGAAACCTGCTCTGCTGAAGGAGCCCCGCAAGGCAAAAGAGAAAGGGTTGGGACACGACCATGACTGGGACCAGTTCAGTCAAGAGTTGGCGCAGTCCAAGAAAGGACGTGAGGGGCCTGTGCAGAAGCCAGGAAATATAAAAAGACAGTACCTGCTCATGAGATGGGCAAGAAAATCCCAGAGGCCTTGTCAGCTCTGTAATAAACTCATGAGGGTGACAAACCAAGCGCTGTTGTCCTGGGTCTGGCAGAACAAAGGGAAGGTACGTGTCACTGAGGTTCCTGGCCTCGGTGAAATAAGAAACGGTAATTTTCTGTGTCAGTGGCAGCTAGTGCTCGCTGACACTGGGTTACTTAGTGTGGCTGTAAAGCCAATCTGGGCCGGTTCTTATTGGGAGCAGCCAAAGAGCAGGGTGGGTGGCTGTTCCCCACGTCCAGGCCAGGTGGATGCCCTCTCACCAGCCTCCCCTGGTTATGCAGGTGTTCACCCTCACGGGCTTGAACAAAGGGGGGAGGGGGGAAATGTGAGGAAGTGACAGGCCTCATGGTTGTTAGGGGAGATATATGGCAGGATTTGCTGTGTCTTCCCCAGAATCACCAGGTCTGAAGAAAGACCAGGTGCAGTAATCACCTGGGGATAAAGGAATCCTCAGAGTGAGAGGGGGTGGGGACTTGCACACAGAAGGCTGGAGTGGCTCTGTGTGGTCTGAGCCAGGAGGGCTGAGAGACCACTATCCCACAAGAGACACTGGTGTGGGAGCAGCCTGGTGGCTGCTGGAGGTTGGACTGGGATAGCCGCATCTCATCACGGGTGTGAACTGTGGTACGCTTTAGGTGAGTCAGGGAAACCTATGTGTTTAGATAGGGCCCTGACGGGCAAGGTATTTTATTTTGGCTTTGTGTGTTTTTGCTTTATGCTGTGTGCCACAATAAAGCACAGTTTGGCCCCTAAATCCTGGTGTCTGTGAAGAAGTGTGTGTTTGCAACCCCTGGAAAAGAGCTAACCCTCTACACCACCAAAAGCACACCTTATGGTTAAAACATTTTTTTTCTTATTTTCCTCCTCAAAAACCTAGGTGCGTCTTATGGACAGGTGCGTCTTATAGGGCGAAAAAAGAATAATAAAGTCGTTGCTTTTAACAGCTTACTAGTGCAAGGCTGCTGCACCTATAAGGCTGTATCTTTGTTTCATTTATGAGAATCAATCACTACCCTAAATTTATATTCATATTGCTTATTTGGGGACCAAAAATGGAATAAAAAGTGTATATAAATGTATGCATCCCAAAATGGTTCCATTGAAAACTACAAGTTGTTCTGCAGAAATCAAGTCCTCACACACAGTGGTGTAAGTAGAACTGACTGGGCGCAAGAGCAATTTTTTGAACGGGCCCCTCTTCAGACCGGACAAAAAAAAAAATATATATTCACCTCTCTTCTATGGGCACTTCCACTCTTCGTGCAGCACTACGTCAAGGTACGCACTACACTATAGTGTGAGCAGCCAGGGCTTAGTGCAGTGCCGCTGCCCGGAGAAGAAGAACACAGAGTGGTGAGTAATACTAGGTGCTTGGATTAGAAGCACTATACTCACTGCTCCCTGAAAATAAATCCATTTGTCCTCCTCATGGACCCCTTCCTGAGTTCAGACCCTGAGCAGACACTTCTCCTGCTTTCACGGTAGCTACGCCCTTGCTCACAACATATATATTTGGTATCACTGTAGTCGTACAGAACAAAAAAGTTAAATTATCGTGTTGTTTATGTTAAGTGAATGTCGCAACATTTACAACTTAAAAATTAAATGGTGTTATAGCTGTCCCCCCCCCCGAAAGCGTTAATGAAAGTTAATCAATGAGTTATATACAGTGTATAACTCAAAATGGTGCCATTAAAAACTACAACTGGTCCTCATACGGCTAAATCAACAGAAAAAAAAAAAAAAGTTATAGCTCTTGGAATGTGATGATTATATTACTGTCAAAATGAAAAAGAAAAACAGCCCAAAATAAAAATAAAAAAATTCTATGATTATTGAGTTTAAAAAATATACCCCTTTCTGACGTGTTCCTTTAAACAACATACTTGCAATCCTAACATCTCATTACAAACAACACTATATTGCACAACACGAGGTGTGGTAACCATTTGAGAGATTAAAATCTGTAACAAACTTTTCAGCACAGCCATGCATAGTTTAAGTATCTATTGAAAAAAAAGAAAAAAAAAGAAAAAAATTTATGTGGTGCATTATTTTATACATGGATAGAGCCAAAAAATGACCTATGACTTCTGCCCAGCTACATTTTATACATTTTTTTTAACATTTACTAACCACACTAACTATGCAAATGTAATAATGAAATATTAGAACAAAATAATATGTTTATTGTGGGAAAAAATACGATTGAAAGAAAGCTCTAGTACCCTGTTGGCGGCCTCTAGTCCAGATACAAGATGAAATACAGTTGGCATAGAGACATACATCTTCTGTATGGTATCCTGCAACACATTTGCCCATAGATGTTGCAGCTGGGCTTGTAGATCCTGCACCCCCGTAGGTTGCCATAGCTGGTGTCCCAGCTGCTCCCATAAATGATGGAATGGAGATAAATCTGGCATCGAGGCAGGCAAGGAAGTGTTGGAATCTGGCAGACACATTGCTGGGAAACTCTTGCTGTGTGTGGGCAAGAATTATCCTGCTGAAAAATCCCAGTTGTAAGCTGTGCCATGAGAGGCAACATATGTGGCCACAGGATGTCCTGTACATATTGCTGAGCTGTTAGTGTCTCTTGTATCACTACTAGGAGTGACTGACTGTTGTATGCAATGTCTCGTCAGATCAGTAAGCGGCAGTCAGGGCAGTGTGTCATCCCAAAGCAAAGTCAAGATTGAAGTGCTCACCATGAGGCCTCCATACTCAAACCCAACTCTCGTTGGATCCCAAACAGGACCTGGATTCATCTCTTAAGGTGATTTGGTTCCAATCCACAGCATTACAGGTTTCTTGTTCACAAAAACCACTGCAAACGAAGATGATGGTGGCTGGCTATCATTTTCAGGACACATTATGGGTACCATGATACCAAATTGTCCTTTGCTAAGCTTCTAGAGAAGGTCCTGGCCGATACGGCCATATGTAATGAAGTTGCCCATGTGTGTCTGAATGGTGGACAAAGAAACTGTGGGAGCAGCTCATGCTTGTTGTCTGATCACACTGGTGGTCTGTCAGGGGTGTCTGGCTCCTGTTTGCAGTGTGGGCGTGCCTTCATGTATCCAATTCTCTCAATGCCTCCTAACAGATATGTCAGAATAGCCTAGATGGTGGACAGTTCATTTAAACAACCATCCTGCTTCTCTCAGTCCAATTATGTTCCCACTCCCAAAGTCCATCTACTGGAAAAATGTCTTTAAATGTGTAAAGACATGTCTAGCAATCAACAATGTCTTACCTGGAGGTACACTACCAAAAAGTATTCTCTGAGAGCATTTTTAGGGCTAGGGGAAGACACTTGTATGCCCTTCTTGTGTCAAGACCCAGTAAGGCAGATTTATCATAGCACAGCAGCATTCACCAGGCTGTGATAACCAGGCGGGCCCCCTTTTCAGGAAAGTGGTGAGGCCAGAGAGAAACTGCATGTACACAAAAAAGTTTGTGCACGCGCTTTTGAGAAAGTCACAAACGTGCAGTTTGTGACTTTTTCACACCACAAAAGTGGCAAACCTTTATGATAAATCTGCTCCAATGTCTAATCACATCTGACCATATCTGTAATCATTTACATATCTACCTGAGAAATAACTACATGCCAAGGTTTGCAGCAATCTGACATTTCAATCTGGGTGGATTATTTATTTTGTTAAACAGTGTATCGAGCAGAAATTGGCCACATGGTAACAGATTTAGTCTAGGGCTACATGGCGACAAGTGTCACTCTACATTCATGTCGCGCAACATTTTTTGTAACAATAGTCAATGGTGTCGCACTGCACCGACTTGGGTGTTGAAGTTGCAGCATCACGCATGTCACAGTGCAACACCATTGACTATCATTATAGAACATGATGTGACAAGGAGTTTTGTTTTTAAGTAAGTAAAGCTTAATCATTGTATACAAAAATACTCTGGTGCTAATTTACTTTGTGTTTCATTCCCTATTTTTATTATATCTGCTGGCTTGTCAGTGAACAAGAAAAGTGTACCCCCAGCAGCTAAAAAAAGATTACACATCATATTTTTCACAGCTGAGTTTTTTTACAGTTGTATCCAGTATAGGCAATCAATAGTGTGGTAAACATTATGTAGGTCCACATTAGGCCCCTTAATGCCACCAGAACATTTACCATGTTCTATCCATCTTCTAACACTACCCTTTTGTGTGAGTAGGTGTTTACAGTGATTTTATAAGTCTTCTATAATAATCTACAGCAAGACAGCTTGATTCTCAGATTCTTTCAAATTCTGACACTAAAAATGCTGCATGTTTGCTATTAGTATTTTTTTGCTTATATTTTTTCCTGGGATTTTTAGTGCATCTTGTTAGAAAACACAGCATGCACCTGATGTGACTTCAGCTAAATTATGTGGGTGCTCACCTTACCAATCCCCTGCAGCTGCTGTTCAGCCACTGCTCTGTTTCCTGCTCCTCTTCTCAAGCTCAACAGCCAGGAAACAGCTTGGACTGGCTACTTAACCAATTATGTATTAAGCTATTTTTCTCTAGAAGAAAAAACTGCTAAGGGATAATATCTTGATAATATGACCGCAGACCAAGCATGCTTAAAGTTTTTTCTGTTGATTTCATACGGAATCCAAAAACCTCTATATGAAGTCAGAGGCATACAGAAGTTACAGGTAAGGCCCAGATATATTGACTTCAATAGTATAGAAGTTAGATTCAGTATTTACTCATGGACATCAATAGCTCAGTTTGTGGGAAAAATACCCATTTCCTATTCTCATATAACTCCTTAAGATGTAATAAATTGAGCAAGTTGTAAACTTAAATTCCAAAGGGTATTAGTAAAAGTCTTTAAAAAAAATCACTATTTTCATTAACATGTAATGGTCAAACTGAGTCATGAAAGTGGACGACACATAATATGCTTAAAAGGATTGTGTCATTTCAGCAAATAGCATTTATTATGTAGAGAAAGTTAATACAAGGCACTTACTAATGTATTGTGATTGTCCATATTGCTTCCTTTGCTGGCTGGATTAATTTCTCTATCACATTATACACTTCTCGTTTCCATGGTTATGACGACCTCGCAATCCATCAGCGTGGCTTTGCTTGCATACTATAAAAAAGCACCAGCCTATGTCAGCTATCACGGTCCGGGTCACTAGAGAGGCCGGCATTTTATTTCCTATAGTGTGCAAGCATGGCCACTGCTGCTCGATTGCAGGGTGGTAATAACCATGGAAATGAGCAGCGTATAATGTGATGGAAAAATAAATCCAGCCAGCAAAAGAAGCAATATGGATAATAACAATACATTATTAAGTACCTTGTATTAACTTCCTCTACATAATAAATGTCACTTGCTGAAATGAGATCAACCCCTTAAAAAGGGTTGTCCCATGAAAAATACTCTACAGTTATTAAACCAGCACCTGGATCTGATTACTTTTGTAACTGCATGTAATTAAAATTTTTAGAGTTATAATAGAGTTATTCAATAAGAGGTATCTGAATAGCACCACCTGCTCTTAGTTTATTTTTTTTCTTTGTATCTTTGTCCGGCTCACTGTGAAGGCCGCACATGCTCAGTTTCATCCTTCATCCATCCTTCAGCTTCCTTAAAAGTAAAAAAGTCCATAGAGTTCATAGGTATATATATATAAACGTCAGTGACGTAATGTCCAAAAGTTCCGCAGAGGACAAGATTCATGGAAATAGAGTAAAGTGCTGACCTCCCTTCTGCGACGGGGACATTCTGAGGATGGGGAACGCCTCTGAAATATTGCGCTTGCATGGTCAGCACTTACCTCTGTCTCTGTAAATCTTTCCCACTTATGGACTTTTCGTCTCAGATGTTTATATGTATCCATGGATACAGTTTTGTACTTTTATACTTATGAGATAAAAAAGAATATTAAAGCATATTATGGAGTGTCGTCTCCTTTCATAATTGCCTTTGTGAAGCTAGTGAGATGACTTCCTGGAGACGCCGTGGTCAGTGATCTGCCATGTGTATGGACTGCTTTTGGTTCATGGTCAAACTCAAGTCACATCTTTTATAAAATGAGGACAACATTATTAATTCATTTAGGTTTCAATAAACTTTTATGACCTAAAATGTTTCAGAGATTATAATAATGATCAATAGTTACAACATGAATAGTCGCTCTGGGATTTTAAAACAATTTATCTGGCGACGTGATATATTTTTATCTACCCTAAGGACACAAATTAAATAGGTCCAACCACAGGACAAAGGGATAAACTGTATCACCCTTTGGATAATTGAATTTTTCTAAGACACACAGGAATTATATTTGTTTTAAATGACATACAACTTATAAGTCAAGATAATTGGAAACCCCAGGAGCTGGAAATCATTTTAATAAAGGAACTGGTTCTAGGCATGTCAACACTAAGTGATTTACAGTAAGAGCACATGCACCGGCTTCAGAGGACATCTGCTGATAGCAGTTGAAAAAGTGAAGTTGTGATTCTAAGTCCGATATTTCATCACAACAGTCATAAAGGTCACTGTCTAGTCCTAAAATTTTTTACATTTTAGAATAAAATGTTCTTTGAATTCAAACTGCAATTCAACCTGATTTTACATAGACAATAGTATTTTGATGTGATCCTGCCGCTCATTTTTAACACGTGGTTTGCAGCAATTATTGAGCAGGTTGGCTAGTTTGATAGTAAAGTTGTTTCCTGATGCGCTAGTACCACTACAAGTGTGTATGTCACCTGATCCTGACAAGCTCACATATGCAGTGCCCTACTGAACACTTTGGTCTTCATGCAAGGGAATATATAGAGACAGCCCATGCTGCTACTACGGAGCACCGGTAACTTGGCCACGTCATCTATTTTAATCAGTGATGGGAATCTGTAAACTTAACCTCTCATCACAAGACATACAATATTAGATTAACAAGGCTGGCAAGAGAAATGGCATTCAAACACTGTTGGACTACAAGACATGCGAAGATTCAAGGCGGTATGAGGAAGCGACATAAAAAGGTCACACAGTTTAAACACATATTTATCAATGCGCAAGATTTTCAGCCAGTACCTGAAACAATTGATGTCTTTTTAAAGTCTGTTTGAAAAAATAGGGGGTCTCGTCCTAATTTACTCCATTGTTAGATAAGACATCACTGAGGAGCTATTGTCTTGGAGCTTGTCTTGTTTATGGTGGATTAGATGTGATGATTCTTTCCCAACAGTCGGCTGCTCGTTCAGTGAAGGAGACTGCTGCACTTACATGCAGCGATCTCCTTCACTGTATGAGTATGGCTATTGTGATCCCTAGTCCTCATACAGACTCGTGGTTTCTGAGCAGCATATCGCTGTTTAGACCACACGATCTGCTGCCCAGAAACTATGATTGGTGGTGTCTGCATGAATGACATTTAGGTAGTTCATTGGTGGCAGGAACTGTCGTTCACGATAATCTGGACAATCATTGTCTCGTGTAAATATAGCTTTAGTCTTTGCAGAAAGAGAAATAGGGCAGGTCATCTCAGCCAACTTGAGAGTAGCCCAGACATTGCACCTTTATTGTTGCACAAACACTTGAGCTAATATGGCACTTCTATCCAGCTTGGACCATTTATTGCTTTATTGACATTAATAGTATGTAACATCCCTTTAGGAAGCCCTCAATAGGTGGGGTGTATGGCGGTTCTCACCTCACTATGACGCAAATCTTGCTTGGCGCTCTATTGGATTACATGAGGGTCTTCCTCTTCTGCCAGGTGTCAACTTGGGAAACCCCTGCCTAACTAAATACACATTTACGCGAGTTAACTGATCAACAGGTATATTTGAGAAAGTGTGAACAATAGTGAAGAACATAAAGATAATGCAATAAAAGGAACAGAGCACAGATTACCATACTGATTAAGAATAACCCCAGGTGGGGGGCTGCTATCTATAGCGGTAAACAGAGATGGTGGTGACACACACTCTTTTGGAAGATAAAGGCAATACACTCTTCCCAGCTATCTACTCCTAATACTCAAATGGCCATCTACTACTGCCTAGCGACTAACCCAAGTCCAAACGTTGGGGCCCAGTTGCAGTTGCAGAAAACGCTGGTGCATAAAAGTTAGGGGGCTGCAGCATTAAGAAGCTTGGATGGCAGTGGAGTCGTGGTGCCAGACATCACTGCTCCAGGGAAGCAGGCTGGGCTGTACAGTTGCTGCACCTGGACTCTCTCCTTGCACACAGGAATCCCTTGAGCTGTCTG
The DNA here is from genome assembly GCF_014858855.1 of Bufo gargarizans. Classification (NCBI taxonomy): domain Eukaryota; kingdom Metazoa; phylum Chordata; class Amphibia; order Anura; family Bufonidae; genus Bufo; species Bufo gargarizans. Next base: position 207,096,599 of record NC_058082.1, on the reverse strand, counting down.
GACTGTGCTGCACTGTCTGCACAGAGGCAGGGTTCACTTCTGCCTGTCTCTCTCCTGGCTATGCTTCTGCTGTTAACTTTCCTTCCTTAGCCTTTCCCCTTGCTATGGGCTGCAGGGAGGAGCAAGTCCACTTCACCTCAGAAGAAAGAGCACTAATGCCTGCTGCTGTGAGTCCCTACTTGTAATTGACAGCAGCAGCAGCATCCACTAGACCCACTGCTTTCTTTGCAAGTGTAACAAGTAGATATGTTGGCTCTGAGAAATCTGGGGGAGCAGATAGAGCCTTGAGTATGTTCAGGTATGTATTCGGGGGAGTCTGTCAGGTATATATGCCTACCAAACTGCAACAATCACCTGGTACTTAGAAACAAGCCATATAACTTTGTGGCTGTCCCTACTTTTTTTTTTTATTGCCAAGACTGCACCTGCACCAGAACAGCGCTTGTGCAAGATTTCAATTAGGATTCAAGCAATGTAGCAGAAGACTGGCTCTATCAATAAGGGCAAAAGGTTGGCATCAAGCAATTTTCACAAGTGAGACCTGGAGCAATTGCCAAGAACGGGCCTGCTCTTGCGTCACTTCCCACCTAATTTGCATGCTGGACTAAAACATTTTCCTGGCAATAAAAAAACAGCATTATCTTACATGCACATTGGGGTATTGACCACCTGACTGTTAACCTGGAGTCATATCTATGTATCCCCTGAAGTGCATATGGGATTCTACCACTTAGTTTATCCAGATTTGGGAACCAAATAGACAATACTTTAGTTCTCAATTGTTGTCTTTGATTGGCTGCATCTTAGTCCATTCATATTTCTCTTATGTTTGTTTTTACAACACTCTTATAGTAATCCCCTGATGAGCCTATCATCAATTAGGCGAAACGCGTTGGGATTGTTCTCAGACCTCACGTGTGCTCACATGTTTGGTACTGTTTCTTTGTTTATATCACTTGGGATACATTCACTATTGTGTTGTTTTTTGTACGTTATTGTCTAGGAATATGTTGCCTGCTATTGATCTATTGGAAGTACCCATCCCCCTGTTTAGGGTCTCCTAGGGTTTATAGGAGGCACGAGACACGGGATAGCCCCTATCGGGGGGGCTATTCCGTTTGTAGGTAGGGCCATCTAGTATAGGGTGAAACTAGGGTCAGCTTCCCTTATTTTCATCATTGGTCTACCCGACCCACCCTATACTTCATTGCCCTTATGGGATAGCTATTTTCATTTTATTATCATTATTTTTTTCATTTTTTGGTGTAAATATGGGGACAAGTTCTTATTGTAAAATACTAATAAAAGCTATGTTTTAGATGGTGGATTTCAGTGACCCCCCCAATAAAAAAACAACAGAAGTATGCATCCGTAAGTTTCTAATTTCCTTACTAATGGCTGGGAGTCATCTGTTAGGAATACTTCATCTGACAGACTGGGGGATATTTATTAAACTCTTTACACCACTACTGTGGTGTAAAAAAGTCACAGATTATGGCACACGCCATCTGTGCACCATAATTTGCAACTTTTTTGAGCTTCTCACACTTTTCTGAAGTGTTGAGAAAAGGGTATGGCTTCACAGGAGGGAGTGGGGCTTCACACCGCCCACCGCATTTACTATAACTTTCGCCAGAAAGTGTCGGAAGCTATAGCTGAAGTCTACCCCTGCCTGTAACTGTTGGGATGAGCGAACCCTTTCGGGTTCATCGGGTTCGGACAAACTTCATGTCAAAGTTCGGGTTCGGTACCTCAACTTGACCCCGAACCCCATTGAAGTCAATAGAGACCTGAACTTCACTTTATTACTTTTTGTAATAACATGGTTATATCAGAAAATAATAGCATCCTAAGACAGAATTCAAAATAGTATGGTCATCCACTTGATTGTGCTACAGCAGATTCTTCTATTTTCACTGAACAGGACCTGCCAAAGGACCTGCGATATGTGTGATGACGTCACCACGTTGGAGAGCGTGGTGACGTCACCGTGCACATCTCAGGTCCTTTGGCAAGTTCTGTTCAGTGAAGATAAAAGAATCTGCTGCAGCGTGATCAAGTGGGTGAGGTGAGTTTTTTTTTTAACCCCTAAATGGCCATATTGTTTTGCATTCTGTCTGAAGAATGCTATTATTTTCCGATATTACCATGTTATAACGAAAATAATAAAATCACCCGAACACTGAACCCGGACTTCAGTGAAAAAGTCCGGGTTCAGGTCCGGGTACCTGAACTCGCAAAGTTCGGTACAAACCCGAACTTTGCAGTTCGGGTCCACTCATCCCTACTCTTAAATCAGGCGCATGATTGGGCAGAGATGCGCCTGATTTGTTAAGAGGCATCTATATCTTAATAAATTAGGTGGATCTCACAAAAATGCGGGGAGATCAAGACTGGCGTATTGGATATGCCAGTCTTGATAAATGTGCCTTATTGTCTTTAATTTTATACATGTGACTACTGGAATCTTTTTTTCCCAGCGTTATTAGCTAAATAAATCAAAATATACCCTTAGGCTGAGTTCAGAAACGTTCCAGAAACACAGCGCCCGAGATGTGCCCAAAATGACGTTGACATGGAGATAAGCATGTTTTTCAAATTGCTGCAGCTTATTTTGAATAGCGACACCGTGAACTGCCATTTTATTCCATTGTTTACAGTATAGACAGAAAAACAGCGCGCACCATAGGGTAAAAACGTTTGGAAATTTTGATTTTACTCCAATTTAGGAGGCTCACCTTATAGGGTTGCGCAATTATAGGCACAACGCTATTGTAGACATGTCGGAGATAAGTTCAATCCCCAATATAGAGGTTGGTATGCAGCCACGGATGCAGATGTCCTCGGATAAGCGTGCCTAGGCCCACACAGAGGATTGGAATGAAGTGAAAAGAAGGAGCATCCCTCGGCGCAAGGAACCAACCAAAGGCGGATGATGAATCTTCAAAAGTATTTATTGCAATCACACAACGCGTTTCGGGGAAAGGGTCCCCTTCATCAAGTGAAGAATATTGCATAACAGATGGACAAACATGCTGGATATATATACACAAAAAATGGTCACATGCAAAAAAGGTCAGGGGGGAGGTGGGCGTCACCTCCAAAAATCCCCAAACTAGAATCAAAATAATCAAAATACAAACTGGTGAAATAGGATATATACATATATAAACTAGCCCATTAGGCTCACAAGCTACTCCATGAATGTGTTTAAATCATTGAAAGAAAAAAACATCGCTTTGAGGTGCAGCCCATCGCTGAGGAGGAGGAACAGCGTCACACAAGGTCACATGATCGCAGATCCGATCATGTGACTTATGATGCAGATCTGTTGCTGGGTAACGCAACGCTTCCAGGCCGGCATGAGAGGAGGCTCGGCAGACTGAAGAATCAAGCACCATGCTGCCTTCATAATGCGATCGGTAGCGCTATGGGAAGATGCCTGTGAAGCACTACTTCACTAGAGATAAACGATCCTCAGAGCAATATAATATATTACAAGAACCAGAGGAAGGGGGGTATTGAATTTTTAAACTTGATTGCCTCAATCCAAATGGTCTGAATGAGGCATTCGAAATAAATCTTTAGGGTCACAAGACTGATGATCTTTGTACGGAGAATGGATTGAGTGTATTATTGTTATTAATATTATTTATCATCAATTTTTGTAATCATCAATATTGCTATTTCTATTAATTTTTTTATAGAAATGTATTTATGTATACATATATATTTATACATTATATTCTCTTATTGTGTCAGCTTTTAACTAATCGCTGAATCAAGTAATTATTTATCCAAAATTCTTATGGTAAGGAAGGACAGATTTGATACCTCCTATACTAATTTATGATAAAATTCCTGCATGATTGATTTTTTTATATTTTATACTTATACCAAATTTATTGCTTTTAGAGTGCATTTTTTGCATCCAATAAACTAATTACATTGAATTGATCATGTGTATTATAAGTACAGACGTGGACAAAATTGTTGGTACCCTTTGGTCAATGAAAGAAAAAGTCACAATGGTCACAGAAATAACTTTAATCTGACAAAAGTAATAATAAATTAAAATTCTATAAATGTTAACCAATGAAAGTCAGACATTGTTTTTCAACCATGCTTCAACAGAATTATGTAAAAAAATAAACTCATGAAACAGGCATGGACAAAAATGATGGTACCCCTAACTTAATATTTTGTTGCGCAACCTTTTGAGGCAATCACTGCAATCAAACGCTTCCTGTAACTGTCAATGAGACATCTGCACCTCTCAGCAGGTATTTTGGCCCACTCCTCATGAGCAAACTGCTCCAGTTGTGTCCGGTTTGAAGGGTGCCTTTTCCAGACTGCATGTTTCAGCTCCTTCCAAAGATGCTCAATAGGATTGAGGTCAGGGCTCATAGAAGGCCACTTTAGAATAGTCCAATTTTTTCCTCTTAGCCATTCTTGGGTGTTTTTAGCGGTGTGTTTTGGGTCATTGTCCTGTTGCAAGACCCATGACCTGCGACTGAGACCAAGCTTTCTGACACTGGCTAGTACATTTCTCTCTAGAATTCCTTGATAGTCTTGAGATTTCATTGTACCCTGCACAGATTCAAGACACCCTGTGCCAGACGCAGCAAAGCAGCCCCAGAACATAACAGAGCCTCCTCCATGTTTCACAGTAGGGACAGTGTTCTTTTCTTGATATGCTTCATTTTTTCGTCTGTGAACATACAGCTGATGTGCCTTGGCAAAAACTTCGATTTTTGTCTCATCTGTCCACAGGACATTCTCCCAGAAGCTTTGTGGCTTGTCAACATGTAGTTTGGCATATTCCAGTCTTGCTTTTTTATGATTCGTTTTCAACAATGGTGTCCTCCTTGGTCGTCTCCCATGTAGTCCACTTTGGCTCAAACAACGACGGATGGTGCGATCTGACACTGATGTTCCTTGAGCATGAAGTTCACCTTGAATCTCTTTAGAAGTCTTTCTAGGCTCTTTTGTTACCATTCGGATTATCCGTCTCTTAGATTTGTCATCAATTTTCCTCCTGCGGCCACGTCCAGGGAGGTTGGCTACAGTCCCATGGATCTTAAACTTATGAATAATATGTGCAACTGTACTCACAGGAACATCTAGTTGCTTGGAGATGGTCTTATAGCCTTTACCTTTAACATGCTTGTCTATAATTTTCTTTCTGATCTCTTGAGACAGCTCTTTCCTTTGCTTCCTCTGGTCCATGTCGAGTGTGGTACACACCATATCACCAAACAACACAGTGATTACCTGGAGCCATATATATAGGCCCAATGGCTGATTACAAGGTTGTAGACACCTGTGATGCTAATTAGTGGACACACCTTGAATTAACATGTCCCTTTGGTCACATTATGTTCTGTGTTTTCTAGGGGTACCATCATTTTTGTCCATGCCTGTTTCATGAGTTTATTTTTTTACATAATTCTGTTGAAGCATGGTTGAAAAACAATGTCTGACTTTCATTGGTTAACATTTATAGAATTTTAATTTATTATTACTTTTGTCAGATTAAAGTTATTTCTGTGACCATTGTGACTTTTTCTTTCATTGACCAAAGGGTACCAACAATTTTGTCCACGTCTGTATATGTATAATTATGCATCTTGGATCCCATTGTCTATTTGTTTATTCATTTATTTATCTATTTTCTTTGGATCTATTTCTATTTCATAATGATGTTACTTTTAATATACCTTTTAGTCCCTTAGAAGTTATGTAGGAACATGTTTTCATGACCCCCCCCCCCCCTTCCTCTGGTTCTTGTAATATATTATATTGCTCTGAGGATCGTTTATCTCTATCTCTAGTGAAGTAGGGCTTCACAGGCATCTTCCCATAGCGCTACCGATCGCATTATGAAGGCAGCATGGAGCTTGATTCTTCAGTCTGCTGAGCCTCCTCTCATGCCGGCCTGGAAGCGTCGCGTTACCCAGCAACAGATCTGCATCATAAGTCACATGATCGGATCTGCGATCATGTGACCTTGTGTGACGCTGTTCCTCCTCCTCAGCGATGGGCTGCACCTCAAAGCGATGTTTTTTTCTGTCAATGATTAAAACACATTCATGGAGTAGCTTGTAAGCCCAATGGGCTAGTTTATATATGTATATATCCTATTTCACCAGTTTGTATAGTGATTACTTTGATTCTAGTTTGGGGATTTTTTGAAGGTGACGCCCACCTCCCCCCTGACCTTTTTTGCATGTAACCATTTTTTGTGTATATATATCCAGCATGTTTGTCCATCTGTTATGCAATATTCTTCACCTGATGGAGGGGACCCTTTCCCCGAAACGCGTTGTGTAATTGCAATAAATACTTTTGAAGATTCATCATCCGCCTTTGGTTGGTTCCTTGCGCCGAGGGATGCTCCTTCTTTTCACTTCATTTTATTCCATTAGCTCACAGCTATTAAAAATTAAGGTGTCTCTAGGTGTAGCAATTTTGACATTCAGAACATGTGATCCAGGCATCAGGGAGCCACTGCACTGACATTAGAAGCCACGGGTAGTGCCTGCAGTTTACTGCTTACTGCTAACCCAGTATAGGACTTCCAAGCTAAAGCAATGGCAAGTCCAGGTGATGCTGGTAATATTTAGCGGAAAATCACAAGCACTACCCAGCGACGCCAATGTCCGTGTAATAGCATCCTTACTGTGCGAAGGTAATCTCAATGACAAACTGTGGCCAGGAAAATAAGGGCATGTTTGCTTTGGCGTTAGGGAATTCCGTTACAGGATCTGTTATAACAAAGTTATAACGGAATTCTAGGATGGAAAGCAAAACGGAAGCCTTTAAGAGGCATTCCGTTTTGCTCCGTTCTAATACATGTCTAGGGGGACAAATAACTGTTCTGATGGGTTCCATTATACATGACGGAAAAAATAGTCCTGTTGACAGAATGAGTGTCACAGATTTAGGCTACAAGCACACGACAAAGAAAGGGCCGTTAAAATGGACACACTGTCAGTTTTTCATGGCCATTTTTCAACCATTTGTGCATCTATTTTATGTTCGTCTGTCCTTTTTACCTTCTGTTTTGTATCCATTTTTAAATGCCGTGAAAAACGTATGACTTTCATAGGCTTTTTAAAAGTTAAAACCTCAACCCGTGCCACTCCCTCATTATATATTTGATTCCCTCCATAGTGCCACATACATATGAATGCTGCTATAAAAAAATGCATCCTTTTTTGCCCCTTTAGATAAAAAAAAAATATATATATATATATATATATATATAGACACATATTAGTGGCACAACTGGGGGCTATTCTAACCTGTAGCTGTATAGTGTAACATGTAGCTGTATAGTGTAGTGGTTAACGTCCTTACCTCTAATGTACAAGGTTGGGAGTACAAGGTTGATCAAAAGTTTAAGACCACTTGAAAAATGGCAAAAAATCATATTTAGCCTGGCTGGATCTTAACAAGGTTCCAAGTAGAGCTTCAACATGCAACAAGAAGAAATGGGAGTGAGACAAAACATTTTTTGAGCATTCAATGTAATGATAACAACGAATAAACTGAAACAGACTGTTTTTTAGCTGATCAAAAGTTTAGGACCACACCTCAAAAAAAATAAAACGAAACCCCCCAAAACAGAGATCCAACTTCCAAACATGAACTCAGTAATGAGTAGCTCCGCCGTTATTGTTTATCACTTCCAAAATTTGTTTCGGCATGCTTGATGCAAGCGTTTTCATGAGGACAGTGGGAACATTTCTTCCAAGTGGTGAAGACGGCCGCACGAAGGCCATCTACTGTCCGGAACTGTTATCCATTTTGTAAACTTTCCCTTGCCATCCATCCCCAAAGGTTCTCAATTGGATTTAGATCAGGGGAACACGCAGGATGGGCCAAAAGAGTTATGTTATTCTCCTGGAAGAAGTCCCTTGTCCTGTTGGCATTGTGTACTGTAGCGTTGTCCTGTTGAAAAACCCAGTCGTTACCACACAGACGAGGGCCCTCAGTCATGAGGAATGCTCTCTGCAACATCTGGACATAGCCAGCGGCCGTTTGACGCCCCTGCACTTCCTGAAGCTCCATTTTTCCACTTAAGGAAAAAGCACCCCAGACCATTATGGCGCCCCCTCCACTGTGGCGCGTAGAAAACATCTCAGGTGGGATCTGCTTGTCATGCCAGTAACATTGGAAACCATCAGCACCATCAAGGTTACATTTTTTCTCATAAGAGAATAAAACTTTCTTCCACCTTTGAATGTCCCATGTTTGGTGCTCTCTTGCAAAGTCCAAACGAGCAGTTCTGTGGCGTTCAAGGAGACGAGGTCTTTGAAGAAGTTTTTTGTTTTTGAAGCCCTTCAGTCTCAGATGCCGTCTGATGGTTATGGGGCTGCAGTCAGCACCAGTAAGGGCCTTAATTTGGGTCGAGGATCATCCAGTGTCTTGACGGACAGCCAATTGGATCCTCCGGCTCAGTGCTGATGAAATTATTTTGGGTCTTCCACTTGACTTTTTTGTTCCATAACCCTCAGGATTATTTAAGAAATTCCAAATGACTGTCTTACTGCCTCCCACCTCAGCAGTGATGGCGCGCTGTGAGAGACCCTGCTTATGCAGTTCAACAACTCGACCACGTTTAAAGAGGGAGAGTTTTTTTTGCCTTTGCCATCACAACGTGTGACTACCTGACAGAAAATGACAATGAATCTACATCTTTGCACATATTTGGCCTTTTAAAGGCATGTGGTCCTAAACTTTGGATCAGCTGATAAACAGCCTGTTTAAGTTTATTCGTTGTTTTCATTAAATTGAATGCTCAAAAAATGTTTTGTCTCACTCCCATTTCTTCTTGTTGCATGTTGAAGCTCTACTTGAAACCTTGTTAAGATCCAGCCATGCTAAATAACTTTTGGTCAGGACTGTATATTATATATTAGTGTTACGTATTTGTGCATATACTACATACAGAAGATCAGCTACAGTAAGGCAACAACTTTAATGCTTTCACTAAGTCAAGTGTACCCTGAGGCATAGGTAAAAAGAATTTCTAGTCACTGCATATACTTGCAGGTCTTGGCAAACTGTAGGATTTTTGTTTGCTGTATTTTGTTGAGTTTCATCTCACTCTTTAGACCACAATCCGCCTGCATAAATGTTTTGGGATTGAGCAATTATGTTTTGTATGTATCTGCTGATTATTGTAAATTAGTTGACTGTCTAAGCATTTGCTTATCTGCTCCACTGCATTGTAAGAGATAAACTAGTAAGGAGCCAAAACACAGTATACACAATAATTAGTTAAAGGGGTTTCCAGTTGTAACAAGTTATCAATTAACTGTTAGATTGGTGGGGGGGCCCACAAGAGCCATGATAATGGAGATCTCATACCCCTTGTGCCCCTGTCCCACCAAATGCACGTAGTAGGAGTTTGGGTATGTTCACTGCCACTCTATTCATTTCTACAGTAATTCCAGAGATAGCTGAGTATAGTGCTCCATCCATTATGGGGGCCTAAGGGGCCCAGCAATAGGACCCCCGTCGATCTAATAATTAGCCCACATGATAGATGACTTATTGCAACTGGAATATCTCTTTAAGAGTTCAATGTGTTTTATTTTTTTTGCATTTCACCCATAGCTACATTATACCCAGTGGCCAGTGACAGCATAATCCAGCGACTCGGCACCAATGAGAAACCAGATAATGCAGGGGCCATAAGTCAGTGACCACTCCTGCCGAACTGCAGCCTTGTGCAGTGCACTGATTGAGTACCAGGAGGAGAAGAAGTGACTGTGAGCTGCCACCTGTCACTTCCTGTAGAGATGCTGGAGCGAGAAGGAGTTTGATTTTATTTCCCCCCCTCCCCCAACGATTATAGTTGGCTCACTATGGATAATATTAAAATTAACACCTTAAAGGGGTTGTCCCACTTTGCTTTTTCAATCTTACCAGCAGTAGATGTCCTGATAACTTCCTGGTTTGGCTCCGGCAGTTTAGTGAAGGCCGGCCACGCCTCCTCATGACTCACCCTGAGAGCTCAGTCCTTGCGTGCTCGTTCATGTGGATGAGTCATCCTTCTGGAGCCGACAATGTATGTGAGGCCCCCCCCCAGTATAATAAACATTGAGTGCGCTCCCCCCCAGTATAATAAACATTGAGTGCGGCCCCCCCTCAGTATAATATACATTGAGTGCGCCCCCCCAGTATAATAAACATTGAGTGCGGCCCCCCCCCGTATAATAAACATTGAGTGCGGCCCCCCCAGTATAATATACATTGAGTGCGCCCCCCAGTATAATAAACATTGAGTGCGGGCCCCCCCCCAGTATAATAAACATTGAGTGCGGCCCCCCCCAGTATAATATACATTGAGTGCGCCCCCCAAGTATTATAAACATTGAGTGCGGCCCCCCCCCCCAGTATAATAAACATTGGTGGCGCAGTGGGAAGTGCCAATGAGGGTTAAAAAAATAAATAAAAAATTAACTCACCTCCACCAATTGATCGCGCAGCTGCCGGTCTCCTGTTCTTTCTTTAGGACCTGTCAAAGGACCTGTGGTGACATCACTGTGGTCATCACATAGTACATCATATGATCCATCACCATGGTAATGGACCATGTGATTAGCTCAGTGACGTCACCACAGGTCCTGAAGCAAGAACAGGAGACCGGCAGCTGCGCGATCAATTGGTGGAGGTGAGTTAATTTTTTATTTATTTTTTTAACCCTCATTGGCACTTCCCACTGTGCCACCAATGTTTATTATACTGGGGGGGGGCCTCACTCAATGTTTATTATACTGGGGGGGGCCGCACTCAATGTATATTATACTGGGGGGGCCGCACTCAATGTTTATTATACTGGGGGGGGGGCCGCACTCAATGTTTATTATACTGGGGGGGCCTCACTCAATGTTTATTATACTGGGGGGGGGCCTCACTCAATGTTTATTATACTGGGGGGGCCGCACTCAATCAATGTTTACAGTGTATCACTGTATTCCGGCGGCAGGAGGGAGCGCACGGCGTCCTCGGTTGCTATGACGCCGTGCGCTCCCTCCTGCTGTCGGAAAACAGTAATACACTGCTATGATCTATAAGAGAGTATTACTGTATTCCGGCGGCAGGAGGGAGCGCACGGCGTCCTCGGTTGCTATGACGCCGTGCGCTCCCTCCTGCTACAAGAAAACAGTAATACATTGATATGATCGGACGTGCGCGCTCACAGTGTGAGTGAGAGGCCGGCTGTAGGATCGCAATAGTTACCAGTGCGCAGGTGCGGCATGGATGCGGCCGGCGAGATGCGGCCGTATCCATGGGATACCAGCACAAACAAAGGGGAGTGAAAGGAGCGTTTTTAGGCTGAATGCTATGTTTTTTTTAATGACATGTATTAGAAGAAATGTTCAGTGGGGGGCAATGATTTAATGTAACCCTATTTAATGAAGTGGGACAACCCCTTTAACCACCTCCCGACAGCTGTACGCAGATATGCGTCCGGGAGGTGGTTGCTTTACTCCTCCTGGACGCATATACGCGTCATCTCACGAGACGCGAGATTTCCTGTGAACGCGCGCACACAGGCGCGCGCTCACAGGAACGGAAGGTAAGCGAGTGGATCTCCAGCATGCCAGCGGCGATCGCTCGCTGGCAGGCTGGAGATCCGAATTTTTTAACCCCTAACAGGTATATTAGACGCTGTTTTCATAACAGCGTCTAATATACCTCCTACCTGGTCCTCTGGTGGTCCCTTTTGTTAGGATCGACCACCAGAGGACTCAGGTAGGTCAGTACAGTCGCACCAAACACCACACTACACTACACCCCCCCCCCCTGTCACTTATTAACCCCTTATAAACCCCTGATCACCCATGATCACCCCATATAAACTCCCTGATCACCCCCCTGTCATTGATCACCGCCCTGTCATTGATCACCCCCCTGTCAGGCTCCGTTCAGACGTCCGTATGATTTTTACGGATCCACGGATACATGGATCGGATCCGCAAAAAACATACGGACGTCTGAATGGAGCCTTGCAGGGGGGTGATCAATGACAGGCGGGTGATCACCCATATACACTCCCTGATCACCCCCTGTCATTGATCACCGCCCTGTCACTGATCACCCCCCCTGTAAGGCTCCATTCAGACGTCCGCATGATTTTTACGGATCCATGGATACATGGATCGGATCCGCAAAACACATGCGGACGTCTGAATGGAGCCTTACAGGGGGTGATCAATGACAGGCGGGTGATCACCCATATACACTCCCTGATCACCCCCTGTCATTGATCACCGCCCTGTCACTGATCACCCCCCCTGTAAGGCTCCGTTCAGACGTCCGTATGATTTTTACGGATCCACGGATACATGGATCGGATCCGCAAAAAGCATACGGACGTCTGAATGGAGCCTTGCAGGGGGGTGATCAATGACAGGCGGGTGATCACCCATATACACTCCCTGATCACCCCCTGTCATTGATCACCGCCCTGTCACTGATCACCCCCCCTGTAAGGCTCCATTCAGACGTCCGCATGATTTTTACGGATCCATGGATACATGGATCGGATCCGCAAAACACATGCGGACGTCTGAATGGAGCCTTACAGGGGGTGATCAATGACAGGCGGGTGATCACCCATATACACTCCCTGATCACCCCCTGTCATTGATCACCGCCCTGTCACTGATCACCCCCCCCCTGTAAGGCTCCGTTCAGACGTCCGTATGATTTTTACGGATCCACGGATACATGGATCGGATCCGCAAAAAGCATACGGACGTCTGAATGGAGCCTTACAGGGGGGTGATCAATGACAGGCGGGTGATCACCCATATACACTCCCTGATCACCCCCCTGTCATTGATAACCCCCCTGTAAGGCTCCATTCAGACGTCCGCATGTGTTTTGTGGATCCGATCCATGTATCCATGGATCCGTAAAAATCATGCGGACGTCTGAATGGAGCCTTACAGGGGGGTGATCAATGACAGGCGGGTGATCACCCATATACACTCCCTGATCACCCCCTGTCATTGATCACCGCCCTGTCACTGATCACCCCCCCTGTAAGGCTCCATTCAGACATCCGCATGATTTTTACGGATCCATGGATACATGGATCGGATCCGCAAAACACATGCGGACGTCTGAATGGAGCCTTACAGGGGGTGATCAATGACAGGCGGGTGATCACCCATATACACTCCCTGATCACCCCCTGTCATTAATCACCGCCCTGTCACTGATCACCCCCCCTGTAAGGCTCCGTTCAGACGTCCGTATGATTTTTACGGATCCACGGATACATGGATCGGATCCGCAAAAAGCATACGGACGTCTGAATGGAGCCTTGCAGGGGGGTGATCAATGACAGGCGGGTGATCACCCATATACACTCCCTGATCACCCCCTGTCATTAATCACCGCCCTGTCACTGATCACCCCCCCTGTAAGGCTCCATTCAGACGTCCGCATGATTTTTACGGATCCATGGATACATGGATCGGATCCGCAAAACACATGCGGACGTCTGAATGGAGCCGTACAGGGGGTGATCAATGACAGGCGGGTGATCACCCATATACACTCCCTGATCACCCCCTGTCATTGTTCACCGCCCTGTCACTGATCACCCCCCCTGTAAGGCTCCGTTCAGACGTCCGTATGATTTTTACGGATCCACTGATACATGGATTGGATCCGCAAAAAGCATACGGACGTCTGAATGGAGCCTTACAGGGGGTGATCAATGACAGGCGGGTGATCACCCATATACACTCCCTGATCACCCCCTGTCATTAATCACCGCCCTGTCACTGATCACCCCCCCTGTAAGGCTCCATTCAGACGTCCGCATGATTTTTACGGATCCATGGATACATGGATCGGATCCGCAAAACACATGCGGACGTCTGAATGGAGCCTTACAGGGGGTGATCAATGACAGGCGGGTGATCACCCATATACACTCCCTGATCACCCCCTGTCATTGATCACCGCCCTGTCACTGATCACCCCCCCTGTAAGGCTCCGTTCAGACGTCCGTATGATTTTTACGGATCCACTGATACATGGATTGGATCCGCAAAAAGCATACGGACGTCTGAATGGAGCCTTACAGGGGGGTGATCAATGACAGGCGGGTGATCACCCATATACACTCCCTGATCACCCCCCTGTCATTGATAACCCCCCTGTAAGGCTCCATTCAGACGTCCGCATGTGTTTTGTGGATCCGATCCATGTATCCATGGATCCGTAAAAAATCATGCGGATGTCTGAATGGAACCTTACAGGGGGGGTGATCATTGACAGGGGGGTGATCACCCTGATCACCCTGATCACCCCCTGTCATTGATAACCCCCCTGTAAGGCTCCATTCAGACGTCCGCATGTGTTTTGTGGATCCGATCCATGTATCCATGGATCCGTAAAAAATCATGCGGATGTCTGAATGGAGCCTTACAGGGGGGGTGATCATTGACAGGGGGGTGATCACCCTGATCACCCCCTGTCATTGATAACCCCCCTGTAAGGCTCCATTCAGACGTCCGCATGTGTTTTGTGGATCCGATCCATGTATCCATGGATCCGTAAAAAATCATGCGGATGTCTGAATGGAACCTTACAGGGGGGGTGATCATTGACAGGGGGGTGATCACCCTGATCACCCTGATCACCCCCTGTCATTGATAACCCCCCTGTAAGGCTCCATTCAGACGTCCACATGTGTTTTGCGGATCCGATCCATGGATCCGTAAAAATTATACGGATGTCTGAATGGAGCCTTACAGGGGGGTGATCAATGACAGGGGGGTGATCAGGGAGTCTATATGGGTGATCACCCCCCTGTCATTGATCACCCCCCTGTCATTGATCACCCCCCCCCCCCCCCGGTAAGGCTCCATTCAGACATTTTTTTGGGCACAAGTTAGCGGAAATTTTTTGTTTGTTTTTGTTTTTGTTTTTTCTTACAAAGTCTCATATTCTACTAACTTGTGTCAAAAAATAAAATCTCACATGGACGCACCATACCCCTCACGGAATCCAAATGCGTAAACATTTTTAGACATTTATATTCCAGACTTCTTCTCACGCTTTAGGGCCCCTAAAAAGCCAGGGCAGTATAAAAACCCCACATGTGACCCCATTTCGGAAAGAAGACACCCCAAGGTATTCCGTGAGGGGCATATTGAGTCCATGAAAGATTGAAATTTTTGTCCTAAGTTAGCGAAAAGTGAGACTTTGTGAGAAAAAAACAAAAAAAAAATCAATATCCACTAACTTATGCAAAAAAAAAAAAAATTCTAGGAACTCGCCATGCCCCTCATTGAATACCTTGGGGTGTCTTCTTTCCAAAGTGGGGTCACATGTGGGGTATTTATACTGCCCTGGCTTTTTAGGGGCCCGAAAGTGTGAGAAGAAGTCTGGGATCCAAATGTCTAAAAATGCCTTCCTAAAAGGAATTTGGGCCCCTTTGCGCATCTAGGCTGCAAAAAAGTGTCACACATGTGGTATCGCCGTACTCAGGAGAAGTTGGGGAATGTGTTTTGGGGTGTCATTTTACATATACCCATGCTGGGTGAGAAAAATATCTTGGTCAAATGCCAACTTTGTATAAAAAAATGGGAAAAGTTGTCTTTTGCCAAGATATTTCTCTCACCCAGCATGGGTATATGTAAAATGACCCCCCAAAACACATTGCCCAACTTCTCCTGAGTACGGCGATACCACATGTGTGACACTTTTTTGCAGCCAAGGTGGGCAAAGGGGCACATATTCCAAAGTGCGCCTTTCGGATTTCGCAGGCCATTTTTTACACATTTTGATTGCAAGGTACTTCTTACACATTTGGGCCCCTAAATTGCCAGGGCAGTATAACTACCCCACAAGTGACCCCATTTTGGAAAGAAGACACCCCAAGGTATTCTGTGAGGGGCATGGTGAGTTCCTAGAATTTTTTATTTTTTGTCGCAAGTTAGTGGAATATGAGACTTTGTAAGAAAAAAATTAAAAAATAAAATCATCATCATTTTCCGCTAACTTGTGACGAAAAATAAAAAGTTCTATGAACTCACTATGCCCATCAGCGATAACCTTAGGGTGTCTACTTTCCGAAATGGGGTCATTTGTGGGGGTTTTCTACTGTTTGGGCATTGTAGAACCTCAGGAATCATGACAGGTGCTCAGAAAGTCAGAGCTGTTTCAAAAAGCGGAAATTCACATTTTTGTACCATAGTTTGTAAATGCTATAACTTTTACCCAAACCATTTTTTTTTTTTGCCCAAACATTTTTTTTTTATCAAAGACATGTAGAACAATAAATTTGGCGAAAAATTTATATATGGATGTCGTTTTTTTTGCAAAATTTTACAGCTGAAAGTGAAAAATGTCATTTTTTTGCAAAAAAATCGTTACATTTTGATTAATAACAAAAAAAGTAAAAATGCCAGCAGCAATGAAATACCACCAAATGAAAGCTCTATTAGTGAGAAGAAAAGGAGGTAAAATTCATTTGTATGGTAAGTTGCATGACCGAGCGATAAACGGTGAAAGTAGTGTAGTGCCGAAGTGTAAAAAGTGCTCTGGTCATGAAGGGGGTTTCACCTAGCGGGGCTGAAGTGGTTAAGGACCTTGCTATTTTTACCAAGGACCAGGCCGTTTTTGGGAAACTTGACGTGTCACTTTATGTGGTAATAACTTTGAAATGCTTTTACTTATCCAAACCATTCTGAGTATGTTTTCTCGCAATACATTGTACTTCATGATAGTGAAATTTTACCCGATATAATTTACCTTTATTTATTAAATCCAAAATGTACTGAAAAATATAAATAATTAGCAATTTTTAAAATTTGAATTTCTCTGCTTTTAAGGAAGATAGGGATACATCATAAGAGTTATTATCTTACATTCCCCATATGTCCACTTTCATGTTTGCAATTTGTAAATGTAATTTTATTTTTTAGGATCTTGTAAGGCGTAGAATTTTGGAAGCAAATTTTAAGAAACTTTCCGAAATTCACTTATAAGGACCACTTCAGTTATGAAGTGAGTTTGTGGGGCTTACATAGTGGAAACCACCCATAAATGACCCCATTGTAGAACTACACCCCTCAGGTTATTCAAAACAGATTTTACAAACTTATTTCACTTTTTTGGCAGATTCTCCATTTTAATTCATTTTTTCCTGTAACACATCTAGGGTAACAGCTAAATAAAACTCAATATTTATTACTCTGATTCTGCAATTTACAGAAAGACCCCACATGTGGTTGTAAACTGCTGTACAGGAACACAGCAGGGCGCGTAAGGAAAGGAGCGCCATATGGATTTTGGAGGACAGATTTCACTGGGATTATTTTACGTTTCCATATGACATTTAACTTCTTCCGGACACAGGGCGTACAGGTACGCCCTGATGTCCCGGTACTTAAGGACACAGGGCATACCTGTACATCCTGTGTATTTCCGATCACCGACACGTGGCGGGCGATGATCGGAAAAAAGTGCCTGCTCAAATCATTGAGCAGGCACCTTGGGTCAATGGGCGGGGATGTCGACGATCGTTGCAAACCGCAGGTCAATTCAAACCTGCGGTTTGTGGTTTTTACCCGGTGCAGCAGGCGGCGGTGCCATCAGGTCCCCATGCGGCTGTAGGGGGGACCCGATTGCATGGAAGGCAGCACGATGCCTTCCTGAGGCATCGACGCTGCCTTCCTGTGATAATCCTGTGAGATCCAGTCCAAAAAGTGCAATAGCAAGCGATCAAAAAGTCATATGCACTCCAAAATAGTGCCAATCAAACCGTCATCTCATCCCGCAAAAAATTAGACCCTACCTAAGATAATCGCCCAAAAACTGAAAAAACTATGGCTCTCAGAATATGGAGACACTAAAACATGATTTTTTTTGTTTAAAAAATTATATTATTGTGTAAAACTTACATAAATAAAAAAATATATATATTAGGTATTGCAGCGTCTGTATCGACCGGCTCTATAAAAATATCACATGACCTAACCCCTCAGGTGAACACCATAAAAAATAAAAACTGTGCTAAATAAACCATTTTTTGTCACCTTACATCACAAAAAGTGTAATAGCAAGCGATCAAAAAGTCACACACACCCCAAAATAGTGCCAATCAAACCGTCATATCATCCCGCAAAAATCATACCCTACCCAAGATAATCGCCTAAAAACTGAAAAAACTATGGCTCTCAGACTATGGAAACACTAAAACATGATTTTTTTTGTTAAAAAAATTAAATCATTGTAAAAAACTTACATAAATACAAAAAAGTATACATATTAGGTATCGCCGCGTCCTTGACAACCTGGTCTATAAAAATACCACATGATCTAACCTGTCAGATGAATGTTGGAAATAACAAAAAATAAAAATGGTGCCAAAACAGCTATTTCTTGTTACCTTGCCTCACAAAAAGTGTAATATAGAGCAATCATAAATCATATGTACCCTAAAATAGTACCAACAAAACTGCCATCCTATCCCGTCGTTTCTAAATTGGGGTCACTTTTTTGGAGTTTCTACTCTAGGGGTGCATCATGGGGCATGGTGTCAAAAAACCAATCCAGCAAAATCTGCCTTCCAAAAACCATTTGGCATTCCTTTCCTTCTGCGCCCTGCCGTGTGCCCGTACAGCCACATATGGGGTGTTTCTGTAAACTACAGAATCAAAGCCATAAATATTGAGTTTTGTTTGGCTGTTAACCCTTGCTTTGGAACTGGAAAAAAATTATTAAAATGGAAAATCTGCCAAAAAAGTAAAATTTTGAAATTGTCTCTCTATTTTCCATTAATTCTTGTGAAACACCTAAAGGGTTAACAAAGTTTGTAACATCAGTTTTGAATACCTTGAGGGGTGTAGTTTCTAGAATGGGGTCAGTTTTCTGGAGTTTCTACTCTAGGGGTGCATCAGGGGGGCTTCAAATGGGACATGGTGTCAAAAAACCAGTCCAGCAAAATCTGCCTTCAAAAACCCGTGTGGCATTCCTTTCCTTCTGCGCCCTGCCATGTGCCCGTACAGTGGTTTATGACCACATATGGGGTGTTTCTGAAAACTACAGAATAAGAGCCATAAATATTGAGTTTGGTTTGGCTGTTAACCCTTGCTTCGTAACTGGAAAAAAATTAAAATGGAAATGGAAAATCTGCCAAAAATGTTTAAAATTGTATCTCTATTTTCCATTAATTCTTGTGGAACACCTAAAGCGTAAACAAAGTTTGTAAAATAAGTTTTGTATACCTTTAGGGGTGTAGTTTCTAGAATGGGGTCATTTTTGGGTGGTTTCTATTATGTAAGCCTCACAAAGTGACTTCAGATCTGAACTGGTCCTCGAAAAGTGGGTTTTTGAAAATTTCTAAAAAATTTCAAGATTTACTTTTAAACTTCTAAGCCTTGTAACATCCCCAAAAAATAAAATGTAATTCCCAAAATGATCCAAACATGAAGTAGACATATGGGGAATGTAAAGTAATAACTATTTTTGTAGGTATTACTATGTATTATAGAAGTAGAGAAATTGAGACCTGGAAATTTGGAAAATTTGGCAAATTTGGTATTTTTTATAAATAAAAATTAATTTTTTTTGACTCCATTTTACCAGTGTCATGAAGTACAATATGTGACGAAAAAACTATCTCAGAATGGCCTGGATAAGTCAAAGCGTTTTAAAGTTATCACCACATAAAATGACACTGGTCAGATTTGCAAAAAATGGCCTGGTCCTTAAGGTGAAAAGGAGTTAAAGACCCATAATGCACCCCTAGAATAGAAATTCTAAAAAAGTGACCCCATTTTGGAAATTATAGGATAAGGTGACACTTTTATTGATACTATTTTGTGGTATATCTAACTTTTGATTGCTTTATATTACGCTTTTTGTTAGGCAAGGTAACCAAAAAATGGCTTTTCTGGCACAGTTTTTTTTAATGGTGTTCACCTGACAGGTTAGATCATGTGCTCTACTTTTATTTTTATTTTGTTTCAGTTTTACATAATAAAGCATTTTTGTAGAATAAAATCATGTTTTTGTGTCTCCTTTTTCTGAAAGCCATATTTTTATTTTTCAGGTGATTATCTTATGTAGGGGCTCAGTTTTTGCAGAATGATGTGACAGTTTGATTGGTACTATTTTGGGGTACATACAACTTTTTGATCGTTTGGTATTACACTTTTTGTGATGTATGGTGACAAAAAAAAATTTTTTGGCACTTTTTTTTTTTTTATAGGGCAGGTTGTTAAATTGTTTTCATGTGATATTTTTATAGGGCAGGTTGTTACGGATGTGGCGATACCTACTAATGTTTTTTTTTATATATTTTGGTTTTCAACAATAAAAGCATTTTTTAAACAAAGAAAATTATGTTTTTATGTCTCTATTTTCTGAAAACCTATATCTTTTAAATTTTTTGGGCCGATTGTCTTATATAGGGTCTCATTTTTTGCGGGATGAGACGGTTTGATTGGTATTATTTTTGGGTACATATGACTTTTTGATCGCCTGGTATTGCACTTTTTGTGATGAAAGGTGACAAAAAAATGGCTTTTTTTAGCACAGTATTTTTTTTTTCTTTACAGTGTTGACCGGATGAGGTGGATCAATGTGATATTTTTATAGAGCAGGTTATTACTGGGCGCGGTGATCCCTAATATGTGTGTGTTTTATATATTTTTTCCTATTTTTTACAACTTTATACAGTCAGGTCCATAAATATTGGGACATCGACACAATTCTAAATTTTTGGCTCTATACACCACCTCAATGGATTTGAAATGAAACGAACAAGATGTGCTTTAACTGCAGACTGTCAGCTATTATTTGAGAGTATTTACATCCAAATCAGGTGAACGGTGTAGGAATTACAACTGTATGTCATATTTTATGGGGAAGGGGCTTTTTTTTTATTGAACCTTTAATTTTTTTTGTTAAAAATACTTTTATTTCACTATTATTAATTATTTTTTGTCCCACTATGGGACTTCAACATTTCAGGGTCTGATCCCTGTTTCAATACATCTGACAGTTGCCTAGAAGACCCAGCCCTGTAGCTGGATCTCCTGTGCAAGGCATTGGTGCTGCCATAGCAACCATGGGGACCCGATGGGGATGTATAAGCTGCCGCAAACCCATGTATGCCAGCGTGATCACGGCATACAGGGGTTAATCCTCCGGCATCTGTGTTTTCACCGATGCTGGGCGATACAGCAGGGGCCCGGCAGCATCAGTGCATGTGGGGCAGTCGGTTAACTCTAAGACTGAGAATGCTCGTCCTAAGGCGTTAACTACCGGCCAGTTAGGACGAGCATTCTCGATCCTAGGTTAGCAAGAGGTTAAAGAGGTTTTCTGAGATTATGATATTGATGAAATGTTCTCAGGAACATCTGTTTGAGGCCGCAGCACTCCAAGCACAATTGGTGTAATTTATCAAACTGGTGTAAAGTAGAACTGGCTTAGTTGGCTTTGCAGTCAATTACAGCTTGAAGTCTGGAACGCATAGACATCACCAGATGCTGGGTTTCATCCCTGGTGATGCTTTGCCAGGCCTCTACTGCAACTGTCTTCGGTTCCTGCTTGTTCTTAGGGCATTTTCCCTTCAGTTTTATATTCAGCAAGTGAAATGCATGCTCAATCGGATTCAGGTCAGGTGATTGACTTGGCCATTGCATAACATTTCACTTATTTTCATTAAACTCTTTGGTTGCTTTTGCAGTATGCTTTGGGTCATTGTCCATCTGCACTGTAAAGCGCTGTCCAATGAGTTCTGAAGCATTTGGCTGAATATGAGCAGATAATATTGCTTTTGTCAGCAGTCACATCATCAATTGGCAGCCATACATGCCCACGCCATGACACTACCACCACCATGCTTCACTGATGAGGTGGTATGCTTAGGATCATGAGCAGTTCCTTTCTTTCTCCATACTCTTCTCTTCCCATCACTCTGGTACAAGTTGATCTTGGTCTCATCTGTCCATAGGATGTTGTTCCAGAACTGTAAAGGCTTTATTAGATGTCATTTGGCAAACTCTAATTTGGCCTCCCTGTTTTTGAGGCTCACCAATGGTTTACATCTTGTGGTGAACCCTCTGTATTCACTCTGGTAATGTCTTCTCTTGATTGTTGACTTTGACACACATACACCTACCTCCTGGAGAGTGTTCTTGATCTGGCCAACTGTTGTGAAGGGTGTTTTCTTCACCAGGGAAAGAAATCTTCGGTCCTCCACCACAGTTGTTTTCCGTGGTCTTCCGGGTCTTTGGTGTTGCTGAGCTTACCGGTGCGTTCCTTTTTTTTAAGAATGTTCCAAACAGTTGTTTTGGCCACGCCTAATGTTTTTGCTATCTCTCTGATGGGTTTGTTTTGTTTTTTCAGCCTAATAATGGCTAGCTTCACTGATAGTGACAGCTCTTTGGATCTCATCTTGAGAGTTGACAGCAACAGATTCCAAATGCAAATAGCACACTTGAAATGAACATTGGACCTTTTATCTGCTCATTGTAATTGGGATAATGAGGGAATAACGCACACCTGGCCATGGAACAGCTGAGAAGTCAATTGTCCCATTACTTTTGGTTCCTTAACAAGTGAGAAGCACATATGCAAACTGTTGTAATTCCTACACCGTTCACCTGATTTGGATGTAAATACCCTCAAATTAAAGCTGACAGTCTGCAGTTAAAGCGCATCTTGTTGATTTAATTTCAAATCCATTGTGGTGGTGTATAGAGCCAAAAATGTTAGAATTGTGTCGATGTCCCTAATATTTATGGACCTGACTGTATCATAACATGGTGCCCTTTGAAAAAGCGTGACTGTTGGGCCGCTCCTCCAGCCAGGTTTGTTATGATATATGTTTATGTTGCTCACTGTTGTCCATGCCTTTGCCAGTATTATATTTGACATTGTTATCTCCATTTAGGTGGCCCTCACCTTGCTAGATGATGAATTTTTATTGATATGCCACCTTTGTGGCAAACTTATATTTATGTGTGTAGGGCCACATCGGTTATATCTTCTGTTCTGGCGTATTGCATATATAACAGTGGTATCTGTAACTTACTGATAACTGCATCATCCTTGGGTCTGGGGGTTTTAATCCTCACCTTCCTTCACTCCTTGATTTTTATCATGTATGTAATTTTGTTTGTTATAATAAAGATGGATTGATTTGTTATTTGTGTGTTGGTCTAATTATATAGGAGTTGATAGTTCTACATCACGCATTATATTCTGCTGGTTCCAGCAATTGTTGGTATTATACTCCAGCAGGCCATGCGACATACTAAAATTTACGCCAGCTCCCTTGCTGGGGTAGATTAAGTAATTTTCCACACCAAAAACTGGCGTGGAAAATGATAAATGAGACAGGCCTGCTGGCTCACCCTTTTCCCCTCCCACGACTCGCCCCTTTTCTTGGCACTTGGGAAAAGTGGTGTGAGCAGCAACAAGTCGCAGATTTTGCCTTAAATAACCACTGCGAATGGACTGTACTCTAATGGGCTAGGACTTCCTAGAGAATACAGTAATCTACGACATTTCTCTGTTCACTTGCATTCATTTCAGCTGCTGTAAAACAGACATACACTGATAGATTATCAATCCAGGGAGGAGCTCTGTGTCTCCGTTATGGTGAACCCAGGAAATAGAAAAAGGAAAGAAAAATGAATAGCTGAAGTGCAACAATTAAAAAAAGAGCAAATACAGAATTTATCTTCTACAGATATACATCTAATAATTACCCATTAAAGTAAAGGTAACAAAAGTGTTTTTTTTTTAGGTATTTATGTGTTGCAAATTTAGATTCACAGGTAAACGGGTAGTATTTTGAAGGATTCAATACACACTCATGCATAGTAAAATAAACCCTCCAGGATTGAGCTCATATATACACTTTTTGGGATTGTAATACATAAATACAAAGGTTACCGTGAGATATTTGCCCTACTTTCTTCTATTGCAATATTACTAACCTTACATAAGCAGTATGTGCAGCTTCTAAATTACCTGCAGACATGTTGTAAATGATATGTTAAAGTAACATTATAGCGGACATGCCAGTATCACCATTGTGTGATTGTTAAATAATTTACAAGCTACCCTGATGACTGTATTTTGATGGCTGTGTTCATGTGAGCAAGTAGTATTTTCTCCATTACATCACAGTCTAAAAATGTCATTAAAGGGGCTGTTTAGTTACAGGATAGGGGATAAGTATTTTAATGAGAGGGGTCTGTGCTCCCCCACTTGAAACGGGCCGACTCTATGGTTCTGCCAGAGATAGCCAAGTATGCTTAGCTATCTATGATTGGCAGGGGCCCCCTGCTGATCAGACATTTAAAGGGAATCTGTCAGCAGATTTGTACCTATGACACTGGCTGACCTGTTACATGTGCGCTTGGCAGCTGAAGGCATCTGTGTTGGTCCCATGTTCATATGTCCTTGCACTGCTGAAAAAAAGTGTTATAATATATGCATATGAGACTCTTTGAGCAATTAGGGCATTGCCATTACAGCTAGAGGCTCAGCTCTCTCTGCAACTGGCATGTTCTCTGCACTTTGAATGACAGGGCCAGACAGTGTAAATGTGATCACTAGGCCAGTGACGTCACCTTGCCTCTGTCACATTGCCTTGGCACAGCTCAGTCCCATTCAAATAAATGGGACTGACTGCAATACCAAGCACAACCACTATCCAATGGACAGCAGATCGCCGCAGGCTCCTGAAACAGCTGATCAGCCGGCGTTCGACACCTGGGGGATCGGTCATTAATATCAGAATCTCTGAAAAGGAGCATCCACTAGCTTCCTGTTATTAGGTCATTTCATATATGCTCTAATTAATCAGTGTTTTGGCAGATTCAC
The DNA here is from genome assembly GCF_014858855.1 of Bufo gargarizans. Lineage (NCBI taxonomy): Eukaryota > Metazoa > Chordata > Amphibia > Anura > Bufonidae > Bufo > Bufo gargarizans. The sequence goes on along the minus strand of NC_058082.1, from coordinate 207,071,705 downwards.
ATTTTGTTTTAAAGAATATGAAGAGAACACACATGGATTAAGACAATACTATGTACAGGTCACACTGAGACTAGGAAATGCAGGAAGTGTCACCTTTACCTAAACACAATCAGCATTATTTCTATCTAATACAAAATAAGCACTGTAGGCTGGTATAAAGGTATAAAGTGAAAACAAATTCATTTACACATTCAAGTGAATTGGTATTAAACAAATATGTCAAGAAAAAGGCAATATAGAATATATAGGTCCTATACAATGTGTGTGCATAAATCCCTACATGAACTGTAAAGTGAAATGCCAGATATACTGTGCATGTGCATTACCTTCCAACACATTGTTCAACAAACTCATTTTTGCACAGGTTCAGATAATAGCCACCATAAAAGTAGGAATCAGAACACATTTGCAGACACCAAATAGGTTCAGCATATCATAGTTCCATAATACAATTGCACAGCAATAAACAGTAGACTGTAGATACATTTGAACTTACCTGTGGCATCAAAAGCAGCTGTAGGAGCAGAAGCTGGCTGCATCCTGCAAGAGATGGTGACTCCAACTGATCACATTAACAGCAGCCTTCCCTTACTCTCTGTTATAGGCTATCCCTCCAAAGCAGCAACTCAACCAGTTCTGCACAGTCTGCCTATGTCTGTATCTCAATGTGACCTGCTCCAGAGACAGGTGTGATATGTGGCTCAGAAGGAGGACGCCTGATCCTCTAGTTACATCAGCACTCAGTGAATTAGTGTACTATGATGGTGGATCATAGTACACTAATGAGACTGAATATTAATGTTTAGGTTTAGAGCCAATGTAAATGTTATATCAAATAATGACATGTATATAGCAATTCTTCATCAAGGAGTAATAATTAAAATCCCCATCCCCAATTCCCCATGCTTGTTACAAACACATGAGCAGAATACAAGTTATTGTGCGCAGTGCATTACATGTGCTTGGATTGCTGCAAGTCAGATTAATGGGACAGTTGCAAAAAAAAAAATCTATATTTCATCGTCTGTGAAAACTGGAATCTAAACCCCATGTAAAACAATGTGCAAACTTGGATTAGTCAGTCCAGGTGTACTGTGCTCCTTTTGTGACAAAAACCCTACTGTATAGTCCTGCTGCCTTCTACTCTCCTGTATTCCAAATTAAATCCCTTTTTACAACAAATTACATTCAGAATTGGTGTCTTCCAATGAATTCTCACTATATATGCATTACGACATTTACAAATAAAAGTGTAAACCCTTTAATGTTTTTTTTTTTTTCAATGGCTGTGATATGGTCCGCTGACAGGCATCCTATTAGGCCCTGCCTCTTCAATACAAAGGTGGTACACCTGGGACCCTTCATTAGGCCCTCAGCTGCCCAGGAAATTCCCTGGCAATTGCTGGGATACTGATGGGTGACAGAGGGTGCCCGATCTCTCTGAAACTTCTTAGATACTAGGAGTTGCTATTCACAGCAGCATCTAAGGGGTTAAGGGCCAGGATCAGAGGTTGATCTGATCCCAACCATTAGAGCAGAAGCCCATCGTATTGGCAGGCACTAAGGGGTTAAACTTTTTCAATGCACAGTTTTCATTTTATGCAATGTTCACAAGTAACGTAAAAGTCATTATGCCGAATGCTTTTATGTGTAAATTACTAGAAGATAGAATCAAGTATATTAGCACTGTAAACGCACCTCTTATTGCAGATTGCTTTCTCCTGGATGCTCTTGAAATCTCCCAGTAAGTATGGATGGATGAGCAGCTGCAGGTGAGTACAGTTCAATGTCACATTCTACTGGCTACATTAAATCCATGATTTGCAACAAAGAATTCCTAGTAGGAACTATATGGGTTATATGTGCGGATTTCTTTACATAAAATATTGCATGTCATAGGTGTCTGATGAAAATATACTATTTGGACATGCAAGTCTGCATATGGTAATGCATGCTTACTTAGCCTATAATTATTGCATATTTATTTAATACTTAACCTCTTAACAACCGTCTGCCGTTTTCTGACATTGCCAGATGCAAATCCCCAGTCTGCAACATCACAAACAATCCATTCTGCTGCATGATCAAAGGGGACTCTCACTGCAATCGGGTTACCGGGCTGTGACCCTATCATAACTGGGGGAAGTCATCCCTGGGGACCTATGAAGAACCTCAAGGCTATCTGCACTGTAAGCTTGCCATTAGGGCACGCCAGTGTCATACTGACACAGAACATAATGTATTAGCATACAGGAGTATGCTAATACAGTATAAATGTGAAATAAAGTTAAGAAAGATATATAGATCAGTAATGGCGTACCTATGGCACGGGTGCCAGAGGCGGCACTCAGAGCCCTCTCTATGGGCACCATTATTTAGTGGCAAATACATTTTATTTTGCACAAATTCCGGAAAATAAAAATGAAATATACACATATTAGTTATCCACACAATTGTAATAACTGAATTTCATTATTGGGTTATTTAGTCCGAAACGGGAACGACGTAAAAAGTCACGGCAAAAATCGCTACATTTCCACAGCAATGAAAATTATATAAATTACACTGTAATTTATATGTATTCCTGAACAACGTCAAATAATAAAATTTCTCTTATTGAACACTTATGCTTTTTCTTATTTTTTTGTGTAATAAAATTTTATTTAGATCAGGATGTACATAATAAAACTGCACATAGTGTATATGTCAATGTATATGTCATCCACTAAAGTTTCTTTTTCAAAAGATATTATGCCATTGTCACCAAAATTCAACTATAAAACCAAACTTCCTGACCCATTTTCTGTATTTAAGTACCCCCACCCTAACCCAACATATCCCCCCTGAACTGTGGGGTCCAAGGTTATGCTTTTATTTATCCATCCTGCAATACATAAGAAAGTGGCCAACGTTTCAGTCCTCTCCCAGGACCTTGTTCACTGCCTATGTAAAACAAATCAATGTATGTCTTTAAAGAAAATATGCATAATAATATCCATTAGGAAAACAGAATAAACCAAGATGGACTAAGGGGTTAAAGTCTCAGTTATCCGTGACTCATTTGTAAAATCGGCATTGTGCTGTTCTATGAGCTCCACTCGGTTCTTTTATTACAAGAGTTACATGATTCATTCTGTGATGGAAAATACATTTTCCACTTTTGATTTTCCTTTGCTCAAGCATGATGGTTATATTCTAAACTGCACACTTGAGGATGATGTACTATTGACTTTTGGAACCATTTTACTTTTCCTTGTGAATAGAATAGTTCATGGAGATAAAATTATGTTATTCAGTAACAATGTAATAAAATTGATTATATAGCCACAATACTTGAGGTCCAGGACAAGTCATCAGATCTAAAAAAAAAAACAAAAAAAATAGAAAACACTGCAATATTTTTTAAGGTAATTAATAGTAACTCTTTGATTAAAAGCATACAAATACAAAATGATCACCTTTTAAAAAAAATGTAAAATGTTTCTCATAACATAGATATTGCTGTTGGCCAAAAGACATCTCAGCCTAAAGCCTCATTCACACGTCAGTGTTTTGGTCGGTGATTTCCATCAGTGATTCTGAGCAAAACCAGGTGTGATTTTAAACACAGAACAGGTGCAGATCCTACCCTTATACCTTATGTCTGTGTAGCCCCACTCCTGGTCTTGGCTCACAATCACTGATGGAAATCACTGACCAAATCACTGATGTGTGAATGAGGCATAATACAGATGTTAGATTTAGTAAAGTACAGTACTAAGTAAAAGTCAATAAAACATACAGAATGGCAATAGTGAAAAACAGCAAAAAAAATAACAAAAACACTAATAAAGGGTAATGAAGCTGTGAGGACAAAAATAATTTCAAGGAGAGAGCATTAAAAGGGTTTTTCAATATTTTTTTTTATTGATGACGTATCCTCTGGATATATGATGAGTATCTGATCAGTGAGGGTCCGACACCTGGGACCCCCGACGATCAGCTGTATTGAGAAGGCAGTGGCGCTCCTGTGAGCACCACAGCCTTTTCACAGCTTACTAAGCACAGCGTCATACACTGTATAGCGGCTGTGTTTCGTATCGTGCTCAGCCCAATAGAAGTGAAAGCAGAGAGAAGGCCCGGCGCTCACGGAAGTGCAGCTGCTTTCTCAGACAGCTGATTGGCAGCGGTCCCGGGTCTTGGACCCCCACTGGTCAGATACTGATGACCTATCCAGAGGACAGGTCATCAGTCAACAAACCTCGGAAAACCTCTTTAAGCACCTTCACTGGAAGTGTAACTTTGTTTTCAGTTCATTTTTAACATAGTGTACGGACAAGGATGTTAAACATTTGGGTAACATACTTTATTAGGAAAATATGTTTCTTTGTATTGGAATATGGGGTGTAAGCATTGCTAAGAAGAGTCTGCCTTCAGTCTTTAGCATTTTACTGAGAGCTGTAGACTCCTGTGTGTAATAAGTCAGGTAGGCAGGGAGATGGGCAGTGATAGGACACATGTACATCGGGACTAGGGTTGTTATAAGAGACAAGCTGGAAGCCTCCGTTTGTTACACACGGGTGTCTTCAGCGCTCACTAAAATGTTAAAGACTGAAGACTCTTACACCCTGTTTTCTAGGACAAAGAAACATGTTTCCCTAATGAATTATTTTACAAAAATGTTTAACATCCCTGCCCCTAAACTATATTAAAAGTAAATTAAAACAACAGTTACACTGATCAATGTATCATGTATGTTCAAGACTCAAAAAGGTATACTATAAATGGTAGTGGAAGGCTAAGTAAGATGAAGAGTTGCATATAATGTTGCATATTATGTAATAATTACATTTTTATTAAATTTTTATTTTTGGCATTAATGATTGACGAATACTGAAGATATTTAAAATTCCATAAGCCACAAGCATGCCAACATAAATAGCTGCTTCACTTTGGATATTTTTAAGTAGAACTCTTTTTTGGTGTCTTCTTTTCACAACCAGGTTACTTTACAGCAACATTTACAGGTTCTACTGCCGCTTGATATGCCAATTCTAGTATCCAATGGGATCATTTCCAGCAAATGTTAATTGGTCCCCTTGGTCATTCTCGGGGACTACAGTAGGTGTGCTAGTTATCTCCAAATGTTTAGCTTTCTAAGATGTCCTTTTATCCTTTACCATTAGTTAATCAAAAAGGAAAATATGTTGCGTGACTCACATTATAGGCACCCTCCAGTCTCTCTTCCTTCCTTCAGCTGACAGATTTGTTGTTTTTAAACAGTGGACCATGGCAGACACAGAAAATTGCTTGAATTCAATTTGGAAGCTATTGTGGTTGTAATTAAATTATATGGCTCAGTGTTGAGCATTAGTCTTGAATACATTTCCACTGGAAGAACTATTTCAAATCAATACAATGTGCTTTTTATCTCTGTGCTTGTGGATTGAAATGTTCAATACATCCCCTGATTTACTGAGCTCATTTATTTATAGAGGTTCCTACAAGCATTTCGTAACAAGAACGTTTTCAATAATTTTACTAGACCTCTGTGCTGTGCACAAATAGATCAATGTAAGACTTTACCCACTAGTAAGTACACACAAGAGCAACAGAAACATTGACTGCCTGATTAGATAGTTCTTTATTACAGTAGACAAAGCACAGTTCAGTAATGACGTAGAAGAAGATGGCGATCTACGGTACATGATGAAATGTTAATTACTCGCTTTAGAGTCTCAAAGATGCTAGCTTGCTCAAACAATCTATGGCGTTAAAACATCACAGATAGGGTTGAGCGAACCCGAACTACAAAGTTCGGGTTCGTACCGAACTTTGCGAGTTCGGGTACCCAGACCCGAACCCGGACTTTTTCGGATTTGTTTGGATTTTTTTTATTTTCCATTATAACATGGTTATAACGGAAAATAATAGCATTCTTAAAACAGAATGCTAAATAAAATGGCCATTGAGGGGTTAAAAATAATAAAAAAACTCACCTCATCCACTGGATCGCACAATGGCAATTTTATTTAGCATTCTGTCTTAAGAATGCTATTATTTTACATTATAACCATGTTATAATGGAAAATATTAAAGTGAAGTTCAGGTCCCCATTGACTTTAATGGGGTCAAGTTCGGGTCCCGAACCCGAACTTTGACCTGAAGTTTGGCCGAACCCGGCGAACCCGAACTTCCACGGGTTCGCTCATCCCTAATCACAGACATTTTTGGAAACTAGAAGCCACCAAGGTTGGGTGGTTGCACAGTACAAAAATCTAATTTTTTATTTGTTTGACTTTATTTGTATCTTAAAGGGTGCCTCTAATGTTTCTTCCATTGTTGCCTACTGCCACAGGTTTAACTCTGTCAGTGAAGGAAAGATGTTGGCAGCAGCACTGGAGGTAAACAAACTGAATCCAGCTCACCGTCAGGACACGTGGAACTCTCTCATGCATGACAGCCAAAGATCAGGTTAAACAGCAACGCCGAAAAATCCGGCACTGAACTGAGTTACTGATAAAATGAAATCCATATTAAAATCCAAGATGGTTCCCCATATTCTGACCAGGGAAAATGTTGGGTTTTAATGTGGATTTAAGCAGACGTTTTATAGAAACATCCATTCAGTGCTGGATTTTTCTATTTTGCTACACTGGAGGTATACTTTACATGCTTTTACGATAATTGTGACTGCTACACCTTCAAACTGTGTTGTTCAAGGTATTCTGCCTTTGCTTTATAGGAAGACTTTAATATAAAAGATGGTTACCAGCTATTACTGTACACTTGACAATATTTGGTGAACAAACAATTCCAGATTTGTACAACACATAATACATTGGCAACTTACCTGTCTTGTTCACTACTGTTTATCTCCATTTAGGAATCTCACATAGGACATTGACTGCAGTAGTATAACATTTTTAGGCTGTGTTCACATTTGCATTTTGTCCAACAGAAGTTACAACACTCTGTCAGATTCATCTACTTGTCTATTGACTTATAAAGGAGTCCATTGTGTTCCGTTGTGAAGATCCTTGATTTCATAGGAAAAATAGCTTTACATGCAAATGTGATGGAATCTGTGATGGAGGCTACATAATTTCTGTTTCTATGGATCCTGTGTATTATGTGTGCACTATTCACATTTGAATTTTGCATTATTTTGTGTATCATTTCATCATAATTTAATCATTTTATTTATATACAGTGTAGTAAGGCACAAGGGACCATCGTTGATGGTAGATACGTGTCACCGAGGTTCAGGTGTGTCAGCCAGTAGTTCAGGTGTGTCAGCGGCAGTAGGTGGTTGACATTTTGTTTATTAAGTATAGCTGTGAATAACTGATCCGGGACGGCTCTTACTGGCAGTAGTCATAGTGCCGAGTGGGTGACTACTCCCCACGTTCCAGGCCGGGTCTTGACTGGCCTACAAAAAACAGCCAGCAGTGTCAGGTGGGGGTGATTACCTGTCTGACTGTGGAGCTCTGTGGAGGGCTGTTTGGGATCAGAATCTGAGCTGGAGTTGCAGTGCCTGAAAGACTGAGGACAAAGCGAGGTCCACATACACCCCATGGGGTTATGGTACTGTGCAAAACCATACCTGTGTGATTCTATAGATACAGGACTTTATTGTTTCTTTAACGCCGGCTGGAGCAAGCTGGTCACTGACGTTTACTGCCTTATTGTTTTGTCAAGAATAAAAGACAACTGTTGCTTTTCTTTCACCGCTAAAAGGCTACTGCTGGGGCAGATCCCTACAACAGTCATGTGAAAAAGCAAGGCTGAACTCAGATGGGACAAGAATGATGCATGCTGCACTGAACTAAAGTATGAATTACACCATTTACTTTAACCGTTTTTGGCAGCCAATGATCACATATGTATGTCATTGGTCACTAAATAATGTATGGAACAGGCTAATGAGCTGGGCCGGCTTCATACATGCCAACAGCGGTCATGATCGGAGCTGGCTCCAACCATGGCCTGGTTACATAGACCCCCTCTGTTCTCAAGTTGGCACCCCCACAAAGTATTCACAGGGTACTGATTGGCTACTATAGAAGCCGGGGGAATTCTCTGGCAGGCTATAATAGAATGCTGGTAAAATTCTGAATTGCTGTGAATAGTAAATGCAATCAAATGATCATATGTTCAGGCCCCCGAAAAGGACTAATAAAACCAGTAAAAATCATCTAAAATAAAGTATATTTAAAAAAAACATTAAAAGTTAAAGGGGTTGTGACATAAAACACTTTTCAATCTAAAGTTGTTGGGTTTTTTTTCAAATTGACCTCATTTGCAGTTTTCTCTTATCCCGCAGGCTTGAATCCTACTTCCTGGTTTGTCATGTGGCTGCTGTCCCATCACGCCTTAGGGCAGTGATATGTGTCCTGGCATCAGTAGGTCATGTGACACTAACCATGCCCCTTTTTCTTGACACTTCTTGACATCAATGACACTTGTGCGTCCTACACTACAAGGCTACAATGCAGGACATGACCTACAGCAGCTGAATATCCAAACAGATTTGCCTCAGCGTACAGTGGTAGGCTTATAACTTAAGAATAAGGCAGTTTTGATAAATGTTGGTATCTGGGGAAAGTGATATAACAGCAATATCTTCTTATATTAGCGGCACAAACTCTTTAAACCCCACCACTTCTTTTCTGATTTCTCATATAAAAATAAACATAATTGGTATTAATGTCGCAGCCCAGGAGGAATGAGGGATGGTAGTGGTAGTGGCTCTGGCTGCAACAGTTATTCACAGTGGCAATGCTCACACCGATGATCCCTACGGCCGGTCATTGACAGGACGGCGCTTGTTTCTTCCCTTGGGGCACATCCTGATGTTGGGGCTCCTGCCTGATGGCAGTTGGTGCCCTTGGTGTTATGAGTGTTGTATGAGTGCAAGGCAGGTGATGTAGGTGCTGTGGCTGGCAAATAGTGCAAGAGTCAGTAACCAGACTAGTTGCAGAAAATATAAATTTTAAGAAAAAATACATACAGGTGAAACTCGAAAAATTAGAATATCGTGCATAGTTCATTTATTTAAGTAATGCAACTTAAAATATGAAACTAACATATGAGATAGACGCATTACATGCAAAGCGAGATATTTCAAGCCTTTATCTGTTATAATTTGGATGATTATGGCTTACAACTTATGAAACCCCAAAGTCACAATCTCAGGTACCCTTTGCTCGGGGGATATGGATTAATTAGCTGACTAGAATGTGACACTTTTAGCCTAAAATATTGAACCTTTTCACAAAATTCTAATTTTAAGCTGCATTAATGCAATTCCTTTTAATTGGCATTACTGAAATAAATGGACTTTTGCACGATATTCAAATTTTTCAAGTTTCACCTGTAAGTCTCTCTTATGAGAATGGGAGTTGTAGTACATCCAATGATATCCAACACAGTTTCAAACAATTCATAGTGCAAGTCTGGCAATAAGCTTCTTGCAAACGTGTCGGTAATTCCCACTTGAGGGGTAGAGAATTAAGAAATGGCTGACCAGGACTGTGTCAAAGTGTGGAAGGGTGCATTATCAATATCCCTTCTCAATTCAGTATAGTCTTTATTGGCTATAAATAGCAAATGCCTTACTGACTCCAGTGCTCGGCCACGCAGATTCTGGACCTTCTAATTCTTTACCTCTATCATTCTGGAGTACTGTGAAGCAAAGGTACGGAGCTTTCTTGGTGCAAAGCTCCAAGGAGTGAGCGCATGTAGCTCCTCCCGCTTCTTCAGCTGACACCAGAGTGAACTGAACCACGGACCTAAATCCATCACCTATCTTCCTACAAGTCAGAATTTTTAACCCTGACTGATCCATACAGAGGTATACCAAGTTATACAATACATCAGAACATTATAAAAAATTTAATAATTTGCAAGTATCCCTATGATATTAAAATATCACATTATTTATTACAGGTGATGTCATAGCAAGTCCTCATATAGGTCTGTCTGTAGAAAAATAAAGTTACAATTGTCAGAATAAGGCGATGCAAAGCAATATTTTTTAGAAAAGGCTTTTCATTTTTTAAGTTATAAAACAAATATAAATATTGATATTGCTGCAATCGTACTGATCCAACAACTACACGTAATAAGTAATTTTAATCGCACTGTGAACATCGATATCTGTCATGAAATGTACTTTATTATTGAGTAATGGAATAATTATTTTTTGGTGGAAGTGGGGCAGCATTACAAAGTAGTTACAGACTTTTCGCCAGATGATCGCTAATGAGCGTTCGTATGATCATCTTACAGTGTAATACTGCCACCGATTGGCCAATAAACAAGCTCGTTCATCAGGCAGTCTAAATCTTTTCACATTATTATTATCGTTTGCAGGTGGCAGATCGTGGTGTCTAATCACTATCTGCCACCGGCAAACCACTATACAGCATGGGGACGAGCGATGGCATAGTGATTGCTCCTCCCTATGCTGAGGAGGAGATCGCTGCATGTAATAGTGTAACACCCCAGAGTTGGGTTACTAAACGCTTTTACCCCGCTACAATCTGTTAAGTGTATTTATATTGTCATCTAATGTAATTTTATCTAATATACTCACAAATGTGCATTGTAAAGCCTTGTAAATGTATATTGCTGTAATCTCTATGTTTACCAGCAGGTGGCAGAAATGTGTTCAGCAAGGACATAGTTACAGTTTAGTGTTTCTGAACTGGAATAGTTCATTCCAGTTCAGCTCACCCCTTCTTTGAGCAAAATGGGCTGAGCCTATTTCCTGCCTCATGGGTGGAGAAGGAAGTTAAGTTAGTGTGCCAGCCACCCCGGCTAGGGGAAGGCTGTGCGTGTAGGAGCTCCCAGATATAGGGATCCAAAGCCAGGATCTTGTCTCGGCTGAGGCACTGATCCTCATCCCCAGTCTGAGCCTTGCAGCCTCAGCTGGTAGAAGCAAGCAGCCACCTCCAGTTACAGGAAGAAGCATACCCTGAAACAATAACTGTGAGTACCGTCCAGAGAACCCCAGGAGAAGACATATTCCTCCTCAGCAAGTCAGTCCCCAATTTAGCAGAAGATAGCAAGCGCAGAAGATATATATTCCTGCCACATTACAGAGCTACAAAGCAGACGTCCCTTTCCTGCAAAAGCTCCAGGCACATGATAGAGCAGAAGATAAATCCCTGCCACACATTGCCAATACCTGCTGGGACCAAAGAGTAATGCTGTATTTTGCATGGATGAAAGCTGCAACTAGTAAAGACAAGTTTGAACTTTACCAAAGGTCTGGATCTCAATTACTGCTGCAAAATCCCTCTATTATTTCTACTAGCACCACACTCATTTTATTGCAAGTAAGCCAGGATCCAGGAGTCCAGTCGTACCCAGGTAGGAGACACCGTTGACACTATTATTACTACCATACAGAGACATTTCCCCACTCTGGCATTCCTAACCTGGTACGTGAGTTACAACACCTTAAAGGGGCCCTGTGACTGTACCCTGCGCACGCTGCAATTGGCGTCACGAACTAAACTATAAACTATCACCTACACCTGACCCAGCCATTGCATATTATTGGTGTCAGAGTGCATACCCCCGATCCAGCTCTACTGCAATTGCAGCGGTTTCCTCCGCCAGTGAGCAGGCTATTGCTGGGAGGGAACGCTTCCCTCCTGACAATCGTCTGCCGCATCGGGCTATGTAATACAGCCTTTAGCCTAAGGCAGCAGAAATTTTAGAGCAAACCCTAGTAGTGTTATGGAATTGTTACATAGAAATGGTCATCCACAGACACGCCTTAGATTTGCCTTATTCTGTATTACTGGTTCAAATGAATATGGAAATAAAATACCGTAGCTTGGACATTCATAAGATGCTGTAAAATGTGTACATATGGGTACTTTTACAGTTTCCTTGCACGGTATATTCTATAAATGTGCCATAAATCCTAGTATGTATAACAAATCGTTATGTGGAACTATGTGAAATGCCTATCTGACACCTAGGGGTTACATATTCTTGTAATTATCATCTCGGAACAATTAGTTTTTCCTTGTGAAGTATTGGGAATTCTGATACTGAACACACATCAAGTGAACTAATTACGACAAGATTTTCGTCTGAAAATCTCATGCAAACAACTGCATTTTAAACGTCAAGAAAGTTTCTTAACAGAAATAATGAATTGCAATAGTGTGCGAATTCCTTAAATGGATGTTTTAACTTTTAGTGTATGGTGCCCCCCGGTGGTCAATTTTAAATGCACAGTGTTAAACATACCAGTCACTTACCTATATGTGTACTGCACAGTAGTATATCTAAGGGGCATATTTTTAAAGTTCTTACTGGAACAGACCTTTTCAGTGGCTGATGTGTATCCCCTGGTTTTAGGGCTGTATTAGGCCTCATGCACACGACCGTTGTTTCATTCCGTGTCCGTTGTTCCGTTTTTCGTGATTTTCTGCAGACCCATTGACTTTCAATGAGTCCGTTGAAAACTCGGCTAATGCACCGTTTGTCATCCGCATCCGTGATCCGTGGTTTCAGTCCGTCAAAAAAATATAACCTGTCCTATTTTTTTCACGGAAAACGGTTCGCGGACCCATTCAAGTCAATGGGACCGTGAAAAAACGCGGAGGCACACAAGATTGTCATCCGTGTCCGTTTTTTTCGTATCATTTGCATGGCAAACTTGACTTAGATTTTTTTTTACTTTCCTTCATGTCTGGTGATCCTCCAAAAATCAAGGAAGACACACAGAAACAAATTTTGCGGAACGGAACACAACAACGGTCGTGTGCATGAGGCCTTACACTTCTAGATTTAGCAGACAATTGTTGGGAAGGAGGCGTTCCTTCCCGACAATCACCTGCTCGTCACTGAAGGAGACTGCTGTATTTATTGCTGATGCAGCGATCTCCTCCACAGTATGGGGAAGAGAGATCGTTAATGCCATCGCTCATCCCAATACAGAATCCTTATTTGTCGGCAGCAGAGGCTGTTTAGACGGCACAATTTGCTGTCGGTAAATGATGACTTTTTGTGACCACATGAAAGATGCGATTACCAGATGAACAAGCATTTTGCTCATTCATCGGGTAATCGGCGTCACCTTTACTTGGCAGATCATCACTAACGAGCATTCCTACGAATGCTTTTTAGCGATTATCTGGTCGATCCTCTGCCAGTATAATACAGCCCTTACACATTCCACGACTTTCCCTTACACACCTCCATGAGCAGCATAATGTGTGCAAGATAAGAGATTTGCGTTTGCAACACAGAGAGAGAATTGATAGATGAGAGTGAAATACATACTTTAAGGGGTTGGCCACTATATAAGTACTTTCCACTATATAGTGTGAGGTAGGGTAAAAAAGAGTTTCCTAATATACTTTATTACAAAAAATCTGAATGGTAATGGGTTTATAATGAGCCCCGGCCCTTTAATGGAATTTTCCATCATTTTAATGTTTATGGTGGCTGCCAGACCCTCGATTTCTAAGGAAAAATAGATAGAGGGTGGATTCTTCCTGTCCTACCGTCACTCTCTAAAACAGGGAAAGCATACCTGTAGCATGTGGTGCTGGGTGTGAGGGCTTGAAAGCATACTAATGCAAGAGGATCTTTAAGTCCATGTAAATTGCTACCTTAAAGTAATATGTGTGCTCTGAAACAAGAGTTAAAGAAGGGGGAGTCCTATAATGCATCGGTGAATATATGGAAAGTGGACGCTTGAAGACTAATTAACCGTTTTAAAACTACATTTACATGTTGCCGTTATCATTCCAATTCATATTGTGCCCAGTATAAATGGGCAAAGAGATCAATGTCAAATGATAAATCTAAAGTTTATCACAATTACATGCGCATACATAGAATTAACACTGTCATTAGCAGAAGTTATTAAAGGGCACCTGTCAGCAGATTTGTACCTATGAACAATGATGGCCAGTTCGCCCGCGAACACATGCGGGCTGCCATCTTAAATCACAAGTTCAGCGAGGCACAGGTAAGTCCTTACCTGTGCCTGTGCGCGAGCCGGCCTGAAATGAAATGCAATGCGGTCTCCAGGTGCAGGCAGTTCTGAGAACAGCCCAATGAAGGCCCCCGGCGGCTGTTCTCGGAACTGCCTGCTCCCGTTGACCGCAGTTAATTTCAGACCGGCTCGCGCACAGGCACAGGTAAGCACCTGTCTTTGTTATTATTTTGTTATATTGTTATATTGATTATCACATCCACATAATTGCTACCTTGTGTAGGATGTCTATTGTGGTACTTGTGGTTCGCTGCGGGCATCCTCCACCGTATGCATTTTTGCTGGGGATCGCCATTAGCAACGGGCCACAAGTGCAGGATTTGCTCCCCTATATATATATATGCACGACTGCATGTGGGTTTTGAGCACCTCCTGCTAATACCACGCCATTCTTTTCAGTTTGTATATATAGAGATTCTTGGAGGTGTATAAACTCCAATTTAAATGTGCCTGTTTTCCATCTACAGGCCACATTTAGGTGCACCTGTGAGGCCTGGGCCATATCAGCCAGTCTTGAGTGGGACTCGCAGACTCCTCCCTCCTCCCATTGCAAGCATGGTTACATGCTGGAGGTAACTGGTGAGTTGTTTGTGAGTCGGCCTCATGCTCCTGTAATTTGCCCACTGGCTCCTGGTATTGCCCATACGGCTCAGGTAGGAGAGTGTTAGGTCCCGGGCTACTTGAGAAACCTTGGCGTGGTGCCCGGGCTTAGACATGTCCTACACCGTAGAACATGTTGACTAATCTCTCAATTTTAAAATCTGTTTGAGGGTTTAGTAAGACCGCAGAGTGCACCTGTCTTTGCTATTATTTTGTTATATTTAAAAGTGAAATGTAAAAATTATATATATATATATATATATATATACACAGTATGTCATATTCTAGGTTCTTCAAAGTAGCCACCTTTTGCTTTGATTACTGCTTTGCACAATCTTGGCATTCTCTTGATGAGCTTCAAGAGGTAGTCACCTGAAATGGTTTTCACTTCACAGGTGTGCCCTGTCAGGTTTGATAAGTGGGATTTCTTGCCTTATAAATGGGGTTGGGACCATCAGTTGCGTTGTGGAGAAGTCAGGTGGATACACAGCTGATAGTCCTACTGAATAGACTGTTAGCTGCTTTTTTCTTGCCGTAATACAAATTCTAAGTAAAGAAAAACGAGTGGCCATCATTACTTTAAGAAATGAAGGTCAGTCAGTCCGAAAAATTGGGTAAACTTTGAAAGTGTCCCCAAGTGCAGTCACAAAAACCATCAAGCGCTACAAAGAAACTGGCTCACATGCGGACCGCCCCAGGAAAGGAAGACCAAGAGTCACCTCTGCTGCGGAGGATAAGTTCATCCGAGTCACCAGCCTCAGAAATCGCAGGTTAACAGCAGCTCAGATTAGAGACCAGTTAAGAGGAGACTGTGTGAATCAGGCCTTCATGGTAGAATATCTGCTAGGAAACCACTGCTAAGGACAGGCAACAAGCAGAAGAGACTTGTTAGGGCTAAAGAACACAAGGAATGGACATTAGACCAGTGGAAATCTGTGCTTTGGTCTTTGGTTCCAACCACCGTGTCTTTGTGCGACTGATGGTGTGGGGGTGCTTTGCTGGTGACACTGTTGGGGATTTATTCAAAATTGAAGGCATACTGAACCAGCATGGCTACCACAGCATCTTGCAGCGGCATGCTATTCCATCCGGTTTGCGTTTAGTTGGACCATCATTTATTTTTCAACAGGACAATGACTCCAAACACACCTCCAGGCTGTGTAAGGTCTATTTGACCATGAAGGAGAGTGATGGGGTGCTGCGCCAGATGACCTGGCCTCCACAGTCACCGGACCTGAACCCAATCGAGATGGTTTGGGGTGAGCTGGACCGCAGAGTGAAGGCAAAAGGGCCAACAAGTGCTAAGCATCTCTGGGAACTCCTTCAAGACTGTTGGAAGACCATTTCAGGTGACTACCTCTTGAAGCTCATCAAGAGAATGCCAAGAGTGTGCAAAGCAGTAATCAAAGCAAAAGGTGACTGCTTTGAAGAACCTAAAATATGACATATTTTCAGTTGTTTCACACTTTTTTGTTATGTATATAATTCCACATGTGTTAATTCATAGTTTTGATGCCTTCAGTGTGAATCTACAATTTTCATAGTCATGAAAATAAAGAAAACTCTTTGAATGAGAAGGTGTATCCAAACTTTTGGTCTGTACTGTATATATATATATATATATATATATATATATGTAAAGGCCGATTCATTGGCCTGTATTTGTGGGAGGGGCACTGCTGCCTTTATGTTCGGCCGGTGTTCCTCCCACTTTGTACGTCGTTCGGCGTTTTGGAGCGGTTCCTATTGTTTGGAGAGTGGTGTATGCAGGGAGCAGTGTCTCATTGTCAGCGGTGTCCCTTTATGTTGAGTAGCTGCCACGTCCTTCAGCCCAGTGCTTCTGAGGCTGGCCGGAAGTGGGTCGGCCCCCTAGGTGAGCGATCTGCCACGGAGCAACAATAGCTCCCCACGCGGCATGACACGTTAGGGTGCAGGGGGCAGCGTGTCCCCGCTCAGCAGTCTGTTTAATGTCTGGCACGGGCCGCCGTGCTGTTAGATAGGCAGGGATACGGGGTGCGGGGGGGGCTTGTCGAGGGGTTTTGAAAAGTCATAGGGTTGTCGCCGATCTGTCCCGTTATCAGTACTGGCAGGTTGTGAGCCAGTGTGTGTGTGGAGCTCTGTACTGGGTCGGTTAGTGTTAATCTTGAGGGTGCCAGTCTTTTCCAGGGGTAGAAGGAGGAGAAAATGTATATATAATAATTGGATTAAAAAAAAGGGAAAAATAACTGAGTCCAGGGAGGGTAGTGGATTAATATGGAGGAGTGTAGGGTAGGGAGTTAGGACCGGGGGGGGGGGGGGGGGTCTGGTCTTAGAGGAAGTGCTGTGCGGTCTCTGGCTGCAGTTATTTTCTCATTCATGGGGTTCGTTAGCACCTTATCACCTGAGGCTCTCCCCGTTAGGGAGGCAGGACATAGTCGCAGGTTGTTTTTCTTTTTTCCTTCTCCCAGGCAGTAGGCGGGGTTTGTGCGGGTGTGGTCACAGGTCATGATCTTGTGATGAGGGAAACTTTTTGGAGAGGGAGAAAAAGGGAAAAAATGATAAAAAAAAAAATAAATAAGGGGAAAAAAAAGGGAAGGGGAAAGGTAATATAAAGAGTAAACAATATACGTTAACATAGTCTCCTTCAATTCTACTTGCTAGTCTCGTTTGCTCACCCTCTTCTTAACGTTGCTTGTGGTTTCCTCCCGGAGTGGTGTGTAATCCAGTGTTGACGGCATAATTGTTTGCTTCTAGGTTCAAGCGTTTCTCTCAAGTTACATCCAGGATCTTGGCTTACCTGCCAGGTAGTAGGGGTACACGTCGGGGGGGGGAGGAGAGAGGTTGCAAGTGTTGTTCATGTCTCATTCACTGTCCGTTGTTTCGTGTTATATTGTCTTTACAGCTGAAATGTAGCGAGCTTCAGATATCGTTGAGGCTTCCGTGGATGAGGATGTTGTGAGAATGTCTGAAGGGGACAGTATTCCGTCCCTACGTGCATGGACTATCCCTAGGCTTACTATGGAACTAACAAAGAGGGGTATTCCTTTCCCGGCTTCCGCCAGGAAGGCGGAGTTGTACCGGCTGTTGAAAGACTCGGTGTCAAGATGACGTCTCCATGGCCACGGTGCAAACATCACTCACCCAGTTACACGTCATGTTGAATAGCTTAATGTCGTCCGTTACTAGTGTACAAGCAAGGTTGGAGACGGTAGAGTCTCGTGCATCGGTCGTTCCTGTCTCTTCTCCGGACCTACCCGTTGCCTCTACATCCGCAACAGGTGGCTGTTGTTCAACGCAGGCCGTTCCCAATGTCTTTCCTGCACATTCTGTTCCGGTTAACATCAAAAAGGATATATTAGAGGGTAGGGATGTTAATCTTGCTTCTTTGCTGACTTATCCGACAGTAAGGTCATTGCCTGCGGTGAGGTCTCTGTGGTGCTGAGAGGCCGTGACCACAGGCTCAATCGCAAGTTGATGATCCCCGAATTTGTCATGGCGTTCAGTCTGTTCAGAGATGTAATATGTTCTGTTAGGCCTGATAGGAGGGAAGAACTTGATTTGTACCTTTTCCGAGTCAAAGAGTCAGGGTATAAGTATGGCGGGTGTTCATTTTATGATTATCATTGTTCCTTTTCCGCCAAGGCAGCGGCGGCTTTAGCGCAGTTTCAGTTCGTCACAGATTGGTCCAATTTAGACACTGAGTTATTTTGTAGGCATTTTGCTGGTTTGAAAGCTCCTTACTGTTCATTATGTCAGTCGATTTTTCACTCAGCTGAGTGCGCCGTCTAACCCTTCTGGTTCGTCGGCCGGACCTCTAGACGTTTTCAGGTCTTCCAGCTCAGTTGACAAGTTGGGTCGGCCTATTGTTCAGTTAGGTAGGGCCCAGATTTGTAACAATTACAACTACTCTTCGTGTAATTTCAGTCAATGCCGCTTGCTACATATTTGTTCTAATTGCTTCAGGGCCCACCCCAAAGTCGCTTGTACATTAAAGTCGATCAAAGCATACATGAGTGTCGTGGATACTGGTTGCTTACGGGGGTTCTTGGTGGGTCATCCTAATCCAGGTTTCGTGGAGTTTTTGATTTCAGGGTTTTCTAAAGGTTTTCATACCTGGTTGGTCACCGTTCCAGAGTTTACGCACAAATGTAAGAATCTTCAGCCAGCTGGCAAGAATCCTAGCGCCATAGACAAGTTGATAAATGCAGAGTTAGATAAGGGTTTTTTGCTCGGTCCTTTTAAGGTGCCCCCTTTCCAGCGGTGGAGAGTTAGTCCCGTAGGGTAAGTTTAGTAGGAAGGAAAGACTGATCATAGACCTGTCAGCCCCGCATGGTTCCCATTTTCCTAGCCTTAACTCCTTTATTCCATCAGAGGAAGTGGGTATGAGGTATTCTTCCATTGACCAGGCTATCGCCATTATCATTCAGTTAGGACCCAGAGCAGCATTGTCCAAGGCGGATATCTCTGATGCCGTTACTTCCTATTATGCCAGCTCTCTGGCAGTGGCACAGCATTAAGTGGAGGGACCAATACTACTTTTCCACAAAACTTTTGGTTCTAAGAGCAGCCCATGGCTGTTTGATCAGTTGGCTCAGGCCCTCCATTGGGTATTAGAGAATAAAATTCACTGTGAGCACGTCATCCATTACTTGGATGATTTCCTGCTGACCGAGAGGCCAGGGCCAGCCCCCCTGGGTCTGGGGGAAACTTTTGAGTTGTTTTTCTCAGATGGGCATCCCTGTATCCCCCAAGAAAGTTGAGGGCCCATCCACAGTCATTACTTTCCTAGGCATAGTGTTAGTTTCGGAAAACATGTTAGCCAGATTGCTGTCGGACAAGTTAGTTCGCAGGTTCTCAGTTACCACAGTGGTCACTAAGGCCGATTTACAGTCGTTACTGGGCATGTTAAATTTTGCTATGAGGATCATCCCGCAAGGCAGGTCATTCATTTCCCGCTTGTTGGCCCTTCTCATTACTGCTCCAAATCAGGACAGCCCGGTACGCCTGGATAGTCAGGCCTTATCTGACCTACACATGTGGGACCACTTCCTCAGCCAGTGGAATGGGGTGTCCTTGTTTATTCCCGAATTGTCTAACCTGTCTCCAGTAATCTTCTCAGACGCGGCTGCTGGCACAGGTTTTGCTGCTATTTTTGGCACCCACTGGGTCGCAGGTGAGTGGCAAGTTGAGGTTAGACAGATCCCGGGTTTCCTACAAACCTCAGCTCTCTTCGAGCTGTACCCCATAGTATCGGCCGCCTTTATCTGGGGCAGCCGCTGGACAAATCTCACTGTGTTGTTTGTAACAGACAACGCCGCAGTGGTAGATATTATAACCAGTGATTTGTCTAAGTCATCACATGTCATGTGTCTCATGAGGCGTCTAGTTCAACTTTCGTTGCAACATAATTTCTGTATTACTAGCACACATGTAACAAGTTCTCAAAATGTGGCAGTTGACACCTTATCGAGGGCTAATTTTCCCCTTTTTTCACAGGTCATGCCAGAGGCGGATGTTACGGGCGCTGCTGTCCCTCCCCACGAGTTGCTAATATTGGTTTGACTAGTCACCTGGCCACAGCCCATACCTTATTAACCAAGTCACTTTCTCCGAACACGGCTAAGGCTTACCGCACTGGGTGGGCCGTATATTGCAAATTCCTGGAGAAATGCCCTCAAGGAGAGTCCAGCTTCATCGAGTACATCCTTGCTTTTATAGGTTACAGCCACTCGGAACTTAAGCTATCACACAACACAGTGAAATCCTACCTGTCAGGGGTGCAGCATTTCCTTTCCGTTAGTCATATAGAACAGGGTTCGTTGTTTTCTGTTCACGCAGTCAAAGCAACGCTGAGGGGTTTAGGCAGATGTGGCCCAGGAGGCAGACAAGTCGTTACTGGTAGGCTATTCCGTAACCTGTCTGACATTCTGGATAAGAATCCTTTCGGGGTTTTGCCCAGCTTGGTGCTTAAAGCGGCTATTTATTTAGCCTTTTACGGTTTCTTGAGGCCTGGTGAGTTTACTTGTCCCCCCAATAGCAGTAAGTTTGTCACAGTTAGGCAACTGGTTCCGCATCTTGAGGGTTTCACGTTACTACTGAGGACGTCCAAGACCTCTCAGACTGATCCCAGTGTCCTACATACCCACGTCTCATAGATGGTGCCCTGTCAGAGTTCTTCAGCAGTTGCAGGCAGCCTTAGTGGGTCACAGGCCAGATAGTCCACTGTTGCCTTTTGGGGTGTCGCCACTTAGTACTCGCCAGTTTGTCTCCTTAGTTGTGAGTCTGGGCGGCGACCCCGCTTCGATTTCAGGTCATTCATTAGATACAGGAGCGGCGTCCGCGGCCTCCAAAAATCAGGTGCCAGCGCACATTATCCAGAAGTTGGGTCGCTAGCGCTCCTCCTGCTTTAGTTGCTACATTCCTCATCCCAAAACTGAGATGTCATTGGCTTTCCAAAGTTTGGTCTTGTGATTATGTTGTAATAAATTACTCTTGCTACTATGTATGCCTTTTGCCCTCTTTCTGGTGTCCCTGCTACGTCGCGGTTGCGGCACAACTCTAACCGCTTAGGCGTAATGTAGTTTCAGGTGGGATAGAGTGCATTCTTTCGGTAGCAACAACCACAAATATATATATATATATATATATATATTTTTATATATATATATATATATATAATTAAAGGCTATCTGTATGAAACTAGTGGACCTGTTGCATTTGTGCTTGGCAGCTGAAGGTATCTGTGTTGGTCCCATGTTCATATATAGTCACCTGCATTTTGGAGAAAAATGATGTTTTAATATATGCAAATGGCGTGTACTACCTACTTATGCTATATAAAGACACCAGGATTAATAAATAGCACATGTAGATAGGGGCCTGTTACAATTTTACATTAGGGCCCAAGAGATTAGGTTACACTTCTGCATTGACTCATTGTTTCTGCAGTCCATCTCCCCCTCTATAGCAAATAAAACCACTATCCAGCTGCCCCTTTAACACTGTAGCTTCCACCAATACTGTGCCTACTGCTGCCCCGTGTGCTCACATTACTGTACCGGCAGTGCTGCTCCAAAATAAAAGAGCCAAAGGACATAGGTACAGAACTAGAAAATGATGGACCCCAAAGCAGACTTTAGGCACAAAACCCCAGACCAGACCCCAAAATTAGTACAGACCTCCTGACAGACCCTAAAATTAATACTGAACTCAGATTATCCCCAAATTCATACAAATCCCAGATAAGAGCCCAAATGTATACAGACCACAAATTCATACAGACTCCAGGATAATGTGAGCCCTCTATAACCTCCTTGCCTTAAATGCAAAACTCAGATCAGACCCCAAATTAATGTGGCTCCCTAAAACCGCCACCCCACCATCCCTTAAATCAGATCTCAGATCAGAACCTAAATTTGTTTGCCCCCCTAGGCCCCAAAATTCAAATAACCCCCTTCCCTTAGATGTCAAAGACCCTAAAATTCATATGCCCCTCCTCACCCAGATCCCTGCAAACCACAGATCAGAGCCCTAAAATGAATGCCCCCCCACTCAGATAAGACCCCAATATCATGTGCCCCCCCCAAGCAGATCAAACCCCAAAATTAATGTGCCGTCACTTCCACAGATACCTTCAGACCTCAGATCAGACTCCTCTCCCTCCAGACTATTATCACAGAAAGCAAAAGCCAATTAAAACGTAACTTTTAATTACTAATGTAGGCTATTTCTAGTCAGCGCCGTGGAGAACCAATAACAATACAATATAGCAAGGTCCATGTGGACCACTCATGTGCGCCAACTTTCTCAGGAAGTAAGAATCTCCACTGAGCAGGAGATCAATGGAGATCCTTACATCCTGAGGAAGTTGGTGCATGTGAGTGGTCCACATGGACCTTGCTATATTGTATTGCCTTGTTATTGGTTCTCCACGGCACTGACTGTAAATAGCCTACATTAGTAATTTTTGGAGCCTACATGTATCTTTTTGCATTAGGTCGTTGCTCCATATTGTTTATGCTCAGGTATTGCTTTGTAAGGTCTCCAATAACAGATGATTATCTTATCAATTGTTTGTTATATTGCCCTCTTTGTCCCCTGATGAACCTTTATCAATCTACTTGGGGAAACACGTCAGAATTTAGGGTATTATTTCTTTCACAATTTTGTTAAGACCTCTAGGGGCATAGTAGGCTTAGGTACGAGGACAGAGGGCATCCACCATCAGGGTGTGCCTCTGGGCTGAGCCACTATCTAGGGTTCCGACAGGGTCAGATTTCCCGCTATGTACCCCTTATTTGCCCCTGATTTCAAGTTTATCATTGAGTATCGGTAAATAAGTGCTATGTTGGGATATACATTGATAGCCCTAATTGGGCTCTTTTTATATAATAAACATTAAAAGTTATGTTTTAATTGGTTTCTGCTTTCTGTGATAATACTTAGATTTTTGCATGACTGACATATGTGATTATCTACACTTTTTGTATTCTGACTCTCCCTCCAGACCCTTGCAGATCAGACTCCCCCCCCCCCCCCCAGATCACTGCAGATCTCAGATCAGACTTCCCCTGTCCAGGTCCCTGCAGACCTCAGATCAGACTTTCTCCCGCTCCAGATCCCTGCAGATCTCAGGTCAGACTCCCCCCCCTCCAGATCGCTGCAGACCTCAGATCAGACCCCCCCCCCCCGATCACTGCAGACCTCAGATCAGTCTCCCCCTCTCCAGATCCTTGCAGACATCAGAATAGTCTTCCCCCCAGATCACTGCAGGTATCAGATCACACTCCCCCCACCAGGTCCCTGCAGGCCCCAGATCAAACACCCCCCAGATCACTGCAGATTTAAGATCAGACAACCCCACCAGATTCTTGCAGATCTCAGATCAGACTCCCCCCAGATCGCTGCAGACCTCAGATCAGACCCGCCCCAGATGACTGAAGATCTCCGATCAGACTCCCACCCAGTTCCTCGCAGACCTCAGATCAGAGTCACCCACCGATCACTGCAGATCTCAGATCAGACTCTCCTTCCCAGGTCCCTGCAGACCGCAGATCAGAGTTCCATCCCCGATCCCTGCAGATCTCAGATCAGACTCTCCGTCCCAGGTCCCTGAAGACCTCAGATCAGAGTTCCATCCCTGATCACTGCAGATCTTAGATCAGACTCCCCCCAGGTTCCTGCAGACCTCAGATCAGACCCACCCCAGATCACTGAAGATCTCAAATCAGCCTCCCCCTAGGTCACTGCAGACCTCAGCTCAGATGTGATATATGAGAAGCATGAAAATGTGAAAAAATTCTATATTAAAAAAGTGACTAAACAGGTGTATAGCAAATATTGTAAAACATTAAAATAAAAAAATAAAAATGATGAATGAAAATATAATTAAAGTGTGAGTGTGAAATGAGTGTATTTATGTATATTTGTGTGTGTCAAAAGGAAGCAGAAAATGTGAAAAATTCTAAAGAACAATGAATAAATATAAATAAAAACCCAAGGTCCAATCCAAAACATTCTCAGGTGGTTACCAAATGCCTCTGGAGCAAAACCTTTCTAGTCAATTACATACCATGTTTTTCCTGTGGACTTCTTGATATTCAATATGACCTTAAAGGGACACTGACAGGCCCTATAAACATATTTAGTTATTCCTATGCAGTCATAGGTCTATTAAAGTGTATTCCAATGGTATAAGAGTACCCCCTGTCCGCATTGTAAACCATGTAAAAACAACTTCATATTCATATGTCAATCACATTCCTTTGTGCCCATGGGGTGTTTTTTCTCCTACCTTCGTGCCCAGCCGCGCCCCAGTTGTCGATTCCTACCGCCGCCCAGCTCATTATTATTCACTGCGCTGGGCGGCTCTTACATTCCCCAATCCTGTCAGATCCCACGCATGCCCGATAGAGACTTATGGGCATCGGCCTCAATCGGACCATCTGCGCATGCGCCGGATACCTGTATTCGCGACCCTCTCAAGCCTGAAATTGAATGCGCCTGCGTCCCGTTTTCTTCTGTGCGGCTGCTCTCTGTCTCTATCGGGCATGCGCGGGATCTGACAGGATCGGGGAATGTAAGAGCCGCCCAGCACAGTGAATAATAATGAGCTGGGCGGCGGTAGGAATCGACAGTTGGGGTGCGGCTGGGCACGAAGGTAGGAGAAAAAACGCCCCATGGGCACAAAGGAATGTGATTGACAGATGAATATGAAGTTGTTTTTACATGGTTTACAATGCAGACAGGGGGTACTCTTATATCATTGGAATACACTTTAATAGACCTATGACTGCATAGGAATAACTAAATATGTTTATAGGGCCTGTCAGTGTCCCTTTAAAGGGGTTTTCCAGGCTTCTGATATTGATGACCTATCCTCAGGATAGTTTATTGTTTCCTTTTGTAAGGGTCCAACCCCCCTTCCCCCACAGTTTAGTGGCCAAATTGGTTAGTACCTATCATCATGAAATGCAGTGCAATCTGAAAGCACCATGTTATAGAGCAGGAGAAGCTGAACACAGGGGCGTAGCTATAGGGGGTGCAGAGGTAACAGCTGCTACTAGGCCCAGGAGCCTGAGGGGGCCCAAAGGCCCTTGTGCCCTTGTGGCGTTTCAAATTCTTTTCAGCACGAGGGCAATGTGCTTCCCTGCCCCTGGCCACAAAGCATTGAGGGAAAGGGGGCCTAAGCTGAACTCTTGCACCAGGGAACATGAGCCTTTATCTACGCCTCTGGCTGAATAGATATATATTTTTGTGGGAAAAGATTCAGCAAAACTTATATTTTATACATTGATATCTTAGCTGTTCACATGAGGTGTAAAAAGCTATTAGTACAGGGAGGAGGTGTAAAGTGATCAATAGCATTGTGTATATGGGGCATTTACACCAGCAGATAATCTGACAGATTTTCTGAGCAATCATTGGTCAGATGGCCATTTACACACACAGATCTTTTGTTATACTCACCAACTATTGGTCTGATTGGACAGATAATCTGTTGGTTTAAATGCAAATGTGCATACAGAGATAGCTGTCAGTCACTGATAATACCTCCCTCCTGTACTGCTAGTACAGATAGAAAAAAGCTAAGATATAAATGTATAAATGACAGGTTTTATTGACTCTTTTCCCACGAAACTATATATCAATCTGCTGAGCTTCTCCTGCTCTATAACATCCTGCCTGCTGATTGCACTGCATTTTGGCGTGACAGATTGTCTTTAACTGAATGGAAGATGAGCTGCAGTAACCCACAACGGCCACTAGACTTTGAACAGAGCTATGCTTCCTTTGACATTCAAAGTGCCAATTTCAGCACTAGAGGCAATAGCTGATCAAGGGGGTGCAGTGTGTAGGGCCATCACAGATCAGATATTGATAACCTATCCTGAGGAAATGTCATCAATATCAGGAGCTAAAAAAAAACATTGACTCATGCATGTCATCAGAATCAGATGAGGCTGCTGGGAAAGGAGCAGGAACCTTAGTAAAACTGTTCAGAATGATAGGCTTCAGCAGAGAAACCTGAAATTATTAAGGTATACAATAGGCAAGGATGATAAAAGACTTAAAGGGGTTGTCCGGGTTCAGAGCTGAGCCTGGACAGCCCCCCTGATTTGAGCATCGAAACAGTTCATGCTCCGATGCTCTCCTTTGCCCTACGCTAAATCGCGCAGGGCAAAGGCATTTTTTGGAGATCCGGTGATGTACCGGGCTCTCCATGGGGCTGCCAGGATGCCCGGTGACGTCATCGGCACTGATGGGCGAGCTTTAGCGCTGCCCTAGCCAGTAAAATGGCTAGGGTAGCGCTAAAGCCCGCCTTTTAGAGTCGGTGACGTCACCGAACACACCGCCGGGCAGAAGCCTCCACCCTGCAGTGTGTGATTATAAACAAAAGAGCCTTTGCCCTGCGCGATTTATAGCAGGGCAAAGGAGAGCATCAGAGCATAAACTGCTCCGATGCTAAAGTCAGGGGGGCTGCCGGGGAGAAATTATTGGTATGTCCGGGTTCAGCTCTGAACCTGGACAACCCCTTTAAAGAAGATTCAAGTGGTGACAAAGTATTTAAGGGTACTTTCACACTTGCGGCAGAGGACTCCGGCAGACAGTTCCCTCGCTGCAACTGCATGCCAGATCCGTCAAAACATATGCAAACTGATGGCATTTGTCAGAAGGATCAGGCATTTATTTGCCGGATTAAAATGCTGGATCCGTCTCCCGGATGTGTCACCCGGAAAAACGGATCCAGCATTTATTTATTTGCACATTTTTTGCGGTCTGAGTATGCGCAGACCGCAATGCCAGAACAGTTTTGCTGGAACACTCTACATTAATGCATTTCAATGGGAAAAAATGCCGGATCCGGGATTTTCGACGGAGATAAAACCTCAGCATGCTGCTGTATTATCTCCGTCCTGAAAAGGCAAAAAGACTGAACTGAAGACATCCTGATGCATCCTGAACAGATTGCTCTCCATTCAGAATGCATTAGGATAAAACTGATCAGTTCTTTTCCGGTATTGAGCCCCTAGGACGGAACTATATGCCGGAAAAGAATAACGCTAGTGTGAAAGTACCCTAACCCTGCTTTCACACCTGAGCGTTTCTCAAACGCGCGTTTTACGCGCGTTTTTGTCGCGCGTTTTTATGCGCGTTTTTTGTAATAGTAAACGCGCGTTTGACGCGTGTTTGTGTGATTGACTGCAGTGTCCTATGGCCACAAACGCGCGTCAAAACGCCCCAAAGAAGCTCAAGTACTTGATTATGCGTCGGGCGTTTTACAGCGCGATCGTACGCGCTGTAAAACGCCCAGGTGAGAACCATTCCCATAGGTAAGCATTGGTTTTCATGTGTTGAGCGTTTTACAGCGCGTTTGAACGCGCTGTAAAACGCTCAGGTGTGAACTAAG
This sequence comes from Bufo gargarizans, assembly GCF_014858855.1. Taxonomy (NCBI): domain Eukaryota; kingdom Metazoa; phylum Chordata; class Amphibia; order Anura; family Bufonidae; genus Bufo; species Bufo gargarizans. The sequence continues at coordinate 207,044,205 of NC_058082.1, read as the reverse complement.
GCTGGGTTCACACCTGAGCGTTGCGCAAACGCGCGTTTTACGCGCGTTTTTGTCGCGCATTTTTATGCGCGTTTTTTGTAATAGTAAACGCGCGTTGGTTTCTCCTTGTTGAGCGTTTTACAGCGCGTAGGAACGCGCTGTAAAACGCTCAGGTGTGAACCCAGCCTTAGGGTAACGGAATTGTTTTTGCTGAACCCTGCCAGATCCAGCAAAAACGCTAGTGTTAAAGTAGCCTTATTAAGTTAAATATAGCATATAAAGGCAATAAAAGCATAAAAGGCATGTAGGCCTATGTAGTGCACAATCTAATTAAGAACAAATTACATTTATTGTACCATGTGACTTGTTAATGTTTTTATGATTTTTTTTAAATGTCTATTCATGCTGTGTGGATGTTTTTATGAATGTTCCCTGCTGGGTTCTACATACCCACAATCAATTAGGAAACTAATTATATTTTGCCTTCATTTCACAACCTGTTCACAAATAGCAGATTGTTGGACACATGGTGAAAAAACACTGAGGAGGCAACATAGCAATATATAAATAATAATGTGTTAAAAGAAGATAAACTGCTGATTTGTAGCAGAATTTTTATGCTTAGAGAAAGAGCTAGTCTTTCCCTTTCTTGATTTCAGTGAACAAGACAGTCATGAACTATGAGCCTGTTGTGTTCTAATCTGGTGCACCTGGTGACTTATTTTTGGTGCACTGGTCATTTACAGGTGCAAGGTCATTCCAACAGCTGGACGTGTGTATGGGCAGCCAAGACTCCATGTATGTGCATCAGCTGTGCTAGAGCCGAGCAAGAGAATTCACAGCTCAGAATGTTAAAATGGATTCCCACAGTTGGTTTACATATAGCTTTACAGCTCAAGGGGATATCATCCTGTTATCTGCAACTGATCGACAAGAAGTATCTTGCCCAACCCAATAAACTTCATAAAATGATGAACTATGGGGGACATTTATTAAGACAGGCATTTTACATGCCGGTCTCACGCTCTCCCCTGCTTGCTTTAGATGTACCTCAATTATTAATAGGCACATGCCTAAAACTAGTGGTGCCTCTGTGCAAGTCCATGCAACAAAGGGGAGATCTACATCAGAAAGGGAGTTAGTGTAGATCTCCGCTATAATATATGCCATTTTCCTGGTGTAGATTATAATCCATGTGACAGATCGCTTACTCTGACCCCTAACCGCTCACCACTTTAACCCCTTAAGGACACGGCCATATTTCACCTTAAGGACCAGGCCTTTTTTTGCAAATCTGACATGTCACTTTATGTGGTGATAACTTTATAACGCTTTCACTTATCCAGGCCATTCTGAGATTGTTTTTTCGTAACATATTGTACTTCATGACACTGGTAAAATAGAGTAAAAAAAAATCACTTTTATTTATAAAAAATACTAAATTTGCCAAAAATTTGCAAATTTCCAAGTTTCAATTTCTCTACTTAAATACATAGTAATACCTACAAAAATAGTTATTACTTTACAATTCCCATATGTCTACTTCATGTTAGGATCATTTTGGGAATGACATTTTATTTTTGGGGGACGTTACAAGGCTTAGAAGTTTAGAAGTAAATATAGATTTTTTTTTAGGAATTTTCAAAAAACAACTTTTTAAAGGACCAGTTCAGGTCTGAAGTCACTTTTGTGAGGCTTACATAATATGAAACCACCCAAAAATGACCCCATTCTAGAAACTACACCCCTCAAGGTATTCAAAACAGATTTTACAAACAACGTTAACCCTTTAGGTGTTAAACAAGAATGAATGTAAAATAGAGATACAATTTAAAAATTTCACTTTTTGGGCAGATTTTCCATTTTAATATTTTTTTTCCAGTTACAAAGCAAGGGTTAACAGCCAAACAAAACTCAATATTTATGGCCCTGATTCAGTAGTTTACAGAAACACCCCAAATGTGGTCGGAAACTGCTGTACGGGCACACTGTAAACTGCTGTACGAAGGCAGATTTTGCTGGACTGTTTTTTTTTTTACACCATGTCCGATTTGAAGCCCTAGAGTAGAAACTCCCAAAAAGTGACCCCATTTTAGAAACTATGGGATAGGGTGGAAATTTTGTTGGTACTAGTTTAGGGTACATATGATTTTTGGTTGCTCTATATTACAGTTTTAGTGAGGCAAGGTAACAAGAAATAGCTGTTTTGGCCCAGTTTTTGGGGGCTATTTACAACATTCATCTGACAGGTTATATCATGTGGTATTTTTATAGAGCAGGTTGTCACGGACACGGCGATACCTAATACGTATACAATTTTTTTATTTATGTAAGTTTTACACAATGATTTCATTTTTGAAACAAAAAAAATCATGTTTTATTATCTCCATAGTCTGAGAGACATAGTTTTTTCAGTTTGTGGGCGATTATCTTCGGTAGGGTCTCATTTTTTGTGGGATGAGATGACGGTTTGATTGGCACTATTTTGGGGTACATATGACTTTTTGATCGCTTGCTATTACACTTTTTGTGATGTAGGATGACAAAAAATTGCTTTTTTTACACTTTTTTTTTTACGGTGTTCACCTGAGGGGTTAGATCATGTGATATTTTTATAGAGCCGGTTGATACGGACGCGGCGATACCTAATATGTATACTTTTTTTATTTATGTAAGTTCTACACAATGATTTAATATATTTTTGTTTTCAGTTTTTGGGCCATTATCTTGGGTAGGGTATGATTTTTGCGGGATGCGATGACGGTTTGATTGGCACTATTTTGGGGTGTGTATGACTTTTCGATCGTTTGCTATTACACTTTTTGTGATGTAAGGTGACAAAAAATGGCTTTTTTTAGGCTACTTTCACACTTGCGCAGGACGGATCCGACAGGCTGTTCCCCATGTCGGATCCGTCCTGCCGCTATTTCGCCGTGCCGCCGCTCTGTCCCCATTGAGTATAATGGGGATGGGGCGGAGATTCGGAGCAGCACGGCGGTGCACAGCGAAAGCCGCCGGACTAAAAAGTCCTGCATGTCCGACTTTTTAGTCCGGCGGCTCTCGCCGTGCACCGCCGTGCTGTGCTGGAGCTCCGCCCCGTCCCTATTATAGTCAATGGGGACAGAGCGGCGGTCCGGCGGCACGGCGAAATAGCGGCAAGACGGATCCGACATGGTGAACAGCCTGTCGGATCCGTCCTGCTGCAAGTGTGAAAGTAGCCTTACACATTTTTTTTTTTTTTACGGTGTTCATCTGAGGGGTTAGGTCATGTGATATTTTTATATAGCAGGTTATTACGGATGTGGCAATACCTAATATGTATACTTTTTTTATTTATGTAAGTTTTACACAATAATAATTTAAACAAAAAAAAATCATGTTTTAGTGTCTCCATAGTCTGAGTCATAGTTTTTTCAGTTTTTGGGCGATTATCTTAGAAAGGGTCTCATTTTTTGCGGGATGAGATGACTGTTTGATTGGCAATATTTTGGGGTGCATATGACTTTTTGATCGCATGCTATTACACTTTTTGTGTTGTACGATGACAATATAATAGCTTTTTTTACACCGTTTTTATTTTATTTTTGTATCAGTTTTAGATCATGTGATATTTTTATAGAGTCGGTCGATACGGACGCGGCAATACCTAATATGTATACTTTTTTTTAATTTACTTAAGTTTTACACAATGACAGCTTTTAAAAAAAAAAAAAAAAAAGATGTTTTAGTGTCTCCATATTCTGAGCTATATATATATATTTTTTTTGGGCGATTGACTTAGGTAGGGTCTCATTATTTGCGGGATGAGGTGACGGTTAGATTGGTATTGTTTTGGTGGGCACACGCCTTTTTGATCGCTTACTGTTTTACTTTTTGTGATGTAAGGTGACAAAAATTTTTTTATTTAGCACAGTTTTTTTATTTTTTACGGTGTTCATCTGAGGGGTTAGGCCCTATGATATGTTTATAGAGCCGTCGATACGGACGCAGCGATACCTAATATGTCTTTTTTTTACTTATTTTTTTTTTTCTTTATTTGGGGGAAATGAAATTTTTGTTTATTTTCAATTAAAACTTTAAATTTTGGGGGGAAACTTTATTTTTTCTACTTTTTCTTAACTTTATTTTTTGTCCCACTTTGGGACTTCAACTTTTGGGGGTCTAATTCCTTTTAAAATGCATTCCAATACTTCTGTATTGGAATGCATTGGCTGTATGAGTAATACTGTACAGGGGGCTGGATCTCACAGGCTCGTCACAGGAAGGCAGCGCGATGCCTCAGGAAGGCATCGCGCTACCTTCCATGCCATTGGCTCTCCCCTACAGCCACATGGGGACCCAATGGCACCACCGCCCCAACAGTGAAAAGCTGCAAACCGCAGGTCTAAATTGTCACGGGACCCCCCCCCCCCCCCTCGCATTTAGCCAAGGTGCCTACTCAATGATTTGAGCAGGCACCAGGTTACGATCACCGCCCGCCGAGCGGTGATCGGGAACACACAGGACGTTCCCGTACGCCCTGTGTCCTTAAAAAAGACCTCTCACCTAAAAAAAAAATGTAAACTAAGACCATAGCTTTACTTACATGCCCCCATGAAGTGTTGGTCGTTTTTTCTTTTTTCAAACTGTGCCCCCGTTTGTCCGCTATGCCCCCCCGGAATAATTCCCGCCGTCTATGCTAATGAGCCAGCCTCAAATGGGCTGGCTTTAAAAGTTCTCCTCGGCGTGCCTTCTCTCTTCTCCCTGGCACGGAGCGCATCCAATCAGCGCGCTCCGCTCTTAGCCAGGGAGAAGACGCTCCAGTTCTCGCGAGACTTCAGAGAACTGGAGCGATTTCGTCTATCCGGCTAAGAGCGGAGCGCGCTGATTGGATGCGCTCCGTGCCAGGGAGAAGAGAGAAGGCACGCCGAGGAGAACTTTTAAAGCCAGCCCATTTGAGGCTGGCTCATTAGCATAGACGGCGGGAATTATTCCGGGGGGGCATAGCGGACAAACGGGGGCACAGTTTGAAAAAAGAAAAAACGACCAACACTTCATGGGGGCATGTAAGTAAAGCTATGGTCTTAGTTTACATTTTTTTTTTAGGTGAAAGGTCCTCTTTAAGTACCAGGACATCAGGGCTTACCTGTACACCCTGTGTCCTTAAAGGGTTAAAAAGTGGTGAGCGGTGCCTAAAACCCCCAAAAAAGTAAAAAAAAATTGTGCAACAGAAGCGTGCGTTACAGTTTGCGACTTTTTGGAGCCAGAGATATTACAACACCAACCAATGGTTCAATGTAAATATATATATATATATATATACACAGTACAGACCAAAAGATTGGACACACCTTCTCATTCAAAGAGTTTTCTTTATTTTCATGACTATGAAAATTGTAGATTCACACTGAAGGTATCAAAACTATGAATTAACACATATGGAATTATATACATAACAAAAAATTTTGAAACAACTAAAAATATGTTATATTCTAGGTTCTTCAAAGTAGCCACCTTTTGCTTTGATTACTGCTTTGCACACTTTTGGCATTCTCTTGATGAGCTTCAAGAGGTAGTTGGTTGGTTTTCACTTCACAGGTGTGTGCCCTGTCAGGTTTGATAAGTGGGATTTCTTGCCTTATAAATGGGGTTGGGACCATCAGTTGCGTTGTGGAATAGTCAGGTGGATACACAGCTGATATAGTCCTACTGAATAGACTGTTAGAATTTGTATTATGGCAAGAAAAAAGCAGCTAAGTAAAGAAAAACGAGTGGCCATCATTACTTTAAGAAATGAAGGTCAGTCAGTCCGAAAAATTGGGAAAACTTTGAAAGTGTCCCCAAGTGCAGTCACAAAAAACATCAAGCCCTACAAAGAAACTGGCTCACATGCGGACCGCCCCAGGAAAGGAAGACCAAGAGTCACCTCTGCTGCGGAGGATAAGTTCATCAGAGTCACCAGCCTCAGAAATCGCAGGCAACAGCAGCTCAGATTAGAGACCAGGTCAATGCCACACAGAGTTCTAGCAGCAGACACATCTCTAGAACAACTGTTAAGAGGAGACTGTGTGAATCAGGCCTTCATGGTAGAATATCTGCTAAGAAACCACTGCTAAGGACAGGCAACAAGCAGAAGAGACTTGTTTGGGCTAAAGAACACAAGGAATGGACATTAGACCAGTGGAAATATGTGCTTTGGTCTGATGAGTCCAAATTTGAGATCTTTGGTTCCAACCACTGTGTCTTTGTGCGACGCAGAAAAGGTGAACGGATAGACTCTACATGCCTGGTTCCCACCGTGAAGCATGGAGGAGGAGGTGTGATGGTGTGGGGGTGCTTTGCTGGTGACACTGTTGGGGATTTATTAAAAATTGAAGGCATACTGAACCAGCATGGCTACCACAGCATCTTGCAGCAGCATGCTATTCCATCCGGTTTGCGTTTAGTTGGACCATCATTTATTTTTCAACAGGACAATGACCCCAAACACACCTCCAGGCTGTGTAAGGGCTATTTGACCATGAAGAAGAGTGATGGGGTGCTGCGCCAGATGACCTGGCCTCCACAGTCACCGGACCTGAACCCAATCGATATGGTTTGGGGTGAGCTGGACCGCAGAGTGAAGGCAAAAGGGCCAACAAGTGCTAACTATCTCTGGGAACTCCTTCAAGACTGTTGGAAGACCATTTCAGGTGACTACCTTTTGAAGCTCATCAAGAGAATGACAAGAGTGTGCAAAGCAATAATCAAATCAAAAGGTGGCTACTTTGAAGAACCTAGAATATGACATATTTTCAGTTGTTTCACACTTTTTTGTTATGTATATAATTCCACATGTGTTAATTCACAGTTTTGATGCCTTCAGTGTGAATCTACAATTTTCCTTTCATAGTCATGAAAATAAAGAAAACTCTTTGAATGAGAAGGTGTGTCCAAACTTTTGGTCTGTACTATATATATATATATATATATATATATATATATATTGTATATATATAAAACTGTTTAGAGCGGTAACTTTGTAATACACCAATTTTTCCTCAATTCAGAATCAGGTAAAAATTGCCAAATTTACCGAATGTGTGTATGTATGTGTGTGTATGTATGTATGTACAGTGGATATAAAAAGTCTACACACCCCTGTTAAAATGTCAGGTTTCTGTGATGTAATAAAATGAGACAAAGATAAATCATTTCAGAACTTTTTCCACCTTTAATGTGACCTATAAACTGTACCACTCAATTGAAAAATAAACTGAAATCTTTTAGGTAGAGGGAAGAAAAAAAATAATAATAATATGGTTGCATAATTGTGCACACCCGTAAACTAATACTTTGTTGAAGCACCTTTTGATTTTATTACAGCACTCAGTCTTTTTGGGTATGATTCTATCAGCATGGCACATTTTGACTTGGCAAGATTTGCCCACTCTTCTTTGCAAAAACACTCCAAATCTGTCAGATCGCGAGGGCATCTCCTGTGCACAGCCCTCTTGAGATCACCCCACAGATTTTCAATCGGATTCAGGTCTGGGCTCTGGCTGGGCCATTCCAAAACTTTAATCTTCTTCTAGTGAAGCCATTCCTTTGTTGATTTGGATGTATGCTTTGGGTCGTTGTCATGCTGAAAGATGAAGTTCCTCTTCATGTTCAGCTTTCTAGCAGAAGCCTGAAGGTTTTGTGCCAATATTGACTGGTATTTGGAACTGTTCATAATTCCCTCTAGCTTAACTAAGGCCCCAGTTCCAGCTGAGGAAAAACAGCCCCAAAGCATGATGTTGCCACCATCATGCTTCACTGTGGGTATGGTGTTCTTTTGGTGATGTGCAGTGTTGTTTTTGCGCCAAACATATCTTTTGGAATTATGGCCAAAAAGTTCAACCTTGGTTTCATCAGACCATAACACCTTTTCCCACATGCTTTTAGGAGACTTCAGATGTGTTTTTGCAAAATGTAGCCTGACTTGGATGTTTTTCTTCATAAGAAAAGGCTTTCGTCTTGCCACTCTACCCCATAGCTCAGACATATGAAGAATATAGGAGATTGCTGTCACATGTAGCACACAGCCAGTACTTGCCAGATATTCCTGCAGCTCATTTAATGTTGCTGTAGGCCTCTTGGTAGCCTCCCAGACCAGTTTTCTTCTCGTCTTTTCATCAATTTTGGAGGGACGTCCAGTTCTTGGTAATGTCACTGTTGTGCCATATTTTTTATCCACTTGATGCGTGTTCCTTGTTATATCTAATGCCTTGGAAATTCTTTTGTATGCTTCTCCTGACTGATACCTTTTAACAATGAGATCCCTCTGATGTTTTGGAAGCTCTCTGTGGACCATGGCTTTTGCTGTGGGATGAGACTAAGAACATTTCAGGAAAGACCAACTAGAGCAGCTGAACTTTATTTGGGGTTAATCAGATGCACTTTAAATGATGGCAGGTGTATGATGACTCCTATTTAACATGATTTTGAATGTGATTGCTTAATTCTGAATACAGCTATATCCCCAGTTATAAGAGGGTGTGCACACTTATGCAACCACATTATTTTAGTTTTAATTTTTTCTTCCCTCCACCTAAAAGATTTTAGTTTGTTTTTCAATTGAGTGGTACAGTTTATAGGTCACATTAAAGGTGGAAAAAGTTCAGAAATTATTTCTTTGTCTCATTTTTTTACATCACAGAAACCCTGACATTTTAACAGGGGGTGTGTACACTTTTTATATCCACTGTATATGGGTACAGTGCTCCAAAGTCTTCTCCACTACTCTCCCAGGTTATCTGATCCTGTACAGAGCAGTGGCCAGAAGATTATCAGAAAATTGCCATAAAAAGCAGTCTATGTGCAGAGCTTCAGGGGTTGTGGCGCCCCCTTGAGTAAGTAAGAAGAATGTCCCCTGGTTGCACGTAGCTAAGGCCAACCATGGTGTTATACATGATTGACAAGGTAGGCAGCGGCAGCAACAATACAATATGGAACTTAACGGACAGGCAGAAAGCAGTGGTATCATTGGGCGAGTGATACATAGCCAGTCCACACTACCAGCAGTGGTAGATCTATTCAGTGGCATCAGGTGGAGGTGTGTGAAAATCTTTACAGATCCATGTCTGATTCATTTTCACAGATGCAATGTTTTCCATGCTTGTGGAAGACAGTTTTGTCCTCCCTGCTGTGATGACACTCTGGCAATCTATACAATGGAGGATGGACAAGACAGTACACTGATGGCAAACTCTAATTCCTGCCACTCGACCAATCTGCTGACCCAGAAGTCTAGATGTCCATGGGGCTCAAGGATCAGGATATTTGCTGGAGAAATAGCACAGTCCAAGTATGGCTGAACCTGGTTGTTCAGGAAGTGCATATGCATTTGCTGATGTGCACCACGTTGGCTTAGCAGTAAAAAAAACTGTTCAGAGCGGTATCCTTGTAATACACCAATTTTTCCTCATTTAGAATCAGGTAAAAATTGCCAAATTTACTGAATTTAGACAAAGAGTGTCTAAAAGAATGTTTATCCAATAATCATATATTTTAGCAGTTATTTTATTTTTAACCCACTATATCATGGGTAAGGAAGGTAGAGAGGAAGTGCACCCCCTAAACTGCCACCCTCAACCCTGTCCCTGACTACTTGCACCACCCGCCCTAGGTGACGGGGCACAACTGGGCGACGGTCCCTGACCTAAGTAAGTGTAGAGCAGAGCGAACAGAGAAAGAGAGGAACAGACAGCCAAGGCAGAAGGTGGTACACAAGACTAAGGCAAACGGATAGACAGGGAGGTAGATAAGACAACAGTACCCAGTGATGGGAAAGGCAATGGCGGGTCAACTAGCCGAGGTCGGTCCGGGAGGTCACGTCAATACAAGGGATGAGGCAGGAGACGAAATGCGAGAACGAGCCAAGGTCAAATCCTAGAGATAGCGTAGGTACCAAGGGAGCGAGCAAGCGAGGTCAGGAAACAAACAAGGTCAATACCAGAGGTCAAGTAGGAAGCAATAATAATAGTACACACAGCCCTAGAGACGAAAATCACAGGCAACCTGTAGCCAGCAGGCCGCCTGTATTTATAGTGGGGAGTGAGGATCATGTGACGTGGCCAGCGTCACATGACCGACAGACAGGTCGACCCAATCATCTTGTAAATGGCAAATATAGCATCGGAAATACTGTTCCAGAGTCTGATTTGTGCGTTCAGTTTGTCCATTAGATTGTGGGTGAAAGGCTGTTGATAGATTAATATCAATCTCAAGTGCTGTGCAAAAACTACGCCAAAATCTTTATGTAAACTGCACCCCACGATCCGAGATAACTTCATCAGGAACTCCATGAAAACGAAACAAGGTCAGCAGTATCTTTAGCAGAAGGTAGGTAGATCTATGATAAAGTGCATGGAAATAGAACCCCAGGGACGAGAGGGGGACGTAAAAGGCTGTAATAACCCCATGGGTGAAGAACATGGGGTCTTGCATCTAGCACAAACATCACATGACATGACATATTTCTTTACATCCTGTTGATAATTGGGCCACCAAAAGAAACAGGATAAATATTCCTGTGTCTTCTGCACTCCTTTGTGACCCGCGATCTTGGAATCATGGACTAATTTTAGAATTTTTATTGTTTCGGGTATATATAGCTGCTGCCCAAATGCACATCATCAGGTGGTCAGGACAGCTAGGAGTCAGTGTCATAGACCTCTTTTATCTCTTCAAGCAAGTCCTTATTATGGATTACTCCCACAAAATTAGACTCAGGAACAATGGTCTTGGGCGGAATCATAGAAGTGGAATCATTGGAAAAGATTCTAGATAGAGCATATGTCTTGCCGTTACAGGAACCGGGTCTGTACGAGATTACAAAGTTGAATTGATTGAGAAAGAGACTCCAACGAGATTGAGGAGGGGATAGACATTTGGCAGATCTAACGAATTCCAAATTACGGTGATCAGTCAGAACTATTATTTGCTGTGAGGTTCCTTGAAGATGATGTCTCCATTCCTTAAAAGCTGCAATGATAGCTAACAGTTCTTTATTCCCCACATCATAATTCTTCTCATCAGGGGATAAACGTTGGGAGAAATGCAATAAACTCTTGTCTCCTGTTCTCTGAGACAGAATAGCCCCTATAGCACAGTCTGAAGCATCTACTTCCACAATGAAGGCGAGGTCTGGGTCGGGATGGACTAATACAGGGGCTGTAGTGAACTTGGACTTTAGGAGACAAAAGGATTCCTGTGCCTGGGGAGACCAGACAAAAGCATTTATTTTTTCTTAGTCAACTGTGTAATAGGAGTAATTATTTCGGAGAAATTCTTAATGAAGCGTCTATAAAAATTGGCAAAACCTATGAAACGTTGAACATCTTTTATGCTCCTGGGGGTAGGCCAGTCTACTATTGCTTTAAAGGGCTTCTGTCACCCCACTAAACCTTTTTTTTTTTTGCTTACTTATAATCCCTACACTGCGATTTATGCCTACATAATCTAATTAATCATTTTGGTCCTGTAGATTTTGTTTAAAACATGCTTTTAAAATATGCTAATGACCTTGCTACCAGCAAGTAGGGCGGCTACTTGCTGGTAGCAGCCGCATCCTCCGATCCTAAAGACGCCCCCTCCGCATTGTGATTGACAGGGCCAGGGAACGGAATCGTTCTCTGCTGGCCCTGCCTGTTTGCAATCAAAATCTGGCGCCTGCGCCGCGGCCGTACCTGTCTTCAATCGGCGCAGGCGCATTGAGGATGGAGCGGCCGCCTCTCAGTGTGCCTGCGCCGATTGAAGACAGGTACGGCCGCGGCACAGGCGCCAGATTTTGAATGCAAACAGGCAGGGCCAGCAGAGAATGATTCCGTTCCCTGGCCCTGTCAATCACAATGCGGAGCGGGTGTCTTTAGGATCGGAGGATGCGGCTGCTACCAGCAAGTAGCCGCCCTACTTGCTGGTAGCAAGGTTATTTGCATATTTTAAAAGCATGTTTTAAACAAAATCTACAGGACCAAAATGATTAATTAGATTATGTAGGCATAAATCGCAGTATAGGGATTATAAGTAAGCAAAAAAAAAAAAAAAAAGGTTTAGTGGGGTGACAGAAGCCCTTTAATCTTGCTAGAGTCCATGTGTAGACCATGAGGTGAAATTATATAGCCAAGGAATTGCATCTCAGTCTGGTGAAATTCAAATTTTTCAATCTTAATGTAAAGTTGATTCTTTCTTAGACGTTCCAAAATGAGTCTCACATGTCTCTGATGTTCTTCCATAGAGTTAGAGAAGATCAAGATATCGTCCAAATAGATGACTACGAACTGGTCCAGAAGATCCTTTGAAAATATCATTGACGAGATGTTGAAAAGTAGCCGGGGCATTGCAAAGACCAAAAGGCATAACAAGATATTCGAAATGTCCGTAACGTGACGTAAAAGCTGTTTTCCATTCATCTCCAGATCTGATACGAACCAAGTTATAGGCGCCTCACAGGTCTAACTTGGTAAAAAAAATTGCATGTTGCACTCTCTCCAAAAGCTCAGGGAACAATGGTAGAGGATAATGGTTTTTAATTGTAATTTTTTAAAGTTCTCGGTGATCAATGCAAGGTCTTAGAGAACCGTACTTCTGTTTAATAGAGAATATGGGAGCCGGTGAGGAAGATGGGCGGATAAACCCCTTAGCCCGTTTTTCTTTGGAATGTAATTTTAAAAAGCACAGCACATTATTTAAGCTTCTCTCTCTCTCTCTCTCTCTCTCTCTCTCTCGCATGAAACTCCACAAAATGCCTGCTGGGGAGTGTCTTAATTTATATAGTGATGGGGTAGGTAACTTTTCTATTGGTTGCTAGGGATGTTGCTAAGCTGTGACAGAGCCTTCTCATTGGCCCACAAGCTAGAAGAAGGGAGGGATGATCACCTGATGTGTACTGTGTTAAAAAATAAAACAAAATAAAAACAAACAAATATTCGTCATTACGAATATATAGCACTATATTCTAAATATTTGCGAATTCTCAAAGTGCCGATATTCGCGAAAAAAAATTGTAATACGAATATTCGCGCTCAACACTATTGGCCAGAAATATTGCCGAGTAAAATGCCTAGGTAAGCTAGGCTTGAGGTACAGGAGTCAGTACTTGTTTCTGAAGAGATTTTGGAATCCAATGCCAGCTGATTGAGACTCTGAGGAAGTTGGTTGTCATGAATTTGATTAGAGTTAGGCAGTGTGCTGGCCCTCCTTAAAGAGGTTGTCTCACCTAGAACATTGGTGTGATAAAATGCCACCTTATGGACGTGGCCCCCTATGAGTCAAAATCCAACTTTTTAACAAGCCTTGGAACATGACAAGGTAAAATAGCTAATTAAAGACACTTAACAAGATATCTATTGATAGGTTACACGTAGGAAATAGGTCAGAAGAAAATTGAGAATTGACGTGCTTAATTAAGAAACTTGATACCTTTATTAATAAGTGGGTATGAGCAAGAGTGATCGATACACTCAGATGCTCTGATATAAAAATGCAAACAACGAACCTCCTATTATAGATAGGTGGTACAATAATGAATCACTATAGTAACGGGGATGATAATGGGTAAGTCTGTGGGAAAAATTCTCTCCCTAGACGACCCTACGGAACTATGTCCTGAAGCACAGGGATGTCCCCTAGTGGTGGAGACACCCTGCCCCCGTACCTAAGCCTAGATGTGGCCCTAGTGATGCCCTACTTAGCAAAGCTGGATCGGGAAATATTAATCCAGTGAAACAAAACAAAAAGAATAAGTCTAATGTAAATGATAAAAAGACAACCCCAACGCGTTTCGGCTGCATACAGCAGCTCATCAGGAGGTGATGACAGTGTAGTCAACGTAGGGAATAAAGTAAGCAAAAAAATTATTTTTATAAAAAATTGTTGTGCTTAGAAGAATGAGATGGTACTTAGCTCCTTGGCATACTTGATGGTGCTGTGTATACAGATGTGTATCTCTTGTCCGTATGTATGATGAATTCTGAGGGTGAAAAAAGGGCTATATGTCAGACATTTATATAGGTCTGAAAAACAAAGTACTCTGTATCTGACATTCATATGTGAGTCTGAAAGAATAAGGTACTTAGTAACAGGTATTCATATATTGCAATAGTATACTGATCAATAAACAAAGTATACTAGTCAGTGGTGTAAATGATATAGTGTACTCACCAGACAGAGGGGGGCCCTGTAGAAAGCACAGCTGGTATGCTGGGAGGCTGGAGGGCTCATAACAGTATGTCAGCGCTTGCTATTTAAGTGCTGGTGCCGGCATGTGTTTCCGGACGCCGAAGGGAGGGCACTTCCGGTAGGTGGAACGCATCGTAGTGATGCGATGCGTCACTTCCGGTCTTTGGAACGCATATTGGAACGCATGAGCGGCCAATGATGCTGGAAGTTCCTGGTCTGTATGTGCTTCTCACTAGCTGTTAATTTAACCACAGTAATTGGATCGAAATGGTTCTATAGTCCCCTACTCATATAAAATCAGTGATAGGAGGACTATAACCTATATTTTGAGCCCCAAAAATACCAGGTCTTAATCGGAGGGATTCTAATGGTAGCACAATATAAACATCATCACGTGTATATAGCAAAGATTACGGGGGCCATATAGACGTGAGAAGGAAGGATTGGAGTGACAGTGATGTATGTCATTTTTCCTAAGATATGGTGCTTCACGCACCGGCATTGACAAAAGGGGGACGAGCAACTAGGGATATTTATATAGGATAGGACAGAGGAATAGTCTCTGATAAAGGAATTAAGGGGTTTGTGACAAAATGTTTTAAATCAAATAAAACATGTATATGTGAGTCGCTCATTGAGACCGCTTGGTGACTGTGACCGGAATCGATAAATCCATTCGGATTCTTTTTGGAGTATCTTTCGGTCCCAGTCCCCCCCCTCTTAGAGGTTTGGGAATAACCTCAAGTACTAGAAACTTAAGGGTGCTTAGGTCTCCCCCATGTTGATCGTTAATATGGTTAGCAACGGGGGTGTCTTTTTTCTTTGCTATGTCGTTGATGTGTTCGCAGACTCTACGTCTAAGTTCCCTGAAAGTCTTGCCGATGTAATCTTTCGGACAGGTACACTGACATATATAGACAACTCCCTGTGTTTTGCAGTTAGCGAAGGAGCCTAACGTTTGGACGATATTGGTTGTGGAACAAGTGACCGTTTTAGAAATACGTATATATTTGCAAGCCTTACAGCTACCGCATCTGAATGTCCCTTTCGGTTGATAAAAATAGCTAAGCCAAATATCCCTTTCGGTTGATAAAAATAGCTAAGCCAAATATCCATTTGTAGAAAACTGTTTAGGGATGTTTCTCCTCATCAGTACAGAGTAGGATTCTGGCTGGTTGAGTGTGACTTTGACTCACAGGGAGTCACTTTCAGAAGGTAGCACTAGCAAGATGGTTCTCTTTTCCTGGGAGATACCTCTTTGCATACTTGAAGGTAGGGAAACTAAATCTAGCTTGTAACCTGTCTGAATGGTGCTATGCAGCCAGAGGAAAGTTGTTATGTTCTCCCTGGCTTCACAGAAGAACCTGTACTCTACAGAAGGGTTGGCGTCACTGAGTTATTAAGATTAAAGAAGAAGGCTTCTTCTCCTTTCCCATTTGAAGTTTAAAGCTTGCTACTTTGTAGCTTTTTTGTTCTAGTCTACTTCTAATTCCGAAAGGAGAGCCTCTGGTCAAAAACTGTGATTCTGAATAAAAATCCTTTTTTCCTATTGGATGCTCTGTCCAGAATATCATCTAGTATGGATCCAAAAAGTCTGTCACCCTCAAACGGTATTGTGACAGGCATTGGCTGTGGAACCTCTGTGCTGACTAACCATAAGGGCTTTGTCCTGGTGGTTCCCTGGTATTCACCCTTCAACCCCTGTACAGGAATATGTACTTGACTGCAGGGAACAAACTAGGTCACTGCCTCCTAGAGTAGTCCTGGTGTAGTTTCAGATGGCACACTACAGTCAGAGACGCCGGTGCAAAACTCCAAGAGATCATGCAATACTCATAGTCAGGAACCCAGCTGAGGTCAGGGTAATCTGAGTTTGTGTGCTCCCGAGAGGCTAATCTAGCTTCAGGGCAGGTGGCAGAGAATCAGAGTCAGCAGACAGGCAGAAGTTTGGTTCATGATAGACGGACAGGATAAAGCACATCTTCACTGGTATACTACAAATCTATAAACCTTTTTGCTCAGGCGAAAGGGAGGAATAAAGACAGAATAAATAGGAAGATTAATCAGCATCATAGCAGCTAAAGAGAAAGCAAGAGGTTAGGTTAACCCTTGCAGTACACAGAGGTTTCACTAGCGGTGGACAAGGGTCACCAGGGTAACAGAGATGGAACAAAAACAACTTTTGGAACTCACATCCCTGGACCAGGAGAAAACCAAACTGCTCTACGGGAGACATTTGACAGAGCTTCTGACCTTGCCGAGAGTCTCACCAAATCTGCAGAAGCATCTGCTAAAAAAGTTAAGTCCTATTTTAGTATTAGCAGGGAGGAAATAATCTCTTCTCTGGAGGTTCCAGCATCCAGATAATCTTCTAGCTGATTAAGCCTAACACGTAGGGATCTGTCTGAGAAACTAGCTGATGTATCCGGTCTCAACACAGCATTATTGGTCCTGCCAGGAGCATTTTAGAAGGCCTTCACAGTTTTTATCCTTCAAATCTCTTAGCAGGTCCATATCCTCAAAGGGTAAGTAGGTCTTTTTAGAGATTAGGGTGACCGGAGAATCAATTTTGCAGGTCTTGCCCCACTGTACAGAATATTCTTCTTCAACAGGATATTTTATTTTAAAGGCTGGATCCTTCTACTCTTTAGAGATCAATATGTTAGCATTAGTGAGATTTGGAACTTGTCTTCCCCCCAGGCCTTAAAACATTTGATCCTGAATGGGCCAGGGCTCTGTAATTTCTTCAATACTAATAGTTGCTCTTAACATTTAATGACTGACTATGTCCTCTGGAAAACACAGGGGGCAACATGATCCATCATCAGAATAATAACATAATAACATCTCCCTTATCAAATTCAATTTGTAAACTTGAAGGATCTGGGGCCTGTGCTTTGGAGGTAGATGGCCAAGGAGATGACTGAGTCAATCTTAAAGGGGTTGTCTCATCTGAGACAATGGGGGTATATCGCTAGGATATGCCCCATTGTCTTGTAGGTGTGGGTCCCAACGCTGGGTCCTGCACCTCTATCAGGAACAGAGCCCCACAATGTGGTGGCTGTAGGACTCCGGTCTGGCCATCACCAAGCTCTCTTGCCATAGAAGTGAATGGGAGTGCATCATTCATGACTGGCCACCGGTTCCCATTCACTTCTATGGGCCCGACAGAAATAGCCGAGCCAGTGCTCGACTATGTTTGGTGGACTCATACAGAATGAATGGAGGGCGCCTGTGCATGCACAGCAACACTTTCGGGGCTCCGTTCTCGATATACCACTGGTACAATCCTAGCGATATGCCCCCATTGTCTGAGATAAGAAAACCCCTATAAGTCAATAGCAGAGTTAACATCTTCCTTAACAATAATGCTCATATTAACTAAAAGGAAGGGGAGTCTTCTGTAACCATTTTTTCTGTGCATTTGGTGCAGTGGTTTCTTGAAGGTAGGAGACGGGGTTTTTCCTACATATGGCACGTATCTTATCAAAGGTCCCACCACTTGATATTTAAGTTGAAGGGGACTCCTTGCCCCATAATATAACAATATTGGGCACTATTAGGATCTCCATATAATTCAAAAAGGGAACACCCAACACAGCCCCATATGAGAAATAGCAATAAGCACCAAAACTAGCAGCAGGCTATAGAATAAAAACAGATGCAAATTCAATTAAACAAGAAAAGAGAACACCAGAATCAAACAGGAGGACAACATAGCATACTCAAACAACTACCACCCATTACTGGATCAGAAGGATGTGGTGGCATTCTAGACTGACACACATATGGATCCATGAGGAAGCCAACAAAAAATGCAGCTAGGAGAAGAGGACACTAATGCTCATCAGTGCCATTATGCCACTTGACCTGTTCCACTAGGTATATCAGGCACCTGCATCGCTCCAGTCATGCATCATATAGCAGGACCGGAAGTGTTGTCACTGGAGGTAGGGGAGGAATTCCCTTGGCCAGAGAGATTCCAAGTATGCAGATGTTGTGCAACCAATGCTGTGTGCTGAAAACGAACTTAGGTACCAGCGCGTCATCTCAGGGCTACCTTTACCAGAACGAAGATGGGAGGCAGCTTCCACCCCCCCCCCCCCCAGCCTCTGTTCTCTGCACCAGCCATACTAGCAGGCTGGCAAAGATCATAGGCTGGGAAGGATGATGCTGCCAAGTGAAAGGCACTGTCAGACAGGGCTTCTATGCATCCCAGAGGGACAGGATACAACTGAAGCAGGTAAAGGGGAGGAGGCTTTTAACCTTTTGATTCCACATTATTTCCTTCCTATCCCAAGAAGGGGGGGCTCATACCAGTGTCATTGTTGAGGTGCCCGGAAAAAAAAATCTGTCATTTCAGGTAATTATTTAGAATAGAAATGAGGAATAACACTATTTCTGGCCTTTATATGACGAGTGTCTGGCATATTTTAGTATTTTTTTTCCTTAGCAACCTGCTAATAATTTTAATTTTTCTCTGAGAAGGTGAGCTGCTACTAGCTGGAATCATGTCTGCCTGTAGACTACACATGGAAAAACAGGGAATCCTGCTTCCTAACTCTCTGTAGTACAACCTTAAAAGTAATGTAATGGAGGACATAGTAGAAATAAAAATCAGTTTAGATGTAAATCCAGCAGTAAGAAGTTGAACAGTAAATCATGTACAAACCAGCAGCAGTCTCTTTGTCTCTGTGTCTGTCCACCAATCCTCCCCTCCTCTAATCTCCCTAGACTTCTATGTAATATGATCCTTCAGTGAACAGTCAACCCATCCTTACTGAAGAAAGATTTGCACAGTGAATTAAGAGCTTGTAAAAGGGAGAATGGGCAGAAGAGAAGACTGAAAAAAGGAGAAGGAATCATCTCTTTCTCTGATAAAGTTATATACAAAGTTTTTCATATTGGTTATGTAGTAGTCTTAAAAAAGAAATCCTTGACCGCTACAAAACAAAAAACAGAGAATAAAACCGGGAGCTCTTCTATCTAAAAAATACCAACAAACAGGGGAATGGTCTTGGAGAAAGAGTTCCTCTGTTGTGTGGTGTTTTGCAATTTATTACTCCACCTCGCTGTTCTTTCCTTTATATAGCCATGTTTTTTGAGAATTTATTTTTTCATTCCTGGCCTGAAGAAGGGACCTTCAGAGTCTTGAAAGCTTGCCTTATAACATATTTTATTTTAGTTAGCAATTAAAAGGTATCAAATTACAATATAGGACATTTATTTGGCAGGCCTTAACTTCTGCCTCTCCTTAGCCTCTTTTTGCCATGACAGCTGAATGCGAATCCAATAAAATCGTGGCACAGCCTATTAAGGTATTCATTGTTGGACCTTCAAAGTATGAATCTACTCTGCTTGTACTAATATTACTCAGCCATATGGTTCTATTGATTGTTTATGTTTTTGTTGTGAAATTCCGTTAGGTTGTCTCGGTTTACCACAGTATTCCATCTTTTGGCTGCAGAGCTTTGGCAACCAAAGTCTAAAACTTCTCTACAGATTTTCAATCTTCCATTATGCTTACTGGCAATGATGGAAAAAAAACTATGGTATTCATTCTCATAGATTCTACCGATCAGAGACAAATCTTACTATCTAAAATTTCCAAACAATAAGAGTAAACAAAGCCCAGGCCCCACATACAGGTTATACTTACCTGCTCCTCGGAACCAGCGTCGCTCCTGATATCCGCACAGCCGCCGCTGCATCTCCCCGTCGCATGGATCAAAGCATCCGGCGATGGGGGGCAGCTAATAGCAGGAACAAGCCTCCCTAGCGTCACCTGTCACTGCCTGCTATTGGCTGTCGTCCCCCCTGGATGTTTTGATTCTTGCGACGGGGAGATGCAGTGGCGGCCATGTGGGCATCAGGAACGACACGGGTGCCAGGCATTTTGGGGGGCATTATAGGGGTTGGATAACCCCTTTAAACTCTTAGCTTATTCTGATATCATTATGCAAAAGATAATCCACTATTTAAGTCCACAAGACACAGTATGAATTCTCTAGATTTTCTATAAATATTGCCTAAATACACACAGATATCATTTTTTTTATTTAACCTTTAAAGGGGTGGTCTCGGCTGTCTACTATCCTCAGCTGTCAATGGATGAGGAGAGTAATTGGCTGCCATGGTGAAGTGCCACATTCAGTAGAGAGAATCAGTCAGCACTCTGGAAGAAGGTGGTACTCGTATCCTGGGTTGCAGGCCCATACATCCAAGTAGAAGTGGATCAGCACTCACTTTTGGATGCCAATAAATCTTCACTTTATTGCCATAAACAGAATACAGGCAGATTGATCCACTTCTTCTACCACATTAAGGCACATTACAGTGTTGGTGAAGTGCACAGTGACATGCTGGGATATGGCACTTGACCACTGTAGCCAATCACTGTCCTCAGGTGTAGACAGCTGAGGACAGCGATTGGTTGCAGCAGTCATGTACCTTATCCAGGTATTTCACCATTACTATTTGTGAAACAGGACAATGGAGGACCATACCAGTGCCACATAGGATCATGTATCACATTTTTTATTTTTGTTTTACGCTATTCTAGGGATTATGCCCAGATTTTGAATAATCTTGGACAACCCTGTTAATGTGGAGTTGTGTAGGACATACTTTCATTGTAAGTCAGGATTAATTTTCCCTGGTGAGGTCCCACTGCCACAGTGATTTAAAAAAATCAAACCAGAGACCAAACTACCGTACTGAGGGTTCTATTAAAGTTAGAGGACCTTTCATGGGTCCAGACATTATGAAATAAGTAGGGGGTTGTGTAGGGCATAGTTCATGGATGTAATATCGCTTACTAGTGTGTCTGTCCGTTGCTCTGTTCCCCCGCTGTGGCTCCTGTTCACTTTGCCCGACTGATATGCTAATGAATAGCATCGGTACAGGGAGGAGGAGACTGCCCTGTTTCTCAATAGGAGAAAAACTCACCTTCTTCCTGGCTGTGACGCTCTCTGCTGCGATTAGACCGCACTACAGCCAGGGAGAAGGAGACGCCCATTGAGAAACAGGGCAGTCTCCTCCTTCCTGTACCAATGCTATTCATTAGCATATCAGGCGGGCAAAGTGAACGGGGCCACATCAGGGGAAAGGAGCACCGGACAGACACACTAGTAAGCGATATTACATCCATGAATTATGCCCTACACAACCTCCTACTTATTTCATAATGTCTGGACCCAGGAAAGGTCCTCTTTAATACAATCAACATCATTTCTTTTTGAATTGGTCAACATTTGAATTTGAAAGTGCAGAAAACTACTGGGTGAGATATACAATTCCGCAGAAGTTAAAGTGCACTATAATCCTTCAAATGCACATGTCCCTTTGCAGTTCAGTCACATAATGTTTGTTTTGTCTGTATGAAAAAAAGTATTAAATATGAACATGACACAGGGTAGTGTGAACAATCACCTATTGAATACCCCTTTCCTTAATTTCCCATTATCAGGTGCTAAAAAGAAAACCATTTGAAATGACCTGTAGCATAGTTCTAGAGCTCTCTTGCTGAAGTTATTTTGTCATTTGTAGTAGTAGTAGTTTATTAAAAAGGTTAGGGTTTCAGCACAGAGTATCACTGTTATCAATAATAAGAGGTTTTTAATATTATCATAGAACAGAAATTACCCCTATTAAAATATGACTTTTATTTGATTCTTTCTAAAATAAACTAAAAATCACCACATAAATAGCACTATATTTTCATATCTTAATTCTAGTACTTGTCATGCTCCATATAAATTATTTCAATAAATTAAAGACACGATGTAGCCGGAACATATGATATGTCCAGCAGCTTCTTTTCTTACGGTTATACCTAATCGAGTTTTTTTACCGCCAGATGGAGCATAATAGGCGTAGATCAAGTTTTCTTTATCAGGCTTTCAGGCTTTTTCAAAGATAAGTGGGGTCCATAGTGAAGTCAGCTCTTCTGTTCCTGCTTGTCCCTTCACTACCCCTACCTACAAGCGGAGCACCCGCTGTGTTGAGATCCACTGGCCACCTCAGATAAAAATGGTGGCCAGTGGATCTCAACACAGCATTGTCTGTCAAACCTAGTTAATCTAAGGTCCCTTGAAGAACCATCACATCCTAGGCACTGGTGAAACTCGTTGGGACTTTTTTTTTGTTTTTGGGGATCGAATCAGAAAGTGGGCACAATAAATAAGGCCAGTGAGATGGATATTGAGGGCTTAGCCACGAGAAGTGGGGTTGCCCATTTTCGGTGCTTGTAGGTAGGGGTAGTGAAGGGACAAGCAGGAACAAAAGACCTGACTTCACTATGGACCCCACTTATCTTTGAAAAAGCCTGAAAGCCCGATGAAGAAAACTGGATCTACGCCTATTATGCCTCATCTGGCGGTAAAAAAAACTCAATTGGGTATAACCAGTAAGAAAAGAAGGGCTGGACATATCATATGTTCTGGCTACATTGTGTCTTTAATTTATTTAAATAATTTATATGGAGCATGACAAGTGCTAGAATTAAGATTGAAATTCTAGATGCTATTTATGCAGGGATTTTTGGTTTATTTTAGAAAGAATCAAATAAGTTATACTTTAATATGGGTAATTTCTGTTCTGTGATAGTTTCAGCACAAAGGTGGAAATTTTCCATTTGTTTTTTTTTTTTTTGTTTTTAAGTCTGTCTTGGCTTTGTGTGCCTGCACCAAATTTATGAAATGGTTCTCCTTAATAATATATTTGGTGTGATTGAAATGTGGTTTACACCAATATGTCAAAGTATACCAGGGGGTTGCCTGACGTGGAGATGCGACTTTTTCAAAAGTTGCACACAGTAAATGTGCCATAATCCAGGTCTAATCTTACTTTTGTCACTTAAACATAGACCCCTTTGAAAAGTGGCAAGGTTCACCAAATGTCGGCTAAAAAATGTATAAAAAGTGCTGTAATCGACATGACTTGCAACATTTTAAGCAAAAAACCTGACATATCTGATTTGACAAATGTCCTCTAGAATTGGTACTATTATAATGAAACTAACAAGAAGTCATAGTTAATCTAAGAGTAAAGTTAGGATATGATGTTATTGGTTGACAGTTTGAACTTTTGTAGGTTGTACAGATTCACTTGTCATTCTAGTTAGCACACCGCCTGTCCCCTCTCACTCACTTTTGATACAGGCTTCTGTCTTTAGCTGTTACCCACAACATGACAACAAGAACAGGTGCACTGCTTAGGATGGTGCCATTGCCCCAACCTCCATAACTGTCCACCAACCCCACCTTTCTTGCCTTTAGAAGCGACCACATGCTCAGTCTAAATGGAGCAACCATTCAAAAAATGACTTGCTGAGGTGTCAGTGGATCAAGTGGAGTTGCTTGCTACCAACAGGTGCTCCTTGCCTGCAGTGCATAAAAGTGATGGGAGCCCGGGGGATGGTGTTGCTCATGAGGAAAGAGGCACAGGCTACAGGCGTAGACTGCAGGACCATGAAGTGTGTGAGTGGTGGTATTGGGCAACATGTAGACTGCAGTGGTGGTTTACTATCTGATGCTGAAGATCTGGAGAGTGCAAGTGACAGTTCAGAAAAATCTCTTGGTGGAGGAGATGATGGAGGTTACAGTAGCCCATCTGGGGACAACAGAGGAAAAAGGAAGAGGAAGAGTAAATTGTCTGGCGTCAACAAGCAAAGACAAGCTGCCAATGCACGGGAGAGAGACAGAACACACAGTGTGAATACAGCCTTCACTGCTCTTAGGACACTAATCCCCACGGAGCCTGCAGATCGCAGGCTATCCAAAATAGAAACCCTGAGGCTTGCTTCTAGTTACATTTCTCATCTTGCCAACATTTTATTACTGGAAGAGGACAGCATAGATGGCCAGCCATGTCTACACTACAGAACTTCTGTGACCAGTACAGCTCCCAAACCTATCTGCACTTTTTGCCTCAGCAATCAAAGAAAAATCGTAAGTGATAGTCTATGTATATTGTATAAAATCTTTCACTAAAATAATTTTACATCTGTTATATTAGGCATATGTCTTGCAAGCATAGTTTATTGCTTTATGTCTGCTGTAATAAGAGTGCAACTGATGAAAAAGGAATAAAAAGTGACATTACGAAAAAGTGATTTTATAGAGCCCTTTACACAGCATAGTGTTAGGAACCCGAATGCTACTATTTTAGTAGTGTATGAATAAATAGTCCTACTATGTATTTCTATGACAGCTGAGTAGATGTGGTCTATAAATAGTTACTATGATGCTGACAACATGGTAATACAGCAATATGTTCTGTATTTTGCTTATAAAACACTGTTGGTAAAAAAATGACAGTTTAGAGAACTTGATTTTTAGGGTTCTGCCATTTTTACACTTGATAAACATATGCCATAGCATTAATGACAAAGATTATAACGTAAAAGTTTTTTTTTTTACTAGTATAAAAAGTGCAGGGTATTGCACTACTGTATATATAACATTCTACAGCAGTATACAGAGGTGATTGTTCTGTTACAATACATTGTGGATCGGTATATAGTAAGAGAAAACCAAATAGATTCAAATAATAACGTGCACATAATTTGAAATTATAGCATTTCCTTCAATTTTATCCTTTGCAAACTATTACCTATGAATCATTGATCAAGCATTTGCTTTGTAGTAACTGTAACATCCGTGGTGTTCAGACTGTGACCTTATGAAACTTGTCGTCTAATCTAGTCTCTGTGTTTTCTTTACAGCACAGGGAAGGGGAGAAGCACTTGTCTATTTAAGGTGCATGTGGACATTCACTCAGAGGAGCAGCTTGCACAATACTTGCACTGAATATAGACCGGTTCTAAATATACCTACTTGATACTCTATGTTTACATGGAACATTTGTAATTATGCAGCTTAGGGTACTTTCCCACTTGCGTTTTTCTTTTCCGGCACTGAGTTCCGTCAAAAGGGCTTGATGCCGGAAAAGAACTGATCAGTTTTATCCCCATGCATTCTGAATGGAGAGTAATCCGTTCAGTTTGCATCAGGATGTCTTCAGTTCAGTCTTTTTGACTGATCAGGCAAAAGATAAAACCGCAGCATGCTACGGTTTTATCTCCAGCCAAAAGAACTGAAGACTTGCCTGAATGCCGGATACAGCATTTTTTTCCATAGGAATGTGTTAGTGCCGGATCCTTCCTTCCGGTCTGCGCATGCGCAGACTGAAAAAACGGTGAAAAAAATACCGGATCCGTCGATGTGGCCATTTGAATGCCGGATCTGGCACTAATACATTCCTGCATTCAGGCAAGTGTTCGTTTTTGGCCAGAGATAAAACCGCAGCATGCTGCTGTATTATCTCCGTCCTGAACAGTCAACCTGAACGGATTACTCTCAAATTCAGAATGCATGGGGATAAAGCTGATCAGTTCTTTTCCGGTATAGAGCCCCTAGGACGGAACTCTATGCTGGAAAAGAAAAACGCTAGTGTGAAAGTAGCCCTTAGGGATTTTTATTTGCAAACCACAAGAGTGAGAAATCATCATGGAGTGCACTTTATTTTACCCCAAATCAACTTTATTTACCAGCATTTGCAGCTGAAACGTGGCTCACGATGAAAATGTTGCACCTGGTGTTGTTGCTATTTTTTGCGCAAGAAATGTTAAACCCAAGCACGATACTGATGGTGGTTAAACCAACGACACATGATGTAACATGATCCTGGACACGCAATGCTTCCATCAGAGTGTGTTGTCATAACACACTTTCACCTGTGCTTCTAGTGCAGAGGATAAATCCTGCTGGCCCTTTAAGAGTACTTACTGAACGGAACTCAAACGGTGACATAAGAACATTACAACATCTTCTACTTTCTAACATGATTATATATTTTTTAAACAATTTCCTAATATAATGGATTAGTAATCAGATATAATGTAGTAGAATGTTTTTATTCTTAGACCACTAATTAAAATATATTTTTAGTATTATTCATGGTCAGAATTTAATACCCACGTATCCATTTGTTTATGTACTTGTCTTCAAATTTTTATTGATTATTACATTCATTATGTCAACATGGTTAAGCCTGGTATGGTTTATGGTGCATTACACTTTAAACCACTAGATGCATTAGTGGCCCCATTCTGAATGTAAAGACACAACAGTACCTTAAGGGTATGTTCACCCGGTGGCTTTTAACCAGGTCAAAATCCACCACGTACTCATGGAGGAAACGACTGTGGTATCTGCCCTAGTTGTTCTCCATGAATGCTGCAGACCCAATCGCACCTTAGCTCCAATTCAATGGGGCTAAGCTGTGAGCAGACAGCTACTGCAGCATCAAGTGGTGGCTGTCCGCACATCATGCCAAGAAGGGACGTGTTTCTCCAATCTTCAGCGCTGTCTCCTATTGAAAGCAATGGGAGACAGAACACATACAGCTGCTGGCGGAATGGGTGTCCACACATATATTCTGAAGGAAAAAAAATCCTGTCTGAACAGGCCCCAAGCCTAGAGCCAATTCCCATTGCAAAACAAGTGACACGTAAAATGAAAGTACAGATTTGAGTTTTTTGCTGTGAAGTAAAGGCATTTCCTTTCTTATTCCACTTCCATGATGGAAGATGCATACATCTTCCATACCTGTTAAAATACAATTTTGGAGACTGTAGACCATCACTTTACCTACTAAGGCCTAGGGAATTGTTAAACATAATATTTGTCATGTTCAATACCCCTTCCATCAACAAGCTCCTACAGAGAAGAGATCCTGGTCTGAAGCACCTTGTGCATCCTTGAGCACCAAGAAATGCTTCATTTTCCATTCAGTAGAATTCGTACTCACCTGCAGCTTCCTTCTGAGATATCAGCTGATCATAATAGTTCCCAGTGGAAGGAGCCCTGTGATCAGCTTAAGGTCCGGGGCCTTTTCTAAGAAAAAGAGGTTATACAAAGGACAATGTCTAGACCAGGCATGCTCAACCTGCGGCCCTCCAGCTGTTTTAAAACTACAACTCCCACAAAATTCCCTGCTGTAGGCTGTTCGGGCATGCTGGAAGTTGTAGTTTTGCAACAGCTGGGGGGCCGCAGGTTGAGCATGCCTGGTCTAGAATATAGTTCAATTTTCTTGTCATTTTTTCTGTTGAAAACTAGAAAGTCAGTCTCCTGACGTTAAAAGCAAGATGTCAAAACTAGCCAAAACTTTAAAACAAACATTTCAAAATATATGGCTAACCACTTCATTTAAATAAAAGACTATTAACAAGAAGGGGTTGTTAAATAAATGGTCATAAACCATGTCAATTGCTTGTCTAATAAACAGGCAGATAGTCTGTAAGCACTTAGATACATACATTTGATATACTAAGATTATAGGACATAGCATTACAGTAATAAGAATCTTACAGGGCAGGGTTAATATCGAAGAACCTGTGGAACTAAATTACGCTTCATACTACAGAAGTGTTAACTTTGTTTCATTTATATTTTATTTTTACTTTTCCATTAAGTATGTTTTTTTTTCATTTTTTTATAAGGTAAGGACAAAAGTTTTTCTGACAGGCCCATGAATACATGTGTTTATGAAATAAGTGTATTTTTTTATTTATTGTGGTGCACATAATGACAGACCTACTTTAATGCACTTTACCATATGAAAAGTCAGATTACCTCAACAAAAATGTGTGCGATTCTGTAAATCATTGAACGTACTGTATATAAAAAAAAAAACATTGTATGTTTGGTTGTTCATTAGCTCTGTACAGTACCACACTATTATATCATGCATGCATATTATGCTACTGTATTGTAAATACTTGTACTTGATGTTTTTGAGAATAATTGACTCATACACCTCCTCTGCTTATTCTTGTAATGAAGGAACACTTTGGTGACTTCAACTAGGAATAACAAGTTAGACTCTTTCCGCAGCACATTTTGCAATTTCCACTGGAGATTTCGAGAGACACATCCAACATATACCTCTGACTGATGCCACTGTATATGCATATACTGGCATATAGGCTACAATTAGGGATGGAAGAATAGATTTGTCTCATCAAACAGAGTTCTGGACCTGCGACGGGGTGTCTCCAAAGCAGAAGATGCTACCACTAACGCCTTATTAACAGGGCCGGACATCTCGGCCGGCCCTGACTAGCGGCGCAGCAATGGCTCATACATTGCTACCAATTCCGGGAAGCAGTGCATGAACAGTTGCTGCTCCTGAAGTGTAAGCAGAGCTAAATGGTTTGTGAAAGAAGTCTTACCTGTTCTTTTAGTTTAGATACGCGTGATCAGTCCAGTCCCTCTTAATGTTTACAAGCTAGTCAGCTAACGGGGCTGATATAAAAATTACATTAATTGACAACACTTGAAGGGGTGGTCTCATCCCAGAAAACCCCTTTCAAAAGGTGTTTGACACAGCGATCTTCTTCAAGCAACTCCCGGCAAACAGGTGATTTTGCCACAGCGAGCCAAGAAACGTGGTATTACATGGCGGCCATTCAGACGAATAGACATGTAATACAAGGATGGCTGGAGTCCAACAGAACAGGGAGCCTGAGTGGGAGACCCCATTTATGATGTCCATCTGCCGTAATATGGGATAGGGGATGTCTTTATGAGCAGATCTCAGGAATCGTGACTAGTCAGGCACAACCTTTAGTTTACATACATATCTGGACACCGTTAAGGAAACCAGGATTGCTTCAGTAGCCACTGCTCTATGAACATATACCTCAAGTTGCTCTAGTTGGTGTCGGAGTAATAAAACTCAGTAAGCTACCCTCATACTCTGCCTCAACTAGCAATTTTCATCAATCCTTAAGATCTTGAGTATTAAATTATTATCCAATTTTTTATATAAAATAAACAGTCCATCTTTCAATCAATCTCATTGGAAATCTGTCACCACCCTAGACTGTGTTTAACTGTTTCTATGGCAATGCATTGCTACAGTCATTTCTAAATTTAATGTTTTCTAGCCAATGTTTTTATAACTATGCTAATTAGTTTGAAAAGACCCTAAGGGGATGTACTCTTCCATGCTGGAGTCCAGCAGGACCCATCAGCTGTAAGCCCCACTACCTCCCTCCTCCTCTTCTCTCCACCTCCTAGCTGTGGCGATGTTATCATGCTGCTGCTCCAAATCTCACTGGTGCATGCACAGTTCAGTTAAGGAAGCTGCTGCCAGCAGAAGATTACAGACCACGCAGACAAGCTCACAAAGCGAATGTGCGCCTGTGCGAGATTTGGAGGGGCAGCATGATGAGGTGGAGAAGAAGAGGAAGGGAGGAGCAAAGCTCACTGCTGATGGGTGCGGCTGGGCTCCAGCACTGATAGGTACAGCCCCTTGAGCTCTTTTCAACCTAATTGGCATCTTTTTGGGGGGGATAGAGAACATTCAACTGGACATACTGTAAAGGTATATTTGAAAATTGCCATAACAACAACTAAAAATGGTCTAGGGTAGAGACGGATTCCCTTTTATATGCAAAAGAAGGCATTGAGCACCTCTTTAACACAAAAGGAAATTTGCCCTGTTTACTGAAAGGTGTTATGAACCATAATGCATACTAATCTTTATTCTTTTAGATTCAGTGTATATGTCACTTTAGGTGAACTGGTATACTTTGCTATTGTTTCAAAAGATGTTATTTATGTGTGGCTAATATAGAATTTATTTTGTGATATGAACTTTTATGATATGTATATAAATGATATTTTAATAAATAAAAATAGAAGCAAAACTCAGCCTTATACATTTAATTTAAACTTATCACAACTGTGGTATTGCACAAGGTCTCCTCCGTCAGACGAATGCATAAACCTTTTACAGCAGTACAATACCTATGGACCTGTAGGCACTCTATGACCAATCGTACTTTCCCTACCGCATTGATAAAGCTTACAGTTAGCTGCCGCTAGAATCAGTCAGAAGCTTGAAAATCTTCGTCTGACCCCATTATCTAAAATATGGACCGGCGGAGATCTGGCTGCCACCTGGCAACCACCGTGTAATGAACTGTAAAGATATAAACAATATGTAAACAATGTTGAATTGAAATATGGCACCAAGATAATTTACCAGAGTCAAAAGCAAGTCCATAAAGGCATGGTTGGGGAGGTTGATGTGAAAGAACTTGAATGGCCCTGACCTCAACCCCATCCCTCTGTTTTTATACAAGGCTGCAACAGTGATGCGCGGATCACCGGCATATGTGGCCACTGCAGCCAAACACTGTCCTCACCTGTATATGGCATGATACCACTGAGGAGAATGGCTGACTGTGGCAGCCATGTGCTGTATACTTTCAAAAAATGCTCCAGCCTTGCATACAAAAAGCGGGAGGAGGACCGCGTTGGCAGTGCAGAGAACCGAGGAGGAGAGATGTGAATATATAATAGTTTTTTATTTTAAAGCATTAGGTGGGATGGGACACATTTAAAATTTACTGGGACAACCCCTTTAATGGTTATATACACAGGGACTTGGAACATGTATATAGTATATAGCAAAATTTTGCAGCTTTTTATATAGATTTTAATTGTGGTAAATTGGTGTCCAAATGCTGATATTCACTTTCACCTTTAATACATACTTGGGGTCATTTATCCAACTGGTGTAAAATAGAACTGTCTTAGGCTACTTTCACACTAGCGTTCGATCGGATCCGTTCTGAACAGATCCGATCATATTAATGCAGACGGAGGCTCCGTTCAGAACGGATCCGTCTGCATTATTTTAGCATATAAAAGCTAAGTGTGAAAATAGCCTCGTACGGATCCGTCCAGACTTTCAATGTAAAGTCAATGGGGGACGGATCCGCCTGAAGATTGAGCCATATTGTGGCATCTTCAAACGGATCTGTCCCCATTGACTTACATTGTAAGTCTGGACGGATCCGCACGCCTCCGCACGGCCAGGCGGACACCCGAACGCTGCAAGCAGCGTTCAGCTGTCCGCCTGTCCGTGCGGAGGCGAGCGGAGCGGAGGCTGAACGCCGCCATACTGATGCAGTCTGAGCGGATCCGCATCCATTCAGACTGCATCAGGGCTGGACGGAGGCGTTCGAGTCCGCTCGTGAGCCCCTTCAAACGGAGCTCACGAGCGGACCGACGAACGCTAGTGTGAAAGTAGCCTAAGTCACCCATAGCAACCAATCAGATTCCACCTTTCATTTTCCAAAGACGCTGTCAAAAATGAAAAGTGGAACCTGACTGGTTTCTTTTGGCAACTAAGCTAGTTCTACTTTACACCAGTTTGATAAATGACCCCAAATCCATCTACCATCTGGGCCCAATAGTCATTAGTTATTTGCATGCATCCTCTACTGCATCTTAGTAAAACATCAACTCCATTCTTCTAGGTATCATTGTCGAGAGGTCTTATGCTTGGACCTGAATTACTTGAGAGTTTACATGTGCCTTAAACAAATCTACTTATGTAGAGTTCCTGATAATATGTTCCAGGTTTATTGGATCACTATCATTATAAATAGAGATAAGTGAAGTTTTGAAAAATTTGATTTGGCAACTTACCCGAAGTTAGCCAAGAAATTTGATTAGTTACAAATTAATTCACCACAAATCACTATAAATCAGGTATACCCAGGCCCCTCTGCCTTAGGGTGCGGCCACACGGAGTGACTGTGCTGCAGGTGGGTTGCGGCCCAGCTGTGGTGAAAAAATTAGTGGCCAACTAGCCCGCAGCTGCCTTTCATTTAATAATGAAGACCACATTGTATAGTCCTTCTTCATTATTAATGGCCGTGCGGCACCTTTAAACAGGGGCTGATTCTGGTTGTGGGGTTTGGCAGGTTAGGTGGGGGGGCAATATGCATATAATTGCCTGCAATCTACTGCAGGTTGACAGTAAACACTGAATATTAATCAGCTCTGGTATACCCACTTCTCCAACCCCAGCCCTCTACTGTCCTACAGGTGGGAGCCCTTCTTCTGCTATCTGCTTTTCCTCCTTTTCCACATCATCTAATATCAATGAGAATATGTCATCAGGAACATGCAGCTCCTCCTCTCACCACATCTTGCTGGCTTTTCTAGGACATGGAGACTTTGAAGGATGAATTGGAAGAAGTAAAGCCAGCAAAAGATGAAGATGGACATCATTAAGACCTGGCCCCCTAAGGGTGCAGACTGGATGGTATTGGTTGGCACGCTGGCAGTGAATTGAAAAAGGCTTCAATCTTATTGGTATTGAATTACATTTACGGCTGATGTAGGAATAAGTAAGTGTAGGAATAAATAAAACGGACGCAGCATAAGTCTCCCTGCACTCTCCCTCTCCAATATTCTTCTATTAATATTTTTCAGTAACACTGTCCCTAGCGCAAAACCGATTGACACGTCTCTCCCTATGCTCAGCTCACAGGACAATGGCGTATACCGTGCAGGATGAGGGTTTTATAAGGCTATGACATCACAGGGGATGGCTATCTGCAGATTGTCTGGCTGCACGGCATTATGGATGATCTTGCGTTCCTGAGCTTCTTACTTTCACTTTGTAACACATGCAGCCACCATTTTAGGTAAAGCTGATTCGTTACCACGAAGCATGAGGAAAATCAGAATAATTTGCAAATTGAAGTTTACCTAAACTTTGGACTGAATTCTGCTTCTAACACTAATATAAACCAAGAATAAATAAAAAAAAAGTCAAGCTCCAAATCAAAATGAACTACTTCCTAAGTTTGTTAAATTAATGCGTGGCTCCTAAGAGATCGAACTTGTGATCTGGGGTATTTTAAAACCAGTGACTGACAGCAGCAGGGGTGCTACTATTTTCTACTGCTTTCTAGGACCAAATGTTCTCACTTCATTGAACAGTATTTATGTGAAATGCTTTCATGATAACTGACCTCTGGTGACTTAGATTTGCTATTACACATTTTAAATCCATACATACTATGATTGAGAAAATTAGGAATGTTGCTGTAGTTTTTCCTTTAGGTATGCAGGCAGAATATTTGGAGATCAGGCAGCCCGGTCTCAGATTGTTGTGTATAGGTAACTGCAAAAACTCTTATTAAAAATAACAAATGTGTTTATGGACAGTCCCGTGAGGCAGGGGCTTTGCTAGGGTCTCAAAAGATCCAGGGCACAAGCCCCAATGCATATGGCCCAATTTTCTAAGACGGTCAACCGCCCCCCCACGCATCAACTCCCCCCCCCCCCTTGCAAACACTAGCACTGAAGACATTTTAGTGTACTTGCTATACAGCAGCACATACTTCTCACATCCAGGGCCACCCAGGTGACGTCTCCTCTGATGTAGATCTTCTCTGTCATCATCTTCTCCATTCAGTCCGGACAACTTCTCTCAGCCGCCTCGTCTCTGCAGAGTGTGACATACAGACATCTTAGCTTCCTCACTTTTCTGTACCCCCAAATACTATCCTGAAGAAAAATGAGTGCCATACAGATAATCTTCCCCATAGCAATACTGCTCCCTGTAGTCCCACCAATAGTAATTCCCTTCTAGAATGCCCTCATTAGTAATACTGCCCCTACAGTGCCCCCAACAGTAATAGTGCTCCCCAAGAGTGCCCCCATTAGTAGAAGAGCCCCCCAGTATTAATACTGCTGTTACAGAGCCCCCAGTAGAAATAAGGCCCCCTATTGTTCCCCCAGTGGTAATAAAGCTCTCTACAGACACCTGAGTAGTAATAAGGCCCCCATAGTGCTCTTAGTAGAAATAATGCAGATCTATAAGTCCTTCCTATAGAGCCCCCAGTAGTAATAAGAATGCCTAATGTCCCCTAGATTTAAAATGCCCCACAGTGCCCCCAGTATTTATAATGCCCCCTACTGTTATAATGCTCACCCTGAAGTGCCCCAGTATTTATATCGCCCCCCTACTGTTATAATGCTCCCACAGTGCCCCCAGTATTTATATCGCCCCTTACTGTTATAATGCTCGCCCTGAAGTGCCCCCAGTATTTATATTGCCCCAACTGTTATAATGCTTGGCCTGAAGCGCCCCCAGTATTTATAATGCCCTTACAGAGCCCCCAGTAGTAATAAAGATATCTACAGACCCCTCAGTAGAAATAAGGCCCCCCATAGTGCTCTTAGTAGAAATAATGCGGATCCCTCGTATAAAGCCCCCAGTAGTAAAAAGAATGCCTAATGTCCCCTGGATTTAAAATGCCCCCACAGTGCCACCAGTATTTATATCGCCCCCTACTTTTATAATGCTTGCCCTGAAGCGCCCCCAGTATTAATAATGCCCCCTGCAGTTATATCCCTTCGTTTACTGGCCTCAGAAATTATAATTCCTCAGCCCCTCCACCATACAGTCCCATGTAAATAACATTTTTTCCCTCTTCCGCAATAGAGTCCCATGTAAATACCATCACACCATCTCTCCAGCCCCCTACAATATACAGTCCCATGTAAATAACATCCCTCTCTATCTACAGATCCCTCCAAAATACAATCCCATGTAAATAACATCACACCATCTCTCCTGCCCCTTCAATATACAGTCCCACGTAAATTCCCCAGCTGCCTTCAACATACAGTCTCATGTAAATAACATCACCCCCTCAATATTCAGTCCCATGTAAAGTGCAAACGCAAGTGTGAAAGTAGCCTTAAAGATGTTGTGTCACCTCAGCAAGTGACATTTATCATGTAGAGAAAGGTAATACAAGCCACTTACTGATGTATTGTGATTGTCCATATTGTTTCCTTTGCTGGCTGGATTCAGTTTTCCATCACATTATACACTGCTTGTTTGCATGGTTATGACCACCCTGCAATCCATCAGCGGTGGCTGTGCTTGCACAACATAGGAAAAAGTGCCGGCCTCTCTGGTGGCTGGGACTGTGGGAACTCACATAGACTGGTGTTGTTTACTATAGTGTGCAAGCACAACCACTGCTGATGGATTGCAGGATGGTCGTCACTTGCTGAAGTGAGACAAAACATGACTTTTCTATTATGATAATTAGCCTCTAGGTGCAGGGGGGGCGTTGCCCCTGCTCCTAGAAGCTCCGTTCTCCCACCTCTGGCCACTCCCTGCTACACTAGATTGACAGGGCCAGGCAGTGTTGGTCTCCTACTGTAAATCTCCTACTCCTACCGTAAATCTCGCACCTGCGCCGTCCTGTTCAGAATTTGGCGCAGGTGCAGTGAGTGAAGGGCGCTCGCCGGCTGCCTCACTACGCCTGTGCCGAATACTGAACGGCGCAAGATTTCCCCAGCGCACAGGGCCAGCAGTTGGAGGTGAAGCCTGCCTGGCCCTGTCAATCTAGTGTAGCACATCGCTAATGTCAGCTAGCTTAATAGGGTTAATTCTGGTGACAGAAACCCTTTAAGGCCCCAACTATTTATATTCCCCTTATGGACATGCTTCCATAGCTCCTATAGACATGACTGGAGAAAGCACCGGATATTAATGGCCCTTTCCCTATTCATTCTCTATATGGATGTGGACTGTTGTTCATGACATACCCCAGGATTTGCATGTATAAGCAAATCATGTGGATATAACATGGCATACCTTTTAAAAGTGTTACCCGCAAATGAAGTTTCAGAAGACCTACCTCTAATAGTGAGAGCCATGCTCATCATACAGTATGGGGAGCCATAAAACCCAGATTTGCAACTTGAATGAAATGCCACTGTGACTAAATTTAGTCACAATTCAGGTTTTTGCAGCAACCTCATCAATTTCTAAAATGAGGCATGGTGAGGGTGGGGCATGGACAGGGCCAACCACCTCTGCATTTATCATAATTTACGCCAATTTTCTGTCATAAATTATGTGTACAACCTATGCCAGCTACAAGCTGGCATAGATTTTAATCAAGCGCATGAAATTCCAGAGAATACGCAATTTATGATGAGGTGTGCCTCTTGTCACAAATTAAAAACATCCTCCAGCAGCACTTGGGATATCAAGACAGGTGGAGCACATGCTAAATCTCCCTCAATATATTAACCATACAGGGGCAGATTAACTAATACGGTAGACTAGAAATCCTTAAAGGCAATGTACACCTTCTGAGGCTGTTTTTTATTATTGCATTTGACTAATATGGCACTAAAAATCCTTTTTTAATTGGTCTTTATTAAAAATATTCAGCCCTTCTGTCACATAGGGTTAACTGTTTGTCTAGCTGTGTGAATCATACTTTCATTTTGTGCCTCATCTAATAAACCATATCTCTAAATTACTAAGAGGTCATAAACATTTAAGCCACATTATTATCAGTAAGATAAGAACTGAGCTGTAATGAGTGTTTATAAGGTCAGAGATAAGGAGCCTGTCAGCTGAGCTGCCTGACAGAACACACATCAGCTACTAGAGAATCTCAAGGCTGTACAGAGAAAGGGGTTCAAAATTGTTAATAAGGACCAAATGAAAATTATTTTTAGCTCAAAATGAGTACAATGCAATAATTAAAATAATTTTCGAGTTTACTATAAAAATATATGCAAAGTTTTCTGTACTTTTTTCAGCACCCTGAGATTTTTTGTTTTTCACTCCCTGCCTTAATGGAACCATAACCATTTTTTTTTCCCATTCACATACCTGCATGGGTGCTTGCTTTTTTGTGCGACAAGCTGTACTTTCTAATGGCACCATTTAATATATTTGGAAGCTGGAAAAAAATCTAAATGGGATAAAATTGGAAAAAAGAAAAATGCAATTCTGCCAAAGCTGTATGGGTTTTGTTTTTAAGGCATTCTGTATGTGGTGCCCTTAATTCTCAAGATCAGTACAATTGCAGTGATACCACATTTATTTATACATTTTTTCTTGTGTTTTAATACTGAAAAAAATAAAAACTTTTGAAAAATGTAATTTCTCTTTTGATCACTATATTCTGACTATTATAACTTTTTGTTATGTCTACAGAGCAGTGTGGGGCGAAATTCTTGAAGGACAATCTGTAGTTTTTTTTTATTGACATTATTTTGGTGTGTATGACTTTTTGACCAATATTTACTAACTTTTTTGGGAGCTAAGGTGCCAAAAAAATGGTGAATCAGTTGTTTTGATTCTTTTTGCCACTCACTGTAATGGATCAATATTTTTACATACAACCAACATCTCCCCCAATCACAATGCATGGCTGCTGGGGAAAACCGCTTCAGATACCATGGTCACAACTGACAACAGCATCTGACGGGTTAAATGTGATTGGTGTCATTGCCAATCACAGACATTAAGCTCTGGGTGTCTGCTGTTTAAATTAGTAGAACTCAGCAGCCATGGGTCCTGCTTTACCTCCAAGTGGGTGCCATTCTCAAAGAGCGAACTTCCACTGTACATGTCATTTTTCTAACTTAGGACGATCCCCGTGAACGAAGAGGTGTTATCAGTGATTGATACCATTCTCTGTGTAAGTGTGTATACATACATAGCTGCCAGACACTGATAGATGTTCCCAGGGTGATCTTAAGTTGAGAAAAGATAACATCTCTTTTTCTCTAAGTCACGCCACCTGGTTGGGCGAGGCAGAAAAAGGCTCCAAATGATAAATGTGGTGCTAGAAACGTAAGCCAGTTTTTAGCTGCAAACTGCGACAGAATTCTGGAGCCTTTTCAGTAGTAAATCTGCCCAAATAATAAATAATGAAAAACTCAAAGAATAGAACACAAGATATATATATATATATATATATATATATATACAAAGTGAGGAACAGAAGTATTTGAACACTGCAAGTTTGCAAGTTCTCCCACTTAGAAATCATGGAGGGGTCTGAAATTCATATTGTAGGTGCATACCCACTCAGAGACAGAATAAAAAAATAATAATCTGGAAATAACATTGTATGATTTTTAAAGAATGTATTTGTCTTGCACGGCTGAACATAAGTATTTAAACACCTGAGAAAATAAGTGTTAATATTAGTACAGAAGCCTTTGTTTGCAATTACAGAGGTCAAAAGTTTCCTGTAGTTCTTGACCAGGTTTGCACATACTCCAACAGGGATTTTGGCCCACTCCTCCACACAGATCTCCTCTAGATCTGTCAGGTTTCAGAGCTGTCTATGAGCAACACAGAGTTTCAGCTCCCTCCAAAGATGTTCTATTGGATTTAGGTCTGGAGACTGGCTAGGCCACTCCAGAACCTTGATATGCTTCTTACGGAGCCACTCCTTGGTTATCCTGGCTGTGTGCTTCGGGTCGTTGTCATGTTGAAAGACCCAGCCACGACCCATCTTCAATGCTCAGACTGAGGGAAGGAGGTTGTTGCTCAAAATATCACAATAAATGACCCCATTCATCCTCTCCTTAATACAGTGCAGTCGTCCTGTCCCCTTTGCAGAAAACACCCCCAAAGCATGATGTTACCACCCCTATGCTTCACAGTAGGGATGGTGTTCTTGGGATGCAACTCATGCTTCTTTTTCCTCCAAACACGACGAGTGAAGTTTAGACCAAAAAGTTCTACTTTGGTCTCATCTTACCACATGACTTTATCCCATGCCTCCTCTGGATCATCCAGATGGTCATTGGCAAACTTCAGACAGGCCTGGACATGTGATGACTTGAGCAGAGGAACCTTCCGTGCAATGCATGATTTGAAACCATGAGGGCGTAGTGTTCTACCGACAGTGACCTTTCAAACTGTGGTCCCAGCTCTCTTCATGTCATTGACCAGCTCCTCCCTTGTAGTTCTGGGCTGATTCCTCACCTTTCTTATCATCAGTGATACCCAACGAGGTGAGATCTTGCATGGAGCCCCAGTTCGAGGGAGACTGACAGTCATCTTTAGCCTCTTCCATTTTCTAACAATTGCTCCAACAGCTGATCTATTTTCACCAAGCTGCTTGGCAATTGCCCCGTAGCCCTTTCCAGCCTTGTGGAGGTCCACAATTTTGTCTCTGGTGTCTTTTGACAGCTCTTTGGTCTTGCCCATGGTAGTAGTTGTCGTCTGACTGACTGTGGGGTGGACAGGGGTCTTTAAAGAGCTCAGACAGGTGCTACTAAGTTAGATTAATGCGTGGAGTAGAGGTGGACTTTTTAAAGGCGCAGTAACAGGTCTTTGAGAGCCAGAATTCTTTTTGTTTCTCAGGTGTTTAAATACTTATGTTCAGTAGTGCAAGACAAATAAATTCTTTAAAAATCATACAATGTGATTTCCTGAATTTTTATTTGATTTTATTCTGTCTCTCAGAGAGGGAACGTACCTACAATGTAATTTCAGACCCCTCCATGATTTCTTAATTGGGAGAACTTGCAAAATCGTTTAAATACTTCTGTTCCTCACTGTGTGTATATATACAGTACAGACCAAAAGTTTGGACACACCTTCTCATTCAAAGAGTTTTCTTTATTTTCATGACTATGAAGATTGTAGATTCACACTGAAGGCATCAAAACTATGAATTAACACATGTGGAATTATATACATAACAAAAAATATGAAACAACTGAAAATATGTCATATTCTAGGTTCTTCAAAGTAGCTACCTTTTGCTTTGATTACTGCTTTGCACACTCTTGGCATTCTCTTGATGAGCTTCAAGAGGTAGTCACCTGAAATGGTTTTCACTTCACAGGTGTGCCCTGTCAGGTTTAATAAGTGGGATTTCTTGCCTTATAAATGGGGTTAGGACCATCAGTTGCGTTGTGGAGAAGTCAGGTGGATACACAGCTGATAGTCCTACTGAATAGACTGTTAGAATTTGTATTATGGCAAGAAAAAAGCAGCTAAGTAAAGAAAAACGAGTGGCCATCATTACTTTAAGAAATGAAGGTCAGTCAGTCCGAAAAATTGGGAAAACTTTGAAAGTGTCCCCAAGTGCAGTCACAAAAAACATCAAGCGCTACAAAGAAACTGGCTCACATGCGGACCGCCCCAGGAAAGGAAGACCAAGAGTCACCTCCGCTGCGGAGGATAAGTTCATCCGAGTCACTAGCCTCAGAAATCGCAGGTTAACAGCAGCTCAGATTAGAGACCAGGTCAATGCCACACAGAGTTCTAGCTGCAGACACATCTCTAGAACAACTGTTAAGAGGAGACTGTGTGAATCAAGCCTTCATGGTAGAATATCTGCTAGGAAACCACTGCTAAGGACAGGCAACAAGCAGAAGAGACTTGTTTGGGCTAAAGAACACAAGGAATGGACATTAGACCAGTGGAAATCTGTGCTTTGGTCTGATGAGTCCAAATTTGAGATCTTTGGTTCCAACCACCGTGTCTTTGTGCGACGCAGAAAAGGTGAATGGATGGACTCTACATGCCTGGTTCCCACCATGAAGCATGGAGGAGGAGGTGTGATGGTGTGGGGGTGCTTTGCT
This sequence comes from Bufo gargarizans, assembly GCF_014858855.1. Taxonomy (NCBI): domain Eukaryota; kingdom Metazoa; phylum Chordata; class Amphibia; order Anura; family Bufonidae; genus Bufo; species Bufo gargarizans. Next base: position 207,003,790 of record NC_058082.1, on the reverse strand, counting down.
GGTGACACTATTGGGGATTTATTCAAAATTGAAGGCATACTGAACCAGCATGGCTACCACAGCATCTTGCAGCGGCATGCTATTCCATCCACCCCCTTGTCATTGATCACTCCCCTGTAAAGCTCCATTCAGACGTCCGTATGTGTTTTGCGGATCCGATCCATGTATCCGTAAAAATCATACGGACATCTGAATGGAGCCTTACAGGGCGGTGATCAATGACGGGGGGTGATCAGGGAGTCTATATGGGGTGATCAGGGGTTCATAAGTGACGGGGGGGGGGGGGGGGTGTAGTGTAGTGGTGTTTGGTGCTACTTTACACAGCTACCTGTGTCCTCTGGTGGTCGATCCAAACAAAAGGGACCACCAGAGGACCAGGTAGCAGGTATATTAGACGCTGTTATCAAAACAGCGTCTAATATACCTGTTAGGGGTTAAAAAAAATCACATCTCCAGCCTGCCAGCGAACGATCGCCGCTGGCAGGCTGGAGATCCACTCGCTTACCTTCCGATCCTGTGAACGCGCGCGCCTCTGTGCGCGCGTTCACAGGAAATCTCGGCTCACGCGAGATGACGCGTATATGCGTCACTGAGCGCAGAGCTGCCTCCTCCGGACCGCGATCCTGCGTTAGGCGGTCCGGAGGCGGTTAACGATCTCCAGTTGGTGCAGGGTCAGCCACTGATCCACCTGTGCGTTCAGGGCGAACAGGAGTGCTGGTCCGGTGTGGCTCTCTGCTTTCAGGCAAGTCAACCCCAAGACAGAAAGACACTGTCGTATCCGGGGTGTGGAATAGCCCCTGGGGAGCTGGGGGGATTCAGTTGATGTGCAGCCAGACGCCGCAGCAGAAGAGGACTCAGCCGAGGAGGTTATGGAAGAGGATGGAGTAGGAGGAGTAGAGGAGGTGGCAGTAGGCCTGCCTGCAAGTCGTGGCGGTGTCACCAACTTCGCTGAAGAGCCACGCATTCCATGCTTGGCAGCCATCAGCAGGTTGACCCAATGCGCAGTGTAGGTGATATACCTGCCCTGACCGTGCTTTGCAGACCAGGTATCAGTGGTCAGATGGACCCTTGCCCCAACACTGTATGCCAGAGATGCCATGACTTCCTTTTTAATCACTGAGTAGAGGTTTGGGATTGCCTTATTAGAAAAAAAAAATTGTCCGGGTACCTTCCACTGTGGTGTCCCAATAGCATCAAATTTTTTGAAGGCCTCAGACTCCACCAGCTGGTATGGTAAAAGCTGGCGGGCTAAGAGTTCCGTCAAGCCAGCTGTCAGATGCCGGGCAAGGGGGTGACTCTGTGACATTGGCTTCTTACGCTCAAACATTTCCTTTACAGACACCTGACTGTGGGCAGATGAGATGGAACTGCTCAAGGTGAGAGGCGGAGTGGCGGGTGGTTGAGAGGGGGCAAGGAGGACAGCAGTGGTTGACGTGGCTGAAGATGCTGGACCAGGAGGAGGATGGTGGCTTTGAGCTTGTGTGCTGCTTCTACTTGTCATCATGTGTTGATCCCATAGGCGTTTGTGATGTGCGATCATGTGCCTTCGCAAAGCAGTTGTACCTAGGTGGGTGTTGGATTTCCCACGACTCAGTTTCTTTTGGCACAGGTTGCAAATGGCATTGCTGTTGTCAGAGGCAGACACACAAAAACAATGCCACACTGCTGAGCTTTGCAATGACGGCATTCTGATGGTGGCAACAGCATGCGTTGATTGGCGTGCTGTCTGGCTGACCCCGGGTGCCGATACATGCTGTCTGACTGTGCCACTAGCTCCTTGCGACGACCTCCCCCTGCTTCCAACTAGTCTCCTCCTTCTCTCTGTCTCCCCTTCTGAACTTTCCCCCTCTTCTTCTTCTCTTCGAGCAGGCACCCACATGGCATCCATGGACACATCGTCATCATCAACCACTTCACTTGTATCTGACACCTCAGCAAAGGAAGCAGCAGCGGGTACAACATCATCATCACACTGTACTTCCATGTGTGTAATGCTGCCTGACTGAGACATATCCCTGTTATCTACATCCCCTGGCAATAATGGTTGTGCATCACTAATTTCATCCAACTGATGTGTAAATAACTCTGAGGGATCAAGTGAAGCGGCTGTGGTGGTGGTGGCGGCGGGGGGGAGAGTGGTAACTTGAGAGCAGGTGACCAAAGCTGAGATGGAGGAGGATGGTGCGTCAAGGTTCTTAGCGGAAGCTGTTGAAGATTGGGTGTCCTGTGTAAGCCAGTCAACTATTTTCTCCGAATTTTTTGGGTTCAGGGTACGTGGCCTCTGAGCACTGGGCATTATTCCAGGGCCAGTGGAAATCACAGCACCACGAACACGACGGCCCCTGTGGCGTGGCCTGCCTCTGCCTGTCATTTTTTATTAGATAAGTGTTACTATGCGTGCAAGGTACTGTGCCACCCTATATAAGTGGTGGGCAGTGGGCACAGTACAGTCTATGTGGGCCTGAGACACACGGGCTTGCAAATGTGATTATATCACAGAAAAATTAAACTTTTTTTTTTTTCTGCAAGGTATTTGAGTGAATGACACCCTGTAACGGTATGAGTGCAGGCCTAGCCACTAGCCAGTGGGCACAATACAGTATTTGTTGGCCTGACACACACGGGCTTGCAAATGTGAACGTTATGAGTGCAGGCCTAGCCACTAGCAGTATACAGTATGTGTGGGCCTCTCACACACGGGCAGCTAGGCAACTGCAATATATATGAAAAAAAAAAAATGCATACTGATGTACCAGCCCTGAAAAGGGCTTTTTGGGGTGCTGTCAGGACGCTGTCCTTACAGCAGATGGGTCTGTGGACACAGAACAATGCCCTAGCTAACGCTTTCCCTATTGAATCAGCAGCAGCTACACTGTCCCTCCTCTCTCTGTGAATGCAATTTCCGAATGAATCTAAAATGGATGCTGTCCAGGAGGTGGGAGAATCTGCTGACTGTGAGGTACAGGGTCAAAGTTTACTCAATGATGATGTATAGGAGGCGGACCGAACATCGCATATGTTCGCCCGCAGCGGCGAACGTGAACGAGCCATGTTCGCCGGGAACTATTCACCGGGGAATAGTTCGGGACATCACTAGTGGTTATAGGAGGCCATAGTATAGGTTATGGGAGGTTATAGTATACATGTGTTTGTTAGCTGGCTATGTTATTTTAAATGCTTATCTTTCTATGTCATCACTTCCTGTATCCTTGTTACATGAAGTAAGTGGTCGGGTGATGGTCCGGTCCCTTTTCTTTTGTTAGACCCTTTTGTGACTAAATAAAAGTGAACAGACTGGGCAGGAGGAGGAAGAGTGCTCAGCAAGAACTCAAGATGGTAACACCTTTGTCTGACTCTGTGTCGTGAAGAGACTTACCTTTCCTTACTAGAGTTGAGCGAACACCTGGATGTTCGGGTTCGAGAAGTTCGGCCGAACTTCCCGGAAATGTTCGGGTTCGGGATCCGAACCCGATCCGAACTTCGTCCCGAACCCCATTGAAGTCAATGGGGACCCGAACTTTTCGGCACTAAAACGGCTGTAAAACAGCCCAGGAAAGGGCTAGAGGGCTGCAAAAGGCAGCAACATGTAGGTAAATCCCCTGCAAACAAATGTGGATAGGGAAATGAATTAAAATAAAAATTAAATAAATAAAAATTAACCAAAATCAATTGGAGAGAGGTCCCATAGCAGAGAATCTGGCTTCCCGTCACCCACCACTGGAACAGTCCATTCTCAGATATTTAGGCCCCGGCACCCAGGCAGAGGAGAGAGGTCCCGTAACAGAGAATCTGGCTTCATGTCAGCAGAGAATCAGTCTTCATATCATAGCAGAGAATCAGGCTTCACGTCAGCCACCAGTGCAACAGTCCATTGGCATATATTTAGGCCCAGCACACAGGCAGAGGAGAGAGGTCCCGTAACAGAGGATCTGGCTTCATGTCAGCAGAGAATTAGTCTGCATGTCATAGCAGAGAATGAGGCTTCACATCAGCCACCACTGCAACAGTCCATTGGCATATATTTAGGCCCAGCACCCAGGGAGAGGAGAGAGGTCCCATAACAGACAATCTGGCTTCATGTCAGCAGAGAATCAGTCTTCATGTCATAGCAGAGAATCAGGCTTCACGTCACCCACCACTGCAACAGTCCATTGTCATAAATTTAGGCCCAGCACCCAGGCAGAGGAGAGAGGTCCCGTAACAGACAATCTGGCTTCATGTCAGCAGAGAATTAGTCTGCATGTCATAGCAGAGAATGAGGCTTCACGTCAGCCACCATTGCAACAGTCCATTGGCATATATTTAGGCCCAGCACCCAGGCAGAGGAGAGAGGTCCCGTAACAGACAATCTGGCTTCATGTCAGCAGAGAATCAGTCTTCATATCATAGCAGAGAATCAGGCTTCACGTCAGCCACCAGTGCAACAGTCCATTGGCATATATTTAGGCCCAGCACACAGGCAGAGGAGAGAGGTCCCGTAACAGAGGATCTGGCTTCATGTCAGCAGAGAATCAGTCTGCATGTCATAGCAGAGAATCAGGCTTCACGTCACCCAACATTGGAACAGTCCATTGGCATATATTTAGGCCCCGGCACCCAGACAGAGGAGAGGTTCATTCAACTTTGGGTAGCCTCGCAATATAATGGTAAAATGAAAATAAAAATAGGATTGAATGAGGAAGTGCCCTGGAGTCCAATAATATATCGTTAAGGGGAGGTAGTTAATGTCTAATCTGGACAAGGGACGGACAGATCCTGTGGGATCCATGCCTGGTTCATTTTTATGAACGTCAGCTTGTCCACATTGGCTGTAGACAGGCGGCTGCGTTTGTCTGTAATGACACCCCCTGCCGTGCTGAATACACGTTCAGACAAAACGCTGGCCGCCGGGCAGGCCAGCACCTCCAAGGCATAAAAGGCTAGCTCTGGCCACGTGGACAATTTAGAGACCCAGAAGTTGAATGGGGCCGAACTATCAGTCAGTACGTGGAGGGGTGTGCACATGTACTGTTCCACCATGTTAGTGAAATGTTGCCTCCTGCTAACACGTTGCGTATCAGGTGGTGGTGCAGTTAGCTGTGGCGTGTTGACAAAAGTTTTCCACATCTCTGCCATGCTAACCCTGCCCTCAGAGGAGCTGGCCGTGACACAGCTGCCTTGGCGACCTCTTGCTCCTCCTCTGCCTTGGCCTTGGGCTTCCACTTGTTCCCCTGTGACATTTGGGAATGCTCTCAGTAGCGCGTCTACCAACGTGCGCTTGTACTCGTGCATCTTCCTATCACGCTCCAGTGCAGGAAGTAAGGTGGGCACATTGTCTTTGTAGCGTGGATCCAGCAGGGTGGCAACCCAGTAGTCCACACAGGTTAAAATGTGGGCAACTCTGCTGTCGTTGCGCAGGCACTGCAGCATGTAGTCGCTCATGTGTGCCAGGCTGCCCAGGGGTAAGGACAAGCTGTCCTCTGTGGGAGGTGTATCGTCATTGTCCTGCCTTTCCCCCCAGCCACGCACCAGTGATGGACCCGAGCTGCGTTGGGTGCCACCCCGCTGTGACCATGCTTCATCCTCATCCTCCTCCACCTCCTCCTCGTCCTCCAGTAGTGAGCCCTGGCTGGCCACATTTGTACCTGGCCTCTGCTGTTGCCAAAAACCTCCCTCTGAGTCACTTCGAAGAGACTGGCCTGAAAGTGCTAAAAATTACCCCTCTTCCTCCTCCTCCTCCTGGGCCACCTCCTCTTCCATCATCGCCCTAAGTGTTTTCTCAAGGAGACATAGAAGTGGTATTGTAACGCTGATAACGGCGTCATCGCCACTAGCCATGTTGGTGGAGTACTCGAAACAGCGCAACAGGTCTCGCATGGAGGCCCAGTCATTGGTGGTGAAGTGGTGCTGTTCTATAGTGCGACTGACCCGTGCGTGCTGCAGCTGAAACTCCACTATGGCCTGCTGCTGCTCGCACAGTCTGTCCAGCATGTGCAAGGTGGAGTTCCACCTGGTGGGCACGTCGCATATGAGGCGGTGAGCGGGAAGGCCGAAGTTACGCTGTAGCGCAGACAGGCGAGCAGCAGCAGGATGTGAACGCTGGAAGCGCGAACAGACGGCCCGCACTTTATGCAGCAGCTCTGACATGTCGGGGTAGTTGTGAATGAACTTCTGCACCACCAAATTCAGCACATGCGCCAAGCAAGGGATGTGCGTCAAATTGGCTAGTCCCAGAGCTGCAACGAGATTTCGCCCATTATCACACACCACCAGGCCGGGCTTGAGGCTCACCGGCAGCAACCACTCGTCGGTCTGTTGTTCTATACCCCGCCACAACTCCTGTGCGGTGTGGGGCCTGTCCCCCAAACATATGAGTTTCAGAATGGCCTGCTGACGTTTACCCTGGGCTGTGCTGAAGTTGGTGGTGAAGGTGTGTGGCTGACTGGATGAGCAGGTGGAAGAAGAGGAGGAGGAAGCCGAGAAGGAGGAGGTGGCAACAGGAGGCAAAGAATGTTGCCCTGCGATCCTTGGCGGCGGAAGGACGTGCGCCAAACAGCTCTCTGCCTGGGGCCCAGCTGCCACTACATTTACCCAGTGTGCAGTTAGGGAGATATAGCGTCCCTGGCCGTGCTTACTGGTCCACGTATCTGTGGTTAGGTGGACCTTGCTACAGATGGCGTTGCGCAGTGCACACTTGATTTTATCGGATACTTGGTTGTGCAGGGAAGGCACGGCTCTCTTGGAGAAGTAGTGGCGGCTGGGAACAACATACTGTGGGACAGCAAGCGACATGAGCTGTTTGAAGCTGTCTGTGTCCACCAGCCTAAATGACAGCATTTCATAGGCCAGTAGTTTAGAAATGCTGGCATTCAGGGCCAGGGATCGAGGGTGGCTAGGTGGGAATTTACGCTTTCTCTCAAATGTTTGTGAGATGGAGAGCTGAACGCTGGCGTGTGACATGGTTGAGACGCTTGGTGACGGAGGTGGTGGTGGTGGTGTTGGTGGTACATCCCCTGTTTGCTGGGCGGCAGGTGCCAACGTTCCTCCAGAGGCGGAGGAAGAGGCCGAGGCGGCAGCAGCAGAATAGGCCGAGGCGGCAGCAGCAGAAGAGGTAGCAGGGGGAGCCTGAGTGACTTCCTTGGTTTTAAGGTGTTTACTCCACTGCAGTTCATGCAGGTGCCTGGTCAGGCAGGTTGTGCTCAGGTTCAGAACGTTAATGCCTCGCTTCAGGCTCTGATGGCACAGCGTGCAAACCACTCGGGTCTTGTCGTCAGCACATTGTTTGAAGAAGTGCCATGCCAGGGAACTCCTTGAAGCTGCCTTTGGGGTGCTCGGTTCCAGATGGCGGCGGTCAGTAGCAGGCGGAGTCTCTTGGCGGCGGGTGTTCTGCTTTTGCCCACTGCTCCCTCTTTTGCTACGCTGTTGGCTCGGTCTCACCACTGCCTCTTCCTCCGAACTGTGAAAGTCAGTGGCACGACCTTCATTCCATGTGGGGTCTAGGACCTCATCATCCCCTGCATCGTCTTCCACCCAGTCTTGATCCCTGACCTCCTGTTCAGACTGCACACTGCAGAAAGACGCAGCAGTTGGCACCTGTGTTTCGTCATCATCAGAGACATGCTGAGGTGGTATTCCCATGTCCTCATCATCAGGAAACATAAGTGGTTGTGCGTCAGTGCATTCTATGTCTTTCACCGCTGGGGAAGGGCTAGGTGGATGCCCTTGGGAAACCCTGCCAGCGGAGTCTTCAAACAGCATAAGAGACTGCTGCATAACTTGAGGCTGAGACAGTTTCCCTGGTATGCATGGGGGTGATGTGACAGACTGATGGGGTTGGTTTTCAGGCGCCATCTGTGCGCTTTCTGCAGAAGACTGGGTGGGAGATAATGTGAACGTGCTGGATCCACTGTCGGCCACCCAATTGACTAATGCCTGTACCTGCTCAGGCCTTACCATCCTTAGAACGGCATTGGGCCCCACCATATATCGCTGTAAATTCTGGCGGCTACTGGGACCTGAGGTAGTTGGTACACTAGGACGTGTGGATGTGGCAGAACGGCCACGTCCTCTCCCAGCACCAGAGGGTCCACTAACACCACCACGACCATGTCCACGTCCGCGTCCCTTACTAGATGTTTTCCTCATTGTTATGGTTCACCACAACAACAAAAATATTATTTGGCCCAATGTATTGTATTCAAATTCAGCGGGATATAAATTTGAGGCCTAGTATTTAGGCGCTGGGTGACCGGTATGGATTTAGTGACAGAATTAGACTTGGAAATGCACAGTAGCGTGTGTGTGAAGTTATTCTGAATGACCCTATGTGCACCTTGAATATTATATACCCTTTTAGGGATAGATTTCAAATAGCTCTGATACAGCAGAAACCACTAAATTAGGAAATTGCTAAATTGGGAATTGTATTTCAACCCAGAACAAAAAATGTGCTTTGACGGACACTAAATAACTTGCCCAGCCAGAACAGTACAGCGGTAACGACAGATTTAGCGGGATATAAATTTGAGGCCTAGTATTTAGGCGCTGGGTGACCGGTATGGATTTACTGACAGAATTAGACTGGGATATGGCCAAAAAATAACCACACTATTGCTGGTTAAATGCACTTGGTGTGACAGCTTGACCAACCACACTACTGAGGGTTAAATGCACTTGGTGACGGGCGCAGCTTGCCCCTGATGTAGTATATATATGGCCAAAAAATGAACAGACAATTGCTGGTTAAATGCACTTGGTGTGACAGCTTCACCCTGATGTAGGCTTTAGCCAAAAAACAACCACACCATTGAGGGTTAAATGCACTTGGTGACAGGCGCAGCTTGCCCCTGATGTAGTATATGGCCAAAAAATGAACAGACTATTGCTGGTTAAATGCACTTGGTGACGGGCGCAGCTTGCCCCTGATTTAGTATATGGCCAAAAAATGAACAGACTATTGCTGGTTAAATGCACTTGGTGTGACAGCTTCACCCTGATGTAGGCTTTAGCCAAAAAACAACCACACCGTTGAGGGTTAAATGCACTTGGTGACAGGCGCAGCTTGCCCCTGATTTAGTATATGGCCAAAAAATGAACAGACTATTGCTGGTTAAATGCACTTGGTGTGACAGCTTGACCAACCACACTACTGAGGGTTAAATGCACTTGGTGACGGGCGCAGCTTGCCCCTGATGTAGTATATGGCCAAAAAATGAACAGACTATTGCTGGTTAAATGCACTTGGTGTCACAGCTTGACCAACCACACTACTGAGGGTTAAATGCACTTGGTGACGGGCGCAGCTTGCCCCTGATGTAGTATATGGCCAAAAAATGAACAGACTATTGCTGGTTAAATGCACTTGGTGACGGGCGCAGCTTGCCCCTGATTTAGTATATGGCCAAAAAAATGAACAGACTATTGCTGGTTAAATGCACTTGGTGTGATAGCTTGACCAACCACACTACTGAGGGTTAAATGCACTTGGTGACGGGCGCAGCTTGCCCCTGATGTAGTATATGGCCAAAAAATAAACAGACTATTGCTGGTTAAATGCACTTGGTGTGACAGCTTCACCCTGATGTAGGCTTTAGCCAAAAAACAACCACACCATTGAGGGTTAAATGCACTTGGTGACAGGCGCAGCTTGCCCCTGATGTAGTATATGGCCAAAAAATAAACAGACTATTGCTGGTTAAATGCACTTGGTGTGACAGCTTCACCCTGATGTAGGCTTTAGCCAAAAAACAACCACACCATTGAGGGTTAAATGCACTTGGTCGCAGCTTGGATGCACTTGGTCGCAGCACCGCACAAGACACAAAATGGCCGCCGATCACCCCAGAAAAAAGTGACTGACAAACGGTCTGGGCAGCCTAAAAACAGTGAGCAATTGAGTATCAGCAGCTCAATGATCCACAGCTGCAGATCGATCAATAATCAAGTGCTTTGGAGGAGTTAATCAGCCTAATCTCGCCCTACTGTCGCAGCCGCAACCTCTCCCTACGCTAATCAGAGCAGAGTGACGGGCGGCGCTATGTGACTCCAGCTTAAATAGAGGCTGGGTCACATGGTGCTCTGGCCAATCACAGCCATGCCAATAGTAGGCATGGCTGTGACGGCCTCTTGGGGCAAGTAGTATGACGCTTGTTGATTGGCTGCTTTGCAACCTTTCAAAAAGTGCCAAGAAAGCGTCACAAAAGCGCCAAGAAAGCGACGAACACCGAACCCGAACTTTTACGAAAATGTCCGGGTTTGGGTCCGTGTCACGGACACCCCAAAATTCGGTACGAACCCGAACTATACAGTTCGAGTTCGCTCATCCCTATTCCTTACACAAAGTCTGATGCGAGCGGATTTCTACTATTAATATTTTTATAACAGGTTCATTGAGGGAACCATGAATGCCAACATGTACTGTGATCCCCTCCCTTCGGAAATTGGGCCGCAGGGCAGTATTCCAACATGATAACCCCAAACACACCTCCAAGACGACCCCTGCCTTGCTAAAGAAACTGAGGGTAAAGGTGCTGGACTGGCCAAGCATGTCTCCAGACCTAAGCCCTATTGAACATCTGTGGGCATCCTCAAACTGAAGGTAGCGGAGCACAAGGACTCTAACATCCACCAGCTCCGTGATGTCGTCATGGAGGAGCGGAAGAGGATTCCAGTCGTAACCTGTGAAGCTCTAGAGATCTCCATGCCCAAGAGAGTTAAGGCAGTGCTGAAAAATAATGGTGGCCACATAAATGGTTACTTTGAGGGCACACTACATTTACACTGTTATACAAGCTGTATACTGACTACTTTACATTGTATCAAAGTGTCATATCTTCAGTGTTGTCCATGAAAAGATATAGTAAAATATTTACAAAAAATGTGAGGGGTGTAACCACTTTTGTGAGATACTGGATGAACTTGCACTCATGAGTGACCACTATCAAATGGATCTGATGTCCAAGCTGGGAGGAAAGAAGGTCAAATGCTAGTTTGCATTATTAAAGCTTTGTAGACCATAAAGGCATTGCATAACGTGTAGTTGGGTTGAATGTATGCGAGAACAATAAATGTGACTACAGTGGAATGGTATCTAACCTGGTCTGAAGTGGGACAGCAGAGCAAGACCTCCCTGCTTTAAAAACTGTGTTCCAGCTTCATAACCCTTGTTCACAATACTGTTGAAACATTCAGTGATCAGCTTTTAACTTGAGAAGATAGAGGCACCTACAAATGAATGGGCATCCCTGTAATATATATGGCTGGGCCAAGCCCACCAGAGCTCCTCTGCTATGGGGTAGAGAGAATGAAAACCATTCTATGAGGTCCATTCCTCTAACATGACATACAGCTACCACTAGGTGGAGCTAACTGCATATTGATTCATACAACCAGTATTGAGCTCAGTATGCAGAGTGCTCTCCCTAGTGGTAGCAGAAGGGTCTGCATCAGATTTTATTTTTATTTCAGTGATATAAGAAATATAGACAAATATTGTGCAGCATTTCCTCTTCACCTCTATCTGTATGGTGCAAAATGTGGTTGGCAGCGCTATAATCCCATAGATGAACAAGAACCATTACTCATGTGAGCAAGATTTAAATATATATCCCCCCTTTCCAGAGATTTTAAGGGGTTGTCTCATCATGGACAATGGGATGCCCCCATTGTCCTATAGGTGCTGGGACCTGCACCTATATAGAGAACGGAGCTCACCAAGGTGGTGGCTGGAGGACTCCGGTCCGGCCACCACCAACCCGGCTCCCCACAGAAGTGAAGAGGAGCGTACCACGCATGCGTGTCCCCCGCTCCCATTCATTTATATGAGGCTGACGGAAATAGCTGAGCCAGCGCTCACAGCGCAGTGCCCCCTCCTTCACTTTCGGGGCTCGGTTAGATATAGGTGCGGATCCCAGCGGTGGAACCCTCATCTATAAGACAATGGGGGGCATATCCTAGCGATATGCCCCTATTATCCATGATGAGACAACTTCTTCAACATCTGGTTCTCACACATATGATAAATATGGAAAAAAACTGAATTAAAAACATATATTAAGTCATAAATCACAAAATGCCATAGTAAAGTTGACCAAAAGGTCAGAATTACCCCTTGAGGAAGTTGACCATGAAATGTGCACCGAGGTAACTTTGTGGTGTGGCAGCCACCTGTCCCTTTGCGTCTCCACAAGATGGGTCTGTATATGTTCTTTAGGGTTTTACCTATGCTGATTTTTTTTTAGCATTTTCTATGCACTTTATCTTTCTGACCTTTACCATGGCACTTGGACTTTATGAATTATCTGTTTTTGATAAGTTTTCCCCCCCCATATTTATCATGATATGTGTCAGAACCCTGGAGAGTAAGAGATGTATATTTGAATCTTGCTCACATGATTGATGGTTCTTCTTTATCTGTGAGATTATAGCGCAACCATCCACGTTTTGTTGGTTTTAAGGATTTTAATTATTGTGAAGGCCATATGTCTATAATAATATGTATATGTGCTAATAAAGTTGATTCTCATATACTCTTTTTATTATATATATATATATATATATATATATATATATATATATATATAGATATATATATTGGTTGTAGGGACTATGTATTTCTTTGGTGATATGGAGGGATGTTTTTGGTCAGTTTAGGTCTGCGTGGTTTGCAAATGAATGTTGTTAAAGTGGTTATCCGGTAATTAATATTAATTAATATTGACCTATCCTCCATGAGCACCGTGCCCTTTTCCTAGGCCATGTGATGTCACCGTACATTGGTCACATGGCCTAGTTGCAGCTCAACCCCATTGAAGTGAATGGGACTGAGATGCAATACCAAGCACTGCCACTATTAAAGGTATGGCACTGTGCTCAGAAAGTTGCCAGGAGTCTGAGCAGCTCACCAGAGCTTTGGTGAGCATGGCTGCTCGCTGATACAGCTGATCGGTGGGGGTGCCAGGACTCGGACCCCTGCCGGTATGATAATGAACTTAAAGTAGGCCTAGGAAAAAACCTAAAAGTGACCCCATGTTGTAAGTGGGCCCAAATTGACAGAAAACAGGACAAATCAAGTAGGTAGGGACAACAGAAGTAGGCAGGACCCCCAATACCATAGTGCAGCACAGAATACTGACCCAGCAGAATCAAATACCACAGCACAGCACAAAATACTGCTGCCCCAGCCACAGTATTCAACTGTATCGCGGTCATGAGGATGGTAATACGGTTGCGTTCAGGAGGACACCTGCGGCCGTTGAGCATCAGATCATTATGTACCTGGTTTGCAGCCATCAAGAGGGCCTGAGTGGCCCCCTGGGCATCAGCCCACCAGGAAATTTCCCTGTAGGGTCTATGGCCAATCTGCCCCTGGCTGTCACTCAGCTTTCCACAGAAATAAGTCGGTGCAACTGACACACAGGGTTAAATCAGATGTCAGTTTTGTGACTTCAAGTCGCACGTTATGGCAATTTTGCCGTTTTCTGCAACATTAAGTCATTTTTTCTAACATTTCGTGATCCTCACTACTTTTCACAGTGGTCTATGTTGAAGAAGAGCTAAAAGTGAGATTAGACCTGGATTATGTCACATTTACTACACCAGACAACACCCTGGTGCAGGGGTGGATTGGGAACCTAAAGTGGCCCTGGAAAAAAAAGACCTAAAAGTGGCCCCATATGTAGGAGGGTCTAAATTGACAGGAGGCAGGGCAACAAAAGTAGGGCGGTCAGCAATACCATACCGCAAAATACCACACAATGTATTTCCCCAAAAGCTGTCCATCAGTAGCGGCCATTTTCTCTTCTCCTCCTCTAGTCTCTGATTAAGATATGGAGCAGGCGGCTTACAAGGTGAGATGCAGCCCACAACTGTTGAATTCCGGAGGGCATGTGTGGTCGCTGGCCGGGTACCTGATTCTCACAGCGTTAATTACCCCTGAGAGCTCATTATATACCTGGCCAGTGGCAGAGATGGGGGCTTTGGAGGCCCCCTTGACATCGCCCCACCGGAAAATTTCCCTGTAAGGTCTATGGCCAATCCGCCCCTGCCCTGGTGTACTTTTACGCCTGAAGGTGTAAACCACATTACACTCACACCAGATATATTATTAAAGGGATTCTCTGGACTTTTAATATTGATGGGTGGGGGCTGGGAGCACGGTTCACGTGTTATCCTGAACTCTCCAGAAGCTGACAGTCCCACTACTGGCCACACTGCGGCAGCACTTCGGCGACTACGTATAGCTATGGCCGTCACAGTGGTTCAGTCACTTCAGTGTAGGCAGTAATAGTATTTTACAGAAGCTCAGGATAATGCCCACACCGTCCGCCCTGCCGTAAACATCAATATTACATCCACAGGGGTCCAACACCCGGCACCAATGCTCGCTACTGCTATGTCTATGGCGAGCAGGAAGAGCGACGGGAGACAGCTGATCGGTGGGGGTCCCGGGTGTCGGGCCCCTGTGGATCTAATCCTGAGGATAGGTCATCAATATTAAAATCCCGATGAACCCCTTTAAGGTGTGCCATTTCCGAAATTTGGAATAGACACACAAAGCAAAGACAGACTTAAAACTGACACAAAAACCAGCAGCAAATGATAAATGTCCCTCAGGCTGCAGTCAGGCTCCTCACCCCAGTGCCATGTACGGGCACACATATCATTGTTCCGTCACTCCTCGGTCTAATCTGTAGAGGAGCGGGTGACCCGGGCTTGACGTGTGCCAGACGTTATATACCACCCCACAGCTGGTTACATAAACTACTCCAGGGTGGGGGCTGGGAGCACGGTTCACGTGTTATCCCGAACTCGCCAGAAGACTGTCCTGCTACCAGCCACAAGGGGGCAGCACTTCGGCGACTACAGCTATGGCCGTGCCGTCACTTCAGTGTAGGCAGTATTAGTAATGGTATTTTACAGGAGCTCTGGCTGTCGCCCACACCGTCCGCCCTGCTATTAGGCAATAATCCTATCCGTTTCTACCACTGTAACCATATATCTACTTCCGCCTACAGCGCCAACCGGTGCCTCTTTAAGAGGCCGGGCTGTGACGTCACGCTCCAGTCTCCACCTCGTGTGATGAGGTCACTGCTTATGGGATAGAATCAGGAGGGGAACTTGTAGGCAGAGAGCTAGACGGGGCACAAAGACCATAGTAGTGCCCATACACTGCCCGGACCAGGCCTGGGGATAAGGTTTCCATATCTGCACGGATAGAGCATCACCGTCCTGTTCTTGTTCAGAGCCGAAGGCGAGTGCTGCACTGAGGCAATGACAGCGTGGTGCCAACTTGGATACGGTGCTGGCAGCTCCGGTGGGCATGGCCCATGTGCTGCAATGGATATTGAGGCATCGGGACATCCTGGAAACTCCTGTACCCTGGCACTGTAATCATTGCCCTCCACAGGAAACAAAGGACTGTGCCACTGGAAGTACCCAAGCTGTGTGACCATAGAATGGCCTTCCTGAGGAGTACGTGTGCCAGTCTGCCCCCTGTGATGGACAATAGCACCTGACTGACCTCTGGTGAGGTGGCAAGTCTCTAATAATGGAGGTAAGATCTTTGCAGCTTTCTGACCCCTTCACCCTTGACCCCCCTGGCCTTTCTTCTGAGATGCTAGGAGTGGCAGAGGAAGCCTTCAAGGCTGGTAACTTTGAACTGGCAGCAGAGATCTACGGGTCTCAGCTAGACGAGCTGCCCCAGCCGGAGAGATCTTTATATCTGAAGAAAGGAAAGGCTTTGGCTTTGGCTGGACGAGTTGCGGATGCTTTGGCCTCTTACACAAGGGCGGCATCTCTACGCCAGCTTTGTCCAGAGGAGCTTGGCATACTGGTAGAAAGCATCGCCCAGAACATCAGAGAGAAAGAACTAAAATTACCATGTGCCAAGAAGAAGAGTGAGAATGAAGGGAACCAAGGAACAGAACCCACCTGTCCTAAAGGCAACCCTCCAAACCCTGAGGAATGTGACCTCTTCTCCTGCCCAGTGTGCGGGCTTCTACTACTGGATCCGGTCACTTTAAATTGTGGCCATTCTTTTTGTAAGAGATGCGTGTGTGACAGAAAATCACCTGAATGTAGCAGCTGCACCAATAGAATAAAACGCAGAGCGGAGGGGTATAAAGCACCCTGTGTGGACCCGAGGGTTGATGTGGTCTTGGGGAACTTGATAGAGAAGTGGTTCAGCGTGGAGACCAATGTACGGAGATTGTCCTCTGAAGGAGATGCACTGTGGGAGAACAATGACTTGATAGGTGCATTAGAAAAATTCGACACGGCTTTGGAGCTGGGTAAGTGGTCTCACAGCACTAGTCCGTACTCTCTTCTGTGCCTAATAGAAAGCTCTCACATGTTGACTACATCTAAACGGACTCCAGGAGCCAAGTCTCCAGGCTACTAGTCCCACTGTCCCACTGTGCCAATTAAAAGGGTATACCCAAATGGCATAGTACTGTGTGACCCCAACAGTTTGGAGAACAAAGGGACGGGCATTCCTTTAGCGTTTTTCCTGCGCATGCAAGTGAATTGGGTTGGGTTGTGTTGTCCCTCTGTGCACAGTGGGTGGCTGGGGGCATCAGGTAAAAAGTTATCGTCATCCACTGGGGGATGTTCCATCGGTGGGGTCTGAACACTGGGACCTTCACCAGTCATGAGAACATGGGTGTTGTGCCTCCCAATTGAATGGAGCTATGATTGAGACATGCACACCTCCACTCCTTTCAAAGTCTGTGGGACAGCCGAACCTAACCAAGAGCTTGTCTATATCCAGCAGTCCTATAGAGCTGCATGGAGTAGGAGGGCTTGTGCTCGACCGCCGCGTCATTCATATGTGTGACACAAGATCCCGTGAGATAAGAGACCACCATTGGAAAGGCCACAGTCACATCAGTTCACTATGGGCACATTTGTGAACCTGTATTATGGCCTGAAGCATCGGGCTGACCGTGGGTCTAATGACCCAAACTGACAGTATTGTAGATCCCTTTTGATGCGGTCAGATCAGGTCATCAGACCGTTGGTTGGACTGGGACTTGTAGCCTAGACCAACCCTACAAATATGCCAAGAATCAGCCGGACAAATACCAATGCCCGCAGCAGTTTTAGTCCCGCCAATTCTCAGCATATTTGCCCGGTTGTGGCTGGATCTCCGCCGGTCCCCATTATAGTTTATGGGTTCAGCACCGTCTGCCCATTCCAGATCCAGAGAGCCGGGAACTGCCTGCCGCATCTCTGAATGCTAGTGTGAAACAGGCCTTATACGGGTGGAAATCAATGTGCAGTGGGGATTCTAAATCTGCAGCAATTTTTGACTGGATTTTTTTTCCAGTAGATTTTGTCTCAAATTCCGTGGCGAATCTGTAACAGATTTTTTTATTTTTCCATTCAATTTACGTCCCATGCGGATGCAGCTACAGCATAGCAATGAATGAAATTGTGCAGAATTTCCACGAAATATAGGGATGGAGCGGATTTGGAAATCTGCAGCATGCCGAGAATCTGTGAGTGGAGTTTGTTAAAACCCCACTCACTCTAAGGGTGCATTCACGCCACCGGAATTCTTGGTTCACATCTGTTCCGCAATTTTGCAGAACGGGATTGGACCCATTCATTTCAATGGGGGTGCAAAAGATGTGGACAGCACACTGTGTGCTTGCCGCATCCGTTATTCTGTTCCGAAAATATATGTCCTATTCTTGGGTCGTGTGAATGCACCCTAAGGCTACATTTACATAACCGTAGTGTTTTGCGGATCTGCAAAACACGGACACCGGCCCGTGTGCATTCTGCAATTTGCAGACCGCACGAGGCCGCTGCTATCATAGAATTGCAGACAAGAATAGGACATGCTCTATCTTTTTTGCGGGGCCGACTGCTAGCAATTCATTTATAACCTATAGTAGTAATAATAAAGGAATGGCACAACATAGAGCCATAAGGATAGAGGTTCCAGAATTGTTATTACATGGAGAATGCATGTAGCTATTAAAACAGGAATGTCAGAGTCTCTTTAAAAACAACTTTTATCTGAAGAGAGAACTGTTATCAGAAGAGGGATCAGCGTGTCCACTCGGCCTGCACGTATACAGGAAGGGGAAATGTTCTGCCTGCCGACTGTGCTGCTGACACTATACTGCTGCATGTTCCATCAGGCTGGTCAGGCTGCTGCAGTGGGAAAGAGCTTATAGACATTACAGGGGTGTACAGTCTTATACGTATTGTATAAGGAAGAGCTATGCGGCTTAGTAATATGCTTTGAGGTTAATTTATTAAGGGGAGGATGGTAAACCCCCCCCATCCTGGACAGACTTGCGAAGGTAAGCATACCTACCTGTTTCTCGACACTGGCTCCTGTGCTCTCTAGCATCAGCTGCTCCACTCAGATCCCTGGATATAAACTTCTGGTTTGACGCCGCTGCAGCCAATTGCTGGCCGCAGCAGTGACCTGCTATGTTTACGTCATTTGACCATTTGACGTGACGCAAAGGGAGGAGGTCACTGCTGTGGCCAGTTATTGGCTGCAGCAGCATCAAACCAGATGTTTAGCTAAATGAAGAGGCTTCGGCACTCCATGAGCGCTGCTGCATCCTCACAGCAAACCAACCATTGCGTCGTACATTCAGTTGAATGGGACTGAGCTGCATATAGGCGATGTGACCGATGAACATAACGTCAGTGGCCTAGGAAAAGGCCATAGTGCTACCGGAACAGTTGATTATTGAGGGTGCCAGAAGTCAGAACCCCCCTGATCAGATATTGATGACCTATTATTAATATTATTAGGGTCTTCCCACGCTGCAGATTATTTTGCAGAATTGTCCGCGACTAAAAATCAGTTCCATTCATATGAATGGGGCGACAAGCACATGGATTTCTGCAAGCTCTATTCAGGTGAAAGGAAATGATTTTCAGTCGTGAAAAATTATTCAACAAAATCCGCAGCCTGTGAGGGCAGCTTTGTGCTGTTCGGAGGCTTTTGTTCACTTACAGACTGCATGTATATTCAGTATGGCACCTAATAATCTCTGCTCTGTACTGTCATCCTCATTATAGCTGCAAAATATTGCTGTAGCGGAAATAATTAAAGTATCCTAAAGCCAGGCCGTTTTCGAATGAGTGTGATTAAAGGGAACGTGTCATCAACTTTATGCTGACCTCACTGAGGACAGAGTAAAGTACTGACAGAAATACTGATCTCAGCGGTGTGTCACTCATGACCTAAATGTAAGTGGTTGCTTAATCATTGCAGCCCAGGCCTTAATAAGAGTCAAATCTACCTGGGGAGAGTCCTGGTTATTCCTAATCTCCTGCTCTCTCACCCATCTGCTGATGACTGGCAGTTCTCTCCTAGACAGAAAGCGAGAAAACTAGGTAGAAGACTGTCAGCCATCAGCAGGTGGGCAGGAGAGCAGGAATTCATGAATTACCAGGACTCTTCTCAGGTGGTCGTGACTCTTTTCCAGGCCCAGTCTGCAATGATTGTGATGTTGGTTCTCGGCAACCACTTACTTTTAACTTTTAATTGACAGACCCCTGAAATCAACTCACCTGTGTCTACTTTATACTGCCGTTAGTATGGGTAGCATAAAGTTGATGACAGGTTCCCTTTAAGGAGGAAGAGGAGAGTTCTAGAAATAGTGGGGGTCATTTACTAACAGCGGTACACAAATATTTTGTCGCACAGGCATTCTTATGCCATCCTCGACACTGTGGAGTGGCCATGGGCCCATGCAAATTAGTTTGCATTTATACCTGTTTCCAGGAGTAAATGTTGTGTGCTAGAATAGATTTCACTCCATGGACATGGACAGCCGGAAAGATGCACCTAATTTATGATGAGGGGCCTATATAAAAGAAAATCTATGTAGACTACCACAGGGTGAGCAGAGGCAGGGATTTTAGTAACATCTCTATTGTACTGTTAGAGGTGAAAATAAGGATAGTGACACTATACACACAGATAAGGTCTGTATACATCTACATGGTTGTGGAATTACTGTGCCAGCTAAGTGGTTTGGCGACCGTAGGGCGTTTTTCTGGAGCCTCCCAGGTATTCACCCTTTAACCCCTATACAGGGATGTGGAGTGTGCTGTGGGTTGGCAACCAGGCCTCTACTTCCTGGGATGATCCCGGTGTAGTTGGTAGCTGAAACACACGGGTCAGAGACACTAGTGCAAGGCACCAGAGGCATAGACTTGGCACAAATTCAAAACCAGTTAGAATACAGGCAAAATCCAAAGCAAACACATAGTACAGGCAAGAGACAAAACTTGAAGCACTTGCCGACGGGCATACTTCAGGAACCCGGTCATGCGGATTACAGGAACTCAGTCAGACATAGTGAATACATGTGCAATAACTTAGCAAGACTGACTACAGGAACTAATTCAAACCTAGCGGATACTGGACAGCAGTGGTCAAGAAGTCTAGTCGGAAGAGTGCACAGGACACTCACACGGTCACTAAAGGACACAGTTCAGATACAGCGGTGCAGAACTCTAGCAGAGCACATACAATCCATGACGAGGTGAAGCACACGGAGTACAAAGAATGGATACAGGGTAAGGCATACGACAGTAGTTCCGAAATCAGACAGACGTAACTAGAACAGTCCAGACACAAACTTGAGATATAAACTCTAACCTGGAGCACAGACAGTCTCCAAAGGGATCAAAGCAAGACATACTGCACAACCAGGGCAGGTCACAGAACTGAAGAGATGTATCACATAATTCCTGCTCGAGTCCCATTCCGTCAGCCAGTGTGCCTCCAACTAGACTACTGTCCAGCGTTTTCTAAGGGGCCCATACACATTAGAGAGCTGCCGTCCGAATGCTCATTCATCCAACAGCTATCTCTCCAGATTCCCCCATACACATGCCTTCTCAGCTTGACTGAGTGTGTAGGTGTTTTCAGTGGAGACAACCTCTGCCAGTCACCTCTGGTGGCTTACCTCCCAAGACAAAAGGATCGGGTGCTGAAAATCAAAAGACCCAATCCCTCTCTCTTGTCCGAAGCTCCCCTTACACATTAGACTGTCAGCCAGTCCCGCTGAAAAAACACAAGTTTGGCCGACAGTAGTCTATGTATGGGGCCTTTTAGAGTTCACTAGAGCATCTCTAGCAGGGAAGACATTGTAGTGGGAAACAAAGGGTAAGAGGACACTTCTGGTAAGAATTTTAGTGTAAGGGACTTTTTATACAGGCAGATAAACAGCCAGTAATGTTCGCCGATTATCAATAGCAAGTTTATTGGTGCTCATTTACTTTCATTTTCATGATCCCGTTATCACGAGAAGTTTGATCGAATGAGTGTTGGTGTGATCATTCATTCCCCTGTCGTCTCATACAGTTACATAAGGCTGGGTTCACACCTGAGCGTTTTACAGCGCGTTCCTACGCGCTGTAAAACGCTCAACAAGGAGAAACCAATGATTCCCTATGGGAATGGTTCACACTTGTTGAACGCGTACGATCGCGCTGTAAAACGCCCGACGCTCCAAAAAGTACATGAGCGACTTTAGGGGCGTTTGTGGCCATAGGACACTGTAGTGAATCACACAAACGCGCGTCAAACGCGCGTTTACTATTACAAAAACGCGCATAAAAATGCGCGTCAAAAACGCGCGTAAAATGCGCGTCAAAAACGCGCGTAAAACGCGCGTTTGCGCAACGCTCAAGTGTGAACCCAGCCTTAGTGTCAGCACAAGTGAATGTGCTGCTGAATAAAATAGTTTTGGAAACCCATGTTTTAATGTTTGATCGCTAGACACCTTTATACCGGACAGTGATCATGAATGAACATTCGTATGAATGATCGTTCGGCCGATCATCGCTCTATGTAAAAGGCCCTATCAGGTACACTCGACATAATGTGACCACTGTGCTACAGTGCATTGACACTTTTTTACCTTTAACCTAATTCTAAGCGTTATCTTACTGTAGGGTAAATATCACAATCTGCTGGTTGTTTGTTGTTTGTGCAGTTAGCTTGGAAAGTCTGGCAACAACTGCGATCAGTTTTAGGCTACTTTCACACTGGCGTTTTGGCTTTCCGTTTGTGAGATCCATTCAGGGCTTTCACAAGCGGTCCAAAACGGATCAGTTTTGCCCTAATACATTTTGAATGGAAAAGGATCCGCTCAGAATGCATCAGTTTGCCTCCGATCAGTCTCCATTCCGCTTCGGAGATGGACACCAAAACGATGCTTGCAGCGTTTTGCTGTCCACTTGACGAAACTGAGCCAAACGGATCTGTCCTGGCACACAATGTAAGTCAATGGGGACGGATCTGTTTTCACTGACACAATCTGGCACAATAGAAAACGAATCCATCTCCCATTGACTTTCAATAGAGTTCATGACGGATCTGTCTTGGCTATGTTACAGATAATACAAACGGATCCATTCATGACGGATGCATACGGTTGTATTATTGTAACGGATCAGTTTTTGTAGATTCATGACTGATCCGCCCAAAACACGTGTGTGAAAGTAGCCTTAGATGTACTACATAAATAATAAAGGGATCACTGAAAGCACCTTACTATCTGCATGAGCAATTCTCAGCGGAAAAAAGCTCAGTTCACCTCTTTAATCTGAAAGCGTTAATAATAAAGCTTAAAGGGAATCTGTCAGAAGTTTTGACCATGCTAAACTGCTGACAGCACTATGTAGGGGCTGGGGAGACCAGTATAAACAATCCTATTATTAGGAGTAGTGTGAATATGAACTTTTATTCTGTCAGGTTCTACTCTTGCAAGTGTACTGGAGACAAAGAAGTGCTCTCTGCAGAAGAGAGGGGTTGTGAAGCAGTTCAGTGCAGAAAGCACTTCATACTGTAGGTTTGGCTCCTGGGCACTTGCAGAAGCAGAACCTGGCAGACTAAATGTTCATATTTACACTACTCCTGATTTAATAATAAAAGCTAAACAATAGGTATGTTTGTCCTGCTGTCCCGAGCCCCTACCTAGTGCTGTCAGCAGTTTAGCATTATCAAAGCTGCTGACAGACTCCCTTAAAAAAATATTTGTTTATTTCTGAGTTGAATTATCAATGAAAAATCCTCACAGGATGGATCTTCTGTGGATTTTCCATCTGACCACAGACACGTTTCCCCCTACGAAAAGTACTGCTGAGTCCCTCATATATAAAGGCCGTACCCAAGCTGAACAACTGTTAATTTTAAAGTATTCCTTTTTGATTTGGGCCTGTTTATTTTGTAATCTAATTAGTTTGAATAAAAGTAAAGTATTAAAATATTTCAGAAAAAGGTGGGCATTGGTTGGTCCTGTGACCATTTTAAATATTTATATCCCTAGGGCCCGACCGAGGGCACAACTTAGTCCCTGTAGTTTCCTGACGTACACTCTAAATGTAGGGGAAAAATAGGATGTAAACACAGTCTTAGCTGGGTGAGGGGGCTTTGTTGTGGATTGGGGGTATTATTTCTCCTTCTGGAAAGTGCTTAGTAGGCATAAGGAGTCTGATAAGCCATGCAATGCTCTATGTAAATTAGCTTTTTCCGAAAAGAAAGCTTTGCCCCTTATGCCACCCACCAGTTAGAAGGCCGCTGTCCTATAAATCAGTGTTTTGAGCTTTTTACAACAGGACTTAAAGGGGTTGTCCCACTTCATAAAATAGGTTTTATCTAATCTATTTACCCCCACACAACATATCTTCCTATCCATGTTATTATCCAAAAGCTACCTTTCATTCAAAAAATCATGTAAAGCGATTCCTTTGTTGTTTTCTGTATCCCATGGATACGGCCTCTTTCGTCCGGCCGCATCGCTGTGCCGCGCCTGCGCACAACGGCTGAACAAGTACTCGGGCCGCCTCTCCATTCCTACAAGTACGCGCACGCCCGCGCATGCGCAAATACAGCAGGCGGGTGCCGGAATCAAATAGCCGGCACCCGACCTCTATGACAGGGAGCGGGACCTTAGGGGTTAACTGCCGCTGATCGCAGCCCCCTATCATAGAGGTCGGGTGCCGGCTATTTCACTCCGGCACCCACCTCCTGCATTTGTATTAACATTGGTGGCGCAGTGCGCCCCCCCCCCCCCCAGTATAATATACATTCAGTGCGGCCACCCCCCCCCCCCCAGTATAATATACATTCAGTGCGGCCACCCCCCCCAGTATAATATACATTCAGTGCGGCCACCCCCCCCCCCAGTATAATATACATTCAGTGCGGACCCCCCCAGTATAATATACATTGGTGGCGCAGTGGGAAGTGCCAATGAGGGTTAAAAAAATAAATAAAAAATTAACTCACCTCCTCCAATTGTTCGCGCAGCTGCCGGTCTCCTGTTCTATCTTTAGGACCTGTGAAAGGACCTTTGGTGACGTCACTGAGCTAATCACATGGTCCATTACCATGGTGATGGATCATATGATGTACCATGTGATGACCACAGTGATGTCACCAAAGGTCCTTTCACAGGTCCTAAAGATAGAACAGGAGACCGGCAGCTGCGCGAACAATTGGAGGAGGTGAGTTAATTTTTTATTTATTTTTTTAACCCTCATTGGCACTTCCCACTGCGCCACCAATGTATATTATACTGGGGGGGTCCGCACTGAATGTATATTATACTGGGGGGGGGTGGCCGCACTGAATGTATATTATACTGGGGGGGGTGGCCGCACTGAATGTATATTATACTGGGGGGGGGGTGGCCGCACTGAATGTATATTATACTGGGGGGGGGTGGCCGCACTGAATGTATATTATACTGGGGGGGGGGGTGGCCGCACTGAATGTATATTATACTGGGGGGGGGGTGGCCGCACTGAATGTATATTATACTGGGGGGGGGGTGGCCGCACTGAATGTATATTATACTGGGGGGGGGGCGGCCGCACTGAATGTATATTATACTGGGGGGGGGGGGGGCGCACTAAATGTATATTATACTGGGGGGGGGGGGCCGCACTCAATGTTTATTATACTGGGGGGGGGCGGGACCTCACATACGGCTCCATGTGGATGACCTCATACACATGAACGAGCACGCAGGGTGAGTCATGAGGAGGCGTGGCCTTCACTCAACTGCCTGAGAACCAGGAAGTTATCAGGACATCTACTGCTGATAAGATTAAAAAAGCAAAGTGGGACAACCCCTTTAAGACATAATTTAGGGCTATAGCTAAGCCAGTACCTTATCTGTTGACAGCTGTTTTGGAGTAATTTACCATCATCAGTGTAGAGCAGAGAGAACTGGCTTAGCTGGGTGAGAGGCCTCTGTCGGGGATCCGCAAGGGTAATATTTCTCCTTGTGGAGAGTGCAAATTATGATGCAGATGTTAATTGAGCCTAGATTACCATTAGCTAATATATAAAGCTGAGTGTATGTATGTGTGTGTATGTATGTATGTCCGCTAAAGGAATCCGCACTGTCGCGTTTACAATCACAAATTTGGCACACAGGTACATCAGGAGTCCGGGAAGGTTTTAGAGCAGGTCTCAGCTCTCTAGCACGTACCGTTCCTGAGATATTCCCAAACAAATGCAAATATGGCACATCAAATGATTTACATTAGCCAATAGAAGCCTGCAGATCTTTCTCTTCATATCCCAACTTCATATACCAACTGCCATACACACGGTCACATGTCCTTTAACAGTCAATAGAAGCTCGCAGGTCCTTAGTCTCCACATACACACAGTTTTACACCAGGTTTCCATAACAACCCAGCCATTTCTCTTCACTGCTGCAGGTCAGCTTTAAAGGGGCAGGGCGCTATGGATGACCTTGTTAAGGGAGCGGAGTGCTGTGTAGGTCACAGTTAAGGGGGCAGGTAGGGTGGCCATTCAGGCCACTCTCAAAAGACGGACTTAAAAACCCCGCCCCCAGGTCCCGCTAAGCTACGTCCTTGACCCCAGGGCTGTGGAGTCGGTAGATAAATGCTCCGACTCCGACTCCTCAGTTTTTTGTACTTCCGACTCCGACTCCCCGACTCCGACTCCTCTGTATTTAATATGCAAATGTATTTTATACATTCCTTGAAGGAAAGAAAGAAGTTCTTCTAAGCTCTTCTAGCACAGAGAGGTAGTTGGGCAGAAGCTGCTGCCTTCTCCTTTGTGTGCTGATCTTCTGCTGAAGACAGGGCAGTGGGAGGATCCAAGAAGGGACATTTAGTTTAAAACATGATTTCCCTAGAAGAATCCCATAGTCATGTTTAAAGTTTAAGATAACATTCTGAGTTTACACGTTTTATAGCCTTAGCTGAATGACAGCAGTTTTTCCAATGGTTTACAGCAGGGATGTCAAACTCGTGGCCCTCCAGCTGTTGCAAAACTACAACTCCCATCATGCCTGGGCATACTACAGCTATCAGGGAATGATGGGAGTTGTAGTTTTGCAACATCTGGAGGGCCATGAGTTTGACATCCATGGTTTACAGCTTCAGTCTTGAACTATTGACCCTCCATTCCCTTCACTTATACAAGTGTCTCTAGTCCTGCAAAACACATATTTACTTAATCCCTTATCAGTGAGAGGCTCGGTAAACCATGGGCATTGTGTTCCCTGTAACATCAGAACACAACACAATGGAAAGTATATGTATTGCCACTCCTAATTGTGCATTGCGTGCCATATAGTGAAGCATATGAAAAGCATGCTTCTTCACATCACTGAACGCGTTTGTTTTGCGGTTACGTGAGGCACTGCATGCATTGGCCTTTATTCTTACAGTAGAGAAGTCATTAATTATAACTGTTTATGAATTCGGACATTTAAACTTGCTTTTTTATTTTTTTATTCCAATTTAAATTTAGTAGGAGTCGGAGTCGGTTCATTTTTTGCCGACTCCGACTCCAGGTACCCAAAATTGACTCCGACTCCGACTCCACAGCCCTGCTTGACCCGGTTAGGCCATGCCCCCTCCCACTCCGCAGCCAACGGGGATTGAAAAAAATGAAGGTAAAAATCAACTTCTGTCAGCTGCAGGGGTGGGAGGGAGGGTGAATTTCTCCCTACAGTGAGTCTGAAAGCCCGACTGTCCGGCCTAAAACCGGACCTCTGGCTGCCCTAGGGGCAGGCTGCTGTGGAGGTCACAGTTAAGGGGACGGTCCGCTATGGAGGTCAGTGTTAGGGGGCAGATTTTTGTAGAGGCCACTGTTAAGGGGACGGGGTGTTGTGGAAATCACTGTTAAGGAGATGGGGTACTGTGGAGGTCACTAATAAAGGGGCGACCGCTGTGGAGGTCACTGTTAAAGGGGCAGGAGATGGTGGAGGTCACAGTTAAGGGGACAGTCCGCTATTAAGGTCAGTGTTAAGGAGCGGAGTGCTGTTGAGGTCACTGTTAAGGGGGGGTGGGGTGAGGTGGAAGTCACATTTTAAGGGAACGGAGCTCTGTGGAGGTCACTGTTAAAGGGGCGGGTTAATGAGGAAATCAATGTTAAGGAGACCGGGTACTCTGGAGGTCACTAATAAAGGGGAGGCCGCTGTGGATGTTGCTGTTAAGGGGCAGGCTGCTGTGGAGGTCACTGTTAAGGGAGGAAGGGACTGTTGAGGCCACTGTTAAAGGGGCAGCGGGGTACTGTGAGGTCACTGTTAAGGGAAAGGGGGACAGTGGAGGTCACTCTGTTAAGGGAGCGGTGTACTGTGGCAGTCACTGTTGAAGGGGCAGTCGCTGTGAAGGTCTCTGTTAAGGGGGCCGGGAATGGTGGAGGTCAGTTAAGGGGACTGTAGCCTATGGTCAGTGTTAAGGGGCAGGTGCTGTAGAGGTCACTGTCAAGGGGGTGGGGTGCTGTGGAACTCACTGTTAAAGAGGCAGGCTGCTGTAAAGGTCAAAGTTAAGGGGGTGGGCTGCTGTGGAGGTCCCATTTGAGGCTGGGTTCACACAAGCGTTTTACAGTGTGTTCCT